>NC_090437.1:1263743266-1264993266 GCF_031143425.1 Pleurodeles waltl
TTGTTTTAAATTGTCTTGATGTTCCTGTACCAAAACTGTGGGGGACATTAAGCACACACCTTTGCCCTCATGTGGCGCTAGCCAGGCTGTTTGCTCTCTGACACAGGTGAAGAAAGTAGCAGCCAGTGATATTTAGAAAATTGGCTTTGCACTGTTCTCTCTCTCTCTCTCTCTCTCTCTCTCATTCTTTCTCAATGTAGCACAGCAACTATGCTTGCTGTGCTGTGTTGTATTTCAGCAAATCTGCTGATATGGTATCTAGTGAATGACTGCTGCTTCCTTTTTACTGGCCATATATTTTACCAGTTGTTCGTAATATAATAGATAATTTCTAACACCACTCTCTATCAGAGTAAAGAACCATTCCGGGTGGCTCAGTTCATGAATATTGAGTAGGGAATATCATGATAACTTAATATCATTGCCATAATATTGAGGGCAAACATATTGACAGGCACATATGTTTTAGAAATGGGGTTTCTAGTTGGCAGATCTATGCAGCCTCTCCAAGAATGAACCACAGTCCTTGTCAGGGTAGTCAGATACACCCTAAAAGTTTACCTGTGCTCACTGCCTGGTAGCTTGGCACAGAGCAGTCAGGCTTAACTCTAGAGGAAATGTGTAAAGTCTTTGAGCAACACTTCACAAATTAAAACAGTGAAAACACCACACAATAAGATACCACATCTAGTTAGAAAAATAGATCTTAATTTATTTAACAAAATAGGAAAAAAACAACAGACATGTCAAGATATGAATTTTTAAATATTAAACTTAGCTTTAGTGCCAAAAAGCATACAGCACCAATCGTGGCTATCTGGTCACGTTAGACTGGGTGTAATCCAAAGATTGACGTTGGCTGTGCTGGAGCACGGGTAAGATATAGACCCAGACAACTGCAGCCGAAGTTTTGCCTTCTCAAGAGGTCTGATGGAGAAAGTTAATGGAGCTTACAATTTTACAACATATGGGTTAGTGGAAAAACTAGAGGTTTGTGGCAGTTTTAATTTGTCTTTATAATCAACTGATTAAGGGATGAAGGGTAGGACAAAGGGTCAACCCAATGATATATTTGCAGTCAAGAGTGTGTAATGTCACTTCTTCTACCCCTGGCATTCTGATGAATTGACATCCATGTTTTTGTGCTAATGTGACAGCTAAAGGATTATCTGAGGCCCTCTCAGAGAAAGGAAGAGGAGAACTCCTATAGGTTTTACTTGTGCTTTTTATCACATGACAGATTAATCTGTTCACTCTGAAAAGTGTGCAGATGTTTAGGGGCATATTTAAGAGCCCCTAGCGCCACCTTAGCACTGCCATAGCATAATTGTTTTTATGCTAAGGTGGCACTAATGTGGCATTTCAGCCACACCATATTTTCTGCTTGCAATGCTTGCATTGTGCCACTTTGTAACCCCTTGCACCACATTATGCCTGCGCAAGGCACAATGTATCCAGGGGGTCGTTCCAGCACTAGGAGGCCTGCAAAAAGGTGCAGTGAAGTTTAAAAGATTTCACTGCACCATTTTTGGTGTCTTTTTTAATGCCTGGTCAGAGCAGGATTTAAAATGATGCTCCCATAGTAACCTATGGGCCTCTTTGCACTTTGCTGCAATAGCATCAAAAATGTTTATGCTAGTGTAGCAAAGAGCTACAATAGCATCAAAAACGTTGATGCTATTATGCTAACGACCACCATGGTGCATGATATTATAAATATGGTGCAACCATGGTGTCATTAGGAATCATAGCTAATGCACCACTTTCTCTTAAATATGGGCCTTAGGACTTTGTCTGAGTGATGTACATAGGTTTGAAGGCACATAATGGATAGTCTGAATAAAAGATTCACTGAAATGTCTTCTCAGGAAAACGGATGAAACACTCTGAACTGAAGAACTCTTTCGCCTGTAAAAAATATTTAATAGATTTTCTTTTAACTCATTAAGTTAAGAGACATGCTTCAACTGAAATGAGCGGACACTGTTTCACCACTGAAGAAGCAAGACTAGACGGCAACTTTAACCTGGAGTATCAAGTAAAAATAGTGCAGAGAGAAAACAAATCCAAACAATAATGTAGTATTAAGGTATCAAAACACTTGGGAAAGAGAAATTTGAACATCTTTGTAAAAAATTACAATTTGTGTGTGACGTCCCCCCAGTGTTTTGCCCTATCTGTTTTGCTAGCATTCAAACTCTATGCAATTTACCCCCTTCCTAGTCAGCAGTAAAGTGCCTGCCCTCCCCCTTAAACACAAGCAAGTTGACTTATCCCTAATTTATTTATTTAACTGGCCTATAAGTACCTATTATATGGTATTGAAAGTGTACCAAGGGCTTGGACATCATCAAGTGCTAGTTCTGGAGTGCAGCACATATTGTAACATCCATATAGTGGGCAGAGAAAACATGGCTTCAGGCCTACCACATGCACCTTGATAGCAGCAGTTTGCATCCTGCTGCACAGACCTTTTACAATCAGTCTTTTGACAGTTAACAGGTAGGGACACCTGAGTGTAAATATAAAATAAGTCACCCCTAAGCCCAGTTTGCTGCCCACAAGGTAGGGTGCATAATATTTAAAGGATGGAGCCTGTGTGACAATAAAAAGGCATGTTTCCCAAGTGACTAGGCCCAAAATGACATTGTCACTGGTCAGGTTGTAACTGGCACATAAAAAAGTCAAAGTACGGGATATACACTCGAATCCATATAATCTACATCAGCTGCAGACTTCATCTAAAAGCGTATTTTTATTTAATAGAAATCCGTTTGTAAGAAAATAGGGGGCAGATCTAAGAGCCCCTACTGCCACCTTAGCGTAATTTTTATCACACTAAGGCGGTGCTAAAGTAGCTTTTCCCCCAAGCCATGTTTACAAAGTGCCACAATGCATGCATTGCACCACTTTGTAAACCCTTGCGCCATATTATGTCTGTGCTAGGCGCAATGTATGCAAGGAGGGGCCTAAAAAATGATGCAAGGAAATCTAAGATTCCTTGCACCATTTTTGTCATCACTTTTAACACCTGGTCAGAGCAGGCGTTAAAAGGAGGCATGCTGTTATTTATAATGGGCCCCTATGTACTCTGTAGGAGTAGCACCAAAATGATGGCTCTACTCCTGCAAAGTACATCAATAGCGTAAAATAAAATCAATATGTTGCATACAGCTGCAGCAGAAGAACATGCAATCTTTTGTCTAGTATTATCAGAGATTGCAGCCCTATTGTTGGTTTTATTTTGTCACTCTGCTGGCTAGGCTTTGTGCTGTGATGGACTTGACATGTACTTTGTGTAGCGTCTTCCCTATCCTGGTATACCTGCTGAAACACTAGGTCACTCACTTCTTTATTCCTCTGCGTATATCTGTGAACTCCAACATTTTAAAGCAAGCTTTCATACATTCTTTTCTAGTGAATATGCCACACACTGATATGGAGCCATAAAGGTTCATTTCTAAATTATGCAAGACACTACACTTTCACTACACTGTGATGCTTTTCTGATAAATAGTTATTGAACTACTGATTGAATGATTTAGGGGATTTGTAACAGGGGCACGGTAACTGAGGTTACTCCAGACATGCACCTAGTAGTAGTTGCACCTGTCAGTCCTATGAGTGGAAAAAAAAAATCGTATTCATTAAAGTTGTTTTATACTCATAAATGTATTTACTCGCACAACTATATTAAGAAAAACTGTGAGAATACGTGGAAAAGGAGTGGGAACATGGAGTGAGCATTAAAAGGAAGAAAGTCCCTGTGAGTTTGCGAACACCTAGACATTTAGATGTTTGTGAGTATTAACAAGTCATTCCCATCTTCGAAACTGCCAAAGATGTACTGCTTTTAAGAGCACAATGCATCACTTTTTGTGATGGAACAGGGAAGAGAACCGGCAGAAAACTATAGGTGGCGGGTAGAGTTTCGCTATTTCACCACAAGGAAATGTCCATGTGGCGGAAAAAAATAGTTTGGAATTGCACTTCAGTTGCTTATTCTCCCCTGCAAAAATACAGTTGTGTAGATTTCCCTATCAGGAAACTTGAACTCACAAATTATTTTCCAGATGATCAGGGATGGACAATTTTGACAATGTAATCTGGAATACTCAGAAAAGTAAAAACCATGCATGGTCTGAAATCCATGTGTTGGAAGTGGCGCTTTTTGCAGGGTCATCCCCAGACTTTTTGCTGTCTTCTTCCGCAATTATTTGACCAGTTTTTGAAGGCTTTATGACTCTGGGTTCTTTACCACTGCTGACCAGTGCTAAAGTGCAAGTCCTCTCCGTCTAAATTGTATTGATGATTGGTTTATCCATCATTGGCATATCTGATTTACTAGCAAGTCCCTAGTAAAGTGCACTATGTGTAAATCAAATGCTACTTTTGGGTCTGCAGCACTGATTGTGCCACCCACAGGAGAAGCCCTGGAAACATGTCTCAGACCTGCCACTGCAGTGTCTGTGTGCGCAGTTTTGAACTGCCAGTTTGACCTGGCAAGTGCACCGACTTGCCAGGCCCAAACCCTCACCTTTACTACATGAAAGTCACCCCTAAGGTAGGCCCAAGGCAGCCCCAGGGGCAGGATGCGGGGATTTAAAAGGTAGTACATGTCCTGATAGTGAAATACTGCTAAATTCGATTTTCACTGTTGTAAGGCCTAACTCTCCCTTTGGGTTACATAGGTATTGCCTTAAAATATATTCTAAGTGCAGTTTCCCATTGGGAGCAGATGGAGATGTGGAGTTTGGGGTCTCTAAGCTCACATTTTTCAAATGCATCTGTTGGTAAAGTTGTTTTTTAGATTGTAAGTTTGACAAAGTGGGCATTTCCTTGCTTAACCATTCTGTGCCTCTGCCTGGCTGCTCAATACACATCTGGGCCACACTGACAGTTGGGCTGTTTGTGAATTCACTCTAGACAGTCACACAAAGGGAGTTGAGGTGAGTCCTGCATATCCTGATGGGGTTTCGTGGGCTAGAGTGGAGGGAGCAGCTGGCACTTGCATCTGAATAGGGCTGTGCCTGTCCTTACACAAGACAGTCTCCAACTGCCTGGAGTGTGTCTGGGGACATAACAGGGATAGGCAGGGTCGTGTGCACTACAAAGACTTTCCTTTGAAGTTTGCCTACTTCAAAGGCAGAAATGAATTTAAGTATTGGACTGCTGACCCCACAACTTCAGAACACTTATGGACTGAGGACATTCTGACAGGAAGAAGAGCTGGATGGGATAGGAGGAACTGCCACTCTGCCTGTTGCTTTGCTGCTGTTTGCTGCTTCTATCCTGGGAGTGAAAGTACTGGACTTGGCTTTCCACATACTGCTTTCCAAGGTTTTCCAAGGGCTTGAACTGAGCTTCCCCTATGGTTGTGAAGTCTTAGGGACATCAAAGACTTCACATGTCAGTACCTGGGCTCTTCTGCTGAGAGCCCTGTCTTGCTAAGTGGTACAAAATCTAGTACCTGGGCCCTTCGAAATGGGAGCTGGTAACATAAGTGAAAATCCATGCATCAAGGCTGTTGTGGTAGAAAACACAACCCAGCACCTGTCTTGGGGCTGCGAAATCGCCTGTTTCAACGTAGATCCATTGTTGTCATGCGCCTGGATTTTCCATGCATCATCCCCAGGCGTCATTTTCTTCATTGACATTGCTGCACAACCAGGAATCAACACATCACTAGCCTGGCAGTTAAAGAATCCCGGCATCGTCAGCCGGGCGGAAAAAGAATTGACTCATCACTAGCCAGGCAGGAAAAGAATCCACGCATTGCCAGCCAGGTGGGAAAAGAATCCATGCATCTCCTGTCCAGAGCAAAATTATCGACACATCACTTGCTTTTCAGACACATCACCTCCTTTGCGGTCTGCATCATCTTTGTTTTTGACACATCCAAGGTACGGTACGGTATAAGAGTACAATCACTGATTTTTCAGGATTAAGACACTTAAATCTTTAAAAAATGATATTTCTACTTGTGTATGTTTGATTTTTGATGTTTTGAGCCTTGTTCTACTCAGATAAATATTCACTATTTTTCTAAACTGGTGTGGAGTACTTTTGCGGTGTTTTCACTGTGTTACTATGTGTGTACAAATACTTTACACATTGCCTCTGAGATAAGCGTGACTGCTAGTGCCAAGCTACCAAGGGGGTGAACAGGGGTTATCTTAGGTGTGTTACTCCCTTACCCTGATTGAGGGTCCCTACTTGGACAGGGTGTAAACTGACTGCCAACTAGAGACCCCATTTCTAACACCACAGATGCAGATGTCTGGCATTTTCTTGTGAATCTGACCCAAAGTCTTGAATTTCAGTCTTTGTTTGACTGCAGACCAATGGTGTGAGGTTGTTGCAGGTACTGACTGAGGCAGAGTTTATCAGTTTTCATATTTTTGTTTTGGTGCAACCAAGATAGACCCTTGTTTTTGGTGCCTCCAGCATAGACCTTTGCATTAGTCCAGACAGTATTGCAACAGGACATTAATGATATCATTACAATTAGGTTAATTGTTCAGGTAGGCAAAGCATAACTACCATTTAGAAATTATTGGGACAAAGGTCACTGGATCTAAAATGTCACTGACTTTCTGAAAACAGATACCTCTGGTATATTTGGTTGTACTAAGATAATGTACCATAAAGCAAGTGTTTAGCGTACATATTTTTTAGAATGCCTTTCTACATTTCAGCAGTACTTACTTTTCTTTAAAATGCCACATAGGTAATGGAGACAGATGAGTCGAGCTGATTCTGTGAAGACAAAATGCCCTTCCTTACATTTAGTCTAAAAGCTTTTAACGTCTTCCTGTCAGAGACAATTTACTTGCATATCAATTGCATTTCCTTCTACTGGCTGAACACGTAAAAAAAGCAAAAACAGGAGTATTACATATTGGGTGTAAACGTCAAGTAATAGCTTGTAATCTAGTGTCACATGGATAATAATTACATTAGTTATGATAATGCAGGGACAGTTTAGCATACCTATAGCCACAGTCCCCCAGTGTTAAGAAGTGCAGTTCTCTGTCATTCTATTACCATTCCCCATTAAGTCGCTATGCCTGATGGATAAAGTATTTTGCACAGAGCGTTTCAACTACCAGGAGGGTTTGCTGCAATTTGACAAAATCTGACATGTGTGTAAGATTACAGTAGGAACCAAACAGCATGAAAAACTAAACTGCTTTGTGGAGTGTTCCTATTTCTTGACCCACCATCTGGAAGATTCCTGAAAAGCAGATAAGAGGCAAATTAAGCATTATTGACAGAGGTCCCAATTACAAGGTGAGTGGAGTGGAATTCTCATTCAGAATTCTGCTCTGCTCAATCATGAGTGGGTTCTTTATTGCCACATACTGATATGGAAACAACAGACCTGATTTTACCATCTGGAAAATCTGGCCGGTAAATTACCTTGAGACACTGCCTGGCAGAGGCACACAAGGAGAGCATGTAATGCTTCTCTCTGCCATTCAATTTCCCCTCCTTCTCATTTCTTTTCTATAACCACTGACCCTGTACCGCTCCCAGACTAACCCACCACCTTATATTTACAATAATACCAGCAATCAGTCAATCAGGATTTATAAAGCGCTAATCACCCAATAGGGTATCCAGGTACTTGCAGGTCCAAGAGGCTTATTCGATCAGCCAGGTCTTGAGGGCCATTCAGAATTACGGAAGTGAGGTGATGGTCCGGAGGTGCTTGGGGAGGCTGTTCCAGGTTTTTGCTGTGATGTGAGAGAAGGAGCGTCCTCCACTTCTGCTTTGGAAATAACTTGTAAAAAACAGAGGCCCTAGATATTCTGAAAAAAGGACTGAGTAAAGCACACTTAGCATAGCACAAAAAACACACACTTCAATAAGCCTCATTTTGAAGGCAACTGACCTTGTTATGTTATGTGTATTTGTAAAGTGCACCTATGAGGGTATCCTGGTGCATAAAAAGTGCTTGTGCCCAGCCCTACCTATTGTAGGTTGGTTCATTTAAAGGACTGGTCTTCAGCTTCTTGCAGAATTGAAGAAGAGAGGTGGAGGATTTGATGTGGAGAGGAAGGTTGCTCTACTCTTCAGAGTGAAGTAAGAGAATTCATGTCCTCCTGATCTGGTTCTGTATACGTGTGGGATATTGGCCAGAAGGAGTCCTGCTAAGCAGTGGTGTCTGGGTGGTTGGTGCAAGCAGATGTGTGTTGGAGGAGATCCCGGCATAGTGAGTGTTCCTGTACTCCAACTTGCTGATGTCTAGGGCATGAGTGACAGTTTGTTTGTGTTGCTTAGGAGTCATTTGAAGGTCTTCCTCAGCATCTTCAGCGTGTGGAAGCAGGATGCGTTATCGATGTTGACTTATGCAGTCACGTCCAGTTTGCTTTTGTTGATTATTCCGATGTTCCTGGCGAGGGTTCCGGGTGTGGGTCCAAGTTCGGTCAGCCACCAGTTGGAGTCCCATGGTAAGGTGTTCTTGCTGAAGATCACTATTCTGTCTTGTCTGTGTTGAGCTTGAGACAGTTTGCTTTCATCCAGTTAGCGACTTTAATCATGGAGGTACCTGTTCCTTGTATTAGTGGCCTTGTACAAAAGGGTGACTATGAGTTGTGTGTCATCTGCTTAGGAGAGAATATTGATGTCATGTGGCACTAGCCAGAGGGATCATGTATGTGTTAAAGAGGGTGGGGCTGAGTGATGAACCTTCAGGGACTCTGCAGCTGAGTTTGCAGGCTGAGGAGGAGTAAGGTGCCAGACTGACAGCTTGAGTTATATTCATTAGGAAGGAGCAGATCCAGCAGAGAGTGGGTCCTTGGGTGGCAATTTCATGCAAGCACCTGATGAGGAAAGGGTGGGAGCCCATGTCAAATGCTGCAGAAAGGTCCAGAAGAATGAGAACTGACCTGTCTCTTTTATCAAGGATCATGCAGATGTCGTTTGTGGCAGCAATGAGTGCTGTTTCCGTGCTATTGTTGTGCCGGAATCCAGACTGCATAGCATAGAGGATGGTGGTTGCTAGCATGTTCAGTGCGGCATCAGTTGATTAATTACTCTAAGAACTCAATTTGCACTCTTGCAGTGGCATTTCATGAGCCTGATTTCTTCTTTTTACCAGCTGGCCTGTGATGATCCAGCAGGGGTATGAGTGTGTGGGGCACTATGGGTAGCTTCAAACAGGTGTAATGTTTCCAAGCAAATCTGTGTCTACTAATGGTAGTAAACAGGGGTTTGTGTCAAAATCAATAGGTGGTTGCAAGTGATTTCCCATTTATCAACCATGCCATTACAGAGCTGTGTCTTCAATCCTTGAATTTCACTAAAAGCTAAGACCTGGATCTTCGAATAACCCATCTGCCAGGCCTGAGCCAGGCTAGAACCACAGCTACAGCGCCAAGGCACCTTCCCGGATGATGTTGTGCTTTACAATTACACATAACATAACACATCATAAATTAACAGAATTAAAACATTGTTTTACTAGCAATAAGTGGAAGTAAAAGTAAAAAAAAAAACAAGTAACCAGGGACCTATGAACTAAAAAACTCAACATTTGGCTACAAACAATTGTAGTGTCTATACAGTGTACCCGTTTTTGGAGACGAAGTGTTGCAGTCAATATGCTGACAGTTAAACCTGGAAAGGTTTGGGCAAATCCCAGCATGCAGTCTTTACCAAAATATCACAGGATTCTAGAAAAATCACTTTATCTACCTTTGTACCTCAAACTGTAAAAATTTGTGCTATAATGTACATATGTAAAAACAAAGTGCAAACTTTCTACTTTCTGTATTCAGCCACCTGTCCACAACTAGGCACACATTCTTTCTCTGTATTGTTTTTCACAATCTCTCTCTCCATCGTTTGCACGCATGTGCACACACCCACTATAAGAATGACTGGTCAAAGCTCTTTAGCATGGGCTATACTGGCCCGCGCACAACCCCAAGTACAGACACAAATCCATGCCCCTCACTTTTGTGATGCTGCAGTAAAATGGTTCTGTCTCTCACCCACTCTTTATCTTTCACACACACGCGTACACACATGCACACATACCGACTTGTGCACTTGCACATACAGACACACATATATGTAAGAGTTAGATTTAACCAGTGCTTAATTTGTGTTTGTTGTTTCCGGTGCTGAGCACCAGCACTTATTTTTGAGGGCCGGGGCTTATTCTTCGCCCCCAAGCATATGCTGCGAGCAAAAGACACATATGGGAAAGACTGAGGAGAAAAACAAAAAAGCTTCACAAAGAGAGAAAGCAGAAAGCTGCAAAAGTGAGCTGAAGGGGCAGGGAGTGGTTTTAAATGTATTGAAGTAGACCGAGATGGCTTCAGGATTACGCTACCTCAATATTCCGTGTTCCCACATTTAATTGCAGCAGCCGCGTGTTTAAGGGGAGGGCTTTGAGCACCAGCACCTTGTTATTTACAAATTAAGCACTGGATTTAACCATCAGTGGGAGCAGGGGTGTAGCTTTGAGGGTGTTTGGAGTGTTAACACCTCCCCCCCAAAAACAAAATGTGTTCTGCAGAAAATAGGTTGTTTGGTTAGTTTGAAAATGATTGTGTTTGAAGTATCCCTAACAATCCTCATTCATGTCCCCAGCCCTTTAAGGCTCCCTCTTGTCCTCCTTTTCATATCATATATTTTTACAATATATGCAAGTGTGATTGTTGGGAAATCTGAAGCTCACGCCCCCTAATCTTGCTCTCCAAGCTATGCCCCTGATTGTGGGAACCGTTCTGGTCTTCCTAATAGGTAGAGTAGTAAGTAGGTGGGATC
Source organism: Pleurodeles waltl (assembly GCF_031143425.1). NCBI lineage: Eukaryota > Metazoa > Chordata > Amphibia > Caudata > Salamandridae > Pleurodeles > Pleurodeles waltl. Next base: position 1,263,754,049 of record NC_090437.1, read on the forward strand.
CCCCTACACTTGATCATAGGAGACCCAGTGTGCCCATACAAGGATTTTCCAGCTGCCTGAACACCAAATACAATGTTACTATGCGCAGCCCCGCATTCACGTACTGGCCCGCACTGTTTATAACCCGCTTAGCACAGGTGGTAAACATGGAATTGTGTACATAATTGTTCCAGCAAACCTCGCACTACATTGTTATTCACAATTCCATGACGATTTATTCGTAATTGCGCTGTACTAGTGGGGTATTCCCACAAAACTCTGGTATTTACCAGTGGTTAGTTTGCACTCTGCCAGTACCGTATGACTATTAATTGGATTCAGTGTGAGCAATACTTCTTCAGATACATATACATACATACACGCACACATACATACGTACCCACAAACATGTGCCACATGGTTGAGATGGTACTACCAAATTAGAATTATCGTGTGTGGGACCATTAATCCTTGGAGATACTGTCAAACTTATTAAATGCATCAAATAAAAAAAGGCATAGATACGAGGAGGTAGGACACCTATTTAAATAACAGCTTTGCCCAGAACTTTGATTTTTTTGTAACTGAAATGCTGCATTACACTCCCCCAGACCATAGCAACACTCCTCTTATTTCTCTCACTGATTGGGAAGACGAGAGCACAGAGCTCCTTTAAAACTATTAAGAATGGGCAAACAGCTGCCATTAAGTACTGAAAGCTTACTGATTGTGCAAGCCATTACAGTCCTTTGATGAATGACATTCTAACTCGTTAGCATGCACTGACGTCTCCAACCATTGTGATTTGCAATATGTCACTCTCCTCTTTGTAGAACCCTACACTATCACATGATGATAATTCTTAACACTGACGCAAAGGTTGAAATGAAATGAACCCATGTCTTTCTCTAGGAGTAACACAATAGAGCAACCTCAAACACTATGTTATCTTCCTATTTTATGCTGCATGACTCATGTGCAATAGCACTATCATGCTCTATAAAAAAATAAAACATAATTAGAAGAAAACGGGTCTATGTCTTGTAAGTTGAGAAAAAAAATCCCCATTACCATCAATTCCTTTTTCGACTATGTGGCTAGGTTTGTGCTTTTTTAAATCTAATAAATATATCTTATAATACAGGTATAACCACCATAACATTGTCTGGCATAATAAAAGAATTATACTAGGCATAGAAAAAGATATATGTATTGAGCAGTAGGGTTTGCTGATTAAACCACAAGTGATTCTTTTATATAAACTGACATGTGAGCGGAGGAGCGTCGCCCCGCTAAAAAAATGCCTACTATAACGGAAAAATTAAATGGTAATACACTTTGTTTATTACCATTTTATATTTCAGTGCCCTGTCCTGAACCGAGTGTCAGGACGGGGCGGGGCAATTGCTGCCGAGTGGCAGCAGGGAGCTGTGCACTTCTTTAAAGTGTGCATGTCCCTTTAGCCGGCCATCTTGCGATGGCCAGCCTGACATGCAAACTTTAAACATCTCTAACCCAGCTGTCTTAAGACAGCTGGGTTTGAGAAAGTACAGGCCTCCAGCGCTCTTGTGTGTGCTGAGAGAGAGTGTTCCAACCAGTCCTAATGCTGCTTTCATGCTAATTACCAGCATGAAAGTAGTGTCAGGACTGGTTAGTGGCGTTTCCTGGTTCCATTCGCTGGAACTTCCAGGTACAGGAGGATGCCGCAAGGAACATCCCTGAAGGTAAGTGCCTTTTTTAAATGTATTTTATTTCTACTATTGTGTCCCCTCCCACTCCCGCCATAAACATAAGCCAGCTGCCGCTGCAATCTATCATAATTTTCGGAGGCAGTGGTGGAAACTTTGGAAGTGGAATGCGCTGAAAAAGATCTTGGGTGAGTCACACACCCACATAAATAACACAGTCAACATTTCGAAAACAGAGAAAGTAGATTCAACTCGCCCACCCAATTTGAGCCATCACATCTGAACCCGTTGAGGCAAGAGCGTGACCTTTCTAACTTACAAAAAGGGTAGATTTTCTGTCTACAAAAACAGTAGACAGCACAATCTTATGTTGATCTAAATATTTGGGCTACAAAAACGATGTATACTACTAGTGTGGGAGAGGTGAATCAGTCATAAATATCCTTTTGGAAATATGAAACCAGATTAGTGCCAATGGCAATGCAGTAGCAATTTTTACACAACTTTCAGGAACTGGAAAGACGGCCATCAGGACAGAATGGTACACAAGTTCATTTCCATTCACAGTAGTAAAAATGGGCATCTAACACTGAAAATCAAAGTTTTCATCTGGTCCCCATCCTCACATGGCATGCTCAAAACATGGAGTGCTCCCTGGATTTACACATGGTAAGCAAGAAAATCTGTGCAATATTGCTCACCCCTAATACATACCAACAGTGGTAATGGAACAAGTTTCAGAGTGGCAGTGCTGCCATAAATGAGACATCACTGAAGTCATAGGGACTGTGAATCTAACAGAGAGCAAGCGTAACAAATGTATTAAGAGTGGTAGGGGTGTAGTATGTAACTGTTGGTGCATTTTGGAGCAGACTGTTGCAAATATGCTATTAAAGCATGGAGTGGAAGTGTACTGTCATTTACGGGCATCATACTTTCTGTTGAAATGGCCTCTGAATTTGCACAGACGTACAGTTCTACTGATACAACAATGTGGTGCACAAATGTTTATGTGTAAAAATCGAATTTCAGCGAATATTTATCATTTGTGGATCATCAATCAAAGTGGCTTGATTTCTCTTGATCTTTGTTTCCATCACACTTCAAAATTACATTAAACAAAATGTGCTTAGTTTGTGCTTTCCATTCTGTTGATCTATTCTGAATATTTGTAAAGTTCATTTGTAGGTCTTTACATTTTATTGTGTGTTACAAAAAATGACATTCTTAGCCTTTCCTTTCACACTCCATGTACCCCAGCAAGATTGTTACATAGTTCAGTTTACAAAATCCTCTCACTTTGAAGCCAAAGGAAGTAGAGCTCAATCTCCATGTTAAAAGTACAAGCAGCAGTTTGTGAGAAGACATAAACTGACATTTGACCTCTGTCTTTGAAACACAGCAAATGTGACAAATGAAAAAAACATATACATGCAGTGTATTGCTCACCTTCTCTTTTCCTGTATGGTTGTTTTAGGGGTGCAGCAGCACCCCTGGAACCCTACTTCTAGCTCAGTGCCTACACATACCAACCATTTGAATGCAGAGAATGTGTTCAAGCTGCTGAAAATGGAGTCAGGAAATATGGTTTATATTAATGCCTTTGACATTCAAACAAAATTGGGTGACAAATGCTATATCTAGGTTCCATTCAGGTTTAAAAGTTTTATAATAGTTTTAAAGTTTACTGATACTGATATTTAATACATCCAACATATGAAAATACTTTGTCTATTTAGCAAACTACATTGCTCAGCAAACTGTTAATGTGCCATATAGTGCAATGTTTAAAATTGGTCTAACTTATAGCAGAGGTTAATTTTACAATAAAAGTTGTTTTGGATAATTTAAACAAATGTTGTATCGAATGCTACTCTGTCTTGTACTGTCCTACATACACATCACACCAAATACATCCAGATTTTGTGATCTTTTATTAACCCTTTTATCAACACAATCCCACATTTTATGTTGCGAGGTTACAGCTACAATACATTTTTTCAAGAAAGTGTTCAGTGTTCCTTATCAAACATCTAAAACAAATATGCACATGTAAGTTGTTCCGTTTACTGCTGATTGAAGTACAGTGATCTTTTAACGTTTTAAAGACTTACTAACAGCACCATTAGAGTGCAGAGTACAGGGAATCAGTCTGCATGGAACAATAAGAAATGTTGACACAGTTCCTAGCTAGCTCACAGTACCCCGTCAGAACACCTAACCACACAAGGACACCAGTTGGGATTCACAACCTCAAACATGACTAAGCAGATTCCCAAGGAAACAGTGGAAAGAGATCTACATTTTCATTGTCACTGAAAGTGCCTAGGATAATACACAAGAAAGATGTGAAAATGTTGTTTACAGCATTTATTGCAACAGTCATATTCTTACATAACAAAAGAGAGCTGCGATTATTAGGTAAAAGAGACAAAGGATGGTAAGCAGCATCAAAAAGACGGTGAAAAAGATCAACAATTCAACTATGGTTGTGTTATTGTGTTGGTACACGCCTTTGTGTAACACCCTATACTGCTGACAGCATAGTAGGAGTACCCTCTGCCGAATCAATTTTTGAAAACTCGACCCACCATACCTGGGTAAGATGTACCAGGATGCCAGGAAGCCGGACTGGTGTTATGCAGGTTGTTGGTCCAGTGGAGAGTAGAGGTCAAATTCGGAATCAGCATCCCAGGCACTGCGTTTCATGTTCAAGGATAACCGCAGCAGAAGTGGTCTTCTGGTTTAACAAATGACCTTGATCAAAGTGTGTCCTGCCATGACAAATCAATTATTTTGTGCCTAGCTCTGTTTGGTATTGCAGGGCAGGGCTCCAGTTACAAGAAGCCCTGCAGCAACCAGACAGGGCATTGAAATCATGCCGGTTGGTGCTATAACTAGACGTTTTCCTGCCCACTGTGCGGGATGCTTCTAGCTGTGTGCTGTTGGCAGGAAGATGGTCTGATGTAATGCTGGCAATTGGTCCTGTGAAGGGTAAAGGTAAGATTCCGGACCAGCATCAGAGTCAGTGAAGCTGCACCTCGGGCACTGCGTGCCATGCTCCAGGATAACCTCAGTGGAAGTGCTTGTCTGGTTTAACAAATGACTGAGCCCAAAGTGTCTCCTTCCATGACGGATTAAATATGTTGTGAAGAAAAACCAGTTGCACCTGGCTGTGTTTGTTGTTGTGGGGCAGGACGCCAGTTACCAGAAGACCTACAGGAATGTGGCGGGGCATTGGACACACGTCAGTTGGTGCTACAACTAGTTGTTTTCCTGCCTGCACTGCAGGATGTGCTTAACTGTATTTGGTGTTACAATGCAGGACTCCAGTTACCAGAAGCCCTGCATCAACGAGGCAGGGCATTGGACTCACTCTGGTCGTTGCTATAACTGGCACATTTCCCTGCCTGCGGTGCGGGATGAGCTCAGGACGTGGCCAGGTGTCTGCCAGGGCGAAGATTGGCCTAGGAGCGGGCCCTTGTGTGCCCATCAGAGCCAGGAGGAGGCTGCACTTGCCAACTGCTCTTTACTCCAATACTATGAAGTCTGAATTGGTCTACGATTCTGAGGTACCAGATTGTTTTTTGATTTCTTTTGTAAATGAGAAAGCAGAAAGGCAATCAATCTATGGATTGTGATAAGAACTGGAAGGTGGGTTCCAAGACTATTGCCAATTACCTGTCAACAGTTGGATGCAATTGATATAGAAATTTGCCGTGTGGAGCCTAGCCTGGGCGCCATCCTACCGGACTCAGGAGCAACAACTATAAGTACACTTAGGAGGTGACTGTTGTCTCTATGCAGAACTCGATAGCTACCCCCCTTCTTGCGCCATTGTGTGGTTTAACTTCAAACAGAAGCACTCCCTCAAACAATGTGATAATTACTAACACCCTACCCCAGCTCAATCACTCCATGTGCCACTTGTGAGCCACTATCTCTAATAGTATCTGAACCCTCAAAAACCACAGATAGCCCGCCACCCAAAAAAACAGAACAGGGATAACATTGTATGCCCCAAACCAAGTGCCCTGAACGAAAAGAAAACTAAAAATCAGATTCTACTGATTTTGGAGACAACTTCAAAGAGTACAATGGTAGGTACCCAGGCAAACTAGGTTGACTAGTCAGAGGTAAATGCCTAGGCAAACTAGACCAACTAGATAGCCAGATTAGCATCTTTGGCTCTCTCATTTTAACTAGAGGTGGACACCAAATTCGACGCTGCAGGCGCAGTTTGTGGAGTTTTGCTCTAAAGCCCATAAAAGTCTTAAGATCGCTAGGGCAAGCAAGAAATAACTAAGGCCAGGAATGCTTTCAAAGTAGGTATCACATTTTGAAAGGCAGAAATTAGGGCCAAGTCATGGGAAGACCTTGAGATTACAAGCATCCTAAATGATCCCTATGGTTTCTGGAAAGTTATAAAGTGCCTTGTTTTCTCAAGCTATGATAGTCCGCAGATAGATGCAGTTATCCCTGTGGATGCCTGGGCATCATATTTTTCTAAGATTTTTGACCCCAGTTCCTCCATACAGACAGCTGTGTTGGGGGAAGAAATTCATTATGATCTTGAATTTGCCATTTGTCTGAGTAACTCAATTGAAGAAACATATGTCATTTCGGCCATTGAAAGGTGTCCCTCCGATTAAGCTCCATGCCCGCATGGAATTCCTTCAAATTTATTTAAGGAGTTACCTCAATTCGGGGGCTACTTAATTATTAATGTTTTAAAATCAGCTATTGTTGGCCCGATAGTGCCAACCTGACAAGAGGCAATAGTTGTTCCCATATTTGAAAAAGGGGACAAAATTCAACCCTGCTGCTGTCGTCGTATTTCGCTATTTGAAAGCACTGTTAAAATACGGTCCAGGATTATATCGTTTAAATTGGTCTCTGATAAGGGGGTGCTTTCTGACATGTAGTTTGGATTCCACACAGGACTGGGCACTTTGGAGCAGAACCTCAACCAATATCTTGTCACACAAAAATAAGTTAAGAGCTAAGGCAAAAAAGGGTAATACAAACCTGGCCTTTATGGACCTAACGTGTTCCTTTGACACTATTCAACAGTCCAAAGTTTGGGACATCATGAAAGAAATAGGAATAGATAGAGCTGTGGTTGATTTACTTTGCAGGTCGCATGCACACACCTCAGCGAGGATTCGCTACAGTAGGGAGAGCGCTCTTTCTCCCAAAATCAATTCTTTAGTTGGGTTCACCAGGGTTGTGTACTGGCCCTTTTTCTCTTCCTATCATATACTGATGGCCTAGAATAGTACTTGGGCTCTAGAGGTAAATGTTTGCTGAATATTGGTTCCCCCTTGATATCAGTACTACTGTATGCGGATGATGCAGTACTTCTAGCCAGGACAACCTTCAACATCTTTGTAGACGTATTAGGGCTTAAGACAAATCTAGCGAAGTCATTCATAATGAAGTGTAGGTCTAGGCTCTCTAAATCTCTGAAATTTAGATTATCTGGGCAGAGGTTACTAAAGTCCAGAATTTCACTTACTTGGGAAATCCATTTGACTCTACTATTAATTGGAAGTTTTTAAGATTAATTAGAGTCCTACAGTTTCAGAGATCTGGTGATATAATCTTTCGATTTGCCAAAAGCTGGGGCACAAACCTACAAAAGAGCTAGTCTGCATCTTTAAAAGTAAGTGCCTATCTATTGGCACTTTCCGAGCTGGAGTGTGTGGCTATACCAAAAGAATTTCCTTACAGAAAGCGGAAAATAAATCAATAATAAGGCTTCAGGCTGTTCCCCTCAATCAGCACCTGCAATCTTGTGTCATACTGAAGTGGGTCTCAGCTTCGTAGAAGACTGTTAAATTGCAACCCCTGTTATTATGACTTTGAATATGGAGGCAACCTGAAGCACACTTTTGCTGAGCTGTATTGTCTTGCTCTAGATAATGCAACAGATATCCCATGGTTGTCTTACATAAAACAAAGTTTGAACAACCTAGGTATATCAGAGCTCTTCTCACACTCAGAAAATTCCATGCATATGATCCCCTCTGCATTTAAGGAATTGTTTTACAGGTGATGTTTATCTGTGCGCAAGGCAAATTCATATAAAAGGGACAGCTCTGGAATTATCTTTTGGAACTTAAATGCGAGCCCTTTGCCAGTATTATCCCTTCAACTAATTACCAACATTTTAACTAACAATGATATTTCTCAACTCACTCCACTTTCTGTTGGCCATTCCCATCCAAGCAAGGATTGTGGTTTGCATCTCTTCCTCCGTTCTCCTGTGATGGCAATTCTGCACAAAGGACATTGCACTTTAGTTTATTATACTACCAAAAGGAGACATTTCCTGCTTTCAGTTCTGTGTCAATCTAACATCAGATCCCATAAGATGACTTTTGTGTTTTTTACAGTGCCTAAGTAGCCCAGACATTTGTTATTACACAATAAATTGGATAAAAAGTGCCTTATTGATCAGAAGGATATACTGAATGGACAGGTCTCATTGGCTTTCATTGTTCATTTTATGTAAATTTACTTGCACCTTTTTGATGTATGCACTCTTTAATTCATTATATTTGCTGCTTAATAATGGTTTTTATACTCATGTATCTATTGCCTTTGATATGCATTTTTATGGCTCACTGTAGCCGGATAAAGTATTATTGACTGACTGACTGACACCCAGTTTCATGACAGAACACTGATCAAGGCAAATGTTCCACCACTGCCATCATCACCACTTTTATAGAGGTATTAATTCTCTCACACTTGTGGTCCTGGAGCGTACCAGCCAAATTCTAATTCAGAGCTTTAGTATCTATTAGTACGCTGGCACAAGGACTGCTTGAAAATGTATCACCTTTGGAATTTATATAATTCTCTGTTCACTATTGTTAGCAAGATATACAGGTGGCCACTTGAAGGGAAATACATGTCTACATATCAGTCTAGAATAATGTGTCAATGTGCAAGGTACTTTTAACGTAAGAGTATTTTGTATAGTTTTTAAAATGGCACTGAGTCTGCTTTAATATAGGACAACTTGCAATATGTACTTTATGAGCTGAAACAAAGTTTATGATTCTACAGCCATTCAAATGAATTGCCCTACATCATGGATGGAGAACAATGCACAGTGTTTACTGAATTGCCACACAAAAAAATATTCTGCAGCCAGCTTGCAAAGACTTCTTTATGTCTGTGCTTGCCTTTATTTGCATTTAAATGTGATGGCAGAAATTAGCTAAATCTCATTCTGTACAAACCATAATAATACAACAGTTGTGGGTGAATGTTAGGATGTGATTTGTTTTCCTTCAATATAAAGTTTTCTTTTTTATGATTTTAATTGGGTGAACATAAGTGCTCATAAAAGTGAAGAACTAACATGACTGGTAAAACCAGACAAAACACTAGGGCCTGATTACGAGTTTGGCGGATGGTTTTTACCATCCGCCGAAGTTCAAACAGGTAGGTTGCCGCCATTGTGGCTGCCTCCCTGTAGGTCAGCCTAGCAGGAAACACCCTACAGCATTGTCTCTGGCTCATAATTGAGCCAGCTGCAATACTGTAGGATGCAGGGTGCACCAGCACCTCACAATGTTCACTGTCTGCAAAGCAAAGCAGACAGTGAACATTGTGATGGTGCTGGCCAGGGGGGCTCCCTGCACCCGTTCTCTGCCAGCCTTTTCATAGAGGTGAAACTGCCATGAAATAGCTGGCGGAGAATGAAGTAGTAATCCCCAGGGCAGCACTGCATGCAACACTGCTGTGGCGGATTAGGACCGCCAGGAGGACCAGACCGTCGGGACGACTAATCCTGGGAAAGCTCTACTCTTCCATCTCAATTATAGATATATAAAACTAAGATATAATTTTTCCATTAGGGACATTAAAATAAGGGGTGGTTTTATGGTGGTGAAGAGACAGTGATTCCAATTGACCCAAACATCTGCATCTGCTTCACCAATAGCAATTTCTAATGGTATTTGTGAGGAATGGTGCTCCAAACCATTCAGTACCCCTAGATAGTATGCTATTGGACCACCTGGAGCTGTATTACAGAAAGAGCCCCAAGGGCACAACAGGCATGTGCATCCACTTTGTGTACCCTTGGGGCACTTTATATTACAGAAAGGGCTGTAGATGCTTGCGCAGCCCCTTCTGTAATACTGATAGTGCTAGCACTCATGTAGCACCAGCGCTATCTCAAGAGATAATTCCCTTATTTGTATGGGGCGTGGCCCCCTGCAAATGAGGAAATGTCTTTGCCTCCACACCTGCTCTGTATTATGGATGCAGACACAAAGTCAAAGAAGGTGTCAGGAGGAGCACTGCAAGTTCACCATATCACGGTGGCCACTGTCATGGAAGCAGCCCTCTCGAGGGATGAAGTGGGTCCCATAGACGCTCCACACATCTTCTTGCAGGTGGGCGCAGTCACTCACTGCACCCGCCTGCAAGAGGATCTCTAATCCCTCTTAAAAGTGCAGACAGGCTTTCGCTTGCACTGTGAAACACAGAGGGGGTCATTCCGACCCTGGCGGTCATGGACCGCCAGGGCCGGGGACCGCGGATGCACCGCCAACAGGCTAGCGGTGCATCCAGGCCAATTCTGACCGCGGCGGTAAAGCCGCGGTCAAAAAAGGGAAACCAGCGGTTTCCCAACGGTTTTCCCCTGGCCTGAAGAATCCTCCCTGGGGATTCCGACCCCCTTACCGCCAGCCTGGTTCTGGCGGTTTTGACCGCCAGAACCTGGCTGGCGGTAACGGGTGTCGTGGGGCCCCTGGGGGCCCCTGCAGTGCCCATGCCAATGGTATGGGCACTGCAGGGGCCCCCTAACAGGGCCCCACCATGATTTTCAGTGTCTGCATAGCAGACACTGAAAATCGCGACGGGTGCAACTGCACCCGTTGCACCCTTTCCACTCCGCCGGCTCCATTCGGAGCCGGCATCCTCGTGGAAGGGGGTTTCCCGCTGGGCGGGCGGGCGGCCTTCTGGCGGTCGCCCGCCCGCCCAGCGGGAACCTCAGAATTACCGCGGCGGTCTTTTGACCGCGCAGCGGTATTCTGACGGCGGGACTTTGGCGGGCGGCCTCCGCCGCCCACCAAAGTCAGAATGACCCCAGAGTGGCTTTGAAGCAGCCGCTCTGAATTTTATTTGCATTAGCTGCCCCCAGGACAGCACTAGTTTGCAGCTGCCCTGAGGGCAGCACATTCAGAAAAAATAGGGTACACTTTCCCTGTTTGCACAAGGAACAACTGTTTAAAGGTGCGTTTTGTGCATTCTGGGGCAACCAGGAAAAATGCACCCTTGTCATAATACGCCTATAGTTACTGCCATCCCTTCCCGAGAGGTGTGTCCCCTCAGCATCTTTCTTGAGTAATTCTTGAGCTGTTCTACCTCATTACTCTGTCTCTGATAGAACTCTCGAAACCTCAGATCCTGACGGCATGAGACCTGGCAGGTATGTAAGGCTGTACATTTTGTTTTACAACAAAACTATTGGTTCCCCTCCTATAAATATCTTCTTACTAACTGTGTTGTAGCCACCACCTTTAACATATTTATTGATGTGTTTAGTAGATCTAGATTCTGCAAATAACGTAAACAAAATACCAAATTTGGTGCGGAGGCCACCAAGCAAATATGGTGGTTTACCATTGATGAAAAGGTGATTATCGTGTATAGCAAGGAGGCAGTAAAATGCAAGGAAGGCCAGAAAAACAGACACACATTTTAGCATGAATTGGTATGTACATATCAATTTATCATAACCCATGGTTGAGAAGGAGCATTATAGAGATGTGCCTCAGGGCATGCTGGTAGAACTATTGATATGGTCTGCGTTTATTGAAGGTGGAATTCTAACCAGTCAGTATTTATACATGAAGTTCATAGCTTTTACCTGAGACAAGCCTCATTAGAGCATCATTTCCCATATCACTACACATTCTTCCCCTAAGAGCTGCCTGTGAATGTCACAGAGATCCAAAAGGAACTACAGTGTTTAACTAGCTCACAGAATCAGCAGAATGCAGCTAGAGAAGACAGCTTTAGAATCATATTAATGAATGTTGAAGGTGTACATGAAAATGGTTCTCATATCTATAGCTGCACCCTTTACAGTATGCACACTGTCATTTAACAGTTCCTTAAAAAGTAAGAGCCCAATTCACAAAGGTTAAGGCAGACCAAAAGTCTAACTTAGACCAAACATTTAACTTTACCACTTTTTAGGTATTCACAAAGGTAAAGTTAGACCAGAAGTCTAACTTTACTGGTAGTAAAGTTAGACTTTTGGTCTAGGTTAGACTTTTGGTCTAACTTTACATTTGTGAACTTTTGATGTGCTCTATGCTTCTCCATTAGGTTGACTTAAAAAAAAAAAGACATATCTTGATTGTTATTAATGTTTGTAGTGCCATTAAGCATTATATGTAGAAATAATCTTACTATGTTAGGATGCCTGAGCTTCTTTCTCATGTTTCCAGTTACAAACAGATAGTATTCACTAACACACAAGTGGCCATGACATGTCCTATAAAAGGCTGCACCCCTTATATAAGAGAGCCTAGCTAGCTGCTGCTAGCTAACTGCTAGGTAGCTTAGATCCTAATGAGATCCATAGAGAGCAAAATAAGTAAGCATGATAGCAGAACCTGGGGATGCTCTTTTATAGTTTTTTGAAGAATAAAAGCTCATTTTCATCTATGCCAAAATGGTAGTGTATTTGAAAGTAGGTGAATTCAAGTAGACCGATTGCATGAATTACCTCTATGTCACATAGGGCATTGACAGAAAGAAAGAAAAAGCCCATGCAGAGTACAGCTAACAGCATCATTTCCATCTTGTTCAAATCATTGGGTGATGAAACCACCTGGAGTTAATAATATTACTACATGATCACGGCTTTAACCTGGCTGGATTTGCCTCACAATCTTCGGTATAACAGGGAAGAGTGGGGGATAGCATGTGGGTTCAGATTTACTGAACAAATAAACCAGAAGCAATTTTTTTTTTATTGTTTTCCCCACGCAAATTCCTATAGGTAGCACCCAGGGGGTATATGCTTGGGGTAATTCCGGATCTATGCTGAATTTGTGCCAAAGTTACAATATGAATTCAAGTGTAAATGCTTTAGCTAATGGGGTCTCTGAAAACACACCATTAGTCATCATCTAGCATGTCCCTAAAATCAGACAAAGGGACACATATAACTAAAGAGTACTATACTATATATATATATATATATATATATATATGTATATATATATATATATATATATATCTGATATAATTAAAATGTTATACTAAAGTCATATAAAAGGTAGCATATTGGCCTCAAACAGTGACACAGTTAAAGCTACATGATGTTTTCACAAATAATTTTCCTTTATCAAAACACAAAAACAGACCCTTAGAGACGAGAAGAAACACATTTTTGAATCATTAATGTTTAATGTTTTAACTTTAATAACACTATATTCTGTTAATAAAAGAGTATTCGATGAGTACCTTTCATGATTCAATATCAAACATGTAGTTTTACTTTTGAGATACAGTTATGAGTCGTAGGATAAAAATACAGCTATTAAAAACTGCATGTTCAGCTATCCAGTAGTTTGTATCAGTTTTTTCCATCTTTTCTGATATCCACAAATTAGTCTTTGGTGTTGCTCCTAACAGTTCTCAAATGAAAAGAGCAAACTGCAGGTGTAAACAATGCCACTTGCTGTTGGCTGATATATGGATATGTACTTACTGGGTACAGTTCAGGAGTGGAACTGCTGTTACCAGGACTGTATTTCATCAGTGAGTCCCATGAATATTTATCAGCATTCTAAACACCCTGTTAATTATTGAACTTGTGTTGTCAGCTTATGCAATCTAAATGCATTATAAAGAAAGTGAGCATTAGTGTGATAAAACAAAGGACTGAAAATGGATTTAGCCTGGAGAATTTATCTTCTAAAGTACATGATGCAACAAGTCCCTTGAGACCAATTCAAAATAAATAGCTCATCAAGTGATGGACAGAGTCTGAAGGTGCACCGTACTGTCCGTCTAAAACTTTCTCCTAAACTTTACAAGCATCTGAAGCATTGTAAAAGATGTGAAATTTAAACTGAAAGCAAATACAAATCACAATCAAGAAGTTCTGTGGAAAATAATCTCAGTAAAAACAAGCATACATTTGAAAAGTTAACAAACCTGCCCCATCACAGATGAATGCAAGGGACATTTAATTTCTACTAGCTTTCACTCCAACAGGATGGCTCAGGTTCAACTGAAAAAGAGCAAATCTTCAGCTGATGACTTTGAACCCCACCAAAACAGGCACAGCCATTCATCCTTCTAGGGTCAGTGAAATGAGTACCATTAAATTGGGTATTGATACCACCCGTTTATTATGGAGCTTACAATGTGTTATTAAGTCTTTCTTACTAGGCACCATATAAATACAAATAGTAATTCTAAAACAATTCACAATGATTCAATAGATAATGAGACGTGTTTTAAATAGAACTAGATAAAAAAATCCCGCATCACACAACTTTACAGGGAAACAATTTTGCAACACACATGGTATGGGCTTATTTAACACAGCAGTGCATTAAAGATACGATATACAAAAGGGAGCCATAGATGTTGCAAGTGAACAACTATATTGCCCCTGTCACCCCAACCTTGGAGAGAAAAACAAGAGGCTTTAGGTCCTTGAAAGAACAATACTGTAATACTGGTGCTATAGATCTTTATGATGCTAGAATGTCAATTACCATTTTAGTGAAAGTGAGAGGTGTAAAACGTTCAAGAAGCATTAAGAATGTTTTGAATATACATTTTAACTAGATTCAAAAAGGGCACCAGTAGCTTGCAGACATGTTTTTTCTGAACGTGGGCAGAAGAAAGCAGAAAACATTAGGGCAAAACTTGCAGATCTTTATCCATTTCCAGTAGAGCACACCAGACCTATAGGCAAGGTATTTTTCCATGCACAGCTTGTTAATGTGTTTTTGCCCTTTCTCACCAAGGATGGGAACAGATAAGGATGTATCAGGCTGAGAATGTTTATGGTGGAGGAGGGTACAACTCGGTCCTGGAAGTACACTTTGGGATCTGGCCAGTCTCTAGCGTGTTCTTTCAACACTGACCTGGTACGTCCAGCGCTTGAACAAAAACTTACTCCGTGGGAGGGGGGTTTTCTTGAACCTTCCTCTTACATCTGTTTAAAGTATATTAGGTGGGGAAGCTTGACAACTAGGAGAAGAAGGAAATCATATGTTTCGGTTGTCCCGGGTTCCATGACCTGAAGTTGCCAGACAAAGGAGGGAAGTCGGTGTCAAGACCCATGGAGATGCATTTTTAATTTTTATTTTTAGCTTTGTGGTATGCATGCATGAAAATGTATTTACCATATTATATATCTATATAATCTATATATATATATAGAATATATATATATATAATATTCATTGTTGAAGTATTGCATTTTCTTTGTTTCTGTGATCATTATTATTCTACTGCTGAGATGAAGTATTGCATTTTCTTTGTTTCTGTGATCATTATTATTCTACTGCTGAGATTATTTTCAGAATTGCATGTGTGTTGCTGCATTTGAAATAAAAGCTCACAGTATTCTTTTCATTTATGAAACGTGGCACGGGATGTGCTTTAATAAATTCATTAATCAGTCTAAGAGTGCTGCATTCTTTGCTTTCCTTTTATTTTGTTTTCCTCTCAGTCTGATGCAGAGCAGAACAGAAAGACTTATGAAGATGCTGAGAGTCTGCTCTGAATAATGTTTTTTTCAATTCAGCTGTTATCTTGCATCTTTGAGAAGCATGTGTTAGACAACATTGATAAAATGTGTGTTTCTGTTTTGTCTTTGGGACTGTTCCACAAAGCCACCTTTGGCTGTAAACCTATGTGCAAACCTGAAATGGCTAAATGTACACATATCCGATGGTCCCAAAAGAATACCTAGGAGTTGTAGGCAGTAAATTGCTACTTAGTTTGTATAAGACCCATGGGTTTAGGAGAGGGCAGAACATGATGTGGTTTGCTCAAGAGTCTGCGAGCGCCACGTCAGATTGTGATCAATTATAAGCCGCTTCCTTGGTGTATCAAACCTTGAAAATGGGAGAAATGTACTCGTGCAATACGCTTGTATGAAACTCCTTCCAAGGTGGGAAGGTTAACAGAACATCCAAAAAGCTCCAAGGGGTGTAAGGAAAGAGGTTTCTCTCAAGGAAATTATGATTTTCCTGGAGGAAAATATAAAAATATAAAGGCAAAAATATTTAGTGAGTCTTCTTTTACCCTGCATATATTTACATATTTAGAAAGTAGTCACAAGTGAAAATGTTACATGTAATTGTCAATGATATGCCTGGAAACTATGATCGTCACATCTTTCCAGGTGGAGTACTGCCAATCTATGTTTATACAAAGTGTATTGAATCTGCAGCAATTTGAAAGAGGATTTTTATGGATGAAAAGTCAGAATTTGTGTTGTTAATCGGGCCTTATGTGCTCACTGCTGGCTCTCAATACTCTAATGGGGGTCATTGAGTGAAAAAGCCACAGTCATGCAGTGTTCAGTACGTTCAGTGCTGTTGCATGTTTGTGTTTGTTACACTAATCTGCTTCAGGAATTGTTGTTTGTGTAGGAAACAGGTCTGAAAAGTAGAAATGTAATTTCTAGTATGATATTTGAAAGTCATTTTAATATTTGGTATAAACTAAATCATATTTGTGATAATTCGTTTATGTAAGTTCTAAGAAATAACACAAGTACATACATAAACTAATGAACATACATGCGTAATAATTGGTATGAATTATTTTCACAAGATGTATACTATATTTGTGGATTAACACAATATAATAATAAAAAATAAAAACATGAACATAAAAATATTAAGTTAATTAGTGTCAATAAATTAAGGGTGCCAAATAAGTAAAAAAACCATACACAAAATAAATTATTTAAAAATCCTTGGAGTGTAAGAACAGTTGGAAATAATGCTATTTTTTCTGCACTTGATTGAGCCTGGGAATGTTAACTAATAGACCAGGAGAGAAGGACAGTGGGTTATCGCTAAAGATACATGTATGTCTGAATTTTTAAATAAACACTGTGTTGATTCATATTGAATTGCACAGATTTGTTTGATATGAGGATGTGAGGGACAGTGGTAGTCGTTTTTAAAGGAAGCATGGATTTCTGAAATGATGGTCTGTGCAGCATGCAAAGCACTGGATTTGCCTTTCACCCACATGCTGTCACTGCAGCATGCAGGGATCAAAAACATCTATCCACAGGCAGTGCTCAGCACTCCTTGCTGAGGATACACCACTGTGCAGGTGTACGCATTGGTAAAATATGAGAGCTGTACATGTATAAATTCTTAATGCCAAGAATATATAGAATTATAGATGGGGAGCAGTGAATTATGGGAGGGTTTTTACCTAGGGGTTCTGAGTGACATGAAATAGACAACAAGAGTGAATCTTGAGTTGTCTATGATGTTACTCAGAACCCTGAGCTGAAAAATCCCCATAGTTCAGTTTGTACCCATCTACAACTTTATAATATGTGTGCCACCCAAAACAAATCTGTCTCTGCTTTCAGCTGCTACGCAGAGGATTAATGGGGAGCTATGCATAACACGGCCTCTACTCATGGTCCCAATTTAAAAAGAAAACATGGCCTTCTGCCACCCACCCCCACTACTCTCTGTCCCTTCCTTTCTCTGCCCTTCAAAGGTTCTGCTCCCTGCTCCCTTTCACAGTGGCCTGCCAGAACAGTCTGGAATTATTTTAAGACATAGCAACAGTGGGTACATTTTTAACTTTGATTAATAACTGTTCCTTTCTGATAGCAGGTAGTTGCAAGATTTGAATCCTGTTATTAATGCACACGAGCTATACAAAATGGATAATTGGTAGGTGTTTCTGTGTATTGTGAACAAATGGTGCTATTGTGCACATGATATCGGTGATGGAGAACAGACTGACAGTGTTTGCCATCTCCAGCTTTTAAATGCAGAACAACTTTTATTCCACACACCAAATTAAGATAATAAAGTGCCATTATAATGAAAGTATCACCTTTGGAACAACATGCTGTCTTTGGTACTGGTTCACAAATATTTTACTGTGTCTTACTGTTGTAGTGCATCTGGCTTAGTCCTGAATCCCAGAAGTAAACCAGGAGGTCTACATCAGCAAGTCATAAGAACCTATAGCAAACTGTTGTGCATTCAGCTGTTTTCTGCATGAATATACCTGGCTCAAATTAAAGCAAGTTAAGTGTATTCTATGGGATCATAACCATGAGGGCCCATCCTTGTTCTCAAAATGTAAAACTGCAACCAGTGGTGCTCTCCAGTAGCAAGACCATAGAAAACAGGAACTTCCAAAAACTGTACTCCTAACACTGGAACCAACCTTCAGAGCTCAAATAGTATTGCAACATTTCACATATGAACAAATTCTCCATGTTCTAACCAGGGGACATGTTCAAAGGGAGTTCAGTATAACAATTCTCTAGCTGCAAAGCAGATAGGTCATTTTGTTCAGAATGAAATCAATAAGATTACACCATTTGTTTGTGGGATTACATGCTTGTATTAATTAATTTGGTCTTCCGTATTACGGCTTTTGTTTTGTTTTGGCTCCATGCCCTATCTATATAGTGAGCCAAAAGGTATGAAGAATGCAACCACAGAATGATTCCCTGTTTGTCTCTGATTTCCTATATAACATGGCAGGTGGGTGACTGCAAATACTCAACCTACCTTAAAGTGGAGCAATGCGACCTTTAACAGCGAAACACCATTGGCACACAAAATGCATTTAAGGGCTTGGAAAAGGACCCATGAAGGCACAGATTTATCATCTGCTTGTTTGACAGTACAATGTGTACATCCTTAATACTGCAGTGGTAATACAAGTCTGTCCAACCAAGGTAGCTGATTTTCTTCAAGAAGCACAACCATTCCAGGAGCACAATGAAGGTTCAGCTCCTCTTTTAAAAAGGGTGAAAATATCTAAATCAGTCCATGCCCTGGGCAGGGACCAGTGGACCTCTTAAAAAAGCATCTAGAGGACCCAGGTCCAGCTGCTCAGGGCACGACACCTGGGCTATCAAGGAAATCAAGATGACACTAACATTTGTTGCTGAGTTTAAAATTTCCTTTTACATCTTTATTTTTATATTGATTGCTGGGTTTTGTTCCCTATCTGAAGAGCCTAAACATAGACAATATGGGCACAACCGTAGAAGCCAAACTAGAATACGAAAATACTTACGCAATCCAAAAATGTATATATAATGTAAATATATAATGTAAAATAAAATGTCTAGAACTGTGTTCATGAAAGGTTGTATTGTTAAGACCTGGACACCGAATATTGCTTCAATGGAAAGACCCTCAACCTTACTTTTATTGTTATAATTGTAGAGCTCCTCAGAACAACAAATATATAATAGAGTTCTAACTATAGTTTTTCCTTATAGAAATACAATAGCTTTACAGTGTTTCCAATGAAATAGTTTGAGATGTGGACTCTGGAAAACTGCCTTTTTTGCCTCTAGGTAGTTGGAAGCTGGTATGCCGCTCCCCCAAGACGTGGAAACCAATTTTACATTTAATTTGAGACAATTTTACACTTATAATCATCTGTGAGGATCACACAAATGGTGCACACTGTTTAAAAGTCAAATTTGGAATATGACCTGCCAGGGGCCATTTTTTCCATTCACATTTGGAGCAGGTATAAAGCAAGAGTGCAGAAATGGCACCATAGCAGCCCAGGACTGGCCCGGGTGTCAACAATAGAAGCAAATACTTTGCTTCTTATAAAATAACATATTTAACACTACCTGCTATATGTGTGCCTAGATCCTTAGGTTCAGTTGCTCAGTGCTAACCTGAACTGTATGCTCAGTTTGTAATTACAACAGGTATAATGAGCCTAGGTACTATGTTACAAATGATTGGCAGCAGAAGGCTGACAGCTATTACATTTGCCAATAAACACTGTTTACTACCTCTAGTCAGAATTATTATGGACACAAAGACCCTTATTTAAGTTTGGCAGGTGGGATACTCCATCAAAATGTGATAGATATATCCAGTACTGCAAGTGCCAAGGGCTGTAATGCACTTGTAACACAGTGATTGACAGAGCATGTTATGTGCAAAGCTACAAATCAGGCCTAATCTTTTCACAGCATAAATGTAGTAATGTTAAATACACACATTATCTACAGTGGATTTTAATTATAAGTGCCTCGAAGGAGACATGTATACAGTTGTCAGACATCTGTCTTTAAGTAGACCAGTCTCTTATTGTGGCAGAGCTGCTGGGGTCAAAAGTAATTGGAGGAACACAATGAGAATTCATAATTTGAAACTGTTCAAAGGGCTGTCACTATAAGACATTCCTGTCACAGCTGCCTGTCAGAAATGATAATACATAGACTTCTGTATGCAAAAGATTTCCATCTTTCTGCTGAAGGGCTGATGAGAAGAATCTCATGCTTTGTGTTGAATTACTAGAACTAGAAACCTGCTCTGAGGTTTAGAGAACTAGTTGGAGACCCACCTTCAGTGGTAGAGAATCCTGGGGCCGCATAACATAAAGAGTACACGATTCAGGTCTGTGCCCAGGTGCAGACCTGGTAAGAGCCCCTGTTTGCAGACAAAGCACTGCTTCCAGGATAGCCTTCGAATTGTAGTTGCCTTTAAGTGAGCACACTTGTGTTAAGGTAGTTGATCTTTCACTTTGCAGGTGCCAATGATGGCTACTTTTGAAAAAAGCTTTACTAAGGGCAAAATAACAATTTGAGGCATAGACGTTAGCGCACTTGCTCTGCCTAAAGTTGGTGGACACACAGTGTCCACCCTTCCGTATTCAGAGTGGTAAAAAAATGTGTATTGAACCAACCTAGTGGCTCTATTCAAATATGCTACCAGGGCAGTCAGATACTTACCAAAGGAACTCTTGCCAGATGCACACAGTTAGTATCCAAAGATCTGAGAGGGTCACAATGCCAACATAAGCTGATCTCCAAATGTATGAGGTGCCTTGAGGGCACTAGTACCACTCACTAAAATGATTTATGCAAGGAATATCATACTTTTATGGGGCTTGAATTTCTAGTCACTGAAACAACGTCACAGGTGGCGTTTGAAAAGGGGTCTGCGGGGTTGGAATGTCAGTGCAGGAACCCTAAGTGAATACTTGTGGCAGACTTCAAAAAGATCAATATTGCACAAAGTTATGTTGTTATCAAATTGCAGTTTTATTAGATAGGTTATTTTAGCAATTGACAGCCCCCCAGAAACCACACACATGGAGCAATTCTTCTACCAAGTACACAGGCTAAATGACCATCAAAATGGGGTTTCAATGTAAACTAAGGGGCAGATTTATGGAAAGTGCCGCTGCACTGAGTGCAGCGCCACTTTCCCTGCACCCCTTAGCACCC
The DNA here is from genome assembly GCF_031143425.1 of Pleurodeles waltl. Taxonomy (NCBI): domain Eukaryota; kingdom Metazoa; phylum Chordata; class Amphibia; order Caudata; family Salamandridae; genus Pleurodeles; species Pleurodeles waltl. Next base: position 1,263,775,211 of record NC_090437.1, read on the forward strand.
CCCCTACCATCATGGTGCACGATGCACTATGACGCATGGTATGGGGCACTATGGCGCAGAGGGGCATATTTATACTCCGTTTGCGCCGGAATTGCTTCGTTTTTTTTTACCCAATTCCGACGCAAAACCAACTCCATATTTATACTTTGGCGTTAGACGCGTCTAGCGCCAAAGTCCATGGAGTTTGCGTCATTTTTTAGCGTGGACACCTACTTTGCGTTAATGAGATGCAAGGTAGGCGTTCCCGTCTAAAAAAGTGACTCCGAGGCATGTGCGCCGTATTTACACTCCCGGGCAAAATTCACGCCCGGGAGTGGGCGGGTCAAAAAAAATGACGTCCGGCCGCTTTTGCGCTGTTTTTTAGCGCCTGGAAAAGGCAGGCGTTAAGGGACCTGTGGGCTCTGAAGGAGCCCAGAGGTGCCCTCCCATGCCCCCAGGGACACCCCCTGTCACCCTTGCCCACCCCAGGAGGACACCCAAGGCTGGAGGGACCCATCCCAGGGACATTAAGATAAGTTCAGGTAAGTCATTTTTTTTTTTTTTGTGGCATAGGGGGGCCTGATTTGTGCCCCCCTACATGCCACTATGCCCAATGACCATGCCCAGGGGACAGGAGTGCCCTGGGCATGGCCATTGGGCAAGGGGGCATGACTCCTGTCTTTGCTAAGACAGGAGTCATTTCTATGGGGGTTGGGAGTCGTAAAAAATGGCGCAAATCGGGTTGAGGTGAAATATTTGCCTCAGCCTGACTTGCCCCATTTTTTGGCGCCCAAGCTCCATATCCCCCTACGCCGGCGCTGCCTGGTGTACGTTGTTTTTTTCCACGCACACCAGGCAGCGCCGCCGGCTAACGCCGGCTAACGTCATTGATTAAATACGCCGCCCGCATGGCGCTTCAGAATGGCGTGAGCCGGCGCGAATTTTTTTCACGCAAAACTGCGTTAGCGCAGTTTTGCGTCAAAAAGTATAAATATGGCCCATAGTATTTAAGATACGGTGCACTATGGCACATGGTATGGGGCAATAGCATCACTCTATGTGACGCTATTGATGTACTCTGTAGGAGTAGCGCCAAAATGTTGGCGCTACTCCTGCATAGTTCATAGGGGTCCATTCTAAATAATTGAAGCCCTCTTTTAAAGTGCCATACAAAATGGCGCAAGGAAATCCATTAGATTTCATTGCACCATTTTCTCGCCCCCCCCCAAGGGGGGAATGCCCCCTTTGCATACATTATGCCTGGCGCAGGCATAATGTAGCTCAACGGGGTTACAAAGTGGCAAAATGTGGCGCTGTGTAAATGTGGTGCGAGGATTTTGGCCTTGTTGGGCCACATTGATGTAAAAAAAAATGTATGCTAATGTGGCACAAGGTGGAGCCAGGGACTTATAAATATGCCCCTAACTATCCATAGAATGACCAATGTCCTTACCCATCTTCAACTAGAGAAGTTACTTCACTGACACAGCTTTACAAAATTCCTTCCTGCACATCAGTAAACTGGCAATTCTCCCAGCTGGACACATTCCTCCTCTTTTGGAATGCATCCTCAATCTCTAGGCATTGTATACTTCAATTAAGAGGCTCTTCAGCAGAACCCAGTAGTCCAAGTAACTCAAACCCTCCCTACACAACTGGTTCACAACCACTCAATATTTAAGTACTCCCAAAGATTAGCATATTACTCCCTATCTGTACATCCCTCTTTATCTGTGATTCCTCTCTTTTCTATTCACGGGACACTCTCCAAGTCTTCCTCTAAAAACTAGGTTTGCACAGTACACAAACAGTGTAAGAGTTCAGTTCACTACCCCTGTATCAAATATTCACTTGTCTCTTTCTGGACCAGTTTCATAGAGTACATTTCAATTCAAGCAAGATTTGGATACAACGTTCTCAATGTTATTCTGCAGGTAGATGAAACACCCTCACAGTCACAGCCAGGAAAGTCTCATTTCTTGTTTACTTCAAAAACTTGATATGAGGCAAAGTGGCTGACAAAGAGTACTTGAAGGTAAACACTGGTGCATCAATTGCAATGGCACGTCACTCCACCATTCCCCTTGCTCTCGCCTCTTACGTTTTCCTATTGTGCCTACCTTGCCTTCTGATAGTGCTTTATTACTAAACATCCCAGAACCACTTTGATGAGAGAACCCAATATAGAGCAATTTCAAACCAATGAGGCAGAGATCACTTCAAAGTAAATCTGAATCTTTTCCAGACTCCTCCCACAGAAACCAGACCATTGCTCCAAGAAAACAAAAGAATTCCCCGCCTCCTGTAGAAGCAATAGGCAGCCTATCACAAAAGGCACTGCAGACAGTAGGGTTGTGAGTGCTGTTCGGATAAGATACAGTACACAAGGGACTCTAACATGTTCAGTACATAGGTTAATTTTGCACAGCTTTGCCCTTCATTCTGCCCTTTCTCCATAGGAGGCTTTGGGTTTCGGCACTGGAAGAGCTCCCTTACTGCTATTAGTATGTGTTAAAAGAGTTCATTTTAGCTCAGGAGATGCAGTTATTTGAGCTATTCATCACTGGCTAAAAAACGAAAATGTAAAACTTCATTCTTTAGCACTAATTGTAAAGGAAATGATAAGGTATAGTGCCAGACGTACAAAGCATTTTTCTTGTCGCAAACGGCCCGATTTGCAGAATTGGGCCATTTGCACCAAGAAAAAAAGCATTTACCAATGTTCAAACCCAATTTTGTGATGAAGTCATCTGTTTACTGAATCACAAAAAGGGTTTGTGAGTCGCAATTATGAAGGGGCTTTCCAAGGGTCTCCCTTCCTAATTGCGAGTCTCATTGGTTTGTTTGATTGTTTTGTGACCGAGAATGCGGTGTTAACCCATTCACAATGGAAGTGAAAATAGTTTTTCAGAGCTGGTAGTGGCCCCATGGACCACTGCCTACTCTGAAAAAATGTAAAAAAACCTTTTCATTTTTTAGTTTGAAATACATCCCATTTTCCTCTAAGGAAAATGGGCTGCATTTTTAAAAAACTACTTTTTTTAAAAGCAGTCACCATCCCTGTGAGTGTGACTGTTCCCAATGGGGTTGTAAATAACGACCTACCTCATGAATATTGATGAGGTAGATCATTTGCGATAACCTGGGGAATCACAAGCAATATACTTAACACTGTTGTGCATTTTGTTCTGCGACTCACAATTTGCGATTCTCAAAATAAAACGTCGTACCTCTGGCCCCTAGTTACTTCATTTCTGATCATTGATCTTGAAGCCCTGAGTACTAACCGAAGCTTCAGCAAACACTTGATGTTATTTCCCCTATTGTTGGTGTAGATCTTGTTTTGTAATATAATTGAGTAAATGTAAATTATATAATGAGTGTTTTCTCAACTATGTGCAGCTGCTTCCTTGACACAATAACCCAGTAATTTGTGAATGAACAGGAACCTATAACAATAGTGTTATTTCTACATTCCCTCATATTGGAACTGCTTATGAAACAATAAGGATGCTCTCTAGAAAGTGTTTGCTGCACCTTGGAGATAGGCTTGTGAAATATGAAATATGTAAAAAGGCAGTATTTGGCACTTAGTAACTATGAGGCATTTTTAAGGAAAGTAGCATTGCACCTTGTGCAGCGCCACTTTATTTGTGTCCCTTAGCGTCCCCCGACAGCCACCGTGTGTGCGCTGTATCTAAGATAGGGAGCACCATGGTGCAGGTTAGGGGGAATAGCGTCATTTTTCTTGATGCTATTGATGTGCTCTGCAGGAGTAGTTCCAAAATATTGGTGCTACTCCTGCAGAGTACATAGGGGCCCATTAAAAGTAATGGAATCCCCCTTTTAATGCCTGCTCTGAGCAGGCGTTAAAAGTGCCATAAAAAATGACGCCACGAAATCTATTAGAATTCCTTGCGACATTTTTTCGCCCCCCCCTAAAGGGGGAATGCCCGCTTTGCATGCATTATGCCTTGTGTGGCATAATGTAGCGCAAAGTGTTACAAAGTGGCGCAAAGCATGCATTGCACCACTTTGTAAATATGGTGCAAGGATTTTGGCCTTGTTGGACCACATTAGAGTAACAAAAACATTATGCTAATGTGGTGCAAGGTGGTGCTAGGGGCTTATAAATATGCCCATGTTTGGTCAGGTAGGACAACAGTGAATGTCACACTATCAGGACATCGCAACATAATAAACTTACTAGAACATGTGAATGACCCCCTTTGCATCTTGATTTAAGAATATCAGCTTTTTTAAGGCCCCAAGCATCACAATATTCATGGAATTCATTTTTGGCAAATCGTATCCAATATAACTGAATTTGTGACAGGCCGATAGGGCACTCAGGCAGTGCCTGATGGACTGGTCTGAAAGATCTGTGTGTGTGGGTCGGTTTTTTGCAGTTTGTGGACCTGTTTTGTGGCGAGGTGGGCCAGTTTTACTGCTTATTTCCCTGATATAACCAAAGGCATTGCCTGCAACATACACAAATATATGCAGTATCCCACACTTTGCAAATTATACATACAGCATGTCTTCAGAAGTTTAAACCTGGCTTCGTTATCAAATTTGGGCCACTTTATTTTAGCTATTTGGTGCTCTAAGGGGAGCCACATTTATTTTGGTGCCTTGGCCTATATTTTGTCTCAGTCCAACGCTGCTTTGGGACAAGGAGCTACAACCCTTCTCTTATTCCACAATGGAGGGAAGAGTTATGTTTTTCTGTAAATATTTTTGTTAACAGTGTACATTTAGAACTGAGATGATACTGGCGTGGAAGCTAAATCAGCATAGCCAAGGGAGATTAACGAGCTACACTACTCAAGTGATCATCCCAAGCGATCATAACATTAGATCTCATCTGCACTTGGTATTAGGAGAGTCTGTGTCAATTGTAACAAGAAAAAATTGAAGAAAAATAACAGAAGAAACAAATTTGGTCTCAGGTTATGTGCAAAGAAATGGCATGTACCCATTCATTGGATATTTTTCCATTTGTAGCCAATAGGGGAAGGTCTACAATGTGTAGCAAATCCAAGAGAGAAAGAGAGAGAGAGAGAGACTGACTCTCACTACAAAACACAGGCGCTCCAGTACATCTGGAGAGGATCTGATCCATACATAGGCAGACAATAGGTCGTGGATGCCTACACAGTCGTTCCCCAAGACAGACCAGAGAGTTTATGAATGCACCCCCTACCCACCACCCACGGTGGGGGCATAGCTAGGTAATGATGTAACAAACATTTCTGTCCATTCCGAGGTAATTTTACATTCTGATGTTGTGCTTTCAATAAATAACCTTTGATACTTCCACTGCATCTTGCATTAAAAAAGAAATAACCACAGAAAAAATAAATAACCCCAGAGGGGGTAAGTGCACCTTTTACCATATTTCAGGCTTCCTAAATATGGAAAGGAATATGTAGATTTATCTAAGCCTCGCCCTCCAGAAATAATGAAGTTTCCTATCAGTACAAAAGTGAAGTAATCATATGCGTAAAGGAACTTGAAGGGCACTAGTATTATCCTCATAGTTATTTATTGGCCTAGCAATCTTAACTTCCCGTAATAAACTTCTTGCATTCCAGGTGCATCAGAAAGACTTCCATGGGAAGATTGTTTTTGTGACAATCATAAGTAGTGACAACAGAAATCCATGATCTTCAGTGTGTGGAGATGAGCCAAAACCATAACTCAGAATAGCGTTCTGTGTTGGTTCACAGACAAAAAACTACCAAAATGATATTTAAACAGATTTTGGTGTTTAGTGTTATATACAGGGCCAGATGTACGACCCCGAGTTTTGCGACTCGCAATGTGCAACTTGTTTGCGAGTCGCAAATTGCCAGCCGCAAAACCTTATGTAAAACAGTGTACTTTACACTGTTTGCGATTCGCAATGGGGTCGCAAATGACCTACCTCATGAATTTTCATGCGGTAGCTCGCAATTTGCGACCCCATTGGGAATGGCCGCCCTCACAGGGATGGTGGCCTGCTGGAGACAGCAAACCACAATGTCTGTGACTGGTTTTAAATAAAACATTTTTTTTTTTAAATGCAGCCCATTTTCCTTAAACTTTTAATGGTGTCAGTCTCTGGCTTCACAGCAAAACTTGGGCACCAGCACTTTTTCTTTTACAAATTAAGCACTGATTGATATTGCAAGTTTACCCAGCAATATCTGAAATCCACCAAGTCCCTAAATGATGGAATAGTTAAAAAAAAAACGAACTTAAAAGTGAGTTATTTTTATGTAAAATATATATTAAACATGCGTGCAATAACCATACTTTTTGAACTCCCAACTAATAGTACTATACCAGTAACTATGAAAGAAGCATTGATTTATTAGTATAATGAGATTGCGTCAGCATTTCTTATGAATTGAAAACATAATGAGGATTTTCTTTAATATCTCAATTTACATAAAGTCGTCTTTGAAAAAAAGCGATCAATAGGCAAAGCTTATGGAACAAGACCACAGGGTCAGCCTTGATGGATTCCTAATGTAATTGCAGAATTATTTGTGAATCAGAGATACATTTGGAACCTGCTGAGAACACATTTTTGCATTAATTCATGCTGCTGAACAATGCTTTTGTGATAGCATGATGACACTATGAATAGGTAATCCTTGCTAACATGGTGCAAAGCTTATCTCCTGACTTAAGGTCAACGCATAAATTGTTCACCAAGTTACACTCACGAAACACATTTTTAATATTATAGAACAATGCAGAAAGTACATGCTTGTTAAGTAATTCTCTTGCTAAGCTTTTATCGTGATTGAAGAATCTTAAGGGAAACGCAAAAACTGCAATCTCTAAAATAAGCCCAGGATGATTAGATGTTTAGGTACTTACGTTTGCCACAAAGAAATGTTTACCAGCCATAGATCAGTTTTTTAAATCATCTTCGTATCTTTCCATGTTCGATCCAACTGTAAGTTTCCATAGGCTAGTTTCAATATGCTAGTTATATATTGGCTATTACTAACATTAATTATCAATTCGAGAAATCATGGAGACCAAGGGCAAAATGTTTTTCAGTACCATGTAAGCAAACAGCCAATGGTATGAAGATCCCAGACTACCAGGCAGGCTCTGTCTCTACTCTGAAAGATGTCTGACCCTACTTTACGTTGTAGACTTACTTATTCTACCACTTGTGAAAGGAATATGGGTGGTACTTACTCATGGATGAGATCTACATATTGAGGCAATGGTGAACCCGTACTCTGTTAAAAAACGCTGAAGATGTGGTTGTTTTTTTAAATCAGGTATGCATGTGCGATAACTCATAGAGAACAAAACACTTGGCATTGGTTTTTGTGGCATTTTGCAGCATGGTCTCCATTATCCTAAAAATGGATGTTTTCCATATGGTGGCTAAACCCAAGAGTTACAATATGTACTGACAAGAAGCTTGGCCCTAAGAATTCATTGACACTTCTATATGACTACAGAGGGAGTCCTACAAGCGATCAATGATGCTGGAGACGGCTAGGAGGGTGGATGCAGTCATTACCTCGAAACACTCATGTGGCATCATTTAGGGGTTGGTTCAAGGACTATGTACACCTGTGTATAATGAAATTAGTCACATTGCAATGGGATAGGGACATCCATACAAGAGGTTGCAGCCCATGAAAGGGGGACTTCAGAGGATTTCTTGGACCATTCTGGTCCTTTACGTGAGGCCATACCACCCAAGGCTCATGCTTTAATAGTATTTGGAAAGTAACTGCATAAAAAGTTCACCATTTTCATGTGACTCTTACTAGTGTATAGGCTCCTTCATCACACACTCCAGGACAATGCAGTGATCCAAGCCTTATCATTGGCACTGTTAGTTAGAAAGACATGAAGAGTGTGCTTAACCTAGTAACTAACATATAGAAATTAACATGCAATGGAGGATGGTATAAATGTTGCAAAATGTGACTTTTGTAGGCTAGATTATTGCATTAAAAGATAAATAGCCAATGTTATGTTGTTGCCTCTAAAAGAATAGAGAGGTGTGAGAAATGACATTTTTTTGCAGTGTTGCCCCACTTTTGCCCCCATTTTTGACCACTAGATGCTGGTTTTCTGACTCTGAGGGTTGCCTGGGCTCTACTATCCAGACCCAAGGCCTGTGTTCTGATTGAAAGGTATGTACAAATTAGTCATAATTATAATTGTCATGACAAACTACCTCTATGTCCCTAGTATATGGTAGGGCAAGTAGGTTTAGAGGCCCAGCACATTTAATGCATTTAAGTGTGCAATGCTGTGTGGCCTCCTGTCAAATTAATAGCCAGCCCTGACTTCCAGGCAGCTTTTAAATTAAATGTATATGCAAATTCGACTTTGGAATTAAAGGTAGTTCCAAAGTCTTAGACACTTTTATTTTTACATATGCGTCACCCCAAAGGTTCCCCCTTGGTGCCTCTGGGGTAGAGTACCTTGTAACTACAAGCAGGGACATCATAAAAGATGTGTTATATGCCCTGGTGAGGGACAAACTGTCAATTTCATTTTCACCATTGTAGTGTATTAGCTCCATAGGCTGACATAGGAATACTTTATTAAAGTATAACTATTGCTAAGAAACAGCTAAAAATGCCATTCTTGGACTTAAAATAATAGTTAGAATACACCTAACAGCTTGCCACTCTTACATTTATTATAACAGTAATAGAAAATAAGTTATAGATTTGGTGCATTGTAGTAATTATAGTCCCAAAGTCCTAAAGAGCAACTGAGAGATCCTGGAACCTTGGACTGGTGTTTTGGACCTCCAAAGACCCAAAAGACACAACTGGGGAAAAATAACCCTTGAACTGCACAAGACAGGACTGCACTCACGAGGACTGCATCTGCTGCACACTTGGTCTTCAGCCCAAAAAAAGACTTTGCCTGGCTTCTGAATGATTCAGAAGTAGATTCCCTGTAAGCAACAGGTATAAAGGAGCTACCAAGAGTCACATGCTTCAAGTCCTGTCAGAAGAGCCCAGCAGGACAGTGTTCAGTGTACCTTTAAGGACTTTGCCAGGTGCATTGTGGAAATTGTAATCCCAAGGAGCAACTCTGAGATTCAGGGACCTTGGATTAGGATTGGAACCCACTTTACTGCATCAAGAAACACTTCTGGAAGTTAGTGTAAAAATGTTACATCACAGGAAGCCAGAACTCTTGACTTTGTCCTGGTCCAGCACAACCTTTTTTAACCATTTGAGCGCTATTTGCTTCTAAGCGTGTCGTAGTTTGGACTCTTGCTCTAGGCAAAACTGCTGGTTAAAAGATGACAGTACTTTTGTTTGTAGGTGACTATGCCTATCCTACAACAAATCGCACCTGTTGTCCCAACCTTACTGGCTCACTAGCAGTACCTCACCAGAAACACGATAGTAAAAAGGTGATTTGTGGCATCCTTTTACGCATGGACTCAAAAATAAGACTTCTCAGGGAGTGTTGTGGTTAAATGGAGATTACCCCTTTCTCACAGATATATCATGTCTCATACAAACACAGGCAATGACAAAGATGCAGTAAAGTTTCAATAGTTTTTATTTAACACAACTGCAATTTGCGATAAGTTGCATGGGCTGCAATGATTAGGATAATGAATAATGCAAGGAACAGAATTGTGAACACAAAAGTCATTATTACAAGGACCCCCACCATCTTGCAATGCATGTAAAAGACATACGAGATGTAATATGCCCTAATACCCTAATGTGATAGGCCTAACCTTCAACCTAGAGGAGAGCTGGGTTTGCTAAACCTAATCTGCCAATGCCATGTCCATGAGAGGAGCCCCCACTCCTCGTTACCTTGGAATGAGGTCTCTATCTCAGACTCCACAGGGACACGAAGACTGGGTCAGCGTCAAGATGACGTGCAGCATCGGTATCAGCGATGGTGGCAATGCCCTCTGGTCGGAATCCCTCTGATTATCTGTCTAAAGTGCAATGTATTTATACAGATCTACAAGGTCCCCTGACGTAGGTGTGTTCCCAAACAATAGATAACAAACATGCTTGGGACGGCAATTATTGTAAACAATCCCTCGAAAGTATAGAGAGGTAAAATCCCTAAGTGTGAACACCTTCTGTTTGTTTGTCTTTACTGCTTGATCTTGACGCCTTAGCGCAGTGGCACTGATAATGCAATACATAACAAGCGGCTTAACTATAAACAAGGCAGCCATCTTAGATGAATTAAATAATTAAATGGCTAAGACAGAGCAAGCTAAGTAGGTTAAAAGTCACTAGGTGATGGGGGCACGAGTCTGCAAGCCAGAGGCTAAGCTAACTCCTGTTATCCCATTAAAACAAACTAGGATTCACTACAAGTGCTAGTTCTAGCTTAAATCTTTAAAAAGTCATATCTCAAGTTCCTTACATTGAATTTTTTTCATTTGGTGTCATTCTAATCATAACAATATGAGCTATTTTTATAAATTGGTATGGGAATTTTATTGTGTTTTGTGTCTTACTTATTTATTGTATTGGTGTTTTAAATGCTTCACACACCTGTCTCCTAAGTTTAGCCTGTCAAGCTACTAAGGATTGAGCAATGATTAATTCATTGAGACCTTGCCTGGAGCTTGTATGTGATTGTGGCCTAGCTGTAGGTACCTACCCCTCATCTACTAATAATCCACCTTCCAACAAGAGGCATTTAGAAGGCCTTCCCTTTCTGTCTGACTGAGTAATGGCAGTCAATCTTCTTCAAAAAGGTTTATCACAACTAAAGCACGTAAACACCTATTTCCAAGTACCTGAACAGTGAATTGTGAATTGAAATAGATTTACGTTTGTCCTGAATTGATCGTAAACTTAGAGTTCTATATTGATTTGCATATAAGATATATTTTTACATTATCTCTACAAAGAAGTGGCTAGCAAGAGGATCAATGCCTCTGGGAATGGAGGCTGCTGGAAAACAATTTGTTTTAGGTGTTGTGAAAGGCTTTGCAGTAAACCAAGAGTGGCAATGCTAAAAAAGGAGGTGGGGATATTTCGGAAGTACCATTGCAAAAAGGTCCAGCTGGCCACAATGATGGGACCCTTCAGAGCCCTAGCTAAAGAGAAATTTAGTGTCCAGATGGGACCATACAATACACTGAAAAAAGTTGTGCTCTGTCATTTGTTGCACCTTCCAGGGACCAGGGAAAGGGGCTTTGGAATCCGAAGGGAGGGCACACTTTTGGTGGGTTTAAAAACCAGGTTCATCTCATTCATAACTTTCTCTGTGGTAAAAACGAGTTCAGTAGCACCTCACAGTAAATAAATTTGTCTTGTAGAGCACTGCCCAGCTACAGCTGCCAGCCTTGTCCCATTGGTGGATTCAGAGAGCAAAATAAATAAATAAGTACAATGTTAAAACCTTGGATGGCTGCAAATATTCTACCTCGATGATGAGGCAACTTCAGTGTCAACAAAATTAATCCATGTCCTGCTCAGAAATTCAATGAATCACCACCAGTTTCAGTTTTGGTACTTACCTCACTGGAAGACTAAGTAGACTAATGGCCTGATATAGTACCTGGTGGAGGGGAATACTCCATCACAAATGTGATGGATATCCCGTCCGCTATATTATGATCCCATTATAGCCTATGGTGATCGTAATACGGTGGACAAGATATCTGTCACATTTGTGACGGAGTATTCCAGCCGCCAGAATCTAGATCAGGCCCTAAGTCCTGAGTTTCAATTTTGACTTCTGCTTGATGTAGCTAACCAATCTCCACTGAAGTTGGTCAGAAATTGTGCATAGTTCTGATGCTTTCATTGGTTCATTAATTTTGATGTATTTTTGCTTCTTCAGTTTTTCTATATCTACCAACATTGTTGGTACTGCTTTACCTTAACATGCACTCTATGAATTGTTAGTTCCTTGTTCCACAGCTATGAGGGTCTGAGCTAAATGTCTTTGTTGAGACCTATGTTCAGACCTAACCAGAGTGTGTATATTAAGCTGATTAAGGTTAACCTTCCCAACTTAATAACCCAGTTTCTGCTAAATGGCAATTAATGTAATTGTGCCTGTGTTTGTACATTAATCAGCTAACTGTGTTTGTTTGTGTGAAGAGAGGGAACGCCTGAGGAGTTGTGTACTATAGAGGTAGCCATCTCCATATTTAGTTGCCTATTACAATTCCAGTTTATAAATTTCCTAGTTTTTCTGCACTGTGTGAACAAATCAAATTATAATGAATACGTTTTGGAAATTTAATTGAAGAAAACATAAATATTATCTCAAATGTTTGATTGTAAATATCATATGTGTCTGGTAAAACAGAAACAACTCAGTAAACAGAGTTTACCAAAAGGTTGTTTTAGAAGGTCAGTTTACCTGATTTTTTTTAATTATAAACATATTCAGATCTGACTTCAAAAGAATGTTTGAATAATGCTTTTTTACTTCGTATTTTTTTACTCAGTCTAATAATAATTATAATTTTCAGAACAAATATTGGTTTCCACCAACACGATTTTGCTGTGAGTAGGTGTGACTTACTCTAGTAGTACTCCTAGCTTACTCCTCAAATCCAGAAATAAGGCACACATTCTACAAGATTAATGGGCTGATTTAAAGTTTGGCAGATGGATACTTGCCCTTAACTGTCCCCAATACTGATCAGGGTGTGATAAAAGAATCTCAGACATGATTACCACACTTTTTGATTAGGCTCCAATCTTCCCTTCATAGTATCTTTCCACATTGTTTTATTCATATTTTCAGGAGTTCTAAACAGAGATACATAGCACTTTATAAAACTTCCCAATACATAAAGAAATAAAGAAATATTGTTACAATGTTGCGGTTTTTAGGAGAGGGATCTTAAGCTACATATTACATTGCAGGCAGATATGAAAGTAAAATGAACTAGTTATGATAGAGAAGACAAACAAAGAAAATGTAAAAAGAGACCATTAATAAAATAAGTATGCATATTGTATCATTTACATCTCATCCATGGCCCCTCCAGAGCATTTATAATCAACGACCTGAATGACAAATACACATACAAACAAATAATAACCAATACACATACAGCCAATGTCTGCTGAAATGTATTGCATGTTGGTTTTTCCACCACATATTCCTTAAAGAGATCTTGAAATGTTGGCTGGGCATCGGCTCTCAGGGAATCCTTCACTTAAATGTATGCTTCTAAAAGAAATTTTAAATACCTTTCTGCCTGACACATTCAGTAGGCACAGTACAAACTGACATACAAACTTATTTTGGTTGGAGGGTCTAAAGAAATCACTTAGCATTGGGTTTTGATCTGTTTAGACCTCATTAGAAAGACTCTTTAGGCTGGCAGAGTGGTGCAGACTTATTTAAGTTCCTATAACTTCCTTCCACTTGGGACAACAATCAAAGCAGGTATGTATAATACATATCAAGGACATCCAAGAAAGGAAAACAAAGAACCTCCAAGGAGCTGGCATATTTCAAACTGTGCTCTGCATTTATATTTTTGCAAAGGGAACAATGCATTATACATAACAGTCTAGTCCTGGTCAAAAGAACAGCCCTGTCAGAAAAGCAAGTAACAAAATCCACTGCATACTAAGTATGGATTTCTGTTCTCTTCATGTCTCGCTTCAAGTGTGTTGAGGGTGAGGTTGTATTAGCAGGAGGGAATCGGGAGACAAGATGCTGGCAGGGAAAGTGAACAAATATTTCATTCTATGTTAAAGCAATTCTGGTGTTTCCTAAAAATGAGTATTATTTATATGTGAGAAAAGAGGGCTGATTGCAGAGGCCCCCTAACTTTTTGCCCCCATTTTCCACTTTTTGCTGGTGTTTTCCTGACTCTGATGGTGCCCTGGGTACTGCTAACCAGTCCCAGGGCCTGTGCTCTGTGTAAAATCAATATACAAATTAGGCTAATTATAATTGGCTAAGTCAACCTACCTATAAGTCCCTAGTATATGGTAGGGAAGGTAGGTTTAGGGACCCCAGCATAGGTAGTGCACCCATAGGTGCACTGCTAAGGTGCACAGTGTAATTTTAAAGACAGGCCGGCCTTGCTGGCTGCTTTTAAATTTGAGTTATATGCAAATTCGACTTTGGAATAAAAATAGTGCCAAAGTCCTAAACTACCTTATTTTTACATATGTCACCCATATGTGCCCCTAGGGCTGGGTGCCATGTAACTATAAGCAGGGACCTTATAAAAGTAGTTTTATAAGCCCTGGTGAGGTAAAAACAGCCAAACTTGTTTTTCCCTCATTGTAGTGAATGGCCTTCATAGGCTAGAATGGGGAGACTTTATTTTAATTTTTAAAGTCCCCTTAAGTAATGGATACCAAGAGTTTGCTATCAAATTAATTGTTATAATAAATCCCACAACTTCCAGTTGTGGGATTTAATATAACTTGTTAAGGTAAAGAGTTTTAAACTTTACCTGAAAAGTTGCCAATTTCAGCCCTGCATTGATTTTGCTGCTGTGCCCTGATTGGCCAGCCTCTGGCAGCTTGGCCAGGCTGCCTTGATGAGGTGTGAAGTGGCCTGGCTTCACACAAAGAGATGTGCCTGTGGGAGGGAATTTCCCCTCAGCAGATGGTGAGGCAGGAAGGGGGAGGGCTGCCAAACTTGTCTTCAAAGGCAGAGGAGGACATTTGGAGCACCCCAGAAACACCCCCACATCCTGCAACCCCAGACAACTAGGTGCTTCCTTGATTAGATTAGGAGAGGGCAGGAGAGGGGTGTGTTTATGATTTTTAGCCACACCAGTGGGTGGGCTCAGTCAGATTTAACCTCCAAAAATCAGATTCAGCCATGATGGATTTTGAAAGAATGTTGCCTCCTGGGATTGATTTTTGCCACACTTCCCAGGAAGTGGTCACCACAGGGGGAAGGACCCTGCACCTGAATGGAGAATCAGGACCTCCCTGTTTTTCACCCAGGAGCAAAGATAAAACTGGCAGACCTGCACCCACACCTCAGTTCCCTACCAGATCCCTACCGGGAAGAACTACAGAAGAAGGAATGCCCTGCTGGACCCCTGGCCTGCACCTGGAGCCTGCACTCAGAAGGACTGCACCAGATGCACACTTGGGCTTCACCACAAGAAGGACTTTGCCTGGCTTCAACTGGTTCAAGGAGGGACTCCCTGTTTGCTACAGGTGAAAAATTGCTAACCAGAGTACCCTGCACCAACTCCTGAAGAAATCAACCAGCTGACCACTGCCCAGTGGCCAAAAAGGAGTTTGCGCCAGGTGCATTCTGGGAGTTGTTGTCCACACCCCCAAGGATCATCTCAGAACTTCTGGACCCTTGGGGTGAGCTGTGGACCCCAAAAGAACCTTAAAAGAACATCTGGGAGAAGCCCCAGATGTTTGGAGAAGTTTGGAGTACTTTTGAAAAAAGGCTCCATAGAGGGACCGACCCGCCGCGGCAACTCTAGCCGGCTTCCCTCAACTGCGACCCGGCCTGATTTGCAGGTTCGTCCCGGTAAAGAAAATCTCAGAAAAAGAGCCTAAGTCCGAAGGTAAAAAGTTGACCGGGACCTCCCAGCCAGCGTATCCGAGGAGGGCTCCAAGGACGTCGGATCAAGATCCAGGTTTACCCCGGTCGAAGGATTTTCACCTCGAAAAAATGACTTAAGTCCGAAGGTAAAAATCTCCACTGAGGGCTCCTGCAACGCGTATCCGGAGAAGAGTTCCAGGAGGTCGGATTGGACTGACAGGTTCGTCCCACAGAAGAAAATCTTCAGAAAAGAGACTAAGTCCGAAGGTAAACTTTTGACCGAGGCCTCCCGCGAGCTGTAGCCGAGCAGGGCTCCATCGCGGTCGGCCTTAAACTTTGACTTTGCCCCGGTCGAGGTGCAACCAGATGGCCTGATTGACGCTTTTTGTTTCTAGGCGCTAAAAAACAATAATTCTTTAAAGATTCATATCTCCGGTTCCCCTTATCCGATTTTATTCGCTTTTGTGTCATTTTAAAGATAAAAATATAATATAATCTATTTTTATAAATTGGTTTTGGATTCTTAAACTGTTTCCTGTGTTTTATTTAATTACCGTGTTGTGATATTTGAAAGCTTTACACTCTGTCTCCTAAGTAAAGCCGTGTTGCTCGTTGCCAAGCTACCAAGGGTTGAGCTGGGTTTAATTTACTGAGACCTAACTGGACCTAAGTGGAGGTTAGTGGCCTATTGCTAAGTGTAGGTACTTACCTGCCCTTACCGATAACCCATTTTCCAACATTATACATGACTGTTACTTCTTTCCTTGTTTTCGTTTTTTGTTCCAAAGCCCTGAACCACTATCAGCATGGCCATTTATCTCTCCACTGTGTTCCTTTCACCTGTAGTAAATTGTGTAGTGGCTTTTTAATGTATGTAAGAGCAAGGCTATTATTTACTGTTGTCAAATATTTCAAGCTTAAGAGATTGTCAGCATTTTAGGAAAACATTAGAACCCTAATTTACAAGGAGGCTGGATATATCAGAAATGAGTTTCATTCGGGGGAGGATAAATTTAACACTGCACATCAAAGTATTACCATGGGTTGAAATTATCACCGCATTTGGAGTTCCGCAGGTTAAAAAGAGGATCAACCCGCTTCCACAGATTTCACATGCCCAATTACTGTAGATTTTCCTTTTTCTGACATTCATTTGTCCTGAAAATTTCTCCAGGCATTATCAGGACAAAATTTGAACAGAGAAAAATCTCAAGAGTGTGGTATTATTGCAAAACTCAGGATATCTGTGTCAATCGCAAAAATTGTACCTGATGCCCTATTTGACTTTGGTACTATTTCCTGTCATCTCATAACGAGGGTGTAGGTCAAGTATTCTAATTTTACCATCAGAATGATTATCAGCCACACTCATGTGAAACACCGCTACATTTTCATTTCAGGTGTACCACAGCCCTTTTTCTGAAAGAGAATAAAGCACAATGTCCATCTCATGTCACATTTGAATCACTGTAAAATTCCACTGCAGGGGAGACCTATGCCGAAGGAGGTGAGCCTCAGAACACATGTTTACTGAGCTTCTTTTGAAGTAGACAGATGCTTCTTGGTTAAAAGGAACACCTGTTGGTAGGTATTGACTACTTGTGCACCACACTTGTAATGCAATGGAATTAATGCTACACACCACTCTGTTCCTGGTTTTCTCTGGTGGTACTACACACTTTTTTGGTATGGGTTCATCTGTTTACTTTGTTAGCTAGCTCTACTTTTCAGGGTACAGGGATATTCTGCAGTGGGAGTTTGACAAAGTTAGTCTAGAGCAAAGTATTACATAGTTATAGCATTCAAGGAACGTGATTTCAGGATTTGTACTGTGCATTTTGTATGGTCAATCCATCCTCATAACCTTTGATCACCGTAGGAATAGGTCTTAGGTAAGCTGTGAGCTATCTTGACCGATGGCCATTGAATGACGTGGAAGTTGCTCTTTGAAGGTTCAACATAAAGGTGATATTTACATCCTTTTCAAGGATTTTGAAAGCATAGTGGAGAAGGTTCAGGTGATGCTTAAGGCTAACGTTATTCAAGACTAAGGTAGCAGAAGCTAATTTCATTGGTGTGGATCCTTATTTGACAATAAAATATATGACGAAGTCAGCCAGGGAGAGTTACAAAACATTTGTGTTCACATCTGAACTCAGCTTTGTCTTGTCTGAGGAATATAAGTAATTCATGGCAAAACTAGGGGAATTTGCCATGAATGATTGTTGGAAAGTGGTTTATTAGTAGGTGCAGGTAGGTACCTACAACTAGTAATAGTACAACATTCACAAATAAGATCCAGTCAAGTCTCAATTAATTAAATGGATCTTTACTCAACCCTTGGTGGCTTGGCTGTGGAGCTGTATAAAGCATTTTCATATCACCAAATCAGTAAATAGGTATGGCACAGCACACAATAAGAATTCAATATCAATTTCTAAAAATAGACAGGCTCATTAAAATGACAAGAATGTAATGTAGGGAATGGGAGATATTAATTTTTTAAAATGAAATATAAAAATGTGCTTTCTAATACCAAAAAGTGAAGAGCGCCAACCGCGAATATGTGGTTGCACTGGACCGGTACCAAGTCAAAATTTTGCGCTGACCACGATGGAGCTGGGGTAGGATACAATGAGTGGTTCGGGCCGGTCTAGTTTTTATCTTCGCACATAGTCACTTTTTTAGTTATTTTTCCCTCTATGTTGAGCGAGTCTCCTCACAAAGGGGAGTTGCAGTTCGACGATGGCAGCTCCCTTAAGCACGAGGCCTCTGTGAATCCTGGAGGTCTTGGTCCTCGTCAGTGACGGTGAAAAGCTTCAGAACTACAGTGAGGCAAATTTAAATTTCAGGCCTAGTAGTGTTCTAAAACTACTTTCCTGCAAAAATCTGACCTTGGTAACTTTTTGGATTTATTGTAACTATTATTTTGAGACTTTGAATGCTGTTCTGGCCCATTCCTGTCAAAAGTTAGTCTTTGTTAAACTTTAATAAAGCCTTCACACATGAGTCTATGGGCTAGCAACACTACAATGACGAAAAATAACATTGACAGTTTTCCCCTTAACAGGGCATATACAACATATTTTATAACGTCCTTGCTTTGAATTACAAGGCACCCTACCCTTGGGGCTCCTAGGGTAGACCTTAAGGTGACATATGTAATAAAATGTATTTTAAGACTTCAGAAGTACTTTTAATACCAAAATTAAATGTGGACACTGGTTTATTTTAAAAGGATTCTCCAAAGCAGGGTTGGCTTCTCTAAACCTACATGTCCTACCATATACTAGGGACTTACAGGTAGTTTGTCAGAACCAATTGCAATGACACCTAATGACCATTTACCTTTTAACCAGAGCACTGGCCCTGGGCTTGGTTAGCAGGGCTCAGGGCACAATAAGAGTCAGCGAACCAGCATGGGATAGTCTAAATGGGGGCAAGAAGTGGGGGGGAAATCTGCAAAAAGCCCTGCTTTCTTACCATGACCATGCAACCGATGATCTAAACAGTTTCACAACACCACTCTAAAAGCAAACACACAAGTGGAAATGAACCAATCCAAGTCCCACAGTTATTACTAATACAAAACATTTATCTGGAGCAATAAGGTAATCTACAGCAGGTGTGGCAATTGAAGTTGTGCCATATTTAAAACAGTGATTTTCAAGCTCTTGGACCTATGATTATTGAGGGTATGTTTATGTAATTATCTCATATGATGACAGATCTTTATGTTGACCCGTTTCTTCTTTTATACCCAAGCAAACTTGGAGTGTTATCCTGATACTGTTATGCAAAAAGTGAAAAAATTAAACCTTGAATATCATTGATGTGCATTACTAATTGATTGCACTTTTATTGTAGTAAATATATATATATATATATATATATATATATATATATATATATATATATATATATTATGTAAATATCTTCTTTGGATTGCGCATAGTTATTTTGAACAAGAAAAAAGAAAAGAAATAGATTTTATGCATATTACAGTATAGAGGCAAATATATTGTCCATGTAGTTTAATGATAGATATGGTTTGATGTGGTTCATCAACTCTTTCATACTAAGCAGGCAAACTTGTATTGAGCATGAGCTATAAAAATATGAGATCAGTTTGGTTTAAGAACATGCACAGGATCACTTAAAAAATATTACATACATTGTAAGGTATTGAGACAGGTACAGTATTTGAGAATAGCAGATTATGGGTTAAGTAATAGACTGGTTAACCTATTTGCGAATTTTTATGATAATATTTTGCACTGATCACTTTATCATTATGAATTACAATATTTGGACAGATACGAATAATGGTGATCTAAAATGTACGCATGTATTTAAACATATTTCGGGATTGTAGGAGCCACAAATGTAATATGCATTATAATTATGTGAAATGTATTCTCATATTGAGATATGTTTATCCTATAGTATGATTTATTTCATAATTACTATGTGTACGATATAATTGATATGTGCTAATTATTACTCGATCATTGAAAAGCAGGAATCAATATGCTATAAGGGTTGATAAAAATAAGTGTTCTTGTATGTTACAAGATGGCTGCTCCAGTGATCTACACTATGTAAGGATAGATAAGGGACTAGCTGGCTATTTGAGGTGATTTTGAATTGTGGGGGGAGTGTCCAGTTGAAGGCATCAGCCGAAATGAGTTGACATTCCAGTTTTGGAAGCAGCACTGCACTTGCACTTTATTTGGAATAAATCGATAAGCGATTATGAAATGGAAATCGTCTTTTTTGTGGTGGCAGCGGCGTAATCATTCTATAGTGCAGCCGTATGATGAGTGAAACCTCATCTATTGTGAAGAAGATATATATATATATATATATATATATATATATATAATTATCCTAACTTTTCTGCCACTTACATTATGCACAAAGCCAATGTTACTTCTTTGATAATGAATGTATATCATTGCATGTTTCTTCTAAGTTGTTTTCACATCAGCAAAGTAAGGAAACTGCTTGCTGTGCTTATCTGGTGTAAGCTGTTAGTTATGAGACCGAAACCTTCTACTCTAGCATACGTTGGTCTTAACATTTACACTACGGTAACTTTACAAATATTTTAACAAATAATAGTGCATATGAGATATCAGAGATCTACAAACAAATTTTAAAACTATGGGGAGCCTGTTGTGAATAAACTTTCCACACCCCTTGCACCTGCCTGCTGAGGGACACTGACTGAAGATGTGAGGTACTGGATATGTGTAGTACCATAGTTTCCAGTTCCTTCATGTCCATGCTAAAAGAGAAAATCCAGGGATAAAAGAGTCAAACAGGTTAACGTAGGAAGCATCACACTCTGAGCAGTACGTCTGGCCTCCAGAAGCATTGATCTGACTTGGCAGAATCCCCCCCAGCTATTTAGAGATTCCATGAGTCACAGGTGCTAGCATGTCTCAGTGAACACTTACCTCGAGGATTTCTCTCTATTTCCCTTTCTACCCCTGTGTGTGTAGAATTAGGGTTAGTTCAGAGTTTCCATTGTGAAGCATTTTATGTGTTTTTAATAGCTTTGATGCTGTTTGACAGACCTGCATAAAACTTTACAGGTAAACATTCATGTGGTTTGGGTTTGGCACCAAAAGTGTCATGCTAATCTATTGGGGGGATGGGAAATGAGTTGGGTCAAACAACAACTTTTCCAGTTTTAATTCACAGGGGACGCTTTGCTGACAGAGTTACACTAAACTGGGAAAGAAGGTAGAACTTTAGTTAATGAAGGGTCTATACTGGGTTTGGTGTAAATGCTGTCAGTGATTTTCGAGCAATTAACATTTCAAAATGTTTTGGTGTGGGCTTGAATAGGTTAACAAGGTAATGGTATAATGGCCCTTAGTCCACCAACTTGACAACAGTTCATGGATTAATTGTAAGAACATTATAGAATCAGATTGAATGAGGGATTTTCCCTTCTTCAAATTCGGCCATGCAGACCTAAAGCTGAAGACCTTGTATAGTGGGGATTGGCTGTGCAAGCTGGGTTGCATCAGGCCCTGGTCTGGCCAACTGTGGAATGTGGTAAAAAGAAAGAAAGATGGTCAAAGGGCATGTGTTGTTTACAAATGAAGACTGAAATTTGCAAGTTACACCAGATGCAACGGTCATGACCTCAGAACAAAACTAATAAGTAATAACACATAATGATACAATAATCATGCATAACAACAGAAATAATGACACTACATACTCACAATTTAAATAACAATGGGCCTGATTACAACTTTGGAGGACGGTGTTAAACCGTCCCAAAAGTGGCGGATATACCACCTACCGTATTACGATTCCATTATTTCCTATGGAACTCGTAATAGGGTAGGTGGTATATCCGTCACTTTTGGGACGGTTTAACACCGTCCTCCAAAGTTGTAATCAGGCCCAATATGTTTATTGTTATCTCATTGGTAGTGTTACTAATAATTGAATAGACAATCTCATTTATCACATAGTTTGAATCTTTGGTAATTGCATCTGACTTATCGAAGGTGAATTCACGAGTATTGCATTTGATGTGTGAGTTATGGTTTGGCTGGCTGTTGTTTGAGTTATAGTTTGCAGAGCTAACCAACACTATGGGGGTGATTCTAACCCCGGCGGTCTTAGACCGCCGGGGCCAGGGTCGGCGGGAGCACCGCCGACAGACCGGCGGTGCCCCGCAGGGCATTCTGACCGCGGCGCTTTGGCCGCGGTCAGTGCAGGAAAACCGGCGGTCTCCCGCCGGTTTTCCGCTGCCCCTTGGAATCCTCCAAGGCGGCGCAGCTAGAGGGGATTCCGACCCCCCCTACCGCCATCCAGTTCCCGGCGGTCCGCCCGCCGGGAACCGGATGGCGGTAGGGGGGGTCGCGGGGCCCCTGGGGGCCCCTGCAGTGCCCATGCCACTGGCATGGGCACTGCAGGGGCCCCCGTAAGAGGGCCCCTAAATGTATTTCACTGTCTGCTGCGCAGACAGTGAAATACGCGACGGGTACAACTGCACCCGTCGCACAGCTTCCACTCCGCCGGCTCGATTCCGAGCCGGCTTCATCGTGGAAGCCTCTTTCCCGCTGGGCTGGCGGGCGGCCTGAAGGCGGCCGCCCGCCAGCCCAGCGAGAATGTCAGAATTACCGCCACGGTCTTTCGACCGCGGAACGGTAACCTGACGGCGGGACTTTGGCGGGCGGCCTCCGCCGCCCGCCAAGGTCAGGATGAGGGCCTATGTGTGTGTGTGTGAGTGTGTGTGCACGTGTGTGTGTGGGTGTGTTTGTGTGTGTGTACGCACGTGTGTGTTTGTGTGGAAGGGACATCATACACCACAACGCTGAAAACGGAGTAATTAATAAATGTCACCAGAACCCGGAGAAGGCAATATAGGACCATATTGAATGTCAAACTGAATATATTTTTTATTATTTTAATATTACATGTTTATTTTGGTGTGGTTAACTCGAAAAAGCATTTTTCTTCAAAGTGTAGCTAACAGTGGACACTGATTGACATTTTTAGGTTTACCTTTCATGAATACATTGTAGCTTAAACAATGGAAAATAACGAGGACCAATGGATGTATGTGATTCCGTGGCACCATCCTTTATCACATACATTTAGATCCATAATATTTGCCAAATAATTTGTTCCATATTATGCCACATACTTTGCAGATTTCGCAAAGCATGCTGTTTGTAGCTAAAACGGATTCACAAATTACCACTTGGGCCTATTCTGCATCATTTGCCTCTTTTGTTGTATAATTTATGTGACCTTCTCACATAATTTACATAACCTGACTGCATAATCCGAATGACCCTAACAGTTAAAAAAGATCTTCTAAGCAGTTTAAGTCTGTCATTTTGATGAAGATGTACAGCCCTGCAAAGAAGGGTTTGTTCGATATGATAATGGGAGATTATCTCTCCTCTTAAAGAGGCTACACACAAGATATTGTATGGCCAGGTGAAAGGTCAATGCATGCACAGAGGTCCTCCCTAGGCAAAGGAATACTATTCTGCTAAATACACACAGGACAGAATATTATTAATAAAAAAATAAAAAATTCTTTGGGATCCATTATGAGGGTGACGCCCCTTCCCAAAATCTAGTTTTACTAACTTCTGCATAGATAAATGGATTATGATGTAACACATCAGTCCTCGTTCAGCTAAATTTGCAGTATTTAAAATCTGTACTTCAAATGTAATGAATACTGCAATTTAAATCTGTATTTACTGTAATTTTCATTACAAACCTCCTTTATCGGGGTTCATAAATGGTGTATTTTATAATCCATTGTAAAATTTGTGGCAATCATGCGAGGATATTACTCACAAGTTTAGCCGTCTGTCGAAGTGGAAAAATACAATGGTAGTTTTTGCTGGTAGTTTCTATTAAAATATCTGTGAACAATTCAATTATTTAGTTTCACAAACAAAATAGTTAAAATATGCATTCCAATTGAGAAAAAGCAGAAAGCCACCACTAAACAATAAATTATTCATTTTTTCTTAACAGGGTCCTTTTCTCCTTTCTAGATACATTTTGGTGCATTCAATTGAAACAATCACACCCTATTTGCAGCAGTCATTTTTTGTGTGCTGTCTGTGGCGAGTAACTGACAGCAAATGAATTTCTGTGTGATTCTTGACAGTAATTAAAGGTTCCTTCACATCACCTCTGCCTTGCATCATACTAATTCCCCGTGTTGTCAATCTCCCAGACATGCCTTACTTGAAACGTCTCTCAATCATGATTTTTGTGCTCAGCCACAGTCACTTCATTGTGATAACCTCATTTAAATAATGGTCTTCGGGACAGGCACACTAGCTACGAACTCCTACACGATCAAGATAAATAAATTGATCAATCGCTTTAAACTGGCGCCTCGGGCTCCTGAGAAGCAGGCCCCTGGGAAAATAAAATGCTTTTGTATTTGCATAATTGTGTCAGGAATCACAAATAGGAAATCGTGCTCCCCCTCGCCCATCATCAACTGTTAAAAATGATGCAGAGATGTAAACATTTTCTTGGTACATATCAAGGAATGGTTTTCAGTGAAAAAGGTCTAGTCATGCCCAGGGACTGATGCCACTGGTTGCCTTTCTAGGGATGCATGAAATTTGCATATTTTTTGCATAATCATGTGAAATTCTCACAATATTACACAAAAGTATGCATATTTACGTGAAATACAAATCCTTTATATGACTCTGTATTTAAATAAAAACACTACGAGCAACAGCTATTCGTGTTCTGTTGTTCCCGTGCACATTTTTTAGTGAAGGACACATAATCAAGGAAGGTGGCATAATTTTGGAAATTTCACATAAGAAGCCTAATGTGTAATTCCCAAAATTATGTGAACTACGCTGGAGTAATTTACATTTTGGCCAGGACAAGTCACATTCCATGGCCTGGATCCTCTTCTTTCTGGTCATCCCTTATGCATGACCAGCAAAGTAGGGACATGCAGAGTTTTTTTACCCCATGATACTGAGGGTCCATAGTGCCAAAAAGTAGATCATCTGCTCCAGTGCCACTCTCCACCAGATGTAATGTGACAGATAAGAGTGAATGGTAGATGAAGAAGAATGGAGAGCTGGAGGATAAACAAGGAGAACTGCATTTGTGAGCGGAAGAGGTGGAACGCCGTGAGGTTGTGCACCAGTGCTTCAACATCTGCAGTGGAGCATCTCTGGTAAAGCAGCCTGGGATATGACATTGCTAGGGAATATCCACAGGTAGGAGAGATAAGGAGGATGGAGTTGAGTAGTAAAAAGATGGCACTTGTTGAGCAAGTGGGCAAGGAGAACATAAGAGGGGCTGTGAACAAAAGGAAACTGGTATAGAGGTCAAGAAGGGGAATGCTGAACCGAGAAGAAAAATTATTATATTTCTGGTAGATCCTTATTACGTTTAATAGTGTATAGACAGTGCAAATACATAATTATAGGAAACCAACAGCATTTACCTTGCTGTCAGTACTTCTCAGCAGGAGCACGTATTGAGCATCTTCCATACTGGTCGACCCAAAATCAAAGTTAAGGACAACTGCAGCTTGTCTAGGGGAGTTCAAACTATGAGACAAAGAGGTTCAATAAGTGACAGCTTCCAGGATAATGGGGGAGGAGGGAGGAGACAGGGTGAGGGAATCAGATGGACAGGTCTAGAGATGTACAGCTCCAGCGTAGCTAGGCAGCAACAACACATTAAGCATGTATGCCAGCCCTGAGACATGATTCACAACTGGTGGGTAGGGGGCTTCTGATGGTGTGAGCGTTCAGCTCCATTCGGAATCACACGAAGGTGGAAGCAAATCACATGTTCATGGGTCAATGGATTCTATCAACAAAGATATCTAGATTAATCATTCATGCCTTAGGTGGATGTCTTAGGTAGATGTGTGTATTTTTATAATTATTGTATGGATATCAATTGTGTAAGTTAGCAGCATGGATTTCTCTGATCTCAAAGAGTTCAGCAGGTGATGTTAGGGTCTGTTAGGCTCTATCATCTTCCCTTCAGCAGGAGGTGCAGTGAACTTTCAGGGCCTATATCCTTTAAAAACCAGGGGGTGTTTATGTCAATTAGTGTTGATGAACTTTTTTTTTGTTCTCCTTCTTTTTGTTCTTCTTCTCTACTAGCGCTACTACTATTATTACTACTACTAATTATATTAATGATAATTGTACATTTTGTATAAATAGTTAAGATGATTTTGTGTATAATTGTTATTAATATTATTATTATTATTGTTATTATTATTATACCAATATCAGCTACTACTACCACAACTTTGGCTTGTAGAAATGACTTGCAATGTAACTAATGTAACCATATAGTTAATAATATGCTTTTTAATAGTATTGGTACACTGTTGGGTCTATCACTGTCACCATTATTGAAATTATTACCATTACATACAATTTAATAATTAATAGATAGTAAAATGGGCATCATTTATTTTCACTATAGACTGTGAAAACGTGTACGTTTGTGACTCAGTCTTAGGAGCTGCATGATTTGGGAGTCTGCGGCAGCTGGAAATGTCCTGTTACCAAGCACTATGTGAACAGTTACTTTTACATCGATCAATTGCAAAAATTATACTATCGCTGTGCAGTTGGAAGGTTAACTTCCTTTTTACTAAATGGGAATAATTTTGTTCAATGTTGCTGCATTTAACATTTGCACCAGGGCAGGACAAAAGTGGATCAAACTTCTGATACAGAGAACACAACAGACAGAGGAGCAGGACTGAAGGTGGTGACAGAGATAATAGATAGAGTCTCTGGCACATTAAGACAGCTAAAATACACTATCTTTTAAACAGAATCTAGGCTCTAAAAGGTCACCTTGGGAGATCCATGTATGTGGAGCACTTGTCTTACTGACATATGTGTCATTAGAGTCACAGAATCCCTCATTGACATTTTACATCTGTTATATATGGCTCTAGTCACATTATTGTCTTTGTCACACCATTCCAGTTGAGTAATGTGAACTATTCAGCTATTTCGTCTTTCATTTGTACACACGTGACTTCTTTTTTCTATTTCTGTGATATATGTCACAATAAAATTTTTGAATTAAGAAATCTGTCCGCTTTGCACTCATTTAATGGCCATCTTATGTGAACCTCCACCGCCCCTGAATAGCTTCCAGTTTGCGCTTAGGACATTAGTTCCAAAAGGACTGCAGCCAGAAACAGTCAGAAAGTACCTCAGTGGAGAAGAGAGTCAGGTAAAGGTGAGATGTGACAGAGGAGGGCCATTATAAAACTTACTCATTAGTAAATTTCATTTCTAACACCTGATTACTCCTTCAGAAATCCCTGAAACTGTAGCAGAATTGATTAACGCATGTGGGCGACCAGGGTGATAAATCCATGAGAACCAGCTCTGTTTCACTGCTCAGCTGTCCAAGCGGAAGCAGTAACCGGCATGATGAATGCGCGAATGGGCATTCAGGTGTCAGACTTTTTCATCTCAGTAATGTGAATGTGTCTTAAAAAGCAAAAGAAACTGCCTTGCCTCTTGTGGAATGAACATCCTGGCTTGCCAACCACAGAGAAATAAATGCACGGATGTGTGGGAATCTAGCCAATTAAAAAGGGCCTCTTTTGACCCTGACTAATATTTGAACCCCGAGGGGAAGGTCATAAATGTAATCCACAGACATCTGGAAACATCAGTCCCCGCTGAGCAAAAGGTGCACAATATTACTTTCCAGCCTGTGCAGCGTTGAAACTAAGATGGTAAAACAGCATATTCCATGCAACAGAAAAGTTGTGTATGTAATAGATAAAAAGATCCCTCGAAAATAATGAGGAGGTATGGTAAGCAGAAATATACTGCCTCCCACTAACCCTTCCAGTTGAAGGAAAGGTCAACAAAAGAATGTTCTTAACGCTGATATTATTAGCTACCTCGCCTTCATCTTCTGAGGTGATGCAACCAAGAACTGAGCATCTTATCACCTCTTCCAATCAAAATAGGTGGTTATTCAGGAAGCAAGACATTATATGTGAGCATCTTATGGCTGCAGTGGGTTGGACCCAGGGCAAAATGACAGCATCTTGTGCAATGGGTTAGGAAAACAAATGCGCACATTTAAAAAGAAAAGTGCATTGATTTCTAATTGAACCAAACAATGGGTCCGTCCATCAAAGAGCAACGACTGAATTTCAATTACATGTTTCTGTCTCAAAAACAGAAAGATTGAAGGTCCGTTCTTTCAGCCATCACAGTCATAAATGCTAGGTAATCCGACACAATTTAAATTGTAGGAGAACTAATTCCAATATACAACATAAAAGAGGAACATATTGGATGGATGGATGGATAGATAGATAGATAGATAGATAGATAGATAGATAGATAGATAGATAGATAGATAGATAGATAGATAGATTTATTTTACAATTCCCATTTCTGAAAAAAATGTTCTGATGGGTTTGCTGGTCTAAATGAGATTTTTACTACAAATATTATGACCACTACCCTATGACCCCGCATGGTCCTTACTTTGCTTATGAACATTATTTAATAAAATGAAACACACTGGGCATGTATGCTGATAGGAGGTGGGCCAAACTGACAGAACAACAGAGGAAAGACAAGAAGGGAGAAATAAATGGAGAGACAGAGAGAGAGAGACAGAGAGAGAAGCAGAGACATACAAGGGCATATCTATACTTGGCGTGTGCCGTTTTAGCGTCAGTTATTTTGATGCTAAAACGGCGCAAACTTAACTCCATGTTTATATTTTGACGTTAGACCTGTCTAGCATCAAAATATTGGAGTTTGCATCATTTTCTGGATGCACAAACCCATCTTGCATCAATGAGATGCAAGGTAGGTGTTCCCATCCAAAAAATTACGCAGAGCCCCTAGCGCCATATTTATCCCTTGTGCCAAAATAACGCACGGCAGAGGCGGACCCAAATAATGATGCTAAGCCTGCTTAACTTCATTATTTAATGCGTGGGTCAGACCAAGCATCAGGGTACCTGTGACCCATTTCCATGGCCAAACATCATGGAATGTGCCCACAGATGACCACCCCAAGCCCCAGTAACACCCCCACCTACACCAGAGGGACACTATAGGATGGGGGACCCTATCCTGGATAAGTATTGGCAAGCATTATACATTTTTCCCTGTGCCATTGGGGGCCCATTCCATGGGGCCCCCTGCCTGGCACTGGGTGTTATGGCCATGCCCAGGGGACACTGGTCTCCTGGGCTGGCCATTGGGGTGGTGGGCATGACTCTTGTCTTTACTAAGACAGGAGTCATTTTTGGGTGGTAGTGTGTCAGAAAATGATGCTGGGCTGGTTAACAGCATATTTATTGGCACTAACCAGCCTAGTGTAATTTCTGACCCACTAACGCCTTTTCCCCTCTCCCCATGAACTCCCCAGCTTGGGTCTTTTCTTTAGACTCTAGCCTGTCCTATGCGCCACCATGCACCATTCCATAATTATGGTGCCCGGCTGGCGCTATGGAATGGTGCTAGCAAGGGCTATGGATTTTGCTGCAAAACTGCGTCAGCGCAGTTTTGCGGCAAAATCCATAAATATGGGCCAGAGAGAGAGAGGCTACGACAACAATGCAACATACAGACAAGGCTTTCAGGTTTTGTAAAAATTGGTTCAGTCATCAGAGGCCAGATTTACTAAGCACTTGCGTTGCCATTGCATCACGCAAGTCAACAGAAGACAACACAAATGCTTAAGTGATAAGTCAATATTGATGTGGCCTTGCCACACTTTTTACCTGCGACCTAAACCAAAGCAGGCAGAGCCTTGCATTGCCCTGCGTTGCCCTGCGTTACCCTGCGGCAGGGAGTCATGGGCATTCCTAGCATCCATCTTTATTTTAAAGCAAGACCAGATCTACTAAATCAGTAAATGCTGCACCTTTGACACATTACCCACAATATGTTGGTTGCTACCAAAAACCTACAAGTTTCCCTGTGTTCATCAACTTTCACACATGGGCCCATACACGAGCAACTGTAAATCTTCTCATAAATGCATCGGTGACGAAAGAAAATCAACCTTTCGCATGCAATTCTAATATTGGCAGCAAGTATCACTTTTGAAATGGACTAGTCAGCCAATCTCGATTCCGCACATTAGGATTAAAAACGTCCTTGCACAAAGAAAAAATGTAAGACAAAATAATTTGTCAATTTGGCCCTTGTAAAGTAAAGCATTCGTTTCGGCACAAATTTCTTAATAAGGTTTTTTTTGGAGGGGTACATTGGCTTTACTCAAATTATCCAAAATTAATCCAATATTTGACCTCTTGAAGGGTGATTGAGGATGCAAGCTTGGGGAAACGTGGTTTGAATACGTTTTCACTATTGTTATAATGTAATGTAAAACAGACGTATTAACACCACTATTGCCATAAACAGTGCCCTGGAACTAGGCGTTAGAAAGTAGGCGCTAAAAAGCACTGTGCAAAAACAGGAATTGTTCTAGGCGCTAGTTACTTTTCTGGCACGGCCGCAGTGATGAAAATAACGCAACTGCTCGGTAGATGGATGGCTGGTGGGAACATATGGAAATTAGCGGCAACCATATTTAATTAAGTAGTCACTCATGAATTCCACCCACTGCACATGCACGCTCCGCAATTAATCAGAATGTTCTGTTGTGTCATGTTCCGGTACAAAGTTATAAAGTACTTTTAAAGTAAGGCCAAAATATTTTCTCTGACGATTTAACGCCGTCTAGGGTGCATCCTCATAAAGAGAACACATGCCCATATTTCAGTATCAGTGGGAATTTTTGGGGGGTGATTTAACATCCATACCTATTAGTTTACTACCAGAAAATAAATTGGTACACATTAGCTTTCTTTTCTTTTTTTTAAGCCTTCATTTAGCATTATTAACCATGCACAGTAACAACCGCAGTCAAATCTCTCCACCCCGACATGCTATTGACTACACAGTACATACCGCCTAATTCACCTATATTTCTCCCTTTAAATGTTACATGTGCTGCCTCACAATTTTCCAGTCATATTTAACCACGTAACCTATAACTTTTTTCTCCAAGATGAGTTCACTAGTTAACCTAACCTATTAATCATGCACCTACGGGCAGGAACTGCCTTCATATGTCTTTAAAGCCATTCAATCTGTATATGTTTTTAATGGAACATCCAATAAAAAGTATTCCAGTTAATGAGCCTTGAGGTAGCCCTACACCTCTTGCTGCATGGGCAGCCCACAATTTTGATGCCCTAAAATGCAGCCAAAATCTAAGGGCGAAATTCATCTTTATTATCTGTACTGTGTGTCAAAAGGATTATCCGAGAACTGTCCACAGCTGGAGATAATTTTTCATTCTATTAAAAAGCTGTGCAACATTATCTCACAGCATGTTTACAAATAAGATCTGAACATAGTTCTACAGCATCAACAGCTTGAGGTAACCACAAATGTGAAACTCCAACGAATGCTGTGACGCCCAACAGGATCTTCTCACTATAGCAACAGCCATGGGCAATGCCCGGCCTGCTCTTCTCACCACATCGACAACCGCCAATAACCCTCTCCCTGCTCCTTGTGGCCTCTTCTACCGCAAACAGTACTCTTTATACTAGACCTTTAAGGTAACTCTTTCAGTGGGACTTACCCTTTTTCTGTATCCAGCCCATGCTCCAATATGGTCAGGCTGAACTTGCCACCCTGAATCACACGACCAGATGACTGCGCGTGGCGCTTTGTGCTTCTTGGTCCCTTATCAACTGAAATCTTTAAAATTGCATATTTCCACTTCTACGGATTGTATTCTTGTTGTTTTGGTACAAAATAATTTATTAAATTCTACTTTACACATTACCTCTAACTTAAGAGTGACTGCTTTTGTGACAAGGTACTTTAGGGTTAAGTGCAGGTTAAATTTGGGTTTTATTGTGTTCCACCCCAATGAAGATTATGGTTGCTGCTTGAGTAGGGTCACCCCTCTCAGCCAATACCCCAATTACCAACTTCTCCCCAACCTCCTTATAAGGCTGGCTCTATTTCCATGTGCGGTGGCTGAGACATTGAAACCCTTATTATTAGAAAATGCAATAAATCTGCAAACAATTCAGATGCTTACATGATATATTTGTGCTCAAGAGATGTTGCTGGCTATGAGAAGCATATGTTCCACCCAACTCTGTGTTATTGTCAGATTCATAGCCCCAAGTTTAGGAGGCTGAGTGTATTTACAACTTGATTGGGTTTTGACAAGGCACAGCTGACAAATGACCTAGTGACCTATGCAGTATTTGAAAAATCAAAAATACATTTTGTTGAGCTAGTGCTGGGGATAGGTTCATTGTGTGAATTTGCTGTTACAGCAGTTGACATTTAGAATCGATGATAAACATTAAGTATTGTGTATATTCTACTTCCATCCACAGTTGATACTAATTGTTCTCAAATGTTGGATCTTGAGAGGTGAAGCCCAATATTTGTGCAGAAAGTGAGACTGGGACATAATCCACATACTAAAATTGTACTTGAAATTATTACCATCTTTTGAAAATAATTCTTAAGGTTCACAGGTGGAGGAGATATCAAGGATATTTGTGGAGTTTAAATGGAAGTTACCATTGTGTCATGGTTCTCTAATGGCGTTATTGATGCATTTGTCTTGAAGGCATGTGGATCTCTGTTCACTATAATGTAACATGACGCTAACAGACCCACTAAGGCTATTGGAATTCAAACAAATATATACAATTACATGTTTTTGGTATACTGAGTTAATGAAGTTGTTAGACCTGACATGCTGAGGTGGTGTTTCCCCACACTTGTTGCTTTTTCTACACAGTTTTTGAGGTGCTTTAGAGGCCTGAGTCACTTTCCCACTGTGAATATAGTGTGAAAGCATATATGCACATCAGTGTGCCCCTTTGTACTTGGCCTCTCACAGAATGTCTGAATGGGTACACTTGCACCCGTGTGGTGTCTTTTAACTTGTGTCCAGCCTGCCCCTCCAGGCTTGGTTGTGCGCAAGGGGATATGTGCCAATGTAGTGAAAGAATACCCATGTATGTTTTCACTACACATGAGAGCTGCTCTGCCCATGGGTTAACATGGGGATAGGTTACCATTGATCCTGAACTGAAACAGTGGATTGTAATGGAGCAGCCTCATGGGGTTTCCTATCATTGAATTCACAAGCAAAAACCCCTTCTCATGGTAAAGGTGGTTTTGTTAGTAATGCACTAGAAATGCCTCTTCAAAGAAGTTGGCATTTTTATGTTCTAAAAACGTATTTTTGGTACCTTTTAATTGCAACTCCATATCAATTGAGGCTTGGAAAAGCACATCTGTGCATTCGCCAACGACAATGATAAAACTTGGGCACCCGGAATGACATGTCTCTGCCAGTTGAGGGCATGATTGGATAGATTGGAGGGAGAGGTTTTGACACATGGCCTCTCAGAACCAGGTCATGGCCCCATTAAAGATAACAATCTGCATTCCATGGCCCATTGTAGGTAGGACTGAAATTTAGGGAAAACATCTGTGGTTCAAAGGTCAAACCTTTTGAACTACTCTGAACTTCAAAGGCACACTTCAGTATATCTACTGGTACCACACTTCAGCAACTTAGAGCTATGCTTGCAGGATGTGGGATGTAGATGCTGGAGTACATGGTGCACACTGCCAGAGGAATCTGATGTGCACAAGGAGTATTTACTTCCCCCAGGAAGAGACCGCTCTCCCTTCAACATTGTGGTTGGCTTAGGCAAACTGGTTGCTGCAATGTGGCACTCTCAAGTGTGCCCTCCAAGGATAGAAGGTGTGCCCCCTGTTCTTCCATGGAAGTCTCAGGGACATCAAAGACCTCCCGTAAGGGACCTACACCTTTTACTGGTGTCATCTGGGGATCTGTGCCCTAGTAAGTACTTGCATCGTTGGCTGGACTTCATCAGGCAGCAGTAGTACAAGTGTCATAGGAAGTATACTATCTGGAGACCGGGTTTATCTGGTGCAGTGCATTTAAATATTGCCTGCATTAAAAGGGTTGTGGCCCTTCACTGTGGGGCCACAACACACATAAGGGGCTGGCTTGTTGTGAGCAGATTCACTGGTGCTGAACCTCACGTGGCCCATCTTGGTCAAATGCCTCTCATTTCTCTGATGCGACTCCTGTCTGCATGCTTATTGAGGCTGGTGTCCATGTTATAGCTGATGACCCTTTGAGTTGAGGGTGTCCCTGGAGCAGTCCCATATCTTTACCTTGTGCGGCCCAGTGAGCTTGCGTCTTTTGTGGGTGCAGCCAGATTGTCTGGTGTGACTCAAGTCACTGAGCACCAAACACATTGTGCCTCATTCCAGGGAGGCATGAATTGAGATCCCTTGTGTGCGAGCTATAGGACTGTCTGGTGTGACTCAGGTCATTGGGCACCAGAAGTTGTGCCTCATTCCAGGGAGGTATGACATTGAGCAATTTGTGTTGGTGATCAGGATTGTCTGGTGTGAATCAAGTCAGTGCACCAGACATTGGGCCTCATTGCGACTTTGGCGGTCCCTTCACAGGACCGTTGAAGCCGCTGTAGGCAAAAGACCACCAGTAATGGAGGTCTTTTGCCTGCCATATTAGGAGTGTTCCCCTCGTAAACAGCGTTTTCGCCTGCTGGCCCTGAGGAACACTCATCACAACATTGACGCCAGCTTGTAATTGAGCCGGTGGCAATGTTGTGGTGCATCTGGTGCAGCAGTACCCATCGAGCATTTCACTGCCCGTAATTCGAGCAGTGAAATGTGTGATGGGGCTGTGCATGGGTGCCCCTGCATTGCCCATGCCAAATGCATGGGCAGTGCAGGGGCCCACAGGGGCTCCCGGACACTCCCATTCTGCAATGGAAAGGCTGGCAGATGGGGACTCGTAATCCCCAGAGCAGCGCTGCTTGCTTGGTGGATTACAACCACTGGGACCGCCAGGCTGCAGGGTGGCTGCAGTATAGCAGTGCAGTCTCTGCCACAATCATATTAGGGCCTATCGGACTGCCCTGCTTTCGGCAGTCCGACCGTCATTCGTGAGGCTGTCGGTCTTAAGACCGCCAGTCTCGTAATGCGACCCATTGTGTCTCAATTGCAGGCACGACATTGAGCACATTGTGCTTGCGATTGGAAGTGTTTGGTGCAACTCAAGTCACAGTGCACCAGATGTTGTGCCTCATTCCAGGGAGGTACGGGAGTGGAATCCTTTTAGTATGTTTAACCAGATTGTCTGCTGCGGCTCACGTCATCAGGCATCAGATGTTTTGCCTCATTCCAGAGAGGTATGACATTGAGCACTTTGTGTTTGTCATTGGAATCATCTGGGACCGCCTGGGGCTTCTCAAGTCATAGTGCCCTAGACCTTGCGCCTCCTTTCAGGGAGCTGTGGGATTTGGTAACTATTCTGTATTAGAATGCCTGACTCGGTGGGGTACCACTGTGACCAGCATGTGTTCCTCAACAATCCTCCCCCGTGCTTTGCAGAGCTGGGACTGTGCCAAAATGCATGGTGCAGAGAGCTCTCAAAGAGCTTCCCGAGCAGTGGTTAAAACTCCATTTGTTGACTATTATCTGGTATTTATGCCTTTCTCCCCAAATGGTCTCGGAGAGCCTGAATAAGAGTGACTCCAGCCGTGTGCAGCCTAGCACCTGAGGAAGGCTGTTGGCATCTTCAACTTGTGGGAGGCGAGGTAGTAGGGTCAGTGACAGCTAACCTGCCGGATATTATCAGTGCACCGCATTAGGGTGCTGTGAGTGTATACAAGTGTGAAATTTACAAGCCACCTGATATCTGTGTCACCACTTGGCGGTGCGCAGAATACTGCAAATGTTGTATTAACACAGTTTGACCTAGTACTGCTAGTGTTGTTTCAAATGGTGATTCCTGCCAAGAGTTACATGTTATTCATGCTGTGTTAATTAATGTGTGCGTTGAATACAAAACGTATTTACATACATCTTTTGTGAAGTCTCTTTTGTGATGTTCATTGTAATTGTTGTGTGGTATTGCTGTGCCATTGCTTTACACATTGCCCTTGTGATAAGCCTGACTGCTCTGTTCCAAGCTACCCAAAGGTGAGCGTGGGTTACACAGTTAGTGTAATCATCCACCCCATTATGGGAGTAGTGAGTTCTGCTTGGCTAGGGGCAAGCCTCATCCAAACAGAATGCGCCGCCTCCAACAGATGTTATATTTTAATACCAAGGATGAATACTTATGTTCTGTATACCAGTTTTCTGTGGAGGGCTGACTCAATGGAGTTTCAATTTTGTCATTCATGCTATTAAACTTGTGTAACTTTATTATTTTGCGCAGTTACGAGACTCACTGAGTTATTCTACTACCGGATAGATCATCCATGCAGATGTGGCCTTATTTGTTGTTGTGCCAACTGATATTTGCTTCATATGAGATTATGTGCTTCTTTTTCTGGATGCTTGTAGAAAATTCATGGATGTTCATTTACAATGCTTTTCTGAATCCCATGCATTCAGAATATTGAATAAACGTCCTTAAGAATTCTGGTCGGTTGTGCCAGATTTTGGTAATAGGTACCACCGCAGGTACTTATTCTGCAGATCTGCCATGTCTGTATTCTACCAGGGTTTTCTCCATCAATTCGTCTCCAGAACTGCCCTTTCTGCAAAGATGAACAGAGTGAAGCAAGCTCTAGGGCCATTATGCTCTCATCAGAACATATTCTGTGAAACCTGATTGCCTAACTGAACATTGAAGATGGATTCTGTGACTCGAATAGAAATTTTCTGTATGCAGGTATTTGTTCCTGCTTGCAGGATTCAAGTACATTTCTATTTGCCCATTTCCTCGCACAGACATGGGCCTGTGTTGAAAAGGCATGCTACTTATGCTACTCTCTAGGGGAATAAATGGTGAATATGATGGCATGGTGAAAAGCACTGTAGAACTGTAATTATTTAAGAGATATTGTTCATTTTGTAAAGATCGTGACAATGTAATCTGCATGCTGATATATTAAATTGCACTTTAAATAATTACCCTACAGAACATTGATTTTAATACTTATTGAACTTCTCATTAGGAAACCTACCAGCAAACAGCATTTGTTGATTTGCAATGATGTTATGAGCATGTATAACAGCTCTGATTCTGATTTGACAAAATGCAGGTGCTTTTTTTTATTGCGACAGATAAATAAAGATGCCCTGGGGTATGTTATTTATTATTATGTTCAGTAAATAACACCTATTACAAGTTTCTAGAGAATGACATGCACATTTTGGTGCTTAGTGCACTAAAATCCACATGGTATGGCACACACCATACAATTTTGTGCTGCTAAATCATGTCAGGTTTGACCTGCAGAAATTTAGTAAAGGGTTAGCTATTTAATGCACCTAGTAATTCATGGATGGAGTAGATAACACCAGCTCTTAATTCCAACCCCTGCACAAATAGAGGTTTATGCAGGTAAAAATAAAAAAACACTTGTAAACAGGGGCATTGTGTCTATTTCTTTGCAATAAATGTTTTCCCTAGGAAGACATTAAATAGAACACTGGTTTAAAAAAGAAAACAAAATTGCTGCTGCATTGTAAAAGCATTGAAAAAAAATGTTTTGTTTTATCACTGGTCTGAAGTCAGAGTAGCAAAGCACCAGGCACCAAAGACTGAGCTCTCATTAATGGCAAACCGCCCGCCTCCATTAAGTCTTGAGAGACAGAAGGAAGGCCGAGGACTGCAGGTGGTATTGCTGCATGACCAACCACTATGTCCTCCATCAGTCATGAATCTCTGCAAACCCACACTCCAGAGCTACTCTCAATACAGCATCAGCTCTCTGCTCTCAATGTGAAAGCAGAGAGTGCGGCTTAGGAGAGGGAGAGAATTTGCACTGGGTGGCTTGAGAGGATGACAGAATGCCAGGAATGTTTTTTTGTATATGGCGTTGGAAAAGGTGGGTAGAGGGAACATGTAGAGGTGGTATGGGGTGGTGACAGGATTCCAGATAGGGATTTTCATATGAAGGGTGGAAGATTGAGGGGAGGGAATTACAAAAGTGTTGATGGGAATGGTCACACAATGGTAGATACTTATTGTTTGTATGAGTGGAAGGGCAGGGTACATATTAACTTCGGTGAATTGAGAAGATGGCACAATGTCTGTTTTTCATATCTGAGTGGGTAACGTGAGATGCGGTGAGAAGGGTGGCAGTACCAGGTTTTCATACCTCCCATAGGACTACTTTTTCCCTTTAACAAGGTAAGAAGGTGTTTTGAGGGGGGGGGGCATTCATAACATAAAATAGTACATAAGGGGATGTTTTTCACCTCAAAGTTCCAACTGACATTAGTGACAACTCACAAGTTGCGGTTACCCATCTACGTTGTAAATGTCTCCAAAACCCTAAATGATAACATAAGACCCTCTAATATTTTACATTACATGCTTATTGTGAGGTACCTAACTTGTAAATTATCTTTTTTCAACCAAAAAAAAGGTTATTACAAGCAGTAAGTGAACTACTGGATTATATGAACAATATTATGCCTGCAATAAAAGAAAGACATACATAATTCTGTAGTTAAGAATGTAGAATTCTACAATGAAACAATGTTTGTGTTGTTACGAAACATA
Source organism: Pleurodeles waltl (assembly GCF_031143425.1). Taxonomy (NCBI): domain Eukaryota; kingdom Metazoa; phylum Chordata; class Amphibia; order Caudata; family Salamandridae; genus Pleurodeles; species Pleurodeles waltl. The sequence goes on from NC_090437.1 coordinate 1,263,813,839, forward strand.
ATCTGTCTATTAATGGAGCCTTTTGATGAAGCGTGCTCTTCAATGTGCAGCTAACAGTGGACACTGATTAGAATTTAAGTTACTCTGTTTTGTTCATATTTCATGAATAGATTGTTGATTGAAGCAACTGATGACACTCATTGCCAGTGGACAGTGATTCTTTGGCAGCAGCATATACAGAGGCACACAACACAAGAAAGGGATGCTCCTTTTATGTAGTTATGATTAGGTCAGAGTTTTCATTGAAAATGCATTTTTTGTTTTGCTAATAGCTTTCCAAAAAAAGGTCACCCACTTTGTGTTCATCATAGAAGTTTTCTTACAGATCTGTTACGTAGGGGCCAAAAAAGAGAGCCCAGTAACTTTACCACTACTGGCTATCCACAAAATCTGAATATAAAGTTTTTCACCAGTGTATATTTACACATCTCCACCCCATGAAAAAGGGGATGGAGCCTAACTTAAAGTGTGTGTTACCATAAAAACACAGTAGTAAGGGCCTCATTACGAGATTGGCGGTTGGGCGAGCTGCCAGCCAAAGTCGCGGGGATGAGAACGACATCAACCCTGCAGCCTCACCCACCCTCATATTATGATGTTCCCACCTGGTTGACCAGTGGGATCATCATACTACCACGTTCCCGCTGATCAGCCCGGCGGGAACAGTGCTACGATATTGATCTTGGCTCCCTTGAGGGCACTCAGGCCAATACCGTAGAACAACAGCACCCTTGGAATGCACACTATCTGCAAAGCAGATAGTGTGTATTCCGAGGGTGCAGGGCAGGGGGGACCACCATGAAAAGGCTGGTGGAAGGGGGACTCCTGTTCAGCACAGCGGTGCTGAACTCAGTGTGCCGTGGCTAACCATGACTCCCGTCAGCCAGTCCGGAACCATGTTCCTGGCTGGGACAGAGGTCCCCTGGTGGTCCGAACACCAGGGTGGTAATGTGGTGGTTAGACCACCTGGAGTGCAGTGGTCTGACCGCCTCCGCGAGGCTTGCAGCCTCAAGACCACAAACCCTGAATGTGGGCCTAAGTCTAGCACCAAACACGGACAACCATTGCTAGTGCAACACCCTCCAATAGAAAAAAATTGAGACAGGGATCGAAATGTAAACCCTACAGAAATAATGATAACTACTTTTTTTGAAATAGGTAAAACATAAATAATTAAAAAATAATGATAAAAGATATACTTAATAGTACGTATGGTAAAGTTAATCATAAAATATTTTAATAAACGTTTTGCATTTATAAATGAATGTAACAGATTGTATTAAATATAATTAACTCATTCTTTACACAATGTTTATTCATTAACAATGCATAATGAAAAAGATCAGTTTTATTTTAGCTGGTAATTTATGTTTTAACTTAATCTTAAGAAAAATAATGTTAATGTTGTTTAATATATTTAAAATATTTAATGTATAATTCAAAATGTAGTTACTAGTGCTGTAGCATTTTTCTTTCATTCTACATTTTAAAAATATTTATTATTTTTATAAATTAGATTTTCAAACATTTAGTTTACATTTATTCATATTGTGTACTATGAAAAAATGTAATTTAATTTAACAATATTTCCTTTGTGTTTTTTTTAATTATTATTTTAAGTCCTCAGCTTCATTATTTTATCTAGGAATGGGGTGAAATCCTAGTAGGTGGTCATCTATGGTGCTGGACCTACTCCAGCTCAAGTTGGAGTATTTTACATTTGTTTTGGGTCCATTTCAGCTGTAGTAACCATAGAAGTGCACTTTGTGAACAGCTATGGACTTACTCTTTAGTGGGTGTGTTGACATCCCTTTATAAACCCTCCTTAAACCTCTTTAACCCCCCTTCATTCCTAAGCATACCCCATTTTCCATCTACATCCCTGTGGTCATCATATATTTGCTACTAAAATGTATACCTAGGTGTTGTGGTAGACTGGTCAAAGTCAAAAGTTAAGGCACACCATGATGGAGTATAAGTCAGATAGATGAACCAGGTTCAACCCAGTGGAAAGTTTACCTTCTAATTTAGCAACTTTTAAGGAGAAAAAGTGGTTGTTGATGGGTTGTGGGTGGGGTAAGCTGAAAGTCCAATCAGAAGCAAGATTCAGTGACTGCAGGTTGCTGAAAAGAATGCTCCTGGTTGCAGTAGTAAATGATGGCAAAAAAGATTCAATTGGGCAAAGTCTGTACCCAGCAAGACTTGGATGTGAATGGTTTGCTGCTACGCCTCTGTCCCATTGAAGCCCTTTACAGTGAGACTTAGAAACTTTCTGGCAGTCAGATCTCCTTCAGCAGGGCCGACCAGCAAGCTGAGGTTGACTGATTGACTATTCACCATCAACAGTTATCGCTTTGATGGTGGCCCAGGTCTTTGATGGATTTCTAGGCACAAATTTAGCACAATGTTTATGTCCCACTTCTTGCAGTTTGGGGATAGGAGAAGTGCACTAGAAAATCAGCCATGAGTCCACCACCTAAGGAGTACAACGTGGGGTTTAGACACACTTCAATTGAGGCCAGCAGCAGGATCCAGGGCAGGTCCAGTTGGTACTGATCAGCTGGGCAGTGGCTTTTTGTCTCCCTGTAACTCAAAGAGGAAGTCAGTCAACTGATCCTTTTAATCACTTCTAGGGTCTTGGGTTCAAGGCAAACAGGTCCAGTCTTCCTTCAGGATTCAGATAGGAGGGCAGTCTTTCTTTTGAGTAGGTGTGTTCTGAGGAGAGGTCTTTGGTGTTCACTTCTATGCCAAGTGCCAGCGTGTAGGTAAAGGGCAAGCATTTGTACACCTCCTAAACCATTTCTAGTCAGGAATTTTGCCCCCAGTGGGTTTGGTGCTAGCCTGACTAGAGAGAGGAAGCAGGCTGTGTGTTTCATTCCCCAATGACAAGGAAAGGCATCCTTTGAAGCTGAGAAAGGGGCTAAGCACAGCACCCCAGGCCATCTTGTCAAGGGGGGGTGTCCCTCCCAGATCCCTTTGTTCACTGTCTGAGAGCAATACACATCTCACCATGGGGGAGATAACAGTGGTCCAGTGGTCAGGTCAGATGACAGCTAGACACACTGCTAGAAAGCCTTTTGGTTTTAAGCAAGAAAACACACAGCTTACCAAAAATGTAATTTTCAAAATATTACTATAAAATCAAACTTGACCAATAAGTTAGATTTTAAATTACTATTAAAATGGAAGAGCCAGCTATGCCACATTGAAAAATGACCCTGGAACTTTTTTCCCTCAGAATATGTAAAATATTAAATATAGATGTCCTACTTTTTAAATATCAGGTACCAGGCACCATTGTGATGGAGTAACCTGTCTGAAAAAGATCTAATTCAGGCCCTAAAACGGGTTTGGCAAAGGAAGGCAAAAAGCTAGGGTGACCCTACAGAAAGAGCAAATTTCCAACATTATTGCACCATGATTTTTTTAATAGGAATGTCATCCTCATATGTGAAAGCTAGACTGACTGCTGCATTTTCAGTACTCTGTAGGCCAGATCCATTTGGGTGCACATGACTGAAGAGGTATAGCACTTCTAATACTAAACGGTAAAGCTGTAAATGAAGATTGTATTAAATATAATTTAAACTTTCAAGGTGGTGCCACAGTTTAAATTCATGTCCTCCATTTTATATAAAAAAGGCTTATTGGATATAATACTCAAATACAGGTTTTAATGTCTGTGTGAATAATTCATGTAAATCTCAAGCACATTACCCACACATCGTGTGTGCTCACACACGTAAATTGCACTTCTGTTTACTTTTGCAAACCATGCATATTTTCCAGCCACATAAAATATGAATTTTTGTTTTCTGCCATCAGCATTTCTCTCTAAGCCTGTTACAGTAGTCAATGTCGAGCTAGTATCATAATGCCAACAATTTGACATTAAAACATGTGTAGATCAGACCTGTCCTACATTTAGGCATAGGAAATGGTTGCATTTCTATCAATGTACCTATGTATTTATACCTACTTGTACAGTGCAAACCTAGCTTGGAGGAAGCAGAGCATGGGAATAGGATGCTGAGAAATTAAAGACATAATTATGTCTGCTTCCTCTACATAAGGAAGCTTTACATAAATACTTTCCAGTTCATCGTGTTTAATTTATGTACAAATTTAACAGCAATAAAAAACATGTGAAGTACGCCCAACTGTCACCTTGGCTCACGAACTCTACTGTGACCAATTTTAAAGCCCTGCCAAGAAACCTTTTGGTGTTTATAAGAAAGAAATTGAGGGCCCTATTTATGGGTATTTGCTGTAGGGCAGCAAGTTTTCTTGCTGCGCTGCCCTATGCCAAAGTGAAAAAGCAGGAATGCACCATATTTATACCATACAGTGCATTCCTGTCCTTTTCCCATGCGCTGCCGCCATTTCAGCTGCCTAGCTCCGATGCAGGCAACCTTGTACCATGGTGAAAAGGGGCCTCTGTTGCATACAGGCTTGTTTTTTGTGCAGGAAGGGGCACATTCCTGCACAAAAACAATCCTGAAAGGTGATTCCCTCTTTCTATGTCTGCTGCAGAATTCAGCATAAATGGAAAGAGGAAAAAACGAGGAGAAATGAAAATATTTCTCCTCATTATATTAAGAAGATACTCTCCAGGTAGGAGCCTTCACTCCTCCTCAGCCAACATTGCTTATTTGGCCAAAGTTAGAAAAACTAGACAAGGTGGATGGACCTTCATGACTGGAGCAACTCAACTCTGGAATCAACTTGCAGCCTCTCCTAGATCTCTGACTCACCTATTGCCTTTGATATTGCATTTTTTGGACTCTTTCAGTTGCAGTATTCTGACCCCCCCGGTTTGGTATGGTGCCAGGATACCAGTTTGGTGACAGTGTGCTCATCAAATGAAACAACTAAATTAATGAATTAATTAATTATGCCTCACGTCGGGAGGTTTTGGCACTTTTGCATGATTTTATAAATCTGGGGAAGCTTCAAAATCCATGGATGCTGTGTGGGAAAATCCACTACAACACCCATGGACTGTCTCCCTGGCACAGAGTAAGGCAATGCAGTGACTTTGCCTGCCTTGCCTTACTCCATATCTATGACGCAATGCAAAGCCACGCTAAGTGGCTTTGCATGACCTTATAAATACGATTATGTAGTTTGCACCGCTGGAGCGCCAAAAAAAAGAGACCCTCCGGTAGCGCACATCGCTCATGAATATGCCCCATTGTTGGTGAAGCCTCTAAAAGGGCTTTACTCTTTGTCACAGAGTTGTGTGCTCTTGTCAAGTCTGACATTCTTTCTTATTGTCACAATTACCAATGTAAGCAGCATTGTCTTCTGACTGCCTTCATTTTTTAGTTCAAAATGTGTTCTTCTCACTTTGGTTTTCAGCAATTTCACAACCTGTTTTGTTATTTATATAGACTATAATAATCACATGTTTGGATTGTGGCAAATACCTCTCACTAGTGTATACATATATCTGTTATTCATGATGTTGCATCTTATATTGTACAGATTGAGGACACACTGAATCTAAAATGTGTGATTCTGATCATTCCACTACTCATTATGACGTGTGTGGAAATACTGTCCCCATTGCTCCATCAATGAATATGAAAACAATTGTTGAGGTTTGGAAGAAAGAAAAAGAAAGGTAAACCAATAGGACTATACCACTACCAAGTCAATGTGTAGCAACTAAACCATCAAACCACATTAAAGTGTGTGGAAGTTCACGTGCAGCACCAAACATACTGCTAGGTCACGGTAGACTCCTCTGTCAAATTCACTTTGTTGCTGTCATTATTAATACTACATTGAAAAAGGCAATGAATTCCATTAATAAAGATCAGACTACAGTGGTGGATCGAAAATGTAACTAGGGATAGATTTAGCACTGGTGGTGCCCAGTGGAACACTCTTTTTCATCTCTCCATAGCTCCTCTCTCACATACATTTCATTAATTTTAAAGTACTTTTAAAGGCTGGCCCTACTATTCCACTCAGCTAACCACATAAAATACATATCTGTTCTTTGCAGCAGGCATAGTAAACCTCTTCACCACTTCATTAGTCAAAACTGCCACTAGTCAAAACTCTAATCTCTTCCTCTAGCAGGAGCATTAATCACAAGAGTTATCCTGACAATTTTATTGCTGATTGAACACAGCAGATGCTTTTAAATCATACGTTTTTGCTGAATACAGTGCCCCACCTCCAGGTCAAAGCCCAGTGCAGCTGCACCGGTCGCACTGCCCTAAAGCTGGCCCTGAATGTAACTTATTCATTGGTTTACACACACAGTTAAACGTTCACTTCTAGTAAAACTCTGAAGTTGATGACTATCACATCGATCTGGTTCTTCCAATAGAGGTTCTAAAGAATGTGAGGTTTACTTTCCAGCCTGGGTTTCTTATAACTTTCTATATCTGAGTTTAAGAGTCCGATCTAGGGACTCAGAATTTTCTATAGCAGTATCTCCTCTCTCCAGTAGACAGGACTAAGTTTGAAGTAAACGGTGGTCCTCAAAAGGAGTGCCTGGCAAACCTCATTCAATGGTGTCCAAACTACGTTTACAAGGCCCAGATCCATGGCAGGTTTTCAGGATATGCAAATGAAACAATCATACTTGTAATGGGTATACCTGGAACTCATTCACATAGTGAGTATTGTGAAGTTATAGCTTGCATAGGGCCCCACTTGATCTACATAGGATGTTCCTAGTCTAGTATCACATATCAGGCATGTATCATCTAATGTGTGAATCATAATTCAAGAAAAAGGAGCAAACGTCAGTTGGATAACTATGGGGGTCATTACGACCTCGGCGGTCTTTTCAAAAGACCGCCGAGGCCGCGGGAGACAGAATACCGCCATTGCCGGCGGTATTTCTGTCTCCCTATTATGACATTTCTGCTGGGCCAGCGGACGGTAACAGTGTTACCATCCGCTGGCCCAGCGGAAATGTCACATCAACATTGCAGCCAGCTCGTAATAGAGCCGGCGGCAATGCTGATGTGCAGCGGGTGCAGTAGCGCCCGTCGCGCATTTCACTGCCCGAAATTCGGGCAGTGAAATGCGCGACGGGCTATGCCTGGGGGCCCCTGCACTGCCCATGCCAAGTTCAGGGGCCCCCAGGGGCACCATAAGCCCCCTTACCGCCGGCCTTCACCGCCATGAACAGGCCGGCGGTCGGGGACTCATAATCCCCAGGGCAGCGGTGCTGGCACCGCTGCCCTGGGGATTATGACCGCCAGGCGGAATCCTGGCGGGAAAGTGGAGGGGCCGGCGGTATGACCGTGGCAATTCCGCCACGGTCATAATTGCTGGCGGAACACCGCCAGCCTGTTGGCGGTGTTACCGCCAACATACCACCGGCTGCCAGGGTCGTAATGACCCCCTATGTTCTGCAAAATGACGTTCTGAAAAAAAGAAGTGATTGTGGATGGGTAAATGATGGTGAAGATACACTGGTGTTCTTGGAGGGGGGTTCTGTTAAGCTTGTAAAATCAGCACATCCCAAATCTGTTTAGAGAGTTCATGATTTCCAGAACAGTTGTTTGTAGGACACAAAGAAAGAACTCCAGAAATATCTCCCATTTGCTCACATACATCATTTTACAGCATTTCTAACACACTTCGAGCCACAACGCTATAAATTATTATTCATAAATTTCTTTGACTTGGGTAGATTTACCTTATTTTAATAAATGATAATTGCTAACTGAAAAGTACAACAATATCATATTCAAAGAGGTTTAAGGGCATATTTACAAGAAAGTGGTGCATCATAGATGATACACCATGGTTGTAGCGTATTTACAGTACGGCACACCATGGTGTCATTAGCACAATAGCATCAACATTTTTTACGCTATTGTGGCACTTTGCTACACTAGCGTCAAAAATGTTGACGCTAATGCAGCAAAGTACAGGGAGGCCAATTGAACATAATGGGTGTGCCATTTTAACGCCTGCTCTAAGCAGGCGTTAAAAATGACAAAAAATATGGCGCATTGAAATCTTGTAAATTTCACTGCGCCATTTCTTCCGGCCTCCCTGTGTCTGAACACCCCTCTTGCACACATTATGCGTGATGCAGGCATAATGTGGCGCAAGGTTTTACAAAGTGGCGCAATGCAAGCATTGTGCCACTTTGTAAACGTGGCACAGCTGAAAAGCCACCTTAGCACTGCCTTAATGTAAAAAAATGATGCTATGGCAGTGCGTAAAAAAAAATGATGCTATGGCAGTGCTAAGGTGGCACATGGGCTAGTAAATATGCCCCTTAATTTCCAAATATACCACAAGAAGAATGATCTCCCTTTTTAGACTACGTTACCATCTTTCATTCTATTTGATTAACTGCACTGCTTTGATTACTCTAATTTTCAATTTAGCTGTTCAACCAATCTATTATTAAGCTAGTGAAAATGGTAAAGCACTCAGACTCATTCATTTAGAGTGTCACACAAACAATAATTATGTATGTGAATACCATTTTCTACATATATTTCAGTTTACACTTTCCACTAGGCTCTTCCCTACCTCTACATAGCTATTCCAAATATCATGCTGTTCTGACCAAGACTGACCAGGAAACACTAGTACTTCAAAGAGACAATATCATGTGGACATAGTAGTGTGTGCCCAGATCTAGACTCAGATCTTGGCATGCTTCCTTGGACAATCCCTACTGCTATATTTCATGCTCCTCAGAGGGGAGCATCAGGTAATCCCCCTCAGGCGGCCTTCCACCAAAGGTACTTCCACTGATTTCCCTTGACACTGGAAATCCTGTTAGCACCATAGGTGTTAATATTTAATTTTGTTGTAGAAAAATACTTCTTTTTCCGTGGTCTCCCCATTCTTTGATTACTTATGCTGCTGTTTTTTCCACTCTGTGTACTGGGAGTTCCTAACCAGACCCCAGTGCATGTGCTCTGACCTCTAATGCATGTTGACACTGGTGACAGTACTGTCTGGCATATTTAACATACCTATAAGTGCCTAATATATAGTACCAAATATAGCCAGGGGCTGTAAAATAAATATCATTAGTGGACTGCAGTACATATAGCGCCGTCCATTACAGTGACAGTATAAACATGGCTTGAGACCTACAAATGAAGTCTGAATGTGTCCATTTAAAAACTACAATTGGGCGTTTCCAAATAAACCATTTCAACAAGCATGAACGTTCCTTTGCAATATTAATAAGTCATCCTAGGTATCCCTTACAGCCAGGGTAACTGGAATTATGCAGAAGGAGAGGGCTAAATTATGTGGTATGGTTGAGTAAATTATGCGTAAAAAAGTTTTATTATGCAGCATAATGCTACACTTTTTTCATAGAATTACTTTGTTATTCTGCCATTTTTACTTGTTGACACTTCATTAGCACCTGCTTAACATCCAGACATAGCAATTTGCAACAGAAAGGTGACAAGTCAACCTTTGCAAAGTGCAATCAACTGTGTGGCAACATAAATTGCTGCATTTTTAGTAACTTTTTAACCATCCGAGTTAGAAACATTTTTTTTGTTAAAATCTGCAGTTTATGCAGCAGATTATAAATTGTGTTGCAAATGCAACAAATCTATATTTATTTGAAAAACACCACAGTCACAAAATCACATAATCCCAGTGGCCCTGCTTAAATTCCATTAGGTAAGGTGTGTGGTATTTAAAAGTAGGACATGTAGAAAACTAATATTAAACATGCCCTTTCAGTGGTTAATATTTAAACCGTATCAAGCCAAGCTGTCTATAGCAAAATACTGGAATGCACTATTAAATTCAATAATGCTATCTTCGGATAGCAATCTGCTACAAATGTAATTCCTGGACTCTGTGATATTCATTAAAACCCAATTCCCTAGTAAAGTAAGATTTCTAATAAATATTGAGAAAAAAACTACTTTTGGAAAGTTACCTTTCCGCTGTATAAAGCCCCTGAAGGTCACTTTTTGTGACGCTCCTGTGGAGCTAAGCACTGCGCTGTATTTACAATACTTAGTGCCACCTTGTAAATACGGCCCCTTCCCACGCAGCACTTTGCGTGGAAGGGGTGTGTAATGGGTGTTGCTGTGGGCGTGCCACAGCAACACCCATTGCAATTTGACGCTGCCTCAGATTTATGAAATTTCGTAAACCTGAGGCATCGCCAAAATCTAACGCCACCCCCAGGGCTAGAGTTACCATGGCGCAATGAGGAGGAATACTTTTATTTCTCCTCATTTTTTGCTTTTTCTGTGTGCTGCATTCTGTAAAAATGCCAGAAATGATTGTTTATGTGCGGGAAGGTGTCCCTTCCTGCACATAAACAATCATTTGAAAATTAAGCTTTGGCACTTCTGTGTGTGCTGCATTGTGCAGCTCACACAGAAGTGCCAAAGCGCCATTAGTGATTGCTTATGTGCAGGAAGAGACACCCCTCAATGCAGACATCCTTGCACTGCCAATTTTGGCGCTGCACCACTTTTCCTTGAATCCGGCCCTGAGTCTTGAATGAGGTATGAAAAGTACTCCCAGACCAAAAACAAAGGTTTGGATCTGGGAAGGTGTTACTGTTCCTCTGGCAGTTTGGCGATTTGAGCAGTACCCAGTACACAAGAACTTCGAAGAGGGCTCTCCTGTCACATGTAAATGTTAGCTAACACCTGGGAGGGCCCCTTTCTTTGCTCCCCAATAATTTAGGTCCCAATCCCACTGATGTGAAGTGATCACATAGAAGGGGGTGCTCATTTCCCTGGACATACATCCAGGGCAGGCACACAGGATCTGCACAAGAGGAGAAGGGTTTAGGCAGAGAGAGTCATTGTGGGATTGTTTTCAGTAAGACACCCAGGAACTGATGCAAAAGGGTTTCCCCGGGAACTTTTTTCCCTATTGGTTAGGGCTGGTCAGGTGTCACACAGACCACTGTCATCTATTGACCCCTGTGCACCTTCTTCTCAAAACTCAGGATTTGTTGGATAATAGAAGAAAGACTGCACCTGTTGTTTGAGACCTGTGATGGGACATGAAGGGCTGGACCTGCTACCACTTGTACCAAGAACAAAGATGTAGATACCAAGGCTTAGTTGACTGACCTCCTATTCAGCTACAGTGACACAACAAGCTGCAGGAAGTCGTGTCCTAAGGAACCCAGCACAGCTACCCTGGACCCTGCTGGTGGCTTTTGCCCAAGTGAGTCTTGACCCCCGATTTCTGTTTATGTGGTCCTGGAACACTGGGCTGTGTCAAGGTGCACTCCTCATAACATCCTTAAAAACCTAGGATTTAAAATCTTTTTGCCTCCAAAGAGCTCTGGATGACTGCAGACAAAGTTGCAGATTTTTTCACTTAAACCGTTGACTTGCTGCCAAGCTATGTTGAAGTATTTTGACTTCTACTATAAAGGCTAAATCTGATGTTAAAATCTCTGACAGGGTCGAGCCTGGTTGGTGGGTTAATTTTTCTGCTTCCCCTTATTTGATTCTTGTGGTTTTGGTGTCATTGTGCTCAATAAACGAGTCTCCATTTTTTTAAATTGGAGTGGGATATTTCTTGTGTTCCATTTTTGACTTCTTAACTGTGTGGTACTTGCTTTACACATGTTTTTAAATTAAGCTTGTCTGATCTGTGCCACAGCGACCAAGGGTTGAGCTCAGATTTAAATTACTTAAACAATTACTGAACCTAACAAGATAAACTCTTATCTACCCTAAATAATAATCCTACTTTCTTAAAGAGCTTGTATGAACTAAGCTCAGGAAGGGCAACCATGTTCTTTCAATTTTATTCTAGGGTATGGCATAGCCGGATATTTCTAAAAATGATCTAGAACTTTAAAGGTTGTCATCCACATTCTAACCTAATAATTATTTCATATGGTCCCCTGCCCAAGCAACCCACAATGATGTTATTCTGGTGAGATCCCAGGGCAGGAAACCTGCAAAGTGAAAATTATGGTTTAGCAGTTTTCCATGACATAGGGGAGTTATTTAGGTCAGATGGTCCCAGAAGATCCTACACAAAGCCCGCCTCTAATAGTTTAGAACCACTTTAATAAAGGAAGGGAAGGTTATGGACACAGAGTTACCATAGAGCACCCCCAATATGCTGATCTTCTCACAGTCTTAAGCGCAGTCTTGCTCTGGATTTAACAAAGGCCTTCCCTACTTCCAAAGACCTAGGGATTCATTGTGTACACTATTGTATACTGAGTTAACAAATGCTACATGAGGGGCCTTAAGCTTAAAGGAAAGGGCAGAATTAATCTCTCACAGAGTTATCTTAGCAGTGATTGTGAAAAGTGTGCAAAAGCCTGGTAAATACCACCATCTTAAAAAATAATGGTTTTTAATTTTGCTCCAACCCTGCAGATGCCTTTGCAAGACCAACAGTGGGGATTCCATATTAAGTTCACAGGTCAGGTGTTGGTCAGAATTTGCATATATACCCAGGTATATAAAGCTGCTTCTCTCAATCTTGAGTCATGTCTGCCAGGTCATGGCCATCTTATCACCCTGTAACAAAGAGTGGAAGATTTGTCCAAGCTAACACAGAGGCTCAACACCTCACCATCTTTTTTCAGTAACTGTATTAACATTTGACCTGTCAAAGAGAGAGATCTCTCAAAGAGGAGCATAGCATCTGTATTCAGAGACACTCCATTGTTGGTAAGCGTTCTCCACTAAAAGGCCTGGCCATCACAACAAATAGACACCACTATGGGTTCTATTGCTAAAACATTTACTACCACTGAGAGGCAACAGCTCTGCATCGTATTTCTCCCAATACTGAAGGGTGGTGGAAAAAAACCCAATGAAAATAATCCAGGCTTCCAGGTTAGTATACAAGATCTGCATGTACGACAGAAAGCGAGGGCCAGTGTTCATCCTATCAAGAACCATGAACAAGTAATTCCTTTTCAGAGAGTCAAAAGCCTTTTCACAGTCTGCTAGGATTGTGCACCATTCTGACAATTGAGGAGCATGAGCAAGTATCATGTCATCTGATGTCATTGCTTTTGACTCACAACCACATACATCAATTTTTATGTAAATTGACCAAACAAGGAAACCCCTTATTTATCCTATTAATGTGAGCATTAAGGAGAATCTTGGTCATCGGATTATAGAGGGAGACTGAAAATCAGGAGGTCAAAAAAGAGAGGTAGCATCTAACACTTCCTCAGTGAGCATATTCCATAAGAGGGAAATCACCAATGGGGCCAGCAGCTTAAAAAAATTCCACCAAGAGGAAAATTAGGATAAATGTTTTTCCTGGCTGTGTAGTAGATATGGCTTTTATGATTTCCTTAGGTGTCACAGCAAGATGAAGACCATCCTGGTCTACTGCACAAACATACAGCAACAAAGCTCCTGGATTAGGTGTGCCACTGAGTCATTGCCTGCTTAGGGGCGTATGAAGCGGCCAATAGTAAACAGCAAACAGCATCAGTCATTCACTCCTGCATATTGAAGATTCCACAGCACTCAGGAACAGCAGCCATTTCACACACAGCAGGTCTGACATCCACAGCTAGAGCGACTTGTGACCTAGTTAGGATGACTTGTGACCCAACCCCAGATGCAGCTGGCACTCCACCCTCAAAGCCCAAGAGCCAGATTAAGACACACAACACAACGGCCCACTCTTAGCATTTGGCAACAGAGTGGGAGAAGCCCTCCACTGTCTTCTGTCCTCCTTGCAACTACTTCTCCTCACAGATCCTTCAGCACCAGGAAAGGGTCATAGTAATTGCGTAGCTAGGTATGCATTCTTCTACTCCAAACTGGAGCCATGCGGGCAACTCCCTAGACCATCTACTGGAACCTCTCATAGTCATCACAGTCACTATTATTTTAAAAAATACTGTTCTATTACATGTAAATCTTCTCTCAATATTTCTAAAGATAGCGATATTTATGAAAACATTATCTAGGACCCTGTATTTGTGTCAGGCAGTATTCTAGAAGCAGTACTTTGGCACCATTCCTCAGGTATACCATTTCCTCTATCACTTGTTCAGCAGCAAACCTTTAATGCCTGAAATACTGTTTTTGCGTTCATAACTTGCAAGGTTTGTGTCTACGCTCATAGTTGCATCATCATCGTCTATAAATCTAGCTCCTTTTGTTACTGCTCAATTTACAAACCTTTGTCTTGCACCAACAAAATGCATTCTGAAAATATTCAATAACAATGAATATGTCTATTTGAATTTGATTTATTTAAATGAAAGTCCACATACAAGCTCATTAAATGTGACTCAGTGACTAAATCCATGGTTTATGGGTGTTACATTGTGCTCTAATTGCATAATGTATAATATAAGCAAAGATAATCATAGTTTAAATAATGAATGAACTAAAATAAATTGAGCAATGTCATGTTCATGAATGAGACAATTTCCTTATCCTGTTTTTGTTGATGTATCTCAATGGGATCGTATCATTGCATATTTTATAAAGCTATATTAAATCCAACAGAAAACAAGTAAATCATAAAATTTGACAGTGGAATATGTGGATGCAGAAAGAACAAAAAAGCCAACAATAAGCTACGGATTATTTTAACACAATATTTTTTTATGCTAAGTGTGATTTGAAAGCTTTCTCTGAGAAAAGGTATTTTTTACATAAACGAAGCAATGTTTGTATTGATCAAATAAGACACATCACTGAAGGAACATTGGTTGTCTTGGGAGAGAAGTGGGGGCAACAATGCATGGTTATCTAAGATGCCAACGGATCAGGTTAATTTGTAGTTTTTATTATGCATGTGCCATAAGGGAGAAACTGAAAATTCTACTGTATGAATAGAAGCCAAAAATATCTGTTTATGTCTGAATATGCCTATATCTCCTAGACAATAAAGTTGCAATCTCCTCTTAACAAAGGTATGTGAGGGATGGAGATCTTGTTCAGAGGAAGGTTGTGACTCTATGAAGGGTGCAGCTGAGTGGGAAAGGTGGACATAGTGTTAGGGAGCCGAGTTAGGCTGACTTTTATGTGTGGGTTGGTGGTCCAAGTTGTTCAGGAGTTCCACGTGGTCGACAGTAAACGCATAGCATGGTGTTGGTTGAAGGCTGCCCAGAAGTGACAGTGCCGCTGTTGCTCTGCCATGCCTCATGACAAAGGGAACAATTTCCTGCTGTTATTAAGGGCTGCTGACACTGCACCTCATTTTATTTTAAAATTCAGTGTATCTATGTCCTAGGACCGCCAGACTTGGGGTGGCGATCGGGCCGCTGCCAATGTGGTGGTCCGCCCCCCACATTATGACTGCAAGCAGAGCTGCCCTGGGGATTACGAATCCCCTCTCCACCGGCTTTTACATGGTGGTTGCACTGCCATGTAAAAGCTGGTGGAGACGGGGTGCTACTGGCCACCATGGCCAACCCTGGCTGCTGCACCCGACGCATCGCAACATTGCCGCCGGCTTTATTATGAGCCGGCATCAATGTTGTGGGCTGTTTCCCGGTGGGCCGGCCGGCAGAAACTCTTAATAGCCCTCACGGTCAGATCACCCCACTGGCGGTTTTCTGACTGCACGACTTCGGCAGACAGGCGTTTCTGTACGCCAAAATCGTAATGAGGGCCATAGTGTTGTGAGCAGTCAGGCTTGGTAATTTTTAACATGGTTAAAATTGACATTTTATGAGGAAATATTATCCAATACCCCCAAAAAAATCTGCCTCAGGCTTCAAGAGCTAGCTGAAAATTATGAATTTAATTAGTGCCACAAGGGTGCACAAAGATGACTGAATTCTGAATAATGACCACAAAATCAAATTTTCTACAGTGTTGCACATAGAATGTCAATAACATCTCTGTAGTGAAATGAGTCCTGTTATTTACTATCTCCATGACTCTGCATATCTTTTTCACATGCAGCTCTTCCCCCGGAACTGTTCTATATATTCTGGGAAAAGGAGTAATGAGGCAGGATATGGCAAGAAAACAAAGTTGTAGATGGCATCTATGTCCTGCATCAATGTTGACCTAATATTTCTTTTTCTATGTCCATGTATTTTATATTTTATTTCTGGGAATTGTTCCCATGTGACTGTGTGCTCCTCTTTTCACCTGTTCACACTCCTTACCACCTGCTTATCCAGTCAATTATGGATGTTTTCCTGTTTTTTTGAGGGTCACTGTTTTCACTGAGAAAAATCTCTAAAGTTAGCATGGATGCACCATTTCAATAATGTTCAAGCAAACCAACGTGAAGTAACCAGTAATCTGTTATTAAACTTCAAAACCAAAGCACTTCTTAGGCTTACAATACAGCATCACTACACTTCCGATTGGGAAGCTCTATGTTGAAGACTAGTGTACCCGATCATTATACAGGTTCTGATGGTTGATTGTCTAGAGGTTACCCTCAACAAAGTTCTTTCTTTTCAGTCTCATGTAGGGGAAGTACTACTTCTCTTACTAACAAACACAGTTGTTAACTATACAGGTGTAGGTCAATGACTATATCAGTCTTATTTCATATGTGCCAGAGACACTGTGGAGACATCAGCAGAAATTAAGTTTTGTTGTAAATGTGGGAGTGACAAATGGAATAGGCCTGAAAATGGGGAATATCTACCATAAAATAGAGTAGGAAATGGAAAATTAAGAAGGGACACAAGGAGGAACATGGAAATACAAAAACACATCTACAAAACAAACTCATCCCATATCTAACAATAAACAGAATCAATGACATATCATATCATATTGCTTGCTTCAAACACACACACACATGCACACACACACACACACATACACCTGATGTCTTGCTTTTGAAAGCTAAGCATTAGAAAGGTATACATGTAAGTTCATGAAAAGTAAGAATGAAAAGTCATTTTGGGTAGAACACAAAGATGCAGTGTGCTACGCAGGAGAGGTACTGTTGGTGTATCTCAGATTGCATTATAAAGTTTCTAAAAACAGTACATGGAAGATGAGAGTTTCACTGTTCGCTTTAATTCCAATCTTGCCTCAACTCGAACATGTGCATCATCACAAAAAGCATCTAATATGAAATAAGAGGTGTTCAGACAAAATATTATTTCAAAAATATCGATTTACAGAAATTTTGAGTCTTATGTATTGTGAAACAGAAATATAGTGAGCAAAACATCGCTGACAAAAATATTGATGTTATAAGGTAAGAAATATTGTTTTGTAAGTTTCTTTATGTGTTCAAATAATATTTTAATTGTCTGTAATTTAGATTGTTTGTATACTTGTTGTTATAATTATTGTTAATGTTTTTAGAGATAGTTTGTAATTCTAAGTATTCATATTTAAATTTAATTGTAAAATAATAATTTATAGTGTTAAAACGGGTTGTGAGGTTTGTAGGGGTACAGGGAGAAAAGTTAATTAAGTATCATTCATTTATATATTTTTTAATTAACATTAATTATTTATTTGATTATTAAGCATGTAAATTGTGCAAATAATATTTTTAAGTTACAATTTCGGTGCGAGTTGCTGGGTTTGTTGGAGTATAGGTTGAAGTTAATTAAATAACAAATGATAAATTACTAATTATTTATAAATTAATAATTATTGGTTAATTAGGTAAATTGTGTAATTATAATAATTGTTTTAATTTACATTTTAGTTGCCGTTTGCTGGGTTTGTATGGGTGCAGGGTAGGAGGTTAACTAATAAATTAATAAATTATGTAAATTGTGTAATTATTGTCATTTTTAAATTTAGATATATGTTTAATATGCTACTATAGTTTGGGAATTCATTGGAATAAATATTAAATAAAAACATTTCTTATATTAATTATTTAAAAAATGGATAATTATTTTAATTGTTTAATTGTTTTTTAATGTATATATTTAATTTTATGTTAATAGTGTTATAATTTTATGACATGAATATTTGTATTAAATTAAGGTATGTGTTTGAAGTGAAGTACTTTCCATACTGTTGCACAGACTGGAGTGGGAATGGTAAATTGTACCCTCGTGAGTATAAAGGTTTCCCTACTGTTGCAGCAACTGGAGTGGTAATAGTAAATGTTACCCCTCCTGGGTCCAACGCTTTCCCTACTCTTGCACTGACTGGAGTGGGAACACAAATTTTACCCCTCTAGAGGCCAACACTTTTTCTACTGTTGCACAGACTGTAATGGGAATAGTAAATGTTACCCCTCCTGAGCCCAACTCTTTCCCTACTGTTTCACTGACTGGAGTGGAAATAGTCAATTTTACCCCTACACAGTTCAATACTTTCCTTACTGTTGCACAGACTGGAGTGGGAATAGTACATTTTATGCCTACTGATTCAACACTTTCTCTACTGTTGCACAGACTGGAGTGGGAATAGTAAATTCTACTTCTCCTGAGTTAACGCTTTTTCTACTGTTGCACAGACTGGAGTTGGAATAATACATTTTACCCCTCCTCAGTTCAATGCTTTCTCTACTTTTGAAGAGACTCGAGTGTGAATATTACATTTTACCCCTCCTGGCTCCAATGGTTTCCCTACTGTTGCCCTAACTGGAATGAGACTAGTAAACTCTACCCCTCCTAAATCCGATGTTTTCCCTACTGTTGAGCAGACTGGAGTGGGAATATTACATTTTACCCCTCCTTAGTTCAATGCTTTCCTGATGGTTGCACAGACTGAAGTGGGAATAGTAAACTGTGCCCCTCCTGAGTCCAACACTTTCCCTACTGTTGCACAGAGTGGAGTGGGAATATTATGGGGGTCATTCTGACCTTGGCGGTCTTTTCGCAAGTCCGCCGAGTTACCGCCGCGGTGAAGACCGCCGACCGCGGCGGTATGCCGCTGTGCGCATTCTGACCGCTGGGAGCGTTCCGCCGGAAAACCGCCAGCAGCCACACTGGCGGTCGGCGGGAAAGTGGAGACTGGTCAACCTCCACCGCCACGCCAGCAGAACACCGCCCACAGAATTACGACCCACATTTCTGTGTGGCGGTCTTCTGTTGGCGGTCTTCTGTTGGCGGTCACCTCCCCATGGCTCCTGTCACCTCCCGGAGGACCAACGCACAAGGTAAGTTGATCGTCCGTGAGGGGAGGGGGTGGGGGGGTGTTGTGTGATGTGTGCGTGCATGGGGGTGTGCGTGTGAGTGTGTAGAGGGGGTGTGTGAGTGCGTGCATGCGGGCGGGGAGTGCTGCTGTGCCTATGGGCAATGTGTGTAGTTCGGCGGGTGCGCATGTCGGCATGTATGTGTGCGGGTATGTGTCCCCGTTGTGTATGTGTGTGTGTAGGGGGTGTGTATATGTGCATGTTGGGGGTGTGTGCATGTCGGGGTGCGTGTATGTGCATGTCGGGGTGGGGAGGGGGTTCGTACCACCTCTGGGGGGTGGCAGGGGGGTGGAGGGTGTGGGGGGAGGACTCGGGGGGGCAGTGGGGGGTGGGGGAGACCCCTATCAGTGCCAGGGAAGGAATTCCCTGGCCCCGATAGTGCCTACCGCCATGGTTCCCATGGCGGTTCCCGAACGCCAGAAACCGCGGCGGTAAGCAGGGTCATGATACCGTTGGCGGTCTTGGGTCGACCGCCGGACCGGAGTGCGCAGACTCCAGCCCGTCGGTCATGACCGCCGTGGCTGTCGGAGTGGGGAAGTGGCGGTCGGTCGCGGCGGTGACCGCCGCGGTCAGAATGCCATTTTTAATACCGCCGGTCTGTTCGCGGTCCGACCGCCGCCTCTCCGCCGACCGCCAAGGTCAGAATGAGGGCCTATATGTTTTATTCCTAGAAATGTATAGTTTTGTTTATATTGTTTAATATTATATTATTGTTATGTTTCTGTGTATTTTAAATAATTTGTTTAATTAGTAATGTTTGTAATATAGAATATATTTTTTGTAAAAACATTTTTTATATTGGTTACTTTTTTATGTGTAATCAAATGTGTGTGTTTTAAAATGTTTTCTAGTTCATTTGTTACAGTTTTAAATTTATTGTGTATATAAACATATATATATATATATATATATACATATCAATTTGGTATATTATTACATTAAAAAAATATTAAATTATTATAATATAAATAAAAATTATTTTATTTGTTTTACATTATATATGTGAAAATAAACATACATATACACATATATATATTTGTGTGTTGTTTAAATAAGTATATATTAATATTTTTATATTGTATAGATATATTTAATTTACATTGTATTAAATGTTAATATTATTAATGTTTACTATTTTTTGCTATATATATTTTTTTTAAACATTGTCTATATTTTTTGATATTTTTGTATTTTAAATTATAAGTTTAGTAAAACAATAGTTTTGTGCTTGATATTTTTTACACAAAATGTCTGTATCACGCTATTTAGGGTGTCAATATTTTGTCAGAGAACCATAATAGGAGCAAAGGACTGGTCATTTCCCTACAAACTACATAATGTTGCACTTTTATTTTACTTCCCATCAAATACATTGTAATGTCACATACTCAGTTATATTCTCCAGATCATAAACAAATTGCAAATATTGTCTTTGCTTTCATAAAGTCTATTGTTTGTGGCTTGACTCACAGATGCATATTCATCTAAAATATCTAGCTCTTTAAAATGATTTTCAGCAAAGCACCAATGCACTCAGAAAATATTCAATTGCACTTTATATGCTCCTCTAAATTAGATTTGTATGACATCACAGCAGCATACCACTTGTGGTAAATGTTAGTGAGAGACTGAAATCATATGCTCTAGGTGTTGCATTGTGCTGTAATTACATACTGCATGAGATAAGCAAACATAGTCAAATATTCAAATCTGAATTAATTTAGCATCTTCATGACTAGGAATCCTCTGCTATGAAACAATAACATAGAGTTGTATAACAAGAAAAAAATAATGAATTGAACTAAGCTAAGCAATGTGATTGTTTTGAACAATGTGAGTCACAACATTGGAAGACTTGTTTTTGAGGTCTCTATAGTAGAACAATCAATGTCCACAAAAAAAGTGTAAAGTAGATTAACTCAATTAATCTTATTTTCCAAAGAGTTTTGAACAATAATTGGCATCTAAAATAACTCAATTACTCTTATTTTCCAAAGATTTTTGAAAAGTAATTGGCATCTTTAGTTTTCCAAAAATTCGATCAACATGTGTTTTGCAACAACCATTACATCATCGGGGACAGAGACTAACAACAAAACAATATTCACAGTGTACACAATCAATGTTAAAATCTTTTGTCTAATTTCAACAATGTAAAGATCTTGGTGTGGTCAGTCATATAGAACAAAACTCTAATAAAGGCTGCTATTGTTGCAGCAAAAGAACCACCACATTGTGAACAGATGCTGTGGTTATCATGCCGACAGCTGCAAGATCAAGTTGTCAGTTCTTGTAACCAATGGATTATATACTTTTGCACAGTACTATGCTGTGAACAACCTTTTATTATGCATAAGCAGAATGAGCAGCAGCTTCTTTGGCAAGAAAGATGTTGAGAAGAAAATTCTCCTGAAGAAATCAAAAGCACAGAAGAGGAAAGCAACAGAAAAGGAATGAGAACAAGGCTACAAACAAAACAAGAAAGAAATTAATCTAGTGTTCAACTTGTCTATATGCACGTTAACTGGTGAACAATTGTCTGTCTCAAATAACAGTTTGAACTTTGTCCTTTTCCAACATATTGATTTTTTTGCATTTAGAATTATCTGTTAAAGTTTATTTGCAAGTTGAAACTTAAAAAACTTCTTCAAACAAAATTCTCCAACAAATGTGTCTACGGATGTTCAAGTCACCCCCACTGAACACCCCATTGGTTACCTTACTGTCACATTCTGAGCCAGATCCAGTGCCGCCTGAGACAATAGCCACTGATCCTGGCATAATATTCGATGAGTCTCTAGACTGTGGTATGAAACTAAAGTAAAAACGTCCCCCTAAATTTAGCAATGAAAGCACTATAGATGTTTTTGAGAGGTGTGTTATGTAATATGTGATATTACCAAGCTAAGGGTTTATCACAACGCTAATAATTTGAGAAAAAATAAAGAATAGCCCTCTCAGCTTTGCAAGATTAGAAAGAGATTGTCATTCATAAAGCAGACAAAGGTGTCTCCATGGTCATTCAGAATTACTGTGATTATAATAACGAAGCACAGAGACATTTATCTGATCGCTTGTGTCCTATACGCCTTTTAAAGTAAACATTGCAGAAAAGCACTTTTAGACCTAGCATCCTTGACGTGGTTTCGCCTGTCTTTGCTTCTTCTGCCTGTATTTGTGACTGTGTGCTAGACTTTGTTTTGCAGGTTTTTAATACTCTGGGCACTTTACCACTGCTGACAACTGCTAAAGTGTAAGTGTTTCCTGAGTAAATTGCGATTATGATTGTTATTGCTGTTTGGCATATTTGATTTACTAGTAAGTCTCTAGTAAAGTGCACTAGAGGTGCCCAGGGCCTGTAAAATCAAATGCTACGAGTGGGTCTGCAGCACTGATTGTGCCACCCACATGAGTAGCCCTGTAAACATGTCTCAGACCTGCCACTGCCCTGTCTGTGTGTGCAGGTTTGCACTGCCAATTCGACCTGGCAAGTTCACCCACTTGCCAGGCCCAAACCTTCCCTTTTACTACATGTAAGTCACCCCTCAGGTATGCCATAGGTAGCCCATTGGGTAGAGTGCAGTGTATTTTAAAGATAGGACTGTACTGATGTCTTTTAACATGTCCTGATAATGAAATTCTGCCAAATTTGGTATTCACTATTGCAAGGCCTATCTCTCTCATAGGTTAACATGAGGACTGCCTTTAAATATATTTTAAGTGTAGTTTCCCACTGAGAGCAGATAGAGATATGGAATTTGGGGTCTCTGAACTCACAATTTAAAAATACATCTTTTGGTAAAGTTGTTTTTTAGATTGTGTTGGACCTGGCCCTTTGTGCAGGTTCATCCCGAGACTATTTGCCTTTGTCCTACTATTGTTTCTGACCTCTTGCTGTTGGCTCTAGGACTCTGAGCACTTTATCACTGCTGATCAGTGCTAAAGTGCAGGTGCTCTCCCTTCTAAAAGTTGGTATGATTGGCTTATACCTAATTGGCACATTTAATTTACCTGTAAGTCCCTTGTACAGTGGTCTCTCTAAACTCAGGGCCTGTAAATTAAATGCTACTAGTGGGTCTGCAGCGCTGCTTGCGCCACCCACAGAAGTAGCCCTTCAAACCTGTCTCAGGCCTGCTAGTGCAGTTTGCTGCCACAGGGACCTGGCATCTAAATTTACTTGCCAGGCCCAGAACTCCCGTTTTACTACATGTAAGTCACCACTAAGGTGGGCCCTAGCTAGCCCTATGAGCAGGGTGCTATGTAGGTAGAAGGCAGGACATGTGCCTGGTTGTGTGGCCTGTCCTGGTAGTGACAAACAGCATATTTAGTTTCTCACTGCTGTGAGTGCTGCCTTCTCATAGGATTGCATTGGAAATGCCCTGCCTTATGACTAGGGGGTATTATCTGATTTATGAGGGGCAGCGTAGGCATAGGTATGGTTGTAATGGTAGTGAGAAAGGCTGCTTACTGGTGTAGGTGGATTTTTTATTATCATTACAGAAATTCCACTTCTAGAAAGTGAGCATTTCTCTGTGCTCATGGCTCTGGTGTTTTGCAGCTTGACTCCAATCCACGTCTGGGCAGAGTGACAGTTGGGGCTTTGTGCATATTTTTCAGACAGCCTGTACACAGGGATGGTGGAGGTGTCACAGAGGTACATCTGCATTTTGAATGGTCTTCCTGGGCTGAGAGAAGGGGGAGGCTGGACACACATGCATCTGTGAAGGCTGTGACCTGGCCTCACTCAAAGGGGTTGTTTATCCCCAACTGATGTTTTTAGCCTGTGCTGGAGGAGAGAGGGGGCACACCCAGAACACGTTTAAATGGTTGGAACCCCCTCTCCCCTTCTTTGTTAACCCACTGCAAAACTGAGTATATGTACATGGGATTTTTCCCCACAAATGTGGAACCCTTTGGAGCTGAAACATGCTTGTGACTGGACACAGAGTGCTGCTGGAGGGACTCGCCAGGAACCGCCTTGGACTGCTGCTGCTGTGCTGACCTGTGACCTGCTGGGTGACCAGGAGGAACTGCCAACTGCCTTCATCCATCTTGTGCTGGCCTGCTGCTGGGCCCTGCCGCCCTGTGCTCCATCTTGTTGTGTCCCCCAGGGGCTGAGTGCTTTGGCCCTGCCCCTGCCATCATATGCTAAAGCGCTAGAGGAGTGCTTCACCTTGGTTATATAGCACCTGGAGAGTGCTCTGCTTAATTCTCTTTAAGCGTATTGGATGCACTTGTGGCTATTTGTTTTGCACTTGAAAGCGCTTTGCCGCCGTGGGAATCACCGCCGCAACCCGGGCGTTGTTCATTCCGAGCGCATCAGAGACGCACTGCCCCTGGTGCACCTGGGGCACCACAGAAGTAAGGTCAGGAACGAGCACGCTCCTAGCGTGCCCCCGGGACAAAGCACGCTCCGGGGAGTGCCCCTGGGGCACAGGCAGGCATCCACTTTGGTGCCTGTTCACGGCTGCAGCCCGGGCTGCTTGACTCACGCACTAGATTGGTTGCAGGCGAGTCCCTGTCAGGGGCCAGTGGGGAGGTTGCCTCATCTGAGGCTCCCCGTCCTGCCAGGCCCCCAAAGTGCTCCTGAGGACGGGCGGGGAAAGAATCCTCATTGGAGGCTCCCCGCCCCACTGGAGCCCTTATTTTTGTCTGGGGAGGTCGCGGGTGGGGCAGAAGCCTCACTGGAGGCACTGCAAGGTCCCCTCTTTTGCTCCTCATTGGGTTTTTGGCTATGCCCCCACCCGTTGGAGGGCTTGTTGTGATCTGGGGGGTGGTCCCAGAGATCACAAGTCCCCGGGAGGGGCCCCTATATAAAAACGGAAGGGGTGTGTGACTCCCCCTACCCCTAAATCACCAGGGAAGCCCCGGTTTGGTGCGGAGGAGCGCCGGGGGCCCCCTTGTTTCACTTCGTGGCACTGGAGGTACCCTCATCAATAAAAACAGGTAATTTTAAAGGGACACACACTTTTCTAATGTTCCTTTGCTGGACATTATGGACGGGTATGTTAACTTGTTTTCTCTTATGATGTGCCTTATATTTGCTAATGCTCCTTTCTATGGGTATTTTATGCTAATATGTTTTCACGACTTTCCATATGTTTTCTAATGTTCCTAGTATGGGCATTTATGATACTGTCATGACAAGTGTATTGTGCTGTAATGTTTCCTGACTACTGCTTATTTTGCTGAATAATACGTAACCTGTGCGTAATATGTGACTACTGATAGTTTCTGCAGGGTAACAGTATTGTGTAACGTTCTGACAACTGCTTGGGTAGCAGGGTATTATGACATGTTGTGTTTGGTCTAATAATGTTGAGTACAATACAGTTTATTTTTATATAACTTGGTGTTGTGTTTCCTTTATGGTGAGGATAGTGTGTCACGTGTGTTGTGTGTGTTGTTCAATCGCTTTACACATTGCCTCTGGGATAGGCCTGACTGCTCATGCCAAGCTACCAAGGAGGTGAGCAAGGGTTATCTTGGACGTGTAACTCCCTTGCCCTGACTAGAGTGGGTGGGTTCTGCCTGGCTTAGGTGCATACCCTAGCCAACCAGAAACCCCATTTCTAACAGATTGTCTGTTTGAAAATGTCACTTTTAGAAAGTGGGCATCTTCTTGCTTAACCATTCTGTGCCTCTGCTTGGCTGCTGAATCCACGTCTGGATCAGAATGACAGTTTGGCTGTTTGTGAATTCCCTCTAGACAGTGACACAAAGGGAGATAAGGTGTGTCCTGCATATCCTGATGAGTCTTCCTGGGCTAGAGTGGGAGGGAGGAGCTGACACCTGCACTTGAACCTCCACAAATGGATTACCGACTGTGCCAACAACTTAGTTCCCCTTCAGACGATCACAGGAAAACACTCCTTCAAGAAAGCCAGCTGGTTCACCCCTGCTCTCCAGGAATCAAAGTGCTCATGCAGGAGGCTGGAGAAGAAGTGTAGGAACAGCAAATCCCCGGAAGACTTGCAACTTTCAAATCAACCACAAGATTCCACCATGGACTCATCAGGTCCACCAGGAAAACCTCCCTGCAGGACCGCATCAACACCACCACAAACAACACCAAAGAATTCTTTAACGTCTTCAAATAATTAGCCAAACCACAATCCTAGACCAACAACAAACCTCCATCTCAGGATCTCTGCGACAGACTTGCCACCTTCTTCCATCAGAAGATCAAAGACATCCACAACAGCTTTGGACCCCAAGACTCACTGAACTCACCAGTAACACCCCTGCCAGGACCCTCTGAACCTCCAAGACTCCTACACACCTGAACCCCCTCATGACGGACGAGACCCACTCAATTATGAGCAGCATCCGCTCCAGAGCCCCTACCAACCTCTGCCCCCACTACATCTTCAACAAGGCCAGCGCCGCAATCGTGTCCAACCTCTGCAAGACCATCAACTGCTCCCTAGAGTCAGCAGCCTACCAAGAAGACTGGAAGCACGCTGAGATCTGACCACTTCTGAAGAAACCCACAGCCGAGCCAACGGATCTCAAGAACTACCACCCCATCTCGCTGCTGCCCTTCCCAGCTGAGATCGCGGAGAAAGCAATCAACACTCAGCTATGCCAACACATCGAGGACAACAACATCCTTGACATCTCCCAATCAGGATTCCGAACTAACCACAGCACCGAAACAACCCTGCTCACAACCAGAGATGACATCCTCTCTCTCCTTGACTGGGGACATACAGCAGCCCTCATCCTACTTGATCTTTCAGCCACCTTTGATACAATATCCCACTGCACCCTATGCGCTAGACTCCACGCAGGAGGTATACGCAGCAAGGCCCTTCGATGGATACACTCCTTCCTGACAGGCAGAACACAGATAGTCAGACTCCCGCCACACTTACACCTATAGACATCAGCTGTGGAGTACTCCAAGGATCATGGTTGAGCCCCACGCTGTTCAACATCTATGGGACCCAACTCACCCATATTGTCACGAACTACAGATTGAACATTGTCTCTTATGCAGATGACACCCAGCTGATCATCTCCTTGACCATGAACCCCTCAACAGCCAAGAAGAACTTCAGGTACAGGATGGAAGCAGTCTCCACCTGGATGAGGGAGAGCTGCCTTAAGATGAACTCTGACAAAACTGAGATCCTCATCATGGGACCTTCCCCCTCATCCTGGGATGACTCCTGGCAGCCCTCAACACTCAGCAGGCCCTCCGCCTCCACAGACCATGCATGAAACCTCAGTGTCATCCTCGACTCAATGCTCACCATGACCAGACAGGTCAACTCCATCGCCGCCACCTGTTTCAACACCCTCTGACTCCTGCGGAAGATCAGATGGATACCAACCGACAACCAAAAGACCATGACACATGCACTAATCAAGAACAGACTTGACCACGGCAATGCCCTCTATGCTGGAACCGCTGAGAAGAACCTGAGCAAGCTGCAACAAATTCAGAACATCACTGCCAGACTCGTCCTAAACATTCCCCGTCGACAGCACATCACAGGACACCTGAAAAACCTCCACTGGCTCACCGTCGAGAAGAGGATCAACTTCAAACTCCTCGTGCAAGCCTACAGAGCCCTCTACGACAGCAGACCCAGCTACCTTAACCACTGCATCAACTGGTACTCCCCTTCCAGACCGCTCCGCTTGTCCCAGCACTCACTCAGTTTGGAACACCGTACCTCTTCATCTCAGACAGTCGCCATCACTGCCTCAGTTCAGGAAAGAACTCAAGACCTGACTTTTCAACTGATCTCTGAGGACACACCGTTCAGCGCCTTGAAACCCTATGGGTGAGTAGTGCGCTTTAAAACACCTGATATTGATTGAAAGGGCTGTGTCTGTCCTCTCACAATACAGTCTTCAACCCCATAGTGTGTTACTGGGGCAGGGTAAGGATGAGGCAGGATCTTGTGCACTACAAATACTTTCCTTTGAAGTATTGGACTTTTGACTCCACAACTTTAGAACACTTCTGGCCCCAAGAGGAACCTCTACCAAGGTGAAGTACTGCCCCTTTGCTGTGTGTGCTTTGCTGGGTTGGCCTGCAGTTGCTGCTTCTGCATAAAAGAGGACAAAGAACTGTGCTGTGTATCCTGCTTGTGAAGTTTCTCCAAAGGCTTAGACTGAACTTGCCTTCTGTTAAGAGGACATCAAAGACTTCACCTACTAGCCTTTGGGTTCATTTGCTCTGGACCCTAACTAGCCTGGTGGTGCTCATTCCAGTTTCTGGGGCCTTCGGAGTGGAGGTTGGCCAAAAAAACTGAAGAACAAGCACACCGACTCTGGACGACTCCAGACCGGCGCTTCTACACGACTCCACACTGCTGCCTGCAACTAGAAGATGTTGTCCCCGCTGGAGTGTGACAACCCCGACCGAAGCCGCAGCCTCACTGAAGTCCTGTGACATCGTGAGTCCTGAGTGCCGTGCCACTGATGTCAGTGACACCCGACTCCGCCACGGCGCCTGTAGCCCTGTGGCGTGACTGCAACCCTGAGAGGTCACCCCAATGCATCTCGACCTGCTGGATTAATCAACCTTGCCGGATCATAAGAAACAAATGCCTCGCCCTGAAGCTGCATCACCACCCCTGTCTTGCAGTAAGGAGCCAACACCGCACCAGATACAGCAGTCCCTCACCTCTCCAACTCCGTACACCAGCTGGCCTTCTTCGTTGCCAAAGGTACTGTTCCTGGGGGTCCGTGCTACTTCGTGACTGCGCCGGCCTCCTCGTGACTGGCGTCGGACTGTTCGGAACAACACTGACAACCACATCATGATAGCCCCAACTGGAGCTTGTGTTTCTAAGTATTTTTATTGAGATTTAATCTTTTAAAATTCATATACATGCTTGTGTATCTTGGAGTTT
Organism: Pleurodeles waltl; assembly: GCF_031143425.1. Lineage (NCBI taxonomy): Eukaryota > Metazoa > Chordata > Amphibia > Caudata > Salamandridae > Pleurodeles > Pleurodeles waltl. Next base: position 1,263,842,746 of record NC_090437.1, read on the forward strand.
TGTTGTTTTGGTGGTGTTTGTTTTAGATATATATTGTGTGGTGTGGAGTTATTTTGTGTTGTTTTCACTGTGTTACTGTGTGTGTTTGTATTAATACTTTACTCATCGCCTCTGAGATAAGCCTGACTGCTTGTGCCAAGCTTCTAAGGAGGTGAGCAGGGATTATCTGAGCTGTGTATCTACCTTACCCTGACTTGAGTGAGGGTCTCTACTTGGACAGGGTGTAAACTGACTGCCAACTAGAGACCCCATTTCTAACACACTGTTTTACAGAAATGGAGTAATCTAGAGTTACTTTCTGATGAGGAGTACAATTATCTTAAAATCTTAGTCCCAGGAACCCAGTAATTTATTTCTTACCAACATTTCTAAACTTCCTATTTCTCCAGAAGGCAGAACTATAGTCTCAAGCAACAATTCACTTTGTGAAGAACTTTGAGAATGTATTGATATCTATATTGCACCTTTCGTCAAGGCATTACCCTCATAAATCAAAGACACAACAAATTTTCCCACTAGAATTGACAGTATCCCGTGGGAGGATAATATGCTCTTAGTGACTATAGATGTTAAGTCCATGTACACCTGTACTGAAAAGGAAGATAGGTTAGCCTGTATGGAACACTTTTTAAATAGCAGAAGAGCTAATCTGTAATCACACAGCAATATTCAATTGGAAATGACAATTTTTGTACTCAGTAACAACTTTGTGAAAATGCACTGTACCATCAAATTCACAGGACCGCAGTGGGTTCACTGTTTGCTCCATGAACACATTATTGTTAAAGAGAGAATCTAAAAATGAGCAGTGGAGCTGCTTCACATCTTTTTGAGGATAATGTGTGTAGGAAGCTGGCTCTGTTTATACTATATCAAAATGAGATATAGTGGGCACAGAGTCCAGGGGTTCCCCAGAGGCTTAACAGAGGCTAACGTAGATAATACTAATGCTCTCTTTTGTGGTAGTGTGATTGAGCAGTTAGGCTTATCAGAGGGTAGTGCAAAGTATTTGTTGTACACACACAGACAATAGAAGCACACGCTCAATGACCCCAAGTCAATTGTTTTCATATAGCAAAAATATATTTTGTTAATTTGTATGTACATCAATAAAAAGGTTTTTCACATATGTATCAATATTACTTTGATTAGAATTGGCACGTTGTACAGTTTTTGAATAAATGGCAATAATCTATTTTAATAGTTGACAGTGCAATTTACAGAAACAGTTGCTGGGGGGAAGAAAAGTTAGTACAATTTGCAGGTAAGAACAAGACTTACAGTTCCAGTCTCCGGGGGTTAGGAAGTCTACAGGTTGAGGTTCTAGTTAACCCCAAACACCCATAACCAGCAACATGGGGACGGCCGGGTGCAGAGGTCAAAGATGAGGCAAATTTAACATGTGCTCCTATGGCGACTGGGTGCACTTGGATTCAGATCTGCTTGCAGGTAAGTACCTGCATCTTCAGAGAGCAGACCTGAGGGGTTTAGAGGAGCACCAGGGGGGCCACAGGTAAGCACCAAACACACACGCTCAGCGGCACAGGGGCAGCTGGACGCAGGGTTCCAATACGGTGTTGGGCTACCAATGATTTCCTATAAGGGGACTCCGGGGGTCACTTAGATACTGCAGACCGGGTCCAGGAGGTCAGTTCTGGAAAACCACAGGCTCGACAGGTAGGAGGGCCACCTGCCGAATGCTGCTGCACCAGAGGTCGGGTTCCCAAGGCCAGGGGGCTCTGAGTGCAGTGTACCTTTTGGCGGCGGGTAGCCTCGTCCGTTGCTGTTGTGGTCAGGGAGGTCCTCTGGATTCACACTGCATGCGTCGTCGTGGAGGACAAGAGAGTTCGACCCAGGGTGGGTACTTGCTCGGAATCACCTGGGTATCCTCTCTAGTCAGTTGAGACACCTGGAGACGGGCAGTGGGCGTAAGGTACAGACTAGTCAGGACACCCGCATCCAGGTAGGCTCTGGAGTGTTTAGGTGCAGTTTCTTCTTGGCCAGGGCCACTGTCCACGGGAGTTCGTGGTCCTCTGTGATGCACGCAGTCCCCTGAAAGCTTGGCAGAGGTCGCTGGACCCCCTTTCTTTTGAAGGGCTCATTGAAGCAGGAGACTTGCCGATAGGGCTGGGACCAACTCAGTTTTCATCTTCCTTCTTCTCTGACGGGGTTTCAGCTTAGCAGTCCTTCTCCTTTCTTGTGAAGTCGCCAGGAATCTGACAAACTGGGTTCAGGGGAGACCTTAAATCCTGGATTTTAGGGGCGTTATAGGGGTCAAAGGACAGTAGCCAATGGCTATTGTCCCTGAGGGTGGATACACCCTTCTTGTGTCCATTCCCTTTGGGGATGGGGACACAAACGTAACCATATTGGTCCCTGTCCTCCAAACTAAGATGGAGGATTCTGCAGGGATGGGGTCATCTCAGCTCTGGACGCCTTAGAGGTGGTCCCAGCTGATGTGGTCACTCCTCCCTGCTTTCCCTAATTACCCCACCGGACTTGCTGCCAAAAGTGGGGCTTTGTCCAAGGGGTGGGAACTCCACTAGCAGTAGCGCCCTGGGGCATTGTAACAAGAGGCTTGATCCTTAGAGGCTTACACCCAGGTGTTAAAGTTCCTGCAGGGGGAGGTGTGAAGCACCTCTACCCAGGGCAGGCTTTGTTTCTGGCCAGAGAGAGCACAAAGGCTCTCACCCCATGTGGTCAGAAACGTGTCTGAAGGTGGCAGGCTGACACAGACTGGTCAGTCCTGAAACAGCAGTTTGGCTAACATACAAGGGTCATCTCCAAGATGCCCTCTGGGTATATTTTTCAATAAATCCCACACTGGCAGCAGAGGTGGTAATCATACACAGCATCTATGTGAGAGACAGAGCTTTTGGATTTTTAAACTTCATGCATTTGCTTTAGATTTTAACAAGGAAGAAGAATTGCACTACCTATTATGACTTCTTTTTTTACTGTGTCTGTTTTCCTGTATTTTTTGTGCACGTCATCACTTTTATTTGACCTCTGGTTCTTGATATTAGTTACTAGCAATGTGCTAGCCTTATGGTATTAGCGCTTTGTGTTGGGCTGAGCGGAAAATGTATTATTTTTAATGGCGTTCATTTCATTTATTTGTTTGTTTTACGCATTTGCATAGACTAATTTGCTTTTGATCAATGCACATGGCCTACATTTAGGGAGGGGATGATGCCGATTTGGGCATTCCAATAAAAATATAGTTTTTATTGACTATTGGTTGATATGGCACTTGCATTTATTGTTGAATCAGAATTTAGTTTCTTGAGTAAGTGATATCACTTGATTGTTAAACCAGTTTGATTCCCCGATTACTTTGGTGCCACCTAACTCGAATTATATACAATTTGAAAATTGAATTCTTCTTATCAACTTTGTTCTTAATAGGGCTGTTTGGTTGTCTGCTTTTTGATACATCAAATTCAACAAAGGGGCTTTATTGTTTCTCAAACCACCTGTTGGTATTGTATATTGCAACAGGCATCACGCCGACATTTTTACTCATCCAAAATGAATGTCATCACATTCCAATCAAGCTATATGGTTGTTGGTGCAGTTTTTTTCTAAGACCGATCACATGCTTAGTCAGATGCCCTATTCGTCAAGTACTTATTGCCTACTCTGTTGAGCAATAGCGTCTACAGACCTACCACATTGTGAACAGATGCTGCAGTTATTCTGCTATTCATATTATATTCGCTTAGTTCTTGGGTTGCTCTTGCACATTCAATTTACATTATCACCATAGATGGTTTACTCACTGTCGGATTTATAATTTCTTTCTGGTTACTATAATCTGAGTTTTGTCCCTGCCACTTTGGAGGAAAGCGCTTTAATTTGAATTGTATTTTGAATCACTCACAGTTTGAGCATATATATTGGTAGTATTACAATCTAGTTACACAATATACAGTGGGTCATCATGTGTTTGGTATGCTGGAAAGCCCGTTCGCCAAACTTAAACACGGTGGCCGCCGCCTACGTGGCAAACTCCCTGCCGGAGTCAATACGAGTTTCCCGCTAGGCCAGTGGGTGGAAACCTGAATTTCCGCCTGCCGGCCTAGCAGGAAACAGGCTACAGGATTGTCTCTGGCTCGCAATCGAGCCGGCGGCAGTGCTGTTAGCAGGGTGCACCAGTACCCTCGAAATTCTCACTGTTTGCAAAGAAGACAGTGAACAATGCAACGGTGCTGGGTAGGGGGACCCCTGCACTGCCCCTGCCAAGTGCATGGGCACTGCAGGGTCCCCCCAATGACCCTCTGCACCTTTTCTCCACCAAACTTTTCATGGCGGTGTTACAGCCATGAAAAGGCTGATGGAGAACGAGGTCATAATCCGCAGGATTAGGATCTCTGCCACTGCCAGACAGCCTGAATCTAAGATTCTGGCGGAGTTGGTGGTTCCCTGGTGGTCGGATCTCCAGGGCTGTTATGTGGCAGTCGGACGGCCGCATAGGCGGTGGTCCAGACCGCCACCACAATTGTGGCGGTCATAAGACCACCACACTCGTAATGAGGCCCATAGTGTGCAAAAGCAACATAAGATAGAGCCAAATGCACCTTCACACAGGTGCTACTGTACCTTTGACTAATTATTTTTGCTGAGTGAACACACAACGTGCGTACAACTTCAAGCGCATGAAGCACTTCTGGCATGGTTGTGTTTACTATTAAGCTTCATCAAACATGGTGTTAGCTCCTGATTATTAAGTATGTTTTTATTTTTAATTTAATCATCAAATAAATCAATTTCACGTATAGTATTGCTTTGACTGTATGGACTTTGAACATGTTTTTAACAACAAGCGCTCTCACATTTGTTTAAGTTATATTTTCACTTATTTTCATCATTTAAACGGCTCCAAGAACAAGTTGTCAGTACTCATAACTATATTATCCATTTTTTGGAGTGCTTTTGACCAGTTCACAGTTTATTGCATGCTTGTGAGTTCGCAAGTTAGATATTTGGCTTTTGTTATAGTTATTGACTTTATCTTGCCCTCTTTGTCATCTCTACATCATTGAGATCGGATCTGAGCAACCACTGACAATTATGAATTAAGTTTTGTGTTTTAGCATCTCAATTTACTTGGGTTCAATTCATGTTATTGGACACTGGCTTCACTCGGCTGGTTGTTTTCTTTCACTTCTTCATTTTTGTTTGCTATCTGAGATTTTTAACACATTAGGTTTCTGTTTCTTTCATCATGTTCTGCCAATTGATTTTCCATTTGTGACTTCTCTCACGTTGACATTAATATTTGGATTGTTCTTTTCTAAGTGACAATTGGATTATATACTCCTGCACAGTACTTCCTTGTGTTCAACCTTTTACGCAATATGTCAATAGAAGTTTGTTAGAGTTTTGTACTATATACATACCACACCAGGATCTCTACGCAAAAGATTTTAATATTGATAGTATATGCTACAAATATTGTTTGAGTGTGCTTTGATGACTTTCCTTCTTAACAAAATCACTTTCTTCCACATAATATTTCAAAGCACAGGTTGGGTTCCCAGCTTACTAAGGGTTTTTCTTTTTATCTCTAACGATGAATGGCTTCCTCTAGATGTTTTCATTACTCATTGCTTAATTTTCATTTCGTTCTCTTCCTCTTCTTTTCGTTTTTCTTCTCTTTTCTAAAACTCTTCACTCATGTTGATTTTTTTTTGCCTCCCCAAAAAGTCTACAGACCTACCACATTGCGAACAGACGCTGTGGTTATCATGCCGACGGCTGCAATAACAAGTTGCCAGTTCTCGTGACAATTGGATTATATACTCTTGCACAGCACTTCATACTAAGTCAATAGCAGCCTTTGCTAGAGTTTTGTTATATATATGATAGACCACACCAAGATCTCTACATTGTTGAAATTTGAAAAAATGATTTTAATATTGATTGTATATGATACAAATATTGTTTCTTTGTTAGTTGTTGGCCCTGATGAAGCAACAGTTGCCGCAAAGCACGTGTTAGCTGATTAATGTTCATAAATCTTTGGAAAATAAAGAGGCGGATTATTCTTAAAAAATATTTGGAAAAAAAAGACTAATTGAGTTAATCTGTTTTACACTGTTTTAGTGGACATTGATTTTTCTACTAAAGAGCGTACAAAAAACAAATCTTTCATTGCATTTACTTGTGTGATCTGAGGGTTTAAACCCGCATATTCGTTGACGTCAGTGTGTTAAACCTACATAAAGCCTCTGTATCCCTCTCATTTTCTCAGGTCACAACACTTTCAGCCTAAAATGACATTCTCCTTAAGTTGCTTAACATCTATTGAAATGTATTTGCATTCCGATGCTGCTGTAGTTGAAGAGAATAAGTTCTTACCCTGACAAATTTGCATTTAGTTGCCCGATATACAGCGGGTTGAAATGCTGGGATTTTAATGGCAAGCCACTGACAGGGTCACTGTCATAAGCCCTTGACCTGCTAACAGATGCACTGGAGCATGTCAGGCCACCAGGGCAGCAGACCACCAATGATTTTCAATGAGGACCCCCCCAGGCACCGGGAGAAATTTCCTAATATAAAGGGCATTTTTGTTTTATGTTTGTCTGAAACATCCCATTTTGGAGTTTATTTTGAAAAACAGAAAATGAATGATGAGTGGGCCAAATACATACGGAGCCCAGTCAGCAGCCATCTGTGCAATCAGTGTATCCTCCACACTGGCGGATGAACTGAAGGCACAGAATTCCCTGCCAGGCAAACAAATATTTCAAAATATTGCAGGCATTCATTTGCCAGGAAAATGGTGACCAGGGCCTTCACTGAACAAACAAGCAGGCTTTCCAATTCCCAGTCCATAAAGACACTGCAACTGCTTAAAGTCACTGAAGACAAAATCATATAAACCTTCTAATCCAAGACCAGGATTTGGATTTTAGAGAACAAGACAATGACACACACATCTGTACTTAGACATAGTTTTTGTATTTATAATGTACTGCATTTTGGCAAATAGATTATATTCTTTTATAAATGAAACATGACTTCACCGAACTTGTGTACTGGCGGTAAAGTGTCTTTGATTGTAAATATGTGTTTGTTAAAAAAAACAATCTATTTCAAAATACAACATTCCTTTTTTTTGGTAAATCATTTTTTTTTCAGTGCGGTGATTTTATGGGTTGCAGAAAGCAGACAGATTTACACCTCAGTACGTCCCAGCAATTTATTCAAAGGCTGTAATAAACTGTAAAAGGGTTGTATCTCTTCTGCACAGACTAACCAGCTAAATAAAAGTACAACAGAAACCCATTCGCCTTGGGTCATATAATTTGGATGCCATGGCAGCTTTTCATTTGCACACAGTACTTAAAGTATTTCCGACAAATGACACCTGTGTTTCTTAGTCAATAGTGAAAATATTAATGAGCCTGTGTATTGATTCTCTCCTTCAACTACTTTTATGAGCAGAACTTCAGGTATAGAAGTTGTAATTTAGTTTTCATTAAGTAAGCAACTGATGTATCACAGCTATTTCCTGACCACTGTTTAATGGGTTTCCTTTTTAGTTAACTTCATGGCCTAGTTTGCACTAGTTTTATTCACTTGAATCTTTTTGAACTTTTTAAATCATCTTTTTTTACCAGCTTGTAAATAAATGAGGATATGAAATAATATTTTTGGCCTGATTAAAAAAAAAGTTGGTAATATGCTCAAGTAGGGTTAGTTTGTGAAAAATGTCAAACATTCCAGAAATTCACTGAGAATTCCATGGGTACTCCTAGGAAGCTGAACGGTCTCCGCTTTCCATTCCAAAAAATTCCAAAAATTATGCATTTCTAAATGTACTGTGTCAATTCTGAATGGTAAGTGTCATGTCTAAGTCCATTTGTACTCTGGGGTGTTTCCTCCCCTTTCCCACTCTAAAAAAATGATTTACCGCATTCAGAAGAGTACATATGTGTCCATTTACAGGGTAGAAAACTATGTGCCAATTGAAGAATTGGGAATATCCAAAATCGTTCAAGTTTGTGGGTGTTTATCACCATTTCAGGCATTCCCCCAATAAGGTACAAATCCTCTCCTATGGGTAGATCATCTCACATAAACATTGTATTGTATCAATTTTCAAGTTACAAAATGGAGATTCATGTTTTGAATTTTTTAAGGTTGAATTTGTACATCTAAATCTTGGTATTTGTGCCACTGAGGCCCTGATTACAAATTCAGAGCTGAAGTTCAGATTTACAATGCCATTTAGCAGTATCAAACCAGGGAGTTATTTAAATCACAGGGTTTTTCACCTGTGCGTGAAAGGGGCATTCCATGGGTGATGCTGTGGGTATTCCCACTCAACACCCATGGAATCTGATGCATTCCCAGATTTACCAGGTTTCATAAACCTGAGAAAGCGTCAGTTTCCTACGCCAAAGGAGGCATGGCATTAGGGTGGTGCAACAGGGAGAAATAACACTATTTCTCCCCGTTTTTTCTTCTTTCAATGTATGCTACCAAAAACAATCATCCCCGCAACACAGACATCCTTGCACCGTGGTGCAAGGGTGCCTGTGTTAGTGCATGGTAGCAATTTGTGCACCAGCGCAGAAGACAAGGACAGGTATGCGCTAAATTCTGTAGATACAGTATATTCCTGTCCTTTTGTTTTGATGCAAGGCAGCGCAGCAACGCTGCCCTGCACCAAAACTTTGTAAATGAGGCCACCAGTATCTCCACATTGGAAGTAATAAATCACTCAATCCTTACACCAGGCAGGGTGAGCACTGGGTAGAGCAAATCCCTGTCTACGGCCATTTATAGGGGCCCTCCAAGATGTGTACTGAAAAAGGTACGAGAACACAGCACTGTCAGTGCACACAATATCCTCTTCCTTGAAAGGGCACACAAAAATAGTGCACAACTGAGAAGCAGACCAGTGAGCAGTTACAATTAGATTGTGTGGTAGCTACAGTGAGATTACCTTGCACACTAGAGTGTGATGCAATCACAGCCTTTTCACTATATGTCTTTGATAATGTTTTGCTTTAGGCAAAGTTTCGAGGAATTTCTTCATGCAAAATAATTTTGCCTAATATATTTCTACTGTTTTTGCCATGGATTGCCTTGCTAATGTTTGAGTCATGCTATTAAACCTTTCATGTTGAAGAATGCTAGATATGGATTTTATATTTGACTTGCCTAACAGTTGTCAAGATAAATCTTGGTTCAGGAGACACCTGTCTCTAGCTGGACGGAAATTCTTTTCATAATAATTCCTTACTTAACTGCAATTTCCTACACCAGTTGACCTCTATTAATGATTTTCTTGCCCTCGTTAATATAGTGTTTTTGCAGTATTTGGTTCTCTATGATATTGCTGTAAAAAATAAAGGAAGTTTTAAAGGTATTGCTAAATGAAGCTTATTTTCTGGTGATCCTGCCTTCCGTTCTCTCACTTCTTTCTTTTCTCCACCTTTTACGTACTATTCATAAGGTGCCTTCCAGCACTATATTCCTTCTAGATTCACTTGTATTCTTATACTGTTTTTAATTGATGTTTCCTTTCATACAATAATATTTTTCTTCTATGGAATGACATGATCCTCGCATGTATGCTTGAACTCTAAAAGAAAAGCCTCAAAATAATTTTCTAACTGTGAAAAAAGTGACACATAGACACAATTAATCCCTAAGCATAAACTTGTGAACATGTAGCAAATGTAATATACACAGAAGCCTCCAAATGATGGGTCCATGAATTGCAAGTAGGAGGGTGAGGGTCAGTTCCTGGCCAGAAACTGAAAGAGAATAAAAACTAAGAGCAGGAAAGAAGGAAAGTATTTTTTATCGAGAACATTTCAGTCAAGCTCATCAAATGTATCTATTTCTTTAGAGAAAATATAACATTTATACAAATTCGAGTCTACAATTGGTTGTATAATTTTAGGATAGTGTTTATCATTAAACTTTGTAGGTGATAAACATTGCCAGGCCCAAAAGGAAATAATAGTTCTAATAAATGGTACAGTGTGTTCATAAAACTAATCTTACTTATACCTCAGACTGAACAAGAAACTCTAGGAACTAAGTGAAATATGCTAAACATTACCCAATGAGGCTATTTAGAATCATCCAAAGGCACAAAATAAAATAAATACAAGGCACAGTGAATTTTGATGATAGAAATGTGAATATAAATGAGTGCCTTAGAGTGCTATCATTAAGAGTTTTTACAACAGGATACGCACAATAAACGCTGCCTCAGCATTTAAACACTTTTTAAAAATTCCAACCACTACCACTCAGCTCACTCGTTACATAATACACCTTTTGCTTCAGTAATCCCTGCACAGATACATATATTGAAGGTTGTATTTTACAACTAATAAACAACACAAGAATAGTTTATATAGAGGATACCATAGGAAAATATGGGACCATGAAAATAAGGGGCATATTTAAGAAAAGTGGCGCTACTCTATGTGCAGCACCACTTTTCTTGCGCCCCTTAGTGCCCCCATAAAGCCACCATAGGTGTGCCTTATTTAAAATACAGTACATCATGGCGGTAGTAAAGGGACTAGCGTCAGACTTTTTGACACTAGTCTGAAGCTTTGCAGGATTCACGTAAAAAGGATTCACGTAAAAAATGTTGACGCTAATCTTGAAAAGCTCATTGAGGTCCATTGTAATCAATAGTGTGCCACCTTTTAACTCCTGGTCTGAGCAGGTGTTAAAAGTGCTAAAAAAAAAGAAGCAAAGAAATCTCTTAGATTTCTTTGTGACATTTTCTCTGCCCCCCCCTAACGGGGGAACGCCATCTTTCCATACATTATGCCTGGAGCAGGCATAATGTAGTGGAAAGTGATGCAGTGCATTTATTGCACCACTTTGTAACTACGCCGCAGGGAGATTAGCCTAATTGGGCCGCATTGTGTAAAAAATATGACGATATTCTGGCACAAGGAGGCGCTAGGAGCTCTTAAATATGCCCCTAACTTTTAAATTGTCATAACTCAAAGCTTTATCCAGGACGTATTGCTGTCTCATGATACTCAGGATCAATGAAAATGAGGGCACATTTACTGCGCTTTGACGGAATGCAAGGCAGTAAGGAAAGTTGCTTAACCCCTTTCATTGCCAGGCCTTTTCCCTCTCAGGTGCCTGGCCTTTTTTGGCTATTTGGGGCAGTTTGCGCTTAGGCCCTCATAACGTTTTGCCCACATAAGCTACCCATGCTACATTTGTGTCATTTCTCTCCAACATCCTACGGATTCCAGGGGTACCCAGAGTTTGTGGGTTCTCCTGAAGGAGAACAAGAAATTAGGCAAAACACAGCGAAAATATAGTTTTTAAAAATAAAATGGAAAAAGGGCTGCAGAAGAAGGCATCAACAAAGGGTTTGCAGTGCTAAAATCACAAGCTTCTCAGCTTTCAGGAACAGGCAGACTTGAATCAGAAAACCACATTTTTCAACACAATTTTGGCATTTTACTAGGACATACCCCATTTTTACTATTTTTTGTGCTTTTAGCCTCCTTCCAGTTAGTGACAGAAATAGGTGTGAAACCAATGCTGGATCCTGGGAGGCTAAACATTTCTGAAAAGTAGACAAAATTATGAATTCAGCAAGGGGTCATTTGTGTAGATCCTACAAGGTTTTACTACAGAAATTAACACCTGAAATAATTTTACTGCCATGACAGATTTTTTAAAGCAATATACCGTTACGTCTGCTGGACTCTCCTCGATGTGGGGATATATAGGGCTTTTAGGTGCATCAAGAACCCTAGGCACCCAGAGCCAATAAATGAGCTGCACCTTCCAATGGGTTTTCTTTCTATACCAGGTAATACAGAAATTCATTTGGTGAAATATAAAGAGTGAAAATTAGGTATTAAGAAAACCTTCGTATTTCCAAAATGGGCACAAGATAAAGTGTTAAGAAGAAGTGGTTATTTGCACATCTCTGAATTCTGGAATTCCCATACTGGCATGTGAATTAAAGTGCATTTCTAAAATGGATGTCTTTTTTACACACTGTCTTACATTTGGAAGGAAAAAATGTAGAAAAACACAATGGGCAATAACACTTGTTCTGCTATTCTGTGTTCCCCCAAGTCTCCCAATAAAAATGGTACCTCATTTGCATGGGTAGGCCTAATGCCCACAACTGGAAACACAACATGGACACATCACATTTTCCCAAAGAAAACTGACATGTTTTTTGGAAAGTGCCTAGCTGTGGATTTTGGCCTCTAGCTCAGCCAGCACCTAGGAAAACCTACCAAACCTGTGTAGTTTTAAATACTAGACACCTAGGGGAATCCAAGATGGGGTGACTTGTGGGGTTCTCACCAAGTTCTGTTACTCAGAAGCCTTTGCGAACCTCTCAATTTGGCCATAAAAACACTTTTTCCTCACATTTTGGTGACAGAAAGTTCTAGAATCCGAGAGGATCCACAAATTTCCTTCCACCCAGTATTCCCTCAAGTCTCCCTATAAAAATTGTACCTTACTTGTGTGGGTAGGCCAAGTGACTGCGGCAGGAAATGCCCCAAAACACAACGTAGACACATCACATTCTCCCAAAGAAAACAGACCTGTTTTATGCAAAGTGCCAGCTGTGGAATTTGGCCTCTAGCTCAGCCAGCACTTAGGGAAAACCACGAAGCGTGCGCATTTTTTATAACTAGACACCTAGGGGAATCCAGGATGGGGTGACCTGTGGAGCTCTCACCAGGTTCTGTTAACCAGAATCCTATGCAAACCTCAAAATTCGACCCAAAAATGTTTTTCCTTACATTTCGGTGACAGAAAGTTCTGGAATCTGTGAGGAGCCACAAATATCCTTCCACCCAGCGTCCCCCAAATCTCCCGATAAAAATGGTATCTCATTTGTATGGGTAGGCCTAGTGCCCGCAAAAGGAAATACCCCAAATCACTATGTGGGCACATCAAAATTATCAAATACTAAACTACCTGTTTTTGCGGGGGTGGGGACCTGTGTTTTTGGTCCTGGGCTCAGCAGCCATATACCAAATCCAACATTTCTGAAAACTAGACACCCGAGGAAATCCAGGGAGGTGTGACTTGTGTGGATCCCCCAATGTTTTCTTACCCAGAATCCTCTGCAAACCTCAAATTTAGCTAAACAAATCACATTTTTCCCACATTTCTGTGTGGTATCACCGCACCAGGACAAATTTCCTAACACCCAATGTTCCCCTCAGTCTCCCCGTAAAAATTATACCCCACTTGTGTAGGTGGGCCAAGTGCCTGAGACAGGAAAGAGCCAAATACATGTTGAAATTGAGTGGGAACCAAAGCGGGTCCAAAAGGGAAGTTTGAAAAAAAACATTTTTAGACTGAATTTTTATCGGCATAGATGAGACAATGTTGGGTGGTAGGAATTTTGTGGATTCCTGCAGATTCCGGAAGGTTCCATCACAAAAATGTGGGAAAAATGTGTGATTTCCAGCAAAGTTGGAGGGGGTAGATATAGTCAACAGTAATGTGCCACCAGGGGGAGCGACCCTTGCCCAAGGGGCTGCCCCTAAATAAAAAAACACACACACCAATCCCTGGTGCCTAAGTGGTTTCTGCCCCCCTCCCCAGAGGCAGATTGGCCTAATCAAAATAGGCCATTCTTCCCCCAAGGGGGGCAGAAATGGCCTACAACAATTGTGTCCCCCCAAGGGGAGTGACCCTTGCCTGAGGGGTCGCTCCCCTCATGTAAAACTGACAAAAAAAAATCCCTGGTGTCTAGTGGTTTCTGCCCCCCTTGGGGGAAGATTACCCTAATGAAAATAGGCCGATCTGCCTCCAAGGGGGACAGAAATGGACTAAATACAATTTTCTCCCCAGGAGAGAGACACTTGCCTAAGGGATCGCTCCCCATATATAAAAAAATAAAGGAAACATAAAAAATTAATCCCTGGTGTCTAGGGGTTTCTGCCCCCTGGGGAATGTCTTTCTCAGCCCCTCCAGGTGATCGGAGGAGAAATGCTTTTGCATTTCTCCTCTGATCATCCCCGGAAGTTGAGCTTCCAGCGTGGAGGGGTCGGCCTCTGATGAGGTCAGCGCGCGATCGCTAGCTGATGTCATCAGACGCCCTGGGGGGCAGGCGGGGGTGGAAGGGGAAGCGATTCCCCTTCCATCCCTGCCCAGGGGAGAGGGGTGCAAGGGCCCACAGCAGGAGGAGCTGGTCTCGTCCTCAGCATCGAGCAACCATTGCAGAGGGCAAGACCAGCTCGTCCTGGGCACCCAAGGGGTTAAAAGGGGGAGAGCAAAAATTACTCACATTTACAGGGATATGGATCATTTCTGCTCTCTTCTGTGCAGCCTAGCTCCAAAGCAGGCATCTCTGCACTGCAGTGCAAGGGTGCCTGTTTTACAGGCAGGACTGTTTTTTGTGCATAAGGGGCAAAAACAATCCTTAGAGGCATTATCCCCTCTCTGTGCTGCAGAATGCAGCACTCATGGAAAGAGGAAATAATGATGGGGTCTATGGATGGCAGTCAGGTAGCCCTCTGTCCAAGCAATGCCCCTCACTCTAGTCAAAGGAGAAACAAATCCGGTTAACCCCTGCTTACCTCCTTGGTAGCTTGGCATGAGCAGAAAGGCTTAACCCAGAGACAATGTGTAAAGTATTTATACCAGCACACACAGTAATACAGTGAGACACTACAAAATGCACACCACACAAGTTTAATAAAAATAGTAAATATTTATTTAAGTAAACAAGAAAAAATACTATAAATCCACAATACAGAATTACAAATATGACTTTAGCAATTAAAAACACCAAAATAGTGCCTTGAAGCACAAATGCTGCAAGGTGAAGTTAAGCAGCATCGTAACGGAGATGTTTCCCACAATATGACGCCACTGATGCAGTTTTCAGGGTCACACGGACCCCCAGGGACAGTACCTTAGAAAAAGTGTGCAAACCGGCCAGTGCATGGAGTCGGGGAGCGAGGCATCGCTGAATCCGATGCAGCATTGGTTCCAGTGCTGCAGGCTGAAGAAGCAGAGTCGTCACGAAGAGGCGTCGGTCCTTGCTGCAAAGCGGTGGAGGTGGGGCAGTATCGGTTGTGAGGAGTCAGTCCCGGGGCACCTCTGGCAATGTTGAAGTCCGGTGAAGGCACGATGCTGCGGGGTGACCTCACAGGGCCGCGATCACATCACAGGGTCACAGACGCTGCAACGGAGTCAGGTGTCACGATTCTCGGTACTATGACCAATCTTGCGAGTTCTTGGGACGTAAGTGGCATCAGTGACGTAGGGCCTGCAATGTCAGTGGGGTCATCGTGCTTCTGCTAGGTCCACGGCTTCAGGTTCAGGCAGCTTCACCGGTTCCATGGAGCAGCACCCTTACGAACTCACACGGTGTCGTCCGGAGTCGTTTCATATGATTTTATCAGAAATTCACTGTCAGCGGCCCAGGACCTGGAATCACACCCTCTGACTATCTAGACTCCACAGCATGCAGACTCAGAGACTGGTTGATGAAGCCTTTGCTGTCCCTGAGGCTTCAAAAACAGGAGGCAAGCTCAGTTCAAGCCCTTGGAGAGTCTTCTTAAGCAGGAATATTCCGCAAACTCCAGTCTTTGTCCCCTTTCACAGGCAGAGGCAGCACCTGCAGGATAGCACAACAAAGCACAGTCACAAGCAGGGGCAGCACTTCTTAGCTCTTCAGCTCTTGTCCTCGGCAGAGGTTCCTCTTGGTTCCAGATGCCAATCTTGAAGAAATCTAAAGTCTGGGGTGTTGGGTCCAATACTTTAATCCCTTTCTGCCTTTGAAGTTGCCCAACTTCAAAGAAAAGTCCCTGTTGTTTACAGGATCCTGCCTTGGCAAGGCCCCAGTCCCTCACCTGGGGGTTGGAGACTACATTGTGTGAGGGCAGGCCCAGCCCATTCAGGTGTAAGTGACCACTCCTCCCTTCACCCTAGCCCAGATGGCTCATCAGGATATGCAGGCTACAAACCAGCTCCCTTTGTGTCACTGTCTAGAGGAGATTCACAAACAGCCCAACTGTCAGTCTGACCCAGACAGGTTATCTACAAACAGGCAGAGTCATATAATTGTTTAAGTAAGAAAATGCCTACTTTCTAAAAGTAGCATTTTCAAACTAACAATCTAAAAACCAACTTCACTAAAAGATTAATTTTTAAATTGTGAGTTCAGAGACCCCGAGCTCCACATCCCTGTCTGCTCTCAAAGGCAAACTGCACTTAAAAGATATTTAAAGGCAGCCCCCATGTTAACCTATGAGAGAGATTGGCCTTGCAACAGTGAAAACCGAATTTGGCAGTATTTCACTGTTAGGAAATGTAAAACACAAAGTACATGTCACACCTTTAACATACACTGCACCCTACCCATGGGGCTAACTAGGGCCGACCTTAGGGGGGCCTTACATGCATGCAAAGGGAAGGTTTGGGCATGGCAAGTGGGTAAACTTGCTAGGTGGATTTGGCGGGTTAGAACTGCAGACACAGACACTGCAGTGGCAGGTCTGAGCCATGTTTAAAGGGCTACTCATGTGGGTGGCACAATCAGTGCTGCAGGCCCGCTAGTAGCATTTGATTTACAGGCCCTGGGCATCTCTAGTGCACTTTACTAGGGATAGGGTGACCAGCTTTTGAGGAGCAAAAACCGGGACAGGTCAGACATAAAAGAAGGACTAAAGACGTTACTCTCATTTTTATACCTGTCTTGTCCTGTTTTTTTGCGTAGCTTTGTGAATGTGTACCTATACATGTATATATATATATATATATATATATATATATATATATATATATATATATATATATATATATACACTCACACATACATACACACATTTACATGACTACATATATAAAATTAGCTATGGCTTGACCTCCCCCACTGCACCCCCAACCTGCCCCCACCAACCTCTCTCTGCTGCCCACTCAGTCTCCCTGCTGGGAGCAGACAGGGGACTGTGTGCCTGACAGTAACAGATACATTACTTTAATTATATCATACTTTGTAATGCGTCTTTCACTTATGCTTCCCTAGATGATCTGACCTTTGTCCCAATAACCGGGACATTTATTTAATAATCTGACCTTTGTCCCAAAAATCAGGACATTTATTCAAAATTAAGAGAAGCGTTGGGACACTGGGACAGTCCTCTAAATACCGGGACTGTCCAGGGAAATCCGGGACGTCTGTTCACCTTAACTAGGGACTTACTAGTAAAGCAAATACGCCAATCATGGAAAAGACAACTACACATACAATTTCACATAGGGAGCACTTGCACTTTAGCACTGGTCAGCAGTGCTAAAATGCCCAGAGTAACAAAAACAGCAAAAACATAGTCCAGCACACAGCAACAACCTGGGAAATAGAGGCAAAAAGTTAGGGGAGACCATGCCAAGGATGCCAGGTCAAACAGATAGGTTTACAAAAATCTGAGAATGCACCAAAATCTAAGGGTGGATGAACTGGGAATGCCCAAGTTTAGCCCACTGATAGGCTCCTACATTGAAATGTAAGGTAACAGTGCAAGCAGCTGCCTGCCATTACATTTCTTTACAAAGCCACACAAGACCACACCAATTAGGCCTTGCCTGGCTTTGTAAATATTACTGAAGCATCTGGCTGCCCTTGCATTGCCTTGCGTGACGCAAAGAAAATGCAAAGGCTTCCTAAATATGGGCCCAAATGTCCAACAGTGTAAGAATATGAGTGAATCTAGAAGGAATATAGTGCTGCAAGGCAGCCTGTGATGAGCACATAAAAGATCGAGAAAAGAAAGAAAAAGACAAAAAGGGGAGAGAAAGGAAGGGAGGAAGTCCAGAAAATAAGCTTCGTATAGAAATACCTAAAAAAAGTCCCATTACGTTTTTACAGCAATATCCTAGAGAACCAAACACCGCAAACACACTATATCAAAAAGGGCAAGAAATCATTAATAGAGGTCAAGAGGTGTAAGGAATTGTAGCTTTAAGTAAGGAATTATTATTAAAACAAATTCCATCCACCTAGAGACAGGTGACTCCTGAACCAAGATCCATCTAGACAACTGTTAGGCAAATCAAATATAAAATCCATATCTAGCATTCTTCAACATGAAAGGTTCAATAGCTCCTGATTGCTATCTGTGCCAGTATTCCAGGAACCCGTCTAGCCCGTTCGTTTTCCACAGTACTATGTATAGCAGAATCCCAACACACTTATATTTTAACTCTCTCCCATTTCTTCAGCAGGCTTTTCAAATGTATATAGCCCCTGTGGCTAGGGTCTCCTGGCTGATCATTGTTTCTATTGTTTTTCGATTCTGTAAGTAATAGTGAGTCCGTTGTACTTCTAACTCTATTTTCCTGCTAATACACTGTTGTACTCCCCTACAGAGCTGTATCACTTTTCCAGGTTTTTCAATGTTCCAGTTTTTTTTGTGTTGCTTGGAATTCCCTATCTATCCACCACTATGTTGGCATCAGGTCCTATCATGGGTTCTTTGGAGTTCGTGGGAGTATTAGGCATGTATCAGTTCCTGGGTCTCACAGCTATTTCCACATAGCTCAACTATGTGACTTTCATCTTTCTGATTTTATAATTTACTGTAGATTAAACATCTCTCTTGGGATTGAGAGAAAAAAAGAAACATGAACATGCAACGGTCCCTCGATAAAGATTTGCTAATGCGTTTGGTGAAACAGCGTTGTGCTCCCTACCACCTGAAGGTGAACAGATCTTTTATCAACCTAGTATATTCAAAGGGGGGGTTCCTGTGCATTCTGTGGACAATTTGCTGTGCGTAATACCAGGAAATGCCTGAAATGTTTTTCAAATAATAGGGAAGGTATTGTTTACCAGGGGACACATTTAGAGTTTGGTAACAGTTGTTTTCAGTTTGGAGAAGCTCCCTGCCATGCTGAGTTCACCTACTTGTAAATTGAGCGATTTCCCTCCTCTCTATGCCATTTTAACAGAGCAGGAACATGCTACTATATTTGAAATGTGGGCTTGTCAACCTTGAAACCCAGTTTAGAATTTACTCAGGCTACCAAGTAGTATCATGCTTGCTTTAGAAACCATCTTGGGATTAATGGATACTGAGACAACTATGAAGACACATGTAGACACATGTAGGTTGTTTTGGGACACCTACAACAATTTGTAAGATTATTTAAACTCATTGGATCAGACAGTAGGCCAAAGTGACATGTTGCTGCTTACTTTTGAGTGCTGGAATACTGGGAGACAGGGAAGCATCAGCCTAGCACATTTCCTCAGAAGATAGCAAAACCCCTCATGTGACTCAGTCGAAAAGATCTACTGCAAAACAAAACTGAGCACCAGTATACACTCTTCGACTTTCTTCCGTGAACTATTGTGAGACTCATAAAGCTTGCAGGAACAGGAACAACCACTGTATCAGATTACTGTCTGGTCAGATTTATGTGTTCCTTTGGTCTCACTTGGAGATGTTTACACCCAATACTGAGCATTTACTGAGGCCTCTATCATTATACATCCAATTCCCAGGTTTCTTTTTACTCATATTGCCACTAGGTTTGGAACTATAGGCATTTGTAGAAATTGCAATACTTGTGAAAATAGACATTTTGACTGGAGTCAACCACCTGCTTCAGTCAGACTGAATGAACCTTTGAGCAGGACACGCAAAGTCTTCAGGTCACTATGGCGAACATGGAGACATTGATTCATTTTTAATAAATTTTCATAGATGGAATATAGTGGCCACCTTAGAAGTATAGAAATTATCCTTCCAATTCCTTCTAATATGTCCAGAGCATTGCATCTACTGCAACCTAGTGTCCATTTTTGGAAATACAGAAAATAACATTCCAAGATGGAATGATCATGAAACGACGGTTGGGAAGTGGCAGGCCGAGAAAGAGAGGCAGAGAAGGAGAGAAACAGAGTCCCACAGCCCACACAGAGCCACAACAGTACTCAGTTTCAGTGGGAGAGTAATGAAATGATAAAGTGAAAGTGCACATGGAAAATGAAAAAATAAAAAACTGAGAGACAGAAAGAGGGTGAGAGAGAGGTGCAAAGGAGCAGGACATGCATTCTCAAGGAGTATTCAATTCTAAAATGCCGCAGAAAAAATAAATATAAGGGCATACTTACAAGAAACTGGTGCATCAGTGCTGATGTGCCAGTTTTCTTGTGTCACCCCTGCCCCACCTAAGAACACCATAGGTGCACCATATTTGCAATATGGCGCACCATAGGCCAATAGCGTCAACATTTTTGACGCTATTGTGGCGCTTTGCTGCACTAGTGTCAAACATTTTGATGCCAGTGCAGCAAAGTGCAAGGAGACCTATTGATTAAAATGGGTGCATCGCTTTAATGCCTGCTTTGAGCAGGCGTTACAAATGATGCCAGAAATTGCACAGGAAAATCTTGTAGATTTCACTGCACCGTTTTTGACGGCCTCCTAACGTCAGTATGTTCCCCTTCCATACATTATGCCTGACACAGGCATAATGTGGCACAAAGTGGCGCAATGCATGCATTGTGCCGCTTTCTAAATATGCCGTGGCGAAAATTGCCTCCTTGAGCCACATTAGTGTAAAATAAATTGCGCTAGTGTAGCGCAAGGAGGTGCTAGGGCCTTGTAAATCTGGCCCATAATTCCCTGATCTCAGCAGTGGAAGAATACACTGCAGCGATCGAAAGTGCAGATATACCCTAAATGCTCATTGAAGTAGAAAAGCCATGAAATCAGGAGCAGATTTCTCTAGACAAAAATAAAAACATGCGCAAGGGACAGGCCAAAAGCCCACTCAAATGATATATCTCAAAGAATTGGTCACAATGCTGCTTGTACTGAGACCACAAAAAAGTTAATATTATCAAAATCTCTTCTTTTTGGGCTCACCTATTTGTCAAGTGTAAGAGCTCAGTCTGCTCACACCGAGGCTATGACCTCTTACACTCCTAATCCAACAGGAGGTTTGGTTACACTCACGCACCTATTCACTCACTCACTCATATTAGAAACTGCTTAACCATTCACTTACAATTTAATCTAATGTAATTCATATTATTGCATATACTCAAAACCATTTTCCACTTTCTATATTATCCAATATTTCATCAAAATATTGTAGAAAGATACCCTCAACTGGATAACGGTTATACTGTTTGGAAGATTTAAACCACTGCTTTATTTAAACATTTATATTTATATTGTTTAATGTGTCGTATGCATCAGGGGTCACGTGCATTTTTCTAAGACTATTACTAAGATCAAATACCATTATGTGAGCATGAAGCCATTGAACTTATACTCTCGTCATTATGCACTTCTCGTTTCCTTAATTTTCTTCCCATTGTCTGACATATATACACTGTTACGATCTTGCATTTAACTGCAGACAAAATATTCATGCATACACACACACACAATATTCACACCCACACTTCCAGTATTTTCAGTATACACTGTTACGATCTTGCATTTAACTGCAGACAAAATGTTCATGCATACACACACACACACAATATTCACACCCACACTTCCAGTATTTTCAGTACACCAGCAGCACCACAAAAGGAGATATTCGAAATATACATTGGCATTAACGAAATTCCTCTCAACTCCCATGCAGAAGAGTCCTGGCTCAAATCGGCATCCATCAAGTTAAGAAATTAAAAATGTTCATTCCAGATGTTCTCAAGTATAGTTGCAATCTCTGTACCTCACGCACATATCCGCGTTTTGTCACTTTTACATAATGTTACAGCGAAAACTGTAAACACGGCTGTGGGGACAGTAGTTAGAGCTGCCAAGATTTGCTGCACAGAAAAAAAGAAGAAAGTGACAGATGGGACGCAAAAACTAACCATGGCCACTTCGTTCTTATTCTGGACAACACCCCAGTCTATTTATTGTGTTCACTGTGCCACTGAAGACAGAAACAAACCATGTGCACCTCAGCCTTGACCCTGTCTGCCTAGGCCACATCCTCTTGGGAGAGAGCACAAACAACAGACCCGTCTTATGGAGCACCATCAGTGAGGTGCACCTTGAATCCTAACCATTGGTAATTTCTTTTGGTTGCAATTGTTTTTTTTGCTACCTGTACCATTACAGACAGGGACCACCTCCTAACAAATCAGTCTTTGGTCCTGTCCTACAAGGAGGTTGAACAGACCAGCCCATACCCAGAAAGGAATGAACTGACGGAGACCATGCAAAGAATAATCTGAAAAGATTAAACAGCATCCACCCTTGCTTAAGATACTAGGGGTCGGCGCCTCGCTTATGTAAAATAAATCATGGCTGCAGTCAACGCTGCTTTGTGCCATCAGACATCATTCAGCTATTTCTCTGTACATTTCAAACCCCTCACTTAGAACTTACACAATAAAAGGTTTGACCTGTTCTCTTTAAAATTGATAATTTGCACAATGGCCTGGCAAATGAATTTCTAAGGCTTAATGTACTCTGGAACATAGTATGAAGACTTTCCTAACTTTATGTGCTCTCTACACTTGTGGCAAGGTTTGCCTCTAACAAACGTCTAAAGTAAATAAACCGGTTCTGTCTAATCAAAGGTAATTGTATCATGCATTACCTATTGATACAGGTTACGACCTGAAGCGAGGTGTTTATGTACCTCTTTCAGGTGGCCACCTCAGACCACTGAATCTCTGATTTAATCATCAAGAGAAGCACATTTTTTCTAACATAAGAAGGCAAATCCTGCTTTCTCCTCTATGAAATAATTTCTCGAGTTCTATAACAGCCAGTAGGCATCTACAATTAGATGTTGGCTTGATAGGTTTTATTCCTTAGCTTTCCATCTTATTTCTTCTTTAATGAATGTCAACATTTTTTACTTCCTGCTCACTGAATCATTCATAATTGCCCACATGTCTCCTGTAACGCAACAAGTGTTTTTCCTAATCTTTAAAGCCAAGAAGATTTATCATAATTTGACAATATTTAACAAAACAAGGTCTGCTCATTTCACAAGAAGCTCTTACTTTGAAGCTCGACAGAAGGCTTGTGTATAACTTTTTTCCTAATTATCCGTCCTTGTAACCAATGTTGTCTTTATTGTACACTGTTCCTTTCATTAGCCTGACTCAGATGTTCAGAATATTTAGGGACAAAGGAATCTACCTTCTCATGTCATTAATTAATACAATAAGAACGCACTCCGATTGCAAAAATCATGTTTCACACAATTGTCAGTACGTGTTGTTTCGGGACCATGGGAAGCCTTTATCATGAATCAAATTTCGTATCCCTGGTTTAAACTAAGAGGATCTCATGCCAATGAAAAATTTAACAGTTTTTCACTGATTTGATGTCAGCAGGTACCAGCAGTTGTTTCTCACCTTCCCCTCAGTGGGCTCGCCAGTGAACGGAGGGTTGTGGTGGAAGGGCCGACGTTAACTTTTCCTCAGCCTTCTGATACCTCCCTTATGTCTCTGCAAACATTAGAGAGGCAGGTGATGCCATAGCAAAGCCTACGGCCTTTTAATGTACTTCCTCCATATGTGTCCTCATCAGGACATACTCACAGCAAGAGGTGGAGGGCAATGAAGAGGGATGTGTTGGTAAATATCAGAACTCCAGGTGTATGAATTATCAGTAGAACCAGAGATATTCAATTTCAAAGTTTAGTGCCCAAAAGCACAAAGTGCCACTTGCGGTTATCTGGTAGTGCTAGATGGCGGGGGAAAGTCACAAGTTCAGAATGACCAAGATAGAGTGTGGGCTGGATACTGGTACCAAGTTAGCCCTGATGAAAATGTTAACTTCTCAAAGTTGACTGCGAAGAATCCAGTTCATGTGGGAGGAGGTCGCGAAGAGCAGAGAGAGCGTCATGGAGGGTCGTCCCTGTGGCATGAAGAGAAGGCTGGGTATCACAGCTGGTTGTGGCTGTAGCACAAAGATCCTATCAGACATCACAGATGGTTGTTGCTGGAGCTCTGTGCTGGTCATCACTGCCGGCTGTCAAACCTGTAGTGCAAAGTGTAGATCTCGCGATACCGGTCGTTGCTGGTGGTCACTGTAGCGCAAAGAGTTGGGTCAACTGAAGCTTCACATTGGCGATCATTGTGGGCAGCTAGGTCTCGACACAAACAGGACCATATCAATTTTTGAAGAGTCCAAAACTTCAGGATTTCTCCCTTTTCTTCAGATGAGTGCACTCCAGTGCTGAACAGGGACCCAGGACCTGGAGAGCTGCCTCTTGGGGATCAGGGACTCACTCTAGCAAAGGCCAGTACGGGCCCAAGCAGATCAAGTTGCAGGTCAGCTATGCAGTTGTGTTACATTTATCCTTGTGTGGAAACAACAATCTACATCTGAACAGAACTTCTTTTTTTCCATGGAAACATCACTGTGTGTTCTTCAGCTCTGTGTTTCTGCTTACTTTTCATGTTCATGGCTGACTCACTTTGGGTACCTCCAACCTCCAAATCATCAGCTAGTTGATTAGAACACTCTGGAGTCATGAGAACTCCTCCACAGTAAGAGTTTCTCTCAGCATTCATCATCTAAATGAATCTGACAGGCATCTGTCAATAAGGTAATAACATATTGCTTCTTTGTCATTAAACTCATTACATCTTCAATGTTTTATGAGTGTATCCATTCTCTCAAAAATTCATCTTTGGTTTTACCAACTCCTTGTCATTTGTTAGAAATTGGGTTTCTGGTTGGCAGAGGTATGCCCCCCTGTCCAAGTAGGGACTACAGTCCTAATCAGGGAAAGTCAGATACACACCTTAAATTAACCTGTGCTCACCCTCTGGTAGCTTTGCACAGAGCAGCCGGGTTTAAATTAAGAGGCAGTGTGTAAAGTATTTGTGCAACACTTGAAACAGTGAAAACACCACACAAAAATAATCCACCCCAAGTTAGGAAAATAGATCTTAATTTAATGAACCAAACAAGACCAAAACGACAAAAATCCAATAGGTAGAAGTTGAGATATGAGTTTTTAAGGCATATCTTCAATTGTACTGCTCAGAAACGTAAAGCATCAACCAGGGCTATCTGGTCATGCTAGATCACGGTAAAACCAAAGTTCATGCTGACCGCACGACCCGGTTATAGGGACCAACCTTGTCCCACTGAAACAGTACCTTATATGGAGAAATGCGTCTACATCAAAGATCCAATGTGAGGACATGACAGTGCACTGCCTAGCTACTGTTTTTTTGGTGAGGCCGAATTCCTGCCTTATCTGCACCAGGGATGCCTTTTTAGGGAAAGACTAGATATTTGCATCTTTCATGTAGAGTGCTTCTCTGCCATATACCAACGTGGTGAGCAGTTTTGCAGACATGACATTCAAAGAGGAGCATAGGAGATGATGTGAAGGCTACGCGTTTGTTGCTATCTGCACAGTCCGGTGATGCATGGTGATCAAGCAGTATAGTTGATGATCCCTGTGCAGGGATACAGCGTCTTTGCGATGAAGGCAATGCAACATTGTCTGTCTGCGCAGCCATCAATAAAAAAGTGATGCGTCGGAGCTGATGGTGATGCATCGAGGCTGAGCTGTGTAATCGGCATAATCGGCGATGCAAAGTCCTCCTCCTCAGCATTGCGTTGCGTTGGCGTCTAGGAGGGATGTAACAGTTTTGATCAGCGCAGTGGTGGGTATGAGAACACAGAACTCAGCTGCCAAACCCACTTCCAAGGGAACAGGACTGGAAGGTAGCATTTGGCAGGGTAGAACTCACAGTTGGTAGAAGCTTTAGCATAGGTGAGAGAAGTCTTTGATGTCCCTGAGATTTCAGAACAGCAGGCAAGCCAGCAAGACCTTATATTCACTTTGGTTCTTGGGATGTAGAGATTCAGGTCCAGTCCTTCTCACTCCCAGGTAAGGAGAGCAGCAGGCAGCAGGGCAGGAACAGCAAAGCAGGAGCACACCAAGTCCAGCAGAGTGAAAGTCCTTCCTGGCAGAATGTTCTCAGGTCCAGAAATGCACTTATTTGGTGGGCCTTGGGGTCCAGTAATTATACCCAGTTGCCTTTGAAATGGAGGAGACTTCAAACAGAGCCCTTTCCTTCCCTTGCTCCAGACACTCTACAGGGGCTTTTGTAGGTCTTTGAGTGCAGAGAGGCACAGCCCTATTTAGGTGCAAGTCTGAGCTCCTCCCCCCATCCACCCAATGAATACCTATCAGCCTGGTGATGGGCTATCAGAATGTAAGTGGCCCACCTCAGGTCCCCTTTATGTGTAGCTAACTGGAGGGAATGCACACAAGCCCAGTTCTCACACACCCAGACATGTCTTCAGAGACAGGCAGAGGGACAGAATGGTTAAAGTAAGAAAATGTCAACTTTCTAAAAGTGGCATTTTCAGACTTGCAATTTAGAATCCAACTTCACCATAAGTTGTTATTTTACATTTTGAGTACAGGGACACCAAACTCGAAATATCTATCTGGTCCCAATTGGAAGTTACACTGTAATAAGTTAATCTCAAAGTTAACTTGTCCAACATTTTAAGTACACTGAACCCTATGCTTGGGGCTGTCGAGGGCCTACCTTAGGGGTGACTTATATGTTTTAAATGTTTTAAATAGTAAGGTTTGAGCCTGGCAAGAGGGTGAACTTGCCAAGTCGACATGGCAGTTTAAAACTGCACACACAGGCTCTACAATGGCAGGCCTGAGCCATGTTTGAAGGGCTACTGAAGTAGGTGGTACAATCAGTGCTGCAGGCCCACCAGTAGCATTAAATTTACATGCACTGGGTACATATAGTGCATGTTACTAGGGACATATAAGTAAATTAAATATGCCAATTGTGGATAAGCCAATGTTGCCATGTTTTAGTGAAAGAGCACATGCACTTAGTACTGGTCACGAGTCATAAAGTGCCCAAAGTCCTAAAGCCAGCAAAACCGAAGTCAGCAAAACAGGAGGTCAGCAGGCAAAAAGTGAGGGGAAACCATGACGAGGATGCTAGATATATCATCGTTCTTGACTGTAGATGTACCTCTTGTAATCTACATTCGCACTGGATTGAATTTGACAGTGCATAACTTCATCAGCCTGCAGCATTTTCTTTATGACTTTTACACCAGCAAGATTCTTGAGATATTTCATAATCTTTTTTCGATCTGTCTCTTCCAGGGCATCAAAGAAATTGACAAATGTCTCTATCCAAGCAGTCCATCTATTACCAATATTGTGCTTTTTAGAAGTATCGAAGGATGGTGGTGGTTTCAGAAAAGTGGCAGCACTGTAACTGTTCATGGGATTGGCTGACACTATGACTGTAGCTCTATCCGACTCCACCTGGTGGTCTTGGTGAATTCGTTTAATGTACACAATCTGAGGCCTTGTGATGTGCTGGCCTCTGGATCATCTTTAATAGTCTGTGGAACTGTGCATCTTTAACAGACTGTGGAACTGTGACATCTTTCTAGATTTCTACTGGCAGAAAGGTTTACTGCTGAGCCTCTCATCACCGCAGGTATGGACGGCTCCATATGCACAACCCCAGGCACTTATCTGGGAGTCACATTTAGCAGCAGTTATGAAGACTCTCTTTACTGAGTTCTGTAAGCAGATGACCTGACCTTTTTGTGTATCTGAAGGGTCATGTTTTCAGGCTTTCTTTTTTTACTTTTAACCCCTGTTTGAACTCTGCCTTGTGCCGCTTATGGTTGCAGCATTACTGCGTAGTCTGCCGTTGCTAATTTCTGCACTTTCAAAACCTAGTTGTATCCACCTTCAGCATTAGTGTCTGAATACTTTATAGCTTTATATTATGTCGTGGCACAGTACCTTTCTGTATGTACTTGGTCATAGTCTCTTGACTACTGATGCATAGACTTCTCAGTTAATCTTCTTTTTTTTTCAAATGGTTTACATCGACTGGAGTTGCGCTTTGACTCCACATATGCCAATCGTTGATTCGGCACTTCGATGAAGGCACATGTGGCACACACGAGCAGTTTGCTTGGACCATGGCAAACTCAATGGGAGAGCACTGTCAGTCTTCAGGCTACTAATCCTTTTTCTCGTCACCAGTTACAGAGTCCACCTTAGCCTGGGTACCCACCAATGAATATGCCACACAAGTTAGCTATGTATTACACGTCTTTATTCTTCAGCATATACCGCAAACTCAACATTCTAAACCTGCATTCCCTTCCCCACTTATTTCATCATCCTACAGAATCTTCAAGATCCAAAAAGGCTCCATCATACACACTCACTAGATATGACAGACACTTTTTAGCTAGAAACTGAAAATCACACCTGGAAACACTCTAAACTAGCAACTGTGGCAAGAAATAATTTGCAGTGCAGACACATCAAGAATCAGATGTTATCTGGAAGAAACACTGGATAACCTAAAAATCAAAACCCTCTGAGAGATTTCATGCACATATCCGACCTCTTAGAGAGCAAAAAACAAATTAATGGCAACATAATCTCTGCAAGAAGATAAGTCTGTATTCTCAAAATGCCACCAGCCTGGATGCTAATGCAGAGTTATAAAACTCTATCAACTCAACTATACTTGGAAACAGGATTCCTCCTTCATCTAAAACACAAATTCCTGTGATACAGGTTTGGAAGACTTCCCTCGCTGGATAACCTGCCAGTCCCGCTAAAACCTAGTGAAAATGCGGCACGTAGACTGTGGGCCAGCGAGAGAGGATTTAATTCACCTAGTATGCATCTGCAAAGTCCTAATGAGAAGCCCAAGGTCCCTTCTGTGTCAGACTTTCATAGAGAGGAGCACACGTGGGGCAGCATTAGTAGTCTGCTTCAATTCTAGGGACATAAGAGTGACCTGTGGCTTTGTTAAACTCCAGACACTTGCAGGAGTTGACTTGAAATGAACAGATTCCCGTGGAGAAGTGGACGGGCTCATCTCAGTAACTGCTCAGCAGCCCCCAAATGATCAGCACTAAAGTAACTACGATAGTCATGACATCATGATGATCCAGACATCATCTAAGAACTGCACAATTATGATATTAACTTAAACTCGCGCTGATCGTTGCCACCAAGTTATTGATTTTGCATATCATGAACTAGTGCCCTCAAAAAAATACACGAAATGAGCTATGGGCACTAATGTTTATTTTTTTCTTTAATCTTTACTCAATTTAGTATGCATTTCATGGATATGTGTGATGAATAATATCTGCATAACAAACTATTCGGAAATTACATTATTAGTGATAGCACTTTTTCAGAATAAATTTGCAGAGCAGCCTGAAAAGGATTCATTTTCCTTGCCAAGGCTGGTGGTCCTGCCACCTGGGTCATTTCTTAATTAGATTTTTTAATGCTCGCTTTTTTTGCACATCTAGAAACACACACAATTTCACGTCTTCCAAGGCCAGACCAATTGGATTTAGAAGTGCTTGTTTATACTATTGCATTTTGCATATCCCAGCACCAACACTTGCCTGATCGTGTGTGTAACAGAGTGGAATATGTGATTGCTTCACTCACACAGTAACTTCCATCTTCCCAGCATTTTCAATTTCTCTCTTCAACGCCTGTGTGAAACTCATTTATTCACTTTAAATCCAATTTTGCGAATTAAGTTGTGTTTTCCAATCTAGACTGTTCTTTCATATGTTCAGTGTCTCCATGTTACACTTGACTCAAATCACAAACGGGACTTTTTAGAGCCTCGTCTGCAGGATTATTATAAAGAAGTGTTTCCAACAATTTGCAAACTGCACGGAGAGTTTGAGTGCAATATAATCATAGCTAATTTCCATGCAGGGGCCGCGTGCAGAAAGTACACTGCGTTAATCAACAGAGGCTTCGATGCGGCTGAGGGACTTTTCTTGCTAAAAATGGCAAGGGGTGAAATTGGCCTCTCCGGATATTTTCCCGCCTGTTCCAGCAACACCTATTTCTCACAAACACAGCAATCATTTCGAGCACAGCCTTTGGAAAGAGTTTGGAATGGACCCAGGATTGCATAGATTTGAATGTGACCTTGGTCTGCTCATTTATGTGAAGCTACAGCCCGATTCTCTGGCTATCTCCCTGGGGTTAATCAAGTTGTACAAACTGACAGTCATCATACAAACCCTCAATATAGGCTGTCATTGGGCTAAACACCTGCACAGTGCTTCCGAATGTGGATGCATTCTGAATTCCAAAGAATGTCAGGCCCATTGTGGTGGAAAATCAAAACAGCCAACAAGGCTCACTATAGGAATCACATTTTCTGATATGTAATTTGTTTTCGAACAATCGCCCTGCATAATTCCACTGCCAAATTCTAAAAACACTCAATTATATGTTTCTAGCAGAAATGCAAAAACAGCCACATGTGACCAGAATAGAGAGAGAGTCTTATCTTAGGTAGTCTTGTTCAGGTCATGGGATATTGTTAGGAAGGGGGCTCAGAGTCCTGGTTTACACGAGTGCACTCCAGGGGTGTAAGGGAGGCCCCTACAGCCTCCTGTGGTGCAATGCCCCCCAATCCTCGACGGGGCCCCCAGTTATTCAAGGGGGACCCCTTCAGTCAAAGGCCAATGAATATCTGTAAGATATGGGAGATTTGGGTATCTCACCACATTCTGCGGGTGGGCGGGGGGGGGAACATAATTTTGCTTTATGCGATTGGTGCACTCAAACTGAGTCAACCAGAAACAAGTTTGAACTAGTCGCACAGAGCAAGTGCTAAGCGTCAATGTTAGTACAAGGCAGATGAGTGTGCATAACATGTGATGCAGCAAATTCAACCACTATCTATGTGTTCGGGCTTCTTCCTTGACATTCAAGTGGGACCCTCAGTCCCCACCTGATTGGGTCAAGACCAAGGCAGCTCCTAATTTCCATAGCTCCATCCTCAGAGCCTGTCGTCTGCTGTGTGTCATTGTCTTTGCATGGGGATCTATTGCCTCTGCCTGAAGGAGGGCTTAAATGACGTTCACAGTGGTTGTCATTTGTGACTACATGCACCTAGCTGGCAGTCCTCAAATAACCTTGTAGTCCTTGGGCACTTCCAAAAAGACAGTGCAAAAGGTAAACTAAATAGATCCTCACCAAGGTGGAACACACTTAGGGGCATATTTATACTCTGTTTGCGCCGAATGTGCGTCAAAAAGTTTGACGCACATTCAGCACAAACCTTGCCCCATATTTATACTATGACGCCCGACGCGGATGTCAAAAATTCTCTGTGTGCGACATTTTTTGGATGCAGGAAACCGCCTTGCGTTAATGACATGCAAGGTAGGCGTTCCCGTCCCAAAAATGACTTTAAGGCCTGTGCGCCTTATTTATACTCCCGCGTCATTTTGACGCACAGGAGGGGGCGGGCCTTAAAAAACGGCACACAGCCTGATGTGTGCCGTTTTTTTACGTCTGGGTGAGGGCAGGCGTTAAGGGACCTGTGGGCTCACTTCCATGGTCTCTGACCACGGAAGCAGTCCAGAGGTGCCCTTCCCTGCCTCCAGGGACACCCCCTTCCACCCTCGCCCACCCCTGGAGGACACCTATGGATGGGGGTACCCAACCCAGGTAGGTACATGTAAGTTGGGGTAAGTATAATTTTTTTATTTTTTAAAGAGACATAGGGGGAGCTAATTTGGGCCCCCCTACATGCCACTGTGCCCAATGACCATGGCCAGGGGACAGAAGTCCCCTGGGCAAGGGGGCATAACTCCTGTCTTTGCTAAGACAGAAGTCATTTCAATGGGGTTGTGCGTCAAAAAATGGCGCAAGTCCCGTTTGAGCCATGGTTTTTTACTCAAACCTGACTTGCACCATTTTTTGACGCACAAACCCTTGCACCATTTTTTTACGCACAACCACCATTTCCCCCTACGCCGGCGCTGACTGGTTTGAGCCATTTTTTTTACACTGACCAGCCCGCAGGGCCGGCTAACGTCAATCCTTAAATAAGGCGCCCGCCTGGCGTGTAGGAATGGCGTTAGCCGTCGGTGAATTTTTTTACTCAAACCGCCGCTGTTTTGCGTCAAAAAGTATTAATATGGGCCTAAGTGCATCGACTTGGCATCTTTAACTATGTTCATGATTAGAAATATAGAGCAAAGATATTTCCTTCTTTGGAGGGGGGTCACGCCACCTAAGTAAATGTTCTGTTTGGACCATGTGCCCTTATATAGCCGATTCTGCAAAACTATATTTTCCAAATACCTCATTATTGATCATAGTTTCGGAAAAAATGTCGTTTAATATTCCTCTCAAATTATGAGATGAAAGAAGAGAAATCAATTGCTATTCAGATGCATATTTAAGAGAATAATGGTATTCATTCAGGATTCACCATTATATATTTGCATGCAACATCTGGTAACATTGTGGTAAGATCTGAGCCCCTTTAAAAAAATATTAAAACCCCCTAAATATAATTATCAAAAGCACTATTTGCTACATTACAAACAAAAATGTCAATTATAATATCGTATCCTAAAATAATATTTTTGAAAAGTTAAAAAAATAAAACCTTTTGAGCAGTAACTCAAAACCTATTATACATCTACATGCGTGACTGATGAACAGGTCTGTTTAGTGCTCTTGTAGCTTTAACGGTATTTCATTCACTGATATACACCTATTAAGGTGCAAACAGATTGGAGATGTAAGAGAATAGGCAATAGATGGGAGGGAGATCTTCAGGCCTGATTCGTTGTTTGGTAGATGGAGTACAGACAGTCAGGGTTCCGGAGAACATTACATCCCCCATCATGAGAGATTACCATCCACCAAAAACTTTTAGATGACCATCGGCCTATCGGTCATCACAGTACATTAAAAGAATGACAGTCATGGCTGTTTCCTTCAATTTACAAAACATTTGGTGGATGCCCGCTGTTGGCTTTGAAAGCCCTCCCATCAAATTTTTAACATTGTTTTTTTTTTTAAAAACAAACTTGCAAAGTGGGAATTAGTGTCTAAAAATAAAATAAAAAATGAATGACCCTAACAGGCTGGCAGTTTCTTCAAGATTGTGGGCAAGGTCACCATTTTTTTCTGTCCATCACAGCCAGGTTTTTGCTTGCGTTAATAGAAAATAAGGGGTCACAGTTTCCAAGTAAGATCCATCGGACAGTGTAGTACCCTTTCCTTGACAGCCAATTTTCCATCATGCCATCAGAGGAATTTTTCAACCAAAGGAGGCAATGAGGACGCTGTAGACAGAAAGCTTACAGTCGAGTCATCCCTTAATGAGAGTTTGGAAGATCTGTTTCCAACAAAATACCCACCCTGTTTATGTCAGACACTAAGGGGCATATTTATACTTGGTTTGCGCTGTTTTAGTGTAATTTATTTTGAGGCTAATATGGGCCAAACTTAACTCCATATTTATATTTTGACACTAGACCCGTTCAGCATCAAAATAAAGGAGTTAGTGTCATATTGTGGATGCAGTAAACTACCTTGCACTAAATAGATGCAAAGTAGGCATTCCCGTCCACAATATCACCCTAATCCCCTACCGCCTTATTTGTACTCCAGTGGGAAAACAACACGCACAGAGTAGGTGGACCCAAATAATGGCGCTAGCTGGCTTAGCAGCGTCCCACCAGGCGTTAGGGGACCTGTGGAATGGGCCCACAGATACCCACCCCAAGCCACAGGAACACCCCCACCCTCACCAGATGGACGCCATAGAATGGAAGACCCCATCCCGGGTAAGTATATCTTTTTTTTCTGAGCCGTTGGTGGCCCCTTACATGGGGCCCCCTGTCTGGCACTGGGTATTATGGCTTTGCCCAGGGAAAACTGGTCCCCTGGGCTGGCCATTGGGGTAGTGGGCATGACTCCTGCCTTTACTAAGACAGGAGTCAATTTTGGGTGGTAGGGCATCAGAAAATGACGCATTTTCCACGCACGCCCCCCCCCCCCCAGCTAGCGTCTTTTCTTTAGATGCTAGCCTGTGCTTTGCACCGCCGTGCACCATTCCATAAATATGGCGCCCGGCTGGCACAATGGAATGGCGCTAGGAGGTGCTATGAATTTTGCTGCAAAACTGCGTTAGCGCAGTTTTGCAGCAAAATCCATAAATATGGGCCTAAATCACCCTTAAGGTATCTATGGAAGCAAGTTCAGAATACCAGCCTCAAAAGCACATATGTTAGCATCTACAGATACTCCTCATTATCAGGAACTTATTCCTTGCAACCAGCAAATCAGAAAAAAGTAAAACAGAGATATTCAAATAAAGTGATTCACACAACCATTTTAAATTTCAAAAACAGCACTAACCTCAGGGGATAACAGACTAATGACAAAGGAGGTGTAGTTTAGTTAATGGAAAGCCTAGCTTAGTTCATGGGAAGCTTAGAATGGAGTTTACAAGGTTTGAGAAATGTTCTGGAGAGTTCAAAGAGGGCATGTTATTCATGCAAGTGGTAGATTATGTAGAATATTAATTAATAACAAATAGACATTCAAGAGATGAAGAAATTCGATTCCAGATTTACTCTCAGGCACTTAGATACGCATGCCTTGCTTGCCTACTGCTTGTTTTTCTTAAATCGCCTTAATGCCTCAGTGAGTGATGCCAATGATGGACTCAGGGAACACAGATGCTCAGGAACATTTACGGTGATAAATTATTCAAATCATGACCATGGTTTTTTAATGCAGTTTTCCTATAGGCAACATAGTTTTCTGTCACTTTTCAAGAATTAAAACAGCCTGAAGAGTTCTAAGAATCCTATGACCTGGTTTATTATGTTGCGTAATCTTGCTAGATATAGCTCTCTCATGACTCAATAGATAGTGTGTTTTTCGGCCACTGCTTGTAGTCTGTTCTTAGCTTTTCAACCTTGCAAAAACGTTGGACGAAAATGGCCTGTTGTGCTGGAAGTCTAGTCACAAAAAGGCGTCAAGTCGCACAATTTTTAAAAGACTAATTCTGTGAACCAGCCTACATATTGTTAGGTTGGATTGCAAAATCACCATCCCCAGGGGGTCCAAAATGACCTTGCTAATGAATAGTGACTGCACACCTCACTGTATAATAACACTGCTTGTCAGTGTGAACCCTCAAAGTTACTAAATTAACCTGAGCTCTATCCCCTGTTAGTAATGACATAGAGCAAACAAGCCTAAGTTAAGTCTATATGTAAACTATTTATGCAGTGCCAAAACATAAATAAAGTCAAAATGCCAAGCACTAAAATTACCAAGTTGAATTAGAACAAAAGAGTAACGTTTAATAAACAAAATGACACCAGCACAAAAACAGGACGAACCAGAGTTATGTTTTTTAAAAATTTCAGTAGAAATAGTTAAAAAAATATCCAATGATGGTCACAGTAGACTGGGGTACAGGCGTGTCTTCCTTTCATCATAGTGAGCTCTTTTCTCCCAATGCTCTCTCAGTCTCCTATAATCATTTAGCTCTGGTGAAGTCTGTTCAGGGTGATTTCTGAATTAACCAATGCATCCTTTGCACATCTTTCCCTAGGCATATGTCCGTAGCGTTTCAGGGAAGATGGCTTAAATGTGGGAGGCATTTACTTCTGGCAGTAAGGGTGAGAAAGGTTATTTAGATAATACATTTAAGAAGGATAAGAGTAAGACATAATTTTTCACAGGTGGTGGTTTGAGGAAGCAGGATATATTGTCACATTGGTTGAATAATAATCAATGAGGAGAGAAGTACAGAGACTGGGTGTCAAATAAGAATCATGTTGGTGTTGTATTTGTGCTCTAATGTCTTCTGCATTTTTGTACTGTAGAAGTAGCTGATGGCATTGCTCTTGTCCATGGAATGCAAGTTGAGAGGGTCAGCCAGGGAGTAGACGCAGAATTTGATCATTTTGAAGAGTGCTCTGCTTCTTTTGGCAGCTTCACTGATTGTGTTTTGCTATAGTAATGGGCTTTAGCTATTGTCTGCATGTTGCACAGAAGGACTTCAGTGCCTTCAAGCTGGTCAGGTTTTCTGTTTTTCTTATTTGCCAATATATGGAGGGTTTGTTGTCAGCAAGGGCTATAGAGTACTACAACTGTAGAGTTCAGCTTGCACTTAGTATTTTAGTAGGACCATGGGTGTTCATACACTTTTTCAGAAGGGGTTTGAAACTGTGTAAAAGCATATTGGCAAGATATAATTTTGAGATTTAGATTGTCTATGGTGATGACTTTAATTGATCTGAACTTCTGTTGTTTTCCTTTCAGTTGACTCGGATGGAGTCAGAGCAGAGTGATGGGGGGGCGGTCAAGTCAAGGGGTATGGAAGGCTGGAAGTGGACTGATGCTTATGTTGGGAATTAATGGATGACAAGGTGACCTTTGAAGTGTGTCGAGGAGGTTCAGGAGGATACCTTGTTATTGTGCTTCGGATGTCTGCAAGGTTGATCTCACCAAGGATGGTATGTGGGTGTGCTGGGTGAGTGAGGATTTCTGAAAATGCCTGTATAATGTCCTTGTCTGGTCCATGTTGCCTATAGATGAGATAGGAGACAGCAGACTTTGTTGCAAATAGTGGGATGTGGCATATGAGGAGTTTCAAGGAGTTGGCTGTTGCTTGCATATGGTGCAGCACCAGGAGGAATTATAGATAAAGGAGAGACCCCTCCCTTCATAAGAACGCAGTCCATGCTTTAGCCTATGGGAAGAAGGATGACAAGAATACATGAATATGTGGGAATAAGCCATGTTTCAGTGATGACCATCATAGTTGTGATATATGATGAGGCCTGCAATGTCTGGTTTATGACGTGCTGCAGGCCCTGCATTGATTAGCAGGAGATGGTGCTTGTGTTTGGTATGTTGAGGATATGTGGTGATAAGCAGGATGACGTTGGTTCTATGTGTTGTAAGGATTGTATTTAGGTGCTGGTGCGGTCTAGGTCTGAGCATATTTGTGGGAATGGGTAGTGTAAAGTGCTGAGAATAGCACATGATTATATTTTATATTGTAGGCTGCAGTTGAGCAGGGTTTCCGGCTGTAGACCCTACCTGACAGATGCAATAAGTAGCACTGCTTTTCTCTGTGAACCTTTGCTAGGGACCACTGAGAGGTAGGCTACTGTGGGGTATTGATTAAAGTATGGAAATATCAAGAGGTGCTGTGGAAATGGGTGCTCGTAAATAAAGTGATGCTATTTTATGTGGAGCTGGATGCTGAAAAATGACATCTGCTCACCTAGCTTCTTCTTTAAAATATGATTTTGGCTAGAAACCAGCAGTGTCACTTCCAGTAGAGATGGATGTTGAGAAATGCAGTTACGTCTCTTTCTCTGGAGAAGAATGATGGAGAAGGAAGTCTACCTGTTTTGCATCTTCTTCTTTTAAAGGGATATCACTTCCTGGAGAAATGGATGCTGTGAAATGCAGTGCTGTAATTTTATGTGGCAATGGACACTGGAAAATGCATTGATGTAAATTCCTGTGGAGTTTGATGCTTGGAGAAATTTATCACTGTGGTCATTGCATTTGCCAATGATGGTAATGTTATACCAGTTTAGGCTATTATGAAATCTAAATGCAATTTATGCAGCCATCAAGCATTTCGATAGACTGGCTAATCAGGCCATTTTCATATTAACTTTTAAATCACATTTCAGACTTTGCATTTTTTAAAACAAATATGACACACACGCTCTTATTGTTATATAATGCATTGCATTTATTCTATTAAATCCATCACAGAATGTATTCATTTAATTTGTAATTGTAAGCAGTGGCAGCTGGTAATTTTACTACAGATTGGGGCGGGGCCACACATGC
Source organism: Pleurodeles waltl (assembly GCF_031143425.1). NCBI lineage: Eukaryota > Metazoa > Chordata > Amphibia > Caudata > Salamandridae > Pleurodeles > Pleurodeles waltl. The sequence continues at coordinate 1,263,880,426 of NC_090437.1, forward strand.
ACATACACACTCATGCATCCACACACACTCCTATTCACAACATTCACTCACGAATGCACATACATTCATCCATACACACATGCACACATGATACATAAAAAATACACATAAAACGTACCATCTTTGTAGAAAGGGAAACCTCAGGCTTCCCAGGAGGGTTAGGACTGATGCCTTCCCTCACTGGCTGAGTCCCTCACTCATCATAGAGTGGAATGGAGTCAGTGAGGCTGCTGACTCCACCCCACTCTGTGACAAGGTCTCCATGATTGATTCGCAGCCCTGGAAACTTCAGGGATTAAAAGTGAAGTACCCAGGGTTGAGGCAATCAGTGACGCTCCCCCTCATCATGAGGGGGAGTGCTTTGAGGCATTTTTGCCAGGCTAAGGAAGTCACGCCAACAGTGCTGTGATATCCTTAGCCTGGTAAAGTTCGGCTCAAGCAACCAGGAGCTGGCACATTTAGCGCATGTCTAGCTCCTGGCTGCCTGACCTGAATAAGAAGAGTCACAATCAGGCTGACCTTTGTTCAGTCTGACAGACACTCTTCATTCTGGGAAAATAGTGAGGGAGCATGGCCCCTCAGCCCAGTGGCTGATTGTGGGTGTAGTTAGGGTCGAGCCTGCGTTGCATGCACTCGCGCATGCGTATCGCAGCGAGACGCAGTAGTGTTTAGAAAAGGGCTCGGAGCCCTGTGGATGTCACGTCTGTGTTTTTCATTGGTTCGTGGCTTGCCTAATAAAATCTGCTTGCTTTCATTAGTCAAAGGCATGCACACGTCATGCCTTTTCCGGTGGCTAGCCCTCCTCGAGCGCATCGACCAAGTACAGAAAACATGCGAGGCTCTCTGTTTTCTGTCCGGCTCGTGGACTACTTTTTCTCTAATTTACTAGCGCGATTTCGCTTGGCAGAAGTCGAGCGCTTTACATAGTTAACTGCACTTTTTCGGGTTAGATACATAAATGCACTTTTGCCGATAGGTGAAAAGTCGGGTTAGGAGTTTACAACGCTATCAGCTCTAACATGAGCAAACGTGAGACCCGTTGCATTGCAAATGCTTGTTTTTTCTTGGCAACTATTTCCTGCAGGTAAGTGTCTAAAAGTAGCTGGCCTGCAAATTTTACTGTGATGAACCGTTTGTTTCCATGGTTTCCAAGGTTTGCATGAACTATGTGATGCCTGGCTGATAAAAGTGATGGAAATACTAAATAACTGATTACTCAGTTAATTAATCAAAACTTTGTAATAACATATTCATCTTTGCATGCAAATGTTTATATTATATTTCCATTGCTAATCAGGGCTTTCTCTTATTTCTTTCACTACACCCAGCAACACGCTGGAAGTAAAACAATGTTTCATGCAGTGGCACATAAAATAGAATAAATTGAGGGTAGCTTTGAGCATTTAGAGTGTGTTTTGCCTTTGCAATTTTTACAACATATCAGGCTTGCGTTAATGACAGTAATGTTGGCAAATCATTTTACAGCACATTCTTGCCGTTACCTCCAGTTTTGGGATTTGTGGAAATACAGTAGGGAATTAGGAAACCACTCTGCTAGGTTACCACCATCCAACAAGCTGTGGTACCGAATATCATAAGTCAGAATACCGTCTGCCTCTGTGTCCTAAATATCCTTTATAAAAATATCAACTCATTGGCGTTTAAAATAGAAAATCTACCAATCAGACGATATTTATTTAAGTAATCGATAGATAGGATACAATGTTTATGTGAGACAACATGTTGGCACACAACCATCATACTAGCTTGATGCCACCTCAGGATTTAATCTTAAGTATGGCCCTAGGGCATGTAGTCCTAAATATATGTATGGCTTCTGATAAAAATGTTCCTTTAAATAATTGATTGTTCTCATAATTCCTTGCCCTTGTGTCTGTTGATTGGTACCTACAATTTGCATCTTAAAACGAAACGCCCGTGTCTGTGTGCATTGGACGGTGCTCTGTTCAGTATAAGCGCTATAAACAATCTATGACTCTGTTTCTAAATGCTACTGGGCTGTAGGAAAGGCACCACAACAAAAAGAGAGGAATTCCAGTGAAGTCTGGCTTGAGTCTTCTCTGAACGAACCGGTTGTATTATTTACAGAAAATGGTAGCTTGTTGCTGTGTGCGCCTTCGTCCATTTCAGGGACTGCTAGGATGCTAAATGTGAAAGCAGGTTGCCTCTTAGAAGTCCAGATGAGTACAGTGCGTCTTGTGTTCAGCAGTCCATACACGTCTGCTTCAAAACCCTTGCCAACCGAGCGCGTGGTGTTTCTGAAGACCAGACTGTATGTGCTCCTCAGATACCAAGTTCACAATCGTTTTGACAACCTTTTTTCACATTCCCATCAATCATGTGGTAGTACAAGGCTGACCAGAGAAAAAAATCAATCCCCCAGCTGCAGCCCAGCAACAAACTCTGATTTATTGGATGTAAGTGCTAGTAATGACTTATCAGTCAGGGTGAAAGAAGTATATTACCCTCAGACCATATATCAAGTGGGTTTCATTTCAGTTATATACAGCATGTCAGCAAGCCCACAGCATGGCCTGAACACTACATTCACTCCAGGGTTAATAAAACGTTGTAGTGAGCAGGGATGGCATACCAGGTCTTGATTGTAGCATACAAAATAACAGTTCCCTAACAAATTCCCAAATCTATCATTCTGAGTAAAATTTGAAGAGGTCAAAATATTTTTTTTTTGTAAAAAGATTGGAAACAACAGATTTCAAAAATGCAATTTCCTTTTGCCTTCAGCACTCCTTCACTTCATCACGCCTTTATCCAAAGACATCCAACTCAGTGGTGCGCCCGACCAGTGGTATGCATAAGAGGTAAAGCCAGCAGTCGCGGCTGGCGACTCAGCAAAGTGGCGGGCCAAGGGGCAGCAAAATAAAAATATTTGAAAAAATATTTGAAAATATTAAACTTACCTAGTCTCCACTGCGCATCGCCACCACACTCCAGGCTACCAGCCTGCCCTGCGCCAATCATGACACTGCTCATAGCAGCATTATGATTGGTTGAAGCGCCCTGGCTGAGTGCTCCAATGCGGACTGGGAGCCTTAGCTTGCTCCCTCCAACTCAGCAACATAGTGCCAGGTTGGAGAGAGCCCTTCTGCGCATGTGTGTTTGGCCAGCCGTCCAAACATACTTGTGCACTGAGGGGAGTGCTCGCTGCACTCCCCTCACTGCTCGTCACCCCCATGGCCCCGCTGCTTTAAAAATAAAATGATAATAAACAGAGTTTATGATGATTTTGTTTCTAAAGGTTTGCAGCTCCTGCTGTTCCTGGTTGCGGGGGAGAAGGGACACTCTTCAGTTATAAAGGAGGAGCCGCCCCTGAAAGCCAGTGCTTAATTTGAGCAGGTAGTTTCCGGTGGGGGGCACCAACACTTATTTTGGGGGCAGGCACCTATTTTTCTGTATCAGGTATTTACTGCAAGAAAAAGACACCTATGGAAAGACGGAGGAAAAGAAAGACGGAAAAGCGTCACAAAGGGAAAAAGCTGCAATAGTAAGCTGAAGGGGCAGGGAGTGGCCTTAAATTGATTAAAAAGGCTTGAGATAGCTTTAGGATTATGCTGCCTCAGCATTCTGTGCTCGAACATTTAACTTGCAGGAGCCCAGTGTTTCAGAGGAGAGCTTTGGGCACTGGCACATTTTTATTAACAAATTAAGCACTGGGTAAAGCAATGCTCTCGCATCAAGATCAAACTCTCGCATCAAGATCAAACCTTTAACACCATAGGATTTTCCTATATACTCCATCTAGGAGCCTACGGTCTTCCTCTCTTAGGTATGTCCACATTTTTCGGTCTAAGAGAGCCTGGGGTAGCAACTCCTTCTCTAGTAAGGCTGCCAGTCTCTGGAATGCCCTTCCCTGGGAGCTCCGCCATGAATCTTCAGAGCGACTCTTCAGGAAAAAACTTTAAACTATTATTTTTTGTAACTAACTTTTGTTTTCCCTTCTGTACGTGATTTCTGCTGCTATTGGCGCTGGGATGCCCTTGGGTAACTACGCGCTCTATAAATCTAAAAAACAAAAGTAACTAAACTAAAGTGATAATAAACAATATTTATTAGCATTTCGTTGTTAAAGTGGCAGGGCCACGGGGGTGACGGGGACGAGTGGGAGTGCACTGTGCACTTCCCTCAGTGCGCATGTGTGTTTGGTCGACCGTCTCAGGCTGGTCAAAAACACATGCACACTGTGCTCTCTCCAGCCCGGCACTGTGTTGCTGGGCTGGAGAGAAAAGGCACAGGTTCCTAGTCTGTCTGGGAATGGGTGCTCTGGCCAATCCTAACACTGCTTTGAGCAGTGTCAGGATTTGCCGCAGGGCAGGCTGGGCGCTTGTGCCTGCTGAGGGTACGGAGGAGCGGCACGGTGCGGTGCCCAAGTAATTTTTTAATTTTTTTTACTATTGTTATTTTATTATTATTCCCCCGATCGGCACGCACCGCCTCACCCCTTTTTAGCCCCTGTGAGCCATGACTGTGTATATGACCTTATGTAATGTAACTCATGCACATATAAAGCACTCCAATACCCACAAATATAGCCTGCCCTATATTTAAAAAAAAATGCAAAAGAATACACGTCAAAAATGCAAATTTGCAAAGCCTTAGCAACCTAGTACAAAAGCCACATATATAGTCACTTCTTTCATATTTCTGTTTCTGGACCAGGCGAAGGGTTAATCGTTAATATGTGTGCTCTTTTCCTTTGAAGATTTGCTTTACTTTATTAAAGAAGTCAGAAAGGGGACAGCACCACATATTGTGAATAAAATTAGATTAGAGTAATCTGCCCAAGGCACAGATTTAGATATGCAAGCAAGGAACTGGTTCAATGTTAGAGCAAAGAGGAGAGCGCAGGAGGGGTAGATGGTGGGCTTCTGATGTTCAATGGCAGAACAAGCTCTGGAACAGGTTGCAGCCAGCTATTGTGCTGCCATTAGTATCTATATCAATACACAAAACTGCACAGATTCAGCTTCAAGCATACACTGAGGCTCACTGACGATTAACCAGCCCTGACACCCAAAGAGGATAGCTCAGCCAGTTCACTAGGAAGGTCACCTTCAGGGCAATGCTCAAAAGGATGCTCTGGCTGCTGCGTCTTCTACATCCTTCATAGAATGTAGATAAAGGTGCAGCCACCATTTAAAAAGGAGCCTGCATGGGCAGTCCATTCATCCATGGACTGACAAGCTGGCATGCCCTACACATGGTAAGTTTTGTTAGATATTGCAGAATCTACATCATTCTACCATTGGCTGAGAAGAATACACTAAATTAAATGTCATCAGGCAAGGCACTGACAATGTCTGGATGCTTTTGTCATTGTGTGTTATATATTACCATTATTGCTGAAAACTATTTGGTGGTGGGAATGAGCTCTATGGCAATAATGATGCCATTCTATCCATGACAGGTTCACATCTGGCATCGTAAGATAGATTTCAAATTTCATTATGAAGGGCTTTGCATACAATATTATGTACAACACAGCTTCAGAGTTTAATAAGTACTAGGCAAACTATTGTGGAAAATCCAAGACATGGCTGCTGACCGCAGGCAATGGCAGCTGCTGCAAATCTCAACAGGGAGGGGTGAGTGGAGGGACGGGGTTAGAGGAGGGGGACGGGGGATAAATAAAAAAAATATTATAATAATATTAAAAAAACAACCTTTTCCCATCACCACCCCTGCCTCCTGCCATGTTGCTCCTCTGGTCTTCTTGTGGTGTCCCAGCATTTGCTGTGAGAACAGGACAGGCTCCCCAGCAATCCTGGTGCTGCTTTTATACTAAACATAGCATGAAAGCAGCATCAGGATTGCTCTGAGCAGCTTGGATTACTGCTCAGAAACAACTCTGGGGCCTATGAAGTTTCTCTTGCCCAACTTTTAAACACAGCCAGGCTGGAGAAACCTAAGTACGCACATGTGTTTGGCTCGCCTGAGGCTGCGGGGCAAACACACATATGCACTTAGTACACTCCAATGCTCCTCCCTACCACCTCCCACGGCCTAGCCCTGTCCCACTCTAAACACGCTGCTGGCTGAGCCAGTAAATGAAAGATAAAATGATAATTAAATATCCTTTTATCTTTCATCTCCTGCCTTAGCAAGGGGGACGACACTTCTTCACCATTGCGAAGCCGCCCCTGACCACAGCACTCTTCTACACCCTTGTATGGTGGGAAAATGGCCTTGCATGAAAGTGCACGCACTGGCCACACTACAAGGAACCTCATTAAGCCTGAGCCTGTGATTAAGTAATAGACAACATGGCCATGCAGTGAAATACACTCCTTATAGGCATGTCTAATGCAGTAGTACAAAACCTTGTGCTGCATTGCCTACTAAACATATACATGTGATAACGACTTCACTCTACATTTACCATAAGTTGTCTTCTCTGCACTAGTTTGACATTTATGTTGATGTGTATGCTAAGTACTAAATGGGAAAATAAGTGAAATGATGTGCAATATGCAGAGCACACATTTTGAAAGTGTTCCACGAATGCAAACAACATTCTCCAACATACAAATAAGCTGAGCCCATAAACTTTACCCAGAAAGTCACAGGCGTTCAGGTTTGTTATGAAGGAGCTATTGGTGGAGATGACATATAATTATCATTACTCACAGATTAGCGTTTTCAATGGTTCAGTCAACAAACATTGGCAATGCCAGTAGAGTTAGCATTCGCTGCTGACCTCTTAGCTTTCTAAATGCATGTTTTATCAAGGTTTTTGTAAAACAGTTTCGCTGAGGCATTCAGAGACTCATCGACATAAAAAAAAAAACTACAATTGTACTGAATATATAATTTAAATAAAATAAAAAGATCTTAAAAAAGAATGAGTTTTACAAATGGATGCTAGAAATAAATGTGTATAATAAATAAAAAGTTAAGCATTCCTCACAGACAGTAAAGAGTTTTCTCACCAAAAGCAATACTCACTCCAAAAATCAGATACATGTCGACATTACGTTTGCACTAAACAGATTATGGGGGTCATTCCGACTCCCGCCGGAGGCGGTAACCGCACGCCCGGCGGGAGCCACCGAATGACCGAACTGCGGTCAAATGACCACGGCGGCCATTCTGGCTTTCCCGCTGGGCCGGCGGCCGACCGCCAGAAGGCCGCCCGCCGGCCCAGCGGGAAAGCGCCTTCAACGAGGAAGCCGGCTCCGAATGGAGCCGGCGGAGTTGAAGGCGTGCGACGGGTGCAGTGGCACCCGTCGCGATTTTCAGTGTCTGCTTGGCAGACACTGAAAATCTCAATGGGGCCCTGTTAGGGGGCCCCTGCAGTGCCCATGCCAGTGGCATGGGCACTGCAGGGGCCCCCAGGGGCCCCACGACACCCGTTCCCGCCAGCCTGGTTTTGGCGGTGAAAACCGCCAGAAACAGGCTGGCGGGAAGGGGGTCGCAATAGCGCCGCCATGGAGGATTCATTTGGCCAGGGGAAAACCGGCGGGAAACCGCCGGTTTCCCTTTTCTGACCGCGGCTTTACCGCCGCGGTCAGAATTGGCCTGGAAGCACCGCCAGCCTGTTGGCGGTGCTTCCGTGGTCGTTGGGCCTGGCGGTCAATGACCGCCAGGGTCAGAATGACCCCCAATATCATCTGATTTACTGTGCAAAAACCTTGGATCAGATTTGCTAACATTTTAATCCTTGGGTTATTAACTTTTTGGCAGACCCATGATGCAAGATGTAGTATGGGATTTACAAAGTCACGCAAAGCTCTACAGTCGCGGTTTTGCATTGCTTTGCAAATAAACTAATCCAAGACAGTCTGTACATCCCTCCATTTAGTGGGATAAAGAAATTTACTGAAATCTATAAGCCAGGGCTTGTAACAAAATGGTGCACCTACCTGAGGCTAGAGAAGAAGAAATATAATTATTTCTCTTTGAACTTCCTCTTTTTATGTGGCCCTTCAATTTTGTGGAGTTATGTAAGTTGCAGTAAATCCTTACTCTGTTTTTACCAAAAAGTAGTAAACTTACTCAAAAGTGTAAATTACTGAAAATTGTAAGTTACCTTTGTGAATCAGCGCGTGTATCTGTGATTGATGTTTGAAAGGTGAGGATAGCAATCATACACTCTGACATGTACAAAAAACTATCGTCTGATAGACACAGACTATAACCTATGGGCACTGTTTTTTGTTCTTTAGGAATCATGTGACAATTCCAGTGCTTAATTTGTGCTTGTTGTTTCCGGTGCTGAGCACCAGCACTTATTTTTGAGGGCCGGCGCTTATTCTTCTGTCCCAAGCATTTAGTGCACATATGGGAAAGATGGAGGAAAATAAAAACGAAAAAGCGTCACAATGGGAGAAATCAGAAAGCTGCAAAAGTGAGCTGAAAGGGGAGGGAGTGGCTTTAAATGGATTCAAGAGGCCCGATATGGCTTCAGGATTACACTGCCTCAGTATTCCATGTTCCCACATTTAATTGCAGCAGCCGCATGTTTAAGAGGAGGGCTTTGAGCAAAAGCACGTTTTTATTTACAAATTAAGCACTGCACAATTCATGTTAACCAAATGGGCCCTTCAACCACCAGCTATGACCTGCTAATCAGAATCTCTCTTTGCAGGACATATCTAAGGAACAAACTCTCTCTGTTTGGAAGCCCACATTGGAAACAAATCCCTGTGGTGGTGATTGATATTTGTATAGGTCAAACAAATAGGTGGGACTTTTTTGGGTGGTGTCTGCAGATCAGACCTTGCATTTTTTTAGTTAAATTGGGTGCTTGTATTTAGAAAAACGTCATAACTCAGAATACCAGGGTTCAGATTAACAAAATGTAAGGCAGAACAACACAGCAAGACAACTTCATGCACAAGAACAATCCTTAGAGGCGTTTTCCTCTTTCTATGTATGCAGGAGGATGCACCATGTAAAAAGAGGAAAAAACAAGAAGAAATACAATGTTTCCTCCTTATTGCGCATCCCATGAAAAAGGCATCCATTCACAAGTTTAGTACCAGTAGTAGATCTGGGAATGTGACAAAATTCATAGGTGGATGCGTGGGAATATCCACACTCCACCCATGGAGCACCTTCCCAAGGCGATTTACGCTGAATTCTTTATTAAAGATTTATTATGCCATGCAGAGCCATGAAACATGGCTCTGCATCACATAGTAAATCTGACTTAAAACTTGCTTTGCCTATTTGTCACCTTGTGTGATGCAAGGCAAATGCAATATTTTGGTAAACCTGGGCCCCAGATCTAAATTCACAGATCTGCTTCTTTGGTGTTATGCCTCCTTGTACAGCTGGCATACGTCTGGCTGTCTAGTGCCAAGGCAGGCATGCCTGCACCACAACACAAGGGCGATTGCTTTGTAGTCAGAATAGTTTTTGCCCAGGAAGATTTCCCTTTCTGCAAAAAAAAACCATAGAGGCTTATTCCTCTCTATATGTGTGCTGTAGAATGCAGCAAACATGAAAAGAAGAAGTAACAAGGGGAAATAAAGATAATTTGCCTCCTTACACCAGCCTCAGGCTCACCATTTTGGCGCAAATCCACATTTACTGACTTTAGTAAAAGTGGATTTGCATCAGACTAATGGGTGGTGCGCGGGAACGCCCATGCTCCCTTGACGTAACGCCTCTCTGACTCAGGATAACACGAGGCAACACCATGCGCTGCCTTGTGGTACATTTCTTTTTACAAAGCCTCTCAAGTCGCACTTTGTGTGGCTTAGTAAATAGCAAAATACATTTTCCATCAGGCCTGCATCAAAAACAAGATGGAACACCAACCACAATCTTAGTAAATCTGAGCCTAACTTTAATCGATTCTGCTCACTTGAGTTTGCTTTCAAATGGACTAATAACACCTTAATGCTTGGAGATGTGGAATCAGGTTCATATGAAACATATTACTCAAACATATTAAGTCCTAACAAAAAGTATAATTCTGAACTTTATTCACAGGTATTTAAAAAACAAGAAATGCTATTCACAAATATTTTGGTCAAGGTAATGCTTTAACCAAGAATATCAGTCTTTCGATCATTCCACTTTCAATTGCTATGTTTTGCACCTGTTCACAAATGATATGTTCACTAGTTATCCAGTCTAAATTTGTAGGCAACTTCAGTTCTAATTACTCCTATAAGTGTCACATTCAGAGGGATAATGCCTCCCAAACTGTAGCTAGACCCTGAAAATAATGAATGTGAAATTTGGAACTATGAAATATATTTCTCTTTCTTTAGCCATCACATAGTGGCAGCAGTCCCCTATATGAGGTATTTCTGCATTCAATATGTGTTCAAAGGAAACAGAACCATATTCGAAATCACAATATTGTGACTTACAGGATATGAGTGTGTGAGTTTCTGTGTGTGTACTCACCCACCGTAATATTACTTGTAACTATGTTGATCTCAACGCAGGGTCTTATGTAAGAAAGCAATGCATCTTATGTATGTTCTACAAGATAACCTAATTAAAAAATAAAATGAATATTCAATAAAGTTTAACATTGGACTTTATGCTACATGTTTGAAATGCATGCATTTATCAACTTTGTTAGACCTGGCATCCAGGTTGTGGTTCCCCCAAACGTTTTGCTTTCAGACTTCCTTTAAATTATTGAAACTTAGGGTCTCATTTACAAGAATCTGATGCATCGGCCCAATGCGTCAGATTCCTTGCACAGCCCACCTATTCTATAACTACGCCATGGATGTGCTGTATTTACAATTTGGAGCTCCATGGTGCACGTTTTCACAGATGCATCAAAAACCATGATGCATCGGTTGGCGCTAAACTCATGCACTGCTGGACTTGTGTCCAAAAATGACGCTACTCCAGCAATGCGAGAAGGCCCCCATACAGAACAGCCCTGTGTCAATTTTACACCTGCTCTGAGCAGGCGGTAAAATTCTGACGCAGTGAAGTCACAGAAAGACACAGTGAAATGTTGTAAATTTCACTGCGTCAGTTCTGTGTGGCTTCTCCCGTGGGAAAGCCTACCCTTCATGTATTACACCTGGTGCAGGTATAATGTGACGGAAGGGTTTACAAACAGATGCTCAATGTGTCAGTTTGTAAATCTGGAGCAGTTAAAGCACTGCTAGTGCCACCGCTGCATCAAAAGAAGAAAATGACGCAACTGTGGCGCAAAGGCTAGTAAATGAGGCCCTTAATTTGATGCAAATTGGCCTCGAAGAGATGTTAGTGATGGAAATTTACTAAAGTAATAAATATACCAGTTCTGAGTGCCTACATTAATTGCAGACATTATTTTTTTCCTAAAAGAATGAAAGACTGAGGCTACAAATAGAAGGATCCTCTCAGAAACTAAGATATCTGAAAGGAAATTTATTTTGCATAGCCTTAACAATAATGTGCACAGAACACAATTTAGAACAGTACAAACGTATTGGCCTTTCAATTAGAAACCTAACACTGTTGGACTGTGTGTAAACTGCCTGATTTTGCTTTATATGTGAGCTAGAGTTTAATGCTGCACAATTTTGTATTTGGCCACATCATCCAGAAAGAATAAGCCTACTGTGGTGTTTGTCAGCGTCTGTAAGAGCCCCTCTGGATGATTTGTCACAGGTGTTGCTGATAGCTGTGGAATAAAAAAACAAACTGGTGGAAAGAGAGGACAGAAGTGATGATTTAGGGAGGTGCATATGGACCCTCTCCTGCCTTTAGATTAGAATAGATGAAATTGGGGTCCGCCCACCATCTTGGGGTCTCTGCTGCAGGTAGAGCAAATCTATAAGGAATGCTAAATCCAAAGACAACAGAATGAGACATGTAGACCATCAGTCCAATAAATCAGAACCAGGTGGAAATCATGGCTTAAGTAGCAGCGTGAAGAGGTCAACTCAAGCAAAAACCCACTAAACAATACAACAATACAACAGTCAATAGAATTAAAAAAAAAAAAAAACATATTTGTGTTTTACAATTATTTCAATCTATCCATTAAAAGTCAGCGGTTTTCAATCAGCAGAATATTTAATGCCAATGTTAATAATATTTCTAATATGCAGTGAATTGATGACACTAAGGGCCAGATTTATGGAAAGAGGTTCAGCACCGTGTGCAGCGCCAATTTCCCTGCGCTCCATAGCACCCCCCTACCGCCACCATGTGTGTGCTGTATTTAAAATACGGTGCACCATGGCGCAGGGTAGTGGGCAATAGTGTCATTTTTCATGACGCTATTGATGTACTCTGCAGGAGTAGCACCAAAATATTGGCGCTACTCCTGCAGGGTACATAGGGGCCCATTCTAAAGAATGGAAGCCCCCTTTTAACGCCTGCTCTTGATCAAACGCTGAAAGTGGCGTAAAAAATGGCGCAAGAAAATCTCATAGATTTCCTTGCGCCATTTTTCCCGCTCCCCTAACCGGGAACGCCCCCTCGACATACATTATGCCTGGCACAGGCATAATGTAGCGCAAAGAGTCACAGAGTAGTGCAATGCATGCATTGCGCCACTTTGTAAATATGGTGCTCGGCCTGGCCACATTAACGTAAAATATAATGACGTTTATGTGGCGCAAGGTGGCGCTAGGGACTATAAATATGCCACTATATGTAATTTGTAAACAAATGGCTGTTTCTCAGACTATACTGCTTGTATTCAACTCTTATAAAACTGCTTATATTATCCATTCTAAGATCTCCTATATCACTCTATATAATCCACCCACTCTTAACCAGTTTGTAGAATCCATGGTTATACAAAGTGCATTATCAGCCAATTGGTGACATTAGGAATATATTCCTCAGTCCTTGACAGAGGGGCAATTACTTCCTCTGCAACTAGTAATAATGCCAGAAAGGCATTGCAGTGTTGCTGGGCAAGGCATCTGGCAAGGGATGATTACTTGCTTTATGGTACTAATGAAAAGGCAAGTCTATCAGTTATGATGATAAAAGCCCTAACGAGAGCGGATATGCCAAGGAAAATTGAGAAGATTGTGTTTCAGTCTATAAAAAATGCTCATCTTAAGAAAATAATACACTGTTTAACTCCTTCCAAATATTGATGATGTAAACTGAAGCCAGAATAAAGCAGCACATGCATCACAATGAACAAGACTCTCTCCGATAGATAATTGTAATTACTACAGGCAATTCAGCCAGTGCTATCACTAATCTTATGACGTCGGCAGACTATTCAGGCACTTGGCATGTAATATTTATCATGCTTCTCATCTGTACTGTACTTTGCCATTGTTTTTTATATGCAGAATTTCTTGCATTGTGTGGTACTATGTATTATTACTGATTGAACCAAACCTCGTGAAAAGCAGAAAGCAGGGCATTAATGATTAATTTAATTGCTGGAAATATTCATGGCTTGTCATGTCAAAAAATGCCACCCTAGCCTTAAAAAATATATTTTACAATTGGGATCTATGTATTTTTGCATTTTTGTTTTTTGAACTTTTCACTGTGTGCCAGTCTCACTATACGTGCCTCGCCCATGGAAATCACATGGCAAATGCACTGCGCATGTTTACCGCCAGTGCCCGCCTTTTAAGATAAGGCTGCTGTAACGCAACTAGGTAAGGAGCACTTGAGTGAACATGTGTGCACACGTGTGTGCACTCTTGTGAGGGCTGCATGCAAGAGACTACTGTTGTGTGCAGCCCAGTAACTGTGCATAGGTAGCCTGTCACAGTGTGGACTCTGCAGGATTAGATAGGCCTACACTCGTAGGGAAATTAGGGGATTTTTCCTCTGTGAGAGGGCATGCATGGGACCACCTCCCCTGGGTCCCTACTGGGCCAGGGAACGCATCCCAGAGGCCGTTTTTACTCATAAGGGGCAGGGACCCTTTGTCTGTAGTGGTGCTTTATTATACATGTGGTGGAAACCTCCATTAGAGCGGAAATTCACTTCCCTTTGGTCTTCAAACTCCAAAACCTCACATTAAGGCTTAGAAAGAGGGGGGTAACCCTAAACAAAAGGAGAAATGCACATTTGTAGTGAGCTCCGTAACTTATTTGGGGCAGACAATATCAGGCAATGGTATACATCATAAACTGGATTTAGCTAACTCCATCATCTGGACACCTTTTTCTTATAATATAGAGCAAATTAGATCATTTTTGTGCCTAGAGGAGTATTACTCCAAGTTCATCCCCAATTTCACCAGTGTTACTACCACTCAGGAAAGGCATAACTTTTGACTGGTCTAGCGATTGTGAGCTAGATTCAGGGGGGTTAAGGAAGGTATTGCCAAAATGCCTACCATAGTGCATTTGGATGTTTCCAGAAAATCGATTCTGACAATGGATGCTAGTCTGAAGGGGTTAGGGGCAGTTTTGTCACAGATGGCTGATGAGGAAAAGCAAATGGTAGCCTTTGCCTCAGCGAATGGTAGCCTTTGGCAACAAATGTCTCTTGCAAGCACAAAGTACCTGGTTTGCGTTCAAATTCCCCGCAAGGGACCGCAGAGGAGGAGTTGCGTGAAAAACAGGGAGGTGTGCGTTGATTTTCCCGGTGCACACAGACGACGCGTCATTGACATTTCACCCAGGGGAGGCTTTGCGTCGATTTCCGGCGCGTAGACTGGGATCCTCTTCGGGTTGCGGGGTTTTCAGATGCCCCGGGGATGATGCGTTGAAATCCTGGGCGTGCAGGACGAAGTCACAGAGGCTGCGTCAATCCGGTGGGGGATGTGTGGAAATTTCTGCTGCACAGCAGGGGTTGTGTCGATTCCTCTCAGGAAGTCAGGCTGCCTCGTTCCGGTTCGGAGTGCAGTGATTTTCTCACCACGATGCAGGCTGTGCGTCATTTCTTACAAGCTGTGCATCGATTGTCACCACACAAGGAGTTCTTTTGCAGAGATGAAGTCTTTTTGGTCCTGAGACTTCAGGGAACAGGGGACAAGCTATATCCAAGCCCTTGAAGAGCACTTCTTAGCACAACCAGAGAGCAGCAAGGCAGCAGGGCAACAGCAAGGCAGCAGTCCTCAGAAAAGCAGTCTAGGTGAGTCCTTTGGGCAGCCAGGCAGTTCTTCTTGGGAGGTTCTGGTTCAGGGTTTCTTCTCAAGGAACTGTCTGAGTTGGTAGGGTCAGAGACCCTGCTTAAATACCCAAATGTGCCTTTGAAGTGGGGGAGACTTCAAAGAGTAGCTTAGAAGTGCACAAGGTCCCCTTTCAGTTCCATCCTGTCTGCCAGGGTCCCAGTAAGGGGTGTGGCAGTCCTTTGTGTGAGGGCAGGCTACTGTCCTTTGACATGTAAGTGTCAGGCTCTCCACCCCATCCCCGCCTAGGAAGACCCATTCAATATGCAGATGTATGCAAGTGTGACTGAGCATCCTGTGTTTGGGGTTGTCTGAGTGAATGCACAAGTGAGCTGTCAACTAAACCTAGCCAGACATGGATTGTAGGACACAGAAGGATTTGAGTGCAGAGAAATGCTCACTTTCTAAAAGTGGCATTTCTAAAATAGTAATATTAAATTCAACATCAACAGTCAGAAGGATTTTGTATTACTATTCTGGCCATACTAAATATGACCTTGTTACTCCTTTCAGACCAGAATCTACCACTCAAGCAGTATATGAGGATAGCCCTAATGTTAGCCTATGAAAGGAGCAGGCCTCACAGTAATGTAAAAATAAATTTTGGAGTTTTACACTACCAGGACATATAAACTGCACAGGTACATGTCCTGCCTTTTAGCTACCTAGCACCCTGCCCTATGGGTTACCTAGGGCCTACCTTAGGGGTGTCTTATATGTGGAAAAAAAAAGGGGAGTTTGAGGCTCGGCAAGTACTTTTAAATGCTAAACAAACGGAGGAGAAGGATGGGTAAAGGGGACGGTCTATCCCCCTTGAAGCTTCAGTAAACATATTTAGAGACCCAACCCAGAGGGGAAAAGCTTCCACAGAAAAAAGCTTTTTTGTTAGAAAAACCCTCACCCACCAGGGTTATCCCTTGGTGGCATGCTTCATCATTGTTTTTTTTCCCCGTTCTGCTACAGAATGAGGTGTGCTGCGACCGCCGGAATACGTGGGAGCACTATTGGTATCAGCGACGCAGGTGCTAAAAAATCATAGTAGTAGTGGGGTCTTGGTAAATTAAAAATACCCCCACTCTGGATGATATTACTAGTTTAATAAGTCTCGTAGGGGTGGTATGATTAAAAATGGGTGTCAGGAGAGTGGGCATATTATGTACCTGTCCTCCTTAGTGGTCTACATATTTCCGAGTTTACCCCAAAACTCCTCTTCAGGACCAAAGTGATCTCCCTAGTATCACTCCTCGTGCGCCTTACACTAGTAGAAGTACTTTTACTATTTACTGTGGTAAGGTGATATATACACATGATAGTAAATTAAATAAATACTACCCATCAGTGTCAATGCTCTGCTGGGCACATTTTCAGTGTTTATGCTAATTGCATCATAGGTCCTCCTCCGGGAGGGGGGTGTCATTATAGTCACACGTTGCTCAAAGCAACACTCCCGCCTTAAAACCTACACCTCACCTCGCCGTGGCCCGAAATAAGACCCTGATGGGTGAGGGTACCTTTAAATGCCAAGTCGAAGTGGCAGTGAAACGGCACACACAGGCCTTGCAATGGCAGGCTTGAGGCATGGATAAGAGGCTACTTATGTGGGTGGCACAATCAGTGCTGCAGGCCCACTAGTAGCATTACATTTACAGGCTCTGGGCACTTTACTGGGGTCTTACAAGTAGATTAAATAAGCCAATTGGATATGAACCAATGTCACCATGTTTTAGGGGAGAGAGCATATGCACTTTAGCACTGGTTAGCCGTGATAAAGTGCACAGAGTCGTAAAACCAGCAAAAACAGTGTCCAAAAGGCTTTCTCTGGACAGGAAGGGTGGAGGGGCTTTCTCGTACACTTCAAAGGCCAGATAACCCCCCACAGGGCTCCTGGCACTGGGTTGGGTTCAAATTAGAGCTTGTGCACTTCACAACCACTCTTTGAAGTCTTCACTTCAAGGGCACTTTTGTGTGTGTGTGTGTGTGTGTGTGTGTGTATATATATATATATATATATATATATATATATATATATATATATATATATAAATCAAATGAGACACTTCTGGACCTGCAACTTGACTCTGTCAGAGGGACTGCCTGGCTGCCTAAAATACTCACCTGGACTGCTTTGCTGAAAGGACTGTTTTCCGGCTTGTTGTCCTGTTGCCTGCTGGCCCCTGACCCTACTGGAAGGGGAATCTGCCTTCCTCCACAAGTGCTCGCTAAGGACTTGCCTCCTGTTCTAAAGTCTTAGGGCCAACAAAGACTTCACCAAAGAGAAACAAACGTAATGCATGTAGACATCAATGCAGCATCTGCCTCGCGGCTAGAGAACTGCTGCATCGCCTGACGGATCGATGCAAGGCCTGCAGAAATCGATGCAGCGCCTGACTCATGACTGGATAGGTCTTCTTCAGGGTCCAGTCCTCTGTGATCATCTGTGCCCTTTGGAGTCAGGCGTTTTTTTGCTTTTGTTGTCCCTTAGGCAGGCAAACAGGACGCCTACTACTTGATCCTTGGAGATCAGTTCCAGCTGCTGGATGCCAGTCCTTTATTGAATCATCTGGTGAAACGTGGTGCCCAGAAGAGTTCTCTAAGAGCCTAGTCATTGGTGTGTTGACCAGACGGACCATTTCCAGCAGTTGGAAACTAAGCCTTAAGGTAAATATTTGACAAACAAGACCTGCTTGGTGTGCAAGTCCCCATTTACTTGTAGTTGATCTGAAAATCCACAAAAATCCTAGTCAACTGCGATCTGGTGTTTTACAATGGGGTTTACTTTTCCCAGGCACATTTTGCCTTAAAAATTCAAAAACATATTCCCCAGTTTCCATTAACATTTTTAATGAGACTCATTAAACTTTTCTTTACGCTTTCATATTGATTTGGATACTTGATTACGTTTTTTTTTTATTTAAAATTGCTGCTACTGTTTGAACTTAACATGCACTTGCTTGGGAATTGCCTGGTGCTTGAGCCACAGCTATAAGGGGTTGACCAGTGATTCTCTCGGATCAGTGCTTTAACCAAAATAGATTATGTTTAATCAGTGGATAGTGGTCACCCCTCACCCCACCCCCAAATTAATAACCCAATTTTTTACACAAGTACAAAAGCAGAGCTGTGTCTGTTGCACTTACTTCTGTTAATAAGGAGAGTGGCATCAATATTTTTTATAAAATGACTTCTGCTGTTTGATTTTATTTTCAAATTCAGTAACAGTAATAGATGCATTTTTTGATATTTCAATTTGAAATGTTATAATTCACAGATACCTAGACTAATTTGCTGGGTCATCACAATTGCAAATTGTTAGCTTCTCTATGATGCAACTGCTGTATATTTCACTCATTGTGACTAGTATGCAGTAGTAGCAACTACACCCAACTATTTATCAAAAACCACATTTATTAGGGGGTGTAACACTCCAAACACCCACCTTGAAGCTACGCCTCTGGTTATGCCATTATCACAATTAAAAACAAAGTAAACTAGATGTTTTCCTTTTTTTTCTGCTTGCATTGGTAATCCACCCATTTAAGCAGTCTTTAAATCCCAGCACCAGAATCTTTCAACCAACATCACCAAGAAGGAGTATTTTTTTAAATTTCAGAAGGATGTACCCACATTTTAACCCTATTCACAACGTGTACCACATTGCTAGTAATATTTGCGATTTTTAGCATTATGCTGTGTGACACAGAGAGAAACACATATCAAAATGTCCCAAGGATATATTTCTAATGTACTGCTTATTGAGATTCACATGTAATATAAAAATGCATTTCATTGCATCAGTGTATTAATATGAAAAAGAGAAGTACGATTGAAAAATAAGTGGCAAAATACCCTTTATTTATGAGCTGAGAGTTACAAGGAATGGTATATGTATTGTCCCAGAATGAGGCAGGGTCAGCAAAATAAGGTCAGTGAAAGAAACAAGATTAATGCTTATCTCTTATTTTTGACAATTACTGGTAAAAAAAAGCCACCAAATATCTGTGAGAATATATCTATAGCCTAGCCATTTGCCACAGCAACTCTTCAAATCTACCCAGCGCTGTACTGTGAAACATTCTGAACACTGTCTAATAAGAAGAATCAGTTATGCATTCTTATTAAAGGTGAGCCAGTTGCTATACCCAAAGAAACCAATTTAGTTACTACCAGGTGAGTGAACATCTTCCACCTTTTTGAGCTTGTGGCATTACCGCGAAAGCCCCAATCAGAAAGCCCTGATAAATGACATATTATTATCAACAAATATGATCAAGCTATGTCATTGACTGAAGGATCACTGAACATATGTAGTGAAGAAAACTGTTCATAAGTTTCAACAGTGGGTGAGTGTATCTCTGAGGGATTTCAAGTGATATCATGAACAATAAAACCCCAAAAAGTTTTTAAATGCCACTCAAATCAGGGTGGTGTGAAACAGACTGCTGTTTACTGCAATATCCATATGTGGTAATGCCAGAAAAAGTTCTGACCCTTCACTTTTGCCAGTGCTCAACACCATGTGCATAAAGAGCACATTCTTCAAACCTCACAGTCATCCGTCACTCACTAAATACACTCCATAATCTCTCTGTTATTGATCGCAGTATTATACACATAACATCAAGGATGGTTAACTGAAGAGGCAGAAGTCCTTGAGATGTTAGAGCAAGTGAAATCTATTTCTCCTTCATGGCAGAAGTAACGCATTTCGACCTATTCCTTGATCACAAACAAAAATACTGTTGTGAAGCTACATCATAGACATCAAAGAATCACTGTTGAAAAATACTGGATATTCACAAAATAGTACAACTCTACGCCATTGTGATAAAGTGAAATATTATTTGACAAAGTTGTGTAGATCAAAAGATTTTTACTTGTGCAGGAGCTCATATGTTATGGAAACAAATAGATCAAAAGAGTAGTAATTCCATTGCCATAATCAAATATATATTTGCAAAAATAAATCTAATGACTGTGAGGATACATAAAGTTTCATCTGCTACTTCACTGCAAGCATTTATGCCAGTAATCATCTCCATTTCAGTCTCAAAGCCATGCCTGAATTGGATGCTCCAGTGCTGCACAATCTCACACAGATAACCTGAAATGAGTCACTTACATAGGTTGGCAAAAAGTAGATCTTAACTTCATACTGTCACAAGTCACAACTAAAAACAACTGAGTATAAAGACACATAATGTGATTTAAACCTTTGTACATACTTCAAGGTGTTGAAAAAGGCAGTAGCTAATGCTATCAAAACTGCATACAGCATAAATGAGTAATGATAACTCTTCACTTATATTCAGCCTATTAGGTTCCCAAGTGTCCATGTCCATGATCAACCTTTATTCTAATTGACTCAATGTAAGTACCGAATTACAAACTCTTACCACTGTCGGTACAAAATCTAAAACAAAGTACCTCATTAGATTTTCATTATTCATCATAAACGTAACAAAAATATTGTGATACTGGTTATTTTGAATCTACATTGCAGATTGCTCATATTTGTTCTTTAGAAAATGATAGTTTTAGCAGTATGTACTTAAGGTACATGATCAGTTTTACAGTGTAAACTATTTGCACTCTTTAATGTTATCTTCAGCAGATACTTTTGTAAATGGGGGAAGAGGCACCCAATTTACATGGCAGCCATTTCTGACATTTATACATTTCCATGGATAGTGTTAACCACACTGATGCCTCTTTTTAGCAAAAGAGTGACTGGAAGTCTTTTGGTCTGTGAGGGACCTGGCCCTGATGAAATTGATAGGTGGTCTATTTCCCAAATTCTCCGCAACAGTTATATCCAGGTTTAAAAGGTTCCAACGTTTTCTTAACATCCTCCAAATTAGTTTTTGTTCTCAACTGTAAGAAGTAATAAACCTACAAACATTTATTTCATTAAACTAAGATTTGTATCAAATAAGAGTTCCTATTTCTAGGCCCGACTTCATCCCTGTCTGAAACCTGCCATGATAACTGTAAAGTAAATTTTTGGAAAGATATAGCAAATGTGTAGATTGGTGGCAGAACTATACATATATCATTCGCTTTACATATGCTTGAAAAACTCAGTGATTTCATCTTACCTAATTTATTTGATTTTCACCGTTAAGGGGAAACTTAGAGTGGTGTAATCAAATATAATTCCTTGATGGGAGAAAAAAGGCATCCTAAATGTGAGATGTTCTGAACTGATATTCACCTACTCTGATTATTCTTATGCTTCTTCAGAGTAAGAATGAACAAAGGTAACGTTTAGATGCCATTTTGTGATAATGGAAAAACATGACATGCTTTGCAAAATTTGCTGCGGATTCGGTAGCACCTAAAGAAAATGTCTACTTCTTAGAAAGTAAGAGAGGCACACATTGAATTGTGAGTGACCTTAGACCTGGCATCCTTGGAGTGCCTCTCCCCTAACCTTTTTTGCCTTCAATGCTCCTGTTTTGCTGACTTCGTTTTTGCTGGCTTTAGGACTCTGCACACCCTGCCACCGCTAATCAGTGCTAAAGTACTTGTGCTCTCTTCTCAAAATTTGGTATAATTTGCTTACAGCAAATTGGTACATTTAATTTAGATGTAAGTCACTAGCAAAATGGTACTGCCTGTACCCAGAGCTTGTAATTTAATGCTACTAGTGAGTCTGCAGCACTGATGGTGCCATCCACATTAATAGCCCTTTAAATGTGTCTCAGGCCTGCTATTGCAGCCTGAGTTTGCAGTTTTAAACTGCCACTTTGAAATGGCAAAATAAACCTTTTGTCAGGCCCAAACCTTCCTTTTAAATAAAGATTAGTCACTCCTAGGTGAGGCCCTGAACAGCCCAGAGGGCAGGGTGATGTGTATTTAAAAAGCAGGACATGTACTTTCAGCTTTGCATGTCCTGGCAATGAAAAACATCTAAAGTCAATTTTTCACTACTGCAAGGCCTGACTCTCCCATAGAATAACATTGTGGTTACCTTATTACCTTTAAGTTGTGAATTCCAATTGGGAGCAGGTTGACCTGTTGAGTTTGGTGTCTGATGTATTTAATTAAAGCCTCTCTTTATTGGTAATGTCAGATTTGTTATCACAAATCTGAAAATTCCACTTTTAGAAAGTTTAGCATTTTCTTATCCTAATCCTTTGCTACCTGTTCCAGGCCACATGACTAGGTGTAGCTGACAGTTGGTCCTTGTGTATTGCTCCCAGGTGGTAAAACAAAGGGAAGCTAGGTGTTGGCAGGATTGGCCAATCTGAGTTAACAAGAGGCTGTCACCTACCACACATACACATAACAAAGGCTCTGCCTGCAGATCTCACAAAGAGGATATCACATATCTTTTGTGGCCCCAGCAGAGCTGGGGACAGGACTGGGAGGAATATGCTGCCTGATACCTCAGGGCTGGGAAGCATCTAGAAGCTTCTTCCACATCAAAGTGGGGTATTGGTAGAAATTTTGACCCCAACTCTTCAGTACACTTCTGGACCTGTGGACTCTGCCAGGAAGATGGACTGCTGTGCTGCTAGAAGTATTGCCACTCTGCCGAACTGTTACTCTGCTACCCTGCTTTGAGGACCTGCTGCCTCTTGCCCTCTTGCCTGGTTGAGAAGGACCAGACCTGCATCTGTTAACCCCAGACCCCAGAGTGACTCCAAAGGCTAATTGGTTGGATTCCTGACTAGAACCTCAGGGACAGGAGCCTTCCCAGCACCTGGAGATCCTAGCACCTGGGCTCTGCCATCTGTGAGTCCTATCCCACCAAGTGGGTCAGCCCCAGTCTTGGACCCTTGAAAGTGGGCCTCAGGGTGCTCTGCCAGCTTATCTGTGGACCCAACAGAACTGACTCATTGCCTCTGCTGTGTGAACTATATCATTTACACATTGTCTTCAAGTTAAGTCTGACTGTTCTGTGCTAAGCTACCAGAGGGTTGAGCACAGGTTAATTTGCGCTTTGCTTGTGCCTCAAACCTGAAAAGGGCTGTGGTTCCTGATTAAGAAGGGTTTCACCCCTCTCTCAACCAGTAACTCAATTTCTTACAGTGATCAATAAGAATTGAAGAATTACCAGGGAATCTATAGCTCTAGGTCTATTTACCCAAGTAATCCCTCTTTATGCCCTGCACTTTCTCCAAGAGTTTTCAACAGCATTTGGTAGCCAAATATTAAGGAGAACGTAAACTATTATGTCGAATGCCACACTCTCATAATTCTGAGGTGGCTTTGACAGCCCAAATCAGAACTAAGTGAACACTTGAGATGAGGGCTTTTACTGTTAGCATTCTCCTGTTCTCAAAAACGATTCACCTCTCCAATGGTGTCAGGCACTTCTCTTTCTTTCCTCTGTTGAAAAAAATATCTAATGTATCCCATAGCGGGATCTTTATTTTCACATTGTCCATTAGCAAATCTCATCAATGTGTTCATTTGAAAAAGTTTAAGGAGAGGAAAAGTAGATCCATAATCACCTATTAACTATTCTTTGGCCTTCACATCCCCACATACGTGTATATTAGCTTCCCTTTACAGTTACTATCCTTAATTACGAATCTTTTTTTTATCTTAGATTGTCTGGGTCGATAAATCAGAGTCATCCGTTACAACCTGATATTTGTTTTTTTATTCTGGTCTGTCTCTGTTTCGGTTGCAGTGTCACTTCCAATAAGCTGTATGTTTGTGTTTTTTTATTTCTGAAATGTGTGCTGAAGGGCTTTTACCTATGTTATGTTATGTTATGTTATGTTATGTTATGTTATGTTATGTAGGTGTGTGGTCCCCACAGTGCTTATGTGAAGGCCCAGGTATTCAACTTCTTTTGGAACTGAAGAAGTGAGGAAGAGGCTCTGAGGTTGTTCCATGTCTTGGGTACAACATAGGAGAATAAGTGACCTCCAGTTTTGCTTTTGCTTTTGCAGATGTGGATGCGGGGAGTGTGTGGGAGTGAGAGTGGGGCAGGGCATAGGTCTGGTGGGATGGTGAAAGTGTATGTGGGTGTTCAAGTGTTCTGGTCCTGTGTTGTGTAGGGCTTTGTATGTGTGTGTGAGACGTTTGCATTGTCGGTGCTGTGAAGAGGAAGCCAGTGAAGTTTCATGAGGCACGGAGTGATGTTGGTGCGATGTCAGAAGTCCAGCATGAGTCTTGCAGCATGTTTTGGATAGTCTGGACTGCCAATTGTTCTGCCTACTCCTGTGTGTCCCTCCACATTTACTACAAAAACCTATACTCTACACACATATGCATTACACATTTTTCTCTTTGCTCTGAAGTACGTTTTGTACTGCTACAAAATATACTCCAAAATGCAGTTTTTTAATCAGGTTTATAATGTTTCATACTATAGATATATACTACACTATATTATACTATAATCACTAGGGGATATATCCAATAAATGAGGTGAGATCGAGGGTTGTGTCTGAAGCTCTCATGGATAGTCCCAGGGTCCAAATGGTGGTCTAAGTCACAAACATAGTTAACTATGCCTAATGATCCAACATAATTAACAGCAACTCACCATAGGCTACATTTTAAATATGGTGTGTATAAACTAGAAAACTACAACCTACAACATATTTGGAATGTATTAGAACTCCTATCGTTCACCCTTTGCAGCAGTATACTTTTTTAGTCTTTGATTTCAAGTAACAGAACACAATAAATGCAGAACACTTTTTGCAGTTAAATATAAATCCTCACCAAGAATACGTGATCTAATGTTACTTAAATTACCTGCCATTTTATGTATAAAAACTGGTAAATGTACATTTTGTTGACTGCATGATATCATAAACTCAAAGCAATTATTTAAATGTCACAAGAGAACAATTCTTAGATGGCAATAACTAAGGAGCTGTCAACATGATTATTTCTTAAAGCTTTCATGACTGTTTTTGACACCGTAAGTACTCAATTACCAATTTTAACTCTGAATAAATTGTGAGCTTGGGAAGTACGGAATAAGGAGTTATTAAGAAGCTGTTCGAAAGTAAAAAAAAAGAAGTACTGGGAAAAAAAGATGCATATGTGCTTCAGAGCAAAACGTAAACACAAATGTGATCACTATATGATCTATATACAACAACATTCTGTGACTTGATACTTCCTGTATTATCTTGTTAAAAGCAATTGCTGTTTGGGGACAAAGGTGAGACAAGGTTCATTAAAAGTCACAAGTCCCATCTAATATATGGATTATTTCGGTTGCACAAAAGGTGACAGATGATATATATATCCCACACTTGTTTCTGTTTTGCTAAAAAAACAGCTAGGTCATTCGATCTTCTGAGACGAGAAGGCAGGGTTCCTGGAACACAAAATAAGAAAATATTTTTTAAAGGGGCAATTAGTGGAAAATGTTCGACGGATGGTAGTCCTCGTTCAACAATAAAAAAAACACGACCCAGTCACTCCCCTTTCCACCTTTTCTTTGTAAGAAAAACGTTATGAAGCTGTGATGAGGTTCAGAAAATTAAAATTATTTTTCTTGCCTAAATCAAGATAGAGTTCTTCTGAGGTCAAAGGAACTTGACCTTGTTGTCGGACAAGGCATCCAAAGTGAGTCTCTCAGAATATCTCCATGGATTCATTTGTCTTCTTCGAACAAGTCCCTCTGTGATGTCAATTGTCATATGCTGTGTTTCTAATGAGAGTTAATAAGAAAGGGAACCCATCTCTGGTCACAATCTGTGACACAACCTGTGTTCAGTTCTTTCCCAAGATTAGGCGATCATAAAATCAGGATGGATGCCCTGTGATGCTTTAAAGAGAGCCACCTATTTTATACCTAGATATTGAAGTGTAATCTCTCTCTTGAGTTGGTAGAATCACTTATGATTGTTGTTTGAGTACCTGGTGCTAATTATAGTGGAGGGGACAGAACGTCAGATTAGCTTCCATAATCATTGTGTGTCTAAAATAAACTTAATAGGTTCACAAATTGTTTGGTTGGGATGGATTTCATGGTTTGTATATATCATGTAATCCTAACTTGTCAGGCTTTCCACACAGTATCTTGGTATACACCTTACTGGTGAAATTATGGTTTCAAAAGATTGATTCTGTGTTGCCTAACCATTTCTTGACAGACAAACTATAATTACAACACGTTGTCTAACACAAATCTGAATTAAAGGCCTCCTCTGATTTGAATTAATTCAAGACATTCAGAGTTAAGAGTGGGCTGAAATGGTAACTTTATCAATATCATGTCAGATATCTGAAACCTTTTGATGATAGATGCATTTCACTTAAAGTCACATATACACAAAAAACTGATTGAGAATAATCACCATTAAGGGTGTCTCAGATGCAAACTTAATTCTAATCAACTGGATGCACACCAGTTGAAAGATGGTTATCACAAGAATATAAACCAGGGAAGCCAAGTGTCAATTATCAGTCCTGTTATAATTCCAATGGGACTTTGCATGAATGTCCTGGTTAAATGCAGCATATTAAATTTGGAATAGGAAGGGTTATTAGGATCATAACTATAGATTTCCCAATAATATCTCACTTCTGAGTGAATCTAGGTAACTCCACACTCCACCAGAAATAATAGTTACACCAACTCCCAAAGACTCCAGGGGGCAGGTTTATCGGGTACTACACCAGAGCACTCAGAGTGTACTAGAAATGTATGATCTCTACTGTGTAAATAATGAAATACGTCTCAATGGTTTTTGAGAAATCTCAAATAAAGACATGCTACAAAACTGCAAGGCCCTTCAGCATTGTGACACAGTATTTGCACATATTTATTCACTTAATGGAAGAATCAGCAAGCATGTGATGGTCCACTAGAATGGTATTCATCTTCATAACAATCTTTCCACTGAAATACCTTGTTATCAACAAAGAGACCTGTGGTTTTGAGAGGGAGAAGGCAAACACTTTGAATTAGATTTTGGCATCATAGAGGACATACGATATACAGGTGGACTTTGGCAAATATGTGTTGGTTCGTATGTGATGACTGTGTCACAAAACTCTCAATCTTTTATGTAATCCAGTGTGCCATAATGTGTAAGACAGAAATATATACTGTTAAATTGTGTACTTTTTTGTAGAGTGTAATTTCATTTATGGATTACCGTTTGTGTAATACATTAATTCTAAAGCCTCTTTAACTGAAGCCTCATAGCGATAGGAGTATTTAAGCGACCACCATATGGGTATTGCTAGAGGCCGGTTATTATTAGAGGTAAGTACGCACCTACCACTAGCAGTAATGCCCCCAAACTATGTTAGGTCCAGTCAAGTTCTCAGAACTTCAGTCCCTGGCTTAACCCCTGGTAGCTTGGCAAAGAGCAGGCAGGCTTAACTTAGTAGACAGGCATGTAAAGCATTTAAATTGACACAAAAACGACAAAAATCGAATAAAGGGAAATGGAGGTATGACATTTTAAATATAAAATTTTTAAAAAATTGCTTTCGAGTGCTTTGAAATGAATAGCGCCACCCAGGGACATCTGGTCGAACTTGGCCAGAACAAAGTCAAAGTTTGAGGCCAACTGCAATGCAGTCCTCCTCAGATACAATGAGCGGAAGGCCTCGTTCAAAACTTTACTTTCACACTTAGAAACTTTTCTGGAGCTTTTTTCTCTCGCCATTGTGCAGTCCTCTTCAACAAGTCGATTTCAATGCAACATCATTGGTCTGCTTCTCTACGAAACCCTTATCAAATCCTGAAAGTCGGTAGCTCTGGAGCTTTCAGCGGGAAGAACCAGAAATCCTGGCCAGGTCGCAGTTGAAGTTAGTCGGTGTGACTCACGACGGCGAGTCGTTCCCTGGAGCTTATTCCAAAAGTAACTCTAAACTTCTCCAAACTTCTGGAATTTCTTCCTGAAGTGCTTCTTGAGATTTCAAAGTGTCCAACTTTCAAAATACAAGGGTCAAGGACCTCTGTGATGGTTCTTGAAAGTTTAGGACCACCATTTCCACAATGCAAGCTCTGGTAACCTATTGCTTTCAGGGAGTCTACACCTGAGTCATTTTTTAAACAAGGCAATGTCCTTGAATCTGTTGTTCCAGTATGCAACAGGAGCAGTGCTTTAGTATACAGTCCTTGGGGTTGCAGACCAGGGTTCCAGCAGGGCAGTCCTTCTTTTATTTTTGGTTTCAGGCAGCAGATATGAGTTGCAATGCGGATCAGCCACTTTTATTCAATCATCTTGTGGGACAGGCAGGGGGCACCCTTGTCCATTGAGCTGCAGGGTGACAGCTTCTTCCAAAGTGTGGCATTTTCTTGTCCCATAGAGCACTGCACTTTAAAGTTCCAAGATGGACGATTTTCCTCCAGAGGAGCAATGCCTGGTTAAACCAACCTACTGGTGTTGCTCATTTCCATTAACACTACCCTCTGGACATCTGCAAATCCCTTTCCTGGACCTATCATCTATCCGTGGGGTACAAGAGGAGAGGACAGGCCTGGCTGGCATCCCTGTCTGTCCTGCTTCCTTTGTAGCTGAGTTTGATTTACCCAGACCCCTACCTGGCCTGGCCTCGGCATCTGCAACTTCCCCTCATCAAATAACCTCTGCTCAGTGCAGGCCACTTATCACCTCATCAAGGCAGCCTGGCTAATCCTGTTAAAGCTGACCAATCAGGAGAGGCCACTAGCAGGCTGGAATTTGGTTTACAGAAAATAAAGTCGTATAACTTTATTTGTGTATTAGTTATGATAAATTCAACAGTGGTAAGTTGTTGGATTTATCATAACAAATATGTTGAGTCCTTTCATGATACATTAAGCCCCTTCCTAGCAATACTTATGCTTATGGAAAATATTCCCATGTTAGCCTATGGAGCTAAGGGCCAGATGTAGCAAAGGATGTTTCCTATTCTGTGTCAATGGGAAAATGTGTTCATACATATGGCCCTAAGTGCCTACAATGAGGGCAAACAAAAGGTGCAGTTTTTCCCTAACCAGGGCATATAAAACATCTTTTATAATGTTCCTGCTTATAGATACATGGCACCCCACTCCTGAGGCATCTAAGGGAGACCTTAGGGGTGATTTATACATACAAATCACTTTGGAAGTAACTTTAGTTCCGAATTTGTACACATTTTACTTTTTAAAGACAGTCTGCACGGCTGCCTTTAAAAATGACAGCAGGCAATACAGCAGTACATACTCCAGTGTAGGAAATTTACTGGGCCTCTAAACTTCCCTGCCTTATTATATACTAGGGACTTATAGGTAGTTTGAATCCCCCTTGCCCAATTATCTACTAGGGACTTAGAGGGGTCTTTCATTGCTAATTGTAATTGTATCATTTTTCCATATACTTTTCATTCAGAGCACTGGCCCCAGGCCTGTTAAGCAGAGCCCAAGGCACAGTCAGGGTCGGTTACCACCACTATCAGCCAGAAACATTGGGGTGAACATGCTAAAAGGATGGCTTTCTCACTTGTATCCTTAGATTTGGTTGTTGGGAGGTAAGTATTACCTTGTGTGCATATATTACGACAAAAGGCAGATCCAATCAATATAACAAGATTGAGAACTGTGGGTTTTTCTGGGCACTGTGCAATCTATCGACCATCAAACCTGTGGGGTATCATATGGGTGTAAATATTACTAATACATAATTAGTTGTCTCCTTACCAGAGAAGGAAGAAGCAACAGGCTTGCATGCTCATCACAGACAGCATGTTGTATGATAAATAAGAATAGGCCAGCTTCTTTTATTCTTAGATATCCCTCTTATGTAGCTATAGAATAATTGATCGATTTTAGGATACTAAGCAGTGACTAAAAATGTGTTAGTACTTCATTCCCATTAAATAATGCACAATTGCAATTATACACTTTATTTTCCCTGGCTGAATACACTACTGTTCCCCTGCTGCACTGGAGAAGTCATAGCAATGTGCCAGGCTTTTCACCAAACCCTTGAAGTTGCAGGGTCAGTCAAGCAATATCAAATGGGCTAGAGATTATTTTACTACAAACTAGGGCACTGGTCTGTGATGTAAGTTGCTCTCATTTAAGGTAGCACCAATAAAACCTAAATATTACAGATTGAGTAAAGATTGAAATGTCCAACCATAGCTATGAAACTGGGAAGATATGTTAGGATTAGGAGTAACTAAAAAAATGGCTATTTAATGGCCTGAAGCCCCTTTGTGACTTCAAGTCCATGTCTTCCCATTGAGTGGGAATCACTCTCAGTACTGATGGTGGTAGGCTGCTTATCAGACCTGCGAGCACAAGGGCTTATACTTTGAACACTCTGTCTTCCTCAGGTTTTTCTGAATTTCTCATTAAACACAACTGGAAAATGTCGATATAAATGTGTTTAATGGAAGGAGACAGCTTGTCAAGCAATATCACTGTGCTTGTAGATGGTAATTTTGTGGGCAGGTCACCTTTAGGCTCTGATCATGTATACCGAGGTCGTCCTGATACCCTGTGTCTCTGTGTCAGGACTCCTTAGGCTAGATAAATGGCTTCCTGGAAATCTCTCAAACATCATTCAGCATCATTAAAATCTGCTGATTATCTGTGAACCACTGAGCCACATGGCTTTCCACCTCACTCAGCTCCTTCAAACTCGTCTCGGATCGCAACCCACTGCCAGCAGCTCAAGCTATTACCTCATCTACAGGAACTACTGATGCTGAAACTCTATTGTATTACCTGCAGGCATCTCATCACAGTGACCAATATAAAACACCTCTTAACCTCCATCCGTAAACCTAACAGACGTTAAGTTCCTCTTCAGGACAATCAAACACTATGGGAATTTTACCCTACCCCCATTTCCAGTTACTCCAAATCAAAACGCATAGCCATCAACAAATTATTAAGCAACAAAATCTTGCAACCAAGCATCAGTCAAGAGATACTCAACAGTTCTTCATTAATTCTACAATCACCCTCATACCAAATACCTAATTGGACCGCTGTCAACACTCTAGCTACCAATGACTTTATTGGATAAATCCTTGTCCTGCTAAACAAGCCCAGCAGGGAACTGGGTGATCTTTCCCAAAATGGCCTAATCACCCGGGTCCCTTTCCTTGAAGGTTCATCAAACTGTCAGTTGTCACACTATTACACAAGAAGATTAAGTACAACAAACTCCTCAGGATTATCAGGGAGGTTTTATGCCACGATGCAGCACAGAGACTGCCACCATCCAAGTAAATGATGCTGCCCCCCAAATACCCACCTGCAGAAACCCATGCTCATTACTCACTGCTGGGCTTCAAAGGGCACTAGCTACGAAGGTCCATGACTTACCTGACACAACATAGTCCACTTCAGTCAATCCCAATAACATGTGCCACTCGAAAAGCAATGCTTGCATGCAAGCCTCTTTCATCGAAGGGCAGTAACAGGGCATCCAGCAGAAAAGATGAAGAACTGTCTGCTCTCCTTTGTATTCCCCACTTCATTTAGAGTGTGGGAGCTCTTTATAGCGGGGCTACTTCTTGCTCTGCCATTGGAGCGCCTTTACCACAGACCCAGTTCTGACGGAAATGGCATCAAATGGGATGCGGATTAAGGCAATTTCCCAGGTGTCCCTTGGAAGCCGTTTCAGAAGCAAAATGTCAACACCAATGGTTGGCTTGCTTAGAGAAGACACCCGGGCCACCAATCTCTAAATGGCCCCATATTTCAACAATGCTTAAATGAATATCTTCTTGCAAAGCATCTAGGGCCAGATGTAGCAAAGGGTTTTACCCATTCTGTGTCTATGGGAAAATGTGTTCGTACATATGGCCCCTATAAACTATGCACGAGATTCAGTGTGGACGACTGCGAGTGTCTTTGTACACAGTGTGTTCTCATGCATTTGTGTTCATCTTCACATCACCGTTTGCAAAAAAAATGGCGGCATTTCATTTGCATGGGGTGTGTTATACGGAAACGGCATTTCACACGCACAGTGTTTGTTCCCATGTCGCCCATCACATCAAGGCAGGCGCGTGTGACAGCGGCATTGTAAGTAGCTCATTTGTTTTAATTTAGGGCAGATAGCAAGGTGTTCTCTTTTCCTTGTTTATTGCTTGCCTGCAATCCCCCCACGTGAAGACAAATGGCATTACCAGCCTCAGCAGCACATCTGAAAATCATTGAATTTTTAGTCCAAGTTGCAGCAGATATTTCTTGTTTGACAAAGTACATCAATAGCTGTCACGGGCTTCGAGATTGAATTTAAAGCCATTTACAGAACAAAGGAAGCAAGAAAGACTTCAACCTGACGTGCATTTCAGTAAAACGTAGAAAATACAATGGGAGAAGTGACACGCTGCCATCCACGTCTGATACTTTTAGATACTTTTATCTATTTTAATTACCAGCACATCACAGGGATCTCGAATAACGATCAGCCGAGAACCTGTTCTTATGTCAAGATGATTATAACACAGCCAAGAGGCACCTAGGTTTCCATTTAATCCGTGGGATCGTGAAGTCTGCCAAGACTGGTCACTCTGGATTACCGCAGACTCCCTGCTCCCTCTGCAGTCATCAAGAGTTGTTAATGTCTAAACAAGGACATCAAAGTAAGGCCCATATTTATACTTTTTTTGCGCCGCATTTGCGCCACTTTTTGACGCAAAAACGGCGCAAACTTACAAAATACAGGCCCTTATTGATACTTTTTTAGCGCCGCATTTGCGCTGCGTTTTGACGCAAAAGCGGCGCAAACGTACAAAATACAATTGTATTTTGCAAGTTTGCGCCACTTTTGCGTCAAAAAATTACGCAAATGCTGCGCTAATAAAGTATAAATATGGGCCACAATTGTATTTTGCAAGTTTGCGCCACTTTTGCATCAAAAAATGAAGCAAATGCGGTGCTAAAAAGTATAAATATGGGCCTAAATACTTGGGTCTTGTCTAAATCATGTAGAATATAAACTATTTGTCATGACACTCTGTGTTGTATTGCAGAGAAAAGGACATGTGACTCTTGTTGGCAACAGATAACATTTGTCTTCAAATTTATTCTTACTGAATGAACAGATTTTCTTTTTTCATTTGCCCTAACACCGGCTAGAACAGGAAATTTGAATGAATGCTCAATATGGGCCGCCCTGAGCCCTGCTGCAGTCAGAAGCCCCATCCAGCTTTCCACATTCCAAGACTCTTCGGTCCAGGTAAGGCTACAGGTGATCTGGAGGAGAGCAGCTGCACACGTTTCTGCTAATTTTTTTGAGTAATGGGAAACATTTATAGATAACTGGTGCCTAGAAAGACCCCAAAAAATGAAACAACCTGCTGCTCCTATTTGAATATTCTGGACACGTTAAAAACAAAATAGAGTCTACTTTGAGACTTTGCATCTCAAGAACATATCTGCACAACAGAACAATCCTGCTAATGCCTCGATGGACTTTTGTGGTTAATTTGCATGAAGGAGGCATGCTTTCTACAGAAAGGAAACCGTGGAATAAATAAGGTAATTGTTTAGTTTTTGGAGGGCCCAGCTTCATCTTTAACCAGGATATCTTCCCCAGGCAGAACCCATCTCTGGTGCCACTAATCGGTGTTGCTATCACTGTTGATGTGCTTCGAGCTGCCATGAGTGATGTGATGTATGAGGCGAAGAGCAGCGACAGCCGAGTGAGTTACGGTTTGCATGGTTTGATGTAACTAGTACATTTTAGGCCCACATTTTAGGCCACAACTGATGTGCCACTTTTTCTGCACCTTCTACCAGCAACTAAGGACACCATGATTATTATAAATAACCATGGCGGTCGTTATCACAATAGAGTCAAAAGTTTTGATGCTATTGTGGCGCTTTGCTACACTAGCGTAAAAAATGTTGATGCTAGTGTAGCAAAGTGCAAGAAGGCCCATACGTTTCTATGGGAGTGTCATTTTAAAGCCTGCTCTGGGCAGGCGTTAAAAATGACGCCAAAAATGACGCCGTGAAATATGTTAAATTCCACTGCGCAATTTTTACATGCCTCCTAGTGCCGCAACGCACCCCTTGCATACATTATGCATGGTGCAGGCATAATGTGGCGCAAGGGTTTACAAAGTGGCGCAATACATGCATTACGCCACTTTGTAAATATGGCGCAGGGAAAAAGCAATTTTAGCACCGCCTTACCGTAAAAAAAGTGTAGCTATGGCAGTGCTAAAGTAGCGCTAGGGGCTTTTAAATATGCCTCTTAATAGCAGAAAGTATCAGGAATCCACCATCATGAAGTTCATTTTAACTGTATTTCAGTTAATTTCTGAGATTTCTAACAAGTAGTGTTTGTCTTATGAGCCAAGCTAGCCTTAACGTACTGTTAAAAAGAATTTCAGTCAACATATTATTAAATTGATATACATAAATAGAATGAGCATGAGGGACTAAAAAAAGAGACAGAGAAAGAGAGACACAAATAATTCTACATAACAAGAGAGAGACGGGGGAGAGAACACTAGACAGATAAATATAATGAGAGGAAGAGACATTTGAGGTAAGTAGAGTGAGAAACGTGGGCAGAGAAACCACGGGTGAAAGGAGTGAGAGAGAGGTAGAGAGAAAGAAAGAGAGCTAGTAAAGTTAGACCTTTGGTCTATGTTTAGACCAAAAGTCTAAACTTAGACCAAAAGTCTAACTTTACAAAAAGTAAAGTTGTACTTTAGGTCTAAACTTAGACTTGTGGTCTAAGTTTACCTTTGTGAATCGTGCCCTTAGTTATTAAAAGATATCCCAGTACTAACGCGTGAAGTTTTGTGAAAAACAATTTCCAAGCAAGAAAACTAGGGTAATGTGTTAATGCCAAACAAAAGAAAACATAAGGTATTAGGCCTGTGGTTGGGTGCATCACTTTGATTGTTTCCTCTTCTGTGAACGCCTGGCAGCCAAGCCCCGCCATACTCTGGGGCTATACTGTGAGGGTAGGTTTCATAGATGATGGATGTAGTATGAAATTTAAAATGTAACCTAAAACCAAAAAACTCATGTCATGGGACAGTTATGGTTATTGGCACAAATCATACATTGCACCCGTCATGAAAATCCTAACCCCCCCAAATGCTCTGATTTCAACCTTGAAGTATTTTTACCCATAAAAAAACAGAAATGAACAATTGAACATTATTAACTAACAATGTATTTTCAAACAATGTAGATACTGTACTGCACTCATAGTGACAACAGCCATAATGTTAATGATAAGTTGATAGGTAATTCAGCGATAAAGGCAGCAATGCCATTTGTCATGTTATCTGGGCACGTTATGGTTTTCATGGTTGGTGAAGTGACTAATTTGTAAAAAAAAAAAAAAAAGAGCCTCATCTTAAATAAGTGTGACAATTTGAACTATTGCAGGCCAACCTGAGTGCTAAGTATAGACAAGAAGCACTAGTTTTTTAATTGTTTTAAGTATATGGAAGTGTGAAACAGTTTGCTAGTCTTAAAAAAGACAGACACACTATGTGGTAGACAGCCATAATTAAGTGCTAATGTTTATAATTAAGCGGCAGTGCTTGGCACCAGCAAACACTGGCAGAAATTAAGCACTGGGTTGATGCAAAAGTTATAGTTTGTGTAACTAACCATAACTGGTTAATATTGAGGGCTTTTAGGTTTTATAACATAACCATAACTGCAATTTACCTAAGTTTTCAATGTAATTTCAAATGTTCTTTTCAACATACATTAAGGTGCTACGATTGGAAGAACTCCCATTTAAAAGTTTGGCAATTTTGTTATTTAAAAACTCAGTAAGATATTTTCTCTTTCTAACTCCTGGTGACAGTTGTGTAGAAAGGCAAGAACAGCAATTGATAAAATATAGTATTGTGTCTAAAGGTGTAGTCCAGGGAAGCTGCATGGACCACAAATATGCAAGGTGTATGCGATCCAAGGCAACACTGCGATTTTACAAACAGTATTCTTATCTTGTGCCTGTTTGATATGGCAGCACATGGCAGCTGAAAGGCAATCAGGGGCCTGATCAGATAGCACAGATTAATTCTACGTTTTGAATACTTTGTCTGAATGAAGCTGGAATTGCTTTGCACATTTTGACACCATGTACAATTCCATCAGATCTCTTCATATTGAAACATGAACATTTTCAATTTTCTGATAACATTTGCATTTTTTGGAGTGCCATATTCAGCTTTTCTGTGTATGCACTCTGAGGCTACATATACAAAAAAGTTTAGATTTCTATTCATAACACCCCAATAATACATTTTGGACCATCTAATACAAGGTTAAGATGCTCACTCATGGGAAGAAATTGTGTGGCGTTATCACTGTAGCATTTTTGTTTGATTTCCAAAGAACCAATATGTGCATGAAGGTGCAACTTTATATACATGTAATGCCCACAGCAACAGGACAAAAGCTATCCTATACATCTTACTTTTTTTTTTTTTTTTAGTACAGATGACATATACATTGAATTGATGACTTTTATAAAGGCACTCCGAAAGCTAAATCTATCCTAGATCCTTCCTTTAATAGTTTAAATTGAAAACAACCCTCTGAATATTTCTCCAGTATTGCGTATCCTTTCTCCTATATGCACTTCCTGAGTTTCTTTTTAGTACTTTGGTCATCAAGATTTGGAGTCTATTGATTATGTCTTTCCAGGGAAAAACTGGAAAAAAACAAATCATAATTGCCAAACACAGTTTGAAGTAGAAAATAAGAGAAACCTACAACAATCTGAAAATATACTATAGGAAAAAAGAAAAGACTATGGGCCTGATTTTAGGAAAGTGGCGCTGTACCCAGTGCAGTGCCACTTTCCTTGCACCCCTTAGCACCCCCTAACTCCACCATGTGTGTGCCGTATTTAAGATATGGAGCACCATGGCGGTAGTTAGGGAACTAGCATCAACATTTTTGATGCTAGTTTGGAGATTTGCAGGATTAGCGCCAAAAGGTTTAATGCTAATCCTGCAAAAGCCCATTGAGGCCATTGTAAACAATGGTGTGCCTCCTTTTAACGCGTGCTGTGAGCAGGCGTTAAAAGTGGGCCAACATTTTTTTGTTCCCCCCCTTAAGGGGGAACACCCCGTTTGCCTGGCACAGGCATAATGTAGCACAAATGTAAATTTGGCACAGCGATTTTGGCCCCGTTAGGCCACCTTAGTGTAAAAAATGGCACTAATGTGGTGCACGGATGCGCTAGGGGCTCTTAAATCTGCTCCAATATGTCTGGGGTTGATGTAATAATGTTGTACATTATTGTTAAGTAAGGCATGCAGTAATGTGCCTCCTGGATATCAGTTTAAGGAACTGCACTCCAAGAATGGAACTGGGGTCATATAACTCTGCACATGGACCATAAGGTGAGGGCGTGAGTTATAGTTACCTTAGGGCACAAGTTATAGTTACTTGAAATAACTCTATCAGAGCTGAATTTCTATCTTTTTGCACATTTAAAATGTGAGCCTAATTATAACGTCTCTGTAGCCATTTTTTTAAAAGTGAATTTATATTCTTTGTTAAAATTCTATTTCCTAACTATAACTTTCCTGTAACCTTTGTTTTTTTAATGTTAAGTAATTTTAATTATTATACGTTAATCCAACCAACTCCAATAACCACCCTAAAATCACCTTACCACGCAAAAACCCATACCCACCCTAAACCCTAAAACACCTTAAAACCACCTTAAACCTTAAGAATTCCCTTGCCACCCAAAAACATATACTCACCCTAAACCCTAAAATTGCCCATGCTTCCCAAAAACACATACGCACTCTAAATCCTAGAAATTCCACTGGCTCCCAAAAACCAATACCTACCCCTAACCATAAAACACCCCTTGCCACCCAAAAACCCAAACCCACCCTAAACTCTCATGTTACATTGCCAAGCAAAAATCCATACTCACCCTAAACCCTAATATTACCCATGCCACTCAAAACCTCATACACACCCTTACCCTCATTATAAATTTGACTGAATAGGGTGAGGGATTTACCATATGTGATAAATACCATTACTCCAGGGTGAGCTATTTAACATTTGTGGTAAATACCTCTTATTTCTAGTTGTTAAAAGGAAAGCGGTGCATAACATGCAGAATCATTTTTCAGCACACTTCGGCAGGTTTGCAGTTCTGGAATTTGTCACTGGAAAAATGTATAATTCCAATCCCTGTGCAAACATGTAGTTGCACAGGGATTAAAATTTTGCCTAATTCTTAATGAGTGCCCATGTGACAAAAATCAAATGTAGTAATTGAAGAGATTTAAATTAAGTCCATAGGCATGACTAGTTTGTGGATAGGAGGTGTGGTTCTGAGCAGTATTACTTTTAGTATTATAATTAGTTAGGTAGGGTCAGCATTATAGTAAGCATTGTGGATAGAGTTAGTTTTAGTGCTAGTGATATTGCCATGCTCTTGCAGCATTATGATTTTATGCAGAATGGGTTTCTGTTTATAGTCAGCTGTTGGACTTGGCCCGGTCTGCAGGGTTACCCCCCAAACATTTTGCCTTCATCCCTGTTATTTCTTTTGTTGACCATAGGTCTCTCTACACTTTAGCCCAGCCAACCAGTGCTACATGTCTTGTGTCCTCTCATTTAAACATAGTAAAATGGGCTTACATGTGATTGTCATTTTTAATTTACTTGTAAGACCTTTATAGAGTGGTAAACCATATACCCAGGGCTTGTAAATTAAAGTCTACTAGAGGGTCTGCAGCAATTTTGTACCGCCCACTGCAGTAGCCCCTTGTCCCAGTCTGGTATTGCAGCCTGAATGCAGTTTTAAACTGCCAGTTTGACTTGACAATATAATCTCCTTGCCAAGACTTAAACTCCCCTTTTATTGAATGTGAGTCATTCCTAAAGTGGGCCCTGGCTAGCCCACAGGGCAGGGTGCAATGTACTTGAAATCTGAACATATATTTTTAAGTTTTATATGTCCTGGTAGTAAAAAAAAAACTCTTACATTATTTTTTAAATTACTGTGAGGCCCACCTCTCCCATTAGACGTTGGGTTTCGTTATTACGTCAAGTCAGTACTTACATTTGATTGAGAACAGGTAAGCATTTCATGTCTGGTGTCTGAGAAATTGTAATTGAAAATTCTCTTTAACGGTAGAGTTGGATTCAAAGTTACCATTTTGAAAATGCCACTTTTAGAGAGTTGGCATTTTCCTGCCTACGCTATGTGGGGCCTGCAGCTGCTCCTGGGTCATGGGTGTAGGTGGCAGTTGGACATTGTTTATTCGTCTTAGATTGCCACAAAATAGTGTGATTATGTGTGCTTGGGTAGCCCATCAACTGGCATGATAAGAGTAGGAGCTGGGTGCAGCCCCACTTGCAATTGAATAGGCTGTGCTCTACCTCACACTAAGGATTTGTCACCCCTGCATTATTCATGCAACAAGCTTGCAGCCTGGGAAAGAGAGTCAAGAATTTACAAGCACTTCAAAGGAAATTCTATAGAAACTCAACCTACTTCAAAGAAGGCATCATGTATTAAAAGGGGACCCTTTGCTCCTCCTCTTCAGTTGACTGTTGACTTTCTGTACCTGAGAAAGGACTCAGAAGAATGCATGCTGCTGTGTACTCCACTTGACTGTTTTCTGAAACTGGAAGGACTGCTTTGTTGCCTGGAGCTTGCCTTGAATGTGCAGAGGCCTTTCCTGCTGCTTGGGCCCAGCTTCATCACCTGCACTCCGGACTACCAGAGTAACTGTAAGTGCTAGTTTTCTGGCCCCATGTTCAGCGTCTCAGGGACAGAAAAGGCTTCCTTTATCTTTAACCCACACCTGGACCAATACAGAGTGGGTCCTAACTCCTCAAGTGTGCCCCTCCAGCTAAAACGCATATAGCCCATATAGCCAAAATCCAAAACTTTGGACTTAGAAAATGTTTGGCTAAAAAGCGCTTTGAGAACTGAGAGAAGACCGGGACCAACCTGCTTGTCTATCCACGGAAGGTGCACCACTGGTCGACCTGACTTAGTTGCAGCTCCTGCTATGTTCTTTGCCGTAGCAGAAAGTCCTATTCAGTGGTCCCTTGCCAAAGGTGTGTCCGGCCTCATGAAATTCTTCTTGGCTACAGCCTCCTTTCTTGTCCTGCTGGAGATTTCTGACTTTCAAAAAAAGTGACTACATCCAAACGTAGAAATCTTCACCATGACTTCATTCAGCATTTCCCTGACAATGACACTCCCTCCTTGGACATTGCCTGCAGCCTTGCCTAACTGAACTTTACCATCTCAAATCATTTTCTTCAAAATTTCTTTTAAGTTCAAAGGTAAGTGCCGATCCGGCCAAATCCACTTTTTTTTATCCAACTTGTGCTCCGTCGTGGTCGGCCATATTTTTCAACTTTGACCCGGTCTCATGCGACTAGATGTTTTTGGGTGGTGCTTCCATGTTTTAGGCACTAGATTTTACAACAAACTGTAAAAATTCTTAACTCCAGTTCTACTGATTGGATTTTTTTCATTTTGATGTCAAATAATGTATTAAAATGTACTCTATTTTCCTAAATTGGTCTAGGTTTTTCTTTGGTTGGGTTTTCACTTTACTACTGTTTGTGTGCTGCATAAATACTTTACACATTGCCTCTAAGTTAAGACTGACTGCTTAAGTGCCAAGTTACCAGGGTGGTTTCGCAAGGGTTAATTAGGAATTTTTTGTGGTTCACCGTGATGGGGATTGTGGCTGTTGCTTGAACTTGGGTCACCACTCCCCTTTCAATCAAAAATCCAATTTCTCAAATTAGCCCATTGTTAGCTAAAATGTATATCATTTTTGATTTATCATTAGCTATGTGGATTTCTATGCTCCCCGTCATTCAATACCACATGTGAAGTGTTTGAGCTTGATCCAAGTGGTTTACTAGATGCACAAGGTATGACTTGATCAAACTGTGGTTTTGAACTCCCCAAGCAATATAGAAGCAGAAATAGAACCCCCAAATTATTTCAGTTTTGTTTAAACAATATCTAAAATGTTTACATTATGGTAAAGCCTCTCCTTTTTGTTAAGGTCCAGGTGTTAGATCACAAGAGACAGCTGGTACACATGGTAACAATTAGCGAAATATAGTGGAGTGCCTTTTGCTAGCAGACGCTATTACAATTTTAAAAGCAGGATCCATTTATCTTAATGTAATATGATAGAACTGTAAATGCAAACAGTTAAATATTGTGTTCTGGGAATTTGGCAGTATGTGCAGATGATATAAAAAGCATATATTTCCAGAAAACCTCATTTTTCACAAGAATCTTGGACATTGATTTATAGGGGTTTCTCTGATGAATGTGTCATGGGCACGCACTCATATTTCTTTCCTATAAATGTATTACAAGAAGGCAGAGCACAAAGCACCATGGTAACATGTTCATTGAACTACAAGAGAGGAGACTCAATGATGAAATGTATTTATCAAACCTTAAGGAGACCTGACCTATTTGGGAATTATACAAAGACAGCTTTTACAGATGTCAATAAGTTATATATGTTTCCAGCATAAAGAAAACAAACCTTGTGTGAGAAATGTATTTTGCTGGTATCAGAAAAAATGTTTATTTTGCTTTTTGTTTAATATTGACAAGGACGTGTAATCAAGATGAACATGAACAAATTGCGGTCAACATATATATTGTTTCATCATTTTATATGAAATACACCAGACATTTTTTGAAATATTGTAAAAACCTGCCAGGTATCAAATTTGGGAAAGCATTTGTTTGGCTAATGTATAAGGTTCAATTTAAAAAAACTGCATGATCCAATGTGATCATCTGGGGAGATGTGTTGATCTTATGAAATTAAGACGGCAATGCACAGTCACTCCGGATTGTATGCTCTGGTTTCCCTCATCCTTGCTTTCAGGGGCTAAGCAAGCCTTCAAAAGAGGCAGTTCAATGCACCAATAACCTAAAAGGGAGGGGAGTTTTGAGGGCACAAATCGTAACTACAAATGAAACCCTAATTTTATAGGAGAGGGCACCAAATGCCTGCACTGTTCCATACACAATATCAGCCTCTCTTAAGGACCTAATCACCCCCAGCATATCTCAACAAGGGACTTATGGAAGTCCGCTGGCTCCCATTGTCATTTGCAGGAGCACCTGGATTCCTGTAGGTCCGCCGCAAACCATTTAGGTGTTTTGCTATGTCGAGTTCCTGCTGGTTTCCTTAGGGGGACTACAATGTGTGTGCAGTTCGATAGCTAGCGGTGTAGATTGCGTGCAGCTTCATTTGTGTCCGTTGCATCCAGTGGGAGGAAGTGGTTGAGAGTGCCCCAGCTTCTGCCAGGGGGTGGGGGAGCATAGTGGCGTGCGATGTTCTTTGTGCAGGTAAAGTGGACTTACTTGTGGTCAGTCCAATGGTGTTTGGAGGTGTGAGAGATAGTGAATTTGTCCTCTGCTGAGAAAACTGGTTCGAGAATGTGTC
Source organism: Pleurodeles waltl (assembly GCF_031143425.1). Classification (NCBI taxonomy): domain Eukaryota; kingdom Metazoa; phylum Chordata; class Amphibia; order Caudata; family Salamandridae; genus Pleurodeles; species Pleurodeles waltl. The sequence continues at coordinate 1,263,922,823 of NC_090437.1, forward strand.
CAGCTCTGTGGGTGAGGCCGTTGATGAGTTGTTTGAGGCCGAGAATTATGAGGTTGTCCACGAGGTTTGTGGAATATCAGCTAGGTGTAAAAAATATTAATTTGAGCACACTGAAGGAGAAGCAGGTATCAAAGTGGAAGTTGAGGTTGCCGAGTGTGATGTAGTCGGAAGAGGTGAGTGCTTGCGGGGCGACGAGGTCGGAGCTGTCTTCATAGAACTGGGGTTGGGGTCTAGGTGGCCTGTAGATGAGGGTGTCATGGAGGGAGGTGTTTGGGTTGGTCTCAATCTGGAAGTATAGGTGCTCATGGGTTGACTGAGACTGCGACTCATTGGTGGTTGTCAGGCAGAGGTTGTTCTTGTAGACTATGGCAATGCCTCCTCCAGGCCGGTTGGCTCTGTCATTGTGGATGATTTTGTAGTTGTCCGGGATGGCCGTGGCGATGTCTGGGGCAGTGGTGGGGGTGATCCATGTCTCCGTGAAGAAGGTGATGTCCTGGGCTGTCCCAGGAGGTCCCAGACTTCTACCGCGTGCTTGACGAGGGAGCGTGTGTTGAAAAGTATGCACTTGAGGTGCAGGATGATAAGATGGGCCCTGGAGGGTGCTGGAGCACGCGCGGCAAGAAAAAGGTCCATGAGTGTTCCCTGGGTCGGCTTGGTGCCAGGCATAGAGTGCTGTCGTCGAACCGGCGGATGGGGCGAGAACCAGGGTCCATGGTGCTGGGCGCTGTTCAGGCACGGGAGGCCGCAGACGGGCTTGCCTTTGGTGCGCCAGCTATTAAGAAGGGGAGAGAGGCGGGGGGTCCGGTCAGCTGGTGGTGGGAGGGCAGGAAAAGCGTTCCGCAGAGGTTAAGGGGCAGCAGCGGTGCAGGGAAAAACACAGGACAGAGAAGGAAGAGAAAAGAGACAAGGGGAGAAAAAAGGAATAAAAGAAAGAAAATAAAAACAAAAGTGAAGGCAGAAGTAAAAGGCAGGAGTAGTGAGAGACAGAAGATACTTATTTGCAGATGATCACTGGGCCACCATGGACGAGGCACAGGTGGAGGTGGGCCTCAAGCTGAGAGTCAAGCAGGCTCTCAGTTTACCCAGGGCAGAGGCAGCAACAACAGGTGGAGCTGCACAGGGGAGGGCAACAGACGCTGACCATGGGGTCAGAGGATCTTACCCTCAGCTTTTCCAGTTCAGTTATCTCTCTCTCAAAGGACCTCTTTTTCTTATCCCAGCTTAAATCAATGAAAAATAATTAATTGGGTTTAAAGATGCAAAATCAAATTTTTCACATGGTTTTGGATAACTTCACTGCAACAAGGTTGCTTCTCCTTTAGTCTGCTCAAATAAATATTTTCTACACTTAGCTGATATTCCTCCAGTGTTGATAGTGGATATGGTGCTGGACATCCATTCTGTTCTTGTATCTAGGTTTGGAAAGGGATGTGGAAGGCTTCACCTGCATAATTCCACCATTTACCGCTGAGTCACCAATTAAAAAATGTCTGGAAAGAAGAAGGTTACTGTGATCCTTGGCACCTACCTACGCCATTGCAGGGTCTACAAAACACCTACCATATCAGTATACCTTTCTGGGATCATCAAGTGGTGAAACAGATTGATGAGTGGGTGGTGCTGTGGTCTGGAAGGCCTGAGTGAGAGGTTACCCTGTAATACTAATCCTGCAACATAGGGAATCCCAAGAGGATCCCTGAGCCAGTCAACCTTTTGCTGAAGTCTAGGGGAGAATCCCTAGGAGCTTTCTGAGCCCCAGGATGGGGGATGCATTTAGTCATATTAAAACAGTAAATAAAGTGAAAACTGTAAATGTAGAATTTGAAACTATAAATAAATGTGTGTTTTGTTAGGATTAAATGCACTCTAACCATGTCCATAGATTTTATCATAATGATTAAAATGTATGTGACATTTAGATTTTGGCACAGTTAAAGCCTCAATACAAGCAAGGACATAATCCTCTAGACCTAAATATATGGCTATATTGCATACACCTATGGCTTACAAAGATTTAATACTACTCAACTGATTCACTGACGTCCTACATATTCACGTACATTTCCTTTCAGCTCCAGAACATTTGTCTATGAATAGTCTTTACTTTACATACCCAAGCAATGAAACCAGCTGTTTGCCCTGCTTTAGAAATTCAGATAAGTTTGAGAAAGGCATTATACTATAGGAAAATCCATCTGTGCAAGGTTACCCGACAGGATGAACAAATAATCTGACATTGTGTGCTGGTGTTTTTGAACTTGGGGCAGTGGGAGCCTGCGAACACCTCTTTCTACATGTGATCTTCCTCCTAAAACATTGTAAATTATTGGTTAGGATCATTTGGCATAACTGGCTTCTAAGCAAACACTGAACAGAACCCTCATAAATTGCATGAATGTCATCTGCTTAAAATGGGACACCTGGACTTTATCTACAAAAATATGGGGCCTAAAATGCCACTGCAAGCAAATATGCAGCCTTAACATGTCACATTAAAACCAAAATGACATGGTTATGTCTAGTTCAACCATGATATAAGTAAACTAAATGGATGCCTTGATTTTAACTTGATATAAGTCAACTAAGGGAAGCCTTGAAACCACTGAGGTGAGTCATATACAGTGTGCAAATGTAACAGGGAAGTTGAGCTACGTTACATGGTTCTGCATTAACAGTAGCCACACACTATTTTCTTAATTGGCATTTAAGGTTTCCAGGAACTATCCTGAACTATGATTAAGCAGTATATTTATGGATCATTTGCTTAGGCCAGGGCACAGACTGCATTCTTGTAAAATGTTGCAGTCAAAATGAGATATTAATGGTAAAAGCAGATTTTTTTGCATAAACTACATGAAGATTTCTCTGATGTTGATTTCTGCCTCATGAACTGGGGTGAGTACAACAGTACTGCTTAGGTAGGAACCTTTTTGCAGTGCTAGTAATTAGATGTTCCACCAGCCCAGAACCATGCTCCAAAAGCTGTGAAGTACTATTGATAAGAGCACTGTTATTTTGGGGTTGCAGTCCCTACTTTAGGTCCACAATCAGGAAAGCAAGGATATATGACTGTTTGAGCTGACATTGCCACAGTATTTTCCCCTTGAGGGGAGTAGGACGTTTAAGGCAGTGGTGCACCTGTGACATTCCATCACATTTCAAAAACAAGATGAGTAGTAATGGCTATGATACAAGTCCTGCTATAGACAGACTGAGAGATGTTGCTCTTTGATGAATGGGGAGTGGTACATTATTAGAATGAACGCCCATATACCAACCAGACAAAGAAGTAGGAATTAGCCTCTCATCTATTATCTTGACATTTTGCTTTCGGGAATGACTTTCTCTATAAAGTAAATAGAGTTCTGAAAAAGTGAGGGAGCATAATCTTACTAATCAGCACTGCTGTCACCACCAGTCATTTCTGGCATACACAAAGAAAGACTAAGGCCCTCATTATGAACATGGCGGTCTGGACCGCCATGCCGGCGGTGGCGGTAATTACCAGACTGCCATGTAATAAATGTGGCAGAGCCACCACTTATGAAACTCTGCCACCGCCAGGCTTACGCCACAAGGAAGCCTGGGGGTGGCGGAGTATCATATCCGACAGGGCAGTGCTGCAAGCAGCACTGCCCACTGGATAATGAGCCAGGTTCCACCAGCCTTCCCCTGGCAGTTTACACTGCCAGGGAAAGGCTGGCAGAATGGGTGAGTCGGGCCCCCATGCACAGCCCCGTTGCACATTTAATTGCCTGATTTACTGGCAGTGAAATGCGCGGCGGGTGCTGCTGCACCTGCCGCAGTGCTACATTGCCGCTGGCTCTATTTGGAGCCGGCTTCAATGTTCAGGCCCTGCATTCAGCTGGGCCGGCTGGTGGAAACACTGTTTCCACCTGCCAGCCCAGCTGAATGTTCTTTATGTGGCCGGTGGGGAGTTTTGCGCGATGGCGGTCTTCTGTTGACCATCAGCGCAGAACTCAGCGGGTTTTCCCGCCGAGTTCGTAATGAGGGCCTAAGTAACAACCACTTGCTCTTGAAGCTCTAGAGGTGAAACCCATCCTCATTGGTCAGTGCATCTTATCTCATGTAAGGAAGAGGAAGCAGGCCAGTGGGAATGGATCTTGGCTGGAAATTTTGCTGATAGGAGTTAGTGAGAAGCCTTTACTCTGAGAAGTGTTGCTGACATTTTGAGAATTATAGGAGAACCCAGAAGAAGATATAGAGGCTTTGTAACATTAGAAGCTGAAGAGTTTCTGACTCTCAAAGGGGCCAGAACAAGGCTAACAAACAAATGTACACCCGTGCAAGGAAATGCCGTTTTTTTGTTTTTCTGCAGAAAGATCATGAATTTAAATGGACTGCAATACCCTGATGTCCAGCTTTGTGTGTTTCACATCCTTGGGCTAATGAAGTGACCCTGTAGTACAATGAAACTCTTGACTGAGCCAACATTTCAGGCTTTTCCTGCTCCAAACTTCACCATGGTGGGCCTGGCTAGACCTGATCACTCATGCTCCTTTAATTACATTAACCTTGCATTTCCAAGTGCTTGCACTTTAGTGTTCTTTTGGTCATTATATTGATTTTATTAGATTAGTTTAGGGATGTTACTAGGAATATTACTATTTTTCTTTATTATAATAATGTTCAGGTACTTATAAAACACATTACAAGCAGCTTTCTCCTAGAGAAGCATGTAGCTTCACCCACAGCTGCCAAAGGTAGCCCAACGATTTCTCACAAAAACTTGATTTTATATTTCAGTTGTCAAATGTTTAGATCTAGAGGGGGCACAATCAAATCTCACACTAGCATTGTTGCCTTTTTCTTTGCTAGTTATCAATTACGTTCTCTACAAATGCCCACAAAGTTATGACTGTATGGATGTTTACTTTATTGTCATTTATTTCTCCTGACCCCTCCTCTGACAGCCCTAGCAACATCCAGTATTAGTGCCCTAATTATCACCTTTGTGTACAAATCCCAAAATCGCAATGCACTGTTCTTTGAAACTTAATTTGGATTGCAATCAACATGTCTGCGCCTCAAATATTATGAAGAGAGATTCTTCTCTTTTCTAACCCCTTCGCTGCTAAGCCTTTTCCCCCTCCTGTGCTAAGCCTTTTTTGGTTATTTGGGTAGTTCGCGATTATGCCCCCATAAGCTTTTGTCCACATAACCTATCCATGCCAAATTTGTGTCCTTTTTTTCCAACATCCTGGAGATTCTAACGCTACCTAGGGTTTGTTGATTCCCTTTGTGGGGACAGAGAAATTAGCCAAAATACAGGTAAAATTTGGGTTTTGGGGGAAAATGGAGAAAAATGCTGCAGAAGAAAGCATCTGTTTTTTCTCCTACAAATAACATCAACAAAGATTTTGCGGTGTTAAAATCACCATCTTCCCAGCTTTTTGATGGAAAACACTGATTAGAATCCGAAAATCATATTTTTCAACAGTTTTGGCTTTTTCCTGGGACATACCCAATTTTTCATATTGTTTGTGCTTTCAACCTTCTTCCAGTTCATGAAAAAAATAGGTGTGAAATGAACAGTGAATCCCAGAAAGCTATGCATTTCTGAAAAGTAGACAAAAGTCGGAATTCGGAATGGGGTATTTCGTGTAGATCCTTCAAGGTTTTCCTATAGAAAGAAATAATTGAAATGAAAAAAATATCGAAGCTGAGTTGAAACAAACAGCCATTTCTGTCTATGTTTTCATCTGTAACTTCTTTTAACTATGGAAGATTTTTAAAAGCAATATACTGTTACATCTTCTGGACCGTTCTGGTTGCAGCGATATATAGGGTTTGTAGGTTCTCCAAGAACCCAAGTATCAAGAGCCAATAACTGAGCTGTACCTTGCAATGGGCTTTCATTGTGTACAGGGTACACAGCAATTAATACGCTAAAATATAAAGACATAAAATATGGAATTTAGAAGCAGTGGTTATTTGCACATATCTGAATTTGTGGGCACTTATACTAGCATGTGAATTAGAGGGCATTTCTCAAAATGACTTCATTCTTACACATTGTCTTACATTTTGGAAGGTGCAAATGCAGAGAAAGACAATTGGTAATAACACTTGTTCTGCTATTCTGTATTCCCCCATGTCTCCCAATAAAAATGGCACCTCATTTTTGTGGGTAATCCTAGTGGTCGCAACAGGAAACGGCTCAAAACGCAACATGGACACACCACATTTTTACACTGAAAACGGACATGTTTTTTGCAAAGTGCCTAGCTGATGATTTTGGGCTCTAGCTCAGCCGGCACCAAGGGAAACCTAGCAAACCTGTAAATTTTTCAAAACTAGACACCTAGGGAAATTCAGGATGGGGTGACTCAGCACGTTCTGTCACCCAGAATACTTTGCAAAGCTCAAAATTTGTTTGTTTGTTTACCAGAATCCCTTGCACACCTCAAATGGTGAGAAAAAAACATGTTTCCCTCAAATTTCTGTGATGGAAAGTTCTGGAAACTGTAGGGCGCTACAAGCTTCTTTCCATCTGGCATTTCCCCAAATCTCCTGATAAAGTAGTATCTCACTTGTGTGGGTAGACCTAGTGCCCGTGACGGAAACGGTCCAAAATGTATGCAGCACTTTTTTCCAACGAAAACTGATGGTCTTTTCCGATGTGGGTAGTTCTAGATTTTGGACCCCCATCTCAGCCAGCACCGAAAGAAACCTAGCCAATCTGTACATTATTATAAACTAGACACCTAGAGGAATCCAGAACAGTGTGACTTGTGTGCATCCCATTAGGTCTTCTTACCCACAATGCTCTGCAAACCTCAAACTGTTCCTGAAATCACCCATTTTCCTTACATTTTTGTGATGGAAACTTCAAGAATCTGCAGGAATCCACAAAATTCCTACCGCTCAGTATTGCTCCACCTATGTCAATAAAAACGATGCCCCACCATTGTGGCTGGGCCTAGTGCTGGAACAGCAAATGATCAAACCAAGGACATTGGGAGTGCGTGTGTGGAGACACCTATTGACCTCGGTTGGCTCCATTCTACCCTTTCAACGATGCCTCTCCTGTCTGGATCGTGCTTGGGGAGGCTGAAATAGCCCCACAAGCACCAGTGCAGAGAAAGTGAAATGAGACAATCAGTTCATTTCACTTTTGTTTTCAAGAAAATGACATCAGTGCACTGCGCGTGATGATGTGATTTCCCTGAAAACAAAGAAACAGCTTCGGGAGACATAGAAGGTTTTTCCCACCTCCCGAGACTGTTTCTCTTTGGAGGAAATTTCCAGTGCGATGTATGTTGGACGGCCAGGAGCTGGCTGACACACAAGAGCACTGTGGCATCTGACGGCACCCGGCTGTCCAAAAAACCTAATGGGTTAAAGCAAAACTAGAAAAACATTCATGAATCTGTATTAATCCTTATAGGGTTCACCTCATCCCATTATTAGTCAACAACAGGAAAATAATCACACGTCCTTCAAACCTTTGGAAGAGGTTATTACCTTGAACTTGCCACAAAAATCACATGGGCTTATTTACAGGTCCCTTGCGCTGTTGGTGCGTCACTTTTTCCATATAAAACTTGACGCACTGGCATGCAAGGGCCTTGTAAATAAGTCCCACAGTTTCCTATTTTCTGGCAGAAACATGTACAGAATCCTGTATGAATGTGTTTTCCTATCACTAACTGCCAGCATCACAAAACAAATCAATGCATCACTTCTATGAAAAAGCTGCTATCATTACTTTACCTTTGAAGAAACCAACGGGCGACAACAAAATCCTGTCAAACTATTTATCAATTTAAAATACACTGAATAATAGGCAAAAACACATTCTGGAACACCTGATAAATAATATAAGTTCAGATGTGTAATTGAACCCAGTTCCTTACAGATTTGCCAGTGATATGCATACTGGAGGACATTGCCATTCTCGTCAAATGCCAGCAATGACTGATACCACCTTGAAATGAGTAGATCATTTCCGCTGTGATTGTACTCTTCATTCAAGGTCACATGTGCCATTCAATAAGGTTTATCTCATTTACCTCCCGTGTTCAGCATGTACGTTTTCGTACTGCCTCCAGTAATAGAGAACTATCAGGTCAATTTCCAAATATATACAGATGATACCCAATTACTCACAAGTCTACTAAATAAATTGGGCAATAAACTAAGCGTTAATAAATGCTTTAAAAAACTTTTATGATGGATGACAGAAGTTTCTACTGGTTAAACAAAGACAAAACAAAAATCCTAATATCAAGTTCACCCACACCAGATTCTGATACAACAAATGTCCAATTATCAATGTTGCAGACAATACTTCCTTTCCATCAGTCCCAACCTAGAGTAGCGCTAACTGCGGCCTCCTTGGCCACTGTAAAATATGTTGATTTTTGCAAAGCCCTCACTTAATTCTAATTCTGATGGGGCTTGTAATGGGAAGTGACAATCCCATTGGAATCATATCGCGGCAGCTGAAAGCCAAAAATCTGGTTATTAGTTGAGTTGTATGAGAACCCCACCCAAATATTAAATATTCTTGTCAGTGTGGACCACAAAGGTCATCAAAGAAACCCTCTGATAGGTTGGCAAAAATCAGTCAGGCATAACTTAGAGGCAATGTAAAGTATGTATGCAGCACTCTAACAGTAATAAAGTGCAAACACAATACAGGAAAAAGCCCAAACCAATTTACAAATTTAGAGAACAGGTGTTACAGTTCATAAATAAAATGACACTCAAACTTCTAAAATCTAATCAATAGAATCAGAGTTATGAATTTTTAAAATTCTATGTGATAACACCTCCTAGAAGCACAAAGAGCCATCCATGGTTATCTGGTCACTGTGGACCGAGACAAAGTTACAAGTTCAGGCTGACCCCAGTGGAGCACAGGTGTCTTACTGCAGAGTTTACTGTCTCTAGTTCAGTTTCACACGAGAAGCTTCAGGAGCTGACAAGGAGATTATTGTCAGGGTAAGGAGCAGGTCAAGCATCGTAGCCAGCCGCTCTTGCGGTGAGAAGAGACGGTCATTGCTGGAGCTTGCCATTGCTGGTGAAAACGAACTGCTGACTCAGGCTGTCATGGTCGACATGAAGAGCATTACTCACTGGAGATTTGCACCTGTGGGCATTGCAGACGGTCATTGGTCACCACGAGTAGTCCATTCACTTCTGGATTTTCACCTGGAACTCAGGAAGAGTACACTCTTGTGCCAGTCAGTGGCCAAGGACCTGGGGAGCACATCTTGGGGAATCAGGATTCACCCCAGCAGAGGCCATTGCATGGCTCAGACAGGTCCAGTTGGTGCTGGTCAGGTGGGCAGTTGGAGGGGAGGCCTCTAGAACAGAGGTCTTCAATCTGGGGGTCGCGACCCCCAGTGGGGCCGTGGAGACATGGGCAAGGGGTCACGCATTCCCTCAGCCTCACTTCGTCCCATCATTAAAATGCCTCAGCTGAACTTTGGTTTACTGATGCTCCTATGCAGTGAAATAAAGCCACACAGACAGCTAAACACGCTTTTGTGCCAGGGTACCTGCTTCCTGAATGAAATGCTCTGCAAATGTAGAAGGTAATCTGCAATTGTAAAGATGATTGGGAGCTGGTTCTTGGCTTTAAATGATCGAGTCACTCAAAGCTTTATTATGATAAACATTTATTCTTTATGAGTGGTAATGCAGAGTTAACAACTGTACTGTGAAGTGTGTGATTTTAATTGTAATTTTATTTACATAGCGCTTACTTCACTTGGAGGTGCTGAATGGACATATGCTCTGATATTACTTAAATCTACATTTTGGAAGCATGCATCTTAAACTTTTCTGTTCTGGCCTATCTTATACTGTGTGTTATGCAAGTATAAAATAATGCCTTACATATTCACAGTGCTTTCTGTCACAGGCTGTGATAATGCCTTACATATCCACAGTGCTTTCTGTCACAGGCTGTGACCTCATGGCACTAAAAATACGCAAGTCACTATTCTCCACTGCATAAACCACGATTTAATTCTGTTGCTCTCCGGTCACACACAGACCTCTGCAGTGCGCTAACTAATAGAGGTTTCATGATGCACTACAGTGCATCTCCCAATGAGTAACATCTTTATTTTTTTTCATTTAAGCTCACTGTTATTTTATATGTAGCTAACTGATGGTCAAAGACTTGAAAAATTACAGAATATTTTGGGGCTTATTTATGAGAGGCATGCGCCGCCAGAGCATCACATATTTGACGCTCTGGCAGCACAAGCCTCTCAATAATACCTATGAGGCAACGCAAAGCCAACCTGCATGGCTTTGCATAGCCTCATAGTTATGGAGTAAGGCAAAGCAGCACAAGCCAATGTGTTGCCTTACTTTGCGTCAAGGAGGCAATCCATGGGCATTGTGGTGGGTGTTCCCATGCAACACCCATGGATTTTGACGCTGCCCTAGATTTACAAAATCATGTAAACTGGAGCAGTGCCAAAACTGTACGCCTCCCCAGAGCAGGAATAATGAGGAAAAATGTTTTAATTTCTCCTTGTTTTTCCCTCTTTCCATGTGGGAAGCTATCTGCCACACATATGAAAAGAGGAAAATACCTCTATGGATTGTTTTTGTGCAGGAAGGTACCCCTTCCTGCACAAAACAATCCTGCCTTCATTGGTGCTAGGCAGCAATTTGTGCACCAGCACAGGGGGAAAGAACAGGAATGCACTGTATTTCATAAATACGGTCCATTCCTGCCCTTTTATATTGCTGTAGGGCAGTGTAATAAGAAGACTTGCTCAACTGCCCTATGCCAATTCCTCATATATTCGGACCTTTGTTTTTAGCCACACCTTTGACCACGACCCCACACAACTGACCTTTGGTTTGCTAAACACTGTTTAACATTATTTCCTCACTGTAAAAATGATTTGCTGTGGGAATTGGAGACGTTTATGATTGTCAATGATGAGGAGTACCAGGTTCTAGGAATATTTCTGAGAGCGGGTCCTTATACCTAAAACATTTTAAGAGAGGGTTCCGGCATCAAAAAGTTTGAAGACCTCTGCTCTAGAAGTTTGCTGTGTCACTGTAGTCAAACAGAAGGTCAGCCAACTGACCCTTGAAGTCAATTCTGGGGAGAGACTGCATTAAAGGCAAGTAGGTCTAGCCTTCATTCTTCATTCTTTAGACAGAAGGACAGTCCTTCTTCTGAATCCTTCACAGGACGAGGAGTGTTCTGAAGTTGCCACATTTATACCTCATGCCTTTGTGTGTGGTCAGTTCTTCCCCTTCCCCTGGTTTTGGCCTCAAACTGTCTAAGGTGACAAAAGCAAGGGCAGATCTGGTGTCATGCTCCTATGTGTGTGGTGCATGCACGGTCCTTTGAATTGTAATCAGTGCACAACTGCATTCTCCTATCCTGTCAGAAAAACCTACTCCCTCTACAACCAGGCCCATTGTATCCCCATGTCTGGAAATAATATACTACACACTGCAGGAGAGCCATTTCCAGTGAAGTGAGGCTGGACAATGGCAGAAAGTCACATTCAGTTTACAGAGGAAAATGACAAACTTCTAAAACCCGGCATTTTCAGAATAGTAACTTAAAATCCAACATTACCATTAAAAATCATTTGAAATTACAAATCAAATGAGTGGAAGAAGTATTGCTCTATCCGGTCCTAAACTTAAGTTATCACTTATTGGGTGTAATAAGGTAACCCAGTATTAGTCCCTGGGAGAGACAGCCTTATAACTGTGATAAATTACTTTAAGAGTTGTTTACTGCCAGGTCAAGTAAAACGTAACTACACATGTCCTACTTTTTAATACCATGCACCCTGCCCTGTGATCTTGTAAGGCCTACCTTTGGCGTGACTTACAAGACTTAAAAAGGAAGGTTTGGGCCTGGAAAAAAGTTTATTAAGTCAGGTTGAAATGCAGTGGCAGGCCTGAGACATGTTTTACAGTGCTACCTCACTGGATGGCACAATGAGTGCTGCAATCCCCATGTAGCATTTAATTTACATATCATAGGTATATGTAGTACCATTTACTAGGGACCTATAAGTAAATTAAAAGTAACAATCAGGAATCTAATAATTGTACCATGTTTCCAAGGGAGAACACAAGCACTTTACCACTAATTAGTAGGCCTGGGCAGAGTTCGCAGAGTGCGGTAAATTGAGCTGCCTGCCCTGATTTTAAATGCCGGGAGTTTGTCTGGCGCTGTGAAATTTGCGCGAGCAGTACAACGGCCAGTACAAGAGGGCGCTACTTCTGTTTGCCACTCGAGTAGATGTCCTACTTGAATAGTAGCTTCCTTAACGCGAGCAGCAGTTTTCTCAATGTGAGCGGTTGCGACTGCATGGGTTGAGAAATTTCGCTGGAAGGTGGTCCATTATTTGATTTTTCTCACTTGCGTTCACCAACCTACAGTTAGCGAGTGTGAGAGAGTGGAAAAACTCCGCTCTGCACCACTCCGCTGAGTTTTTGTGAACTCTGTGCAGAGCGCAGAGGAGGCAAAACTGCAAACTCCACCGGCGGAGCGGAATTCATCACTCACCCCTACTAATTAGTAGGAGTAAAATGAACAGAGTCCTAAAAGCCAACACGAGCAGATTCCGCAAAGGAAGACAACATTCTGAGGCAAAAAGGCGCATTTCCTACTTTTACAAATAATGCACCCGTATCTATAACTTCAGGGTGTGTAGTTTACCATGTATATGCTAGCAGATCTCAAAATATAATCTTCAGGATCTGGGCCTGCCCAGATGCAACTCTAATTTTGCCAGCTTCTCATCTCAATACAAAAAGGTCTATTTATGTTGTTACCAAGAATGCTAAGAAACTATTTCTGAGGTGGTAAACATACAAAAAATAACCTGAATACCAATCAATATTGAAGATAGCCACTCTGAAAGATGAGACCACAACAGTTCAGAAATTACCAATGTAAATTATTAAAATAAAGAGTTCTTGTTGAAAGCTTTTATCAGTATTTTCTCACAATCATATCAAACATAGGAGAAGATATCAGATTGTTTTATTTTTTATTTTTTAATAGGGCTGGCAGGTTTTGTGGTTTCCCGCTATTCATCACTCTCATGTCTCTGTATAACAAAATCCTCGTACCCATGTTGTTTATTCAAGATGAACATCAGAGAGTAAGGTTCTTCTGTTTCCCCTACTGTTTATGCATTTTTGTAGACAGCTACAAAACATCTCAGGGCGGCTTGTTTACGTTGGGCCCTTCCTAGTATTAGACTCCGCGGCTGATACGCCTCATTTATCAGCCTTGCAAGGAGAGATTTCAGAGCGACGTGTTCGTCATTTTCTACTGTCAAAATGATGCATTCTCTTATATCCGCACCTCAATGAGAGAGCTCGACTTGCAGATATTTTGCAGGTTGAACACGTAGAATGAATGAAATAAGCCTCAGTAAACACAGCGAGCGGGTAGAAAGATGTTCCAGAGCATTGCAGTGGGAACGGCCTCAGCACCTATCTTACAGAGAAAACATTTCAATAAAACAAAGCACCTATAATAATCAAGGTTTATTTTACCGGAGCTGCTCAATATCTTTTATCCGTTTTTCATATCTTGTCCCATACAGACAGAAGAAATATTTGCTCATGATTATTATTGCTTTGCTTATTCTAGGCTCAGCCGTGATTTTAAAGCTGGTGTCCTAGCACTGTCGAAATACAAGCCTTTCCAGGCAGACACTGCCTGAGGTTTATGTAGAGGAACCCTCCTCCTTTATAACTTAAGTAAAAATGTTAGTGCAAACTCAAAGTGGCACTACAGGCAGTAGACTGGCTGATATTGAACCAAGGATTACATCAAAGATATGCTCTCTTGCACATAAATCCAACCTAGGTACCCGTGGGGGGTTGGGCACAGGGCCTTGCCAAAGGCTGTAGGTGGTAAGGGATTGGCCCTCCAAGGGTGCATGATAGGGGTTGGGTGCCCAGGGGAGATGGGTGCGAAGGGGTTGGGCAAGCCACACAGTGCACGGTGATGGATATCTAACTTTGCATTACAAAAACATGTATGTCTATTGAAAAAAAAACAAAGGTTAGAGCGATGTTATAGTTTGGAAGTGGAATAATATTGTACTTTACATAAAAAAAAATTAGAAATTCCATGAAGAAAACAAAGGCTAAAGGGGTGTTTTAGTTAGGTGAAAATGTCAGTTAAAACATTATGTGAAATTTGCCAGTTATCGTTATCTCAAGTAACGAGAAGTAATGCCTTCAAGTAACTACAAGTTGTGCCCTCAGCATGCACTGCTTCTACCCTCATGTATTACATTACTCATGACATGATCAATTACTGCATTGAAACATCCCTAATGACACACGAAATCACATCATTGATAACACAACTGTGCATGACAAGAGGAAGAGATATAATTATTGGAGATTACTATAACTGGAGAATGTTAGTAGTTTTGTTAGTTTAAAAATGTATGTTTTAACTGATATTTCACCTAAGCATATTGTCCCTTTAACTTATGGGTTTCTCAGTGAAAATATTTTAGGTGACAGAAAACTGGAGATAACCATCTGCAAAAACAATATTGAGAGAAGAGCCTGTTTTTTTCAGCTGTCCTCAAAGGTAATGCTTGTCAGCAGGTGAATTCAAAGGCAATAAAATGGAGGATTTAGCTACAGTCACATAGAATGCATGACATGTTGTCCAGGAATGATGAACCTTATAAACCACTGAAAAGTGGGTTTCTGAGGACCACAACAAGTGAGTAATAAACAATTGATAATCCTCAGCAAGCCAAACAACAAGGAGAGGCATCATTCAATTCCTTTAATTCACATCACAGTAAAGTATTATACCTGTTAAACACATAAGCTCGATTGGCAGCAGTAAGCCATCTATCATGTGTGTTTAACAAGTATAATACATTACCGTGATGGGAAATGAAGGAACTGAATGATGTCTCTCTTTGTTGTGGACACTGTCCTTAGTATTTCATGTCTATTCATATCAGTTGTAATAGAGGTTGATACATTATAAGATGGCCGGCACAATAGCTTGTAAATGTTAGGTCCTTAGCCCTTCTTCTGTGTTAGTCACACCAATGGATTACTTGTGATCAAGGATTCTGGTACACAAAAAACACACAAGGTATTTTTTTAAGCTGCACAGTACCTATTTTCTTTAAGATTTAATAAAGACAAACCTTTTTTCTGGAACACTGGAGTGCGCATCTTTCTTTCATCTTATGGAGTGGTTCATATACATATATATATATATATATATATATATATATATATATATATATATATATTTATATTCACTAAAAAAAACAAAGGTTACAGAGATGTTATAGTTTGGAAATAGAATCAAAGAAACCTTATAAATTCACTTAAAAAAACAAAGGTTACAGGGACGTTACAGTTAGGTTCTTAAGTTACTCGCACAAAACCAGAGAAATTCAGCAGTTATTGTTAGATATATTTCAAGTAAGTATAAGTCGTGACCTAAGTTATCTGTAACTCGCACCCCCGCCATGCACAGTTATCTGATCAATAATTCTACTGCAGATGTTACAGTGACATTATCAATGATGTTATCTAAGATGTCAAGAGTGCTGTAATTTGTGGGGTGATTAACAGTGCATGGTGAGGACGAAAGTTATTTACCATAGGGTGGGAGTTATAGTTACTAGAAATACCTATAACTGCTGAGTTTGTCTGGTTTTGTGCAAGTAAATTCAAAACCTAACTATAAAGTCCCTGTAACCTTTTTTTTTGTTAAGTGAATTTCTAAGGTTTTTAAATTATTTTTTAATTGTATTTTCCTAAATATAACGTATTTTTCAGTGAATTACTGTGTTTTTTTTAACGTAAAGTAATTTTAATTACTATACGTAATCCAACCTTTGCCGCACCCGGCCTCTGGCCGTGCATAGCGGAAGATAACTGCAGGGCCTGCCTCCAAGCCACTATAACCACCCAGCCACATGACGCACACAGCCAAAGGGGGCAGGGGTTGGCTGCAAGGCCTGGCCTGTGCCCAACCCCTATAACCACCCAACTCTGCGCCACCCATGTCATTCAGCCTTGCGTGACAAGGGTTGGCCGTAACCACCCAGAGAGTTTTTCTAAACTTTAATAAATTATATAGTCAAAATGATATATTTTAGGACAAATTGAAAATAAAAATGGAATTGTCAAGTTAAAAGAGTGAGATTATCTTTCAGTATATACCTTAAATGTTTGAAATTGAAAAGAAATTAAATTAGGCAACCGATCGGAGACACACTAAGACTGGAAACCACAACCTTCAGTTTGAGGGTCAGATACCTTAACCTCGAGTCCACAGATTACACCTTAGTGAATAGCATCCAGATATAACTTTGACAATTAAGCCAAAGATTTTGTTGGCGAAAAAGACATAAATGTTACATCACTAAGAATGTTTAACATTCAAAACACTGATAAAAAAACTACCAAAGTGCATAAAATACCAGAATTTGAACCGTCATCCTACTGAGTGACAGTGCAATAGCTATACCAGTTGGCCAGAAGTCGCTCTGTGTTTTCTTATAGGTTCAAAAGATAACTATAACATTTGAACCAAACACTTTTCTAGTGTGACACTTTGAAGTTATTGCATAGAGAGACAATTGCAATATCTCACTCTCTTCCATCCCATTGTGGGATGGAAGAGAGAGAGAGAGTGACAGGACCACAGGGGGAGCCTCAAGGCCAACGCGGCCCTAGCCGGCTACCAACTCCTGTGGCAGCTGGCATTGCTCCCGCAAGCAAGGAGCTGCTTGAAATAGTAATATTTGTGTGTAGAGAAACAGATGAAAATTCTGCTTTCTGCAAGCAGGAGCTATTTGACAGCTCCTGCTTGCAGAAAGTGGAGTTATGTTTGCTTTAGCTTGGTGGGAGCTGTCCGCTCCCACCAAGCTAAAGCAAACAGCTATGTCGCAGGGGTGGCCAACCCAGGACATAGCAGGCGGTGGCCCTGGGGGATGGTGGTCCTGAGGGCCATCTATGGCTCTTTGAGGGAGGTTGCAAGGCCCCCCTTTAGCATAAATAGCCCTGGGGAGGTGGTGGTCCCTGGGGTCGGGGTTCATGACGGACTCCCTTCATTATTTAAATTCAGCCACTGGAAGGTGGTAGTCCCCTGGGGCTGCACTGCGGGGGCCTTGCTGTCCCCCTGCATTCCCAATGTATTTAGCCCCGGGGAGGCAGCAGTACCCGAGGCTGTCGCGGGGATGCGTGGCACCTCTGTGTTCATAATGTCTTTACCCTAGGGAGGTGGCAATCCTTGTGCTGCGGGGGCCCAGACAGCCCTTCACATACATAATGTGTTTAGCCCCGGGGAGGTGGCAGTCCTCGAGGCTGCGGCACAGCTGCGGGGTCCCCCACATTCATAATGTATTTAACCCTGGGAGGTGGAGGTACCTGGAGCTTGGGGTGTGTGGGACACTTCCACATCCAATCTAGATTTAAGACCTGGGGAGGTGGCGGCCCGCAGGGCTGAGGGGGGTCCACACACCCCTACATCCAATGTGATTTAAACCCCCCCAGGATGTGACAGTCACTGGGACTGCGGGGGACAACAAGCCCCCCCTGCATACAATGTAAATTAAGCCCTGGGAGGTGGCGGTCCCTAGGGCACAGGTGGGCCCAGCTGGCCCACCCTTTAAAAAAAAAAGAAAAGCCCTGGGGAGGTGTTGGTCCTCGGGGTATATAAATGCCTTAGAAAAGGGGTCCCATACACCCCCTTCCTTTTTTTTTACCTGCTCCCGGGACCTGGACCACCAGGTCCAGTTTATTAAAACAAGCACAGGAGCACACGCTTGTTTTTATGTTTGTTTTAATTTTGGCCAGGTATTTGCAACCCCATCAGGAATTTGCAGCAAATATTTCTTTTAATGCTTTTTTGCCCTCTGGGACCCCAGCACCAGACCTCTGAGATCAGGCCTTTGAAGTGCACAGAGGTCTTGTCCCTCCTGCACTGGCTCCAGACTCAATACAGTGGGTAATGCAGCCCTTTGTGCGTGGACAGGACACAGGGACAGCGCCTCCCTCCAATACACCAGGATGGCTCATCAATGGCCATCAAGTCACACCTAAGCTCCCATAGTGTGTGGGTGCCTAGGGGAAATACACAAAGCCCAGCTGTCACCAACCCCAGACAAGTAAAAAGAGACAGGCAACAGGCATCAAATGGCTAGAGTCAGAAAATACCAACTTTCTAAAAGTGGCATTTTCAGAATTTCAATTTAATATCCAACCTCATCAGAGACACCAAACTCAACAAGTTTATCACTTCCAGATTGTGAATTACACTTATAAAATATAATAATTTAATCCCAATGTCATTCTATAGGAGAGGTAGGCCTTTCTGTAGTGAATAATGACTTTGGGAGTTTTTCACTACCAGACGTGTAAAATTAAAAGGTACATGTTCCGCCTTTTAAATATATTGCACCCTGCCCTCTGGGTTTTCCAGGGCCTACCTTATAAGAGACATATTTATTGTTGGACCTGGCTCTTTTTGCAGGGTCATCCCCATGCCTCCTTCCTTCTATTTTTCCTGACCTGTTTTTGTTGGCTTTTGAACTCTGAGCACTTTACCACTGATAACCAGTGCTAAAGTGCATAAGCTCTCAGTGTAAATTGTACTGTTAATTGGTTTATTCATGATTGGCATATTTTATTTATTAGTAAGTCCCTAGTAAAGTGCACTAGAGGTGCCCAGGGCCTGTAAATTGAATGCTACTAGTGGGCCTACAGCACTGATTGTGCCACCCACATAAGTAGCACTGTAATCATGTCCCAGTCCTGCCACTGCAGTGTCTGTGTGTGCAGATTTAAACTGTAAATTCGACTTGGCAAGTGTTCTCACTTGCCAGGCCTAACCCTTCCCTTTTCCTACATAGAAGACACCCCTAAGGTAGGCCCTAGGTAGCCCCATGGGCAGGGTGCGGTTAAGGTAGGACATACACTATTGTGATTTATATGTCCTGACAGTGAAATACTGCCAAATTCAGTTTTCACTGTTGCAAGGCCTATCCCTCTCACAGGTTAACCTGGGGGCTGCCTTTAAACATGAGAAAAGCGTAGCTTCCTTTTGGGAGCAGATAGACATGTGGAGTTTGGGACCTCTGAACTCACAATTTAAAAATACCATTTTAAAAATACATCTTTTAGTAAAGTTGGTTTTAAGATTGTGTGTTTGAAAATGCCACTTTTAGAAAGTGGGCATTTTCTTGCTTGAACCATTTTTGTGATTTTGCATGTTGGTGGATTCCCTGTCTGGGTTGGTTTGACAGTTGGGCTGTTTGCAACTCTCTCCAGACAGTGACACAAAGGGGGATGGGGTGTAGCCTGCATATTCTGATGAGCCATCTCTGCTAGGAGGGAAGGGAGGAGTGGTCACTCGCACCTGAAAGGGCTGTGCCTGCCCTCACACAATGCAGACTCCGACCCCCTGGTGTATGTCTGAGGCCTTGCCTGGGCAAGGCAGTATTTCACAAACTAGTGAGATTTTCCTTTGAAGTAAGCCTACTTCAAAGGCCAAAATGAGTATAAGAAGAGGACCCAAAACCACAGACTTGAGACTCTTTTTGGGGTAAACACTCTACCTCACAGACACATCTGGACAAGAAACCTGCTGGTTAAGAATCCCTGAACCAGACCTGCCAAGAGGAACTGCCTGGCTGTCCAAAGGACTCACTGGGACTTTTTTTTCTGACAAGGACTGCTGCCTTGCTGTTGCCCTGCTGCCCTGCTGCTCTCTGGCTGTGCTCTCCAAGGGCTTGGATAGAGCTTGCCTTCTGTTCCCTGAAGTCTCAGGACCAAAAAGACTTCTCTCCTGGAACTGGACTCCTTGTGCGGCGAAAATTTGACGCACAACCTGCTAAAAACGACCCACAGCCTGCCCCGTGGTGAGAAATTCACTGCCCGCCGAACTGGCATGACGCATTGTGACTTCGCAAGGAGAAGATCGACGTGGCTGCATTGCGACCGGAACTTTGAGGCACAGCCCATCGGATCGACGCACAGCCGACCCAGGATGACGCAGCCCGACTTCCATAGAGGAATCGATGCAGTGCCTGCCGTTCAGGAGAGATTTCCACAAAACGCCAACTGGATCGACACAGCGCTTGAGACTTCGCTGCGCAAACACAGGATTCCACGCACAGTCCCCGGGGCGCCAGAAACCTCCACAACCCGAAGAGGAACCAAGACAGCACGTCGGAAAACAACGCAAAGCCTTCCCCTCCGTGGAAAATAACAACGCAAGTCAATGTGCGAAGGGGCGAAACCGACACACACACCGCGTTTTACACGCATCGCCTCCTCTGCGGTCCCTTGCGGAGATTTTGCACGTGAACCAGGTACTTTGTGCTTGCAAGAGACCTTTATTGTTTTTTAAGAGACATTTACTTGTTTTTAAAAGACTTAACACACTTTATATCACTTTTACAGTGATATCTCAACATCTACTTATTGCATTTTAATCATTTTGACCTGCATCTTATCAGATAAACATTATATATTTTTCTAAACACTGTGTGGTGCGTTTTTGTGGTGCTTTATGGTGTTATTGTATGATTTATTGCACAAATACTTTACACATTGGCTTCTAAGTTAAGCCTGACTGCTCAGTGCCAAGCTACTACAGGGTGGGCACAGGATGATTTGGATTGTGTGTGACTTACCCTGACTAGAGTAAGGGTCCTTACTTGGGCAAGGTGTAACTTGACAGCCAACCAAAGATCCAATTTCTAACATTGATAAAAAGGAAAAATGTGGGCCTGGGTTACTTTGCCAAGTTGACATGTCAGTATAAAACTGCACAAACAGGTTATGCAATGGCAGCCCTGAGAGATGGTTAAAGGGCTACTTAGGTGGGTGGCATATTCAGTGCTGCAGGACCACAAGTGGCATAGTTAATTTACATGCACTGGACACTTGTGGTGGACTTTACCAGGAACATGTAAGTAAGTTAAATATGTCAATCTGAAGTAAGCCAATGTTACCATGTTTAGGGGCGAGAGCACAATAACTTTGTCACTGGTCAGCAGTGGTAAAGTGCACAGAGTCTTAAAGCCAGCCAAAACAAGGTCAAGAAAGTGGAGGTGGTAGACAAAAACTTGTGTGAAAGACCACACTAAGACTGTCAGGTCTAACAAAATAATATTCCCCCTCCAGTTTATGTAACAGTAGAGAAATTTTAGAACTTCAGACGGGTTAAATATATGAATTCCACTCCAAAAAATGTAACAGTATGGAAAAAGTTGGACTTCAAAGAGGTTAAATGTAATATTCCCACACCAGTCTATGTGACAATAGGGAAAGTGTTAGACTTCGGAGGGGTAAGATTTACTATTCCTAGTCCAATCTGTGCAACAGTAGATAAAGCATTGGAACTCGTAGGGGTTAAATTTAATATTCCCACTACAGTCTGTGCAACAGCAGTGAAAGCATTGGAATTCAGATGGGCAACAGTAGGGAAGGCGTTCTACTTCAGAGAGGCTACATTTACTATTCCCACAGCAGTCTGTGCAACAGTAGGGAACACTTTAGACTTAAGAGGGTTAATACTTACTATTTCTACTCCAATCTGTGCAACATTAGGGAATGCTTTGGACTTCAGAGAGGTAAAATGTACTATTCCCACTGATGTCTGTGCAACAGTATGGAAAGTGTTGGACTTTGGGGGTAAAGATTTACCATTCCCACTCCTGTTTGTGCAATAGTAAGGGAAGTGTTAGACTTCGATGGGGTAAAATTTACTACTCCCACTCTAGTCTGTGCAACAGTGTGGAAAGACCTGGACTACAGACCGGTAAGATTTACTATTCCAACTACAGTCTAAGCAACAGTAGGTAAACCACTTCACTGCAATCGCATTACATACTTGAAGAATCCTATTAATTTAGAAAAAATATAAAACTAAATATAAACATTATTACTTAAAATAAAAAATATATAAAAATTAAAAGCAATAGTTCAATTACAAAATTCATAAACAATGTAATAATTAATTTTCAATCACAAAATAATGCTTAATTGTTACTTAATTAAACTTCCCACCCTATACGCTACAAACCTAGCAACCACAATGAAAATAAATAAATATAACATATTTTACAAAATTGATAAACAGTTAACAATAACAGTTCATTGTTAATTATTACTAAATTAACTTCCCACATTACAACCCCACAAGCCATGCAGCACACACCTAAAATATAACTAAAATATTTAATTATTACACAATTTACGTAAATATTATTCAATTAAATCTTTAATTATACAATACCATGGATTATTGTTTTACGTAATACTTAATTAACCTCCCACTGTATACCTCTACAAACCTAGTAACCTGCAACTAAAATATAATGAAAAAATCAACACATAGAAAGAGCACAATGCCATTAATGATTGTTTATGTGAAGGAAGGTGTCCCTTCCTGCACATAAACAATCATTCCCTGCAAGACAGACACCTTTGCACTATGGTGCAAGGGTGCCTTTGTTGGTGCTAGGCAGCTAATTTCAGCACCAGCGCTAGGGAAAACACATGGGTGCACTGTATTGCAGTAAATACGGTGCATCCTTGCGTTTCGGAAACGACGCAGCGTGGTGCTACAAAAATAACAATGATATTACTTACCTGGAAAAATGATTTGGGCATATTAACTGGCGCTTCAGTCCTGATGTGACACTTTTCTTGCGTTATTCCTGCCCCACCTAACGACACCATGGTCATGCCATATTTACTATATGGCACATCATGGCAGTCGATGTGGTGCTTTGCTGCACTAGTGTAAAAAATGTTGACGCTAAAGCATCAAAGCACAAAGAGGCCAATTGCTTAAAATGTGTGTGTAATTTTAACACCTGCTCTGAGCAGGCAATAAAAATGACGAAAAAAATTATGCAGTAAAATGTTGTAAATTTCACTGTGCCATTTTTTTGGGACTCCCTGCGTTAGAATGCCGCCCTTGAATACATTATGCCTGGCACAGGCATAATGTGGCGCAAGGGTTTACAAAGTGGCAGAATGCAAGCATTGCGCCACTTTGTAAATACTGCATGGGAGAAAGGCCTCCGTAACGCCGCCTTAGCGTAAAATAATTATTCTAGGGATGCGCAAGGTGCCAGTAGTGGCTTGTAAATATGCCCCAAAATGACAATGATATTTCTGCATCACAAAAGTTTTTTTTCAATAGCTCTGTCTCCCAATATTTACCACTCAATATTTTGTCCAAATACCCTCTGAAGCTGTCGGTGGGTTAATTTTTGGACAGGAAATATGATTCTGTATTTTCATACATTATTCTAATAACAGCTTCTCAAACTATTTAAACACATTTATACCAAATGAAAAATAAGAACTAATCATACATTGTCTACAAAAACACATTTTAGAATTGTTTTTTGTATCGCAGAAAATCTAAATGTTATAATACTTATCACAGTCATAACAGTGGAAATGCAGCAAAGGGCCTTACAAATATAATTAAGCTTTGGTAACATTTTGAATAGGGTATTCAGTTAAGGACCTGTATAACACAAATTTCATGGTTTTCGATTTTAAATTGCTTCATTTTCTTACTTCTGAATGCACCATCGAAAGCATTGGTTTAAAGTGATTGAAAATTGCTTGCATTCAGTAATTATTAACTGAGAGACCTTTTACATCTAAACAATACAATTTCCACCGAAAAATACAGTAACCCTATGCTGGGCCTTATAATGATTTATAGATTTTTCTCTCCGGGTTTCAGAGGCATTGGGAATGATGTCTGTGTCTACAACGGTGGTTGAAACGTAATGCATGTATTTCAAGGAGAACAGCAATCTATTAACCACAGAAAACAAAATTTCAGTTTGAAACAGTTAAAAACAATTGCTTGCTAACCTTTAAAAATGCAATGTGCAAGTAATTTTTCATTGGAAAACAATGTACCTTTTTCTGAGTGCAGTATTGATCGTTTGCTGTGTTTGAATTGGAATAGCTAGACAACATTTAAGTGAAAGAAAGTACATAAAATGCTCTAGCACTCTGTATAATTATTATGGTAAGAGTCTGCAGAACCACTGAAGGATTAAATGTATGCCTCACCGGTGTGTAAGTTTAATTCAAACTTTCCAAGGTTATTTGACTTATTGAACGAGGAGATATTCCCTTTCCTGTCAGAGGAGTCCTCCATTTTTTAAATAAATATTTAGGGAAAAATAGGGCCCTTCTAACAGCTCCACTTTGCACAGATTAAGCACAGGTTGTTTTAGTCACTTTTGGTGCTTGAGAAGAGTCTTCATACTCCCCCGTCCCCGAATCAAAGACACATGTGTATTTATGATTGTAATGCTTTTAACTGACTCAATGATCATTTTCTAACTACAAGGTCTCAGAACTAGGTGCCTGGGAAGAGACAGTATAGGACTGGAATTTGCAATGGAGTGCCTGTGAGGAGTGCTAGGCAGCTAAAGAGCCCCTAGGCCAGGACATTCCTGTGGCTAGCCCGAAAGGTAAGCCCAGAGCCCCAGGGCTATGCTGCTGCTAAGGTGCAGAAGAAGTGATGGTGGCTGTGGAAGGATGCATGAAATCCTCTCACGAAACACCATGAACATTTCAAGGTCAGAACACTCCTGCTTGTTAGAGCACAACACCATCATCACAACACATCATACTGATACAATGGGGCCCAAGATATCTATGAGGGACTGACATTCATGTGGAAAAGTTTAATCGTTGCACTGGCAGACTGAATGTGTAAACACAAATAGACACAAGGAGGCCAGGGCACCCACATTGTAATACTATATTTGGTTGGGGGCATTGCGTGGAGCAGTTGAGTTCCCATTAGCCCCCATCATGCAAGGAGAACAAGATCACCCTAGATTTACAAGGAAAGATAATGCAACGATGCAAGTGAGGCTGAACTTGTGCAGTTACAGTAGAGATATCTATGAGGGACTGACACTCATGTGGAAAAGTTTAATCGTTGCACTGGCAGACTGAATGTGTAAACACACATAGACACAAGGAGGTCAGGGCACCCACATTGTAATACTATATTTGGTTGGGGGCATTGCTTGGAGCAGCTGAGTTCCCATTAGCCCCCATCATGCAAGGAGAACAAGATCACCCTAGATTTACAAGGAAAGAGAATGCAACGATGCAAGTGAGGCTGAACTTGTGCAGTTACAGTAGAGCTGACTTTTTTAGAATGCCCTGGAACTATTGGATCCAGTCTTTTGTAGGGCTTTAATTGTTGCTACTCAACCTGGTATGAAAATGTTTGATTTTTTATTAGGTATTGTTCTGTAGTAGTCAAGAGGTTTGGCTTTTTGCAAGTGAAAGAAAAACCTTAATTACGCTTGGTAAAACCACAGGCTGTTGGTATCTAATGAAGGTACCTTGCATTGCCAAAAAAGAACATGAATACACTGACAAGCCATTAGGATTAATCTTATATTAGTGCATATCTTTTTATGTTTTCCTATAGGCGCTTATCAGGGTTAATGCTGTTTTGAGAATTAGAGTCTGCACAAATACTCAACAGTACCTAGAACTATGGGATTCAGCGTGCATCTAAGGGGTTAGCATTCCACAGTGTACTTTCTTTACGCTACATGATTTGTACCCGGAGTAGTATGCAAAGCACTTTTAGGAGGGGTTCCGCTCAATATTTCCACACATAAATATTAACATTTTTTGCATTGTGTTTATTTGCATGATTATTAAATTACTTTTCCATTTTGAAAGGAAAATCCATTAACTGGACTAGGATTAATTGAGTGTTGTTATGTGTGTTCTAGAGGTTTTAGTTTCTAGGACACAACACCTTTCACTACAGTGGCATTAACCTGTAGCCCAGTGTTAGAAATGGGGTTTCTGTTTGTCAGAGTATGCACCCTATACAAGTAGGAATTACAGCTCTAGCCAGGGTACGTCAGATACACACCTGTGCTCACCCTTTGGTACCTTGGCATGGAGCAGTCTGGCTTTTCTAAAGGGGCAATGTGTAGAGTATTTGTGTAACACACACACACACACACACACCAACACAATGAAAACACCACAAAAAGTACACCAACAGGGTTAGAAAAATCTGTTATATTTTATGAGGTAAAGTGGGGCCCTGATCTAGATTGGCACCACTTGGCAAAGCAGATTCTTACAAGAGACAGGTGATGGTTGCAGGCAGTCTTTGATGTCTTTGAGACAGCAGGAGAAGAGGGGGCAAGCCAACAGGCACTTGGAGTCACTTTGGACTCAGCAGGGCAGAGATCAGCAGGCAGCAGGGCAACTCATCAAATCACAGACCAGTCCTTCTTGGTAAGCAGTCCAGTGGCATGGCACTCCTTGTAGCGCAGCAGTCCTTACTTCTGGCATAGTTCTTCCCAGGCCAGTAGTATAGTGATTTAGTATGGTCAGAGGCCCAATTCTTATACTCAACTGCGCCTTTGAAGTGGGCTTGACTTGAAAGAACTGCACAGAGGCCCTTTCTTTCTCAGCCCTGGTAATCCACCCTCTGTGTGGGGACAGGTACTCCCTATTCAGGTGTAAGTGTCAGCTCTCCTCCACCCTTCCTGCCCAGGAAGAGCTGTCAGAATGCAAAATAATGCAATTGAGTGCTCATACACACCTAACCCTCCTGTGTTTTAGGCTGTCTAGAGGGAAGTGTAGCTATCATCAACCTCTGACGTTGTTGGAGGTGGCATGCTATAGTTGGGTGAGGCGGGGCTTTAGCCAGGTAGAACCTACCACTCCTGTCAGGGATGGGTGATTACACGCACACACGTACCTTGGATAGCTTGGTACTGTGCAGTCAGGTGTAAAGCATTGGCACAGCACTTTCATACAACAAACACACAGAGCATCACAAATGAGACTTCACCCGACGTGTATGTAAAGTATGTATTCAACACACATTAGTTAAAACAACATGAACATCATGTATCTCTGGGCATAAATCACATTTGGAAATATCCGTAGCAGTACTAGGCCCAACCGTGTTAAAGTTAAAACAACATCAGTAATATGTACACTTTATCACCAGCACACTCATGTGGTGCAAAATGCTGTCAGCACAAAACTCACACAAGCAATTATTCTAATTCAATCACACAGTTATAGGAAGCACACCGGTTCACAGCCATAGTGGTGATGTGTACACATAGGCAGTTATAACACTTTTAAATAGCCCCATGGGTTGGGGCCGCACGGATAAAACCAATGTCAAAATCACACACTCTTGGCAAGAATAAACGTGAAGGACAACACCGCTGTGCAGTATTAATTTACTACCCAGCGCTCACTCAGCACCGAAGTGAGATATCAGGCAAGTTTGCGTGGCACGCACTTGCACACATGGACACTGGGCACCCTAATGCGGTGCACTGATATCTGGCAGGTCAATAGGTAGACAGATCTTGTGACCCAAAAGCCTTCCTCCACCCTTCAGACAAGCCCGACTACCCCACCCCACCAACCCCCACGGACTGGTGTTGATGGAAACCTTTCCCTCTCCCTGGACACTAGGCCGATGCCAGCCAGACTCACACTTGTTCAGGGTCCCAGAGAAACAAGTGGGGGGATAGATAACAGGCGGTTTCAGGCGTCAGGTGACAAATGGAGGTTTGGCCACCCCTCTGGAAGTTCAATCAAAGGTCACCTCACGGTGCACTTACCTAGTTCTGCGAGGCACAATGGTGGGGAAAACAACGTCTTAGGACCTGCTTCTGATTGCTCTCAGAAGCATTCTGTAGCCCACTCACTTACTCTCACCAACCAGGCCCGTTCCTTCAATAGGACATGGTAACAAGGTGTTGTCAGGCTGAGTGAGGAGCTAGCAGATAGTTTGCCGCCCTGAGGGCATCAAAAGGAGCAATTGATGAGTAAGAGATAAAGCATGGGACCGTCTCAGGAGGAGATGCCCCGCAGGATACACGTTGAACAAAATAGCACCCAGGCAATCTGGGCACTCCAGAACACTAATTCTCTCCCTGGTTCTCCCTGGGAATGGGGCACAAAGTCAGGTGTGCAATGGTAGGCCTCACAGACAGTCCAATCAAACACAGTGCAGAGCAGCAAATTAAGTATCTCCTTGGGAATGAGGTACATTGTCTGGGGGCATGGTGATATGAGCTGCACCAGATGATTCCAGTCACACACAAATGAAGAGTTACCAATTCCGTACATCTCTGGTATTGAGGCACAATGTCTGTTGCGCGGTGGCTTGAATCGCACCAAACAATTCTGGTCACAAAAACTAACAGTTACCAATTCGGTAGCTCCCTGGAAATGAGGCACTATGTCTAGTGCTCGGTGACTTGAATCGTGCGAGACAGTTTCAGTCATACACACAGGTGCAAGTTCAGCAGTGCCACATAAGGTAGAATGCGGCACTGCTACAAGTACTCTCCCACCTCTGAGGGTCGCAACCTGGGAGTCAGACACCACATGCAATGAGCATGCAGTCAGCATGTCTCACAAGAGAAATGCGGCACAATTGATGAAGTGGCCCACATGTGGTCCCGCAACCAGTGAATCCACTCACCACTGACAATACATTTATGCATCTTGAGGCCACATGATGCAGGGCCACACTCCTTGAATGCAGGCAATTCCATTGGGGCTCGCACCAGGCAATCCAATCTCCAGGCACAATATTTGGTTGCATGCTCACACCGATGCTACAAGGTGGGATCCAGCAGATGATGTAGGCACTTAAGAGGGCACCACTCTTCAGGCATCACAGATAGAAGGTGTAGATCCCTCGCAGGAGGTCTTTGATGTCCCAGAGACCTCCGCCGGAGAACAGGGGGCAAACCAACAAGCCCTTGGAGATCACACTTCAGGGTGATACACAGCAGCAGGCAATCAGTCCAGGACAGCCACTATTCAGAGTATGTGGTCCCTTCCAATGGCAGTAATTCCTCCTCATGAACAACAGATTCCTCTGGCAGTGTGCTCCACACAGTCCAGTATCTTCAGTCCCCACAAGCGTATATCTACCTTGTTGCAGTATGGCAGTAGTTATTATACTCTAGTGTGCCTTTGCAGTTGGGGTGGTTCAGAGGGTGACTCTTTGAACCACAGATGTCTCCCCTAAATTTTAGTCCTGTCTGCCATGGGGCTGTGGCATGCAGATCTTAATCTTTAGTTTGGCTATGATCTTGCACCAAGAGGCCAAGAGTCAAAACCTCTCCCTCCAATCTATCCAGCCAGGCCCTCAAATGGCAGAGGTTTGCCGTTCTAGTTCCATGCCCAAGGTTTATATCTGTCACTGGGGAATGCCACAGCTTCCAGTGTGGACTAGGGTCGAATTAAACGGAACACAACATGCTTTAGAGTGTAGAAATGCCCACTTTCTAGAAGTGACATTTATAAGTTATTATTGACAAAACCATCTTTACCACAGGAAGGGGTTTGTCAGGACCAATCCAATGACATGAAACATGAGGCTCCTACGCTGCAATCCACTATTGCAGCAAGGAGTAATGGTAATTCCCCCCATGTTAACCTATGGCCAGAGCAACTCTCATAGGTAGTGAAAACACACATGGGTAGTCTTCACTCCCTGGGCATACGTGCCCTTGTGCACACACAAGCCTGCAATGGCAGGTGGGACACATGTTTTAGAACAACATAGGTGCAAGTGCGCACACCCAGACCTTCTATGACACACTGGACACATGTTTAACAACATCATTGGTGCAAGTGTGCACACCCAGACCTAGTATGACAGGCTGGACACATGTTTAAGAACACCATAGGTACAAATGCGCACACAGAGCCTGCTATGTCAGCCTGGACCATTGTTTAAGAACATCATAGGTGCAAGTGCGCATTCCCAGACTGGCTATGATGGGCTGGATTCATGTTTATGAAGACTATAGGTGCAAGTTTGCTCACGCAGGCCTGCAATGTAAGGCCACTTTCTAACATAGGTAGAAAAGGCATGCACAATTCACACTGGACTTACAGGTGGTAAATGCCAAGGGACCTAAGGTCACTCGATAGATAATCAGCAAAACCTATGGGAACAGACGATCCCCTATGTAGGGAAAACCCACGTTGGTGCTCTTCACTACCAGAGCATGGTACACCTACCTGCCCAGCCGCTTGCTTACCACATGCTTTGCCCTTAAAGGGGTGCTCCAGACTAGCGGAGGGCCCTCTCAGGATTGGTTAGCAAAGTTAGAAGTGCCAACCCTGAGCACAAGTGCAACTAGGCCTACACATGCCTACATTGTCAGGCCAGATACATGCTTGACAGGCTATTCTGGTCAGTGCACCGTCCCACTAGTAGCCAGAGCTGTACCCACCCCAGGAATGTGATGTACCTTTTCACAGGGCACTCCTGGGTACAGCACCTGAACCAATCACAAAAGCGCCCCTTCCTGGCATGTGTAGGAAGGGCGCAAGCATTTTCCCACAGCAGTACAGTGGGAAAGTGCCCAGAGTCCTAAGGCCACGCAAAGAGTCAGGAAAAACCCAGGAGGAAAAAGCAAAAAGTTTAGGGAAATCCCCTAAGAAGGGCTGTGGCCAACAGACACGTATTGGAGACAGGCTGCAAGCACACAGAGCTGTAAGATCAGAGAAAATTCCCTTTTTTAAAAGTGGCATTTCTAAAAAAGTAATGTTAAATCTGACTTTGTCAGTAAAGAGGGTTTATCATAAACATTCCAATGATATGAAACATGACGCAGCTACTCTTTTCTGACCAGGAATTACATCTTAAAAGTACATTAAGGAATTTCCAATGCTGGCCTATGAGTGGCGTAGGCCTCACAGTATTGAAAAACGACTTTGGGACTTTTTCACTATCAGGATATGTAAAACTTAAAAGTACATAACCTACCTTTAGGTTACATAGCACACTTCCCTATAGGCTACCTATGGCCTACCTTAAGTGTGAATTATGTGTTGACGCTATTCCTGCAAAGTCCATTAAGGCCCATTGTACACAATGGTGTGCCTCCTTTTAACTCCTGCTCTGAGCAGGCGTTAAAAGTGGTGAAAAAATTACGCAACAAAATCTCTTAGATTTCTTTGCACCATTTTTTTAGCTCCCCTAATGAGGGAACGCCCCCTTTGCATACATTATGCCTGGTGCAGGCATAATGTAGCACAACGTGTTACAAAGTGGTGCAATGCATCCATTGTGTCACTCTGTAAATTTGGCATGGCGAATTTGGCCTCATTGGGCTACATTGGCATAAAAAACATATATGACGCTAATGTGGCGCAAGAAGATGCAAGGGGCAATTAAATCTGCCCCTAAGCTTTTAAGTATGTTCCTTTAGGTGTAACCTTGGTATTGATAACAAATAAGTTGAACTTTCCTTAACTCTGCAGGGATCTGTTACATACTTACATAAGCCATCTGCTAGGAAGGCTTTTAGAGCTGACTTTGGGAGTTCAGTAATGACAGTTCACAATTAACTCAGCATGGTATGAAGTCGCATTTCCAGTCATTTATAGCCACACAGAGCAAACTGTTTCTGAGTCAATGAATGAAATTGTTCCAAAGCATTGAAAGGTCATTAAGAGCAGTGATGGCGTTTCTACATGTTTAATGATAAAAATTTGGATTTTTCAAGTCTAGTAGCATTTTTTGTATTGTTCACTATGCTCTCAAATGGATTAAGACAGAATTAATCCATTCTGAATAATGGATTAAACCACATTCATCAAATGTTTTTACAAGGCAAGGACATATTCACTTAAAGGGAATTAGTTTTCAGTACAAATGTGCTGACTGAGAAGTCTACATTTTTTCATCTTTACATTTCTAAATCCTCATGGGAATGCATACATTTAGATTTAGGCGCAAGTTACACTCGCTTGAAAGATAGTCAATGGTAGACTCTAGATATTCTTGTCACAATACAACCGTTTGACCCCACCCTTTCAGTCTGTAGACACTGAGGGGCAGATTTATCATTCATTCATGCAGCGCAATGCAGCAAGACAACTTGTTCTGCTGCGTGAAAGGGAGACAGCAGGAATTTGCCATATGTATCAAAATATGGCACATTCCTGTCCTCTACCTACACTGACCCACAATTAGCAGCCCAGCACCAATGCAGTCAGTCTTGCCCCATGGAATAAGGATGTCTGTGTTAAGGGAAGAATAGTTTTGTGCAGAAAAGGACACCTTTTTGTACAAAAACAATGCTTAGAGGCATAGTTCTCCAAGGTGTACAATTCTGATGCATTCCAAACTCAACCAGTGTTGGTAAATATGGGAATGCCTCATAATACATGATAGGATGTGTTGGAAGACCCATGCTCTACCCATGTAAAGCCCCCACCACATAGAGTAATGCAAGGCAACATCTTGCACTGCCTTGCATCACTCCAGATTTACCAAGCCACATAAGGTGGCCTTGCATGGCTTGGTAAATCTCATTTATGTTTTGTGTCACACTAAGACTGGATCTATCTAAATGCTGGGCTGAAAAACATTGCTGTTATGATTCAAACTTTGAGTCTGCTCTTTCAGAGTGTAGACACCAAGCCTGGAACCATTGGAACGCTAGGCTGTAAACATCGCTGTTACGATTCAACCTTTGACCTTGCTCTTTCAATCTATGGACACTAAGGGCCTATTTAGGAGTTAAGCAGTGGAACAGCCATAACTCCAATACGGCGGTGGTGATGTGGCTGTCAAGACGGCGCCATCACCCCCATCGTATAATGATGTTTCCACCAGGCTGACCGGAGGAATCCGTCAAACAATGTTTCCACCAGTCAGCCTGGTGGAATCAGTGCAGAGGCATTGGCTTCGGCTCCCTTAGGGAGCTGAAGCCAGTGCCGTTGCACACAGCACCCTTGCAATGCGCATTGTCTGCCTAAGCAGACAGTATGCATTCCAAGGGTGCTATCAGGGGGGAGACCTGCATGGCCACGACATGGTCGTGGACAGTGCAGGGGGCCACCTGTTGCCCCCAGCACTTCCTTTCCGACAACCTTTTCATGGTGGGGACCTCACCATAAAAAGCCTGTCTGAAAGGGAAGTTGTGATCAACACAGCAGTGCCGAACTCAACTGCTGCCAACCCATTGGGATCCCTGATCCCGGCAGAGGTGGCAGTATCCTGGCGGTCCAACTGCCAGGACAGTAATCTGGCGATCGGACTGCCAGGATTGTGGTGGTCCGACCACCACTGTGAGCTTGGCAGTCCATGGACCGACAAACTCGATAATAGGCCCTAAGGATCTAATTTAGATTTTGATGGATGGATCACTCTGTCACAAACGTGGTGGATATCCGGTCTGCAGTATTTCAAGTGTATTAGATTCTTTGGCACTTGTAATGTGGCAGATGGCATGTCTGTCACATTTGTGACAAAGTAACCTGACTGCTGAAATCAGGCACTAAGATTGGAACAATCAAAATTCTAGACTCCAAACATCACTGTCACAATTCAACCTTTGCCCCTGCTCTTTCAATTTTCAAACATAAAGGGCCAGATTTATGAAGGGTCGGCATTGCCTTTGCGCCATGCAAGATGATGCAAGGCAATGCAAGTCCCTCATTTAGATTTACTGTGCCTTGCAGAGCCACCTTGCATGGCCCTGCATGGTGTATTAAATCTGAAGTAACACAAGTTAACACAAGGTAGTGCAGCACAAATATGGGAATGTAAGAAAGCACTACACCTTCCCAAGTGAGACGTAACCAGGAGAAATGTTTCTCCTAGTTGTTTCCTCTTTCTATGTGTGCTGCACTCTGCTTCACACATAATATGAGGAAAATGCGTCTGAAGCTTGTATTTGTACAGGAAGGTGTCCCTTTCTGCACAAAACAATCCTGGCTGTAACATAGGCACCCTTGTACGATGCTGCAAGGCTGCCAGTGTTGGTGCTGGGATGTGTTGGACCTGGCTTTTTGACAGGGACATCCCCAAACTTTTTGCCTCCTTCCTCCTATTTTTTCTGACCTGTTGTTGTTGGCTTTTGACCTCTGGGCACTTTACCACTGCTAACCAGTGCTAAAGTGCATATGCTCTCTGGGTAAATTGTACTACTGATTGGTTTATCCATGATTGACTATTTAATTTACTTGTAAGTCCCTGGTAGAGTGCACTACATGTGCCTAGGGCAGGTAGATTAAATGCTACTAGTGGGCCTGCAGCACTGGTTATGCCACCCACCTCAGTAGCCCCTTAAACCTGTCTCAGGCCTGCCATTGCAAGGCCTGTGTGTGCAGTTTCACTGCCACTTCGACTTGGCATTTAAAAGTACTTGCCAAGCCTAGAACTCCCCTTTTACTACATATAAGTCATCCCTAATGTGTGCCCTAGGTAACCCCTAGAGCAGGGTGCTGTGTAGGTAAAAGGCAGGACATGTACCTGTGTAGTTATATGTCCTGGTAGTGTGAAACTCCTAAATTCGTTTTTACACTACTGTGAGGCCTGCTCCTTTCATAGGCTAACATTGGGGCTGCCCTCATACACTGTTGAAGTGGCAGCTGCTGATCTGAAAGGAGCAGGAAGGTCATATTTAGTATGGCCAGAATGGTAATACAAAATCCTGCTGACTGGTGAAGTCGGATTTAATATTACTATTCTAGAAATGCCACTTTTAGAAAGTGAGCATTTCTTTGCACTAAAAACTTGTTGTGCCCTTCAATCCACGTCTGGCTAGGTTTAGTTGACAGCTCCTTGTGCATTCACTCAGACACACCCCAAACACAGGGTACTCAGCCTCACTTGCATACATCTGCATTTTGAATGGGTCTTCCTGGGCTGGGAGGGTGGAGGGCCTGCCCTCACACAAAGGACTGCCACACCCCCTACTGGGACTCTGGCAGACAGGATTGAGCTGAAAGGGAACTTGGTGCATTTCTTAGAGACTCTTTGAAGTCACCCCCACTTCAAAGGCACAACTTAGTATAAAACAGGGCCTCTGCCCTACCTCATCAGACACTTGCTGGAGAAGAAACCTGAACCAGAAACTACATCCTGCCAAGAAGAACGGCCGGGCTGCTCAAAGGACTCACCTGTCTGCTTTTCTACAAAGGACTGCTGCCTTGCTGTTGGCCTGCTGCCTTGCTGAACTCTTGCCTGGCTGTAAAAGTGCTCTCCAAGGGCTTGGATAGAGCTTGCCTCCTGTTCCCTGAAGTCTCAGGACCAAAAAGACTTCACTCTTCCTCTTGGACGGTCCGTGCGCCGAACTTTTCGACGCACAGCTTGTTCCGCGGCAAGAAAAACGCCGCACACCGACGCTGATCAACGCGACGCCTTCGGGACGACCGAAACTTTGACGCACGGGCTCGCAAGGACAACGCCGCCCGACTTCCCGGGAGAAATCGACGCGACGCCTGCTGTGAGATCAAAACTTTGACGCACGGCCTCGCAAGGACAACGCCGCCCGACTCCGCAGGAGAAATCGACGCGATGCCTGCCGTGAGATCAAAACTTTGACGCACGGCCTCGCAAGGACAACGCCGC
Organism: Pleurodeles waltl; assembly: GCF_031143425.1. Classification (NCBI taxonomy): domain Eukaryota; kingdom Metazoa; phylum Chordata; class Amphibia; order Caudata; family Salamandridae; genus Pleurodeles; species Pleurodeles waltl. Next base: position 1,263,958,272 of record NC_090437.1, read on the forward strand.
CCGACTCCGCAGGAGAAATCGACGCAACGCCTGCCGTGAGATCAAAACTTTGACGCATGGCCTCGCAAGGACAACGCGGCCCGACTCCGCAGGAGAAATCGACGCGACGCCTGCTGTGAGATCGAAACTTCGACGCGCAGCCCAGCAGAACGACGCGCAGCTGGAAAACAAGCAGGAAAATCCACGCACAGACCCGGGACATCTGGTAATCCCCGCGACCCACAGAAAGAGACTGTCCGCGCGCCGGAAAACGACGCCCGACTTCCCCGCGTGGAAAATAACGACGCAAGTCCGTGTGTGCTGGGGAGAAATCGACGCACACACCCTTTTTCCACGCACCTCTTCCTTTGTGGCCCTCTGAGGAGATTTTCCACCAGAAACCAGGTACTTTGTGTTTGAAAGAGACTCTGTTTACTTTCTAAAGACTTAAGACACTTTATATCACTTTTCAGTGATATCTTTACAAATTCATATTGCATCTTTGATCGTTTTGACCTGAAGATACCCAGATAAATATTATATATTTTTCTAAATACTGTGTGGTGTATTTTTGTGGTGTTATGCTATGGTGTTGTATGATTTATTGCACAAATGCTTTACACATTGCCTTCTAAGTTAAGCCTGACTGCTCGTGCCAAGCTACCGGAGGGTAAGCACAGGCTGATTTTGGATTGTGTGTGACTTACCCTGACTAGAGTGAGGGTTCTTGCTTGGACCGAGGGCAACCTAACTGCCAACCAAAAACCCCATTTCTAACATTGGTGATCAGCGGTGAGGATAGGACTTGTGTTTGTGCAGTGACATACAGTAGCTAAGTATTTCACTACCTACCCACAGTTGAAGGTCAACTTGATTTTTCATCTTTTTTGGCTCTTGGTTCTCTGATGTCCTCCTGGATATACTATTGATATTTTGGACTTTAGATTTTGGTTTTTGCTGATAAGATCTTATCAAAATGGGATTGTGTACCTACTCATTCTTTGTTCGTACGGACCACCTCACTAAGGCTGACCTAAGGAAGCTTTGCAGAAAATGGGGCCTTCCTGTAGCAAGGAGATCTACTAAGGCGGAGATGCTCCATCACTACATAGTCTGGGGGGAGGAAAGATGGGCAGAGAGAGAGGCAGCAAGAAACCAAATGACTAAGTACCCCTCAGATGAGGAGGAGGACTACTCACATGAGGAGGAAGACTGCTCACATGAGGAGGAAGACTACTCAGATGAGGAAAGAGAACCAGTGGGAGATGAATGGCTCCTAGCTCTAGAGCGGTGTCTAGAAGAGCTAGATGAGCAGCTTGAAAGGGCTGAGGCAGCAAGTCTCTTAGCCCTGGAAGAAGAAAAGATTGCAGCTCAAGAGCTGAGCTGTAAAGAGCTGAAACTGGAGGCCGGAAGGGCTGAGTCCAGTTCAGATGGTGGCAGCAAAAATCTTGCATCCAGTACTGCTGAAGAAGGGCACAAGCCCAGAGATGTGGTGCCCAACTTGAAGACAGGGAGTTGACACACCCCAGGCGGTTCAAGGGTATGAGGTAGTTCCCGTTATGCACAGGGTCCCTGAGAAGGATTGGGGAACTGGCACAGGGAGTCATATTCCTACTGGGGGGAGGGACACTTTACTGACTCTAGCAGAGAGTGACAGAGAAAAGGGTTCCCCCCTGGTGGACGTCCTGGATATAGAGTGTAGAGACATCCCAGAAGAGTTTGGGTTGAGTGTCAGGGACAGACAGATACTGTCTCACCAGTCTCAGGAGGGCGAAGTAGAGTGCTTTTCCAAGGTTGAGTTACTGGGTGGTTGGGTGAAGGGTACTGTGGTTAATACATGTGAAGGGCAGAGTGATGTAATTGCTGGAGAGCATATGTCTGGTCCTTATTTTCCAGAGCTACGCCAACACCAGGTGGAGTGTGAGTTCTCTGACCCCAGGGAGCTTACAATGGAGGCAGACTTCTGGGTGAGTACCAGAGAGTCTGAAGAGGCATTTGGGGGTGCTCCTGAAGGGAGTGGTCTAGGTGGTTCCCAACCGAGTGTGGTGGGAAAGGATTGTAGTGTCCCAGGTAGGTCCCAGGTCCTAGAGGGTTCCATGAGGGAACACCAGGAGGGAAGCCTAGCCTGTACCGTAGGGCCACCTTTTGAGGGAAGCCCCGCAGTGTCAGAAGAACTTGGGGAGGTGACTGTAGCCAGCATCCCAACAGTTCTGGTGTCTGGCAGTACCCCTCATAGTGAGGGGGTGCAGAAGTCCAGACATAGGGTTGAGAGGGGGTTGCAGACCCCAGTGGAGGACCTTGAGAGTCAGGGGACAGCTCTGAGAGCAGAGCCCCCCAGGAATGACCCAGGTGAAACCGTTTCTGGTTTGGGGGAAACCCAGACTCTGCCGGATGGGCAGAGGTCAGGAGACCTGCGCCAACCAGACTCTTGTGTGGCCCTTGGGGACGGTGTGTCCATGTGGGGGGTGAGAGTGCCCCCCAGGAAGTCCTGGCATGCCAGGCAAAGATTCAACCTCAGGGTGGTGACTCTGGGTTGGATACCCAGGTTCAGAGGTTAAACTCTGACCTGGTGGGAGGTAGATGTGCCTCCCAAGAAGTCCTGCTGTGCCAGGCAATTGTCCAACCTCAGGGTGTTGACTCTGGGTTGGATGACCAGGTTCAGAGGTTAAACTCTGACCTGGTGGGGGGTAGGTGTGCCCCCCAGAAAGTCCTGGCGTGCCAGGCAATTGCCCAACCTCAGGGTGGTGACCCTGGGTTGGGGAACCAGGCTCAGAGGTTAAACTCTGACCTGGTGGGAGGTAGGTGTGCCTCCCTGGAAGTCCTGGCCTGCCAGGCAATGGTTCAACCTCAGGGTGGTGACTCTGGGTTGGCTAACCAGGTTCAGGGAATAAGCTCTGACCTGTTGGGGGGTAGGCGTGCCCCCCAGGAAGTCCTGGTGTACCAGGCAGTGGTCCAACCTCAGAGTGCTGACTCTGGGTTGGATAACCGGGTTCAGAGGTTAAACTCTGACCTGGTGGGGGGTAGGTGTGCCACCCAGAAAGTCCTGGCGTGCCAGGCAATTGTTCAACCTCAGAGTGCTGACTCTGGGTTGGATAACCGGGTTCAGAGGTTAAACTCTGACCTGGTGGGGGGTAGGTGTGCCCCCCAGAAAGTCCTGGCATGCCAGGCAATTGTTCAACCTCAGGGTGGTGACTCTGGGTTGGATACCCAGGTTCAGAGGTTAAACTCTGACCTGGTGGGGGGTAGGTGTGCCCCACAGAAAGTCCTGGCGTGCCAGGCAATTGCCCAACCTCAGGGTGGTGACCCTGGGTTGGGGAACCAGGCTCAGAGGTTAAACTCTGACCTGGTGGGAGGTAGGTGTGCCTCCCAGAAAGTCCTGGTGCGCCAGGCAATTGTTCAACTTCAGGGTGGTGACTCTGAGTTGAATGGCCCAGTGCAGAGGTTAAACTCTGACCTGGTGGAGGGTCAGTGTGCCCTCCAGGAAGTCCTGGCATGCCAGGCAATTGTTCAACTTCAGGGTGGTGACTCTGAGTTGAATGGTCAAGTTCAGAGGTTAAACTCTGACCTGGTGGAGGGTCAGTGTGCCCTCCAGGAAGTCCTGGCGTGCCAGGCAATTGTTCAACTTCAGGGTGGTGACTCTGAGTTGAATGGTCAGGTGCAGAGGTTAAACTCTGACCTGGTGGGGGGTAGGTGTGCCTCCCAGGAAGTCCTGGTTTGCCAGGCAGTGATCCAGTCTGAGGGTACAGACCCTGGGCTGGAAGACCAGGTTCAGGGTGTCCCCCCGGACCTGGAGGGAGGGGCTACTGATAACAGTGCCCCTACCATGTTGTCTTCTGAGGAGGCCACTCCTAGTTGGAGGGTGCTGGACCCCAGAAGGGAGGGCAGGGGGAGGGAAGCCTCACCCCGGGCCCTAGTCCAACCTGAAGGTACAGGCCCCAGGTTGGAGGGCCAGTTGCAGGTTAACAGCCCTGCACTGGTGGAGGAATGGTACAGGGTGACTTCTGTAAGCACCCTGACCATGTTGGACTCTGGGGGTACCGCTCCAGGAGGGAGGGTACAAAGCCCCAGAGGGGAGGACCAGGTTCAGGCTGTCATCCCTGACCTGGTGGAAGGGAGAGTGGTTAAAGGGTGCCCAGCACCTGGGGCTACCGCCCCCCACTCTCCACAGCCACAGTGGTTGGAGAGCTTTGAGAGGCCTGGGGCCTGGCTCTCATCCCTGGCAGCTGTCAGTAATCACTGTGGCTTGCTGTCCGGGTGGACAGAGTTATCCCTGGGGAGGGGACAAGTGTCACACCCCAGGGGTAGAGTGGGCAAAACCACTGTGTTGGTCATGGTGGTACTATCCTGCTCCTGGGATACATCTGTGAGCAAAGTAAGGTTAGGTGCTGCACAGATGGGATCCGCAGGTAAGGAGAAATGTTCCCCATGGGTTGGCTTAGTGGGCCCTGAGAGTATGGACAGAGTGATCCAATTGGAGTCAGGAAGGCGAAGAACTGGAGCATGCCCCTGCTGTTGTGGGCCTGGGTCCTTGTTCTGTCGCCTCAAACAGGGAAGTACATCAGGATAGTGATTGTTCTCCCCTGGCTTTAGGCTGGTAGGGGGTCATGTTGGACCTGGCTTTTTGACAGGGACATCCCCAAACTTTTTGCCTCCTTCCTCCTATTTTTTCTGACCTGTTGTTGTTGGCTTTTGACCTCTGGGCACTTTACCACTGCTAACCAGTGCTAAAGTGCATATGCTCTCTGGGTAAATTGTACTACTGATTGGTTTATCCATGATTGACTATTTAATTTACTTGTAAGTCCCTGGCAGAGTGCACTACATGTGCCTAGGGCAGGTAGATTAAATGCTACTAGTGGGCCTGCAGCACTGGTTGTGCCACCCACCTCAGTAGCCCCTTAAACCTGTCTCAGGCCTGCCATTGCAAGGCCTGTGTGTGCAGTTTCACTGCCACTTCGACTTGGCATTTAAAAGTACTTGCCAAGCCTAGAACTCCCCTTTTACTACATATAAGTCATCCCTAATGTGTGCCCTAGGTAACCCCTAGAGCAGGGTGCTGTGTAGGTAAAAGGCAGGACATGTACCTGTGTAGTTATATGTCCTGGTAGTGTGAAACTCCTAAATTCGTTTTTACACTACTGTGAGGCCTGCTCCTTTCATAGGCTAACATTGGGGCTGCCCTCATACACTGTTGAAGTGGCAGCTCCTGATCTGAAAGGAGCAGGAAGGTCATATTTAGTATGGCCAGAATGGTAATACAAAATCCTGCTGACTGGTGAAGTCGGATTTAATATTACTATTCTAGAAATGCCACTTTTAGAAAGTGAGCATTTCTTTGCACTAAAAACTTGTTGTGCCCTTCAATCCACGTCTGGCTAGGTTTAGTTGACAGCTCCTTGTGCATTCACTCAGACACACCCCAAACACAGGGTACTCAGCCTCACTTGCATACATCTGCATTTTGAATGGGTCTTCCTGGGCTGGGAGGGTGGAGGGCCTGCCCTCACACAAAGGACTGCCACACCCCCTACTGGGACTCTGGCAGACAGGATTGAGCTGAAAGGGAACTTGGTGCATTTCTTAGAGACTCTTTGAAGTCACCCCCACTTCAAAGGCACAACTTAGTATAAAACAGGGCCTCTGCCCTACCTCATCAGACACTTGCTGGAGAAGAAACCTGAACCAGAAACTACATCCTGCCAAGAAGAACTGCCGGGCTGCTCAAAGGACTCACCTGTCTGCTTTTCTACAAAGGACTGCTGCCTTGCTGTTGGCCTGCTGCCTTGCTGAACTCTTGCCTGGCTGTAAAAGTGCTCTCCAAGGGCTTGGATAGAGCTTACCTCCTGTTCCCTGAAGTCTCAGGACCAAAAAGACTTCACTCTTCCTCTTGGACGCTCCGTGCGCCAAACTTTTCGACGCACAGCTTGTTCCGCGGCAAGAAAAACGCCGCACACCGACGCTGATCAACGCGACGCCTTCGGGACGACCGAAACTTTGACGCACGGCCTCGCAAGGACAACGCCGCCCGACTTCCCGGGAGAAATCGACGTGACGCCTGCTGTGAGATCAAAACTTTGACGCACGGCCTCGCAAGGACAACGCCGCCCGACTCCGCAGGAGAAATCGACGCGACACCTGCCGTGAGATCAAAACGTTGATGCACGGCCTCGCAAGGACAACGCCGCCCGACTCCGCAGGAGAAATCGACGCAACGCCTGCCGTGAGATCAAAACTTTGATGCACGGCCTCGCAAGGACAACGCCGCCCGACTCCGCAGGAGAAATCGACGCGACGCCTGCCGTGAGATCGAAACTTCGACGCGCAGCTCCGCAGAACGACGCGCAGCCAGAAAACAAGCAGGAAAATCCACGCACAGACCCGGGACATCTGGTAATCCCCGCGACCCACAGAAAGAGACTGTCCGCGCACCGGAAAACGACGCCCGACTTCCCCGCGTGGAAAATAACGACGCAAGTCCGTGTGTGCTGGGGAGAAATCGACGCACACACCCTTTTTCCACGCACCTCTTCCTTTGTGGCCCTCTGAGGAGATTTTCCACCAGAAACCAGGTACTTTGTGTTTGAAAGAGACTCTGTTTACTTTCTAAAGACTTAAGACACTTTAGGGGTTATTCTAACTTTGGAGGAGGTGTTAATCCGTCCCAAAAGTGACGGAAAAGTGACGGATTTACCACCAGCCGTATTACGAGTCCATTATATCCTATGGAATACGTAATACGGCTGGTGGTATATCTGTCACTTTACCGTCACTTTTGGGACGGATTAACACTCCTCCAAAGTTAGAATAACCCCCTTTATATCACTTTTCAGTGATATCTTTACAAATTCATATTGCATCTTTGATCGTTTTGACCTGAAGATACCCAGATAAATATTATATATTTTTCTATATACTGTGTGGTGTATTTTTGTGGTGTTATGCTATGGTGTTGTATGATTTATTGCACAAATGCTTTACACATTGCCTTCTAAGTTAAGCCTGACTGCTCGTGCCAAGCTACCGGAGGGTGAGCACAGGCTGATTTTGGATTGTGTGTGACTTACCCTGACTAGAGTGAGGGTTATTGCTTGGACCGAGGGCAACCTAACTGCCAACCAAAAAACCCATTTCTAACAGGATGCATTCAGTGCAACAGTGCAGGGAGAGAGCATGAATGCACCATATCTTAGTATATATGGTGCATTCTTGCCATCTCCTTGTCACACAATGCAAGTTGTCTTGATGCGTTGCATGACTTATTCTTAAATCTGTCCCTAAGGCTGGAACAATCGTTAATAGAAAACAGGCATACAACTTCAAGATGCCCTCTATTCTAGCATTCATTTATAGAGACATTTAAGAATGTGCAAAGCATTGAACTCTTGCCTCTTTAGAACACTCTGGCTTCCCAGAAGGAATACTGGTAGGGAGGTTTCTGTGGCAAAAACATGGTGCAACTTGTGCCAGTCATGGCCATGAGTGGACTGTGTTTGCTAACTACCACTGGACAGGGCATTTGTTAAAGACGTTTGCTGAAGTACATAAAATGGCTCCTCAATGCTGAGGCTTTTGCCTCCTTGGTACCTGCATGGTGTAACCCAGCAGTCTCTAATCCAGTAGACTTTATGAGTGGCGGGACTATATATTTGCTAGGCGAAGAAAACTGGAGCGCTGGTTTATGGAATGGAGCAACATTATGTACTATATATATACACAATATATAGCCTACCAATAGCCATGCCTATGCATTTTACCATGCCTAGGCATTTTACCAAATTTACCAATACTACACAAGGCAAATAAGTATTCAAAATGTATAAAAACATTTTAAAATATTGATTTTCAATTTTGTTTACATGAGTTGATATGAGAAAACTTTTACAAACAAAACATGGTTCTAAATTGCTTAGCCAAGAGTACTCAAGCTGTGATGCCTTACTCCCAGGGGAGTTTTTTGGATCCTATTATGAATCAACTCAAAAACTATTTTATCAATGCCAATAATGTCAATACCATATAAGACATCAATTACATCATAATAACCATAGTCTTGATAAATACTTCATTGCTTCCCATGATGAGGTACCCGGGTGAATGACCACCCCTCTACAGAATTCTGTACATAGGAGTCTGCAATAGTGATTATATAGTTATGAGTTAATTGCACTTACCAAAATATTTTTTTTCTTTTCTAATGTTTTTGTGTGTTGGCAAAGCTATAAAATATATGATAGGCACTTGTCCTGTCCATCTTTATTTTTTCTATACAAATTTCGAGCAGATTGGGCAATTGGGAAGGCGATATGGCGGCGTAGAGCTGTTTGAGGTGTTCTCACGGTAATAGTTTGTATTGTAATTCCCAAATAAATATCTGCCTTATGCCACAGCAATAACTTCTGAACAAATTACGCTAAACTTTGTTTGAAGACATAGGTATAATCAGAAAGGCCAGTTTACTGGGTTGGGTTATTTGTTTTCATTAGATTACGAGATGGCTGTGTTATCAAAATGCATTGTGTGGAACTCAAAGGATTTTCAAAGATTTGAGAAGACCATGCTGAGAAATGGTTCTGGGTGTAAAACAACTGTTATTGGCCTATGTAATTCCCAACTCAGTTCTGGTTCATCAATAGTTGATGATAAGTTCGCTGATTCGTTGTCACAAAACATAAAATTGTGATGCAGCCACAATTATACGACGCAAGTGGTTTGAAGATTGGCAGAATCTGGATGTCTTTCCTACCTCTGTGTAAATTTAGAGCCTATTTACAAGATTGCAAGAATAGGATGATCCAGCCTCTTGACCTGGTTCACAGACATATTAAAATTTAAGAAAGCCAAATCTACTTAGGGGTCATATTGCAGCATCCGAATAACTGATGTTCTGCTATTGCTGTATATTTGTAGCGCCTTTGAAGGGACTGATCCATATTTGTTATCTTTCCTTCTTTTTTGGCTGAAACCTCTCTATTTTTTTTTATGTATTGTATAGTTGAGGTATCAGACATGATAACCCACCAAGGGAACTGTGTCATTAGTCTGACCAAACTACTATTGGCAACTGTTCCTTATTTTGATCAGGTTGCCTCTGTGGAGCCTTGTGGGCCCTGTGGAGGTTCACCTACAGTTCATAAAAAGATTATTGTGCTTCAGGCCAGCATGTGTTAAAGTTCAAACTGGTTTTAGGCTGTGAATGCAACCCATGTTCTACCAGTCTACTAGGGGACTTACCTTATCTAGGACAGTTCAGTCCTATGTTTACTCTTTCCTATCATATACAGATAGCCAGAGCTAGTTATGGAAGAAATACAGTATATGATTGTACAGAGAATGCTAGGAAATACATGTGTAAATCCATAGAAAAGCTGGGGGCAGTGCTAGAGGAACTATTAGCACATCTGTGATATACTACACTAACACAGTGGCCATTTTCGAACCCAATGTGCTGATAATGTAGCATTGATTTTACACTGCAGTCAGCTTCTAATTCAATGAAAAAGTAATATTTCACTAATGCAGAAAGTGAGCAACACTGGCCAAAAATACCTGCATTTCAATATATGTTCCATCTTATCTGCTCTAATGAAGGGTCACTGTCACCTGCTTACAAATCCAAGTCAGTAACTTCACAGGAGTGGGGGACACGTCAATGGTACATACACTCTTACAAATGTGCAATGCTTCAGGCCCCTTCAACATGCAATAATTCTGACAGTGAAATCACAGCAAGTATGGTTTGCAGTAATAAGTCTCTTTAACATATAAAATATCTATCAAACTTTAACGAACTACTATAAGAATTTAGTTTGGAACTTCTAAATGTTAGTAAATGGAGCCTCCAATGCAAATCATTTGTGCAAGTGCATTATCTTCTTAGGAATAAATAATGGTCATTTTGGGGGATGATAGTTGAGCATGATAAAACAATAGAATGCAAATGCATATTATGTTGATTGAAATGTATTTGCTAGTAAAAATAAACTACAATTTGAGAATTAGATATTACATACTCGAGCATATGTAACTGGGAAATAAGGAAGATGGTTTAATATGGATACCCATTAAGGCTGATTGATTGCCCTGCTAATGAAACCGGTCACAAAATGGCATTTGATTAGTTTTGAGACCAATGGTGCTCTTTAGCTCTGGCCTGGAGATTACACTGTCAAAAAATGAAAAAAGAACCTGCGTGATAAACGAGGCTGTCATTTTTCAAAATAGTGGACGATGATTGGTATGCATAGCTCTTCTAGATGAACAGTTTATTGAATTTGTGTAATGTCTCCAAAATAGTAGATTCTTACAGTCAGTGCAAGCAGGGTGATATGTTTTCTGGTTATGAATAGTACCTCGTTAGCCTCAATGAAGTGCATTCCCCACCCAAGGGTATCCCAAGAAGAATACATTTGCAGTCCTTTCCAGTCCTCTCTCTTTTCTTTGGATTGCCCAATACTGGTATTTTGCAAAGTAATTAATTATATTTATTTTAACAGAGGCATACGTTGTATGAAAGTCATTGGCTGTCTTTAAATGAAAGATATGACCAAGGCTACTAAATACTTTCTACCAAATGATTAAAAAAAAAACACTAACGCCAGCTTTCCCCAAAAAGAGATCAGCCTCTGGTTAGTTTAAATTCACCTGGATCTCCCTTTAGGCAATTTGGGCAATCACAAGAAAACAAGTACACGTGCAAATGTAATCATGGAAAAAAGAGAATAAGGTTCAGAGAGTGTGTAGATACAACAAAAATCTAAAGGGGTTATGGATGAATATGAAAAATATTAGAATGGAAAACGTCAGTAGAGTTTAGAGTGAAAGCCTCTTGAACAAAAAGTTACTATAAGGGTCTATTAGAGTCTAGGAAGTTAGAAACATGTCAATGCATCTTCTTTGTGGGGGCAGGATCAGCAAGTGGAAGCAGTTGGGCTCATTGAAAAAAGTAACATTTATTTTGTTTTGTCTTTTTAGACCTCAATGAACTTCAATGAAATCAGATTGCAGATAATGTCCACGGACTCCAATCAGTTAAATGGGTGCCCAATGTAGTTATGCACTGGAGCGGAGAACAAGTTGGAGGAAATAACTCTCAGGGGAAAAATTATCTGGCCAGGAAACAAACTGATCCTTAGATTGCTTTCACGCTCATTACTTGTTGGTTCACTTGCTTCGGTTACACATTTTTGTTTCATTTTTTAGTTAGTGGTATATAGTAAATCTCATCACAATTCAGCCATTTTTGTAGGATCCCCTAATGCCAATAACACACAAAAGGAGAGCACTGGGAGTGTTGCTAGCCCACACCGACTCCCAAAGGAAACTATATCAACACTAAAGGTGTGGGGTAGTGGGAAAAGGGGGTGGGCCTAGGTCGATTAACCCAGTGCACTGTGTTGGAGTCGCTTAAGACTCTGAAGTGGGGAAGTCATGGTGGGAAACAATCCACGTAGGGGGGTGCTATGTAGTTGTACAAGGAGACAGGGGAGTTCCCTTACGGACTAGGTGGTCTCACACACATAATAGTGTCTTGCTTCATCATTTGACCACCTAGCCCCACCCAAGTAAGATGATACTACTTGGGCGGACTCGACCTCTTGGTTAAACGAACCAGAGGGAGTGCTAAAATTAGAATTACTGGATAATTACAGAGATCCAGATGGGGTGAGAAATAAAATTACCAAGCAAGTCACCAATTACTACTGCTAGTTTTAATGGGGGTGTATGCTGCTAAGGTTAAGAATATATGGGAACAGACAGCTCATTAGAGGATAATGTCTCTTAGAGTCTAAAAAGAAATACGTATGACCAACATGTTTCTGCCCTCACTAAGTGCTGGTTGGTCAGGGGCATTCGTCAGGGTCGGAGCACACGTAATAAGTGAGGTGCTCAAAGTGAAAAATAAATATAGGGCCTACCTGAACAGGTAGTTCATAGTGGGGTAGGTCTAAAATGGCTAATAAATAAACCACAGATTATTAACAGTGAAAAAGTGGCACACCACTGCACACAACACAGCACAAGTGCAAAAACGGGGTGGGGGAAGAGGTTTCTTCCCCCCCCTCCTGTTTTTCCCCCCCTTTTTTCCTTCTCTCCTTCTTTCTTTTCTTCTCTCTATTTCTTCTTTCTACTGCTCTTTGCTTTCCCTTCTCTTTTCTTTATTTATAGTATACCTGTCTCCCCCCGATGTTCTGGTTTCCCTTCTTGTTTTTTCTCTTCTACCAGGTTCTACCTCTTTCTGTTACTTTACTTTCTTGTCCTCTGCGTTCTACTCCTAATCTCCTTAGAGTGTGACTACAAGGGAAAACCTCCCCCGGCATTAGCCAGACCAGAGGCAAATTGCCCCTAACTACGGGGTAAGTCACGCTTGCATGTGTGTGTGTATTTCTCCCACGCACTTCCACTTGTGCTGTGTTGTGTGCAGTGGTGTGCCACTTTTTCACTGTTAATAATCTGTGGTTTATTTATTAGCCATTTTAGACCTACCCCACTATGAACTACCTGTTCAGGTAGGCCCTATATTTATTTTTCACTTTGAGCACCTCACTTATTACGTGTGCTCCGACCCTGACGAATGCCCCTGACCAACCAGCACTTAGTGAGGGCAGAAACATGTTGGTCATACGTATTTCTTTTTAGACTCTAAGAGACATTATCCTCTAATGAGCCGTCTGTTCCCCTATATTCTTAACCTTACCAGCATACACCCCCCATTAAAACTAGCAGTAGTAATTGGTGACTTGCTTGGTAATTTTATTTCTCACCCCATCTGGATCTCTGTAATTATCCAGTAAGTCTAATTTTAGCACTCCCTCTGGTTCTTTTAACCAAGAGGTCGAGTCCGCCCAAGTAGTATCATCTTACTTGGGTGGGGCTAGGTGGTCAAATGATGAAGCAAGACACTATTATGTGTGTGAGACCACCTAGTCCGTAAGGGAACTCCCCCGTCTCCTTGTACAACTACATAGCACCCCCCTACGTGGATTCTTTCCCACCATGACTTCCCCACTTCAGAGTCTTAAGCGACTCCAACACGGTGCACTGGGTTAATCGACCTAGGCCCACCCCCTTTTCCCACTACCCCACACCTTTAGTGTTGATATAGGATCACCTAATGCCCACAAAAGGTTAGGAGCAGGTGGCATATTACAGCTGGCGAAGTTCATGTCGGGGCAGCTGTTATTTGGTGCGGGCATGGTTATAATTCAACGACCTAATCTGATTGGCTGAATGTAGAGCCTATGGAGGCACTGCCATCCAGAAGACCAAAGTCCAAATTTACACACACTCTGCATTGGGTTTGCTTTATTGTTTTAATGCAAAACCCACACAATGTGAAGTGGTGGGATTTACACTTCAATGCAAATTGTAAATTGCTTTGGATTGTAACCAAAAATAAAGCAAAGCTATACAATGCATTGCCTTGTATTTATTTGCATCAAGGGTAGTTGCATATGTGGTGCATGGGTGTTCCCAGGCAACCGCCCATGTGTTTGACACAAATCCTAAGCTACAAAAAATTGTAAACATCGATTTGCGCCAAAATCTGACACATACAAAGTGGCAAACATCTTAAAGCATAGTTTTTGTACTGGAAGAGACAACCTCTTCCTCTAAAACAAACTATGCTTACCACAACGTAGGCACTCGTTCACTATGGTGCAAGAATGTCTCTCTTGCTGCATGACAACCAAAGGTGTCCTGCCACAAGGAGAAAGCAGCACAGCACCACATCGTAGTAGATATGGGAATGTTCTGTTCTCTCCTGTTCACTCAGAGCATCACTCCAGCTTTACTTGCTGGGCTGCATTTCATGATTTTTAGTAAATCTGGGACCAAATGAATTCTGTTTTATTTAAGAAATGAACCCTTTTGTATAGTTCACGTGTAGGGTGGATGTGACTTTTTGACTGTTGTTCACTACATGAGTGAACTAAAAAAGGCACAATTTACCTGATTCACATTTTGTGAAATTCTCTTAACTGTCCTTCCTTTTGGTGATATTCTTTCAAGGCACAGTGATTTTAAGTGGTTTTTGATAGTGAAGGGATTTGCAGACGGTTTAAGTGTGAAACCTTTGTTAAATAATTTTAATATATGAAATTTATTTTAAAAAATCCACTTTCGCAGAATCTAGTCACCGGAATATTTTGCAGTTGCTCAAAGCATTAGTGCCTTGTATGTTTTCATATAGAATACAGGCTTTTTCTGGACAAAGCAGCCAAATGTTAATAAAGTGGACCTAGCACAGCACTTATTTGTACTCTAATGCAGCTGCTGCCCAGAAAGTTCTTGCTGTATGTCTCTGGCCTAGTGCCTGGGGGAGAAGTGATTCCAGATGCTCTTCTGCTAATTAAACTCAAAAGCCTCTTGATTTGGGTTGGTGAATTTCATTACTTAAAGAGCTAGAGTGCACCACAGTTACTTGGAATTGCTTCTCAGTGCTTCAAGACACTTGAGGTCCAGCAGTCACATAAGTATAAGAAGTCAAGCAATGAGGAGGAACCACTCAGGGTGGACTTTAGTATTGGTAGTGCCCTGTGCAACAATCGGACACCTCTTGTTAGAAATGGGGTTTCTGGTTGGCTAGGGAATGCACCTAAGCCAGGCAGAACCCTCCCACTCTTGTCAGGGCAAGGGAGTTACACGTCCTAGATAGCCCCTGCTAACCCCCTTGGTAGCTTGGCACGAGCAGTCAGGCCTATCCCAGAGACAATGTGTAAAGCGTCTGCACAACACACGCAACACATGTGACGCAATATGTACACCACAAAATAAACACAACACTGAGCTATCTAAAAATAAACTGTATTGCACAAAACATAATTAGACCAAACATTACACGTCAGTAATACCCTGCTACCTTAGCAGTTGTCAGAATGTTACACAAGTTACTAATACTCTGCAGGAATAAGCAGTTGTCAGGTAAGTACTCAGGATTCTGCAACATAAGCATTAGTCAGGAATCGCAGTAAAGAGATAAATGCCCTTGTCATAAACATGTGAATAAATGCCTCTAGTAAGACCATTATATAACCTATGACAAGTCAGGGGGAGTAGACAGAACATCAGCACATACATTTAGCATCCCATCAGTAAGCAGGTTACCACATTTCTTCCCTAAGTCCATCTCTGAAACCTAAGAAAGGGCATGTCCAGAACTAGTACCTGTTTTAGGGTGAGAAGGCACTCCCCGGGCCTAGAAGCTGACAAGGGGGTCACCCGGCGCTCCTCTGTGCAGAGCGGGGACCCTAGGCTGATGTAAGAGGGGAAGAGGTTGATACACAACCCCTCGTACATTAATATCAGGGCACGACGGGCGACGAAGTTTTTGAGCATTGTGCTCCTTTTGCAGCAGCCAGGGGACAAGTGGAAAAGGCACTCCTGTCGTCCCCGCGCGTCCTGCTGCCCAAGCCCCTCGCTGGGAGAGGCAGCACTCTGGACAGTTGGCCCCACACCTTAGTCGGGGGCCGTCCCGTTGTCTTTCTGCCTTGGCCGGGCGGGGCCTCCGATGAGGCTTCCTTCCGTCTGGCAAGGCACTCTGGCTGCGCGGCCCCTGGACGTCCTCCGGGAGGTCACGCCTCCTTTTTGCAGGATGAGGGATCCGGGGGACCTTGGCTTCCTGGGGCCCCAGGGCCTGTCCCACTTCTGCACTAGCCCTCCGCAGCACCCAACACGGTGCGCGGGTACTCCTTTGTCCTGGGTTGCGGCGGTGAAATGCAGACTACCAGCGGCTCCTTCCTGTGCCCCGGGGGCACCACCAGCAGCTCTCTTGAGCCAGTGCACTTCAAAAGCGCTTCGCTCGATACGGGCGCTTGGCTTCAGCGGTGATATTGTCATGTGGAGAAGCGCTTATGAGTGCTGGAGGCGACTTCTGGGAGCCTGGGTTGCGGCAGTGAAGCTTTTTTTACGGTCAATGGGCATAGAGGCGCGGGGAGCACAAAAGAGTAGCTCTCACCCGGCGCTTTACAAGGAAAAGCAGCCCTCCTTAGCCTGGGTTTGTTGCAGGGGTCAGGGGACACAGAACCGTGCCCCTGGATACAAGTGGGGGGGCACAGGGCTGCAGGCCCAACAACAGGCCAGCACAAGGGGTGCAGGTGATGACAGTTCCTCCTAGTGACCAGGCAGGTCACAGGTCAGCACAGCGGCAACAGTCCAAGGTGGTTCCTGGTGAGTCCATTCAACAGCATCCTGTGTCCAGTTCCAAGTAAGTCTCTGGAGTCCCAAGAATGTCTAAATTGTGGGGAAAATTCCCCTGTACTTATACTCAGTTTACAGTGTCTTTGTCAATGAGGAGGAGAGGGGGCACCAACCAGTTACAACTGGTTCTGGGAGTGCCCCTTCTCTCCTACAGCAGAGGCTCCAAACATCAGTGGGGGGTAAACGACCCTATTGTGCGAGGCCAGGGCACAGCCTTTACGATTGCAGGTGTGCCCCGCCTCTCCCTTCTCTCAGCCCAGGAAGACTATACAATATGTAGATGCACCTCTGTGACACCTCCACCCTCCCTGTGTACAGGCTGTCTGAAAAGTATGCACAAAGCCCCAGCTGTCAGTCTGCCCAGACATGGATTGGAGTCAAGCTGTAAAAACACCACAGTCATAAGCACAGAGAAATGCGCACTTCCTAGAAGTGGCATTTCTGTAATAGTAATAAAAAAATACACCTACACCAGTAAGCAGCATGTCTTATCACTATCACAACCATACCAAACATGCCTACGCTACCCCTCATGAACCAGACAATACCCCTTACACCTAAGGCAGGGCATTTCTAATGCAATCCTATGAGAAGGCAGCACTTACAGCAGTGAGACACCAAGTTAGGCTGTTTGTCACTACCAGGACAGGCCACGCAACCTGGCACATGTCCTGCCTTCAACATACATGGCACCCTGCCCATAGGGCTAGCTAGGGCGTACATTAGGGGTGACTTACATGTAGTAAAAGGGGAGTTCTGGGCCTGGCAAGTAAATTTAGATGCCAGGTCCCTGTGGCAGAAAACTGCGCACACAGGCCCTGCGCTAGCAGGCCTGAGATAGGTTTGAAAGGCTACGTCAGTGAGTGGTGCAAGCAGCGCTTCAGGCCCACTAGTGGCATTTAATTTACAGGCCCTGGGTATAGGGATACCATGTTACAAGAGACTTATAGGTAAATTAAATATGCCAATTAGGTATAAGCCAATCATACCAATTTTACAAGGGAGAGCACATGCACTTTAGCACTGGTTAGCAGTGAAAAGGTGCTCAGAGTCATAACGTCAGCCAACAAAGGTCAGAAAAATAAGGAGGCAAAAGGCAAAAAGTCTGTGGAATGACCCTGTAAAAGGGCCAGATCCAACACCTCCTTAATGACCTCCTTTTCCATTGATGTCCTCACTACCACTCTCCAGTAATACCCCTCATCTATCTCTAGCCCCTCACTCATATGCATGTCATTTATTTTATAACACTACTCATACCAGTGTAGGGTTTCAGAGCACGTTACATTAAATAAATTACATGTTGGTGATTTTTTTAAATGATTGTACTCTGCAGAGTACATTCATGTGCTGGTTTAAAAAGGTCGAGTGGCACTTGTTCACCTTTCAGGAAACTAGACTTTATTGAGTGTCAGTTAGGGTTCACGTCTCATTGGTGCTACAGCATGGCTGCCATTGAAAAGGTGAACTGATTAATGCAAATGGCTTGGCTATGGAATGCAAATTCAGTTTTGAAATTCACAAAACCAGAACAAGAGATTAATCCATGTGTAATGTTACCTCAATAAAAGTGTAATATTGCACATAAGTAAAATCATTGCCTGAGGGTGGTGGGCTGTCATTTCAATATGGGGTTGCCATTGGAAGGTTATGCACAACCCACAAACTCATATCTTACCGCCCAGTGATTTGCTGGAGATATGGGGCCATGTGATGTAGGAAAAGACTGGTGATAAAAAGTGCTCACCAATTACTCACTGGCTATTTGCGATCAGTCTTTAATTTTGCACTGCAACCTACGTACTAATGCTTTGCATCGCAAAATGTAATGAAATGTGAGGGGTTGCAGAACGAGCTGTCTATTTGCTTAGGAAGGTCACGGTTTGCGATCTCCTGTGAGGAGTAAGGCCAATATTTATACTTTTTTAGCGCCGCTTTTGCGTAAAAAAATGACGCAAATGGGTGCTAAAAAAGCATGAATATAGGCCAAAATTTCTTGCCAACGTTGGAATTGGGAGGGAATAACTCCTACAAATCGAGGAAATTGAGATTTTACCAACTTTTTCAGGAGTAGTCCCCCGTGGCGTAGCGTGGGTTGTCAGCACCCGGGGCAAGGCAAGTAATTTGCGCCCCCTAACCCGGGGCAAGGCAAGTAATTTGCACCCCCTAACCCGTGGATTTAGTCTCTTCCAAGATGTTGCACCCGGTGCGGCCGGCCCCCCCTGCACCCCCCACGCTACGCCACTGGTAGTCCCAGAAACCAACAACTGAGGTGCCTTCCCAGCAGTACTTCTGGAAACCTCTGTGACTTCTAAAAATGTATAACTGCTCTGGAGAGGAACTAAGCGTACATGTGGAGATTTACATTGTTTTAAGTATTGGGTCCAGACAGCACAGCCACATTATGCAGGTCCATAGTCCTTGTTGAAATCAACATGACGTTATGAATACACAGTAGGAAACCATTGGGTCCAACCCATTATGTGTGGCCCTCATAGGGTGACCAGTACATAGGCAGGAAATTGAACTTATCCTCCTTCTTGTTAGGCAGGTGACATGGAGTACTCCTACAAAAATATATGTCTGCCTTGAAGAAACTGCTGAAGTTCATTCCCTCAATAAACATCAGTTAAAAAAATACTGCTTCTACCCAGTTTTGACAGCTGTCAAATGAAAATTGGGCCTGCTCGCCCCGCCCTTCCAGCTCAGCATTTTGTTTCAGCACACTGTCTGATAAAAGAAAATGTCATTTGTTTTCTCTCCTGCAACATCTGCCAAAAATGTTAAAAGAGCTGAGAAAATTAAATGCGTTCCTGGATAGACAAAACGCTATATTTATTGAAAGGGATCTGTGGTTGCCGCTTAGGGAGTTTCATCTTTCCACGCTCCCACTGTGAAGCGAAGCGGCCGGTAATAAGCAAATGAATATAATCGAAGGATTAAACCCTCCCCTCTGTTTACAATCTCAGACTGCAAGGATTGCCAGAGGGGGCCAACGTCGAAAAATAACACGCCTCCAAGTCTGGGGTCTGTATTGCGCATGCTTCAATATTTCTTCATATCCTTTGGATACTTAAATCCAATATCCGCCATCATGCGGAGAAAGTGAACCATTAAAAAAATGAATATTTCCTGCTTCCTTTGAAGATTCGAGTCCAGCGTCTTCACTGCGCGGGAACCCTTTGAGGGGCGCGCGCAGCACCACGCGCACACCTGTGCGCACTGGCTAAATGTTAATGTATTCTGTCAAAAACAGATTACCTTCCATGGCTAAATTACTCAATGTCATTATCTGCACCAGCCATCTGCAGGTCTAATCCCCTTGCGTTCAAAATTTCAGCGGCGCCTGCTACACAATTTTTGTTTTACGTTCCCGCATAAATCTGTTAAACTCAATATGTTACAGAAAATTCCCCAAAGCAGAGGCAATCTGCAGGCCTATCAAACACCGGTTACTGAAAATCGAAGGGTTTTAATATGGTAACAATTCAAGGAAGCCAGTGAGCAATCTTTGCGGGGTGAAGGTCACGCTAGAAACTGAAGCATCTTTTTAGCTAATCCCGACTGTAAAATCAGAAACTGGGCTGTTACACCTGCGATAGGCCTGGAGCTCTGTGAGTATTCCATACCTAATAAAATCCGGAACAGTTGGACTGATTGGATTTTAAGTGATGCAAATTTGAAAATCAAGGAGGCAGACTCCCTTCAGACTCAGCCTATTTAGCCTCTAATTGTAAAGAGTTGCAAATTGCATTTACAGTAACACTGCTTTCCCCAGAGATGAGGTGTGAATCCTCAGAAAATGCTATCATTTGCATATGTGAAGCTGAGAATAGGTCTATCTTTTAAAGCCACTGGAGATGCTAGGTTTGCAAGTGATGTATATTATGATTCCAAATCTTGATTTAAAGAAAATCGAAACAGTGGTGCTTCTGGGCATAGGATTTGCATTGAGGTTAGCAGCTGTAATACCGTAGAAGGGTCTGGGTGAATGTAGGCCCTTCAGAGATTCAAACAGATTTTAAACTACTAATAATACTTATAAAGAGGTGTGGTCTCTCCTTGCTCTCAACCGAAAACGACAGGGCCAGATTTAAGAAAAGTGGTGCTGCATCCAGTGTAGCGCCACTATTCAAGCGCCCTTTAGCTCCCCCTAACGTCACCATGTGTGTGTGTCGTATCTAAGATGTGGCACACCATGGGGGTAGTTGGGGAAATAGCGTCAAAAAAATTGACGCTAATCCTGCGAAGCTAATTGTAAACAATGGTGTGCCTCCTTTTAACGACCGCTCTGAGCAGGCGTTAAAAGTGCTGAAAAAAATGACGCAAAGAAACCTCTTAGATTTCTTTGCGTCATTTTTTCGGACCCCCTAATTGGGGAACGCCCTCTTTGCATGCATTATGCCTGGCATTAAGCCACTTTGTCAATTTGGTGCAGCGATTTGGTCTCAAGCGCTACATTAATGCAAAAAAATAACACTAATGTGGCTCAAGAAGGAGCTAGGGGCTCTTAAATCTGCCCCATAATTTCACTATTGAGGTAGTATGCATGATTTACTTGTCGAGGAATTATAGTAGTGCCATTATTGCTGGGTTCACTAATTGAAATATTTGCAAAAAGGCCGCCATCTTAATTCGGTATTAATGTTAAGTGCATGAAGTATTCTTATCTGCATATCAATGCTCTGAAGCCATGAGACAGTGGCATTTGGCTTGTATTCTAAGTTCCTGTATTCTATATATACAGTAAAGAGCAGATTGTTTTATCAATAAGAAGTAGAAAATACATTTGTAGCATTTGCCATGATAGGATTTATAAGCATCAAAATGGGCAATTGCATTTTAGTTTATTTTACTTTATTTTGCTTTATTTTATTTTATTGTGATTTACCTCGCGTTTATCACTTGTAGAATACATTTATTTTAGCCTTCGTTCTTATGATTTGTGAGCGTTCCTGCACTTATTGGAAGTACAGACAAAACATTCTGCTTTCTACCTCACAGGTAATAGAAGATTAGGGGTGGTGATTTATTTTCGCTTCTGTCAAATTGATAATAACACACATCACTTGACCGTGCGAGGCTGTTGCACAAAGTCTGTTAACCATGGATACACACACCTGGTCCGCCAGCACTGAAACAGACCATGACCCAGTGTGATGAATTTCAAAACCAAGCCCAATAGAAGAGTCAAGTTTGCAGAGCTTCCATCAACTAGTCCATCTGATCTTTATTTCGGCACAAACGGCCATAAAAGAATACAATACATAAATACAACTCAACAGTAAAACATTAATCATAATTGATAATTCATGTGCAAATCCAAGCCAATGTATGCAATTAAAAGAAATCGAATGATAACAATCTATCTAGTAAAACAAGTTAAAATGCAGATACAAAAGAAGTTAAAATCTAGCAGCATGGAAAAAACTCCAATCCACCAAGTGGACATATTCTTCTGCCTGAGCCTCACATAAACATCAGGAACCTTGAGACAGTGAAGACGATGTATTGTCTAGTGTCACTATTTAGGATTCTATATGCTATCAAGTACTAGATTGCGACAAACTGGTATAATCCAATTTTTCCTATAGCTCTGACAGGTTGGGCAGAAGAGTACCACATGCGCTGCTGTTTATACCACCTGAGGGCAGAAGGGGTAAATCCACATGGGGTCAGGGTTCCCATGACTCCATGCAGCTGCGAAGGAGCGGATGGGCAGATTCCTATTTGTAGTTTGATTTATAACAACCTCACAAAGGGAGGTTCGACCTCATCTAAAAAATATTCCAAGCTGTACTCATCTTTAAATTCCAAGAACGTAGCAGCAGGGAATCCAGCCTAGTTAATCTTAAAATGAGATGTTCAGTATTGTTAGAAATTGGGTTTTTGGTTGGCAGTCAGGTTACCCTCTGTCTGTGAAAGTGATATAAAGTGTCTTAAGTCTTTAAAAAGCAAACAAAGTCTCTTTCAAGCACAAAGTACCTGGTTTGGAGTGGAAAATCTACGCAAAGGGCCGCAGAAGAAGAGATACGTGGAAAAATGGTGTGTGCGTCGATTTCTCCCCAGCACACATGGACTTGCGTCGTTATTTTTAACACGAGGAAGTCGTGCGTCGTTTTCCGGCGCGCGGACAGTCTCTTTTTGTGGATCGCGGGGATTACCAGATGTCCCGGGTCTGTGCGTGGATTCTCGTGCTTGTTTTCCGGCTGCGCGTCGTTCTGCGGGGCTGTGTGTCGAAGTTTCGCTCTCACGGCAGGCGTCGTGTCGATTTCTCCTCTGGAGGTCGGGCGGCGTTGTCCTTGCGAGGCCGTGCGTCGAAGTTCCAGTCGCCCCGAAAGCGTTGCGTCGATCAGCGTCGGTGTGCGGCGTTTTTCTTGCCACGGAACAAGCTGTGCGTCGAAAAGTTCAGCGCACAAAGCGTCCAAGAGAAGTCTTTTTGGTCCTGAGACTTCAGGGAACAGGAGGCAAGCTCTATCCAAGCCCTTGGAGAGCACTTTCACAGCCAGATAAGAGTTCAGCAAGGCAGTAGACCAACAGCAAGGCAGCAGTCCTTTGTTGAAAGCAGACAGGTGAGTCCTTTGAGCAGCCAGGCAGTTCTTCTTGGCAGGATGTAGTTTCTGGTTCAGGTTTCTTCTCCAGCAAGTGTCTGATGAGGCAGGGCAGAGGCCCTGTTTTATACCCAAATGTCCCTTTGAAGTGGGGGAGACTTCAAAGAGTGGCTAATAAGTGCACCAGGTCCCCTTTCAGTTCAATCCTGTCTGCCAGGGTCCCAGTAGGGGGTGTGGCAGTCCTTTGTGTGAGGGCAGGCCCTCCACCCTCCCAGCCCAGGAAAACCCATTCAAAATGCAGATGTATGCAAGTGAGGCTGAGTACCCTGTGTTTGGGGTGTGTCTGAGTGAATGCACAAGGAGATGTCAACCAAGCCCAGCCAGGCGTGGATTGTAAGGCACAGAAAGTTTTAAGTGCAAAGAAATGCTCATTTTCTAAAAGTGGCATTTCTAGAATAGTAATATTAAATCCGACTTCACCAGTCAGCAGGATTTGGTATTACCATTCTGCTCATACTAAATATGACCTTCCTACTCCTTTCAGATCAGCAGCTACCACTTCAATACTGTATGAGGGCAGCCCCAATGTTAGCCTATGAAGGGAGCAGGCCTCATACTAGTGCAAAATGAATTTAGGAGTTTTACACTACCAGGACATGTAAACTACACAGGTACATGTCCTGCCTTTCCCCCACACAGCACCCTGCTCTAGGGGTTACCTAGGGCACACATTAGAGGTGACTTATATGTGGAGAAAGGGGAGGTTTAGGCTTGGCAAGTACTTTTAAATGCCAAGTCGAGGTGTCAGTTAAACTGCACACACAGGCCATGCAATGGCAGGCCTGAGACAAGGAAAAGGGGCTACTTAAGTAGGTGGCACAACCAGTGCTGCAGGCCCACTAGTAGCATTTAATCTACCTGCCCTAGGCACATATAGTGCACATTACTAGGTACTTATAAGTAAATTAAATAGTCCAATCAGGTATGATCCAAGATTACCATGTTTAAAGGGAGAGAGCATATGCACTTTAGCACTGGTTAGCAGTGGTAAAGTGCGCAGAGTCTAAAAGCCAGCAAAAACAGTGTCCAAAAAGTGGAGAGAGGCAGGCAAAAAGTTAGGGGTGACCACCCTAAGGCTGTCAGGTCTAACAAGTATAATTCCAAGAGGCACCTTTTAGTTCCTGCTTCGGCACTGATATTGCATCTACTGGTGAAGACCAGAGACTCTCAAACCCAATATATAACCATCCTAAGCCAAGAAGTCTTACAAGCCCCAGCCTGCCCCATTCAATCAATCAATCAATCAGTAATTGTAAAGCGTGGTTACTCACTCATGAAGGTATCGAGTCGCTGTGGGGGGAGGGGACGGGCCTCATCCAAAGAGCCACGTCTTGACGTTCTTCCTGAAGATGGTGAGCAACGGGCTTTGTCTGAGGTGCAGGGGAGGGTTGTTCCAGCTCTTCGCTGCAGTGTAGGTAAAAGAATGTCCTCTGGTGGTGGTTTTGGGGATGCGAGGGACGGTGGCCAGGGCCATCTGGGTGGAGCAGAGGGATCTGGCGGGGGTGTTGAAGGAGATGCAGTGGTTTAGGTAGGCTGGTCCTGCGTTGTGTATGGCCTTGTACATGTAGGTGAGAAGCTTGAAGGTGATCTGTTTCTCGACCAGTAGCCAAAGGAGGGTCCTCAGGCGTTGAGAGATGTGTTCTCTGCGAGGGAGGTCCAGAATGAGTCTGGCGGCGGCGTTCTGGATGAGTTTAAGTTTTTTTGATGTTCTTAGTTGAAGTGCCGGCATAGAGGGCATTGCCCTAGTCGAGCTTGCTCGTGACTAAGACGTGGGTGACTGTCCTGCGACAGCCTACTGGGATCCATCTGAAGATCTTCCGGAGTTTGCGGAGTGTGTGCCAGCAGGAGGAGGTGACAGAGTTTACCTAGCGGGTCATGGATAGGGAGGAATTGAGGATGATTCCTAAGTTGTGGGTGTGCTTGGTCGGCGCGGGGGGGTGCTCAGGGATGTGGGCCACCATGAGTTGTCCCAAGCTGAGGTGGCTTTTACGAAGATGATAAGTTCCATCTCGTCGGAGTTGAGCTTGAGGCACCTTTGTCTCATCCAGGTGGCGACAGCTTCCATTGTTGCTTGAAAGTTCCTTTTGGTCATGTCCGGGTCTTCAGTGAGGGAAATGATGAGTTGTGTGTCATCGGCACATGACACGATGTTCATACCGTGGCTTCTGACAATGGCTTCAGACAATGCCCCATTGCCTCTACTAAGGCCCTACAGAAGGGTATGAGCTCAGGGGCTGCCCATAACCTCCGCCAATACAACAATGGAACAGTGGTTACAAACACACTACATCTTCACCACATCTTTGGCCATAATCTGACTGTATAGGGCAGAGTGGTGTGCTAGCTGGAATTTACTTAGGCTCCCCATAAATCAATTTTCTACTAGCTCAAATGGCCCTAGTATCTACCTGGCCCCACAGTTCTCCCCCATACAAAGAGGTGCCCAGTACCTGGCACTTAGAAATCTTAAAGGCAGAGGAGATTGGGCAAAAAGAGGACCTCCACAATATTGCTCAAGCTTGAGCTTCGCATCTGGACATGAGGTGACCAGTCAAAATGTTCTGTGAGGGTAACCCCCAAGTAATCAAACACCTGAATACGCCTTAAGCTTGAGGAATTGAGGGTAGGATTAGGGCAAGAACTTGAATGGGGGTTAAATACCATATACTTGGTCATGCCAAAGTTAATATCCAGCCCCTGCTGCCTGCAGAAGATGCCAAAACAATCCAAAAGCTTTTGAATGCCCATAGGACACTTGGACAGCAAAAGTGAAACATTCACAAATAGAAGGGCTGGAATCTTGAGCAAAGCAAGAGATGGAGCATCACCCTTACATTTCTCTTATTAGGATACTAAGTCACTGGTGTAAAGGAGGAAAAGGATCAAAGCCAACATGCTTCCTTGCCTCACACCCCAAATTATTGGGATTTGGTAAGTTAGCTCACCCTGGGGCCCACGTCTAACCTGAGCATAATTCTCAGTAGATAATCTAATGATGACTTTTAAGAGGTAGGCAGGGACCCCCATCTCCAGCAACACCCTTGATAAGGAGTTTCTAGGGACGAGGTCAAAAGCAGATCGAAGATTACAAAAATTACATAAAGTCTGCCACCCCTCAGAAAAACGTACATCCAATACCTGGTCAGTTGTTCCAATGTCATCTCTAAAGCTAGCTTGCAGGGGACCAAAACATCAGCATCGTTCATCCACTTGCTCAGCCTATTCAAAATTATGTATCTGAACAATTTTTGTGCACTATCAATGAGACTAATTGGCCTGTAATTGGCAGGAGAGAACCTCCAGTCCTTCTTGAAGATTGGAATAATCTCTGCCCCAACCTAGGTAGGAGTCATGGGTGCACCAGGCAACAAAACATTAAAAACAGGACAAAGTGGGAGCTCCATATATCCTTAAACAACATAAGCAAGTCACTGGGCACTTTAGCCAGCCCTGGTGCCTTGTTGGGGGTAATCGATTCCAGGGCTTTAGAAACCTCTATCCTAGACATCTGAGTTGCCTGTTGTAGTGCTGGTTCCCGGGCTAAATCTCCAGAATACAGTTGGGGAAAGTACCCAAACCATGCAACTGCAGCAATGTTACTATGAAGCGGAGCATGAACTCCTGAGTCGCCGCCAGCGACTATTCTCCAGAAGCTACAATGATGTTTACCTTTAATGTCATCCAACATTATGGCCCTTTTAGTGCAGTCCCAAACTATCTTTGCTTTGAAAATGGTGGCTTTATAAAGCAACCTCTCTACCTGGATTGCATCTCTGGACCCTGCTCTACTAGACCCAGACAAATCTCGTCTAGCATTCCTGCACGATCTGGTGTACCATGTGGACTTCTCCTTTCTCTTCAAGGTACCTTTATATTTTTTCGGAAATAAATTCCTAGGGAAATCAAACGTGGAATTATGAATTGCACACAGATTCATTGGAAATTCTATGAAGTTCATTTGACACATTTTCAGCTCCTGCAGCATCAGTCTAGCAGTCACAACCTCTATCACTTTCCCCAAGGTTTCTTTTGACTCAAACACCAGGCTCCACTTAAGCCCGGCCGATTGTTGGTTGGAGCCAACCTTTGGTCTAAAACCTCACTTGGGGCTTTTTGAAGTGAATCACCCAGGGCTGCCAATGTATTCCCAAGGCATTATGATCACTATTCTGCTTTGGAATTATGGCCATATCAGCCAAAACTGCCCACCACCTAAAATCCAGTAGTATAAAATCAATTAAACTAGAACATTGCAGATGATGATACGTGTGACTCCCCTCCCTGTGAGATCGAGTTCTACTGTTGCATGCCCTAAGACCATTGTTGAGTGTGAACGCATTTAGCTGCAGTACAGCAGCAGACCATCGTTTTCACAGGAGAAAGAGTGATGGCAGGAACACCACAGGCAAAGTCCTCATCACTACTAAAATCCTTATTGGAGGAAGACAGAGGTTTGAATTTACCATTGAAATCACCTTTCACTATTTTAAAGGAATTCTTATTTAGGTCTCCCAAGGGACCGCTAATCAGATTGATTGTTTGCATCTCAGCACTTTTGTCCCCAGGTCTACAATACACATTAAACAAATAGTATACTTCACCACCGGAAAATGATAGGGAAACACATTGGCTATCAGGACTGCACACATTGATTTACTTGAGTATGGAGCATAGGGTGGTCTTTACCAGAATTGATAATCCATGGGCCTTTCCTTCCGAGAAATAGTGGCAGGCATTAAACAATTAACAAACCCTGCATGCAATTGTGTGGCTAATGCCCATGTCTCCTTAAGCTTACATGCGTCAAATGAATCTATAAACATACCCCAATTGGGATATGCAAGCTAAGGTGCTAAACCAGCAACACCCAATGAAACTAACTTGGTGGTGCTTGGGGGCTGTGGGGAAAGAGCTCCTAGCTGAGGTGCACCTAAAGCTGCACATAATGTGGAGGATACATCTTGACTACCAACAGAGGGAGCCACAGTAAAGGTTGATGATCAGCTGAGACCTGAGTATCCCCCCGAGATTGGGTCAATGGCACATGGGAACAACAAGGCATGGGGAGGTCACAGATGAAATAGCAATAGGCCTTAAAGAGCCCCAAAATGGAAGAGAGGACGACTAAAAAGAAGAAAGAAGGGATATGGATGTGGGTACCAAGTGGAGGGTATCCTCTTGGGGGTGAGGGGGTCAAAGTGGCTAGTGGTATGCAAGGATCACTTTCCCTCTCTCTTTGTCAGTCAATGTCTTCTAGGCTGCCAAGTACTGCATAACTATTCCCAAACAAAAGTTGGGATGTGGTTGGTGATGAAGTTGATCTCTAAAGGGCTGTGAGATAGCTGAATCCAGGTTCCTGTATAAAAAAGCCCAAAGGCAAAACCTTAATCGTTCTTAATTTGGATGTGCTTATCCTGGCCTAGCACAGGAGATCACCTGCGACAGATGGCTTTCGAAAGTTGACAATGATACAGTCTCCCTGGAACTCCCGGGGTAGAAGTCCAATCTGCCTCCACCTTGCGCAGAAAGAGAATCTCTTTGTGCAGGTTTTTTTGGTGATCCGGCATTGTTATTAAGCAAATGCACCACCTTGGTAGCCTCTATAGCCCCAGGGGACAGGCATGGGGCATTTGCTAAAACAATCACATAGGGGCATGATGGAGGGGGCAAAGTTATCACCGAGAGACGGTTCGAGCGAAGTTGAGCCCCAGCAATAGGCACTGTAGTACCATCTTTGGCCGATGACATATACCTTGCCTTCTGATCAGATGAAGGATTTAAAGAAGATAACCGAGGCTGTGCGTTTACATGAAGCCCTACCTGTGGGTCCCTAATGTCGGGCCAATTGTAGTTGGAGATTGTGGGGCTCTAGTCTGGTTGCTGTGGTACTCCTTAGCTGGGGCCGATGACCAACCCTCAGGCTTTTTAATGAGGGTACTCAAATGCTCCTCCACGACTGACAAATGCTCATGCAGAGGACAAACTTTAAGGTCCAATAGTTCACCTAGCTTCCTGCAAATACTGACCCACGGGTCACAAGGGGCTGTGTGTGATTCTTGAATACTGGGGGCTAAAGGTGGCTGCCATTTGTAGATTGATTTGCAGGGAGGTGCACTTTTGGCATGACCCTCTTAGGTTGAAGCACGCTCTTCCTATGCTTTGGTGCCGGGCCACAATCAGGGAATGTACCACGGAGTGTGCATCATTACTTGCCCTATTGAACCTATGCTTCTCGCTTCGACCGTCAGTAATGTTGGTAATAGTGTCAGTGGTACATGCTCCACCAAAAGAATCTCCTTGCACTTTGGCGCTAGCACAAGCACCTTCATCAATCTTGGCATCACCATAAGTCTTTAATAAGAATTGGGGCTCAGAATTAGAAGAACCACATAGCTCTTCAGCGGTAAGGGAGAGACTGCTTTCCGCAAGCTGGATCTCTTTTGATAAAACGTCCATTGCGAAGACCAGAAAGCTGTCCATTGTGGTGTGGGAGTGTGTTTGAGTAGGCACACTCGCCACAGCTATTGATTTTCATTTCCCCATTAGCTCAGGAGGATTTGACAAGATTGAAAAGACAGAAAAAACAGTAACTGCAGGGATTAAAAAATCACTGTACCTATGGCACTTATAACACTCAAGTGCTCCAGGCTGGACAGCTTGCTGCTCAATAGCCGACCAAGGAGGGGAGGCCCAGCTGGACCTCATCCAGGCCCGTTCTTTGCCCTGCACTGCTGATCAACCTCTGGTGCTTTATAGCACTGTGCATAGAAGCAGGGAATGGAGGTTTTCCACCTCTTTAATGGGCAAATCATTTTGGGACTTTTTCCCCACCACCAAAGTCCTTCCAGCTGAGTCTCTAATCACAGACTCAATTGGTAAATGAGCAGGAAGACTCTGTGTGCCTCACTCAGTCACGTAATTCAGGCAGTTTAGGCAGCTATACTGATACCTGATTATTACCTGTTGAGTTGGACTTGAGTTGAACCAACAAAAGTCCTGTTAAAAGTTCTGTTAAGAGCTGTTAGCGTCCCTCAGGTGGCAATCACCTAAAGAAAAAGTAAAGGTACATGGAGAAAGGGGAGGCCGGTGAAAAATCAAGAGTCAGGAGTCAAGCAAGAGCTGTTAGCCCCCAATGAAGCAACCTGATAATGCGTCCAGTCTTTATAAATTACTTGTACCTGGACACGTTGGAGATCGGTGAACCTTTTAGCTGAGTTGGACTCTCCGCATCCTAGAATAGTCGGATCGCTTAAACCAATAATCAATAACTATTGTAATCAATACCCAATACTCTGTTACTAGATCAAAATAACACATTAGGAATCAAATAACAGTTGGTATTTCGATGCAACATGACCTTTCAGTCATGAATACCCACACCAGTTTATTAAAAGTTAATGAGTTTATTTCCCTATATTAACAAAGCTAACACAATATATATGAGTCTCAAAATCAAATGATATATGTATACGAACATTACTAGATGTCCATAACGGCGGAAGAAACGCAATCTACGCAAAATCTGAATTATAATGCACTGGGTTACAGCAATACAAATCACTAATATGAGTAACTGAATTTGACTAATTGCATACATCGGTCAGCATAACAAGATTTCAATTCAACATGGTGCGTCAAGTGAATACCTCAACTAACCTCTAATTAGCATTGGCATGTGGGGCTTCATGCAAAACGAATTTAGTCATCACAAATTTGGAAAACCTCTAGCTTGGGCCCTATCAAAATAGCAGTTGGTACCTAAAAGGAAAAACACAATGCATAATACAATTATCCTTTCATAATTACCAAATACAATCAGCATTCAAGAAAGTCTTCGTCCTTCAGGTACCGGTTTGATCAGCATGGGGCAGATTTCAAAGGGGGCAGAGTTAAGGGCAAGTTTCCTTGCGGCAGCAAGGAGAATGGGGCAAAGTTACTGCATGGGCAAAACGGGGCAAATTAAAGCTAAAGTTTCTAGGGTGAGAATTCTTAAAGTCTCTTTCTCTGGAATAGAGAATAGGGCATCAAGATGTCGTCTAAGATGGCGTCTGGCATTTGGCTTCAAAGATGGCATCAAGGAAAATGGCTGACTTCTCTTTGGCCGGTGGGTTTAAGTAAGAAACATTCCAAATTCTGCAGGGTCTTCCATTGGAGAGTTCATATGGTGGCTTCAATTTGACCAATGAATAGTGTCTTTCTCCTAGTACTCATTTATGCATACATTGTCCTTGGAGCCTTGGAACACAAGTTGCAACAAAGTTTGCCAATTCATTTTATCTTAAAGCCTTTATTGTCTGCACCTGCAGGAGCTGACCTTGTATCAAAGGGGATGAAACCGGCCTAGCACGAAACCTTGGAGATAAGTGTATTAGTCATCTTTACTGGAAAAATACAGAATAATGTCTTTGTTAGTAAAAAAGTGAAAACCACGCAGTTAAATTTGAGACCAGGTGACTAGGCCAAACCCTCTACTAAATTTAAGCTAAGCATAAAACTGTTTCAACAAGAAAATCATAGAACACTTTTGCAATTATGACGGATTACTACATTTTTCAATTCTTCATGATCAAGTAAGCTCATTTATAATAATGGCGAACTACTGCGTGGGCACAATTTCCCACATACATTATTTTTCTTTGCTAAAATCACACTACCTTATACGATTTTGGTTACATGATATATGAATATATGTTGGTCCTTCTTTTTCTGCGTCATCAAACCAAAGCAGCTCAAAGCAGGAGAGTTTTCCACCAGCAGCAACCAGCAACAACCACTTACCTCTGCCTCCTGGTCTTGCTGAAGCCAAAACCTCCACCCACATCCACATCAGGCACAACAGGTTCAATGAGATCCATTCAGTGAGGTCTATGGCTCTGTCTCTGCCTATGAGGAAGTGCACAGGAGCCCAAGGGTACAAGTACCCGCGTCTATGTCAGGTGCCACCAGTGACACCACAGCTCCACAACTGCAGCACCCAACCCCCTGTATCTCCACAGGCCGCAGCACCGCCCTGCCATACATGCCCGTCTCCACAGGCAAGCCACGTCTAGTGGCAGCAGATGGCAATCAAAGCGAGGTGCAGTGAATGGGGACGGCTGTGAGGCGAATCGGTGAGCTAGAGCAGGAGCAGAGTGCACACTGCAGCCTCAGAGCATAAATGCCTCAGTACACAAAGGCCTCAGTGCACAAATGCCTCAGGAGAACATCAGGGGAACATTGCAGGCCTCGGATGAGTTTTGCAAGCCTCAGTGGAACCATCCGATGAACAGCAACAGCGGCGGCCCTCCTCTCGGCTTCCCTAACGGCTTCCCTGGCTTTTCCCCGCATGCAATGAAAAACGTGTGGGGGAGCACATCAACAGGGGAAGGGCCCTCACCTAGTCAAAATCATTTTCTCATTTGACAAGACATTCAACGAAATGTCTGGCAGCATCCAAAAAATATACTGTATTCCATGCACTAACAAATTGTCCACCTGCAACTAAGGTTATGTACTGCAATACTACCAGTATATGAAAAAAATAAGCTTACTAAAATACTCCATGCGGTAATACAAAACTAAGATATTATACTTATGTATCTGTTGCTCTTCTATAGCGCTCAGCTCATTGTTCACGCTGCTACAAAGTAAGGCATGGAGCGAAGTAACTACCATTTGATTGGCCACGTGATGTTGACCAATGAGGTAGTGTGCGGGTCAGAGTCTGTCACTGACCCGGACACAATTGATGACTTCTTTAAAATGGGAGTAGGTCGAGTTCAGCACCACTGTTGGCATCATTTAAAAAAGTAAATAAATCAATAAAATAGTTCCCTAAAGATGTAATTGCAATAAACAAAGGCCCAGATAATAGTGCGGTCTGCAGAAACGTTTCCTGGTGACTAAGAAGCGGATTTCCTCTTAATACCACACTTTTTGGCAACAACCTACCTCGAGTTACTTAACTTGTTCTAAATCTAAACGATCATTTTACAAGTTCAAAGTGCCCAGTATGTTACATATCCATCTATTCTTATCACTTAAGCAGTATGCCACATGAGGTGCAAGCAGGTGTGGGAGGCCCAAGAAAAAAAAGATTACTTATGTAAACCTCATGAAAAATGAGTTAAAGTAAGGTAATGATTTTTATGTTTGCGTGGCTTTTAGATTTAAGATTTGATGCATGTTCACTGCACAATGGCTCAGCCTCCATGCACTTCCAGTGACCTAGCTCGACAATGTAAGCTTTTCGAAAATTATGTAATAAAAATGTGCCATCAACATAATTGAGGAGATTTGAGTTTGTGTGTTTGAAGGACAACAGCAGGTAATAAAGGAGTGGTCTTAACCAAGCAAAGATGATGCTTCATGAAATCTACATGCAAAGAAATACTGCAAGTCATTAGTGTGCAGACCTGCCAACTCATACAGTGCCACCGTGTGACAGACTATGGCCCATATTTATACTTTTTTTGCGCCGCATTTGTGTCATTTTTTTCCGCAAAAGCGGCGCAAACTTACAAAAAATAATAGTATTTTGTAAGTTTGCACCGCTTTTGCGTCAAAGAATGACGCAAATTCAGTGCAAAGAAAGTATAAATATGGGCCTATATTTGCTACCATCAAACGGTCACACGGTGAGGAGCCAATATGACACGGTGGTAGGGAAAACAAGCTGAAAACTGCTCATTTTTGGAGGCTTTGAACTGCTGACGTCCATTAGTGGGTGTGGAAACACCTCAGGATGTCTGCAGAAGCTTCAGAAAGCGTTTTAATGGAGGCAGGGGCTTGGGGGCGGTCTGGGGGCAAAACTGCTACTTAGGTACATCTCAGCACAAGGAGCTACCCCCTCCAAGTCCCCGCCCCCTCCTTACACAGTGACATTGTTAATCGAGTTGGAAGGTCAAGGGGTCATTCTGACCCTGGCGGCCGGTGACCGCCAGGGTCACCGGCCACGGGAGCACCGCCGACAGACCGGCGGTGCTCCGAAGGGCATTCTGACCGCGGCGGTTCTGCCGTGGCCAGAAAGGGTAAACCGGCGGTCTCCCGCCGGTTTACCGCTGCCCTTGGAATCCCCCATGGCGGCGCAGCTTGCTGCGCCGCCATGGGGGATTCTGACACCCCTTACCGCCATCCTGTTCGCCCGCCAGGAACAGGATGGCGGTAGGGGGTGCCGCGGGGCCCCTGGGGGCCCCTGCCGTGCCCATGCCAATGGCATGGGCACAGCAGGGGCCCCCGTAAGAGGGCCCCGCAAAGTATTTCAGTGTCTGCTGTGCAGACACTGAAATACGCGACGGGTGCCACTGCACCCGTCGCACCTTCCCACTACGCCGGCTCCATTCGGAGCCGGCATCCTCGTGGGAAGGTTGGTTTGCCCTGGGCTGGCGGGCGGCCTTTTGGCGGCCGCCCGCCAGCCCAGGGCAAATCTCAAAATACCGTCAGCGTTCTTTGGACCGCGGAGCGGTATTTTGACGGGGGAACCCCCTGAATGTTTATTTTCTCCCCGAACACACTAAATTTTACCAGAAGAATGTACGTCTTGGCTAGTTACTCTACAATGAGAATGATAGTCTTTGCGCCTATGGCGTAGTGGGTAGTGATGGCAAAGCTATGGTTCATGCAAATATTGTTAAACACAGACAACAAGAATTTGCTAGGCATATTATAGTCGAGTACTTCCCTACAGATTAAGGTTTCCTTTAGAAACCAAATTATTTTCAGTCACTCTCATACTCTAAATGACGCACTTTCTTTTTTTCTGGATAAAAGGGAATATAAGACAAAAACACTTCAAGAAGTAATAAAGCCAAATATAGTGAACTTAAATTTACAAACTAATATTTTAGAAGGGTAAATTGTGTTTGTTGTATGTCACAATATTAACTAAGACATAAAAGACAAAGCATTAAGTATGAAGATTTCAGATAATATTAAATGAGGTCAACAATGCATACACAAGTCAATGTGAGCTATGTTATTCTAGGGGGAAATGTAAATGCTTTGAAAATTCATGGAAGCCCTATGTGGAAATGTCAATACTACCTAGGTCACATGGAATGATGAACCGCAGATAATATTGGCCAGAAATAGCTAGTGCCAAATAAAGATTTTAGTGGGGAAAAGTCTGTTGATTAATTTACTCCACAAATGGCAGGAATTTCAGTTAACATCAAAACAAAAACCAGGCAAGTAGTTCAGAATGAGCAGCAAAAATCAGTCAGACAAGAAGCTGCACACTTGGTCTGCCCAACTTTCCACTACTTTCAAAGGAATGAGAGGTATCCCTTGGTGAATAGAAACACTGGATGGCAAAAGATCCACCTTGGAGCACGTGCCTGTCAGCAGCCAAAGGTTCACACAAAATTACTGGATACTTCTGGCCCCATCTTGCAGACAGTTTATTTTTGTGAAATATTTAGGCTCATATTTATACTTTTTTAGCGCCACATTTGCGTCAATTTTTGACGCAAAAGCGGCGCTAACTTACAAAACAGAATTGTATTTTGTAATTTTGCGCGGCTTTTGAGTCAAAAGCGGCGCATATACGGTGCTAAAAAAGTATAAATATGGGCCTTAGAGTACAAAAAAAGATCAGGATGAGAAGCATAATACCTCTTGCTAATGAATGCTTAACACAGAGCTCCATAATTTGAATTATATCCCAAAAAAGATCATGCTGGGCAGGTTGTGAGTGTTTGGAGTTTCTCAGAATAGAAAAAGAAACTTTGATCTAGCATCTCTCTCAAATAATTACACCTTAGTTCACTTAGGTCTCCTATCAATTCACCACAAAAAGAAAGGTTATACCAAGCAGGTAGAAGCAAAACTAACTAGCTGCTTATCTTGTATAGGTAAAAGTTCTTCACAGAGGGAGTCTGCAAATCGGCTTAGACTGTGGGGACTCTGGAAGACAACATGAGCTCCTGTCTCCAGTTAACCAAGTGGACACTTCCATGCAAAAATGCTCCACACAGCAAGTTGAACGCTATGATAACATTCTAAGCACTCCATTAAAGCCATTATTATAAGTGGCCCAAAGAATGAGTCAGATGTTCTCCATTCCCAGAGTTACCAATACAAGGGTTACCTGTAGCTCTAGGGGTGGGGAGATTCTTGCACATTATAATTTGGACCTAAAAGGTCAGGGGAATTGGTATCTCAGTGTCCAATTCTTCCGGTTCTTCCTCATTTAGGATCATACGTTTATCCAAAGAAAGCTTTTACCAGACAAAACCTCTTGGTAAAAAATTAAGAGATATATGGTGTTCCCGCAAATCCCATCATTTAGATGGGGCAAAATACTTATGTTACCAGCCCTATCAAAATGAAAAGGCCACACCTAATGACCGCATGCAATGCGCATCCCTGTGCAGACCCATTCTATTTAACCTCTTTGGGGTGCAGTATAGTCTGTGCATATATTTTAAATGCACTAAGTGTAATCTATAGATAGGTGAAAGAGCCCAAGACTGTGTACAGCAGTACTTCCACTGCTCATTAGTGAGGGGGGTCACCAGGTCCTCGTCCCACTCCTGACGGGCATGAGGAGTAAGTGAAGAGCACTTGACATCTGTCTTCTGCAAAGATTGCAGAATCTGGGAAGATGGTTATTTCATTGCCTTGATATTGGAGAGTCCTCTGTTCCCTCACCAGATTGAACATTTTGTCCAAGCAATCTGTGCACCCGCTCAACAATAAGCACAGCAGAAAGCGCATCTTCAAATAGTGCATGGAGCATGGTTTCCAGGTAGTCCTTCATGTGGCCCATCACCATTGATTCTGAAACACTGAGAATTTCCAGATTATTTCTCCTTGAGAGCATTTTCAGATCATCATTCCTGTTACAAATGACCTCCAATACCGTTTCCATTTGAAGCAGTTTCTCTTCAGCCGAATTTTGTTTATCTTTTTCCTCTGTGGTTCAGCGCTCAAGGTGATCGATGCATGCATCATGGCTTTCACCTTTTTCTTTAAGGCAGTCAAATCTGTCTGTCAGCATGTAAAGTTGGGTATCAATAGCAGTGAGACTGTGCTTATGACCTATAAACATAGTACAAATATCCAGCTCCTGAGAGAAAACCTCTCCATCCGTTTGGCTCATCTGCAGGTCAGCTGAGGGTGAAAGTTTAGACTGCTTGGCATCAGTTTTCCCCATTCTGGCATAAGTGACATTCAGCATTTCTTAGAGGGTGGTTCCACAGCTCACCAGCATCACCTCAGGGGTCCCACCTCACCCCTAGAATGGACATGAGCAGAACCTAACCACTGAACACAGCAAACGTATGAAATGGTGGTTAATACATTTGCGGGGCAATGATTTTCCCAGGAGGGGGACAAGACTCATGTGAGGCACTCGTCAGAGGGTCCAGGGTCAGGCCTGCCTTGCCCTGAGGAGGCATCCATAGAGGGTACGTTCAGGCCGATGTACTTCAGTATTGCAAGGTATAGCAGTAATCTGGCTTCATAATGCCCAGAGCTTCCCCCTCATTGAATGGTCCGGTCAGCAGGCAACGGACATGTTCCACAAGGGGTACACTGGTGTCAGGTACACAGCCCCAGCACACGTGCTGCTGCTTCTCCACCAGGGGGGCATCTCATGCAGCCAAGCAATCCTATTGCATGCACCATCAGGGGTCTCACATGTGGCAGTTTCTAAAGCAGGTCACTCCATGGGCCCGAATCACCTCAACGAGTCTTCTTCTGCACCAGCGATGCTCTGCTCCCCTTCAACCAAGGCCTCGGAAGTCATGCCCAGCCAGCACTGCTCTTCTAATACTCCTCCATGTTGGGGGGAGCGCAACAGTCCCCAGGCGTGCCCACCTTCTAAGCAGGTGCCATCCAGGAAGATGCTCTCCTGCCGACACAGCTTCGGTCAACTTTGTCAACTGTCTGCAGCCTCTCATGTCCCACTGCTGGTGATCAAAGTTGGGGTATTTCAGCTGCAGCCAGGCAGACAGCATGCAGTCACTCCTGTCAGACCCCGATACCCTGGCATTTGGATGATAATTAATGGATAGACTGCTCTGGCTGGCAGAACCTCACACTTTGGAACCCATCTTGTTGTTGGGCTCTCTGGCACCCCCACAAGTGTCTAGCTTCTTTAGCCACAATATCAAACATAAGCCCATTGGTCCTTTGGTAAAAAGTTAGAACAGTGTTGTTCCTTTGAGGTTATCAGGAAGCTTATTTCCTCACTGATAACTGCAGAAAGAAGAAAAGGGACTAGGAGCACAAGGTACAGGGTAACACTAAAATACTTTTAGATTTACTTTATCTCAAATCCCTACCTGTCTTTAATTGGAC
The DNA here is from genome assembly GCF_031143425.1 of Pleurodeles waltl. Taxonomy (NCBI): domain Eukaryota; kingdom Metazoa; phylum Chordata; class Amphibia; order Caudata; family Salamandridae; genus Pleurodeles; species Pleurodeles waltl. Next base: position 1,263,996,341 of record NC_090437.1, read on the forward strand.
CCAAACTATAAAGTAAAGTCATAAAAAGTAAATGTGAAGGTTGACTTCCTTTCTGTCAACTTTTACTCATGTTTTCGCTCCGTACCAAGATGCACACAGTCTTCCCTTCAGAGAATGACCCTGGTCACTATTTCTACCGCATGTATGTTAAAGAACATCTGGCAGCAATTGGCCAAATGCCATGGCCTGGGTGTCAGTGAATGCTGTAAGGGTACTTTACATCTCCCTATCAAGTCCAACCAGCTGGTCAAGAGCCATGATAGTCTGTGAGCCCATAAATAACTGCCTCCTCCTCCATGGTGGAAATGTTTTTATAAGGAGATAGGGAACCAGTTAACACCTTTCTAAGAGATCATCTACATATTATAAACTGATTTTTCCTCATTTGGATTTTTTCTGCATTTTAGGCTGTGGATTAATGAAATCTAAACATGTTTTCTTTCCATAAATATATTTTCAATTTGGTTAGATTGTTTCCCAGATCATCCTTGTAAGCTGTCTTCCTAAATACATATATTGCTTACAGAAATGTCATGTAAAAATATAAGGGAGACAATTTTAGGATATTAAAAAAAGTTGTTTTCATCTTTTCCCTAAGTTTCATATTTAGGTACAACTATGACCAGGTAGGGCAACAACATTAAGTGGAAAATTAGTTTGCAGTGTCTTGCGAATTGTCAGAAATATTTCCTATTGTCAGAACTGTCAGCCTTAGGATGAACTTCCGCACAATGTTTTGCCTTCCTCCTCCATTGTGCTGACTCGTTTTTGTTGGCCTTAGGACTCTGTGCACTTTGCCAGTGCTAACGTGCTTGTGCTCTCTCCTCTAAACATAGTAGTATCAATTTATCCCCTACTGAAATATTTAATTTACTTATAAGTCAATAAATAGTCATGCTACATGTACTCAGGGCCTGTACTTTTAATGCTACTAGTGAACCTGCAGCACTGATTATGTCACCCACTTAAGAATCCCTTTAAATACATCTCAGGCCTGCCATTGCAGAGCATGTGTATGCAGCTGTAAACTACCATTTCGACCTGGAAAAACACATGTTTTGTCAGGCCCAAACCTTCCTTTCTAATACATATAAGTCACCCCTATGTAAGGCCCAGGACAACCTGGAGGGCACGGCACGCTGTATTTAAAAAGTTGGACATATACTTTTAAGTATTATTCGTTCTTCAGTACTGCAAGGACTAAGGCCCATATTTATACTTTTTTAGCGCCGCATTTGCGCCGCTTTTTGATGCAAAAGCGGCGCAAACTTGCTAACTACAATTGTATTTTGTAAGTTTGTGCCTTTTTTGCGTCAAAAAGCGGCGCAATGCGGCGCTAAAAAAGTATAAATATGGGCCTGACTCTCCAATATGATAACATTGGAGTTAACATATTCTTTTTCATAAGTATTATATCTAAATAGGAAGAGGTAAACGGTTCATATTTGGTGTGTCTGGAATCATAGTTTAAAATTCTACCTTATTGTGAGCACTGGTTTTAAATTGCAATTCTGAAAATGCCACTTTTAAAAAGTTGGCATGTTCTTGCCTCAGCCATTTAGTGCCTCTAGCCTGCATCTGGTCGCATGACTGGGTGTAGCTGACAGTTAACCTTTGTGTGTTTCTCCTATACAGCCACACACAATAGGGAGCTTGGGTATGCCTGGATGGGCCCTTACTGGCAGGATGGGAAGGAGGAGCTGGGTACAGAACCACTTGCACCTATATAGGCTGCGTCCTGCCTCCACACCAAGGGCTGCATACCCCTGTAGTTAGTCTGAAGCCAGGGAAGGCAGGATGCCTGGGGACTTCAAAGGGAAATGTCTAAAAGCATCTCCTCCACTACAGAGGCAAAACTGCGTATAAATACAGGACCTCAGACACCAACTCTTTGTACACTTTTGGACCCATGGATACTCTGCCAAGAAGAAAAACTGCTGTGCTGCTACAAGGACTATCACTTTGCTGGACTGCTGCTTTAAAGGAACTGCTGGTTTGCCTCCTCCTGCCCTCTTGCCTGGGGAAGAAGGACAGGACCTGCAACTTCATATCAAATCCAGGACCCCATAGTGGCTCAAAGAGCCAGTCTACTGGCCTCCTCTTCTGAGCCCCAGGGGCATAAAAGGATCCCCAACCACCTTCTGGCCCCAGCTGCAGTGAATTTCCAACCCCCCTGTGGTGCCTCTCAGGTCCTGGACGCTTGGTATGCTCACAGGCTCTTGAAATCAAGCTTTTGGGCTCTTTGCAACCGTGAATAGGTTCATACACACTGGAACGGCAGAGTTCACATTGCAGTTCAGAGCGAGCTCTGCCAGCCCATCTCTTCACACATCAAGCATCGATCGCCTGAAGAGGACTACCACCGGAAAGCTCCAGCCCATTCATCTGTACTGCCCCGGCTGCTCTTTCTGCCACATCAACAACCGCCTATGACACTCTCTTTACTCCCTGCAACCCTTTTCAATAGGAACAAGCCTCTTGGCACAAACTTGAGATTGTAAAATTTCAGCTGGACTTATCAGGGACTGTATTCAGCCTGTGATCCATCATGGTCAGCCTGAACTTTTGACTTTGACCCAGTCAAGTGCAACCAGAAAACCGGGTTTGGCAATCATGGCTTTTTGGTTCTGTTTGTTCACTTTATTCTTTAAAAAATCATGAATTTGGCTCTACTGATTTCATTTTGGTTATGTTGATGTTGTGTTATTTATTAAATTAAGGTCTATTATTCCAACTTGGTGTGGGATTTTTTGTGTGGTCTATTCCCTGTTCTACTGTTTGAGGTGTTGCACAAATACTTTTTACACATTGTAAACTGCTCTGTGCTAAACTATTGGGGGGGTTAAGCATAGGTTAATTTGTGGTTTGCTTGTGCCTTACCCTGGGAAGGATTGTGGTTGCTACTTGATCAGGGCTCAAACTCCAGTCAACCTACACCACAATTTCTTACAATTATTATCTGGCCCAACGCTAGAAGGTGGCTGAAGTGTTTCAAAAAGAAGCACATGAAGCCTGTTATCAGGTTAGCAAGATTTAGACCCAAGTGAGGTCACCACTAGTGGCATAGAAAGGTGTCATGAACCCTAACCTAAACGCAAGCAAGGAAAATAGTCCCCTCTAGTACTTGTTTGGCTGATAAGAATATTAATAATGGAATTTCGGAGAGACCCTCACAGCCCTCTTCAGGAGTTCCTGCGGCTGCTGCACAATTCATAACCACGCCTCTGTCAAAGACCATGGATTCATAAAGCAAACATCTTGGGGTGCTAACAGCTTTACAAAACTGTGTGTCGATTAACCAATTAATAAAACACAAACACACCTTAAATACATTAATTACTTCATTTTTATAAACAACTAATTACCTTTGAAATGTTTCAACTACGTTAGTCATTAGTTGGATATATCCAAAATAGGGTTCAGTGGCAAGTGGCATTTAGCCCACATATAACATTTGGGCGAACAAATAAAGCTTTAATACACAAACTTGAAAGTCGTGTTCAAAGAGCAACGAGACCGAGAGTAGTTTAGTATTTGTAATCATGTCATATTCCGCTAAAATAATTTATTTTGAGGAATAACTTTAACAGACATGGGAGCACTTCATAAAATTATATAAATAGATGTTTCCTGAAAATGAGAGGTGGCATAAATCAAATATTTATAACAGATATGAAATTAGTGGGGAATTATTGACCCGGAAGAAATCAATATTTCCTTGCGGTGGCAATTTCCCTGTGAGCATCTACCTCAAGCAATCCCTCTCAGGCAACCGTACATCCCTCGGGCCCAATCACTTCCAGAGCTCCAGGTTTCAACAACAACTTATTCATTTTCAGTATTTATGATTCTCTGCTGCGGAACAAGGTTGGCTGATTGAGAAGCCAGTTTAATCTGGGGACATGCCTATTACTATCCTGCAAGTGGTAATGCAAAATGTTGATTAAAATATGTATTCATCAGCGCTGTTTGCATCAGGATCCTATTTGGACGTGAAATAAAGAAAGCATGATACTTCTATGATTGAAAGCATTCTGGGAACAGTTTACTATATATCACAACAATAACAAACTGCAATTATAAAAAAAAATGTTTTTTTTAATCCATTATCTGTTTACCTCCTGGCTATGTGTTGAGACTGATGGGCTACACTGGCATATCCCTAAACAAGTACATAAAATAGTAAGACTTGCTCATTCTTTAGGGCCAGCAGTAACCCTTAGGTATTTCAGTATACCCACGTATTTGGAAACAGAGTTTCTGGTAAGTAAATATTGATTCATAAGACCACTGGGTCAGACAGGAGTCAAATCAATAATAATTATTTAACAATATCTGAAGTGCATGACATATGTTAACAATTCAGCATCCTAAATGAAATTACTGGAGAAGCAGTTTTTGCTCACCACAAGGGTCCTCTCTTCAGAGGGAGAAAATCAATGGAACAATTAAACCGGCCTATAAATAGCACATGAGAGCAAATTGCTTATCATATACCATTTGTGAACTATGAATGTTTCATTAAAAATATGTACTACACTATTTTTTTATGAGGTGTATACAATAAGATGTTATTCTTTAGTCACTGATAAAACGCTAGGAGCATGCACCGGCCTCTGAACACAATGTGCTTCAATAGTGATTGTGATATCCTGTTTCGTTATTGGTTACAATACAATAGTGTGGTTGTAAGAGCTGCTTCTTAGCACATAAATGCCAGTGGACCTGGATCACAAAACATTTTGCACAACAAGATTTTAATTGGTGCTGGGAAAATGCCCACAGAAAGCTATAATGGGCATTTATTCCTGCTTGCAAATGGCACTTGTAAATTTGCTAGCATGGTAGGTTTTCCACGCTGGTGCATTTAGGATTAGGGCTGGGAAATATGTGTTGGAATAGGAAGGGCAGCATTGCGACCATGGGGAATGTGGCAGGATCCAAAAATGCATACTTCTGAGAAATCATGTGCATTTTCACAGTCATTTTGCACACCTACATTTCATGCCACGAAAGAGTCAAGGAAGAAAGATGACAATTGCAAATATATATTTTTGCAACTCCTATTCCTGGTGTATATGTGCACTACTGGTAATTTGTTTAAATGGAACAGTTTTAAATCTATCAATCAATCAATCAATCAATCAATCATAGTATTTATAAAGCGCGCTATGTACCCGTTAGGGTTTCGAGGCGCTGAGGTGGGGGGGGGGTGGAGAGGCTGTTTAGCGGTCGAAGAGCCAGGTCTTGAGGAGCTTCGGGGATGCCCGGAAGCATTCAGTGGAGGGCCCGGGGTTGAGGGCGCGGAGCTCTTCGGCCGAGAAGTGGGCGCGGGAGGCGCGAGGACCAGGGGGGGTGGCGCTGGGCGCGGTACATCTATGACACAATTAAGATAAAACCACCGACTGCAGACCATAAGTGACAGAAAAGGGTTATTATTTTGGGAAAAGGATATCTCTACCAACTAAATAAACCCACTGTGGTTCGAACAAAATACGGTTTTGAGACAATGTCTGCTCAGTCACTCGCAGCTATGGCACAAGCAGCAGTCAGTCCCCAGAGAAGTGTGAACTAAGATCAAGCAGTACAATTTTAAAGTATTTTAAAGTACAAAAAAACACAACACAGTGAAATTCCCAATAGAGAAAACTGCTATGAGTAAATAGATACCAAAATTATCAAAGCAGGTTAAAGGTAAACTGAGGTATCATGTTTTAAACTTTGAAGGCAAAAAGCTCCTGGAAAAATTAAGCACTATATAAAAAACAGTTCTGAGTGGACTGAGACTTAGATGCAAATTCAGGTCAAAGGCTATATGGCGGAGGTTGAATACATCACACCAATGGGATTGTCACAGTGAAAGGATTTGGCTTCAGACGTAGTGCCTGATTTAGAGTTTGTCAGCTGGGTACTCCATTCAACATATTCCAAGTGACATAGCATAAACGGCATTTGTAATAAGGCGGGCAGGATGTCTGTCATGTTTGTAATGTAGTAACCCATCTGCCAAAATCTTTAGAATTGAATTGTTGGGGAACCTTCTTCTGGTCAGTCCTCAAACCTTAGGTCCTCAGGGCTGACTTCTGAGCAACGGGTCTCTGTCCAAGAATGTCCCCTTCAAGGTCTAGTCCTCTTTACTTTCTGGGTGTCATTACTCTTCCTGCTTTTTGTGTCCCTGAAGCAGCTAAAAAGGAGGCTAACTACTTGACCCTTGGTGAGAAGTATCAATCTCTGGGTGCCACCAGGATTCAAGAGTCCTTCAATCCTTGTGAGTCCTTTTAATGAAACAGAAGTCAAAAGTCAGGATTTTTCTTCCATCAGGCCTTCTTTTTCAGATGAAGTCTTCCCAGGACCAGAAATGTTCTGAATACATGGTGTTTGGGATGCCAGAGGTGCCAGATTTATTCTCCACACTAACCACTGATTGGAGAAAATATATGATCCAATCCTAACTATTTTCTCATAGTCCTCCTCCTCCTTTTTCAGCACTTCCTCCTTACCGTACTGTAAAATTACCCAGGGCTGTTAATCTCAACATGGCGGTACTCAGCTGTCACCTGGCAGGTCTGTTTCCAGTGTGTTGACAACTCCCTTGCTTGACAAGTTCAAAAGTGTTTTTCATTCCTAATTTGCCTTGAGACAGACAGTCTAGGAGAGTCCTTGGGATGAGAAAGAGACTCTCTCCCTGGCATCTCCAAGTCAAAAGAGATACTTCTAAATCTGTCCTCTGTTCTACCAACTGTTCCTGGCCACTGTCAGACAGCTAATCTTTCTAAAGGTTCAGCAGTTAGCACTATTTGACCTTTCCTGGGCTCAGAGAAAAGCCATTGCCATCTAAGTCAGAGCTGTTAATTCTCCCAGCCAAGGATGTTTATTCCAACTGTAGGAAGTTGGCTCTGTATGTACTATTTCAAAGTAAGAAATAGCATGCACAGAGTCCAAGGGTTCCCCTTAGAGGTAAGATAGTAGCAAAAAGGGATAATTCTAATGCTCTATTTTGTGGTAGTGTGGTCGAGCAGTAGGCTTATCAGAGGGTAGTGTTAAGCATTTGTTGTACACACACAGGCAATAAATGAGGAACACACACTCAAAGACAATTCCAGGCCAATAGGTTTTTATATAGAAAAATATCTTTTCATAGTTTATTTTAAGAACCACAGGTTCAAGATTTACAAACAATACTTTAAATGAAAGGTATTTCACTTAGGAAGTTTAGGAACTTTGAATAAGCAAAATAGCATATACAGTTTTCACACAAATGGCAATAAGCTATTTTAAAACTGGACACTGCAATTTTCAACAGTTCCTGGGGGAGGTAAGTGTTTGTTAGTTTTGCAGGTAAGTAAACTACCTACAGGGTTCAAAGTTGGGTCCAAGGTAGCCCACCGTTGGGGGTTCAGGGCAACCCCAAAGTTACCACACCAGCAGCTCAGGGCCGGTCAGGTGCAGAGGTCAAAGTGGTGCCCAAAACGCATAGGCTTCAATGGAGAAGGGGGTGCCCCGGTTCCAGTCTGCCTGTAGGTAAGTACCCGCGTCTTCGGAGGGCAGACCAGGGGGGATTTATAGCGCACCGGGGGTAACACAAGTTAGCACAAAAAGTACACCCTCAGCGGCACAGGGGCGGCCGGGTGCAGAGTGCAAACAGGCATCGGGTTTGCAATGGAGTTCAATGGGAGACCCAGGGGTCTCTTCAGTGATGCAGGCAGGCAAGGGGGGGGGGCTCCTCGGGGAAGCCACCACCTGGGCAAGGGAGAGGGCCACCTGGGGGTCGCTCCTGAACTGGAGGTTGGATCCTTCAGGTCCTGGGCGCAGCGGGTGCAGTGTCTTTACCAGGCGTCGGGTTCTTTGAAGCAGGCAGTTGCGGTCAGGGGGAGCCTCTGGATTCCCTCTGCAGGCGTCACTGTGGGGGCTCAGGGGGGTCAACTCTGGCTACTCACGGGCTCGCAGTCGCTGGGGAATCCTCCCTGTAGTGTTGTTTCTCCACCAGTCAAGCCGGGGGCGTCGGGTGCAGAGTGCAAAGTCTCACGCTTCTGGCGGGAAACGTGTGTTCTTTCAAAGTTGCTTCTTTGTTGCAAAGATGTTTCTTCTTTGGAGCAGAGCTGCTGTCCTCGGGAGTTCTTGGTCCTTTTAGATGCAGGGTAGTCCTCTGAGGCTTCAGAGGTCGCTGGACCCTGTGGAACGCGCCGCTGGAGCAGTTCTGTTGAAGTGGGGAGACAGGCCGGTGGAGCTGGGGCCAAAGCAGTTGGTGTCTCCGTCTTCTCTGCAGGTGTTTCAGCTCAGCAGTCCTTCTTCGTCTTAGGTTGCAGGAATCTAGTTACCTAGGTTCTGGGAGCCCCTAAATACTCGATTTAGGGGTGTGTTTAGGTCTGGGGGTTAGTAGCCAATGGGTACTAGCCCTGAGTGTGGCTACACCCTCTTTGTGCCTCCTCCCTGAGGGGAGGGGGGCACATCCCTAATCCTATTGGGGGAATCCTCCATCTGCAAGATGGAGGATTTCTAAAAGTCAGAGTCACCTCAGCTCAGGACACCTTAGGGGCTGTCCTGACTGGCCAGTGACTCCTCCTTGTTTTTCTCATTATCTTCTCCGGCCTTGCCGCCAAAAGTGGGCCCGTGGCCGGAGGGAGCAGGCAACTCCACTAGTTGGAGTGCCCTGGGGTGCTGTAACAAAGGGGGTGAGCCTTTGAGGCTCACCACCAGGTGTTACAGTGCCTGCAGGGGGAAGTGAGAAGCACCTCCACCCAGTACAGGCTTTGTTAATAGCCACAGAGTGACAAAGGCACTCTCCCCATGTGGCCAGCAACATGTCTGGTGTGTGGCAGGCTGCTAAAACTAGTCAGCCCACACTGGTAGTCGGGTATGGTTTCGGGGGTATCTCTAAGATGCTCTCTGGGGTGTATTTCACAATAAAATGTACACTGGCATCAGTGTGCATTTATTGTTCTGAGAAGTTGGATACCAAACTTCCCAGTTTTCAGTGTAGCCATTATGGTGCTGTGGAGTTCGTGCATGACAGACTCCCAGACCATATACTCTTATGGCTACCCTGCACTTACAATGTCTAAGGTTTTGCTTAGACACTGTAGGGGCATAGTGCTCATGCACTTATGCCCTCACCTATGGAATAGTGCACCCTGCCGTTGGGCTGTAAGGCCTGCTAGAGGGGTAACTTATCTATACCTATAGGCAGTGTGAGGTTGGCATGGCACCCTGAGGGGAGTGCCATGTCGACTTAGTCATTTTATCCCCACCAGCACACACAATCTGGCAAGCAGTGTGTCTGTGCTGAGTGAGGGGTCTTCAGGGTGGCAAAAGACATGCTGCAGCCCTTCGAGACCTTCCCTGGCATCAGGGCCCTTGGTACCAGGGGTACCAGTTACCAGGGACTTACCTGGATGCCAGGGTGTGCCAATTGTGGAAACAAAAGTACAGGTTAGGGAAAGAACACTGGCGCTGGGGCCTGGTTAGCAGGCCTCAGCACACTTTCAAATCATAACTTGGCGTCAGCAAAGGCAAAAAGTCAGGGGGTAACCATGCCAAGGAGGCATTTCCTTACACCAACCCTGGAGATGTGATAGGTAGCAGAACTGTGTTTCCCCACACTGTGACTGGATTATGGCTTCCTGCGAGGTCTAGGAATGCGTGGGAGAAGCACTGTCTGCCATATCCAAGTCAAAAGGGGTAGTGTTAAAGCTGTCTATTGTTCTGCCAATGCCTCCTGTCCAACCCCAAATATATAAACCCTATCAAGCTGGCCTTTCCTGGGTTCAGAGGCAAGCCATTATTCTCTGAGCTACAATTGTTAATTCTCCCAAGCAAGATTGTGTAGTCCAGCTGTGAAGATGTGATGAGTGGCAGAACTGGTTGTAGGCCCATTCTAGCTTATGCAGCCTAATGGACATTTTTACAAAGTTATTTTTCTCCTTAAACTAATAAAGAAATGATTAAAGCATTGAGTCAGATTTTGAAAGCAGTCAACAATCTTGACACATTTTTGTCATTTCTAAAGCGTAGGAGAAAAATAAAGATTTTGATGCCAGTAGGCTGATTTAGGAAAAGTACAGCCAGACTTACACAGTAAAAGTTTTTTTTGGTTTTATTTCACATTGAGGTTTGAGGGGGTGAGACACAAATCTCTAGCCAGCTTCAAAAGCAGATGCCTGGCTCTGGCTCAGCGCTAGGTCCCTCAAGCCCAAAATGAGAAAAGCCTTCAAGTGCCTTCTGCATGCCCTTCATGCTCTAACCTCGTAAAGGCAAAACAATAACCTTTGATGCAAGAAAAGAATGGAGAAAGAGATGCCCATTTAGTGGCTGAATTGAAGTATGTGAAACCACAAAACCTGGGACCAGCTTTGTTGCTTGTGCTCTCTCTTTAAGTATGTTAAAACTGGCTTACAGCAGTTTGGCACATTTAATTTATTTAGGAGTCCCTTATTCAGTGGTATACCATGTACCCAGGGCATGTAAATTGAATGCTGCTTGTGGGCCTGCAGCACTTATTGTGCCACCACTAATGCATCCGCTCAAAATATGTTCCAGGCCTGCCATTCTAGTCTGAATACAATTTTAAATTGCCAATTTGACTTGGCAGTATAACCCTGTTGCAAAGCTTAAAACTCACTTTTTTTGCACATAAATCATCCCTAAGGAAGGCCCTAGGTAGGCCATAGGGCAGGATGCATTATTCTTAAAAAGATGGAAAACTTCTGAATTTGTTTCCTAAATTGTGATATTTACCTGTCTCCTAGGATAACATTGGGTTGCCTTATTACATTTAATAAGTGCTAACTTTTGATTGGGAACAGGTGAGCATTTCATGTTTGGTATCTAAGAAATTGTAGATAAAAATCCTCTTTAAAGGTAAAGTCAGATTTTAAATTGCAATGCTGAAAATGTCACTTTTAAAAAGTTGGCAATTTCCTGCCCTTTTCTATTTGGTGCCTGCAGTCTATCCTACATCACATAACGGTGTAGTTGGCAATTGGATTTCATGAACTCCTGCCAGGCAGTCGCACAATAGAGAGATTATGTGTGCCTGAATGGACCAACTGCTGCTAGAATGGGGGGCTGTTTTGCTTTCCTAAGGACCGAGCTGAAAACAATCTCTGGAATGCACTTCTTAGTTTAAAGAAGACATTTATTATTACTTCAACACAAGGCTCCTGAGAGAAGAGATTAGTAGGTTGGAGGCACACATTTAAAAGCAGTCACAGCAACGAAAGGAAAATATATCAAAGTGATTCTCAATTGCAATGTACACAGCAAATATATGTGATTATATTATAGCATAACTTCAAAGCAAAGAATAAAAGTCAAAATTCATCACCGTAGGGCCTATCACTGCTCTTCATCTTTCTCATGCCTGCAAGTTGATGACTCCTGTTCAACTGCGAGAAAGAGATTTTCCACCCATATGGGAGGTCAAGCAGCTGACATCCGCTCCTGACTGAAGTCTTGGAAAATTCCCCCTCCCGCTGCCCAGGGACACCATTTTATAATGAAAAAGCCTGCTAACAGCTCCTTTCCTCTAATAGTCAAAACATGCTGGCTACTGTAAATCAGAGTTGGAAAAGAACAAGCTGGAGGGTGGCCAAGTCTCCAAAGCCCGCTCCTTCCTAAGGCTGGGTAGCGGGGAAAAAACACAAAATATATGCTCCCTTATCACGCTAGGGTTCGGTGAAAATAAAATACAAAAAACACAGCTTGGTCTACCATGTGGAAAAACACAGCTCATCTGCAATGTCTCAAATGCAATATCTAACGCCACGATAAAGCCCACAGGCAGCTAAACTGAATACAGAAAGTAATGTCTAATGCCACGTTAAATCGAATAGGCAGCTAAACTGAATATAACATGTAATGTCTAATGACACGTTAAAGCCAATAGGCAGCTAAACTGAATACAAAATGTAATGTCTAATGCCACGTTAAAGCCAATAGGCAGCTAAACTGAATACAACATGTAATGTGCTACTGGTGAACATTGAACAACTAATATGCGCAGTGGTGAAACACAAAGTCAGTGGTCAAACACAATTAATGGAATAACAGGGGCAGAGTTGGGAACAGCACCACTTGCAACTGAATAGTCTATGATCTGCCATCACACAAAAGGGTTGTCAAGCCTTAGGATTGCCCTGGCTCCAGGCTTGTTAAACCTTAGGCTTGCCCTGATTGGAGCCTGGAGCCAGGCAAGGGAGTCCAGAAATTCAAAGCGCTTCAAAGAGAAACCTCTAGAAACTTCTCCTAATTCCAAGAAGGCACCTGGCATAAAAATAGGCCCCTCTGAGCCACTCTTCAGTTTACTTTATGGACCTGAAGAATGGCTCTCAGAGAGCTGTGTGCTGTTCTGGCCTGCCGAGTACTCTATAAGATTGCTTTGCTGCAGCTGGAGAGATTTTGCTGCCTGGAGTCTACCTTGAACCCTCAGAGGCCTGCCTTGTTGGAGCCCTGCTTCTTCACCTGAACTCAGGACTACCATAGTGACTCCAAGGGCTAGTTTGGTGGCGTCCTGCTTCAGAGCCACAGAGATATAACAGATTCCCACCATCCTGAACCCAGTCCGTGTGAGTCCTAACCTCCCACGTGTTGCTCCTCCACTACTGGACCCTTTGTGGTGGTTCTAGAGGTGCCCACAAAGCCAGAATTTGGGACGTGAATTTTTTTTGGCTAAAAACTGCCCTGAGAACAAAGGGACGACTGGGACCAACCTGTTTGCTATCTGCCCAAGGTACATCACTGGTCGGTCTGACTACACTGTAGCTCTCGCTATGTTCTTCACTGCAGCAGCAAACCGGCTTAGTGGTCTTTTGCAAAATAGGTATCCAGCCTCTTGGGCCTCCTGCCTCATTCCACTGGAGATTTTTGACCTCCAAAAATGTGACTAAGTCTGACCATAGAAATCTTCACCACAACTTTATCCAGTGGCTCCCTGACGACAGCGCACCCTCTTCAAACAAAGCTTGCAGCCTTGGCCCACTGAACTTTACCTTCTCAGAAATGTATTTTCAAAATGTCTTCTAAATCCAAAGATAAGTGCTGCCTGGGCCAAATTAATTTCCTGTATTTGACCTGCATTCCATTGTAGTTGTCTATATTTTTTGTTTTTGACCCAGTCTTGCACGACTAAGTAGATGCAACTGGTGCTTTGATCTTTTAGGTGCTAGTTTTTATTAAACATTTTGAAAAATTATATCTCTGGTCCTACTGATTGGATTTTTTCAATTTGGTGTCAAATAATTTATTAAAATTGACTCTATTTTGCTAAATTTGTGAGGAATTTTTATTGTGTTGTGGTTTCACTTTATTACTGTTTGTACTCCCTCCCTTCAACCAAGAACCCAGTCTCACATTCTACTTAGTTGGATCTTCTTCAGTTTTTTTATGTTGAACATAATTTACATTTGGAGGTAATCCAGGTTTCATGCCCACTTGGAAAGTTTGCACAAAATTTGAAAGTGTTTCTGGAGCAATCAGAGAATTTGAATCAATCCTGGCAAATGGTATATAGCAAGAGGGTGCATATTTCCAAAGTCCTCAGACTAATAAATTCATGCTTTAATTTAGAGGCTTTTACAGACCAGCAGGAGCGACTAGGGTCAGGTCATATTTAGACATTGTGGGTGAAAGCCAGGACACTTTTGCAGACACGCCGAGTGCTGGAGCAGGAATACATGTCTGTGTTTTCAGTGTAGGCAATGCTCCGTCTGCATAAATAATTTGGTAGTTGACATCAAGACAGGCAGCAGCATCATACCTCCCTGTAACAGCATTCAGGCAGCTGACAGGATTATGAGTGTCCCATGTTGTACCCAATAAAATCCCACAATGAGGTGCTCAAACATTTTGGGTTGCAATAATGATCACCTTATCAACTTTTTGGGGAATTGTTAGTGCACCAAACTCCACATGTCCTGGTAAATAGCGCACCCAGATTTACAAAGACTTTGCATCAGATTTAAGTTATTTTCAAACACAAACCTGACACAAAGAGCCCTATTATGAGTTGGCGGATGGGAAAGCCCATCCGTCAAACTCCCAACAGGGTACCCGCCACCTATGCCGCAACCTCCCCACCAGTGTTATTAAGAATTTCCTGCTAGATCGGCGGGCGGAAACATGAGTTTCCGCCCGCTGGCCTAGTAAGAAACAGGCTACAGCATTGTCTCCAGCTTGTAATCAAGCCGGCAGCAATGCTGTCACCTGTAGGGTGAACCAGCACCCTCGCAATGTTCACTGTCTGCAAAGCAGACAGTGACCATTGCGAGGGTGCTGGATGGGGGGGGGGGGCTGCACTGCCCATGTCAAGTGCATGGGCAGTGCAGAGGCTCCCCTGGGGCCGCCTGCACCCGTTCTCTGCCAGCCTTTTCATGGCGGTGCTACCGCCATGAAACCGCTGGTGGAGAAAGGGGTCGTAATCCCCAGGGCTGCGCTGCTTACAGTGGTGCCCAGGGTGATTAGGACCACCATCAACCTCCAGAAAGCTGGGATCTGAGATCCTGGCAGAGCTGGCAGTTCCCTGTCGGCCTGACTGCCATGGTTGCATTGCAAGTGCATACCTTGCTCACCACACTCGTATTCAGGCCAAAAGTGTTAGGTGTGAAATTACAATCCAACGCCAATCATGATTAGCATTGGATTGTAAGCAAAAGTAATGAAAGCTGGGGAAAGTGCTGCCTGTATTCCTTTTCATCTAGAGAGCATTCCATGGGTGGTGCATGGGTGTTTCGATGCACCCACCCATGGATTTTGATGCAAATCCTAATTACACCAAAAGCACATGACACCCTAAAGCAGGCATAAAAAGAAAAATATTTAATTTACTCCTAATTGTTTCTGCTACCTTAACGCATAGCTTTTGTACAGGAAGGGATATCATCCTGCCAAAAACTGTGCTTAGCACAACATAAACACTGTTGTTCCATGGCACAAGGATGTCTGCATTGGCATATGGCAGCCGAAAGTGTGTCAGCCAAAGGAGAGCGCTGAACAGTGCCACATCATAGTGGTTATGGCACTGGTCTGCTCTGCTTGCTGAGCTGCATTGCATGCTTGCTTCTTTGTAAATCTGGGCCGTGGCCTTCTTCTCTTATGCAATCCCAGAAGGTTGAATTTCTGTTCACTTTTTGCCTCCACCAGCCACAGCATATTGGAGGGGGCAGTGGGTCAGCCTACTTTGACAATTGACTCCCTTCACTTTGGGTGCCTGCACAAAGACAATGCACATTGTTCACATCTGCCTAAAAATAGTTGATTTCTTTTAGGTGACACAACTGGTTCAAATGTTACTTAAAAAGTAGCTGTTTATATTGTCTACAATTGGAGGGATCAGTTTGATGGTGATTTTTTCTGACTCCTTTTCAGTTATCTGACTCCTTTTAAAGGTAAAAATTACTTTGTAACTGCCAGCTTTGTTAGGTGGGGATTCTTCCTTCTCTCCATCACAATTAATACTAGTGAAAGAACTGCACAACTAAAAGGCTTGTTAGTTTAAAAAATCATTAGGAAAACAGTGACACAAGTTAATGCTTTGCAGATTTATGTTTTTTATTGCAAGCATATGGTGGCCACGTTTATTGACAGCATATTTTATTTTTATGTTTGCAGCATACGATTGCACTAAAGCCATCATTAACCATTTCACGATTCCAGCACCTTGCCAAGGCCAGGCCCATGGTTTTGGAAATGGTTGTTTTGTTTGGAGCTGCATAAATTGTCATTGTTCTTTCAGGTTTTCAAAGTTACAATATTTTCCCTTGCTTTTTTTTACCTTCGAAACAGATAATTGTCACAAAAACTATGAAACACACTCAAAGTATATTGTATGCAATTGTTAGTTGCGTTGAGTCACCCACGGGGGAAAACTAAGCTCGGTATGCATACAAAATAATCGAGTTAGAAGAAAAATTCACTTTTTGCTACTTGTAAAAAAAGAGCTAAGAAAGACATGCATTCATATAAATAAAGCTCACTATTCACTGGTGCCAACAATCACCCTCGAGTGAATAACAAGTGAGTGAGCATGCACAGGAAAAGAGGACACCTTCAGGAGCTACTGGTAGATCAATACCTGGGAATGCGCCAAAATACACATGCAGATAAAAATCAGTTATAACATCATCATGAATCATGCATGTCCCTAGGGTGACTTATGAATAAAATTAGATAATGAAAGGCTCCTGTCAGCTACCTCTTTTGCTAATAGGTATATATAATGTCCCCAGAAAACAAGTATGTATCATGAGTGTGTGCACACAAAAACGCACTAGAGTGATGCTGTAAATTCGATTTTCATTTACAACCAGGTACCCTTCATCATTTTAAAAGGGCACTTTGCCTAAATAAAACAGTGGCGGCCTGGACAGATAAATGTTGGCTGGCAAGATTGTGTTTTTTTCCCGAACTGATTAACAAGGCTCTTTAGCCGGATCGACGACGGACTAAGCTATATCCCTATCTACTGAAGGCTAGCAAAAGTTGTATTCAGTTGTGCGCATGCGCACTAGAATGCAAACACGCTTGTCTCCCCGCTCTCTTACTCTTTTCCATCTGTGCTCCCCCTCTCCTATTGTCCTGCATCTTATAATTTCCGTTCCCAGATTTCAGCACCCCGAATGTTTTATCTGCATGATTACTTAATGTTTGCACATCGTTTACCCTCGTGCATTGTTTTGATTTAAACCCCTACACTTTAATAATGTCACCCAGGAATTACAATTGATTATATCTGAATAATTTCCTCCACTAGATTGATATTGATTTCATGTATGAGACGAATTTTCTGATCAATGCAATATCACTTAATAAAGTATACAATTCCTTCATTGGTTCCTAAATTGTTGGCCTCTTTCCCCTTCTAAATAAGTGACTGCGTGCATTGACCTGATAGGCCTTTCCAGTCTGCTCTACACATAGGCAGGCTCTATGTTATGCACATCTGTGTACATCTCTCGAAAGCTACTGTATTAGTTTATTCAGCTTCACCATTTAGTTTCATGGACTCACCAGTTGAGTTATCAAGTGAACACACTCATATCCTTAAATCAAAAATTGTCTCAACCCTGTCTTCAGTTGTTTCTAAGCACATATAATCTTATTAAAGTCCCCAAATATTTATTCTTCATATTGGTAATTAGTACAGATCCAAAACAATATTGAGAAAGAAGGATAAAATCAATAACAAGCATATTTTGGGTAGCATAATCAGGGTGACATTTTGTATATCAACTAGCCAGCTAACAAATTTATTTTCTGTGTTAACTATTTCCACACGTTGAGATGGTTCCCATAGTTGTGCCTCATAGGTTATCGTAAAAATCCATATTACCAGAAGCCTCAAAAACTGTTCCACATTGTGGTCCTAAATGTGCAATGGAAACAGATCACAGATGAAGGAAGGTGAAAGGCTATGGGCCACTTTTCTCATAAATATATGAGGTATACAAACCTCTATTTTCACCATAATACATCCAGACCAAGAGTACAATGCCAATGTTCTATGTTCCAACAATGGGAAAGGTCACAACCACTCTGAATAAGCAGCTATCAATATCCGATGATGGACATTTCAAATACGGATGGGCACACACCTTTGCCTCACACACTTTTCTACTGCAATTAATGAGGCCGCAACATGCCTTGAAAATCTGACACAATGGGTTCAGTCTGAATGTAAAATACAAAAAAAGCAGCAGTACAATGAAACCTTGGATCTGCAAGATAAATTGTGAATTAGGAACTTCTTGCACCATCAGACAATATGTAGAAAAATATTAAAACCTCTATTCCACTAACGTCCTTGTCGCTCTTTAAGCACAGAATTCTAGCAAAGTTTTGATTATATCTGTCTAGTTATAATAGTACAGAACATGAGGTTAATCTGCCACAAAACAACAGCCACCTCTATAACTATATTATTTGATAAAAAAAAAGTAGAGAGTATAAAAAAGGAAAATGAAGTATATAGGCTTAAATGTCTACATATATCAGTTTTCAGCAGGTTAAAAATCAAATCAGTTAAAAATTCCAGCTCAAGAATGCATCCCAGGAATACGCTATGGAAATATTGTGAATGGTGTAGTCAGTTTATTCACTGCTATAGCCAGGGGCTAACTCGAAATTCTAGGAGAGACAATGAGTAGTGCAGACAGGATGGAGTACTGGTGCTGATAATCACAAACTTTAGGAGACTTTAGGGGTCACTTGGAATGAACAATAAGGCAAGTAATTCTACGAATGGCATCCATACTGTTGACAGTTAAATTAATGTTTATCAGCATGGGTTTTTGTAAGTGGCTGATACAATTTCCATATATTGTTGTAAAAGTTGGCAGAAGTGATGCTAGGACCTATACGGTCTCATATTGCGCTGGTTTTTAATGTACATCAAGGGGTTTAGCTAATTTCTGTATTGACAACACTTAACTGTTTGCTTGAGGCTATAGATTTTGCATCGATTGTCTGAAAAACCACTGGTGAGTTCTGTGTTGGCAATGTTAATCCGGACTAATTGATTTTGTTTGTACAATTGATAATTAAAAAAAAATGGATACCCTCGAGTTGCCAACCATTGGCTCCAGAGCAAGGTTTAAGTATTGTTGGTACTATCACAGTATTTTCAGCATAAGTAAAAAACCTAAACCACAGTGGGATGTGTGTTGCTTTAGATATTTACCAGTAATAGTGAATATCCTCTCATGTGCCTGAATTTATTCATGGCATTAACAAGCTATATGTTGGCTACTAGCTGAAATAAATTAGAAGAGTTAACATTCCCAAGAGTTTTGTGTAATTTTCTTTTTTTTTTTAGCAAAGATATAATACAATATTCCTTTAAGAGGAACTATGTGTTTCCTGACAAAAAATGTAATACATTATAGGCCAGATTCACTAAATTATCATGCACACAGCCTAGCAGCCAGAATTGCTGCACCGCGCTGCCTCAGACAGCCACAGAGCACCATTTGTACAGAGATGTGGCTCTCTCCTCCCCTCTATGTCGCGCGGCACAGAATTTTGCTGCAGAGCGCCACACACACACCTTTGTGCTACAGTGCAAGTGTGTGTGTCTGTGTGAGTCCAGCATAGGTTTTGTACTGGAAGGATTTCCTTCCAGTACAAAATACTATGCTTAGACAACTTATAAAACTTTTCCCACTTTGTATCTGTGCTGTTCAGTGCAGTACACATGCAATGTCGGAAAAGAAATAAGAAATGAAAACATTTCTCCTTTTAGTGCCTGCTTTCAAATGGCATTAATTTTTGTCACAAAAACCTGCCTCAAATTTTTGGTAGATTGGGTTCTGTGTCAGTAAGCATGGTGGGTGCATGAGAACGCCCATGTACCACCCATGTAATACCCCGTTGATGCTAAGCAACGCAAAGCACTGTTTTGCACTGCTTTGTGTTACTTTTTGGCAACTTTGCAGTGCAGAACAAGTTTGGTGTTGGAAAGTAAATGACAAAACAATTGTGCTAGTTTGTGTCACTTTTGTGGTGCAAACACAGCACAAAATATTTGTGTAAATCTAGCCCTGTGTTTCATATCAAAAATTACAAATGAGCTTACCTGACTTGACAAAAAATCAAAAGTGCTTTGGAAAAGCCACTTGATCAAATATGTTTGATTATTAAAAATGAATTAAAAAAGTAAGACTTTCAGTTCTATTTTATCTTCCATCAGATCTTCAGCTGGCTTATGCTATTTCAAAGTCCTTGCATGTGGGCCGACTACAGTGGCATCAAGTACCAGCCATTTTATATTGGATTATAAGCTCTGATTCTGAAGAGGATGGTCATTTCAAACATAAAACTGGTGTTTATCAAGCTGTATTCCAAGTTTTCCAGAAAATATAACATTCCTGCATTTTACCATGACAATTTCATAAGGTCATCCCTGGCAAACATGCTCTGGTGGAAAATTCTGAATTGTGGTTCAAAGACCACCTCAGATATTTTGAGCCACTTAGAAGATTTCATTTTTTCCTGCATTTGAAAAGATAATACAAAGAGCATTATATACTTTTTTGCATCTAGCAACTGACATCTATATGACTTTCTAACATCTTCTCCCAAGCAATTTCCAACAGTTGCATTATAACTGCCATTGTTTAGAAGCACATCTCAAAGCAGATATAGTTAGATAAAACTCTAATGTAAATTCCACCTGAGGCTTACTATCAAAAGCAATAGCTTGTCACACTGAGTACATCAATCCAAGCATCCAGCTCATCTGAATTTTAGCCCCGGTGCCTCTTTAATTGCATAATTTTGATCTATAGAGTCTGAATAGACCCTGTCTGTTAAGATTTGTGAGAATGGGAAAATTTCAGGAGATAGGAGCATTGACTGCCGACTCCAGACACCATTAGATTAGTAGCATTAAGATTACTAGAGAGCACATGATCCACAATATGATACCCATCATGGGTATTCAGAACCACAAATCAGGTTCACCCTTGAGTCGGTAATTAGGTGGATAAATAAGCTAAATAAGCTATCAACAATTATGTATCTTTGTGTTTAGTTTTTGCAGTGAATGATTATTGCAAGCTAGCATATTTTCTTCCTGTGTCACTCATGTGTTTAATATTGCTTCAAACATACATTTTAAATTGGTTTTGGAGGACTGTTAATAAGTTCCAGGGAAACCTAAAAATACACTACTTGTCAGAGTGGCCTTAATGTCAGATTTATGTCATGCAAATAAACAAAACATCTAGGCACAAAAACAAGTCAATCAAATCAGAAGCATGTGCCACCACTGATCCAGGATTCAACTTAGCACAATCAAAACATAGTGAAACCCTACATAACATATAAGACTTCAGGACGACACTGCTGGCTTTATCCCTCTGGTTGGAGGCAACACTTGGCTCAACGATCTTATGGAGTTCAATTAGGCACTCCTGAAAGGCATCCTATATACTTCAGAATATTTCATCAAAGACATGGTGTATTTAGACCACACAGTTCCATCAATGAAGAAATTAGACAAGTTTATGTGCTTCAATCCTGCATCATCCTGAAGACCAGCTTCATTGCCTACAAGTCTATCTGGAATAGAACTTATGACTCTCTGGATATAAAATGGAGAGCCAGGATATCACCACACCAGAGATGAAGAAATGCAATAAAGTAAAAGATGGGATGGTTGACCTTCTCCATCTTTGCACCTAGGATCTTGAACAACATCTTGTCAAGATCATAACAGCTTCAACCTTGATGGAAAATAGTGGACCCAGCTCTATGAGCCAATGAATGTCCTTATCCCAAATTGTATGTTAGATCTACTATTTTATGGTTGAAGAAACATATATTACAACATCTCCAGGCAACAAGTAAAAATGATAGATCAGTTTCTGTGGCAAAACATTGTTGATAAACATTTATCAGAATTAAAAATGCTCTCTTTCTTTGGCATTGATCAAATAAACGAATCGACACTGGTGGAAACAAAGAACATTTGTTAAGAAGCAAAGCGTGAGAATACATTATAATTTTGGAAACATGAGAGCCAGAGGGGCTGAATGTAACAGAAGATATCTTGGAACATTTAAAAAACTCATATGGCATTCTTAGTTTATATGTTTTCTAGATCCATATTTTTAAAGATTTTGGGTAGCGTTAGATTATTCTTTTGCACTATTTTGTGATATCATCTCTTCTTTACCCAGATTAATTTGGTGAGTGAGAGAAAATGATCTCTGGTTCAGAGATTCATATGATTTAAACAAAACTTGCAAGAATCAGTGCTAAATGTATAAGAAGGAAAACAAGAATATGATTTATTATTGCAGTCTTTATACTATTATGTTGTTGTCATTACGTTGACGCAATGCTGATCTAGGCATGATGGTATCCAATGAATTTATAATGTTTATAATGTAATCTGGATTTACAATGAAAATGTGCATTAAAGTATTTATTTTTGTGTTATCCTTATGATAATGGTATGGCAAGATATAAAGTTAAAGAAATGCAATACACACAGCACATTGGATTTTCTTTTCTTTATCATTTATCTATATGTATATTTATATATTCACTGACAAAAGCAAATGTTAAATTTATACTTAGGTGAAAATTTCAGTGACCACATTTGCAAAACCCGCTAATAGTGAGCAGTTTTAGCGAGTTTTGCAAATTTTTCAAATAGCTCAGGCTTGATATCAGACACACTTTCCGACTGCAGAGGATGGGTTGCAGCGACTGTTTTATCAAAGAGTGTGTTTGCTAGAAAGTGTGCGTGTGGGTCTGTGTTCAGTGAATATTAGTGAATATGTGCATCATTGAGTCTCATAATTATTTCAAGATGTCCAGGAATTATCAAGTAATATTCTGATTTTACAACGAAGGCTACATCAACTTCTAATTGAGGGACAGCTTCCTAGTTGTGAAAGGTCCTGGTTATGACCCTGCTTAACTTTATTGAATTTCATGTGTGCAAGTAGGCAGGAGAAAGAATCACAAAAGGCAGGGCACAGAGGCAACTCAAATGACCATTATATTGATTCAATTTGACTCGCTAGAAGCGGGGGACACTAATTTACAAAGGTGGAAAGTGTACTCAAAATTCCTAAAAAGAGTATTTATTTAACATTTAGAAGTTTGACATTAATTAATATGTCACATTATAGCATTGCACTGAGAAGCACTTCTTAAAAGTGATAGTGTTTAAACGTGATCTTAGAACAACTGCTGCCCCCGCCTCCACCCTAGTGACAGTGCCATTAGTGAATTAAAGGGCATATTTATGAGCCCCTAGGTGCCACTGGAGCGTCACTTTATGTGACGCTCCAGTGGCACTAACCTCTGCTCCATATTCACAAGGAGGTGTAAAGCCACTTTTAGTGGTGTTTCACCTCCTTGTAAATATGGGTCCCTCCAATGCAAATATCTGCATTGGAGGGGTTTGCAATGGGTGTTACTGTGGGCGTGCCACCCATTGCACTCATTGCATTTTGACGCTGCCTCAGATTTACAAGATTTTGTAAACTTGAGGCAGCGCCAATGGGTGGAGTTAGCAAGGCACGACGAGGAGGAATACTTTTATTACTCCTTGTTTTTTGGTTGTTTTCTGTGTGTGCTGCATTCTGCGGCACGCATAGAAAGAGTAAAATGCCAGAAATTATTGTTTATGTGGGGGAAGGTGTCATTTTGAAAATGATGCTTTGGCACTTCTGTGTGTGCTGCAATGCCATTAGTGATTGCTTATGTGTGGGAAGGGACACCTTCCCGCACATAAAAAATCACACCCCTCAATGCACACATCCTTGCACAATGGTGCAAGGATGCCTGCATTGGCAGCTAAGTTTAGCGCCAGGGCAGGGGACAACACAGGGGTGCGCCGTATTTACTTAAATATGGCGCATCCTGCCATCGTAAAAGTGACAGAGCGCGACGCTGCCAATTTTGGCGCAGCATTGCGCTCTGTCGTTTTCCTATAAATATGGGCTCAAGAGGCAAGACAGTACTCATGTGAACCCTGTGTGTGTGGCCCAGATTTTAATAGATAGAGCAATATTATAATCTGCTAAAGCAAACAATAGGCTTTTGCACAGTCGGTATTGTGAACACACGTAGTTAAAGCAACTTTCATAAGTGATAGTGAAGGCAAATGAAAAACACAATTTTCTTAAGTGGGGAAGCCACGATGAATCCAGTTTTTATATTTTCACTTATTACAGTTAGCCACTAAGTGGATATCTGTTTGTCACTCATTGTTACTTTAATTATGCGTGGTGCTAGTATAGTTACTGGTGGCATTCTTGTTGGTGTGTGTGTGTTACTGATGGTGATCTTAGTGGTGGTGGTGGTATTTTTTGAGGCTGGTGTTACTGATGGAGGAGGTACTATGGGTGTTGCAGTGGTAATAATGGGGCTGTAATGATGCTGTGTTACTACTGGTTTAGTGAATACTCTAGAATGCCTGATGTTGGTAATTGTCTAGCTGCAGATCTGGACAAAGAGAACTTTGTTTCTTTACACTGGATTTCACCTTTTACAAAGCCTGCTGTAGGAAAAAAGATTGTGTTGCAGTCAAGATTTAAGATTTAAATAGGAGGCAAAATGATATAACCAAAGAGCCAATACCACAGAGATGAGAAAGGAATATTTCTCTGGACTAATCTATCATGTGATTGACAACACCTTAAACCAGTGATTGAAAAAGACTAACCCGAGTAAGCCAAATGTCAATGAGGGCTGGGCCAATTAACACTTTATAAAGCAACTCAGACCTAAAACAGCCGTATGTGATACATTGATCTAGGAAACATTACTGATGACAAATCAGCCCCTCATAGCAAAATGCTCATCATTTGATTGTACTATGATAAAAAGTACATAAAGGGAAACAAATGACTGTTCTGCACTGTTATAGCTGTTAAATGTTTGGGAAATGGTGCACGCCCAATAAACATTTACCCCCCACACTGCCACTGGCTACACCTGCCAGTAATCACCACTACTTGGCCTCAAGAACTACACTATTGTATTTAACTTGGCATATTGTGTAACTACCCATATGCCCCATTTCCTCATTAGTGAAAAATGACCCCATGCAAAAACGTAGATGGCTCGCTCGAAATTAACAAGCCGTTTTTTTATTTTATTGTACGGTACATCTGCAAATGGCAGAAAATATCAAAAGTCCTTCATTCTTTTGTATTAGACCCCTGCAAAAAGCTTATGATTAAAGAAGCCTTGTTTTTTATGAGAAATTAATGCAAAAAACTTAAGATGCCTAGCATTGATGGGCTCAGGCAGTAAAACGTTACAGCCTGTCTTGACTTCCTGTATTATAGCCCTGGCTAGATAATTGAAATAATTAACACTGATGATAAAACTGTGCTCAACACTAATTTCCCACCTTTTAGTCTGCATTTCCTCTTGAAATTTACAACTCTGCCCAATAATTTAATACTCCTTGTGACTAATTGTCATCTGTGTGATCACAAGCCAGAAAAGCAGCATTTGTCTAGCACTCCTGTTTTTCAGTGCTTACACAGAAAGGCTGCAGGTCTGATATCTTCTCGATACACTTCTTTTCTAAATCACAAGCACCCTCTCTTCCTCTGGTAGAAGGGTTATGTGTTAGGATTTAAACCATTTAAATATTTGTTCTTTCAAGCGCTCTATAGCCAGGTGACATGTATAGCATTGGTGGAATTTTCCGCCAACATTTCTGGATTAGGTAGATAGTACTCATGGCAGTGATATTTTGCATGTCACCTGCAACATTATTTCGTCATAATAACCAGAGCACATTGGGGCATATTCACAAGCCACTAATGCTCCATGCGTCACATTAGCGTCATTTTTTAACGCTAATGTGGCGTAAGAAAGCTTTTTTGCTGCATCGTATTTACAAAGTGGCGCAATGCACGCATTGCGTCACTTTGCACCCTCTTACACCACATTATGCATGAGCCAGGCATAAGGCATGCAAGGAGGGCGCTTCAGCACTAAAAGGCCCACAAAAATGTCGCAGTGAAATCTACACGATTTCACTGCGCCATTTTTGGCATCATATTTAACGCCTGCTCAAAGCAGGTGTTAAAATGACGCACCCATAGAAACCTATGAGCCTTCTGGCAATTTGCTGCACCCGCGTCAAAATCTTTGATGCTAGTGCAGCAATGCGCCACAATAGCGTAAAATTTTTTGATGCTATTAGCCTAAACATTGCCATGGTGTGCTGTATTATAAATACGGTGCATCCATGGTGTCGTTAGGTGGGGCAGGGGTGACGCAAGTAAACTGGTGCATCAGAACTGAGCCACCAGTTTCTTGTAAATATGCCCCATTGTATTTGTTGGTCACTCGGTACAAATGTATTTATTCACTGCTAATACATTGTAAATGCAACCATGCAATGTTGCTTCCAATTACAGTTGATGTAGTCGGGAAATATTGCAGCAATGTACCGGTGGTCCGGCACCAGATACCTAATGAAATAATGACGTGAATTTTCTCTTGGTAAAGCCTTCACGTTCAGAAAGAAAATACAATTTGGAATGGCAATGAAAAAGAAAAGAAATGTATGGCTTCCAGATAGCCAGATAAGGTGCACAGGCTATTGCGACCAGCTTTCAGTAAGCAATACTTCTCACGCTTGAGCAGTCCCATTGGCGCGGCAAGACTCAATTTCACTTTGTGTCTCCAAAGCTGGAATATAACATCCCTTAACCTTTTTGGACTAGGTCCCTGGCTTTCTGTTTTCAAAATAATGTGATTACATTCGATAGTCCTGTTTGTTTCACCTACTCCTGCCTATCTATTCTTTTTCATCCACTGCCCAAAACCCCTCCCCTCTCAGTGATTGGTTGCCTGCTCTTCAATTCAATAGCTGGTAGAAGCAGGAGTTTTATTCCATAGAGTCCTAAAACCAATTAAAATACAATTCATTGGATCCCAAGAATTTCAAAATTACTGGCAACAACTCGGGCAGGATTATATTAGCTGAATAATTAAATCTCATTTTCTTGTTGGAAGAGGTTTTTTTAAACAATCATATATTTATTTTGGTGGTTGGAGTTCATTTAAAAAATGCACAATTGCTTGTAAAGGATGCTGTACAGCAGCACAGTCTACTGCAATATTCAGGCATTTGACAGAATATGGGTGTGTTAGAGTGTCTTGCCAGAGACCTGCCCCATCCTCTGCCCTCAAGGGGTAGGTCTCTGGCAAGACGCTTTATGGGACTCAAGTGAGATGCACAAGGGGCATCCCCTCTGCAACTTGATTGAACTTTTTAAGAGATCAAGTTGGTCAGATATTTACAGAACAGGTAGACACTACACACTTATTTTGCAAGGGGTGGATTACATAGGGGTATCCATTAAGTACAACCCCCTGAGAGTAGGTTAGGTTTCTGTCCTGAAGAATTGCCATGATCCACCTGGGACATTAAATAGGCAAGAAACATGTCGACCTTATGCCATTCATACACATGAGTCAGAAGGATCATTGCACCCATTGCTGACTCACTCTGTTGCTTTTAATCATGACAGGGGCTCCTGCACAATAAACTGATTTTGGATCCCTCCATTTTTAAGTTACCTTTCCTGCACCAATTTTCTTACTTTCATAACACTACACCTCTACTGCACCACAGCGTTCACATCATCAGCCAGAAAGGATCTCCGGCAAAGAGCCCCCCAGTGGGGCCTGTTGGGCATTACAGCACTGGCCCAATGTGGAGCTACCAGATGATGAAGCATGACACCCCTTGAGGTGTGTCGGGGCTCATACTCCTGAAAGGGGCTTCCCCGTGTGGTGGTCTGACCTGCACACAGTGCTTTTGTTTTTTGTTGTAACTGCATACTTACCTTTAGTTATGATTATGGCACCCCAAGGAATCTGGACAGAACACTTTCTGGGACAGTGGAAGGAGAGTAAAGGCCTGAACCTGCTGTCTGTGACCTGAAATAAGACCTGAATGACTAGACCAGTTCCCCCTTCTAACCAAGACAAAGACGTTGACTCTAAAGGTCAGTTTGCTGACCTCCTGTATGGCTACAGGGATAAAACAAGAAGCCGTTTCCCTGTAGTTCCCAACTGACCAGTAGCAACTGGACCTGGAGGGGGCCTTGCTAGTGGACTCTTCTTGAGTCAGTCCAGGCCTCAAAATTCTAACTCTGAGGCCTTAGGAACCTCAAAAGTGAGCCAGAGGAGCTGTTACAATTGGGGTTCCTGGTTGGCTAGGGTAGACACCTCAGACAGACAGGGACCACCACTCTAGTCAGGGCAAGAGAGCTACACACCCAACATAACCCATGCTCACCCCCTTAGTATCTGAGCACGAGCAGTCAGGCTTATCCCAGAGGCAATATGTAAAGCGTTTGCACAACACACAAAACACTAGTGACATAATAAATACACCACAAATAAAACTTCACAACAAGTTATATAAAAATAAACTGTATTATACAAAACATCATTAAACCAAAAACTACTTAAACCAGTAGTACCCTGCTACACAAGTAGTTGACAGGTTATCACATAGGTTATTATTATTCTGCAACACAAGCAGGTCATCATGATCACCATAATAAATGCACACAGAATGAAACATTCCTGTATGGCATAAATCGAAAAAATCATTACCCACCCTCCCTTTCACAGATCATCTAGACCCTGGGAACATGTGTGTCACCAAACAAGGCAAGAACGATATCCCAGAACATCAGGTCCTGAACTTCAGGGAAAGTTCGGAGGGTAAATGAAAACATATCATGGGGATAGAGAAAAATACAGAGGTGGATCACCTCACTGGTCCCTCTCTGCTTAAAATATCTCGCACACAGAAGTTACAGCATCTCAGCGATTCTTTTATGGGGTTTGCGATAGTTCACTGGGAGGCTGGGCAGGCAGGGACCTCTGGTGAGGATTTCCTCCCCATCCTACCAGCAATATAATATTGCTATCAAAAGATACAAAGAGGGGCTCACCTACAACAAATAAGGCTCCCATGGCCTCTGGTACTCCTTGGCCAGTCTGGTAGACCTCTCCCGGATTCCCCATTTAGACAACATACTGGTGCAGGCGCCCGTTACCATGCGGCACGGCTTCACTGGAAGTTTACTGCCCTCCGTGGATCCTCAGGGAGAACTTCCAAAGCCCTCCAGGGGCTGCTGACTGGACACCTTGCTCCTGAGGGGCTTCTCTGATATCTGTGCACCACGGGCTGGCTCCTCCTTCATGCTTCCAGCCCAGGTCACAATGGTGAAGGCCTGCTCGTGCCTCTGGGGCACCACCAAGAGCACACGGAGTGCACGGTGCACAAGAAGTCGCCGATGGGCTCCTCTTCACACCTCAACAAGGGGCGCATCTGCCCCACACAGGTCAGACATGCTCCACTTGCGCCGAATATAAGCCAAACAAAGCGCTCTTCCTGCACTATGGTTAACAGAATGAAATGTTCTTCACTCTCTGGAGCAGTTCAGCCAGGATTACTCCACTCATGACCTGCTCTGCTCCTGAAGGGTAAATAGCGCTAGAGTGCCTCAAGTCACGGGGAGAAAGGAGGCACACCACGCACCCCTGGAGACAGCTGTGAAGGTATAAAGCTGCTGGGACCATGCAAGCAGGCCAGCACAAGTGTCCCGAAGAAAGCCGTGGCAGACCCTCTAGTGACCTAGCAGGTCGCAGGTCGACACAACAGCAGATCAGTCCCAAGGCGGTTCCTGTTAAGTCCCTCCAGCAGCATCTAGCGTCCAGTCCATCAGTGTATCAACTAGAACCAGGTCAGGAGACGAACAGACAGAAAAACAATCCAGTTGAGCCCTTTGGGCTACCCAGTAGCCACCAGGCAGCAGGGCAACAAAAGATGAGAAGTCCAGGTGAGTCCTTTGTGCAGTACAGCAGTCCCTCTGGCAGAGGTTCAGACCCACTTCCAAAAGGGCTCTCCTTATCAGGAGGCAAGAGCTCTCTACTTATACAAAAAAATGCCTTTGTTCAGGGGTAACTTGAAAGGTGTTGTTTCAAGTCAAGCATAACATCCTTTCAACTGACCATGTCTCCAGACATCAGTAGGGGGCAATCAGTCCATTGTGTGAGGGCAGGACACAGCCGATTCACATGTAAGGTGTCAACGACCCTCCCTCTCCCCAACCAAGAAGGACTATCTGTTTGTAGATGCCTCGTCTGGCACACCCAGCCCCTCCTGTGTTATGCTGTCTGAAAAGTATGCACCAAGTGGAGCTGAAAATCTGCCCTAGACGTGGATTGGAGTCTGCCTGGAAACGCACTAGAGTTAAAAGCACAGAGACATGCCCACTTTCTAAAAGAGGCCTTTCTACAATGGTAATAACAAAAAAACACCCACATCAATAAGCAGGATGTCAACTACGATTGCAAACATACTAAACATGCCCTCGCTGCTCCTCATAGATCAGTAAATACTACTTAGACATATGAATTGGCATTTCTAATGAAATCCTATGAGAGAAGCAGCACTCACAGTGGTGAAAACTAAATAGGCTGTTTGTCACTATCAGGACATATGTCCTACCTTTTAAATACACCACACCATGCCTATAAGGATATCTAGGGCCTACCTTAGGGGTGACCTAAGTGGAGCAAAAAGGGATTTTAGTCCGTGGCAAGTAGTTTTACTTACCAAATCGGAGTGGAAGGCCTGAGACATGTTTGAAAGGCTACTTCTGTAGGTGGCGCAATATTTGTCGCAGGTCCACTAGTAGGATTTAATTTACAGGCCCTGGGTATATGGTATACCACTCTACAAGGGTCTTACTGGTAAATTAAATAAGCCAACAGGTGTAATCCAATTATATCCAGTTTTAGGGGTGAGAGCACATGTCCGTTAGCACTGATTAGCAGTGGTAAAGTGCCCAGAGTCCTAAAACCAACAAAAAGAGGTCAGAAAAACAGGAGGAGGAAGGCAAAAAGTTTGGGGTTGCCCCTGCAAAAAGGGCTAGGTCCAACAGGAGCTGTTCCAGAAACCTTGAAAAGTTGGGGTATTAACGACTAAGGGCCTGATTTAATGTTTGGTGGACAGGTTAATCTATCACAAACATGGCAGATATCCTGTCCATCGTATTACACCTGCATTATACCTAATGGCACTTGAAAAAATAGCAGATGGAAAATCTGTCATGTTTGTGACAGATTAACCCATCTGCTGAACTGTAAATACGACCCTAAGTCAAATAGTAACATCTTTGACCAGTACAAACCTGGTTGGTGTATCTAACCCGCACTCCTTCGAGGTCAGCCAGAAATCATGTCAATGTCCCAGTCTAATATCTACACTATTTAGGGGGGGCCCTTGTAACCCCACTGTATCTGGGCCAAATATCAATCCAACTTATAAATATACAGAGGGGATAAATATGTTTATATATATATATATATATATGTATATATATATATATATATATCCTATGTGAAAAAATCTATTGATCACTGGGGACAATTACTGTTTTTGTCATTCCAATTGTTTATTAGTTTTTGTCTCTCTTTGTCTTACTCCTATAAATAAAATAAAATTTGAACATTACAACACTGTACACATAACTGAATTCAAACAATGCACAAATAGATATATAACATTTAACACATAGGGGGTCATTCTAACCCTGGCGGTCCGCGACCGCCAGGCCTAAAATGACGGAAGCACCGCCAACAGGCTGGCGGTGCTTCCCTACCCATTCTGACCGCGGCGGTAAAGCCGCGGTCAGAAAAGGTGATCCGGCGGTTTCCCGCCGGATTTCCCCTGTCTGGGCTGAATCTCCATGGCGGCGCTATGGAGATTCCGACCCCCTTCCCGCCACCCTGTTTCTGGCGGTTTTTACCGCCAGGAACAGGATGGCGGGAACGGGTGTCGTGGGGCCCCTGGGGGCCCCTGCACTGCCCATGCCATTGGCATGGGCAGTGCAGGGGCCCCCTAACAGGGCCCCAGCATGATTTTCACTGTCTGCCTAGCAGACAGTGAAAATCGCGACGGGTGCAACTGCACCCGTCACACCCCTGCAACTCCGCCAGCTCCATTCGGAGACGGCTTCTGGGTTGCAGGGCCTTTCCCGCTGGGCCGGCGGGTGCTCCCTTGGCGGGCGCCCGCCGGCCCAGCGGGAAAGCCAGAATGGCCTCCGCGGTCTTTTGACCGCGGAGCGGGCAAGTGGCGGTTCCCGCTTGGCGGGCGGCGGTCGCCAGAATGGCCTCCGCGGTCTTTTGACCGCGGAGCGGCCAAGTGGCGGTTCCCGCTTGGCGGACGGCGACCGCCACCCGCCAATGTAGGAATGACCACCATAGTGTTCTAAAAGAATTTTCAAAAAAAGGAAACATTTTTTAGCACTGAACTTTTTCCAAATATAAGCTGCTAAACCTTTTCTCGGCAAACAGTCTTGTAATGTGAGGTAATAATATTTAGTATCGTCTTTCTGAGGTTCTTTGTTCCTTATACTTATACACAATACCATCTCATTTTCATTGTTTCATTATTCCATAATTTAAAGAACATTCCTCAAAAATGTAGTCGACACATTTCGGCCTTTCACCTTCTGGCCTCCTCAGGACATCAAAACCAGTGCCTATATATATGAATTTGTAATATGTTACTACTAATCAAAATCATGTAACAATCATTACCACCAGGGCTATAAACAGCCCTGTTCAACCTTATATCTACACTGTGTGTTTGCCAACCTTAACCAACCACAAAACACATGTGGTCACAAACAGTGTTACCCAATGAACTGTGACATGCCCATCTTCATGCCCATTTAATTTGCA
The DNA here is from genome assembly GCF_031143425.1 of Pleurodeles waltl. Taxonomy (NCBI): domain Eukaryota; kingdom Metazoa; phylum Chordata; class Amphibia; order Caudata; family Salamandridae; genus Pleurodeles; species Pleurodeles waltl. The sequence continues at coordinate 1,264,028,594 of NC_090437.1, forward strand.
ATTTACTACAATGATGTGTTCTTAGTAGATATCCAATTTTAATAAATACATGCATGTTAACCCATAGCAAACATTTTCAAGTGTTTACAGCACACTTCTTTTTTTTCTAAATTGTTCTTACCTTCTCCCTTATTATATTATTATTGTTTAACCAATATGATAAACATTAGCTGACCTTATCTTTAAATGTGGAATTTCTTTTCGTAGGGCTTTTACTCAAGGCAATCATCAGTCCTTTAAAGTGTTCTTGTCGTTTCACTATGTCCCAGTCTAAGGCAACCATAGACTATATTTGTCACTCAGCGCTTTTTGGCACTATTTGTACTTAACACATTAAAAATTCACATCACTGGTTCCCCTCATTGGATTATTGTTTTTAGTGTCCGTATTGAATTGTGTGCTCCATGCCATAGCTAACAAGAGGGTGAGTTCAGGCTAATTTAATGAATTTAATAATTCACTTGGCAAGAGTTGTGATTATATCTTAGAGTGGGCAGCCACCTACCCCAAATAATTGTCCAATTTCTTACAGGGTCAAACTTGAAAACTGTAGCTGTCAAGGTCCGTTTGGCAATAGGGTCATTTTACTTTATTTTCCCACTCTCGTGATTCACATGTGAGGTTGTAATTTTTTGTACCTCAAGATCTTTCAGTGGGCAGGGCTGGGACAGACAAACAAGCAGGACTCAATGAAGTCAAACAACTGGTTTCTGCTGTCTCACTGAAGCCTTAAGCTTGCCTGGTAAAAGACTAATTAGACCAAACCACAAAAGCTTGCTCAATGAGGGTGCCCCTTTGCTGTGAAGTCTTGGCATTGTGTCCTGGTGTTCACTGAGTCAAAGTTTTTCGTAGTCCTAAGTTTTCAGAAAGCTTGATTTTTTCCTTCTGGTTTCTATTGTATCTCTCACACGTTCACATTCAGTGGCATATTTATGAGGCCCTTGTGCCGCTGAATGTTACTTTTTGTGATGAAATGGAGGCGCAAACCTTGAAATCATATCTATGAGGCCACGCAAAGCCACTTTGCATGGCTTAGAATGGCCTAATAGATGTGTAGTGAGGCAAGACAGCGTAAATCACTACATTGCCTTATTCTGCGCAAGGGAAGCATTCCATGGGTGTTGTGGTGGGTGTTCCCACGCAAGACCCATGTATTATGACTCATTCCCAGATTTACAAGACCTTTTAAACCTGGAGATGCTCCAAAACCTTACACTTCCCCAGGGGGTGCAACAAGGAGAAATATTTTAATTTCTCCTCGTTGTTTCCTCTTTCTATGTGTGCTGCATACTGCAGCACACATAGAAAGAGAACAAAAGCCTTCCAGGACTGTTTTTGTGCAGGAAGGTATCCCAATAATGCAGACACCCTTGCACCATGGTGCAAGGATACCTGCATTGGCGCTACGCTGCCAAAACAGCACCATCACAATGGGAAAGGACAGGAATGTACAATGGAAAAGGACAGGAATACACCGAATGTCAAAGATTTGGTGCATTCTTGCCCTTTCCCATCAATGTAGGCCAGAGCAGCAAGGAGACTTGCTACACTGCCCTGCGCCAAAGGCCCATACATATGGGCCTCAGTTTCTGCACTACCAAGGCACGAACACCAGCAGGAAACTGCTCAACAATTTTCATTTGCAAAGGATCCAGAAAATGTCCATTGCAACTGGCCTGCTGATTCGTCCTTGAAAATGCCCTTGTATTTTATATCTCAGCGTGGGCTTCTGGGCCCAAATTGTAGCCTCGGCTGAAGGTACACTCAGTTTGGGATAAAGGTGCATCATTGTGCACCCTTAACTGAGTCTTGGACAGTGCTCCTGTAGACAAATAATTTGCTGTTGACAGTATAGTCCTAAACGTGTGCCAGAAATGTGGACAGTGAATTAGTGAAAGGTGGAGAGACTGCGTGAAGCCAGTGTTGTTGTCAGTGCTGGTGGTGATCTAGCCCCTTGTTCAAAGGTGGAGAAGGAATCTTGAGCTAGGTAGGTGCAGTTTGTGACTGCAGCCGCCTACAGAGGTTTTCCTTGAGGGTACTTGAGACTCCTATATTGCTCCCTGAACTGGCATTCTGAGATCCTCATGATGGTTTCTTTGATCCTACACCTGTATCTTTAATATGGTGCAGGAGAGAAAGGTTTCCTCATTTGCATGGAGCCATACCCTCAAGGAGATGTGTTAACACCCCCTTTTAACTGCATCAGTGTAAAATGTGCGTCAGCACAATTCATATTACAGAAGGGAACCTACAAATATCTGTAATACTATTATACCCCAGTGGTGCAAAAAGCAGGTACAAACACCCAATGTGCCCCTGGGGCACTATGTATAAAAAGGTCCAGTGGTGGCAAGCTTCCATGACCCGTGCAAACCACCTTTTGAAGTTGGATTTAAGAAAAAAACATGCTACAAGTCCACAATCCTACCTCAGGTATTCATGGAAACTCTAGCAGTGTTTTTCTTCATCAAGTATTTTCCCAAATGCAGCATTGCTCTGATTTGCAGGTGCTGGACAGAATCTATTACAGTAGGAATACAGTTGTGGGTGGTGATGATTTTTGAGACTAACATGGTACCTTCTTGTAGGAAAATGGGTTACTTGTTGAGGGGGGTGAAACCCTACTGAAGAAGCAACCACAATTTAACAAACTTTTAAAGAAACTGTTTCTTTCACGATCCTCACAAGACTGCAGAAGCAGCCAATGCTAGATGCTACGTTGATATCACCTTCCCTCATCCTTTGTATTTTGAATGTAAGACACCTCATTTCAAGTTTAAGACACTAAAATCTAGATCTAAAATAGAAGCCTTCACAGAAAACAGAGCACAGATTGACTGCTCACTGCTTCCGATTCCAACTGCTATTTACCAGTCAAGGATGATGTAAAATTGGCTCTATATGGATTCTCCTGTTTTCTTTAAAACAGAGGCCCATATTTATACTTTTTTAGAACCGCATTTGCTTCATTTTTTGATGCAAAAGCGGCACTAACTTACAAAATACAGTTGTATTTTGCATGCTTGCGCCTGCTTTTGCGTAAAAAAATTGTGGAGCTCGAAATGCGGCAACAATTTAACACCTAGGGAGTTAGTTGAGGAAGCTCTGGCAATCAGGTATCCCATTTTTGGAAATACACATCCTGGATCCATCCATATGGCCTGATTAAAAAGTGATGTCCCAACCCCTAGCTGAAGTTCGGTGAAGGAGTATGGATTAATGGAATATCTAAATGTTATCCAATGTATAATGGCTTGTGGTGTAACTTTAGTTGATGAACTATTTCATTGTTCGTTTTTAATAATGTTATTATAAGTTCTCCATTAGCCGTGTGGGCTTGCAAATGTTTTTGCTAATTGCCTTGCATATCTTGGCCTTCTGTTCCAATTTTATGTCAAACAATTTACAAAAGCTCTTTGATGAAAGTGAAAAACAATAAAAATGTCATCATTTCGATTGACTTGTGTGACAATGTATGTGAAGGAATTGTGTTGTGAATCAATGTCAGTACTGGTTTGTTGTTTGTTTTGCAACTTTCTAAAAGTGTCACTTTCAGAATTCTGAAATATAATTCTTTAGATGCCAGGCTCAATATTTTTACCTGTTCCCAATTGATAGTTAACACTTGTTGAATGTAATAAGGTAACACACTATTATCCTATGGAAGAAGCAGGCCTTGTAGTTGTGAAAAACAAATGTAGAGTTTTTCACTATCAGGACATGTAAAACTTAAAAGTTTAATTCCAACCTTTTAAATACACCTTATCTCATCCTATGGGTTGTTTAGAGCTTACACTAGGGGTGACTTATATGTATTAAAAAGGAAGGTTTAGCCATGGCAAATTGTTGAAACTGCACACACAGGCTGCAATGGCAAACCTGCCACATGTTTAAAAGAATGCTTACGTTGGTGTCACAGTGAGTGCTGCACATAGCATGTAATTTACAGGCCCTGGGTGCACCTAGTAAGTACCACTTTACTGGGGACTTATAGTTATATAAATGTGACAATGGGGTGTAAGCCAATGTTATCATGGTTTCAGGACTGAGCACTTCCACTTTAGCACTGGTCAACAGTAGTAAAGTTCGGAGTCCTAAGGCCAACAAAAAGGAGATCAGCAAAAATGGAAGAGTAAAGCAAAAGGTTTTAGGGAAGACCACTATAGGGTTGACAAGTCTAACCTTCTCCACACTACCCACAGCCCTATTTTTCAGCACAGTCTTTTCTTTATGGACAAAACTATCCCAAAACAGTATTTCAAAACTGTAGAAAGGGTTATCTAGCCACCTTAGCTTTCAAGTCTCTAAAGTCTCTAATCAGTGATCTCCTTCCCTACATCAAATTGAAGCCCCTCCGATGGACACCCATCCTCGGTGCATCCCTGGGTTCAAAGAGTCTAGAGCCTGAAATAAGACCTAAATCAAAAGATCACTTTCCCCTGTGTCTGGTGAGGTCTGAGTTGTGGCAGCACGGCTGTGAAACAGACCTACTGCTTATAGTATACATAAAGTGGACTTTCCATCACTGGCTTGATTCAATCAGCCTCTTTAAGCTTTTGGCGTGAGGCTTTGCCAATTGGATCTTGGCTCAGCCTAATGGGGAATTTATTTCTTACCTAATGCTTTTTGGTGTTTAAGCCAATCCTTCTACCTCTACTTGAGTGCTTTTGAATAAACTGCATGAGGGATAACTTTACAGCTATAGCTCTCCCTTACCCCATTCAGCTGGCTCTATCTTGTGGTTCTCGCTTTATTTTATACATCCAAGCCATGCCTATTGGATTTGCCAATGCTTGTTTTTAGCATGTAGGCTATAATGTCAGATACATTTGCTTGTCATGTGGCTATTGATCACTGTTGTATGTGTCTTCTCTCTCACTCTGTCTATTATTGAACCAGCAGAGAAGTTGTACAAATGTAATTCTAAGTGCTAGAGACTCAAGATTTGATTGTGTAGGAAGGCTAGTTACAATTCTTGCATGGCGGAACTTGAAGAATTTCAATGGGTGGTAGATTCTCAGGACATGAAACAGAAAAGTACAAACTTTCAACAACAGAACAGTCCAATCTCTCCAGAAGACATTGGTACTACTCATCTAGGTTTATCAGTGGATGAGAATTGTGGCAATAATGGAGTCTCTATCAGGACCCTAGTCCATGACACAGAATAACAAGCCAATGCAATAAGGGACTTGGAGTGCTTTTGCTTCTAACACATAGACGTTTTGCACAAATTGCATGTTCCAGTTGAACGTTATGCACCTAGGTCGTACATGGTTCAAGACATACTTCACAGGGAGCTTATCTTATGTTACAGAAAGTCTTAAACATGTAACAAATTGTTTTAATTTAATGATATCACTTAAGCTGTGCTACTTAGGATAGCCCCTCAACTGGGTGGTGTATATTCACACAGCTGATCGTGTTGGACATTTGTCAAATATACCATTTGCACATATTTCCTACACTTTGGGGCATTTTTACAAGCCCCTAGCGTCACTTTGTGCCACCCTAGCGTCAATCTGTTTTATTCTAAGGTGGCGTTCAGGAGGCCTTCCTCTCATGCCGTATTCACAAAGTGATGCAATGCTTGCATTGCGCCTCTTTGTCCTTGTGCCACATTATACCTGCGCCAAGCATAATGTATGCAAGGGGGACGTTCCGACGAAGGGAGGCCTGAATAAATGGTGCAGGGAAATTTACAACATTTCACTGCACCACTTTTTTCCATCATTTTAATGCCTGCTCAGAGCATGGGTTAAAATGTTGCACCCATTTTAATCAACGGACCTCCATATGCTTTGCTGTAGCAAAGTGCCACAGTAGTGGCAAAAATGATGACTTTTGTCCTAATGACCGCCATGGTGCGCCATATTGTAAATACAGCACAACCATGGTGTCGTGGAGCAGAGGCGATGCAAGAAAAGTGGCGCATCAGGACTGATGCACCACTGTCTTGTAAATATGCCCCTTTGACACTAAAGGAAGGGCCAGAAAGTCAAGCGGGTTTGCCAATCACTCAATTCGATTTGAAACTCGTTAAGTGAGAGGCATTAAGCAGAGCCCATTTGCATGGCAGTAATCTAGGTCACCAAAAATTCATAATAAATTCATAATAATTGTTGGGCTACCACGCAAAAATGTGGATACCTTCACTACTATTGTCAAATGTCATTTGGGAATAAAGAAATACTAATTAGGTTAGCAATAAACAACGCTTCTGCAATCATCATCTTCACTGTGCCATTTATGTAGTGCTAAATTTGAGCCGAAGGCAATCTAGCGTTTTTCGACAATAATTCACTTCACATTTACTACAGAATAAATAGGCCCAGATTTAAGAGGGCCTAGCACCTCATTGCACCACATTTGCGTCATTTTTTACGACGCTAATGTGGCCCAATGAGGCCAACTCGCCACACTATGATAACAAAGTGGCGCAACGTGTGCATTTCGCCACTTTGTAACCCCTTGCACCACATTATGCCTGTGCCATAATGTAAGGCGGGCGGGCGTTCTTCTGTTAGGGAGACCGCAAAAATGATGCAGTGGAATATAAGTGATTCCACAGCGCTATTTTTAGCTGCTATTTTTAACGCCTGCACAGAGCCCCTATGTACTCAGCAAGATTAGTGGCAAATGTTTGACACTAAACTTGCACAGTATCAATAGTATCAAACATTTTGAGGCTGTTGCCCCTACCCTGCACCATGGTGTGCCGTACATTAAGGCCCGTATTTATACTCCGTTTGCGCCGAATTAGCGTCGTTTTTTTCGACGCAAATTCGGCGCAAAACTAACGCCATATTTATACTTTGGCGTTAGACGCGTCTAGCGCCAAAGTATTGGCAAATAGCGTCATTTTTTTGCGTGAACGCCTACCTTGCGTTAATGAGATGCAAGGAAGGCGTTCCCGTCTAAAAAAATGACGGCGACGCAAATGCGTCGTATTTATACTCCCGGGCAAAAATCACGCCCGGGAGTTGGCGGGTCAAAAAACCCCGCATTTGCGCCACTATTTAACGCCTGGGTCAGGGTAGGCGTTAAGGGGCCTGTGGGCTCAAAATGAGCCCACAGGTGCCCTCCCCTGCCCCCAGGGACCCCCCCTGCTACCCCTGCCCACCCCAGGAGGACACCCAAGGATGGAGGGACCCACCCCAGGGACATTCAGGTAAGTTCAGGTAAGTATAATTTTTTATATTTTTTATTTTTTTTTGGGTGGCATAGGGGGGCCTTATTTGTGCCCCCCTACATGCCACTATGCCCAATGACCATGCCCAGGGGACACAAGTCCCCTGGGCATGGCCATTGGGCAAGGGGGCATGACTCCTGTCTTTACTAAGACAGGAGTCATGAAATGGCGTCTGGGCGTCGTAAAAAAATGGCGCAAATCGGGTTGAGGCGATTTTTTTGCCTCAACCTGACTTGCCCCATTTTAAGACGCCCTAACGTCATTTTTTCCCAACGCCGGCGCTGCCTGGTCTACGTGGTTTTTTTCCACGCACACCAGGCAGCGCCGGTCTGCTTGCGCCGGCTAACGCCATTCCATAAATACGGCGCCCGCATGGCGCTTCAGAATGGCGTTAGACGGCGCTAAATTTTTTGACGCTAAACTGCGTTAGCGCAGTTTAGCGTCAAAAAGTATAAATATGGGCCTAAATACGTCGCACACATGGTGACGGTAGGGGGGCTAAGAGGCACAAGAAAAGTGGCACTGCATTGGATGCAACACTACTTTTCTTAAATTCGGGCCGTAGTGTCAGGCATTTTCTCCAGTTTTTAGGTAATAATTGCCACATCTTAAACGCACCTTCAAATAAGAGACATTTTATCAAAAATGCTGATATGGAACCTTCTGCATTAATGGTCCTTCAAGGTTCGCCGATCCATCCCCGTCCAGTGCGGTCTCACACAGCCGGTTGCCTCTGGGCCAGGGAACACCCCCTCTCCTTGAACGAGTCTGTTACCCACAGTATGTGAAGGAAACAGGTGGTTTTCTAATGTGTTTGCTCGCTGCAGCTAAGATGCCAGAATTGTATCAAAACGCTCTGCCAGCCACGCATTTACATTCAATACACTACCCTATTTCTTCCTGGCTTAGCCTGGAAACTGAAGTCAAGAGAGATTTTGGAATCGAAAATATTTGCAAATCGGGTCCCCTGCTGCAAAAAAAAAATCAATCCCTTTTTTCTTAGTTCCAAATTGTTCATTTTTCTTTCCTATTTTTGCAGTAACAGTGTAGAGAGCTGCGTGCGCAGTTAAAGCTACAAATGCAGGTCGCGTTATTTACAATTCTCCAAGTCTTGCCGTGTGTTAGCGCTCCCTCTTCTGGATTTCGGTTATGATGACAGCCTTTCTAAAAAAAAGTAGCATCACTTCTGTAGAATATAATTGTAGTCTCGTCTGTGATTTTTTTAATTTCTGGTTCATATGCATTCAGATGACGAACAGCACATCACCTAACGTCACGTGGTCTATGGAAAAATATGTATGCTTTCCTATAATTGACCTCTATACTAAACGATTTAACATTTACAGTACTGAAATAAACACATGCAAGCTACCGAACTGACAGAAGGAAAAGATACTTGGGTGCATATTTGTAAGCCCCTAGCGCTACCTTGTGCCACATTAGTGTAATTATTTTTACGCTAATGTGGCCCAATGAGTGCAAAATCCTAACGCCACATTTACAAAGTGGTGCAATGCATGTATTGCGCCACTTTGTAACCGTTTGCGCTACATTATGCCTGCGCCAGACAGACTGTATGCAGAGGGGGCGTTACCCCCGTTAGGGGAGCCAAAAAAATGGTGCAAGAAAATCTAACAGATTTCCTTGCATCATTATTTACAGCACTTTTAACGTCTGCTCAGAGCAGGAGTTAAAAGGGGGCTTCCATCTTGTTTATAATGGGCCCCTATGTACTCTGCAGGAGTAGCGCCAATATTTTGGCACTACTCCTGCAGAGTACATCAATAGCGTTATGTAAAATGACTCTATTGTCCCCTACCCCGCACCATTGTGCTCTGTATTTTAAATACGGCGCACGCATGGTGGCGGTAGGGGGGCGGTAAAGAGTGCAAGAGAAGTGGTTCTGTACACAGTGCAGCGCCACTTTTCTTAAATATGCTTCTTGGCGAATATGTACATCAATGTTTGGACCCCAATAGCTAACCCCAAAAATGATGAACCCTTCGAGTGAATGTTCAGCTATTAAAAAACCACAGGCAAATGTGTAATTTCTATGTGATCTTTGAGCTGTGGGAGCAAGAGAAGACAAAAATAATAGCCTATTGGCTCTCATCCTGAACATTTAGGGGCATATTCATCAAGGGTTTTGCGTCACCCTTGTGCCACGCAAAGGGGCGAAAGGGTTATGCAAAACCTAAGTAAGATTTATCAAGCCATCCAAGGCCACCTTGTGTGGCCCTCAGTGGCTTAATTTATCTGGAGTAATACAAGGCAGTGAAAAATCACGGCCTTACATTATTCTGCCCCAGATAGGTGTTCCATGGGTGGAGCGCAGGTGTTCCAATGCATCATCCACCCATGCATTATGGTGCAATACCTAAATTTACCACTACTGGTAAACCTGAGAATGTGTCAAAATGCTGCGCTTTCCCAGAGCAGGCACAGCAAGGAGAAATATCTTTATTTCTCTTTGTTGTTTTCTCTTTCTAATTGGAAAATGCCTCTGAGGATTGTTTTCGGACTTTGTGGAGTCGCCCCTTTCTCCACAGAAACAATCCTGTCTACAAAGAAGGCACCCTTGTCCCAGATTACCAAGGTGCCTGTGTTGGGGCAAGGCAGCCAAAAGGGTGCCAGTGCATGGAAAGGACAGCAGTACACATATGATGTTAAATACAGTGCATTCCTGTCCTTTCACGCAGCGCAGCACAGTGGCTTGCTGTTTTGCATGAAAGTTTGATAAATGTGGCCCTCAATCTATTAGAAATTAAATTCATAAATATTTCATACATTTTTGGGACTGCCAAGATGAAATCGGTCTTCAGAGACATATCTATATCTATATGAAAATTTTAAATGATTGTTGCAAATTTCTACTAAAAATTAATTTGAGAGGAAAAATGGTTATATTTTCCACGTCACTTCCAATAAACATTCTGTACAGAAGTGCTGTATTAGAAGAGTCATCTAAATGCTAATGAAACCTCAGGAAAGGGGGTCAGAAAGGTACTAGTTTCACCAGATGACAGCTGAAAATCAGCACAATCCTGAAGGGTGATTGGTCTGCTTCTGTTTGATCTATAAAACCAGAAAAGGGGACTGACGGTGGTAGCGAAAGTCATCTTAGAAAAGGAAGGGAATTTGTCATGTGAACTGTGATTGGCTGACTTTTTGGAATGGGATAGATATAAGAAAGGTTATGACTGGTTAGAAAGAGAATGGTATCGTAAACCAGGGAGAGGAAGCAAGAGGGTCTTTCCTACTCACCAACTACTCTGACTTCACTGAAACAGTCTCCCCTGCTCCGAGAGGGCACAATGTGTCAGCAGAAGTGTGGGTGTGGCATGATAGGAAAGGGGTCCAGGGTACGCTTGTGACAGTCCTGTGGGAGCATTGCCTATGCTCCTCAGACTGCTGTAGGGGGCGGGCCTAGGTTGGGAAATGCTGCTGAATAATTCCCTGCAGAATATGTGATAAGTCTGGAGTCTACAGACTGGAATTATTGGGGGTGGAATTTTTAGGTCCTGGAATCCCAGGCTGAGACACACTTGGAATGTCTACTTCGGGTATTTGATCCAGTGTTGTAACTCTGCGTGACACATCTTAAACGAGGACTAGAAGCCTGTGTGCTTTGCCCTTTAGATACAATTCATAGTCAGGAAGACAAAAACGTACAGAGAATTGGGGACGATGAAAAGATGTAAGCTCACTGGTCGCAGGCTGTACTAAAATTTGCCCAGGATACAATCACCATTGGCGATACACTCTTGGCATAGTCATATACTATGCTGTAGACTGAGTCTAATGTCAATCTGCAAACAATGTGTGGCATTCCCTAACCTTTTAATAGCGTTTTGTAGGATTCCAATTCAACAGAACTGCAAGTGTAGTTGTTAGACCCAACACCCTTGGATGGTAGTCTTCCAAACTTGTTGCCTTCACCCCTCATTTTGTGCTGAGTTTTTTTTTAACGCTTTAGGACTCTGTGCACTTTACCACTGCTAACCAGTGCTAAAATGCTTGTGCTTTCTTGCTCAAACATGGTTCAATTGGACTACAACTAATTAGCACATTTAGGCCCATATTTATACTTTTTGACGCAAAACTGCACTAACGCAGTTTAGCGCCAAAAAAATTAGCGCCGGCTAACGCCATTCTGAAGCGCCATGCGGGCGCCGTATTTATTGAATGGCGTTAGCCGGCGTTAGCCGACCGGCGCTGCCTGGTGTGCGTGAAAAAAACCCACGTACATCAGGCAGCGCCGGCGTAGGGAAAAATGGCGTTTGGGCGTCCAAAAATGGGGCAAGTCAGGCTGAGGCAAAAAAAACGTCTTAACCCGATTTGCGCCATTTTTTATGGGCGCCCAGACGCCATTAACATGACTCCTGTCTTAGCAAAGACAGGAGTCATGCCCCCTTGCCCAATGGCCATGCCCAGGGGACTTCTGTCCCCTGGGCATGGTCATTGGGCATAGTGGCATGTAGGGGGGCACAAATCAGGCCCCCCTATGCCAAAAAAAAAAAAAAAAAAAAAATACTTACCACAACTTACCTTTTCTTCCTTGGGGTGGGTCCCTCCATCCTTGGGTGTCCTCCTGGGGTGGGCAAGGGTGGCCGGGGGTGTCCCTGGGGGCTTGGGAGGGCACCTCTGGGCTCATTCTGAGCCCACAGGTCCCTTAACGCCTGCCCTGACCTAGGCGCTAAAATCCGGCGCAAATGTGGGTTTTTTAGTCCCGCCCACTCCCGGGCGTCATTTTTGCCCGGGAGTATAAATCTGACGCAATAGCATCGGAGTCATTTTTTTAGACGGGAACGCCTACCTTGCATATCATTAACGCAAGGAAGGTGTTCACGCAAAAAAATGACGCTAACTCCATGAACTTTGGCGCTAGACGCGTCTAACAGCAAAGTATAAATATGGAGTTAGTTTTGCGTCGAATTTGCGTCAAAAAAAACGACGCAAATTCGGCGCAAACGGAGTATAAATATGCCCCTTAATTTACTTGTAAGTCCTTAGTAAATGGTACTTCCTGTATCCAGGGCCTGTAAATTGAATGCTACTACTGGACCTGTAGCACTCATTGTGCCACCCACTAAAGTAGTATTCATAGCATGTCTCAGGCTTGCAACGGCATTCTGTAGGGTCAAATAAACATTTCGCCAGGCCCAAACCTTCATTTTTAGTACTTATAAAGACACCCCTAAGGTAGGTCCTAAAGGCTCATAGGGCAGAGTGCATTGTATTTAAAATGTACGACTTATGGGCTTACGTTTTACATAGTGTAGTAGCCAAAAACTCCTGTAGTCATGTTTCACTACTGCAAGGCCTACCTCCCCCATAGGATAACATTAGGTTACCTTATTACACTTAATACGCTTAATACGTGATAGTTTGGAAGCAGATAGAAAATTATGTTTATACTTAAATAAACTGCAATTTACAATTCTATTTAATGGTGAAGCCGGATTTTGAGTCACAATTCTGAAAATGCCACTATTTGATATACCTATGCTGAAAATGATTTTGTCCACACAGTTTTTGAGAGTGATCATGTTTTTAATGTTCTTGACTTCATAGTTATTTGGGTAAACCTTTAGTTATTTAAAACAACACATTTATACACTATTCATATGCTTAAGACACACACATTATTTTTGACAATACTTTGAGCCCACAAACTCAAAAAAGAGGGCATAAATCATACATCATACATCAAACTAATAACAAAACACAGTGCTATACACACAATTACATCATACCAGCCAATAATTCTAGAAGTGAATGGAGCTGTCCTATTCTTCTCTATTTTTAGACACACTCTTTATTTGAACACATTTAGATGGGTTGTGCCACCATTTTGTTTGGATGGACCAAGGCATCCATGGTTCCTTTTTGGAATGTCTTTGTGTGGTTCATTATTTTTGCCAACTCTCTTGCTCAGCACGGTCAAATTCCCTTTATTATGGGTTATCCTCAGGACCGAGACTGTTTTTTCATCTGATGCTAGTGTTCAACTACAAAAAAGTGAAAAAGAAGTAAAAACATTTTTGTAAACTACGTTATTTCAAAGAAAGGGGCCTTGTGTTATCTTTGCCATTTTATTTTGGACATTTACTGCTCCTTTTTCCCTTTTTACAGGGCTGTTATGTCCACCTGTTTGGGTTTGCTTATTGTAGCTTGAGCTCTGTGCACAGTGAGCATGAAACTCATGTGTGGGTATATCTGTAGGCCAATGGTAATTAATATAGGCCATGTTCCAGTCCATAGTTAGTTTGCCCAGCCACGCAACCTTAAGCATGGCCCAGTCATGGCATAGTGGGCAAAAAAATAATAGACTGGGGAGCCGCTCTCAGTAATTCACAATATCTGAAATTTATTCAAGTATTTAATCCATACCTTTTTGTGTAGCTCAGTGCAACACCCTATCTTTCATTTTCCTCCAGGTGAACACATGCACATACATCACCCAAAAAATGCACACAAGTTAAAACTGTAGCACATTTAACACAATCGTAGACCCGAGTACTGGGCCATCTACAGCCAAGATCATCTACACCAAATGGACAAAGTCCTTACTAAACATTATCCATTTATAATTGCCAACATGACATTACACATTACCTACCACACACAGATAACACCAGTCTATCACAGAGTTAGGCAATCATTTGAGCGAATCTGAGAACCAGGTGAGAATACAAAGTTCTAGCAGTCTAGAAGTATGTGGCCTTGCTTACCCAAGATAGCAACAGTACTAACCAAACCAATGCAATTAGCAAATGTATTTAATAAAAAATATGGGTACATATTTGATGACTATCTAAGGAGAATGATAACATGATGGCATCTTACTGCAACAGTTATCATTGTCCTAAACAGTTCAATTGTGTTAGAAATGGGGTCTTTGGTTGGCAGTCAGGTTACCCCCTGTCCACGCAAGGACCCTCACTCTAGTCAGGGTAAGTCACACACAATCCAAATTATGCCCACCCTCTGGTAGCTCGGCACTGAGCAGTCATGCTTAACTTAGAAGGCAATGTGTAAAGTATTTGTGCAAGAAATCATGCAGTAACACAGTATAGCACCACAAAAATACACCACACAGTGTTTAGAAAAATATACAATATTTATCTGATAAAATGCAGGTCAAAACGATTAGGCTGCAATAAATACATGTTGAGATATCACTGTAAAAGGGATATAAAGTGTCTTTAGTCTTTTAAAAGCAATAAATGTCTCTTTCAAGCACAAGGTACCTGGTTCACGTTCAAAATCTCTGCAAAGAACCGCAGAGGAGGAGATGCGTGGAAAACGAGGAGGTGTGCAGCGATTTCTTGGGCTGCACACAGCGATGCGTCATTTAGTTTTCATGCAGGGATGGCTTTACATTGATTTCCGGCGCTCGACGTGGATCCTCTTTAGGTTGTGGGGCTTTCAGACGCCCCGGGGACGATCCGTGGATTTCCGGCACTGACAGGGGCTGGTTTGATCCTGTGGGCTTTGCATGGAAACTTCTACCGCATGGCAGTCGCTGTGTCGATTCCTCTCTGGAAGTCGGGCTGCATATTCTGGCTTGGCTGTGCATCAATCCAGTGGGTCGTGAGTCGAATTTCCAGTTGCTACGCTGGCTCTGCTTCGATCTTCTCGTTGCGAAATCGGGCTGCGTCATTCCGGTTCGGCGGGCGGTGAATTTTTCACCGCAGTGCAGGCTGTGCATCGATTCTGGCTGGCTGTGCATCGATTTTGGCCGTACAAGGAGTCCTTCTTGTAGAGATGAAGTCTTTTTGGTCCTCAGACTTCAGGGAACATGAGGCAAGCTCTTTCCACGCCCTTGGAGAGCACTTCTCACCTCAGCCAGAGAGCAGCAAGGCAGCAGGGCAACAGCAAGGCAGCAGTCCTTCACAGAAAGCAGTCAGGTGAGTCCTTTGGGCAACCAGGCAAGTCTTCTTGGCAGAATGCAGGTTCGGGTTCAGGTTCTCTTCTCCAGGAAGTGTCTGAGTTGGTAGGAGCAGAGGCCCTGTTTAAATACCCAAATGTCCCTTTGAAGTGGGGGAGACTTCAAAGAGTGGCTTAGAAGTGCACAGGGTCCCCTTTCAGTTCAATCCTGTCTGCCAGGGTCCCAGTAGGGGGTGTGGCAGTCCTTTGTGTGAGGGCAGGCTACTGTCCTTTGACATTCCCAGCCCAGGAAGACCCATTCAAAATGCAGATGTATGCAAGTGAGGCTGAGTATCCTGTGTTTGGGGTGTGTCTGAGTGAATGCACAAGGGAGCTGTCAACTGAACCCAGCCAGACGTGGATTGTAAGACACAGAAGGATTTAAGTGCAAAGAAATGCTCACTTTCTAAAAGTGGCATTTCTCAAATAGTAATATTAAATCCAACTTCAGCAGTCAGCAGGATTTTGTATCACCATTCTGGCCATACTAAATGTGACCTTCCTATCCTTTCAGGTCAGCAGCTACCACTCAAACAGTATATGAGGGTAGCCCCAATGTTAGCCTATGAAGGGAGCAGGCTTCACAACAGTGTAAAAACGAATTTAGGAGTTTCAAATTACCAGGACATGTAAACTACACAGGTACATGTCCTGCCTTTTGCCTACTTATAGCCCTGCCCTATGGGTTACCTAGGGTATAAATTAGGGGTGACTTTTATGTAGAAAAAGGGGAGTTTTAGGCTTGGAAAGTACTTTTAAATGCCAAGTCGAATTGGCAGTGTAACTGCACACGCAGGCCTTGCAATGGCAGGCCTGAGACAACGTTAAGGAGCTACTTAAGTTGGTGGCACAATCCGTGCTGCGGCCCCACTAGTAGCATTTAAATTACAGGCCCTGGGCACATATAGTGCACTTTACTAGGGGCTTATATGTAAATTAAATAGTCCAATTGGGTATGATCCAATGTTATCATATTTAGAGGGAGAGAGCATATGCACTTTAGCACTGGTTAGCAGTAGTAAAGTAAGCAGAGTCTTAAAACCAGAAAAAACAGTATCTAAAAAATGGAGGGAGGCAGGCAAAAAGTTAGGGGTGACCCCCCTAAGGCTGTCAGGTCTAACAATTTGTATGTGATTCCTATTGTAACTATATCTCTATGAAGAGAACGTAATGCACTCCAGTAAAATATAAGATAGAAATACTAACACAAATCAGAAAAATTTGTAGATTCTGCAAATTGGCAGTATTTCCTATATAGGACTAATGACAGACTATTAGACTGACTTGAGAGAAAATAAGGAATCTTTTGTAAAATTAAGTTATGTTTAATGCACAGAAAATCCTTATTTGGAGAATGCAAGGGAATAATTTGTGGCACTAATCCACCAAAGAGCCACAATAGTGTAACATTTTTTGCCGCTATTGGCCTGACATGCACCATTGTGCACCGTATTGTAAATACAGTGCACACATGGTGTCATTAGGGGGGGTGCAAGAAAAGTGGCACCTCATCTATGAGGCGCCATTTTCTTGTCAGGCCCAACCCTCACCTTTAGTAAATGTAAGGCACCCCTAAGGTAGGCCCAAGGTAGCCCCATGGGCAGGGTGCAGAGTATTTAAAAGGTAGGGCATGTATTGGTGTGTTTTACTTATCCTGAGAAATACTTCCAAATTCATTTTTCACTATTTCAAGGCCTATCCCTCCCATTGGTTAACATAGGGATTGCCTTGAAATATCTTTTTAAGTGTAATTTCCCATTAGGAACAGATGGAGATATGAAGTTTGGGGACTCTGAACTCACATTTTAAGAATACATCTTTTAGTGAAGGTGGTTTTTAACTTGTGTGGTTGTAAATGCCACTGTTAGAAAGTGGGCATTTTCTTGGTTAACCATTCTGTGCCTCTGCTTGGCTGTGGAATTCACATCTGGGTCAGGTTGACAGTTAGGAGGGTTGTGAATTCACTCTAGACCAGTGGTTCCCAACCTGTGGTCAGGGGACCCCTGGGGGTCCACGAAGCCTTCTCGGGGGGTCCGCGACTGCTTAGAAAATTAAAAAATATTAACAAATATTGACAAATTAGGTCCCCAGCTTTCAGTCATGACTCAGGTGGGGGTCCCTGGATTCCAGTGATGATATAGTGGGGGTCCCTGGGTTCCATTAATGTTAAAGTGGGGGTCCACAGAACTCAAAAGGTTGGGAACCATTGCCCTAGACAGTCACACAAAGGGAGCTGAGGTGTGCCTTGCATATCCTGATGGGTCTTCCTGGGCTAGAGAGGTGTGAGGAGCTGACACTTGCACCTGAATAGGGATGGACCCAATACCCCAGCCTTTTAGAACCTTTCTGGATCAAGAGAAGACTATGCAGAGGAGAAGAGCTGAATGCTGTGAGGAGGAGTGCTGACCATTTGCTGTGTGTGCTTTGCTGGATTGGCCTACATTTGCTGCTTCTGTTTTGGAAAGGACAAAGATTGGAATTTGCGGTGTATCTGGCCTGTGAAGTTTCTCCAAGGGCTTGGACTGAGCTTGCCTCCTGCTAAGAATTCTCAGGAACATCAAAGACTTCACCTGCCAGCCACTGGGTTCTCTTGTTGAGGATCCTCATTTGCCAAGAGGCGCCCACCCCAGTTTCTGGATCCTTGGGAGTGAAATCTGCCATAAAACACGAAGAACGAGACACACCGACTATGGACGAATCCAGAACAGGTGCCGCTTCCCGACTTCACGCCACTGCCTGCCCTTAAAGCTGTGGTCCCAACTGAAGTGCGATGACCGCAACTGACAATGCAGGCCTGACACCATGCCTCTGAAGTCCCACGACACTGTGAGTCCTAGTGCTGTGTCACCGAAATCCGTGGCACACGAATCCGCCACAGCGCCTGTGGCCCTCTTGTGTCACCGAGAAACTGCGAACTTGCCTCATTGCGTCTTGATCCAGTGGACTCATCAACCCTGCTGGATCTTAAAGAACTGACATCTTGCTACCGATGCCGCCTCACCTCCACTGCCTCCATAAGGTATTGATGCCTCACCTCCCCTGCGTAGCAGTAAGGAATTGACACCTGACATCCTGCGCACCTGTGCCACTTCACTCTGTGCTATGTCTTTGACTCTGCTTCATTTCCAAGGTACTGTACCTCGGGGTCCGTGAGACTCTATGACCGGCACCCCACTCCCCTGTGAGTAGCGTCGGACTTTTAGGAATTACTCCATCACACTGCTGGGATAGCATTAGTTGGAGCTATTATGTTTCTGAGCTCTTTATTGGGATTTACTGTTTAAAGATTCATATCCTTCCTTGTGTATGTTGAATTTTTGTCATTTTGGTGTTGTTTTACTTAGATGAATATTGGCTATTTTTCTGAACTGGGGTGGTGTCTATTTGTAGTCTTTTCACTGTGTTACTGTGCGTGGGTACAAATGCTTAACACATCGCCTTTGACATAACCCTGACTGCTCGTGCCAAGCTACCAAAGGGGTGAGCAGGGGTTATCTTAGGAGTGTGACTCCCTCACCCAGACCAGAGTGAGGGTCCCTACTTGGACAGGGTGTAAACTGACTGCCAACTATTTCTAACAAGAACCACATGTTGTTTAACCATGATTGTTTAGTTTCTTACCAAAATAAAATAGTGTATGGTTTTGTGTGAAGTGGGCTGCAGCTTTCTGTACTGTTTTGTGCTCCTGTGCCCTCTGGCTATGTGAGTATTTGACTTTGCATCATTCTATGATTAACTTTCATATTCAGCTAACAACACCAAAAGGGCTTTCAAAACTGTGCCCTTTTCAGCTTCGGACCACAGTCTTCAAATTCTCACAAGGACTCACTCTTCTGTAACATGTGTCATATGCCTCTCCACCCAGAGCGCGCTCGGAGTCACCCCATCCCTTCCAAAGCCTACCATTCTACTGCCAGACTCCTATCACATCTCACCGCTGGTCTTTTAAACTTCTGCCACCATTTATATCTACCTCTCTAAACTCCAGCCTATAAAAGATGATGTTTTGCAGTGCACACAGACTCTTTGTCCCAACCCACTTAGGACCAGATACTGCAGAAAGACATATCATGCATATTAAGAGCATTCAGGTATCTCCAAAAAGTAGCTTGTGAGCTATTAGTAGCTCTCGAGCTACTCATAAGTAGCTCTCCTGTGTGTAGCCCAGCCTACAAAAACTGAAAAGTGTATTTTAAAACAAACATTTAACCTTGTCTGATGATGGTCAGTATTAAAATTCTAATAATATTCGTAGCTCTGGATGATTTTCATTAACATAAGTAGCTTTTACTACAAAAATGTTTGGACACCCCTGTACGACCTTCAATGGACTTTCTCAGTGCATATTCTTTGAGATCAACAAATATGTCAATTACGTATCATTAGATGTACAATTAAATGCATATTTGCTATACAGATGAACACCAACACATGCTAGTTTGCGAATATGAACCAAATTTTGTGAGACAAATACGTGCCTTGGGTACAATAAGAGCAGCAGTAACTTCTCATCTGGGGGACGAATCCGGGGGGGGGGGGGGACACCCTCAAACGTGGTGGGGGTTGTTGAGCAAGGGGCTTCTCCTTGGAGAGGAATAGGTTGTATGAGGGAAAAAGGTTTAACTAGCAGAAAGTCAGCAAGTGTAAATGTACACGAACAACAGTTAAGCATATGTAAATGGTTGTACATAGGATTAAGATTGAAATCACACAAAATTTCAGAATTACTCTTCCAAAACATGACAGTTGAAGACTCTGGGGAAAAGAATTGAAATTCTTAGTTAAATTCTACACTGATCAGAAATGTATCCCACGCAAAGACACACGTCTACAGGACTACATTTGTGATTAGAGTGCTGTGTGTTTAGCATTTGTTTTGTTTTTATTCACAGATTGTGTTAAATCCATTATTTCTCTTTGAAAGTTCTCTTTGAAAACTACTAAAAATCTAATACAAAGAATGAGTCATGGCAGAACATTTACAATAATCTGTAGATGATGATCCTCAAACTATTTTCTATGCACAATATCCCAGTTTCAGCCCTTGCCCTGCGAAGCCTTGATTCATATTCTGAGCATCGCCTTTTCATTATTTTGTAAACTGATGCCATTGTATTGAGCAGTGCTTTAATTCGACCTTGTTTGTTTTATTTCCTAATTGTTAATTCCTAGGAACCGCTGAAGCACCAGCTTTCTCGTGTAATTCATTTGTGTGTGCGAGTAGTCACATAATATATGTAGAGCCGTGCAATTAAAATGAGGGATCGCAGCCATTTAGCCAAACAAGGATGCTCTGTAATACATTGTTAGTTTCTGCACTAGCTTGCCCTTAACTCCGAAGCCCCTTTTGGAAAACCGAACAGTCTGTAAGTACAAATGTCGATTTAACTCTAAAATCTCGCAGGCCGCCCTCGAATCGTTCAGCACAATGTTCCAATCAGCGGCAAACAGACTCCATCCAGTGCAACCAAGGCTGAGTGAAAATTAATCAAGGAAAGGAAATGTTAAACTCGGAGCTCTCATTTGCAGCACAGAGTTCATTATTGCCATCACTGGCTGTGCAGCGTTAACTATGACTTGCTTTTCTAAGCCTCCCTTGAAAAGTCAGCTAGGCATTACTGCCAAGATCAATAGATAGATTGTCCTGTCCAGGCAACCAGGAGTAAATCAGCCAATCCCGCTGACTCAGCAGTCAAGCACTGCCACCAATCACTGATTACTGGATCCCAGACAGATATGGACATTTTACTGTCACATGAATATAATGAATTGTTCATTGCCACACTGATTAACCTTGCTTAATTCAGAACAACCTTTCGGAGATGGATTTTTAAGCATGGGTATAGTAAGAAATCTTACCATGAAACCGAACTGTGCCTTACAATTACACAGTGTTTCATATTTATTAAAATCAGACTTTAGCAGACTAATATTACCTGAGATCTTATATATATGTTAGTTTCAAGGCACTGGGCCATAAGTGGTGTCTGAGCTGCCAGGACTTTCAAAATAATTGTTAGATAATTGAGAGAAAAGGGAACTGAGTTGTGTGCTATTTTGTGTCTCTCAATGGCTACACTAATGTCCAAACAATATGATATATAACGCACCATGGCGTGCACCACACCTCCTAGACCATAGAGCAGTAGCAGCAGCTGACCTCTTGGTGTGTGCACTGCCTGCTGCTTAGCGCAGTTGTCTACTGACTTGTCTCCCACCAGAGACCTCACAAGTTCGATCTTACTGCCACCCCATAGTTTGTTAATCTGCTCATTTTGTTGTCATCAGTTGCCTAATCGTTACTGTACTAATTTTGGTGGTTTAATCATTTGCCAGTGTTTACTTGTGTTAGGTTAGTTTGCTTGTGCCTTTGATTTTCTTCAGTCACCACCCTGACCCCCACCCACTCCATGCGTTTTTTCCCTGCTCACGAGCCTCACTCCAGGCCTGCTCCACCTCCTTGTCAGCCCCCTCCCTCCTCCAAGCGCTACGTATGGAGGCCGCTACCCAGTCTCTGTGAGCAGCAGCTGAACTCTGTGCTCTGCACCCCAATCCCTGCTGCTTAGTGGAGTTGTCTACTGACTCATCTCTCACCAGAGACCTCACAGGTTCAATCCTGCTGCAGCCCCATAGTTAGTTACTCTGAATATTTTGTTGTCAATGTTTCCGTTGCTTAATTGTTACTCTGCTAATTTTGGTGGTTTATCCAGTTGCCAGTGTTTTCTTGTATTGGGTTAATTTGTTTGTATCTTAGTTTTTCCTTGGTCTTAACCCCACACTCCCGCCGGCCCGCTCTTGCCATTTTTTCTGACTCACAGGCCTTGCTCCCAGTCTGCCCTCCCCCCTGTCAGCCCCTTCCTCATTCCAGTGCAATTTAATGAGGCTGCAGCATGGCTGCACCGCTGGCATGCCAGAGGTGCACCAAAGGCAAGCCCATCTGCACCCATCCTCGCCTGGACCGCGCCCACGGCCAGGAACCATGGATCTGCCTACCTCTACCACTACTCCAGATCGGAGATCACCATACACAATTTCCACACCTTAAACAGCTTGTGCTACTGCTCCTCTTTGCAGTCCACAGAAGTTCCTTTCAAGTGCAGCCACTGCCAGCTCTCCTGCAACATCAGAACACCAGAATAATCAGATGCCACCATGCCGGGACCCCAAATGACCGCCCCCCCCCCCCAATTTCTACAGTCCATCCTGCTCAACGTTCAATCCCTCTTCAAACACACATTGAAAATAAGGGACACCATCACCTCCCTCACACCAGACATAGCCTTCCTCACTGAGACCTGGGTCCAGACTTCCTCTGTACCTGACATCACCACAGGTACCCCTAATGGTTAGAAGATCATTCACTTGGGTCGCACAGACAGGCCGGAAAGTGGAATTGCCATTATTCGCAAGGACACTCTCCAGTGCTCCACTTCAACAGGAAATGACAACAAATTGTGGATCAACTCAACTTCATGATCAACCCTGATAACAAATCCTCTATCTAAGGAACCCTCACTTACAGACCCCCTGTCCCCAATGAAAGTTCTCCAAAACCATCCCCGAACTCATTACCACCCAAGCCATCAACAATGAACTGTGCATCTTCCTCGGGAGCCTGAACTTTCTTGTCGACGACCCCAATGATGCCAACACCACCAATCCCATTACAATGCAGCCAAATCAGCCCACATCTCCCAACGAAGCTTGGGCAAGGTAGCCAGAGCCCAATGGTTTGATGCCTTCAACACTCACCACCCAGGCATCTCAACAGACAAGGACACAGAAGTCAGAACCTTCACCAAGTGGATCTCAAGCAGCACAGACACTATTGCCCCAGCAAGTTGAGCAAACCCAACAACCACACCAAGCAAGCCAGCTGGTATCCACCAGAACTTAGAACTGCCAAGCTCAGGTGCAAGCAGCTTGAAAGAAGGCGACGGACCACATAGGACCCTGTCGACAGTTCCACCTTCAAGATCACACTCAGCCAATACCACAAACGCATCAATGACATCAGAAAACATGCCATAGCCACCCACATACAAATCAGCTCCAACCACATAAAAAAAGTTTTAAATCGTCAAAGCATTTTCTATTCATCTGCACCACCCATTGAAAGAACCTATGCGACTCCCTTGCCAACTTCTTCCACAATAAAATAGCCACCATCAACAAATACTTTGCACCCCAACCTTCCATTGCCGACACCATCAATCTTGCTCCAGCGACCCCCAAAAACTGTACTATCACCAGCTGGAAACATCTCACTATTCAGAACACTGCTGAACTCATGAGAACCATCTACTCTGGATCCCCCATGGACCCTTGCCCTCACCTCATGTTCAACCTAGGAATCAGCACCATCGCAAACTCACTGACATCCTCAACTCCTCGATCGGAAAATCTAACTTCCCGGAAGAATGGAAACACCCAGGAGTCAAACTCCTGCTCGAAAAATCATCACTCAATCCTGATAAACCCAAAAACTATCGGCCAATATCCCTACTCCCGTTCCCAGAAAAGGTAGTCGGAAAAGCCATCAACTACTTGCTTAGAAGACAACAATCTCCTGGACACCTCACAATCCGGCTTCCACACTAACCACAGCATGGAATCTGCCCTGATCACAGCCACGGACGACATCAAACAGCTCCTTGACCAAGGAAACTCTGTCGTCCTCATCCTCCACAACCTCTCTGTGGCCTTTGACACAGTCTCCCACCACACACTGCTCACTAGGCTCCACCAAACAGGAATCAGAGGAAACGCCCTTAAATGTACCACCTCTTTTCTATCAGGCAGAACTCAGAGAGTACACCTCCCCCCCTTCATCTCAAAGCCCAAGGATATAATCTGCGGCATCCACCAGGGATCACCTCTGAGTGTCCAGGGATCACCTCTTGAACACCTACATGACCCCCAGGCTGACATCATCAGAATCCATGGACTCAACATGATCTCCTATGCTGACACCATACAGCTCATCCTCATGCTCTCTAAAGACCCATCCACAATTAATTTAAACATCCAGACCAGCGTAAATTGCATCGCAAAATGGATAAAGGGAGATGCCTCAAACTCAACAGTGACAAAACAGGGGCACTACTGTCCAGTAACACCGTCTCACCAAGGGACAATTCCAGGTGGCGAGCCAAGTTAGAACCCCCCCCACCCACCACCACACCAGAAACCTGGGTATCATCATAGGCAACAAACTCATCATGAATTACCAGGTCAACACAGTCTCCTCCACCTGCTTCCTCACTCTCTAAATGCTCGGCAAGGTCTTCAAATGTCTCCCTCTCAACATCAGACGTACCCACATAATGCCCTCATAACTAGTCGACTGGACCATGGCAACGCGCTCTACACCGGACTCACCACTGCACTCACAAAAAGTCTTCAGATCATCCAGAACTCAGTGGCCAGACTAACCCTAGAGTTCCTGAACCAAACGCATATCACCCCCCATCTAATAAACCTCCTCTGGCTCCCCCTGCACAAACAATACCACTTTGTGTACATCTTCCTGCATGACCTAGGACCGACTTGCCTCAACCACCACTTGAACTTCCACCACACATTCAGACTCCTTTGCTCCACCTTGCTCTCCCTTGCAATCACACCACGTATTCACAGCTGCACCTCTGGTGTTCGCTCCTTTTCTTACCTAGCAGTAAAGGTCTGGGACAGCTCCACCTCCTCCCACTGAAGAGCTTCTCCCTCCATTCAGGAGTTCAGAAGAGGTCTCAAGATGTGGCTGTTCGTCTGAGACTAATTCAGCTGCAACAGTGTCTGTATACCCTCACCAGTAATTAGTGCATTTTATAAATCTATTGATTAATTGATTGAGATATAGACACATCCATTACAGGAGGTTCTATCCATCATTCAACATTTTCACATCTTCGAAGGACACTGATTTTGAAATGGTGAAAAGCAGAGTGCAACAATAGGGCTACATTTCCTGAAGGCATATTGCGTTTATATTTGTCTTCTGTACTTCTTACACCATTGTTCCTTAAACATAGACCACATTTTCGGTCACTGAAACTTCATAATGTGCAAAAAAGTGGTGAAGAAAAAAATCACAGATTTACTAGGATTAATTATGTTGAGTACTGGCATTTGTTATAAGCCATACTATTTGTAATATAATTCACAGCAATAAATATGGTACTTCAATAGGGAAAAAATAAGCAGACCTCTTCTGGACAAATGAAAAAGAAGTTTAAACTTAACATTAATTTAGAACCTCTCATTTGTGCATTGGGAAAGTTCTGGCAAGTTAAATTAGAAAATGCTTTAGTTTATCTTTATTTATTCATTTAGTCCTGAGTCTTCAGGGTAAGTAATTTCATGAATGATTGTCATAAGAGAACAAAACTGCTTTTGGATGGATACGGAGACACTTTCACATTTTTATTTGCTCATTCATGATAAAAACATTGTATAGCAGTTTTGAATGTATAATACAGTTAATGACTTGAGGAATGATTTGTCTTACATTTGGTGGCACAGTTTTCACTTGGGGCTCAGTCACTTTGCTCCTCTCAAAAGCTGCCTCAGTCATCCATATTGCTCAATCACTTATGAGCTCCATCAGCAAGGTTACATTCCAGGACTGATACCCTTCACGAACGATAAGTATTTGGTGAGTTGAAACTTCACATCTCACCTCTATTTCACTTTCTGCCTTCACATTACATTCTGTTAACAGTCCTACCCAAAGTGACATAAAAATGTGTGATGCGGCTATACTATGGCACCAAGAGCATCTGTTCAGTTAGACTTCCACACTACAGTCTTAACTTCCACATTGTGCTGTTACTACTCAGAGAGAAGGACATATTCTCCAGGGTACTGGAGCAACCACTCAAACTGCATCTTTTTTATGTCAGTTTTGAACAGTAAGTCAGAAAGTAAAATATTTGACAGGCACAATCTAATTGGTATATCTGACCTTTGCTCCAAAGCTGTTGACATCTGGTTCTCTGGAAATTTCAGAACATCTAGGTGTGTATTAGCCAACAGTGACCTTTGATTGGCGCTTTGCTTTTATTTAGTGTTTTTTACCTGAAAACCTCAAAAAACCATAACTGTAGATCTCCCGATTTGATTTTGATAATGCTGGTGTATTTGTACTCATTATATTTTGTTTTCTTCTTCTCAGTTCGTTTATGACTTTTACTGTGTTGTGTTCTTTAAATTTGGTTGTACTGCCTGAATATTCCTTCACTGGGAATAGCCTGATGTGTGCCCCATAGCTTCTACTGGTTGAGTAGAGGTTCTACAGAAATGTGTTTGATCTAACCACAGTTGATTTATTGAGTTGATAGATGCACCTCTTTCTCCAGTTAATAACCTTATTACTGACAATTCTGTTTGCAGATATTCAACATCTATGAATATTTTTGAATATATAAGTGTCAGGCTGAAGAGTAATTATTAGCATTTCAATGGGGATTGAAAGTTTCAGTTGTAATGCAATGTCCAGAAGGTTGCTGAATACCAATTTAAGGTTTGCAATGCTTTTCCCATAATTAAGAGCATTTCCAAATAAACATGGAACTGTAGAACAAAAGACATGTCAATAAAAACAGAACACAAATCTGAAATTTGACATTGCTAAACACTCTCTGCTCTGTGCATATTCCACAGAAAGTGTTATCAGAGAGGTATTCCAGAGTTCTATATGAATTACATACACACACATAAAAAACCTATTAGAGCATTTACAGTGGCACCTGAATCAGGCAAGTAGTTGAAAACATGTGTAGTCTGTAGGCATGTTTGTGGTTTCCCTGTAAACAGTTCCATTAGATGCTGTAATCATACCTTTGAAGCATGTCTGTCTTTCCTTTTCAGATCATTAAGATTGATGAAGCCACTGCCTCATAGATGCTGAAGATCAGCATTACTTCAGCAAGGAGAGGCAGAGTGGCCCTTAATGAGGTTTATAAGAAGGTTATTGTCCCTATTCCATTAATAACTATTCTATCTAGTAGGTTTACCTGCTAAAGAATGACAGCACAAATATGTGATTAGAGTTATGTAGTCATAATTCAAGATAGAGTAATGTGAAGTAAGACTTCATTAGGCAATTTGGTAAAGAACAACAGACGCCTCCATGCATGTGAAAACTGGAAAGGCATACTTCTTTCTTGATTTTTCTTTTTCTTTATTAATTGCAAGTCAAGATTGCTTAGGAACTTTTATTTTTCAGTCAGCTGGTGATAGTACTGCTCCAAAATGAAAACGGTGTAATTCAATATGTTGCTTCCCTATTTAGTTACATGTTTGGCTCTAACTCCTGTCAGTTGGTCATATCATTTGTATTCTTTTTGTTGCTGTTGGAATCCCTTACTGCTAAAACACACACTCATCTTCTTCATGAATCAGCAAACAGCTATTTGAAAACATTATTGCAGACAAGTTTGTTGAAGCAGCTACATCTTTTGTACCAAAATTAGACTGATTGAAGAATAAGCCCCTTCTTGCCATTCCCTAAGGTTTGCTTTGGGTCATAACTTAGCGTCTCTGAAAATCT
Organism: Pleurodeles waltl; assembly: GCF_031143425.1. NCBI lineage: Eukaryota > Metazoa > Chordata > Amphibia > Caudata > Salamandridae > Pleurodeles > Pleurodeles waltl. Next base: position 1,264,056,268 of record NC_090437.1, read on the forward strand.
GAAGGCCTACACAGCCATTTCTGCATCTTGATTTCCAATTGCATAATATGAACTCTGTTGAGAGAGGTATCTACTGCAGAAGCAATGATGATCCTCGGATTAGTTTAATATTGGAGACACTTAAAACCAAGAGCTATTAGTATAATCTGATGGTGAAGCAGGCAAAATTTGATCATCTCGAATTGTTGTGCCTATTCACTGTGGTTTAATTATACTTACATACATTTCTTGCCGTTTCTTCTTGTCCTCCTCTTAATACACTGAATTAAATCAATAACCTTTTGCCACCCAGGGTTTTTTATTAAAAACATAATGAAAAGCCGAATGGCTAATGTCTTAAGCTTAACAGTGGACAAGGGAGATATCCACTGAGGACATTATTTTCCTTATAGAGTAAGAAATGAAAAATAAAGTTTCATTGGCTAATGAACTTTTCCCAAAAGGTTTGTGAATCATCTAAATGTCGGAAATCTATCCAGCACATAAAAATAAACCTACTCCTAGTTCCTTTAATGATTTTAAGAAACATGCTCTGAGTGGGTTCCAGAGATTTCCACAAAACTAGAGATCTGTGGCCAATAGTACATAAAATGTTATCGGGGTGCAACAAGCATGTGTGCCTGTTGTTTACATTCAGGGACCTTTGGTATTATAGAATGGGTTTGCCTCTGTTTGCATGATCCTTGTGTAAATGGAACACTCCTGTGCATGTTATGTGCAAGCGCAATCATAGGGGGCGCACCTTCATTTGCACTTACATTGGGCAATTGCAAAGAAGCTGTCAGGAGGTGCATTGATTGTGATCCATGTTAAAGGTGGCACACAGTCAGTGCACCACCATAAGAGCATTCCTTGGGAAGGCACGGGGGTACACCTAGAAAATCCAAGGCATTCACCTGCAGTCTGTTGCAATCTTTCACTGAAGACACCTGCACATGGATTCCTGCCCTCCTTTGTAAGAAAGGATGAGGCTCTGCAATAAAAGGCAGAATGGCAGCTTAAAATCATTAATGCACTGTTCACAGTGGAGGCTTTAGTTTCGCCTGCACTACAACTTCACATTTACTGTAATAGTGCCTACTTTCTCAGTCTGTGCCTGAAACACCTGTGTAAGGGTGTAGCAATTCAAAGAATAGGGCAATATGCCTTCTCCGCAAGAGAAGCATTTTTGGGGGAAAACATGTGCATCATTGATTTCTACTCCTATTCACATTTGTATTATAAACAGCAATAAATCATAGATTTATCCTAATGAAGAAACATGACATTGGAATGGAATCCACGTTCACATACAGAAAAGTAAATATGTTCCACTTAAAAAGAACCATAACATCTTAAATGGACCACATTTATTTGACGTGTCAGAGCAGGGGAACGTACATATGAGATAGCCTGCATGGAAAATGTATTATTTACCACTTTTCAAACAAATGAGGGACTGCAAGGCACAAATATGTGCCCAGCGCATACTTCTTGAACTTAGTTTCTGTTGGACCTGGCCTCTTTTGTGGATTAAGTCCCAGACTTTTTGTCTCCTTCCTCCTATTTTTTCTGACTTCTTGCTGTTGGCACTAGGACTCTGAGCACTTTATCACTGCTGGTCAGTGCTAAAGTGCAGGTGCTCTCCCTTCTAAAACTGGTATGATTGGCTTACACCTAATTGGCATATTTAATTTACCTGTAAGTCCCCTGTACAGTGGAATCTATATACCCAGGGCCTGTAAATTAAATGCTACTGGTGGGCCTGCAGCACTGCTTGCGCCAACCACAGAAGTATCCTTTCAAACCTGTCACAGGCCTGCTAGCGCAGGGCCTGTGTGCACTGTTTAATCCCCCTTTACTACATGTAAGTCACCCCCAAAGTAGGCCCTAGGTAGCCCTATGGGCAGGGGGCTATGTATGTAGAAGGCAGGACATGTGCCTGGTTCCGTGGCCTGTCCACATAGTGACATACAGCCTGTTTGGTAACTCACTGCTGTGAGAGCTGCCTTGCTTATAGGATTGCATTGAAATGCCCTGCCTTATGTCTAGGGTGTATTGTCTGATTTTTGATGGGTAGCATAGGCATGTTTAGAATGGTTGTGATGGCAGTGAGAAATGTTGCTTATTGGTGTATGTGGATTTTTTCTTACCATTACAGAAATGCTACTTCTAGAAAGTGAGCATTTCTCTGTGCTTATGACTGGTGTTTTGCACCTTCCCTCCAATCCACTTCTGAAAAGAGCGACAGTTGGGCTTTGTGCATAGTTTTCATGCAGCCTGTACATAGGGAGGGTGGAGGTGTAAAAGAGGTGTATCTACATTTTGAATGGTCTTTCAGGGCTAAGAGAAGAGGAGGCGAGGCACACATGCATTTGTAAAGGCTGTGCCCTGGCCTCACACAAAGGGCTCGTTTACCACCAACTGATGACTGGAGCATGTGCTGGAGGAGAGAGGGGACACTCCTGGAACCAGTTGCAACTGGTTGGAACCTCCTCTCCCCCTCTTTGTTAAACCTTGTGCAAAACTGAGTATAAGTACATGAGGTTTTCCCCATGAAAATAAGACACAGAGACACTTCTTAACATGCTTGGAACTGGACACAGAATGCTGCTGGAGGGACTCACCAGGAACTGCCTTGGACTGCTGCTGATGTGCTGGCCTGTGACCTGCTGGGTAATTAGGAGGAACTGCCACTGACTGCATCCCTGTTCAGGCTGGGCCCTGCCACTCTGTGCTCCACTTTGGTGTCCCCAGGGGTTGGGGGCTGTGGCCCCTGACCCCTGAAACCGCCTGCTAAGTGCCTTGTGAGCACTTATCTTTACTTATCTAGTGTCTTGAGAGTGCCTTCTTGCTAAATGCTGAAGCACCGGGATAGCGACTTTTGCTTACAAAATCTAGCACCTGGAGAGCACCTTTTGTGTTATTTTGTTAAGCACCTTGAAAGCGCTTTCTCTACTCCTCAGAGTTAGGAAATCACCGCTGCGACCCGGCATTAGGAAATCAATGAGCATGTCAAAAATGTGCTGTACAATGTGTCCCCTGGGAATGAGAAAGAAGAAGGTGGGAGCAGAAACACTCCAAGTGGTGCCCCTGGGCACGGGAGGCCACCAAGAGGTGCTACCAGGGCACAGGCAGGCATCCATTTCTGGTGCCGTCGGTTAATGCAGCTGGGACGCTGAGGAAGAAGAGCTGACTCACCCTGTTGGAACTCGGGAGGCTTCCTGAGCTTGATTGCCTTAGGTGATGGAAGGAGTGGCCCGAGTGTGCTCCTCAGGTGGATTTCAGCATGACCAGAGGCCGCCTGCCAGTGCAGCTGACTTGAGGATGCGGGCGGCTGCCACTGGAGTGCTGGCATGCAGAGGATCGAGTGCGGGGACCAGCCCAGGTCTCTCATGCTAGGATGGCAACTCCTCCCTGTGTCCAGGGAGTGCCGGGACTGCCCCCAGTTAGCTCGTCTACATGGGACAGGGAGGGGTGCTCTTGGCAGCCAGTCACCCGAGTGGCATGGGGGCAGGATTGTGAGGTTGGCAGTACAGGTCAGGAAACCCTCACTGAGGGTCCCGTGCCTGCCTGACCTGTCTGGAACCTTCTGCCCCCACAATGGGAAAACTGCTGAGGCGCTATAACCCTTTCTGCGGAAGGGGGGGGGTTAGGGGTACTCCTACCTTCCCAGCATTTCTGTCTTTTGCTCCCCAGTTTTATCACCAGGACCACTCAGGATACATACTCTAAGGCTCACACCTGGATATATGTGCTAATGTGTTGTGTGACATACCAGTACTGGGAAGGGTTATGATTCCTATGACTTACCATATGTTTGATAATGTTCCTCTATGGTCATTTATGTTGCTTTCATGACATACACGTTATGATCTTGCTGATGCCCCATATGTTTTCTAATGTTCCTGGTATGGGCATTTATGATGATGTCATGATAAGTGCATTTATTGTAGTAATGTTTTCCTGTCTACTGCTTATGTTGCAGAATAGTAAGTGACCTGTGTGTTATATGTGACTACTGCTGGTTTCTGCAGAGTAACAGTACTGTGTAATGATCTGACAACTGCTTGGGTAGCAGGGTATTGCTGACATGTTGTGTTTGGTATAATAATGTTGTGTACAATACAGTTTATATTTATATAACTTGGTGTTGTGTTTCCTTTGTGGTGGTTATAGTGTGTTGTGTGTTGTGCAAACACTTTACACATTGCCTCTAGGATAGGTCTGACTGCTTGTGCCAAGCTACCAAGGAGCAGGGGTTATCTTATATGTGCAACTCCCTTGCCCTGACTAGAGTGGATGGGTTCTGCCTGGCTTAGGTGCATACCCCAGCCAACCAGAAACCCCATTTCTAACCTTTTCTATGCACAGTACTCTGATTCAACTGAATATTGTTAATTTATTTTAATACATTTTTTCACATCTGTCATTTGTGACATGTTCAAATGGAGTTTGAACAATGAAGTTGCACACAAAGGTAGCATACAAGTGCACAGATGATTATTGTTATACATTATATGTAGTTCAACAACTGCAGGGGTTATCTTAGGTGTGTAACTCCCTTGCCCTGACTAGAGTGGATGGGTTCTGCCTGGCGTAGGTGCATACCCTAGTTCTGATGTTCCATTTATGGGCAGGTAGGAAGATTATATGATATGGGCATTATGTTTGATGTTTCCTGACTTGCCATATGTTTTCTAATGTTCCTGGTATGGGCATTTATGATGATGTCATGATAAGTGCATTTATTGTAGTAATGTTTTCCTGTCTACAGCTTATGTTGCAGAATAATAAGTGACCTAGGTGTTATATGTGACTGCTGCTGGTTTCTGCAGAGTAACAGTACTGTGTAATGTTCTGACAACTGCTTGGGTAGCAGGGTATTGCTGGACATGTTGTGTTTGGTCTAATATTGTTTTGTCCAATGCAGTTTATTTTTATATAACTTGGTGTTGTGTTTCTTTTGTGGTGGTGATAGTGTGTTGTGTGTTGTGCAAACACTTTACACATTGCCTCTGGGATAGGCCTGACTGCTCGTGCCAAGCTTCCAAGGAGCAGGGGTTATCTTATGTGTGTAACTCCCTCGCCCTGACTAGAGTGGATGGGTTCTGCCTGGCTTAGGTGCATACCCTAGCCAACCAGAAACCTAATTTCTAACATTTTCTATGCACAATACTCCGATTCAACTGAATATTGTTAATTTATTTTAATAAACTTTTTCACATCTGTCATTTGTGACATGTTCAAATGGAGTTTGATCAATGAAGTTGCACACAAAGGTAACATAAATGTGCACAGATTATTATTGTTATACATTATATGTAGTTCTGTGATGATCTCTAATTTTAATAATTACAGGTTTAAGGTCAATCAGAGGATAGGAACAAGAAAAGAAGACAAAGACAAGGCCAAACTGAAGATGAGTAGATTGTTTCATTTTGTGTTACTAACAAGCATTAGATTTCTGACAGTTCACAAAGGGAAAAAGTGATTAAGGAGGAGGGGTATTGGGCTGATCTTCAAAACACGGAATATCATATTGGTCTGTCAATCAAATGTATCCATATATTCATTCACAAACCTTACCATCAACCTTCCACTACCCTTCCATCATCTATCCACCCACACACCTATCCCTCCATCTATCCATACATCCATTTGTATTGCATCTTAACAAGCTTAGCTGCAGCACTTCTACCTGTTCTATTGACATTTTAGGTGTGTCTTTGTACAGCTGTGTATCCATCTCTCTATCTACCAATAGTCACACCAATTGCTGACAAAGTTTAACCTTTGTGGGCTATCGTTACCAACCATTGTACATAATCTTCATGAATTTCATTTGCGCCAGACCATGATGATGATGCCACAGCGAGTTTCAGATTTTCTTTAGTGCAAATCCTCGTGAATGCGTTAAAAGACATCTGTCACAATAATTCAGCACATTGGCCAATCCCGAATGTAGGGCCTGATTGCACGTCTGGTGGTCACTAGGCCGCCAATGCGTCAGTCTGAGCGCCTCATCACAACCCTGGTGGTCGGACTGCCAGGGAACTGCCATCTCTGGAGGTGGCGGTGGTCCTAATCAACCAGGGTAGCGCTGTCCTGGGGATTACAATCCCCTTCTCCACCAGCCGTTTCACGGCGGTACTACCGCCATGAAAATGCTGGCGGAGAACAGGTGCAGGGGCCCCAGGGGGGGCACCTGCACTGCCCATGTACTTGGCATGGACATTCCAGGGGCCCCCATGGGCAGCAACATTGCAGTGTTCACTGTCTGCTTTGCAGTGAACATTGTGAGGGTGCTGGTGCACCCTGCACTCTACAGCATTGCAGACACAGACAATGCTGTAGGCTGTTCCTGCTAGGCCAGCAGGTGGAAACTCAGGTTTCCACCTGCTGACTTAGCAGGAAACACTTAATGGGGCCGGCGGAAACGTAGCCTGTATGACAAGAGCCTCCCCATTGGAAGTTCAGTGGACAGTGTAAACCATCCCCCCGAACTTATAATGAGCCCCTCAGTCTGGTGTGTTCAAATTTTGATACTGGATAATATTACTGCTAGTAATACTGTAAATGGAACTAAGAACAGGTAGATGCAGTTTTTCACCCACAGGAATGGGATGTAGTATGTAATTTTGATTTGTTTTAATTAGGGAGTTTTGTAAATTTTCATATTTACTGTTCTATATTGTCTTTATGTAGGCGGTACGTAGCATTGTCTAACTGAATAGAGCTTTCAGCCATACAAAGAAAAACTATAGAGAATCGTGCACAAGGATACTCATGTTGATTGGAAATTGTGTAAGATTATGGAATCCTTTATCGTTTATTAAAATGCAACTTACTTGCATCGTTACATCAAATTAAATAATGTCATGCTGCGCCTAGCATTTTTTCCCTTTCGGTTTGTGTTGTAATTTCTAGGTCAAGCAAACTATCTTTTCAATGTAAGCTGCCATATAGTGTTGTTTCACTTTGGCACCTCAATGTGAGTAGGGTGCTAAAGCTATATATTTTTGGTATGGGAACTAGCACGCAATTAAACTTAAAGAAATCCTGGAAAACGCGTATGGTTGCTAAAAATTCCCCATTAGAATACTGCCACCTGAACAATTTTACTGATAAGTACAAAAAACATATTAAATCGTCAGAAACTTACATCAATGCAACTGCACAGATGAGCATCTGGTGATGCTTAAATAAGTCGATACACCGTGCAGTAGAACACATTCTTCAATTGTAGCACATTATAAAACTTGTTTTGATACTGATGTGCAATATTCCTGCACCATAATAATTCTTAACCAAAATACTGCCACTTGAGGCCCACAGCTATTCATGAGATTCTATGTCTATAAGACCATGAACACTGGCATTTCCTTTACTGTATATCCATAAGTGAGATCTGCCTACAAATACTAACACTGTAAAGGGTGAATATATGAAACACACATCACAAACAAGCATTTGCAATGCAACGGGTCTAGCGATTGTTTGAGTTAGAGCTATTGGAATTTTAAACTCCTAACTGGACTTTTCTTGACACATAAACTGATAAGGAAAACAGTTTCACATAAGCGAGCCGACGGCCTCCATGAGCGTGAAGGAGACACACAAAAGGAACCAAAAGTTTGCTCGCAATGAAACGTATTGGCAAAAGTAAAATTATCCATGTAACCGGCAAAAGGGCAATTATCCATGTAACAGGGTCGATGTCATGCAAAACGCTCGATTACTGCTCAGCGAGATCGAGCTGCCTTCGAAAGAAAGAGAAAAAGTAGTCCAGAAACCATACGGAAAATATCAAGCCTTGTATGTTTTTAGTAGATGGGTGGTGCACTCGAGGAGGGCTAAACACCGGAAGAGTCATGCCTTTCACTAATGAAATCAAGCACATTTTATAAGGCAAGTCGATAAACAAATCAAACTGATGGGCATGGTTAAAAGCCCATAAAGAGATTACACCAGGGACAGAGCACTTTGCGCGCTCGACCCTAAAAAACAGTAGTGCCGGAAATGGCAAGCAGTATAAACTTCACAAAGTAAATATGACCATGTTTACTTTTTCAGATTAGCCTTAATGACCTTGAAAATTAGAGACAATAAGGGCAAGGCTAGAGGTAAACAAACAGCAATCTAGGAGTAGCTTCCACCATCTTTTGCTAACTCTAATTGACATCAATAGCCCAATCTGTAAAAAACAAGTTAATCAGGGAATTTAGCAAAGTTGCACCTATTCTTCCTCATGGCAAAGAAACAACAACCCTTTAAATCTGAACCCAGTTCACTCAGATTTTAAAAAATAGTCAAGTATTATACTGTACAAATCAGAAACATTTATAACTATGATTATGCACATTCTCCAGCACTCATACTACACAAAGCCAGAGGACTTTTCCCAGTGATTGATTTGTAAAATAGTTTTCCGAAGGAGCTTTCATAGAAACCCGCCTCTGGTGCTGCTGAATACTACGGTTGCTGAAATCCATAGATACTTAGGGCTTTATTTACAGTTTTGAAGATTAAAACTTCGCCACAAATGTGACAGATATCTCATTCGCCATATTACAAGTGCATTATATCCGAATGCACTTGTATTCAGGTGTATGAGATATCTATCTCATCTGTGATAGAGTACCTGTCCACCAAACTTGAAATCAGGCATGTGGGGCATATTTATCAGATTGTCACGTATGGCTGGGAAATGGCAGGAATGCGCCATACTTAAGCCATATGGTGCATTCCTGAGTTTTCCACCTGCGCTGGAGCAAAGTGGGTTGCCTAGCGTCAACGCAGACACCATGGTGCAAGGCTGTCTGTGTTGCATGCAGGATTGTTTTCATGCAGGAAGCCAAACATTCCTGCACAAAAACAATCCTGGGAGGCATATTCCTCTTTCTGTGTGTGCTACAGAATTCAGTACACATAGAAAGTAGAAGAAACAAGTAGAGATAGAGATATTTCTTCTCGATACTCTTCCCCTGGGGAGGCATCCCCAGGTTTACAATTTCGTATAAATTTGGGGAGGCATAAAAATCAATGGGAGTTCTGTGGGAACACCCACGCAACCCCCATGTAACGCCTTCCTAGTGCATAGTAAGGCAACGCAGTGATTTGTGATGCGTTTCCTTAGTCCAGATTTTTTTAAGGCACTCAAAGCCATGCTAAGTGGCTATGCGTGGCTTCAACATTAATGTTTGTGTTGCTCCTGCACCACATTGGGTGGTGCAAGAGCAGTACAGACTGGGTCATAAACAGGCCCTTAGTCTGAAGTTTACCTTATGCCTCTTTCTCCCTAGACTCTTTGTGTCTCTTTTTTTCTTGTGTCTCTTTATCTCACTCGCTGGTTTCTTTATTATCTCTGCTATTCTATCCTTTTGTGACTTTACCCATTTTTCTCTTCATACTTCATTCTACTTTTTCTGCTTTCCCTCTTTTACTCTATTTGATAATGAAAATAAAATCCCTGTCCTCAAAGATACGTGACGGTGCCCAACACCTGCAACCATTACCACAAATTAATGACTGAATTTCCGATTCCTCCTAAAGGATTAGGCCACATATTTCACTTTGTCACATCAAAAAATGGTACATTTGCCAGTGGTTTTACCACACAAGACCTAATTTGTGGTAACTAAGCTTGCATATTGCCATATATGGTTTGCAGAGCACCTTACAATGTTACTACGTTGCAAACAAAATTAAAACACCCAATAATACACTATACAGTGAATATATTTAAAAAGTATCACAATAAACTAATATGAACTGCATTCCCAGCCTGGTTAAACACATATTTGATCTACATAAACTGATCAATACTCCACCCAACTGAATGTCATGAGTAACAATTGATAGACAGTCCCTATTAATTAATTTGAATCTTAGTTGTATGTCACATTCTGCAAAAGTCCAAAATAAATGTTTTAGAACATGTATTTATGAATTGCGGACAATGTACTTGGTCCCAAAAAGTTCCTCTTAGGGCAAGATTAGGAGCAATGACAGACCCACATCAATGTTATTACACTGAGAAGTAGCAGTACCACAGGAATGAGTACTTAAAGGGAGTGAGGATCCTGGGTTATAACTAGTTGTTAGGTGAAAAAAGAGAAGCAGCAGTAGAATCAGTGTTTGAAAACTGATTCCTTCATATTTTCTACAACACCAGGCCTTTTTAACCTAAAAATTCCGGCTGCTTCTTGGAGACAAAAGTTACACATTAAATCAAAGAGAGTCACTGTTTTCTTGAAATTCTCAAATCATTTTGTAACAATAGACAGCCGTAACTCGCGAAATTACCTCCACCGCAATTATGCGTAATTACCACAGAATTATGTGTAGCTATACATAATTATGCAAGGGCTGTAGCCCAGCATTTAGCACTATTCTCTTAGCACAAAATGCACCCTTGTGCCCAAAATGGAATAGTGAATGCATTTTGTGCTAAAACAGGAGCACTGCATGTGCTCTCTAAGCTTGTTGTTACTGTCCTCCTGTGGAAGGATTTTTACCCCAAATTACTCTTAATTACTCAAGCAGGTGTAATCATATAATTTCTTTGATTTTACATCACAGGAGTAATGCGGAATTACCAAAATTGCTCCGGAGTAATTAAAACCGCCCAGGCCTACTTGTAACTCCAGTTAGTGGCAAAACGGGAATGACAGATCATTCAGGATGAGGGCCTAAGTAACTTGGATATATGTGAAGAAGCGTAATATTGTTTAGCTATCAAACAAGAACTCTGAAGATTAATAAAAGTTTTAAACAAAAAGTTTTAATTTTTCATACATTGCAACAGACAAATGTGTAAACTCATCTAAAATAAAAAAAATTGTAGTACTGGAACATGTTCTCCATGTTTGGTGTGCTAAATATAAGTTCTTCCAAGTCTGTATTCATTTGAATTGGAAAGTTGTTATTGAAAGACATAGAGGGAATTTTAATATTTAATGTTATAGTAACTGCTAATGCACTTTGCAGTTACACAGAACAAAGCAGAAACCAGCCACCATGAGTCAAAGGACATGACAGTCCATCACTTTTCGGCGTGTTTTTGAGAGGGCCTAAAAGGCTGCTCTAAAAACATAGCCAAGAACAGAGCATCAAACAGATATTAAAATAAGGATCTGTATTTCAAGTAATAGTCACCTTAGCATGCACGTTTGGTTTTTAGCTTTAAGCTTTCAGCTAAAAATAAAACAACAACAACGTCCCAGCAAGCTGAGCAAGCAAATAACTTTAGCTATCACCCTTTAAAAGAGTAGCATTTCAGGCCTCACACATTATGCAGACTACTAATGGGACTTTGAACAGTTTATAGAACTTTCGTGGGCAAAAAAACAAATGTTAGTTGGTCAAAGTTAATTTTAAAGATGTGTACATACAGGCTTTTAACTATATGATCTTTTTAATGTACCAGTCTACAAAGTATTTCTAAAGTCATGTTATAATTTCAATAGCTTGAAATGGGAGGTTCTGAGCCAGATCACACAATAAATGCATATAATGTTTTGGTCAGATATATAGCTGTTACAGCTACACAATGTAACACATCAGTTGAGATAAGGAATGAACAATGGATCTATATCCCTATCATATTTATAAGATGTTCTTTAGCAATCAATTTCCTTTATATGCTAAAGTGCTAACATTTGCTCCAATGAAATCTATCAATAGTTTGCAACTCAAGTCACAGTTTCCTCAGGGGAAAGTGTTGTGAAGGGGAAGGTGTTGCTAGTCTTGGAGGAAGTGGGCAGTGGTCTAGGGGACAGCTGCCCACTCATGTTTCCCAACTGGAATACCTTATCTTTTTCCTATAAGGAACACAGGCTACTTTAAATATATATATTTTTTATTTGGGAGCAAAAGCACATGGGTATCATTCTGCTGTCAATTGAATATGACAACCCCTAAGTGTGTAGCCATTCAAATATGGTTGCAAATTGTTACCTGACTAATTAATATTTGTTAGACAGGCAATTCTGGGACCACCTTCGATCGGTAATTTTGTAGCAGGAGTTAATAGTATATAGGTCACTTCACAAAATCAATCTTCTTGCAAAACATTAGTGTGACATTTGCAACCATGTCTTCTAAATAGTTTTTAGGACATTTGGCCCAAAGTGTTTCATTCACAAATGTATTTGCACATGTAAATCTCTAATACGGATGCACAGATGGGTATTTTATGAGTGCACAACAACATTTGAAATTTTTAGGTCTGTTTCACAGTTGGACAATAGTTTACTCACATAGGTATAACTGTGGATGAGGAATATGTGCTGCAAGAACACAATGAGGTGTAAAATAAAATAGGACAAAAGCTCATGTGTCCTGTCTTTGTTTTTTTAGTGCAAAAATAAACCTTATATTTATGTAGATTAAAAAAACTGCAAAGGTTTTTAGCACTATGCCTTAAAAGCTGTGGCAAATCTAGGTTTTAAAGAGTAACTTGGAAAACATTGTATTTCCAAACAGTAGGAAAGCTGTAACTACCCTAAACCGGAAATATTTGAGTGCATATTTATAATTGTTTGCAGGAGTTCATTTGTTTAAAAAATGCTATTTGGAATTGTCCCCTCTAATTATTCCAATTCTCTCATGAAGACTGTAATATTAGAAAATACAAACAAAACCAAATACAAAGAATGTCCACATTCCAAAGAGATCCCCGTCATATGAAATGATGTACTTGGAAGTGGTAGGAAGGAAAAATTGTGTTAAGGAATATGCTGTATACATTTTGAAAATGTATACTGCATGTGACACTGCACATCAGATGATTTCTAAAAAATCAACTGTTTGACATTATTTTTTTTTAGCATTTTCTTGAGGAGGGTAAGACGTACCTGGTACATCACACTACTACTGAAGTATTTCATAACTTCCCCTTTAGAATGTCCAAATTGTATTCAATTTATGCTCTGTGCAGTGTGCAACACTTGGCCCAATTTTGCAATAGTCCTACTAGAGAGGAGAATCCCCAGAGCCTTCTGAAAGAAGAAAGACCTGTTTGCTTGAATTGTTAGCTTAGTCCAGTTTGATCTAGTTATTTGCACCAAACAATGTTAACATCTTGAATGCTGGGAACATGACTCTCCCATCCTCCACAGCAAGAGAACATGGACGTCATGAATCCATAGTATGAACAAGAAATTCCATTCATGCTAACACCAGAGGGATTCCCTTTCGGAACACCCTCCCAGGCTGATGGGGGAAGCTTCTCCAGCAACCTGAGGCTTTTTTATTTTTTTTCAGTATGACGGTTGACAAATTAATGTAAGCACTATAGAACGTGAAAGTAAAATTAAACATTTGTCTCCTTCTACTTTAACTCTGATCGGTGTTCAGGGACACAGCTCAGCCATTAGAGCATCAATCAGAATGGGAGAGATTTATCATTGGAAAGGGGACATTTCCTCCTTTCCAATGACACGTCAGTAGTGGATTCCTGTTTGGGAATAGCCACAAGAGTGCCCAAGAAGGGATCTACAGATTGGATCACTAGGGAGGTTGAAAGGTGCATGAGCCGCCCACCAGGCATAGGCCATTACTTAACAAGGTTCCTGAGAGTACTTCTGCCCCCCAACCTCCCTCGGGGAGGTTGGCAGTATAATCCCAATCTTCCCACCTCATGTTGACAGAAAGCTCGCTAAATACAGGGACTGTTTTTTAAAATAAAATATGAGGTGGGGTGGCCAATCTTGGCATTGAGTCGCACCTTTCCTGGTAAATCCCTAATACCATACAAGTAAAACCCCAGTAGTCTCTCTTTCCCTCCCCCCGGGGGACGATTGAGGAATTTACCTACAATCTGCCCTCCCAGGGTGGAGCAGAAACAACACTATATGCCAGGGATAGATATAAAAAAGAATAGTGTGGGATAAGCCAGCCTTGACTTTGTGTTGTACTCCTCATCACTAATGTCCTAACTGTCTTTCTGCTGTCCCTTGGGGGACAGAGTGGGAATTTGCTCAATGTCTCCTGCCTAGGAGACAGAAAAGCCATTAGATACCAGAATACGTTTTTTGGGCCACAACACCATTTCCTGAGCCTAAATAGTCTTCATGCCACCCAAGGACCTACAGCTCAAATACAGCTACCATCCCTGTTGCAAGTGAGATACAGTGTGGATTTATTTGGTTCTAGTTTTGACCTATTCTGCCACCATTGGATGGCAGAAGGACTATTTGGTACCAGGGGTTAGGTCGTGATGACAAGATGTGCTAATACCCCACACCATTCCTTTTCTTGAAACAAAATCATGAACCCAATATTCTTGCTTTAAGGGTACAGACAGGTGGTCTGATGCTGTGGGGGGGGTTACCCTGCAATCCAGTGATCAAAAATCCCTTCAACCCATTCTACTTTTCATTTTTCTGTTCTTCACCTTTTTCCTTGGGATTTCATTGAAGTTGTGGCCCTCCCTAGATAGGCAGATCTGGGTTAGACATTGGAACCTGCCAACACAGGAGGGTGTTGAAGCCCACCACAGAATAAAAGAGATAAAAGGAATGGTGTTGAGGGCTGCAATATCTGGGCACCATGTCCATCCCCAGGGACCAGACACTATTCATGTCCCAAGGGAGGCAGAATGGGGGTTCACCCAACCATCTTCCTCCCATGGTCCATATGTTAAAAACAACAACCAAATAAATCAAATCCCAATTTTCTCTCACTTTCTCTCAAGTAACTGGTGCAGCCAGCACCCATGGACATTGTGAGAAAGGGCCTCTTTTTGTATGATCACTCACATTTTGTGCTGACTGGCATTTCTGTTTTTTTAAACTCTGCACATTGGGGCACTGCTGTTCAGTTCCCAGGGTATGTGCTCTGAAACCTAAAACATGGTAAAATTGGCTAACTCCTAACTGGACTACTTAGCTTTCAGAAAAGCTGTGATATATTGGGAATGAAATTACACCAATGCCATGGAAAAAGTAAAGGTCACATGTGGACTGCAAAACACGTTGCATCATCCACTAGGTTGGCAAAGGAAACATCAATGTAGGCCTAACTGTGTAAACTGACTCAGGATGTTTTTCGATCTACAGGAACACCTGTTAAAATAACCCCTTTCGACATTAAAAACACTACTTTTATATCTTAAATACGTCACCCCTGGTTAGGCCTTTTAGCCCACAGAGCAGAATACCTAGAATTCAAAGGGGAACATGCAGGAATATAATGTAGGCATGCACCTACAGTGACTAGCCCTCAAAAACTATTTTCACTGTAAAAGGCTGCAGCTGTCCTGCAAGAAAAAACTAAGTTCAGAATAAAACCATAGCTCTGTTATCTTTGGTTTGGGACCAAGAATAATTCAAACACTATTTTTTAGTTTAATGATAATTCAATTCAGTGGTGGTCAATATATAATAAAGTGACTTTTGAAAAGTTGGATTTTATCTGCCTCAATTTCCCGTCGGCTAAGTAACTCCCAGAGAAGAAACAATGGCTTAGGCCTTTTGGTAGGAAGAATAGTATATGAGGTATGTGACATGTTAACTGCAGAAGAGACGCTGAGGAGGGCTCAGGTACTTAATTACCTTGAAACAGAGATGTGGGCACAGTTGGCAATTGCCCGGGCCCCCATCTATCTATATCACCTCTGCCTTTTCCTACACCTTCACTTATTTCCTTATTTCTGCACACCACAATCACTGATTCATCTCTCTTTGCCCGGTGTCACCTTAATGATTGATTTTTTTAGGGGCCCCAGTTAGACAAATGTTACCTTTTGTGTGACACCATTACTGAAAGCTTAGTTATCATTGTGCAGACCTGAATTTGCAGGAAGTGAGCAATAAAATCCAAAGTTGTTCCAAACAGAGGCCCTTCAAAAAAGTATTACCGCCACAGAGAAAATCTGTAAAATGACACTGACTTCAGAGGGACTAGGAAGAGACTTGCAGATTGACAGTTAAGTGTATAGAAAGACCTGGGCAAGATAACCCTTTTGCCTTCTGGACTCTCTGCAGAAAGTTTGGAAACAGCCCATTGGGAGGGGGAGCTGGTCCTAGAACCAGTTTGGTGTAGCTGAGGAGGAGGGCACCACTCATTTTCTTAAGCCACCCCGGGCTGGCATACATGTCACCTTCAAAGCCAGAAGGGGTGGTCTGCCATGTTAGATTTACCCCATAATAGTGCATAGTGGGATAGTCTACAGTAAGGCAAACAGTATGTGCTGGACACATGGGAATGTTTGCTACAGGAATGTTTTCCTCATTGGTTAGGGAGCATGCAGGAGTCGACTACACTCATTGGCTAGTGAGTCCAATAAAAGTGGCACCTCAACAACAGCTCATCAGAAAACGTTATTGACCTGTGAAAGAACAGATGAGGACTGGATCTGTTGTTAGAGTCCTGCGGGGGAGCTGATGGGATGGACCTGCCCCCAGTTGTACCCAGGAGTAAATACTGGACTCCAGGAGTCAGCTGGTTGACCTCTTGAATAGCAACGTGGGCACTATAAGCACCTTCTTCCACAATAGCCCAGCTGACCAGTAGCAACCGGACCTGGATTGAACCCTGCTGATCACGTATGCTGGAGTGACGTCTGGCCCCCAGGTGCTGTCCGTGAGGTTGTGGGAGCCTTAGAACAAACTAAAAGGAGCTACTTTGAAAATTTGGGCTTTAGAAAATTTGTGGACTTTCAAGCTCTCTGGAGCTTCAACAGGACCTTGTGGCAACAGTGCTCGATTTTGAGGAAACCTTTTTGGATAGCACCAGCCTTTCCCCACTGAAGAATGTTGAACTCTATAAAAAAAACAATGCCCGAAGGTAGAAATCTTGAATTGACCGAGGGAATGCATGAAAATTATCAAGCCAGCTTGGGGACTTTGGTGCTGCCAAATTTAAAACCAGCTTTAGGAGGACTTAATTGGATACAGCCTGTAACTTTACACCGCAGGATGATTTTTACATCCAGGCTGATGTTGTTTCCATGGATCCCCCAATGTTTTCTCACCAACAATACATTGCAAAAATATGGAAAAACACAGAATGTGACATCCTCTCTTATTCCACAGGAAATGGAAAGAACATTCCATCTAGGAGTTAACAAGCAATTAGAGAACTGCAACAATCCTGGACTTTTCTGAAACTTAGAGACCCAGGGGGATCAAAGGTGGTTTGGCTTTTGTGCTCCCCAGAACGTTTTCCTACTCAGATTGCCCTGTGAACATCAAATTATGTGTCAAAAACACTATTTTCCTACTTTTCTTTTACAGAAATCTCAGATACTTCCAGTCAATGGCCAAAGTCTTTCTACCCTTTGTTCCCACACTTCTCCCAATAAAAGTACAATTCCCCACATGTGGGTTGACCTAAAAGATGTACTAGGAGCAGAACAGAACAGAAGACAACATTGACAAATATATTGACATCACACAGTCCAGGTTTTGATAGGCCCATTCACAAAAGTGGGGCACTGTTTTTATCAGGAGAAGTGTGGGAACATTGTGTAGTAGGACGTTTGTCAAGTCACTTTTCTATCACTTTCGATCACAGAAACCAGGAACTTTCTATCACAGAAACCAGCGAACATTCTTTGATTTTAATCTAAGTTTGATGTTAGTAAGGAATTATTGGTAAGAAACAGTAGTAGGATCCATGGAATCAACAACACCCTGGACTATATCAAGTATCTCATTTTTAGAAATGGTGGTTGTTTACCCTGACAAGCTTTTCACCTTACTCCTTGTGGTGGGCCCACACCTACCCCAATTAGTAATCCAATTTCTTACATAACTTACTAACATTGGGTACTTCTGAAACCCAGAAGCCCCGGGCAATCCCAGAGGATGTTGCTTGCCTGGATCCTATTATTCATTCCACAATAAATAAACCACAATAATTACCAAAATATGGCTAAAACACCCAGTTTCCAGTTCTTTCCACAGGGAATGACTGCAACATTTGTCTAGGGATTAACAAACAATTGGAGAACTCTAACAACCATGAACTTTTTTTAAACCTAGAGACGAAAGAGAATTCAAAGTGGTGTGGTGTGTGTGGTACCAAGCACGTTTTCTTACTTAGATTGTCCTGCAAACATCAAAGTATCGATAAAAAATAACACTATTTATTTCATTGTTAAGTAACAGAAATCTCAGACAATGCCAGTTAATGGTCAAAGTCTTATTACCCTGCCTTTCACACTTCACCCAAAAAAAACACTATTCCCCATGTGTGGGTGGACCTAATGGATATAATTGGAATGGAACAAAACTGTATCCATGGGAATACAACATTGACACTATATTGACATTACAGAGTCACAATATTGATAGATCCACCCACACACTGTGTGGTAGGACTTTTGTTAATTCCCTCAGATTCCAGAACTTTCAATTACAGAAACAAGCAAACATTCTCTATTTTTAGTCGAAGTTTGATGTTACCATGTAATTTTGTCTAAAAAAAAGCAGTGGGATCCATGCAAACCACACCACCTAGCACTGTGCCATGTGTCCCATTTGTAAAAATGGTTGGGGTTGATATGATTAGATGGATGCTGGCTGATCCCAGGGCAAACACTAAAAATATTGAAGTTCAATGCAAAAATGTTGAGGATTCCATGTTGCATTTTGAGGCCTTTCTCTTGTAGGTGTTATGCCTATACACACAATTTAGGAGCCATTTATTCAGAAGACATGTGGTAAACTGGGTGGTAAGATCACACACAGATTCTGGAACAGTCCAACACAGAGATGTGACAAACTTCTGTGGAGGTTTTGTTGGTTGAAGGGTGACCCTGGGCTAAGATTTGCATGCTGTATTTTGTGACCTTCATGTCATGTGTGATATGCTTGCTCACATAACTGAAATACCAATTTGTAAAGAAATGTATGGAAACACAAAATAGTATATTTGTTAATATCTATTAAATTTCTCTCAACTTTTGACTACCAAGTGTAAGTCAGTGCTTAAGAAAGAACACATCTTGCGAAATGCATGAATAACCACTATCCCTAAACTCAGATTTCAGGGCAGATTTCAAAGATGCATTGCTTTCTTTCATGCCCATTTTACATTCGGAAGGTTTTGACTCATGAGTTTCTGCATGGCTGGTGCACAATTAAAAATCATCATAAGCTGCATTTTTGTTGATTGCTCTGGGTATCATGTGTTGTTGTACAACTAACAAACACTGAAGAGTCAAACAGGTGTAACAGAATATTACTTTTATTGTTTGGCTTTTGGGGCACAATCTACATTGATCGCCCTTTTCCAAATTTTAAATTGTGAGTACTGTTATTTTTGTTTTTTTACAAATGTAAAGTTTTACTTTGACAACCATATGTTTCACACCTCTTTCGCCAAATAAAAAACAAGTCGATAGAATGTGCAAAAATAGGAAATAATTACTATCACTTAGAAAATGGAAAATAGGTGCTTGTCCTGAAAGCTATTAGGAGGGTGATCTTTGCATAGAAAACATTTGTTGATACCCTTATTGGAAAACAAATCTTTTTTGCACAGTAAAGTTTCCATTTTACTCCCAAATTAAATGTTTTATGTATGTTAGCTTTTTTTCTCAGGCCACCTACAGTAGGTACCTTTAGAATCCTCACTTTGTGAGGGGACAAAGACAAACATTTAGGTTGGAAATCTTTTATTGTAAATGTTTTATGAAGGTTTAAGTACAGGTTGCTCCAAACACCAAAAAGTACTCAGCATTTAGGAGGGATGCAGGTGGAGGGGTATCTCAGCCTTTTAGGGGTTAAACAATTATTATTTTGTTAATGCATAATAATATTTTCTTGGTGATGAATGTGGAATTTATTTAATTCATCTTAATAGTAAATGTATACAACTTTTACATTTAAAATGCTACATTGTTTATTGAACCTTTTTTGTTTTATATTTAACACATTCATAGCTCAAATAGTTTAAGTAATAGTTCCTCCACTCATAAGATGTTTTCTAACATATCTAGTAATGTGTTTAATAATTGTTGCTTCATTTTTTAAATATTTAAACTTGATGTACCCTATAAATGTTCTTTATTCCTTATGATATTGTTTGCCTGATGTCTTAAACATAACGCCACTGTATATTTTGTACGATACCTGGTTGTCTTGCAGGTCAAGCTTCTAACTATAAGCCAAAGTAACACTGATAGAACCATGTTTGCCTAGTGTGAGATCTTACCCATAGCTCAAATTAATATATAATATGTTCCACATAGTTAAGTGGTTGTCTACACTGCAACCTACAAAAAAAGTCTATCACTACATGATAAAGGATATTGCAAGCTATATTTTACAGGAAAAGCCTCTTACAGGCGGTGCTACATTACACCATTTATAAAGATAGGAGGAGCGAAGAGGAGGCTGAAGCATCAGAGAAGGATAGAGAAGCAGACCAAAATAGGTAGAGAGACATACAGAGATATATATGCAGATAGAGAGATAGATAGATAGATAGATAGATAGATAGATAGATAGATAGATAGATAGATAGATAGATAGATAAATAGGCTATCTGTTCGACTGCTTGTACGACTGAGATAAAACAGAGAACATGGGGCCCTATATACTAAGCATTTTCCCATGGACACAGAATGGGTAAAAGCCTTTGATACACCTGACGCATGGAAACCACAATGGATCTATGTGTGTGGTGTGTGTCTTTAATGAGGAGAGAAAGAGAGTGAGAAAGAAACATAGAAAGTGGGAGTTTGTAATTCTGATGGACTCAACATTTACAAAACAAACCTTGCAAACTGGTATTAAAATTGCGCTACTGCGAAAGTTGCTGTGTTTAATGTGTTTACCTGCACCAAGGACAATTGAAGCAAACATGAACCAAGGCAACTTCAGAAATAAATACAATAGAAATGCAGGCACCATGTGTTGAGGCTTCTTATAGTGCGTGCTACATATTTCCATCACTTCACACACCCCACAGACGTGAACTTCTTGATTGTTGGACACACAAAAGAATGCTTCATCTTGTACTCCTGAGTGGCTTTTAAGATTGTACGAGCAGTGGCAGCTCCTCGGCTATAGCGGAGAAGCGTCACCCCCCGCCAGCAGCAGCAGGTGCAAACCTTTTACAAGAAAACGATAATAACACTAGGTTTATTATCGTGTTATTGTAAAAGGGTTAAGACCATGGGGCATGACAGGGACGGAGGGGGAGCGCACATAAATGTTTGACCAAACACACGTGTACTGAGCTCCCTCCATCCCGGCATCAAGCTAGGGTGCTCCGGCCAATCCTAATGGTGCTTTCATACTGCCAGCAGCATTAAAGCAGTGTTAGGATTGGCCGCACAGCAGGCTGGGAGCCTGTGGCTGCAAGTGGAGCCAGAGGAGCGGAACGGCGCACTGAAGTACATCGCAGTAAGGTATGTTTTTTAAAAAAAAATTCATGCTGTGCTTTGTGTCTCCCCTGACTCCCCTCCCCGCTAGCCATGCGATGCGCTGCCCGCCCCTTTACTGGCGGGCAAGCCGCGACTGCATACGAGCATTCTCAGCCCTACAATATCGCCTCTTTACATATAGATGAAACAGGTCACCCATCTGATGCCTATTTCTCAACACTGACAGTTGTCAAAACCACATAAAGTACATCTAGTCCAGTTGTAAAATACCACCCTATACACAGATAACATTAGGTACCTAAACACATCATCAAGATACTGGTACTACCACATTTGGTCTTTTGCTGAATTATTGGGCTTCTATATTTTACTTACTACTTGAAACGTGTAACTGCTCATGGCACATGACTGCGTTGATGTCAAAACACACATGACCCACACAGTCATGTGATCCCCTGGAAATGACGCAATTTCCGGGTAGCGGGTTAACAGTCACTTTTTGATTGACATCCAAGTTATC
Source organism: Pleurodeles waltl (assembly GCF_031143425.1). Lineage (NCBI taxonomy): Eukaryota > Metazoa > Chordata > Amphibia > Caudata > Salamandridae > Pleurodeles > Pleurodeles waltl. The sequence goes on from NC_090437.1 coordinate 1,264,078,113, forward strand.
CATTGTACCACTAAAGTTTTCATAACAAATTTGGGTTACTGCAGGCATGCACAGGAAAAACAGATTTACAAACCAAGAATCGTAAATAACATTTGTTCTTGGTATCAGGTGCAATTTTTCCATCCAGTTACTACCTACGGGCAAGAACATGAGGGATAACTTGTGCAAATTTTATTTACGTCCATCCTGCACTTGTTATTCGCCCTAATTTTCTAGTTTATACAAACAGCTGCCATCAGGCAGGCCCCATGCATAAACAAGACGGTGTGCAAATCACACTCAAGCGATATTCGCGCTAGTGCTTAAACAGACTATAAGAGGTTGCACATATTTAACCCCTAATGTTCGGGTCTTAATGAACCTAAATATCACTTCAAACATAATACTAGTTACTTATAAAATTCCCAAAATACAATATACTATGACATTTACACTTTCATAGATTACCAGAATGATCCACCCTCTCCATCCAGTGTAACAAAGAGTTTAGAACACTTCATGTATAGTTCTTCAACTGCTACGGTATAGTTATTTGAAGAATAAAGCTCATTAAAATAAAAATTGTAATCAGTGAAGGAACAAATATGCCTAAACCCCATTTAATTCTTGACTCAGGAACCTATAACTAAAGTGATTTAATGTACAATGCATAAGAATGCCATATAAAGCGCAACAAAATTTCTGAATGAAAAAACAGCCACCTTGCGCCTCTATATTGAGGTCTGTAAAATGTATATTCTATTTAATAAAGCTGCAATGCTGTTTCGTATATTTTTTTTGCTTAAATCTTGAACATTGTTCTGTCAAGAAAAGACAATGTTATTATTGTTTTGCAGAATAACGCAGTAACCACAATAATGAAAATAAGTACATATATTTTTTACTTTCAACTCCATCAAACACTGGATGTGCTGTATGTGCGATTCACTGCTGGTTAGAATGCCGACAACATTAAAATATGTACCTAAATGAATAAAACACTTGGGAATAATCACTTTTGATTAACTTTAGCCAATGAAATTAAAACAACAAGGAATGTATGCATTTTTTGTTCTTTATTGATATGTCACCCAAGATTCAGCAGTTTTAGCACTTTGCTTTCCAGAACACATATCATTCTTTCCTCCCCGGACACACAATTAGGCAAGATGCATATCACCTTGTTAAAAATGTGACAAGATACTTTTCTGTAGCTTCCGCCTCAGCCTAATTGACTCACTGTGTTCCTCTGACTCATAGTTAACGGGAACACCTGTGTTTTTACGAGGTATTTAAGCAAGACGTATCGTCAAACCTTTCAGCATCAACGTCAAACTGATGAACATGGATCCTAAATGACAAAAAAAGGGACAGAGGACTTACGTTGTTCATGTATTCGCTCAGCAGGTCCTGGAGGGCCTGTCGCACAGCGTTGCACTCGGCCACGATTCGCTCCCGGCGGTCGTCGCGCGTGCACGAGGAGTCGGCCATCAGTGCCGCGCCACTGATGATGCTCTCCAGTCTCTCCTCCAAGGATGGGCGGAACCTGGCCTCACTGAAGGTCATAGGGTCTAAAATGATCTTGTTCTGCAGAGGGAAATAGTTTAAAAGAGATTCAGTTAGTTTGGATAGCTTTGATTACCCTTTCTCCCGCTCACATTCAATCAACGTAAATGTTCCATAAAAATGAATCAGTCAAACTAATTTGGATGTTCCTGCTCAACCTATGGTGACTAGATATATGTTTCAAATAAAAGTAAGGTTCCTATAGGGCATGGCACAGGTCTCATGCAACATTACAGTGTTATTTTGACCTCGGTTTAATAAGGTCTAGCTGAAGGTTTTGTGACTCAAGCCTTCACTCTGTTTTTCATTAAAAAAAAGAAAACATTCTGTGAAGGAAAAATAGTACCGAGGGAAAGCATTTAAGCTCTGCCATACAACGTCAGCATTATACATCATCTAGGGTATGTATAGGGTATGTATAAATAAGCAAAGTCTGTTTGTTTCTTTTATTTTGTAGCAAGTTTTGTAGCAGGAACCTGATGCCCTGAAGAGCACAGGGACAGATCAAAGAACCCTGACTTCTCCTTCCTTGTGAAGGCCTGAGGCTTATATATTTCTTTACCTGCAGTGAAGAATTTCTTAATAATAATCATGCAAAATATCCTCTTCCCGGGAAATTGTTATCTGAAAGTGGAGGTCAAAGCAAGAAATTTGAAGCCATTTGGGGCAAGTTTGCTAGTTCTGTGGATGAGAACAACGTCTTTCACACAACCACCTGCACAAATGAAGAAGGGAATCACTAGAGAAGCACCCTTTGTCCCTCCCACCCCCTCGCTGCATCTGCAGCAGGTCGAGCCCTATACATTAAAAAGACATTAATATGGAATATACAGACTTGACAATTAAAATAAACAAATATCAGAATAGGTGTGCTTTTTGGCGCCTTCTGGAGCCCATAACAAGTGCTGAGAAATGCATATTGGCAAAGAATGCAAGAACTTTGTGCTGGTGCTTTGCGCTGGTCTTATAACACATAACATCCTTAACGGAATGTGCCTCCTATACAGGCAGATATATATGAAGACCCCTTTGAACCTGTTGACCATCACACTTTGAAGGTTTATGCAAAGTCTATGTTTAGAGCTCAATCCTGGACTCCACAGCTCCGGACGTCGCCTTCATCACGGAAACCTGGATGAACGCCTCATCAGCTCCAGACATCGCCACTGCCATCCCCGAAGGCTACAAGATCTCCAGAAAAGACCGCACCAACCAAGTAGGAGGAGGCATCGCCATCGTCTTCAAAGACTCCACGTCACCACCTCCACCGAAGACACCCCTCTCGCCGCTGAACATCTGCATTTTCAAATCCGCACCGACCCCAGGACCACCCTCAGAGGATCCCTCGTCTACCGTCCCACCGGACCGCGCGCCCCTTTCAGCGACGCCATCGCCAACTTCATCTCCCCGCACGCCCTCGCCTCGCCGGACTACATCCTCCTAGGCGACCTCAACTTCCATCTGGAACAGAACAACGACCCCAACACCACCGCCCTGCTCGCCAACCTCGCCAACCTCGGCCTCAAGCAACTGGTGAACACCGCCACCCACATCGCCGGACACACGCTCGACCCTATCTTCTCCGCCAGCAAACACATCTTCTTCAGCCACACCTCCGCTCTACACTGGACCGACCACAGCTGTGTCCACTTCACATTCCGACGCGAGACCCGCCACCTCCGCACTCAAACCATCCCTCGTCGACAGTGGAACAAGATCCCCGAAGAGCAACTCCTCTCCGCACTCGCCGCCAACCAACCCACCCTCACCACCGACCCCAACGACGCAGCCCTCAGCCTCACAAACTGGATCTCCAACTGCGCAGACAACCTTGCTCCCCTCAAACGCACGCATCGACAGACCATAGTTATAGCGGTGTTAATGTCTACAGTTAACATTGCTAAATTAAAATTTTATGTAATATTTTGAAATCTTGACATATAAAACCTTGATGGACTGAGGGAAACCTAGGTTTATATCATAAGAAAAGGTAAGATTTAGCTCCATGATGCTCATTTTATTGAACAGCCCTCATAAACACTGATGGAAACATGCTTTCTAAAAACAGTAACTAAAAGTCTTAGGAACTTGACACTAGTCTACTGTGACCTCAGAGAATCTGGGGTCAGGGCAGGAAGGCAGGAAATTCCAAGCTCCTCTTGGGGTAGAATCCTCTGGAAACTTCTCCCACATCAGAGTGGGCATCAGGTATAAATATCAGACTTCTGTCCCCAACTCTTCATTACACCTCTGGACATGTGGACTCCACCAGAAAGAATGACTGCTGTGTTGCCATTCCATAGGATTGCCGCTCTGAAAGAGAGCTGCCCTGTTGTAGTTACCTATTGCCCTGCTGCCCTCTTGCTTTGTTGAGAAAGACTGAATCTGCAGCTCTAAACCCAGGACCCCAGAGTTTCTCCAGGGCTGGTTGGCTGTCCTCCAGAAACCTCTGGCAGACATCAGGAATCTCACATGCTTGAACACAACAGATGTGTCTCCTCTGCTGCGTGGTGCAACCTCAAACAGAACTGATGCATCGCCTCTGCTGCATGGACATTCCCAGCACAAGGACTTCACATCACTACTGCAGCCCCATTGGAACTGTCACTGCACGATGCATCCCCGACTAAAGACCTTGCATTGTAAGTCTCCTGTTTTCAGAAGCCTTGACGGGAATGAATGACTTCACATCACAAGCTCCTCAGCTACAAGCCAGTGCGTGCCACATCCTAAACACAGGACTTCACAGCACATGCCCATGCCCACTCGTAGACTGCCTCGTAGATGCAGGACCTTGCATGGCAGCCGTGCAGCTCCTAGGAACTGACGTTGCGCAACACATCCCAGATCAGGACATTTCATCACTTTGGTGCGCAACGCATCGCCATTGTGGGCCTCCACAACTCTTCACAACTAGGATTTAAGGTACTCGTTTTCAGCTGGCCTAGTTGGGTATCAGAAGCAGGCCCACAATTCATTGCAGTGACGCTGAACCTGTGACTTTGTCAATGTGTTTTTTGGCGCTATTTTCACTGAAATCTTTACAATTGCATATCTTCAGTTTTAGAGTTTTTGTCGTTTGGGTCTTAAGTTATTTATTAAAATTTACTCAATTTTTTACTTTGGTGTGGGGTTGTTCCAGTGCTTTATTTCTGTTGAAGGGCTGCATACTTTACAAATTGTTTCTAAATTAAGCTTGACTGCTCCACGCTAACCTGCCAGACGTTTGAGCACAAAGTAATTTGTGGTTTGCTTGTGCCTTCATTTTACAACGACTGTGGTTTCTGCTTGAGTAAATTTTTACCCCCCTCAAACAGTAGCCCAATTTCTAACACTAGTGATCAGCAGTGAGGACTCAGACTTGTGTTTGTGCAGTGCCATACAGTGATTTTGTGTTACACCAAAATTCCTGCTAAGTAATCTGAGAGCCATTCAAGCCTTTTTAAATTTAGCCTTGTGGCTGTTTTTTAAGTTGCCAACCTCTCTGTCTCATACCATGAAGTGGAGAGGCTCAGTGGGGATACCCGCAGGGTCTGAGCTGCAGAAATTCTTCAAGAGGAGGGGGCTACATGCAGGAAATAAGGCCACAAAGCTGGACCTTCAGACAGCTGTCTGCACCTACGAGGCAGACACTAGGATGCAGTCCAAATCTGAAGCCTCCGAGGATGAGGATCCCAATGGGGAGGATGCTGATGAGGGGGAATTGGTTTTAGTAATGGAGGATAACCTGGCTGTGGGCCCTGAGTGAGAGCTTCCACAGGACTGAGACCATCTGCCAACTGAGACAGAGTCCATTGTGAGGACAGGGAACAATGTGTCTTGCAGCAACTTGTCTCCAGAGGAGCTGTAGTACAGGAAGTCAGAAAGGGAGCTCAAGCTTCAGTAGGCCAAAATGAAACTAAAGGCAGATTAAAAGAAGGGTGAGAGAGCCTTGGCAGAAAAGTAAATGCTGCTGATGCATGAGAGAAGCCTGAAACAATGGAGACAAATCCTAGACAGAACTCGTAATCCAGTAGCACTGGTAGCAGTTTACTAGAAGTGTCTCAAGGTGACAAGAAGGGCTGCATACCTAAAGATCTTGTGCCCAACTATGTTGTAGGGGATGCTATTGACAAATGGTTTGCTGTCAATGATATAGCCCCAAGGGTACACAAGATCCAAGAGGAGTACTGGGGAGGGGGTAGATTGTGGAAGCATATGCCTACAATAGGGTAGGACACACTACTCACAAGAGATGCCTTTAGTAGGACACACTACTCAAGGCACCTCTTCTTCACAGCAGACTGTTTTTGTTATGTCTCCTCTGGCTATTAGCGCCATGAAACCTTATGGTGTATGTGCACTCTATAAATACCTTTAACATAACATTGCATAACAGTAGTGATATTGTGAAGAGTGGTTTCTCACTTTTCACTGTACCACTTATTTTTCAAAGCAGGAGTAGGTAATAATAATAATAATAATATTTCTAAAGCACAATAGTTACTTCAAAGAAGCGTCCCAGTGCTCTCTAGTCCGGAACTCGCAAGGACGGTTACGGAAGACTAAACAGAAAATACCAGCCATGTCTTCAGATGTTTCCAGAACAAAGCCTCTGTCTCCAATTGCCTACGACAGAGAGGAAGAGTTCCATAACTTTGAAGCCAAAAAACTGAAGGAACTGCCCCCAAAGCGAACCTTCTTATCTCTGGGTATTTGAGTCAACACCATCCCAGAAGACCTGAGACACCTTGTAGGAGAACAAGGCCTGATAAGCGAGTGTAAATAACTGGCCCTTGTCTTCCTAAAGGCTAAGAAGCAGAGGGCCTTGTAGGAAAGATGTTTCTTAAATGGGAGCCAGTGCAATTTGCTCAGAGATGAGCCCATAGAGGCCTGCTTGGAAAAATTGAGTAGAAGCCAGGCAACGGAGATCTGCGCGTGATGGAGTCTCATCAGCGGACACTGAGAGGCTCCCAGGTACATTGCCTGTTGGATATTACAATAATCCAACAGGGAGATAACAAGTGTCTGAATCACCATTTTTTGGCGGCAGACTCAAGTAAAAGGTGAATGATGTTCTTTATGGATTTTAAAATCCCAAAGCATTTATCTGCCAAGGCTGTAATTTGACTGTCAAAAGTAAAGTTTTCCTCAAGGCAAATGTCTCGGTTTTTAATCCTTGGCTTGGGTAAAGGAAGGGGACCTAAGGTAGGTGGCCACCAATCGGGAGACCGTATTGACGGTTGCTTACAAAGATAAGGCCCTCGTTCTTGCCCACATTAAATTTTAAACAGTTGAGGTCCATCCATTGGACTACCTCTGACAAACAGGATCTCAAAGAAATTGCCGCAATAGCAGAGTTCTGTGACAAGGTGACCATCAGCTGTGTATCATCGGCATACAACATGATGTCAAACCAGTGCCACTCAATGATACTAGCCAAGGGATGAATCCTCAAAATTGAGGTTGAGGTCATCTACAATAATACAATACAATTAGAATAGTGTGAGACTAAAGGTGACAAGCCATCAACCAAGGATGCAATGAAACTAGAGGCTGACCCCAGCGAGCGGTAAATTAGGGTCCAAGAGAGAGAGAAATTACTGGAGCATGACAAAATTTAGAGTACTGTCTCAGTGCCTGCTATAGATTGTTCATTAAAAGTGTATGTGAAGGATTGTTTCAAAATGTTTGCAATACCCCAGCCCCATTGGCCTTTCATGTCTGACCTGACAATCGCGTACCCAGAAGGGATAGTTAGCAAAACATCTGACTCCGAACATTCTGTAATCCAGGTTTGAATTAAGAAAACACCACATGGCCCTGATCAGAGATAAAATGAGACAATTGGTGCTTGTGCCTCACCAAGGAGCGACAATTAGGAGAGAAAAAACTTTCCAAAGCAGAAGCGGGTGTAAATGATGACATTAATTAGAATTAAGATTATAGATTATAATACTGTAGGGAAAGTTTTAGTAAGATCACTCCTTATCCAGCACAACACCACTGCCCAGTGTGATCCAGAAATAGACCTCAAAAACTGTCTCTCATTTGGCAGCAGTGCAACATGATGATCCTTAATGAAAGGCTTAGCGATATAAGATGAAGCTGCCTCAAAGAGAGAAAAGAAGCGTGGCAAAATATGTATTTCACTAATCATAATGAATCATCCTCAATAGGGTAGGTTCTGGTAGTGCAATATTTAAGTATTTTTCATCTAAGAGGTTTAGAAGAATGATACCACACACTTTTCATGGATGATTAGTATATATTCTGACTCCCATATATAATACATCTATATTTGGTGTTGAAGGTACTGAATCGGACACCTCAGTAACTAAGCATTATGTTTTGGATGTATTATTAAGTTTATATCAGTAAACCTTCTCAAAGGAGGTCTGTGAAATCAGGTACCAACACCATGGTAGGGACATTCAATGTGAAAATAACAATGTCTTTACATGGTACAATCAGCTGGAATGGAGATGGGGAGAATTGAACGAAAAATATATAAGGATGCTCAGTTGACTTTTAAGTTTAGTGTAGAGAGTGAGAGAGAGAGAGAGACTTTTGCAAGAAGCTTTTACATGCTGGGACTCAAGTCACCTGAACTCTCCTAAAACTAATCTTCAGCAGCCCTTAGTAAATAGGTGAAATTTGAGTCACATTTGTATGGACATTTCCAGTACAAGACTTCCTCTTTAGAACAATCAGGCATAATTTATTAGATTTTCTTCTTTCATAAGTATCAAGGAGTCTTACCTATATCCGATCCATTTCTAGAAGGTGATGCCCGTCATCATAAGGCATTTAGGGGCATATTTATACTCCGTTTGCGCCGAAATTGCGTCGTTTTTTTCGACGCAAATTCGACGCAAAACTAACGCCATATTTATACTTTGGCGTTAGTTGCGTCTAGCGCCAAAGTTCATGGAGTTAGCATAATTTTTTGGCGTGAACACCTTCCTTGCGTTAATGATATGCAAGGTAGGCGTTCCCGTCTAAAAAAATGACTCCCAGGCATGTGCGTGGTATTTATACTCCCGGGCAAAAATCACGCCCGGGAGTGGGCGGGGCAAAAAACCCCGCATTTGCGCCTGAATTTAACGCCTGGGTCAGGGCAGGCGTTAAGGGACCTGTGGGCTCAGAATGAGCCCAGAGGTGCCCTCCCCTGCCCCCAGGGACACCCCCTGCCACCCTTGCCCACCCCAGGAGGACACCCAAGGATGGAGGGACCCACCCCAGGGACATTAAGGTAAGTTCAGGTAAGTTTTTTTTTTTTTTTTTTGTGGCATAGGGGGGCCTGATTTGTGCCCCCCTACATGCCACTATGCCCAATGACCATGCCCAGGGGACAGAAGTCTCCTGGGCATGGCCATTGGGCAAGGGGGCATGACTCCTGTCTTTGCTAAGACAGGAGTCATGTTAATGGGGGATGGGCGTCGTAAAAAAATGGCGCAAATCAGGTTAAGGCGATTTTTTGGACTCAACCTGACTTGCCCCATTTTGAGACGCCCATACGCCATTTTCCCCTACGCCGGCGCTGCCTGGTGTACGTGGTTTTTTTCCACGCACACCAGGCAGCGCCGGTCGGCTAACGCCGGCTAACGCCATTCTATAAATACGGCGCCCGCATGGCGCTTCAGAATGGCGTTAGACGGCGCTAATTTTTTTGACGCTAAACTGCGTTAGCGCAGTTTAGCGTCAAAAAGTATAAATATGGCCCTTAATGCCTGTTTTCAAATGGGACTGTACATTAGCTGAAGGGTGTGTCATCTACAAGGAAGTGGCTTTCATTGCTTAATATAATGAGCACAAACTGTGTGGAAAATCGAGGTGCATATTTACAAGAAAGTGATGCACCAGTCCCGATGCGCCACTTTTCTTGCCTCGCCCCTGCCCCACCTAATGACACCATGGTTGCACCATATTTACGATACTGTACACCGTGCCGGATGTTAGGAAAACAGCATTGTGGCTCTGGCTAGCGTCAGAAATTTTGAGGAGGCCATAGATTTTTTGGGTGCGTCACTTTAACACCTGCCCTAAGTGGACATTAAAAATGACGGAAAAAATGGTGCAGTGAAATCTGGAAATTTCCCTGCACCATTTTTTCGGGCTTCCCTGTGTCGGAACACCCCCTTGAGACATTATGCCTGACATAATGTGGTGAAAGGGTTTACAAAGAGGCACAATGCAAGCATTGCGCCACTTTGTAAAAACGGCGCAGGAGAAAGGCCTGCTTAACGCCACCTTAGCATAAAAAACAGTGCCAAGTGACTCTAGGGGCTTGTAAATATGCCCCCATGTGCCCTCTTTTCTTTCAACTTGCGTCAGCTGAGTGGCAACCTCATACTGAATGATATTTCCTCTACCTTATGTTCAGGTCAAAGTTATTGTACTTCATTGTTTACATTTTATAAGTGTAGGAGGCTGGCCTGGCTTGTAGTGGGTACCAAAGGTACTTACACTTTGTGCCAGGACCAGTTATCCCTTATTAGCAGAGAAGAGGTGTTTCTAGCAGCTTAGACTGATAGAAGGTAGCTATGGCAAAGCAGCTTAGGCTGAACTAGGAGACATGCAAAGCTCCTACAATATCACTTATATCATATGCACAATATCATAAGAAAACACAATACACAGAGTTACTAAAAATAAAGGTACTTAATTTTTATGACAATATTCCAAAAGTATCTCAGGGAGTACCCTCAGTAAGAAGGTAAGTAATATACACAAGTTATATGTACACAAACCCAAAACAGGTAAGTAATAGTAAGAAAAGTAATGCAAACAGTGTAGAATTACAATAGGTTGCAATAGGCAAGCATAGGTATTGGGGCAACACAAACCATATACTCCAAAAGTGGAATGCAAATCACGTTTGGACCCCAGACCTATGTGAGCTTGTAGAGGGTCGCTGGGGCTGTAAGAAAACAGTCAGGGTGTCCAAGATACCCCACCCCAAGACCCTGAAAAGTAGGAGTAAAGTGCACCTACTACCCCCAGACAGCACAATAGTCGTGATAGGGGGATTCTGCAGGAAGAACAAACACCAGCAGTGCACTGACAACGGATTTCTGGACCTGAGGACCTGTAAGGCAAGGGGACCAAGTCCAATAGTCGCGACAGTATCCAGGGGGGCAGGAGCCCAGGAAACCCCGGATGAAGGTGCAAGAAACTGCCTCCGGATGGAAGAAGCTTGGAGTTCTGCAAGAAAGAAGAAGACTAGGGACTTCTCCTTTGGAAGATAGATGTCCCACGTCGCGATGAAGCTTGCGGAGTGTTCCCACGCAGAAATACCACAAACAAGCCCTGCTAGCTGCAAGGGTTGCGGTAGAGGTTTTTGGGTACTGCTGAGGACCAGGAAGGACCAGGATGTCGACTTTTGGAGGAGGAGACAGAGGGGGCACTCAGCAACTCAGAGAGCCCTCACAGAAGCAGGCAGTACCCGCAGAAGTACCCCGGAGTCCATGTAAAGTTACAAAAGAGGGTCCCACGACGTCGGAGGACAACTCAGAAGGTTGTGCACTGCAGGATGGAGTGCCTGGGACCCAGGCTAGGATGTGCATGAAGGAAATCTTGGAAGAGTGCACAGGAGCCGGAGCAGCTGCAAATCATGCAGTACACAGCTTTGCTGTCTAGCGTGGGGAGGCAAGGACTTACCTCCACCAAACTTGGACAGAAGAGTCACTGGACTGTGGGAGTCACTTGGACAGAGTTGCTGTGTTCCAGGGACCACGCTCGTCAGGATGAGAGGGGACCCAGAGGACCAGTGATGCAGTCTTTTGGTGCCTGCATTAGCAGGGGGAAGATTCCGTCGACCCACAGGAGATTTCTTCTGAGCTTCTGGTGCATGGTGGAGGCAGGCTACCCCCAGAGCATGCACCACCTGGAAACAGTCGAGAAAGCCAGCAGGATTAGGTGCTACAATGTTGGTGGTAGTCATCTTGCTACTTTGTTGCGGTTTTGCAGGCATCCTGGAGCAGTCAGCGGTCGATCCTTTGGTAGAAGGTGAAGAGGGAGATGCAGAGGAACTCTGCTGAGCTCTTGCATTCGTTATCTGAAGAATTCCCCAAAGCTGAGACCCTAAATAGCCAGAAAAGGAGGTTTGGCTACCAAGATAGGAGGATTGGCTACCAAGAGAGGTAAGAGCCTATCAGAAGGAGCCTCTGACGTCACCTGCTGGCACTGGCCACTCAGAGCAGTCCAGTGTGCCCCCAACACCTCTGTTTCCAAGATGGCAGAGGTCTGGGACACACTGGAGGAGCTCTGTGCACCTCCCCTGGGAGGTACTGGTCAGGGGAGTGGTGACTCCCCTTTCCTTTGTCCAGTTTTGCGCCAGAGCAGGGCTGAACCGGTGTAGACTGGCTTATGTAGAGATGTGCACCATCTGTGCCCATCAAAGCATTTCCAGAGGCTGGGGAGGCTACTCCTCCCCAGCCCTACACAACTATTTCCAAAGGGAGAGGGTATAACACCCTCTCTCAGAGGAAATCCTTTGTTCTGCCTTCCTGGGCGAGGGCTGCCTGGACCCTGTCTGAGGGGTTGGCAGCAGCAGCAGCTGCAGTGGAGACCCCGGAAAGGCAGTTTGGCAGTACCCGGGTTCTGTGCTAGAGACCCAGGGATGCATGGAATTGTCCCCCCAATACCAGAAAGGTATTGGGGTGACAATTCCATGATCTTAGACATGTTACATGGCCATGTTCGGAGTTACCATTGTGACGCTATACATAGGTAGTGACATATGTATAGTGCACGCGTGTAATGGTGTCCCCGCACTCACAAAGTCCGGGGAATTGGCCCTCAATGATGTGGGGGCACCTTGGATAGTGCCAGGGTGCCCACACACTAAGTAACTTTGCACCCAACCTTCACCAGGTGAAGGTTAGACATACAGGTGATTTATAAGTTACTTAAGTAAAGTGGTAAATGGCTGTGAAATAACGTGGACGTTATTTCACGCAGGCTGCAGTGGCAGGCCTGTGTAAGAATTGTCAGAGCTCCCTATGGGTGGCAAAAGAAATGCTGCAGCCCATAGGGATCTCCTGGAACCCCAATACCCTGGGTACCTCAGTACCATATACAAGGGAATTATATGGGTGTACCAGTATGCCAATGTGAATTGGTAAATTTAGTCACTAGCCTGCAGTGACAAATTTGGAAAGCAGAGAGAGCATAACCACTGAGGTTCTGGTTAGCAGAGCCTCAGTGAAACTGTTAGTCACCACACAGGGAACACATACAGGGGACATACTATGAGCACTGGGTCCCTGCCTGGCAGGGTCCCAGTGACACAAGGACTAAAACAACTTACATACAGTGAAATATGGGGGTAAAATGCCAGGCAAGATGGTACTTTCCTACAATAAGCCGAAAGAGGACTTGGGAGAGGGCAACACACAGATATTGTTGCATGATTTAGAGACCTAGTAGTTTTATTACAGTGAACTGGAGGACACTCTCCAAGCACCTGCAGCCCCAGCCTCATGTGATTTTACAGACAGATTTCCCAGCTGCTAAAAACGTGCCTGATGTTTCCTCAACCGGGACACCTGGGTGCTGAGACACACACAAGTGCTCTTATAATTGGTCAGAGCAGCATCCTATCCGGGAAAACCACTTCACCCAAATGTAATCAGTCCCTAGGAATCAATACATTAGGACTCACATGCAAATGTGACCGATAACAAACCTCAAAATAATGCAAATATGGCAACCCCTTCCCTTTTTAATCTGTTTGATGGTGCTCATAACAGATGCCCAATCAAATTAACATCAAATGATGTCAGTTTAATACTGTGTACTTTTTTATGTTTCGAGATAAACATCTTTATTCGAAAACACGAATGTACAAGCATTTCAAAAGTGCATTTTGGCAGCAAACCACTTGACAGATGTGATCGTCAAAGTAGCATGTGTCACAAGCCTAAAGCTAGATAACAAGGTGACCTTCAGTAAAGGGAAACTTCTCTCAATTGCTTTTTACTGAAGTTTGTAAAGCTTTTAACTTGTACAAACCATGCCTCCAAATGAAGCATACTTCTTTGCATGATTTTTTAATTGGTCAAAGAGTTAGAGATAATGCTATTCAACGTTTTATTGGCTTGACTTGTGTTTAGATGTTCAGTTGTTATCAGTAAATAACAGTTACAACCTGTGTGCCAACCATTTAAAACTTAGACAGCCTTACTTCTAAATGCTTGGCGTTGATGAAATACTACTGCTGGCAGCACTAGATATATTATCAGTGGAAAGATTATGAAAGTACTAGCAGGTGCAATGCAATGCTGTTTTTCATTAGTACTGGTGAGTGCAAATTTACCAGCTTATTGCAGACTCTATACAGATGGAATGGAAAGACAATGGCATAAATCAGACCAATACTGGTTTATTTAACTGGTGAGGCAGTACAACTAATTTTGGTGGTAAAATGTAAACAGTTCATCAAGTTTTTGCTCATGGGTAATACTAACATGTTTTCATATGGTGCTTCCTAAGGCACATGAGCAGTTTGCACATGCTGCAATCACTTAAAACGCTTGTACATGCTGTAATAATGTTACTATGCCATAATGGAATTATTGCCATAATCAATGGTATTTGATACATCAATACTAAAATGGTGGAAGACTTGGTATGCCTGACCAGTGTTTGAATTTATGGATCTAGATCACAAAAAGTTTTTTACTGCCACTATATTAGTGAGTTAAAGCAGCAGTTGGTATAAACACCTTTACCACCATATTATGAAAGCAGGTTTCTGGGTGTGTGTGGAATTTTGTTGTAGAGGCAGAGTTCTTTTGGTTTCGTGCTGTTTGATTTTCATGCTTCATTTTTTAATTTGTGATGTTGTGTTGTACTTTGGTTGTTGCGTTGTGTTCTCTTTTGATTGTTTCTCCTCGCAACTTTCCAACCAACACCTGTTTGTTCGCATAGGCACCTCCTGGTCAGATACATTTCAGCTGCAGAGTTCACGATGGTTCCATATTGTTTACTGAACCACTTAGCTTTTACATGGAGCTACTTGGTGAGCAACTCGCAGATAACTGACTCAAGATTCACTGATATGTCAATAAAATGCAACACTACCTAAAAGTCTCCTCAACTTCAGAAATCCAAGGCCTCAAACACTGCCTGCATATCTTCCAGACTTTGATGTCCAGGGCCTACCTGAAGCTCAATGAAACCAAGACCGAAATCATTTCATTTGTCAAGAACAGCAAACAAGATAATGCACAAACCTGGCTCAATGCAATGAATCATAACAGCTGTGAATCCCAACGGTCATCCAGTGCAAGTCACTTGGATTCATCTGGACACCAACCTCACCTTCAATGAATGACACCATGTAACAAGCTCTCTCTTCTAAAGAAAGTAAAACCATTTCTTCCAAAAAGTGACTTCAGAACTGCTGTTGCAACACTTTTAATCGCATCCAGAACTTGATAGAGCCCTGCTCTATATCGCGCCAGACTCCAGACTGCAAACCCTCAGGGACATCCTACAGCATGCCTGAAGAAATATGATCACGTCACCTACATCCTAATGAAACTTCATTAGCTCCCTTTGCTGGCCCTTACCATCTTCAAAACCAGCTCAGCCATAATGACCAGCCCCCTATCCTATCCTACAGACAAGCTTACAATCTCTGGTGGTTTTCAGCAGACCCACAGGAAGGACGGCATCATACTTCAGATTAAGAATTGTAAAAAAGTAAACACAAGACTGCAAACTTCTGCATCTATGCACCCAGGATCTGGAACAACTCTGTATCCATTAGAGCCGGCCCAATGCTGCTCCAATTTAGGTGTGAAATGAATGCTTGCCTCTTTAAAGAACACTACATTACAATGCATTAAGCCTCCACAATCCAGCTTCCTCTCCTATTACTCATTGACTTTATGCTTGACTTTGATCATGTACATGGTTCCTCTGCCTTTTTGCTAGGTGTTAGAAATGGGGTCTTTGGTTGGCAGTCAGTAAATGAGAATCACCCTCAGCTAACCCCTGCTCACCCCCTTGGTAGCTTGGCACGCTCAGTAGGCTTAACTTAAGAGTGCTAGGTGTAAATTATTTGTACCAACACACACAGTAACTCAATGAAAACACTACAAAATGACACAACATAGGTTTAGAAAAAATAGAAAATATTTCTCTAAACAAAACAAGACCAAAGCGACAAAAATCCACAATACACACGTCAAGTTATCAATAAAAATGCAAAAATAGTCTTCATGTAATTTTAACCACAACGCTAACGCTGTTAGCATTAAAATGAACCCTTGGCACGTAAAAAATAACCTCGCACTGGTGAGCGTACATCAAAAAGGGCTTGCGATGCGTCTATGTCACCAACGAGCAAAACTTTGCATTGTTTCTCTTTCAGTCGGGTTGGCATGCGTTGTTTCTTCTCTCCGCAGAAGAGCGATGCGCTGATCCAGTCAGCACTCTTAGGTCCTTTCAGGCCTTACATCATTTTTCCATGCCCAGCAGTGTTTGCGTCAGAAATCCAGCTGCATGATAATCTGAAAACCACGCAGCGTGGGTTGCGATCTCACCAGCCTCCGTCAGAGATACTGCGCGTCGTTTCTCCAGCCGCGGGCATCGATCTTCATGTTGCGTTGCAGGCGAGCATCGATTTTCAGCCTCGAAGCCGGCGGCACGTCGATTTTTTAGCTGCAGATCGGAGTCCCATCGATCTTTTCCCCGCACCGTGGTCGGTGTGTGGATTTCTCACTCTTGGGCTGCCAGCTTCTCCTTTCAGGGTCCCAGGAACTGGATGGGCACCACTTGGCAGAGTAGGAGTCTCAGCAGAGGCTCCAGGTTCTGGCAGAGAGAAGTCTTTGCTGTCCCTGAGACTTCAATAACAGGAGGCAAGCTGTAAATCATGCCCTTGGAGAGTTCCTCACAAGAAGGAAGGCAATACAAAGTCCAGTCTTCGTCCTCTAGCACAGGCAGAAGCAGCAACTGCAGGATAGCTCTACAAAGCAAAGCCACAGGCAGGGCAGCTCTTCTCCAGGCAGAGGTTCCTCTTGGTTTCCAGAAGTGTTCTAAAGTCTGTGGTTTTGGGTGCCATTTGCCCTTTGAAGTAGGCTTACTTCAAGGAAAAGTCTCTCTTGTTTGTGAAATCCTGCCTTGCCCAGGCCAGGTCCCAGACACACACCAGGGGGTTGGAGACTGCATTGTGTGAAGGCTGGCACATCCATTTCAGGTGTAAGTGACCACTCCCCCTCCCTCCTAGCACAGATGGCTCCTCAGGAAATGCAGACTACACCCCAGCTCCCTTTGTGTCACTGTCTAGAGAGAGGTGCAAACAGTCCAACTGTCAACCGGACCCAGACAGGGAATCTACAAACAGGCAGAGTCACAGAAATGGTTTAAGCAAGAAAATGCCCACTTTCTAAAAGTGGCATTTTCAAACACACAATCTTTAAATCAACTTTACTAAAAGATGTATTTTTAAATTGTGAGCTCAGAGACCCCAAACTCCATATGTGTATCCACTCCCAAAGGGAATCTATCCTTTAATCATATTTAAAGGCCCCGATGTTAACCTATGAGAGGGACAGGCCTTGCAACAGTGAAAAACGAATTCAGGACATTACTATATGTCGTACCTTATCCATACACTGCACACTGCCCTTGGGGCTACCTAGTTCCTACCTTAGGGGTATCTTACATGTAAGAAAAGGGAAGGTTTAGGCCTGGCAAGTGGGTACACTTGCCAAGTCGAATTTACAGTTTAAAACTGCACACACATACACTGCAGTGGCAGGTCAGAGGCATGATTACAGAGCTACTAATATGGGTTGCACAACCAGTGCTGCAGGCCCACTAGTAGCATTTGATTTAAAGGCCCTGGCACCTCTAGTGCACTGTATTAGGGACTTACTAGTAATTCAAATATGCCAATCATGGATGAACCAATTACATACACATTTTGTATAGGAGCACTAGCACTTTAGCACTGGTTAGCAGTGGTAAAGTGCCCAGAGTAACAAAAACAGCAAAAACAGAGTCCAGCACAAATCAACAACATGGGAAACAGAGGCAAAAAGTGAAGGGAGACCACGCTAAGGATGAAAAGTCCAACACTAGTCTTATGCTATACAAATACTACATACACACATACTTATACCTCTTTGGTGTGTTGTGTCTGTTATGTTGTAATTGTTTTTTTATTTTACTTTGTGCATGGTATTTTGTTCTGTTTTTTTACTTTACACATGTCAACAAATTGTGCTACTTTTCCAGCCCAAAGAAGCACATGCCTTTGAGGTTCTTTTGACAACCAACTATCTACCACTGTTTAAGGTGGTAAAATAGTGCTGCTGTAGCTCTTAAACTATTTATAAGAGCTGTTAGTGCAAAATTGTGGCTGACATGAGATATGCCCCATAATATTTAGATAACTTCAGATGTCTGTACCTAGCTGAAGCCTCCTGCCACTTCACCTTATGCTTCAGGAGTAGCTTTCTGCTCTCCGTATAGAGATTCTTCTCAGAATGCAACACTCCCTCCAGAAAGCCAAAGATTTTCTGTTTTCTACCATCAGTCACTTGTGAGCTTGATTTGAGTTTGGGAGATGGGATGCTCACAACATGGCAGATGTCCCGGCCGCCATGTTACAAATGCATTATAGCCTATGGCACTTGTAATACAGTAGACAAGATACCCATCACATTTAGATGGAGTATCTCATGTTCTACACTCTAAAAAATTGTAAATAAGTATATTTGAAGTATCTACTTAGTTTTCTGTATAAACTTATAAATTAAAGTACTCTCAAAAGATAAATATTACTATGGAAATGAGTATGCACAAATTATCTTTTTTAGCTTCTTGTTCAAACTTACTTATTCTGGTAATTTTAACAGGGATTTTAAGATTGTTTTGATAGATTCTGTTGTGTGATATCACTCATCAACATTTCAAAAATTGCCATGCGTTTTGAAAATCTCTAAAATAAACATCTGAAGTTATTCCCATGGTGCACAATCATATCTGAAGAGAGAGCACACACAACTTTTAGCTTCTTGATCAAATTCAAGTATCTGGGTAATTGTAACAGGGTTTTTAGGATTTTGACGATCAATTCTGTTTTATAGTATGGCTGATACTTACACATCATTCTGTATGCTGTTTCTCTTATTGCTGATGAAGTTAGTTAATCAAACAAGAAATTAAATGTATTTATTATTACTCTAGCACCCTAAGGCCCTGATTTATACTTTTTGGTGCAAAACTGCACTAATGCAGTTTTGCACCAAAATGTTTAGCACCAGCTTGCACGATTTCTGAGCACCAGCCAGGGACCATATTTGTGGAATGGTGCAGGCCGGTGCAAAGGGTAGGCTAGTGTAAAAAAATGATGTTTGCTGGGTGGGGCTGGCGGTATGGAAGAAGGGGGTTTTGCACCAAAAAATGACGTTAGTCAGGTTAGAGTAAAAAAAATGACTCTAACCAGCCTAGCGTCATTTTCTGATGCAAAACCATCCATACCACATGACTCCTGCCTTAAAAAAGACAGGAGTCATGCCCACCACCCCATTGGCCAGCACAGTGGACCAGGGTCCCCTAGGCATGGCCATTGCACCCAGTGCCATGTATGGGGTCCCATTTCAGGGGCCCCAGTGGCACTTTCTTGTGTGGGTGTCCCTGGGCCATGGGAATAGGCCCACAGGTCCCCTAACGCCTGGCTCGACCCAGGGGTTAAATAATGGTGCAAAGCTTGCTTTGCACCCTTATTTGACCCCTCCTCCCTGTACGTGATTTTAGCACGGGGATAAATATGGCGCTAAGGCCATAGAGTAATTTTTTGCACGGGAACACCTACTTTGCATCTCATTGACACACAGTAGGTTTCCATGTCCAAAAAATGACTTTAACTCCATAAATTTGTCGCTAGTTGGGTCTAGCGCCAAAGTATAAATATAGAGTTAGTTTTGCACTGAATTTGCGTCAAAACAAATGGCGCAAATGTGGCACAAAACAAGTATAAATATTCCCCTAAGTATGGAGTAAATCACACCTGCTCACTGAAACACATTTGTGAAAGAGACTCAAAATGGTTACTCTGACTTCGTTTTTTAAATAGATCTTTTATGAACAAATCATTCTGTTATTTGAATGATGGTAGATTTATTCCTACCGTGAGACATTGTGTGCCCGTTGAGAATACAGGTAACTGAATTACTTGTTCAGAAGCGTTCCCCTCAGAGGAAGGGCTCTATAGTCCCAAGTACAAAGAGAACTCATTAACAGTTTCCCAGAAAATGAAACTGATGCACAAGGACGTTGGATTTCGAATTAGCTAATTAATTAATTTAAGTCAAGTCTAGTAAAGTCAAAAAGCTTTATTCGACTCTACAAACTAAAATCGTACAAGCTAATAGAAATATAAACATTGCATCACATTTTAATTAGGTAAAAGCAGGCACAGCAATACTATAAAAAGAACAATATATTTATATATATATATACACAAAATAAAAGCACACCCTCATACAAACAGCTCACTAGCAAACATCACAATGTTACTGCACCCCAGAACAATGGGGTCTAAATCAAAAGTATTACAAGAAGATAGGGCCTAGTGATTGCCACTAAAGACCTCAGACAAATTTCCGTATATATGAAAACACATTTTAGGGGTGGCTAAAAGCTGTAAGTACAAAAGAGAATGTGTAGCCTGTCTGAATCCCAAAGTTAAAAAAAGTGGTCTTAAAAACTTGTGAAGCAAGGTGTTAAAAATAGGACAAACAAGTACAATGTGCAAAGTGGAAGCCTGGTCACAAACACATGTGAAATATGCCCAACCTAAAGTAGGCCAGTAAATGCCACTGGGGAATTGTAGTTTCAAAAAGAAGTTAATATTCAACTCCGGGAAAGTTTTTGATCATAATCAAACGGCGATATGTCTGTTTGGCCAAGGCGGAAGCCATCCTTTCGGCTGCCACCCTGCGATGGAAGGCCTGCCTCAACCAGACTACATTGTGTTTCCTAATACTCAGGCCTCCCAAGAGCAATAAGGTTATCGTTCACATAGCATAACCCTGAGATATTGGACGCAATGTCTAATTTCAGGCAATCCTGAATAACTAGCATATAAAGGCAAAATTCCTCCTTTAGCCACATAGCACACCAAAGTAAAATGTCTGCAGATGGATAAAATCAGCAATGTAGCTCAACCCAAGCTATTTGTGTAAAATCTCTGAGGGTGTGTGCTGCCCAACACCCAAAAGGCCCCTTAAAAATGTACTCCCTTCCACCATTTATTTCATGTATATTTATTTCAGAATCTTATCCCATAAAACACCCATACATAATAAAAATGCAGCTAGATACATAGAGGAATAAAAAGCATGATCAATGCTTTCAAAATAGCATATATGGGTTGTCCATTCCAATAAAGTGCATCTCAGTTTCTTCACAGTAATTTAGTATTGAAATATAAAATAGGAGATAGACAAAAAACAACTGTTGATATTTAAAATAAGATCTACACATAAATGTACTGGTAAAATATTCTCCTGGGCTAAACAAACTATCTTCAAGTGATACACAGGGGGTTGCCTAAGGTGTTCTCTAGATATCTATTCCATAAGACCCAAGCAGCATGTAGATACTTAGCAAGACTAATTAATACCACTTCCGTGGTACTGAAATGCAGAATTCTTAGGGCCACCTCATCTGCCTAATACCTAGCAATTTGCACTGTGGTAATATCCACTCCTTATGAGGAAGCATGTAGGTCTGCCAATTAAGAGAAAGTGGTGCATACTGACTGGGGCAAGTCTACAAGTCAGGCAAAAATTGGACAGGCCCTGGTTGCATCCCTAGGTAGCAGTGAAACTGAAAATCGAAATTAATTATTTCAACGTGATAATACATATGTAGTTTGGATTTTGGCAACAAACATATGAAAATTATTTGAATTAAAATTCAGAATCAATTGAGAAAGTATGCATGTGTATGTGTGTGTGCACATGTGTGTGCAAAAACATGACTCGTGGTACAACCGTAATTAGTAACTAACAGGATCAGTGCACACCCATTTGGGAACATATGCCTCTGAAGAGAATATGCAGAGCTTCAAAGGGTAACAATAAAAAGGCAGCATCTTTACAGCATGTCTTAGCGATATTTAGTTCACCATGTCAGCAGCAGAACGGTAATTTCACTTCCACTTTAAAGCCTCATTCACAAACAAGCCAATGTGCTGGCAAAGCACTATTTTAAACCAATAATATATAGAATTATAGGTGGGTAACAGTGAATTATGGGGTTACTTTTCACCAAGGGGTTCTAAGTGACAAGAGCACACCGCGAGTTGTCTATGATGTTACGAAGAACCTTGAGGCAAAAAACATCCATGTAATTCACTTTTTATCCATCTATAAGCTTATGTTATGTATGCCCCACATTAATCTTTCCTTGAATGATAAGGAAATCAGGCTTTTACAAAGAGGTCTGGCTTTTGGTATTACTGAGAACTATGATTTTTCTGAATTGCGAATAGATTTATTTAAGTTCTCAAGAAAACTTCAGTTGAAAGTTTTTTTTGCATCAGTGGAGAGTAAAGATGTGATTAATAGAAACAATGATCGTATACAATGTGAGATGTCTATTGCTATTGTCAAGGATGTAGCATAAATGATGACTTAAATCCGGAATTAGCAGATGTTTGTGATGAATTACATACTGGTACAGTTTGGAGCTGGGATAGTGGTTCTAGTCCATCTTCCAAATTTATACCACAAGGTAGACAATATACAGGAATGGATTTGATTTCTCAGAAGGTTATAGATCATATTTTTAACTAGAAAAATAAAATTGTAGGATATGCACGTACGAGGTAATATGGAAAATATAATAATTTAACTAGACCAGAACATAACATTTTAAAAAGTCTGAAAATGGATAACACTACTGTAATTTGGGAAGCAGATAAGGGAGGCAATACTGTTGTATTAATTAGAACAGACTATGATTTGGAAATTAGGAGACAGCTCATTATTATAAAGTGCTATCAGAAATTGATCAGTGATCCACTGGAAAGAGCCATACAAATTTTTTTTGAGAGACTCAAGGCCTCATTATGAATTTGGCAATGCGATCAACGGACCTCCAATACAAGCAGGTGACCTGCTCACTGCCATAATATGACTTCCTGGCTGAGCTGGCCGGCACAGACAGTGTGGCCGCATTGGCCTCAGCTCTCCCAGAGAGCCTAGGCTAATGTTGCCACACTGTCAGAGCCAGCAGCACACTCAGAATGTCTGCATTCCAGATGTGCTGACAGGGGAGACCTTGCATTGCCCACGACATGGTCATGGGCAGTGCAGGCCCCCCCGTGGCGCTGTTCCTGTCTTTCTGAGAGCCTTTTCATGGTGGTGATCCCACATCAGCACCACCATGCTTGACCAAAACTTGCACCGCCGCCAACCTTTTGGGATCCATGATCCTGGCGTTGGGCTCCTGTTGGTCTGATCACCAGCCTCATAATCTGGTAGTTGGACCGCCAAGATTGCAGTGGTCAGACCCCCCACTGCGGGTACAGCAGTCTTAGGACTGCCATACTCGTAATTAGGCCCTTAGTTACTGGAGACAATTGGACCTAATCAATGATTATGAATTTAGATATTTAAAAGTGACCAGTCCATGTTATCCGTTTATGCACCTTCTATTGAAAGTACATTGGGGGGATTTCCCACCAGGCAGCTGGGTCATTTGAAATGTATTGATCAAGAAATTTTGAGGAAAGCACAAGAGGAATAAATAAAGAAGCTTCACAACTCCATAATGTGATCATCATCTTATTTGAAGAATGGAACTTGACACTGAGTATTACTAATAAGAATTGTAATGACCTTCTGAAAGACAAATTGCTTGGTGATTTTGTAATTGCCATCTCATGAGCTAGTATTATAAATTTGATCAGGAATTTGGTGACAGTACTGGGATTGCTGGGAATGGGCAAACCTGGGGCAATAAGGAATAAAAACCAGTGTGGTGTACATGAGCCACAACTGCTAACTGCCTGAATTGTTAGTCCCCTTGTCAAGCCCTAACCCCCCCCCCCTGTATTTCATATAAATCAACCCGAAGGTAGCCCCTAGATGGCCCATAGGGCAGGGAGTGATGTAATTAAAATGTAGGAAATGTACTTTTAGGTTTTACAAGTCCTTTTAGAGATAACCTCCAAAATTAGTTTTTCAGTATGGAAGCCATAGGATAACATTGGGGATTACTTATTACAATTATTAAGTTGTAATTTTTAATTGAGATGAAGTAGAAATGTCATGCGTGGTACCTATGGAATTGTAATGATAAATTCTCTTTAATGATAAAGTCGGATTTTCATTAGAATTTTGAAAATGTCGTAAGTTCCCCTTTTATTATACATAAGTCAACCCTAAGGTAGTCCTTAGGTAGCCCATAGGGCAGGGAGTGATGTAATTAAAAGGTAGAACATGTATTTTTATGTTTTACATGTCCTGATAGTGAAAAACTCCAAAATGTGTTTTTCACTACTGCAAGACCTACCCCTCCTATTGGATAACATTGGGAATTACTTATTACACTTAATAAGCTGTAATTTCTAGTTGAGAGGAGGTAGAAATATAATGTTTGGTACCTATGGAATTTTAATTATAAATCCTCTTTAATGGTAAAGCTGGATTTTTCATCACAATTTTGAAAATTCCACTTTTAGAAAGTTGCCATTTTCCCTGCCCTTAGCCCTTTGTCCCTCCTGCCTGTCTTGGGTCACATGACTGGGTGAAGCTGACAGTTAGACTTTGTGAATTCTTCAGAGACAGTAACACAATAGTGGAATTAGATGTACCTCAATGGGGAATTAACTGGCTCGATGGGGGGCAGAGCTGAACACAGCCCTACTTGAACCTAAATAGGCTGTTCCCTGTCTCCTTGTAATAGGCCTATTAGTCCTGTATTTGCACTGCAGCCAGCTTGGAGCCAGGGCACGGGAGGCAGGAAACTCCCAGAACTTCAAAGAATCTTTCCAGAAACGTCTCTGACCTTCTAGGAGCAGGGTACCAGGGTATACAAATTGGACTTTCAGATCAGCTATTCAGTTCGCTAATGGACCTGCGGAAAGACACTCAAAGGAATGCCTGCTGCTTTGACTTGCTGTGCACTCTGTCATACTGCTGCTATACATGGAAGGACTGCTTTGCTGCCTGGAGCCTGCCTTAAACCCTCAGAGCCCAGCCTTGCTGTTGAGCCCTGCATCTACACCTGCACACATGACTATCAGAAGTGACTTTAAGGGCTAGTTTGTTGGCATCCTGTTCATAGCTACAGGGACATAACATATTTAACCTCCACCTGGACCCAGCCTGAGTGTGTTTGGAACTCTCAAGTGGTCTCCCTGCACTCCTGGACCATTGGTTGTGGTTCTAAAGATGACCAAATGTCCACGGTTGGCCCTTTTATCTTTTAGGTGCTATTTTGAACATTAAACTTTAAAAATGTATGACTCTGGTTCTACAGTTTTTTTGTTTTGAAATGAAATTATTTATGAGCACTTACTCTATTTTTCTAAATTGGTTTGGCTTTTTTCTTGTGTTGTGTTTTCACTTTATTAGTATTTGTGTGCTGTATAAATACTCATACATTGCCTCTAAGTTAAACCTGACTGCTTTTTATGCCAAGCTACCCAGGGTTAAGCACAAGCTTTTACATTTTAGATGTGCACATTTAAATCTTAGATGTGTTCAGCCACAACTGTACTCTGGAACATCCCACTATTGGCAAGACCTGATCCTTGATTAAAGACCTACTAAAATAACACATACACTTTCACTAGTTTTATTATTTGTTTCACTCCCTTCATCTAGTACTTAAGTCCTGCACGTCCAAATGGCATCATATGTTTTTTTTCATTTCTTAGATATTTCAGCACCAACAAAGGATTAAGACACGAGCAGGCCCACATCAACCAAGGTAGCATTAGTGAGCCTTTGATCCAGTCTGTCTGTTATTATGTGGCATCTGGCTGCTGTGAAAGCTGAGGTAGAGTGCAATTCGCTGCAGTATTCTTTTCAACTCTGAATCTGCAAATGACGTCGTCACATCCTACTTAGGGCCTGATTACAACATTAGCGAATGGGATACTCCATCACAAACGTGACGGATATCCCTCCCGCCGAATTACAAGTTCCATTATATCCTGTGGAACTTGTAAATTGGCGGGCGGATAGCCATCACGTTTGTGATCAAGTATCCTATCCGCCAAGGTCATAATCACGCCCTTAATGTATAATATTTGTGCTGTGCAGTCAAACTTTTTAGGAGATCCTATTGGTTGTCCATTTCTTTTCAGCTCTATGTGTCCAGAGTTTAATGTTTGTCAACTGTGCATGGATAAACTAGTCATTTGTACCAAGTTTTGCAAAGTGATCGTTTACATGAGCAAGTCAGTACAAGTGATGACCAGGGTATAATAATGAGCTCACATTAAACCGTGCCTTGGTGGTCATAGGCATATAGGAAGTGATGTTAAAACTTGTTCTGACTTAAACACTATGGGGCATATTTATAATGCCCTAGCACCACCTTGCACCACATTAACGTAATTATTTTTTATGTTAATGTGGCCCAACGAGGCCAAAATCCCTGCGCCGTAGTTACAGAGTGGTGCAATGCATGCATTGCACCACTCTGTAACACTTTGTGCTACATTATGCCTGCGCCAGGCATAATGGATGCAAACGTGGAATTTCCCCATGGGGGGGCTGAAAAAATGGCACCAGGAAATTTATGAGATTTCCTAGCGCCATTTTTTACGCACTTTTAACGCCTGCGAAGAGCAGGCGTTAAAAGGGTCTTCAATTCTTTTGAATGGGCCTCTATGTACTCTGTAAGAGTAGCACCAAAAGTTTGGCACTACTCCTGCAGAGTACATCAAAAGCATAAAAAATAATTATGCTATTGCCCCCTACCCTGCACCATGGTGCGCCGTATTTTAAATACGGCGTACACGCGGTGGCGGGTGCTAAGGGGCGCAGGGAAAGTGGCTCGGCAGCTGGTTCTGTGACACTTTCCATAAATCTGCCCCTATATTTTTCATTAGAAATCTCAACTCTATTTTCTTAAACTGTAAGGTGACTACATATGATATGTTCGCCCTATTCTTGATAGCAAGAAGAACTGTGCATGAAAGTCAAAGAGAATAAACTTCTTCTGAAACGTACGATTAAAGGGTGAATGATGACTGAATCTGAACTCAGCAATTCTATTTTCTAATGGAATATATATTGGGCTGTAAATGCAACTCCCCTGTCAGGTGGAGCATTACCTGGTGTTGTAAACAGGTCAATAAACACAATAGCACAGATAAAACCACTACTCGCTCGGCCTCACGAACGTAAAAACCGATTCACCTACTAGGCAATCACCCGAAGAACGCCTCGTCCTGGAAAAATGGCGGGAAATTGCTCACATTACACTGACGGAAGATAATACTTGTATTGAAAATATCAGATAATGCAGCAGAAATGTTCATGACGGATCTAAAAGACACTAATCCTGCGCATTGAATCACATTTTACAGGGACAGATGTCCAATAAAACTACTATTCCGGGAAATAATTTTGAGTCTATCGAGCTTTTCTGTCATAAAACTGTTGTTAGGGTTTAAAGTCCCCTGGAAACCATTGGATACGTTTCCCCAACCTCTATCTGATCTATCTGACAGTCTTTAGTATAAAGCTCGGACGAAAGCAGACTCGCAGCATCTCTTCTTTAATTTCGGAGATGTTTATTAGGTCAGTGCAAACCTGCTCCTTCTAGCTCCCTTGTATGGTTCCTACCTTTAGAAATCCGACTAACATACTATCCCCCCAAACCAATTCATCCACACCATCTGAAATGTATCATATGCAATATCTTCCAACACCATTAAAAACTTACCTTATCGTTTCCCTTTAAACTTTGAGAAAACTGCTAAACACAATATCTATAAGTATCTTTCATAAAGTAACTTACACAGTGTCCCTCCAAATGGTTTAAAAAATATATAACATAATAACCCTGGATATCTTTATAAAGGAAAAGTAAGTAATAGTATGCATCTCTTAGAAATGTCGGTCTCTAGTTGGCAGAGTTATGCACCTGGTCCACGTAGGGACTAAGGGCCACATGTAAGTACCATTTTTCTTGGCGCAAACAGCCTGATTTGCAGAATCGGGCCATTTGCGAAAGGGAAAAACAATTTTGATATGTACAGACCCTATTTTACGATTCGGTAATCTATTTACCGCATAGCAAAATAGGTATGCGAGTCGCAATTAGGGAGGGTGTTCCCTTCCTAATTGCGAGTCGCAGTGCGATGTAGAATTGTTTTGTGACAGTGAATGCGGTCACAAAACAGTTTCAGCCGGCACCAATGTGAAATTGGTGCTAACCCATTCGCAAACTGGAAGGGGTCCCATGGGACCCCTTCCACTTTGTGAATGGTAGCGAAAATATTTTTTTAGAGCAGGAAGTGGTCCCAAAAATGATCTGAAAAAATGAAAAGAAAACTTTTCATTTTCGTTTTTGAAATGCATCCTATTTTCCATTAAACAGGATGCATTTAAAAAAAATACCTGCTTTATTTAAAAGCAGTCACAGACATGGTGGTCTGCTGTCCCATGAATGTTTATGAGGTAGGTAATTTGCAACCCCATTGGGAATCTCAAACGGTGTCATTGACACTGTTGTACATCAGATTTTGCGACTCACAATTTGCAAATCGCAAAACCTAATATTCGGACATGCGGCCCCACATTCCTAGTCAGAAGAATTCACAACACTCCCTAAATTAGTCTGTGCTCACCCTCTGGTATCTCGGCACAGAGCAGTCAGCCTTACCTTAAGAGGAAATATTTAAAGTATTTGTGCAACACATAGAAACACAACGAAAACACCACAAAATCACTCCACACTAGGTTAGAAATATAAGTATATTTTTATGAATAAAACAAAACCAAAATGACAAACATCCAATAAACAGAAGTCAAGATATTATTTTTTAAAGAAAAACTATACTGTAGTGCTTAGCAGCAGAAAGCGCCAGCCAGGGCTATCTGGTTGTGCTAGACTGGGCCAAAGTCTACAGGCCGACCGCGATGGACCACAGGCTGGCTACCAGACCAATGCAGGGCCCGTTGAACAAAAGTACCCTGGTCCTTGAGATACGTCAGTTCCCATCGGCGCAACAATGTTGATGCATCGGTTCTGGTTCCATGCTGAAGAAAGAAGTGAAGCAATGTGTTGTTGTCAATCCGTAGAGTGAAGGCCATGCATAGATTCCGGACCAGACATGCGTTGTGCAGTTGGTAATGAGATACTCCACTTTTCGCAACAGTGGAGCGCTGTCATCGACGGTGATGTGGTGTTCTTGATTCTCGCAACAGCGGTGATGCAGTAGTGATGCATCAACGGCAAAGGTGTTGCGTCAGTTCCGATCAACACAATAAGGAAAATATATGGGGCCAGATGTAGAAAGATTCCAAATTGCAAGTCGCAATTTGGAATGCAGAAAGGTGTCTCAGACACCTTCTGCAACTCGCTATGGGGTCGCAAAGACCCACCTCATAAATATTTATGAGGTGGGTCGCAGTTTGCGACCCCATAGCGAGTCTAGGCACTCACGGGGATGGTGGCCTGCTGGAGACAGCAGACCACCATCTCCGTGACTGCTTTTAAATAAAGCAGTTTTTTTTTTTCTCTTTGCAGCCCGTTTTCCTTAAAGGAAAACGAGCTGCAAATAGAAAAAAATACCGAAACCTTTTGTTTTGGTTTTTTTCAGAGTAGGCAGTGGTCCATAGGACCACTGCCTGCTCTGAAAAAATAATTTTGTGAGCATTCACAAAGGGGAAGGGGTCCCGTGGGGACCCCTTCCCCTTTGCGAATGAGTTACCATCCACTTCAAGTGGATGGTAACTGCGAGTTGATTTGCGACCGCTTTCGCGGTCACAAATCAACTTAAATCGCGGTGCGAGTCGCAAATAGGAAGGGAACACCCCTTCCTATTTGCGAGTCGGAAACACATTTTGCGAGTCGGTTCCGACTCGCAAAATGTGTTTCTGCATCGCTTGAGGGCTTTTGCACCTCGCAAACGGCGTTTTTCGCCGTTTGCGAGGTGCAAAAGCCTACCTACATCTGGCCCATGGTTCTTTGCAGGGGCAGCCAAAATAATCCACTTCCAAGGGCCCAGGACTGGGTTGGCACCACTTGGCAGGGCAGGACTTACGGGCTGGCAGAGTCCGCATGCTGTATCAGGATAGTTGGATGCCTTTTGTGTCCCTGAGACTTCAGAAAACAGGAGGTAAGCCACTAAGCCCTTGAAGCCACTCTGGGTTCATGTGATGCATATCCAGTACTTCTCACACAGTGAGGAAAACAGCAGGCAGCAGGGCAGTTCAGCAAGGCAAGTGCCAAGCAAGACAGGGATCCAGCAGAGTAGCAGTCCTTTAAGCAGCACAGCAGTCTTTCTTCCTGACAAAGTCTTCACAGGTTCAAAAGTTTACTTAAGTTCTGATGTCATGGGTCCAGTACTTATACCCAGTTGTGCCTATGAAGTGGAACAGACTGCAAAGAAAGCTTTGAAGTCCACAGAGGTCCACCTTCCTGCCCTGGTTCCAGACTCATTACAGGGGTTAATTAGCCCTTTGTGTAGGTACCTGCACAGCGTTTTCAGGAGTAAGTGTAAGGCTGGGGCCAACCCTTCCCTCTCATCCTCTCAGGAAATGCACACAGTCACACCCTGGTTCACTTAGTGTGTGGCTGTCTCGAGTGAATATACTAAGGCCAGCTGTCACTCAGCCCAATCTGACCATAGTCAGGCAGAAGGCACAAGTTGGCTAAAACAATTAAATGCCAGCTTTCTAAAAGTGGCATTTGCTAAACTGCCATTTAAAATCCAACTTCACCATAAGTTTTCATTTTAAAATCCGGTGATGCCAAACTCGCAAAACGTATCTCTTCTAGATTGTGAATTACATTTATAAAGGTAATAAAGTAATCCCAATAATAGCCTATGGGAGAGATAGGCCTTGCAGTAGTGAGAAATGACTTTGGCAGTTTTTCACTACCAGGACATGTAAAACTTAAAAGTACATGTCATACCTTTTCAATATATCTCATCCTGCCCTCTGGGTTGTTGAGGGACTATCTTAGGGTGTGACATATGAAAAAAAGGGAAGGTTTAGGCCTGGTGTAGGAGGCTGGCCTGGCTTATAGTGGGTACCAATGGTACTTACACCTTGTTCCAGGTCCAGTTATCCCTTATTAGTAGAGTAGTAGAGTTCTAGCAGTTTAGGCTGATAGAGGTAGCTATAGCAGAGCAGCTTAGGCTGAACTAGGAGACATGCAAAGCTCCAACTATACCACTTATATCATATAGGTATCATTTATCATATAGGAGTGACCCCTGACCTGCTTTAAGGCCAGGCTCGACTCCTCGCGTCGGGCTGATCCTCCATTCTGCCCCCGTGTCCCTGGCTCCGTCCCTGCTGCCTCGCTGCCACTGCCATTTACAGTAAGAGCTTCCAGCATTTTCTGCACTCTCTCTATATTTCGTTCCATATATATCAAATTTCGTTTTTACCTGTGATCTCTTTTAAATCTGTTCCATTTGTGTGCCCCACTTAGTTTTTCCCGCTGCTCCTGCTGCCTTGTTTTTCACTCCGGCTCTTGCCGGTTCCCCAGCCCTGCCGCTGCGTCCCCTGCAGCCCCGCCCCCCTTGTGCTCTCATTGGTTCCACCCCCTCCCTCCTCCCAGCTGCTCCTCCCTCCCACCTCCCCTTCTTAATGGTGGCTGCACAGCCCGTTTGCGCCCGTCCGCGCCTGGACCTCGCCTAGTGCCAGGACCCCTGGTCCCCATGACCACCACGGCCAGCAACGCCATTACACCGCGCACCGTCCACGCACTCAACACAGGACGATCACACGCCTGCTTCCTGGCCTCCCCTGGCCACACCCAGGGACCCTTAACCTGCCAGAACTGCAGCCTCACCAGCCTAGAAATCGCCACACCACCAGCTGAACCGGACAGCAACTACCTCCGATGCATCCTACTAAACACCCGCTCCGCACGCAAACACGCCATCAAATTCTGGGACCTGCTCGACTCCTCCACCCCGGACGACGCCTTCCTGATGGAGTCCTGGATGAACGCCTCCTCGGCCCCAGACATCGCCATAGCCATTCCGGATGGCTACAAGATCACCCACAGAGATCACACCAACGGAACCGGAGGCGGAATCACCATCGTCCACAAGAACACCATCAGGGTTACAACCTGCACTGAAGACACCTTCAGCACAGCCGAACACCTGCACTTCCAGATTCACACCAACCGCAACACCACCCTCAGAGGAACCCTCATCTACAGGCCCCCCGGACCACATCATCAGTTCTGTGACTCCATCGCTGACCTCGTCAGCAGGCACTCCCTAGCCTCCACTGACTACGTCCTCCTCGGCTATCTGAACTTCCACCTAGAGAATAACAACGACCCCAACTCCACCACCCTGATCGACAACCTCGCCACCCTCGGACTCAGACAACTCATCACTACTCCAACACACTCCGCCGGCCACACACTGGACTCTGTCTTCTCCGCTAGCCCCCAGGTCACCTTCAGCCACACCACCAAACTCCCATGGACCGACCACCGTTGCGTCCACTTCACCTTCCGGAAAACCACCGCACCCAACAGATCCCCTGCCGCAACTTGAGCAAAATCAACCAGGACCAGCTGAACACCAGCCTCACCCAAAAACCACCCAACGAACCCACCAATCCCAAACTCGCTGCCTGCAACCTCTGGCGCTGGATCGACGACTGCACCAACACACTCGCCCCGCTCAACAAACCTTCCAACAGAGCTGCCAACAAGAGAGGCAGCTTTTTCACCCCGGACCTCCAAGCTTACAAGCAAACCTGCCGGAAACTGGAAAGAAAGTGGCTCCTCGAACAGACACCAGACAACCATGCCGCCTTCAAGAACGCCATCCGCAATCACCATCACCTCATCAGATCTGCCAAAAAACCTCCTTCAAAGACCGCCTGGACAACAAAGCACACAACAGCAAGGAGCTCTTCAACATCGTGAGGGAACTCTCCAACCCCAGCTCCAACACAAACGACATCCAACCTTCACAAGACCTGTGCAACTCCCTCACCGCCTTCTTCCACCACAAGATCACAGACATACATGACAGCTTCAACAGCCAGACCACCCCACCCCACCAATCACCGGCACCCCAGACTCCCCATCCACCCTCAACTACAACCCTCTGCTTGCCTGGGCCAACGTAACCGAAGACAATACAATCAAAACCATGAGCACTATCCACTCTGGATCTCCATTAGACCCATGCCCGCACCACATCTTTAACAAAGCAAGCGCCACCATCGCACCCCAACTCTGCAAAGTCATCAACATCTCCTTCAAGACCACAATCTACCCTGAAAGCTGGAAACATGCTGAAATCAAACCCCTACTCAAGAAACCCATGGCGGACCCGAAAGACCTCAAGAACTTCCGCTCCCATCTCCCAGCTCCCATTCCCGGCCAAGGTCATCAAGAAGATCGTCAACAGACAACTGACCCACTACCTTGAAGAAAACAAAATCCTGGACCCATCCCAGTCAGGGTTCTGCATCAACCACAGTACTGAATCCACCCTCGTCGCCGCCACCGACGACATCAGGGCCCTGCTCGACCACGGTGAAACCGGGGCTCTCATTCTCCTGGACCTCTCGGCTGCCTTCGACACCGTCTGCCACTGCATCCTACGCACACGCCTCCACTGCGCAGGGTCCGAGACAAAGCCCTAGAGTGGATCACCTCCTTCCTCTCTGGCAGAAGCCTCCACCCTTTCCACTCTGAAGCCTCCAAGATCATCTGCAGCGTTTCCCAAGGATCGTTCCTCAGCCCTGCACTGTTCAACGTCTACATGGCCTAGCTCACCCACGTTGCCTGACTACACAACCTCAACATCATCTTCTACGCCGACGACATCCAACTGATCCTCTCCCTCACCAAGGACCCCCTCACCGCCAAATCCATCCTCCACAATGGAATAAAGGCTATCGCTGAATGGATGAGGAACAGCAAACTGAAGTTGAACTCAGATAAGACAGAGGTCCTCATCCTCTGCACCAACCCCTCAGTCTGGGATGACTCCTGGTGGCTAACCGCTCCAGGAGCACCCCTAACACCCACCAACAAAGCACGCAACCTGGGTGTCATGCTTGACTCAACACTCTACATGACCAAGCAAGTCAGCGCCGTCTCCTCATCCTGCTTCAACACCCTCCGCATGCTCCACAGGATGTACAGATGGATCCCCACAGATACAAGAAGAACAGTCACCCAAGCCCTCGTCACCAGCAAACTTGACTACGGAAACGCCCTCTACGCAGGAGCCCCGGCCAAACTCCTCAAATGACTGCAATGCATACAAAACGCCTCTGCACGCCTGATCTTCGATGCCCACCGCCACAGCCACATCACTCCCCTTCTGAGAAACCTACACTGGCTCCCCGTCAACAAAAGGATAACCTTCAAGCTCCTCACCCATGCACACAAGGCGCTCCACAACACCGGCCCAGCCTACCTCAACAGACGACTCAACTTCAACACCTTGTCCCACCAACTCCGCTCAGCCGACCTCGCCCTCGCCACTGTTCCCCGCATCCGAAGAGCGACTACCAGAGGCAGATTCTTCTCCTACCTCACTGCCAAGACCTGGAACAACCTTCCCCCGCCCCTACGACAGACCGAAGACCTGCTGACTTTCAGAAAGCGGCTCAAGACCTGGCTATTTCAGCAGTAGCAGCCCCCCCCACACCTTGAGACCCTCGCGGGTGGTAGTGCGCTTTACAAATACATTGATTGATTGATTGATATAGGTACTATATCATAAGAAAGCCAATACTCAGAGTTACTAAAATAAAGGTACGTTATTTTAGTGACAATGTGCCAAAAATATCTCAGAGGATATACTCCCTTAGGAGGTAAGTAAAATACACAAAATATACACAGAAAACCAAATCAGGTAAGTAACACAGTCAGAAAGTAGTGCAAACACTGTAAAACGCAATAGGATGCAATAGGGCTAGGGGCAACACAAACCATATACTAAGAAAGTGGAATGCGAATCATGAATGGACCCCTAGGCTAGTGTAGTGTGTAGAGGGTCACTGGGAGCGTAAGAAAACACTAAGGGTGTCCAAGATACACCACCCCAAGACCATGGAAAGTAGGAGTAAAGTACTACTATTTCCCCAGAAACACACTAAAGTCGTGATAAAGGATTTTGCACAGACCACAACAGACTGCAAAGCACCGAAGACGGATTCCTGGACCTGAGGACCTGCAAAGGAAGGGGATCAAGTCCAAGAGTCGTGAAAGTGTCCAGGGGGGGCAGGAGCCCACTAAACCCCAGATGAAGATGCAAAATGGCTGCCTCAGGGTGGAAAAAGTGGAAGATTCTGCAACAACGAAAGGAGATAGGAACTTTTCCTTCATGCAGAAGATGTCCCACGGAACGCTGGAGGATGCCTAGTTGTTTCCTTGGCAAAATACCACAAACAAGCCTTGCTAGCTGCAAGAGTCGCAGTTGAAGAAAAAGGGTGCTGCCCAGGAAGGACCAGGATGTCGCCACTTGGGAAAGGAGACAGATGGGGCCCTCAGCAATGTAGAGAGCCCAAACACAGGCAGGGAGCACCTGCAGAAAACCTTGAACATGGGTTCAAGAAATCTGAACATGGCGGTCATCTCAACACTGCAAAGATGGGTCCCACGACACCGGAGACCATCTCAGGGAGCTGAGCATCGCAGGACGGAGTGCTGGAGACGTAGGCTCGGCTGTGCATGCAGGATTTCTTAGAAATGTGCTCAGAAGCCCTTGTAGCTGCAAATCACATGGTGCACAGGATTACTGTCTGGGGAGGGGAGGCAAGGACTTACCTCCTCCAAATTTGGACAGTTGGACCACTGGACAGTCTGGGTCACTTGGGTCCACCACCTATGTTCCAGGGGCCAAGCTTGTCAGGATGAGAGGGGACCCAGAGTACCAGCGGTGCTGAATTTGGTGCCTGCTGGAGCAGGGGGGAGATTCTGTCGACCCACAGGAGATTTCTTTGTGGCTTCCAGTGCAGGGTGAAGGCAGGCAGCCCCCAGTGCATGAAACACCAGGAAACAGTCGAGAAAGCCGGCAGGATTAGGCACTACAATGTCACTGGGAGTCTTCTTGACACTTTGTTGCAGTTTTGCAGGCGTCCTGGAGCAGTCAGCGGTTGATCCTTGGCAGAAGTCAAAGAGAGAAGTGCAGAGGAACCCTGATGAATTCTTGCAAATCGTAATCTGAGGAAAAGCCCACTGGAGAGACCCTAAATAGCCCTCAGAGGAGGATTGGCCACATAGTCAGGTAAGCACCTATCAGGAGGGGTCTCTGACGTCACCTGCTGGCACTGGCCATTCAGAGGCCTCCAGGGTGCCCTCATACCTCTGGATCCAAGATGGCAGAGGTCTGGGACACACTGGAGGAGCTCTGGGTACCACCCCTGGGGTAGTGATGGACAGGGGAGTGGTCAATCCCCTTTCTTTTGTCCAGTTTCGCACCACAGCAGGGACTGGGGGTTCCCTAAACCAGTGTAGACTGGCTTATGCAAGGAGGGCACCATCTGTGCCCTTCAAAGCATTTCCAGAGGCTGGGAGAGGCTACCCATCCTCAGCCTTTAACACCTATTTCCAAAGGGAGAGGGTGTAACACCCTCTCTCAGAGGAAATTCTTTGTTCTGCCTTCCCGGGACTGGGCTGTCCAGACCCCAGGAGGGCAGAACCCTGTCTGTGGGCAGGCAGCAGCGGTAGCTGCAAAGAAAACAGCAGACAGCTGGTCTGGCAGTACTCAGGGCATTTTCAGAAATTGCAACTTAAATCCAACTTTACCAGTCACAGTGTCAGCGAATCCAATGAACAGTTACATTGCTGCCGCCTTCCTAAGACCACCACCACTATTTGATATCACCGAAATGCAAAATATTGGCAATAGATGGACTGTCTAGATAGAGACATTTGTTGATTTCAACAAAAAGATTATGAAATACCTGCAGAATCTTGCTGGTGAAGATGTGAATTAAGAAAATGCCACAAGCTGATCAAGTTACGTACTGTTAAATTAAAGAAGCCTTGAATTTCAAGTTCAATCCAATGTCGAATATAGTTTATGAAAGGCATTTTCAGGCAAGAATGACAAAGGCTTGGTAAAACCATTGACAAATTTATTGAGAAACTGGATAAACACAGTAAGTTCAATTAATTTAATGAGGAGGAAGCGATATGTCTTGGAGTTATTGATGGATGCCTTTCACATTCCTTGAGATGAAGAATGCTGAGAGAAACACTTAGGGCCTCATTACGAACTTGGCGGTCCTGCCACGGGACCGCCAAACTCACGGGGAGGACGCCATCACCATAGTAGTGACATTCACCCCGAGTGAATCACAATGTTCTCGCCGGGCTGACCGGTAGGATCATTGTAATACGTGTTCCCACTGGGTTGACCTTTAAGGAAGTTGAGGCCAATATCTGAACACTCCAGACAGTGCGCATTCCAATGGTGCTGGCCAGGGGGTCCTCTGCACTGCCCACAACATGTTCATTGGCAGTGCAGGGGACCCCCTGTGACCCCAGCACTTTCTTTCCACCAGCCTTTTCATGGTGGGCTCCCCCCCCATTAAAAGGCTGGCTGCAAGAGGGGTTATAATCAGCCGGGCGGTGCTGAGTTCAGCACCGCCGTGGCTGGTTGCAAGCCCGACCACCGCATTGGCTTCAGGATCCATATTCCCAGCGGGGACGGCAGTCCTTTGGTAGGGGTTCCCCTGCACTGTCCATGACATGTTCCAGGGCAGTGCAGAGACCCCCTGTGACTCCAGCACTTCCTTTCCACCAACCTGTTCATGGTGGGCTCCCCGCCATTAAAAGGCTGGCTGCAAAAGGGGTTATAATCAGCCAGGCGGTGCTGAGTTCAGCACCGCCATGGCTGGTTGCAAGTCCGACAACCACATTGGCTTCAGGAACCATGTTCCCTGCGGGGACGGCAGTCCTTTTGTAGGGGTTCCCCTGCAATGCCCACTACATGTTTTTGAGCAGTGCAGAGGCCACCTGTGACTCCAGCACTTCCTTTCAACCAACCTGTTCATGGCAGGCTCCCACCCATTAAAAGGCTGGCTGAAAGAGGGGTTATAATCAGCCGGGCGGCGCTGAACTCAGTGCCGCCATGGCTTTTTGCAAGCCCGACCACCGTCATGCCTTTGGGAACCATGTTCCTGGCAGGGGCGGCGGACCTTTGGTGGTCTGACCACCAAGGTCATAATTTGGTGGTCGGACCAGCAAAGCTACGATGGTCCGACCGCCATCGTGAGTTTGACGGTCTCATGACTGCTGAACTCACAATGAGACCATTAGTCTGTAGCAGTTTCTCATGGCTGCCCAAGATCAAGAGTATGCCAATCAACAAGCTGCTGACATAGAGGCCGGAGGTGCCCAAAAAAAAGAGTTGTTCATGAACATGAAAAGCAAGCAGAAACACAAGGTTGAAAGGCACATGGTGATGTCTCCTAGAAAAAAGAAGTTGTGCTTCTGGTGTGGATTGTCATTTCACACAAAGATCAATGTCCTGTCATTGGACAGATAAAAAAGGCTGGGGTAAGGAAAACAGTTTTGTAACAGTTTGCACTTGGAAGAAAAAAGTAAGTGCATCACTGCAAGAAGACAATGGCCATTTGAATGTTCCAGAAACCACTTTTGAAGCATGCCCATAAGGCCATGCAACAGCATCAGTTGAGACAAATTGACACCAAACAAAGTCAATTATCCTCTAAATCATCGTCAGAATCAATATCAACTGAAAGTGAAGAAGATGATGTCGCAATGTCAATATTTACCTCAGAAAATACAGCACATGTTGGACTGGCCACATGTGAAGAAAAGTCAACAGGAAAATACACCAATGTTATTCAAACACTGTCCGAAGATGACACTGAAAATATATGGTTGTTCAATACCATTCATTATCAACAGTGGTGCATAGATAAACATTATGCCTGAGGAGAAACATAATGAATTATCTCCATTGCCATGACTTACGCAATCGAAAACTAAAGTGTACACATGGGCTTCAAGGACACCGTTGAAGAGTAAGTGTTCCTTTGTTGCAACAATAAAACACAAGAAAACAAAAGTACAAGGGCCTATTCATGTGCTTCAAGGTATAGCGTCAAGTGCTTGTTTACTCAGTTTCAGCACTGCTACTGACATGGGACTGATCTCAGTGAACTACAATAAGCATGCTCATCACGAAATAGTAAGTTAGTTCTATTCGATTTTTAATGGGTCAGGAACATTTAAGACAATGAAAGTACAATTGCATAATAATGAGGATTTCCATCCTGTTGCTCAAGGACACAGAAGAATTGCATTTCATTTACAAGAAGCTGTTGAAAAGGAACTTGAATCATTATTTAAACATGATATAATTGAGTGTTCTACTGGTCTGATCCAATGGATTTCTCCAATAGTAGTATTACCCAATAAGGACATTGAAGGAGGTGTATGCATCTACATGGATATGTGGCAAGCGAACAAGCCAATTGAAAGAGAACATTCAGGTCAGCACATTGCTGACATGATAACATAGTTGAATGGTGCGAAGGTCTTCTTTCTCCTTGATTTAAATAAAGAATATCATCAGTTGGAACTCAAGGAAAATTACAGGTACATTACAACCTTTTCTGTTCATATTTGTCTGTTTTGATACAAAAGACCAGGGCCCAGAAGTGTCATACGGCGCAGCACCCAAAAATGCTTCATTGCTCTGCACTGCATGACAAGGAGAGAACAGGAGAGTGCTATATTCACATAGATATGGCATTCTGCTCCCCTCTCCTTAGTGCTGTTGATGGTTTTAGCTGCTATGCACCAGGCACACACCTTATTGCCTTGATGCTAGTGTGTGTGTGTGTGTTTGTGTGAGTCTAGCATAGGGTTTGTACAGGAGGAGGACACCTCCTGTACAAAACACTATGCCTGGACAAGTGGAAATGCTTTTCCAGCTTTGCATGTGTGATGTAGTGTGCAGCACACATGCAAAGTCAGAAAAGCAGGGAGAAATAAAAATGTTTCTCTGTTTAATGGCTGCTTTTCAGAGGTGAAAAGTTTTGGTGCTAAACCCTTCCTTCTGATGTCATAGAATAGGGTTTAGCACCAAAAAGCATGGGTGGTAGCACAGGTACACCCATGTACCACCCATGTAATGCCTCCGTGATGCCAAGTAATGCAAACCAATACAAATAACAATTTGCGTTGGTTTGTGAATCCCCCAAAAAGTTTAGCATCAGCTTAACGGTACACAAGTAACGCTAACCTGATGCTGAACCTTTGAGAATCTGGGCCCAGGTTTCAGTGTGTCATCACCTGTAGTGATTTTTCAGGATGTCATTAGACGTATCATACAGCTTGTCATGAATTCTTTCAACTATAGTGATGACATATTAGTTTTCAGAGCTACACAAAAAGCGAATGATAAAGCTCTCAGGCAGGTGTGTTGTTTACTTGTTGATGCAGGTTTAGTGTTGATTGCAAAGAAATGTGAATTCAATAAGACAAAGCTAAAATTATTTGGTCATATCTTTTCTGATGGGGGCATGACACCAGATCCAGCTAAAGTACAAGTGCTGTCAACTGTCAGTCTCCCACAAGATGTTTCTATGTTTTTGCCACTATGAGTTCTCTATTGAGAGAGTTTACGGAAAAGAATGGTTCATTTCACTGATCACATGAATGCGAGCCAAGCTTTAAGAGAATCAAACAAGCTATTGAAAATGTTACTGAAATGGCCTATTTTGATCCAAAGCTCCATTTAGAATTTGTTGATGATGCTAGCCCGGTCAGATTAGGCGGAATCTTTGCACAGCACAGTGGACACCTAAATGCTCAAAGATATATTGTAGCATATGCAAGCAAAAGTTTGTCCCAGACTGAACATGCTTATTTACAACCTGAAAAAGAGAGTTTAGCAGTGATGTGGCATTTGAACAATTTCTGGTCTTCCTTTGCAGAAAACCTTTTATGCTAGTGACATTTCATCAAGCATTGTTGACTATCTTTAGCAATCCAAAGACCAAGATGACTCCTTGCATTGAATGTGGGGGTCTACGATTGCAAGACTACACAATTGCGCATCGCCTTGGAAAAGATCAAAACCTTGATGACTATTTCTCCAGAATACCTATACCTTATCAAGGTACTCCTTCTACGACAGCTGAAGCCTACATAAATTTCATTGCAAAATCAAACATGCCTGCTGCCATTTCGTTGGAACAAATTGTCACTTCCATAAGTTAAGAAAGTGACATGTTATAAACTGAAAGACATTATTACAAATCATTCATGGAACCAACATACTCAACCACTTACCATAGACAGTGATTACCATAAGTTAAAAAATATCAAAGATTGACTGTCGGCGACACAAGAAGGCTTTATCATGAGGGGTTTGAGAATTGTCAGTCCAGAGAGTCTACGACAGCTGATAATCGAAGTGGCCCAGAAAAGAAATCATGGAATTGTTACCACAAAACGAGCTCTCTAAGATCGAGTTTGGTTCTTCATCTCAATTAAAGAGTTGAAAGAGAATTGAAGGCCTGTCATCTATGTAACTGCCTGTCACCCCGAACCATTCAACACCTCTTAAGCATGTCAGAGTTGCCAAAGTAAGCCTGGGAAAAGAATTAGGTTGACTTTTTCAGTCCACTTGACAATGGACATCAGCTTATGGTGATTGTGGATGATTACTTCTGTTTCCATTAATAGAAGATCTCTCATTTATCACTCAGGAAAGAGTCACTGAGAGATTAAACAACATCTTGTGACATGGGGCATTCCTCTGATTTTAAAATCTACCAATAGCCTATCTTTCAAGTCAAGTCAATGACTTTCTCAATCCGTTTAATGTGAAGCATCAGAAGAGCACGCCTCTTTTGCCACAGGCTAATGGCCTTGTTGGACATTTCATGAGTACATTAAGGAAAACTATTCAGCATGCTGCGTTGGAAAAGCTTGACTTCAAACTTTCTGATTCCTCACTCGAATACAGGTGAAAGCCCTGCAACAATGATATTTGGGAGAGCAATGATGACCGAGTTCACTCAATGAACCAACACAAGATCAAGGACTGAGTATGAAACCTATGTAAAAGACTTGGATCATAAAAAGGAAAAAAGGAAATAAAGGCCTGTGCAGTCAAGAGACGACATGCAAATTACATTGTTGATAGAAGAGGAGTTCAAGTGCTCATTCGTCAGCCGATAAAACGTAAGTCTGATGCTCTATTTGATGCTGAGCCATTCCATGTTGCAACTAGCAAAGGACACATGGAGACTGTCCAACAACCTAAGAAATCCATTACACAAGATTCCTTGCATTTCAGACATATGACTCATCACTCATCAGAAACCGAGGTCAATATAGAGACTGGTTAAAAAAAACTATCGGAAAACCCCTGCTTCTGTTGCTCCTGAATCGCCATTGTAGATCATGGACACTTCTGTTGTCAATTCCCACTTTCCAAAGACAAGATCGGGATGAGTAATCAGAGCACCAAAAAGGCTCATAGAAGAGCTATGATTGTGTA
Organism: Pleurodeles waltl; assembly: GCF_031143425.1. Lineage (NCBI taxonomy): Eukaryota > Metazoa > Chordata > Amphibia > Caudata > Salamandridae > Pleurodeles > Pleurodeles waltl. Next base: position 1,264,120,354 of record NC_090437.1, read on the forward strand.
TATGTTTGTAAAAAAAACTAATTTTTTTATTTAACAGAGGGGGTGATGTAATGTCGTTTGAGTATGAATGATGGAACCCTTTTGGCTCCCGAAGGACTCCAGAGAGCTGTGATGTAAAGTGTTAGATCGCAGGTTTAGAATTTTGAGGTTGCGGTTATACACAGACAAAAATACATGTAAGCTCTGTGATGCTACAAGAGGTATTAGTTGTTGTTGTTGTAGTAGTAGCAATAAACCAGTTGAAACTGAGGTAATTGAATAAGTAACTCATATTTGTAATGCGATTGCCTCCAGCATCTGTAAATATAGCAATGATAGTGGTATTAGTAAAACCAATACTAAATCTGCAGCAACTCACTGTTTATTAATACTACTTTTAGTAGCAGCATAAGAAGTAGTTATGGTAGTAATGCCTGCAGTTATTAAAGTAGTAGTGGGAGAAACTCTGTGATAATAGTAGTAGACCCTTAGACAGAAAAGGCAATTCTACTAATATGTGGAATTATAGTGGCATTGTAGCAGTACCATTGTAGGTATTAGTACTAAAACACTTATGAGAAAGTGGATTATTAGTTGGGGTGGGTGATAGTCCACCACAAATAATGATGTCTCTACTCTTGTTAGGTCTAGGTAAGGTTTCAATCATCAAATCCTGAGCTCGACCTCTGGCAGCTATGGCACAGAGCACACAAGTTTAACATAAAAATGTGTAAAGCATTTGGGTGTACTAAAACAGTTAAAAAATCAAAAACACAACACAGTAAAAAAAACACTTACATGTATATAAAAAAGACTACTCTCATGTACAACATGGCACCAAAAAGACATGAACCCAATAAGGGGAACCTAAGATGTGAATTTCCAAAGTTTCAAATAGAAATGGCACTAAAATGGGCAAAGGGCCAACTGCAGGCAACTAGTCATAGTAGTTTCTGTTAAAGTCAAAGTTAATGTCTACCACAATGGATCACTGGTCATATACTAAAACCGTTTTCATCCCGGTGAAATGTTTACCTTCTGATTTAGAAACTTTTATAGAGCAAAAGTGGTCATAGAAGGAACGTCGGCAGAACAAGCTGGAACTGAAACTTGACTTGATGAGAGCAGGTTGTTGACGAGAAGGGTTCCAGTGTAGTCATGAATGGAGGCAGGAAACTCCAACCGGGCGAAGTCCAAAGTTCTCACCCAGAAAGACCTTGACTTTGATCGCATGTGGTTTGGTAATTGTCTTGACAAAGCCCTTCAGACTTAGAAACCTTTCTGGAAGTTGAATGTCCTACAGCAGGGCAAGCCAGTGACTAGAATCCAGCTGGTGACTCAACTTTGATGGCTATGGCTTCAACGGTGATCCAGTCTCTGATGGTTGTACAGGCAGAAAGTTGGTTAAAAGGTTCTAAGACCCAGCTTTTGCAGTTTGGGCATAGGCATACACTCTAACACCAAGCAAGGGCTCCAGGACCTCAGAAAACCACATTGATGTTAGGACGCATTCCAACAGATGCCACCGGCAGAGTTCAGTTAAAAACTGATCAGAAGAGCTCTTTTCGGTGAGTGGTTTTGTTGGGGCTTTTGTGTCTCTGTAGGGTAATATGAAGTTTACAAATTGTCCATAAAGCTGAATTCTTTGCCCTGTTTAAAAGAAGAAGCATGCCCAGTCCTTGGAGTTCTCCTCACAGGTCTCAACAGCTGATGAAGTTCTTCTTCTGTCTTCCATAGGTTCAGCAGTGTTATGAAGACGGTGCCACATTTATTCTTGGCACTAGCCTGCAGGCCCCTCCCTGACCATTAGGATAATAGTTTCCAGGAGTGAACCTACCCACGTTTGCAGTACTTCCTGTGTGACATACTGCAAACAATCTCACACTGCCCCCAGCATCTCCCCTCCTACCGATTGGCGCCTGGCTGGCTAGAAGAACAATACAGGGGCAGGTCTGTGTGTGTGTGCTATATCTGCATGTGGTAGAGCAGGCCCCTTTAAAGATAATTAAGTTCATGCATACTGCCCAAATGATCATCCTGTCCAAGGAACACTACAGCTCCCCCACCCAAGACCCCTGTCTTATCTCTGAGAGCCAATTCACACATAAGCAGGAAGCTCTTTAACTGCTGTGTTACAGTTGGAAGCTCAGGCTAATGAGCTTCTACAGCCTCTAGGCAGGGTAAAGGTAACTTTTTCAAAGTACCTCATGTGATATATCATATGATATATCAATTACAAATCCTACTTTGCCGCAGACTATGATTTGAAAACAATATTTTAAAAAGTCTAAGAATTAACTTTTTATCTTGTTGTTGTTAACTTTATTAAGATATCCCAGTGTTCTTCTAAGTTCATGCATACTGCCCAAATGATCATCCTGTCCAAGGAACACTACCGCTCCCCCACCCAAGACCCTTGTCTTATCTCTGAGAGCCAATTCACACATAAGCAAGACGCTCTTTAACTGCTGGGTTACAGTTGGGAGCTCAGGTAATGAGCTTCTACAGCCTTTATGCAGGGTAAAGGTAACTTTTTCAAAGTACCTCATGTGATATCATGTGATAAATGTTGTTAATGGCCTTTCTGCAGGGTTATCCCCAGACTTTTTGCCTTCCTCCTTCTCTTTGTCTGACCTCATTTTTACTGGCTTTAGGACTCTGCACACTTTACCACTGCTAATCAGTGCTAAAGTGCATATGCTCTCTCCTTAAAACATGGTAACATTGGATCATACCCAATTGGACTATTTAATTTACTTATAAGTCCCTAGTAGTGTGCACTATATGTGCCCAGGGCCTGTAGATTAAATGATACTAGTGGGCCTGCAGCACTGGTTGTGCCACCCACTTAAGTAGCCCCTTAACCTTGTCTCAGGCCTGCCATTGTCACTGCGAGGTCTAGGCCCTCCTCAATTAGCTGTGCTAGGACCGCCCCTATGCCATGCTCTGAATCGTCTGTCTGCACGATAAATTCCTTGGAGTAGTCAGGGGCCTTGAGCACTGGGGCCATGCACATGGCTTCCTTCAGGGAGTCAAAGGCTTTCTGACAAGCCTCTGTCCAAGTCACCAACCTAGGTTGCTTTTTGGATGTGAGTTCTGTCAAGGGTGTCACCATGGATCCATAGCCCTTGACAAATCTGCGGTAATACCCGGTGAGGCCTAAGAAAGGTCTCACCTCTGTTTGGGTTCTAGGTGGTTGCCAGGCCTTGATAGTTTCAATCTTGGCCTGGAGTGGCTGCACCTTGCCACCACCTACTAGGTGTCCCAAGTACACCACAGAACCCTGCCCAGTCTGGCACTTACTGGCCTTGATGGTCAGGCCTGCCTGTTTCAGGGCCTGAAGCACCTCCTTGAGGTGGAGCAGGTGTTCCTCCCAGCTGTCCCTGTAGATGGCAATGTCGTCCAGGTAGGCTGCGCAGAAGGCATCCTTGCCAGCTAGGATCCCGTTAACCAACCGTTGGAAGGTAGCGGGGGCATTTTTCAACCCAAAGGGCATCAGCCGGAATTGGTAATGGCCCTCAGGTGTGGAAAATGCTGATCTCTCTGTAGCCCCCTCAGTCAAGGCGATCTGCCAGTACCCTGATGTGAGATCAAAAGTACTGAGGAATTTGGCAGCGCCTAGCCTGTATACAAGCTCATCAGCCCAGGGGATGGGGTGAGCGTCAGTCCGTGTGACTGAATTGAGGCCCTGGTAGTCCACGCAGAACCTAAGTTCTGGCTTGGCACTGGGGGCAGAAGCCTTGGGTACCAGCACTACAGGGCTGGCCCAGGGACTGTTAGACGTCTCAATAACCCCTAGAGCCAACATCTTGGAGACTTCCTCTTTGATGCTGGCCTTCACCTTGTCTGACAACCTGTAAATTTTGTTCTTTACAGAGGGACTGTCTCCCGTGTCAATATCATGGACACACAAGTGTGTGCGTCCAGGGGTGAGAGAAAACAGGGAGGAGTACTGTTCCAGTAACTGGTAGCAGCCCTCTCTCTGGTCTAGGGTCAGGGAGTAAGAGAGAATGACACCCTCCACTGACCCATCACCTTCCTTGGCAGCGAGGAGGTCGGGGAGAGGTTCACTCTCCTATTCTGCCACCTCATCTGTCACCAGAAGCATATTGACTTCAGACCTCTCAAAATTAGGCTTCAGTCGGTTGACATGGAGCACCCTTAGGGGGTTCCCAGGGGATTGGAGGTCCACTAGGTAAGTGGCCTCCCCTTTCCGCTCCTTCACTTCAAATGGGCCAGACCAGCGGTCCTGGAGAGCTCTAGGCTCTACTGGCCCCATTACCCACACTTTGTCTCGAGGTTGAAACTCTACCAGGGTTGCCTTCTGGTCATACCAGCGTTTCATTACCTCTTGACTGGCCTCAAGGTTACTTTTGGCCACTTTCCAGACGTGGGGCAAGGGGCGCAGTGCTGTGTAGGCAAAAGGCAGGACATGTACCATGTAGTTTACATGTCCTGGTAGTGTAAAACTCCCAAATTCGTTTTTACACTGGTGTGAGGCCTGCTTCCTTCATAGGCTAACATTGGGGCTGTCCTCATATATTGTTTAAGTGGTAGCTGCTGATCTGAAAGAAGTAGGAAGGTCATATTTAGTATGGCCAGAATAGTGATATAAAATCCTGCTGACTGGTGAAGTTGGATTTAGTATTACTATTTTAGAAATGTCACTTTTAGAAAGTGAACATTTTTTCTGCACTTAAATCTTTCTGTGCCTTACAATCCACGTCTGGCTGGGTTTAGTTGACAGCTCCTTGTGCATTCACTCAGACACACCCCAAACACAGGATACTCAGCCTCTCTTGCATACATCTGCATTTTGAATGGGTCTTCCTGGGCTGGGAGGGTGGAGGGCCTGCTCTCACACAAAGGACTGCCACACCCCCTATTGGGACCCTGGCAGACAGGATTAAACTGAAAGGGGACCTGTTGCACTTCTAAGCCACTCTTTGAAGTCTCCTCCACTTCAAAGGCACATCTGGGTATATAAACAGGGTCTCTGCCCCTTCCAACCCAGACACTTCCTGGAGAAGAAACTTGCAACCAGAACCTGCATCCTGCCAAGAAGAACTGCCTGTCTGCCCAAAGGACTCACATGACTGCTTTCTGTGAAGGACTGCTGCCTTGCTGTTGCCCTGCTGCCTTGCTGCTCCCTGGCTGTGGTGAAGAAGTGCTCTCCAAGGGCTTGGATAGAGCTTGCCTCCTGTTCCCTGAAGTCTCAGGATCAAAAAGACTTCTCTCTTGCAACTGGACTCCTTGTGCGGCGAAAATTTGATGCACAGCTTGCTAAAAACGACACACAGCTTGCCCCACGATGAAAAATTCACTGCATGCCAAACCGGAACGACGCAGCGCTTGTGACTTTTCTCTACAAGCCCAGGATTCCACACACAGACCCTGTCGTAGTTTGGACTCTTGCTCTGAGCAAGACTGCTGGTTTAAGGATGACAGTACTTTTGTTTGTAGGCGACTGCGTCTTTCCTACAACAAGTTGCAACTGTTATCCCAACCTTACCGGCTCACTAGCAGCACCTCACCCGAAACACAATAGTAAAAGGTGATTTATGGCAGCCGTTTACGCATGGACTCGAAAATAAGGTATTTCAGGGAGTGTCGTGGTGAAACGGAGATACCCTTTTCTCACAGATATATTCTGTCTCATACAAACACAGACAATGACACAGATGCAATAAAGTTATAATAGCTTTTTATTTAACATAACTGCAATTTGCAATAAGTTGCATGGACTGCAATGATTAGGATAATGAATATAGCAAGTAAGAGTATTGTGAAGACGAGATTCATTGTTATGAAGACCCCCACCATTTTTCAATACATAGAAAACATATATTAGATGTAATATGCCCTAATACCCTAATAAAGAAGGCCTAACCTCCTACCTAAAGGAGAGCTGGGTTTGTTAAACCTAATCTGCCAATACCGTGTCCATGAGAGGAGCCCCCCAACCCTTGTTACCTTGGAATGAGATCTCTATCTCAGACTCCGCAGGGACACGAAGACTGGGTCAGCGGCAAGACGACTGCAGCATCGGTATCAGCGATGGTGGCGATGCCCTCTGGTCGGAATCCCTCTGATTATCTGTCTAAAGTGTGATGTGTTTATACAGATCTACAAGGTCCCCTGACGTAGGTGTATTCCTAAACAATAGATAACAGGCATGCTTGGGACGGCAATTAATATCAACAATCCCTCGAAAGTATAGAGAGGGAAAATCCCTAAGTGTGAACCCCTACTGTTTGTCTTTGGTGCTTGATCTTGACGCCTTGGGGCGGTGGCACTGATAATGTAACTCATAACAAGTGGCCTAACTATAAACAAGGCAGCCATTTTAGAAGAAATAAATAATTAAATGGGCTAAGACAAGGCAAGCTAAGTAGGTTAAAAGTCACTAGGTGACGGGGGCACGAGTCTACAAGCCAGAGGCTAAGCTAACTCCTGTTATCCCATTAAAACGAACTAGGATTCACTACACCCTCCCAATAGCCGTAACCGGTATGATGAACGTACAGGAACCCAAATGCTAAAAGTTGCTTCTGAACTAAAAGCTAAAAGCAAAAACAAGCTAAAAAAGCATTCGCATGTGTTAAAAATATGTAAAAACAAATCTGTTTAGAATACATACAGAGATGTTAATGTCAACTATGAAAAGTACAGCGTGCAACAGCAATATGTCAATTTGAATGCATAATTTGAAATCGGGAATGGCAAGTCAATTCATCAAATTATTTGTTATACGCATGATCTTGAAGAATGTCATCGAAGTCACCAGTCAAGGATCTCAAAAATGAGTCAACATCGTCCGAAGTTAAGTCAAGTGCTGGGTGGACAGACGGATCCACAGAGCAGAAGTGAGCCGTATTTCCTGGTGTATCGTTACTCATTGCAGTGTCCTCATCCATGGTAGATCTCACAACGGAAGGCTCATAGGTGGCCTCGCGGAGCAACCTCAGTCTCAAGGTGCATGACAGTGTATGAGCCCTCATCGGGGACATCAGCAGTTCGTGGTCCACAGGAGATGTCGGTGCAACAGCAAGACAGACCATAGGCAGATGTTCAAAGAGACACCATATGCAGCGGAAGACTGGTTGTACACACCAGAGAAGTGGCCAAAATGACAACGACCAGTCAAGCTCCAGTTCTACCAGCAAAGGTGCACCAAAGATCCGAACCATGCGCTCACGGCACAGGGGAGTTGGCAGGAGCGGCTCCATTGCTCTGCGTTGCTGAAAAGAAACAACCACTGCTAATCAGAAGAAATAGCAGTAGTAGTCCGCCAATTAAAGCCAAAATAATTGGAAAGCCACCAAACACACTTGAAAAGAGAGAATGGATGGCTGATGGGATGACTCCGAAGACAGTCTGGAAGATGGACACGAAACCAGACCCGACAGCCTTAAAGAAATGAACAATCCCAGTGATGCTCGAAGCGTTGAATATTCTGGATAGCAGCTCTCCAAAGTGTTTGGGGAAATTGGTATTTAAAAGGGATTGTATCTCGGCTGATGATCTCGCAATCTGGAGAGCATACGTCTCTTTTGCGGATGTCAAGTCGACCTGTTTCTGAAACAATAGCGCCTTTAGCCTACTCAGCTTGTCATAGTTCACATTAATAGAATCTATGTGGGGCCACATGTCAGATACTTTTATCTCTCGTGTGGGGGGAAACAAAACATGTCCACAACACGTAACGTCCATCGTGACCGAGATTGCGTAGGCAATTCCAGGTCGCCTGCCGCAACAGCTTTGATCGTTCAGTACCACATAACTTCCATTGGAAAGTACATGAAACACTGGACGAATCAAGGGGAAGGGAGTACCCTTCAGAAAACAGGCCAAATTCCCGACCCCTGCATTGCAAAGACCGTGAAGAGACACCTGTTTGCATATTATAGAATGACGAACAGCAGTCTCACATTCGTTTCCGCTAGGAAAGACCTCCCTTTCACCGTTCAGACATCTATAGTCAAAGGGCAACTCCCACTCTTACTTAATAAAGCTATCTCCTAGTTGCTCATATCGTCCCACTGCAAGATGTTTCAGGCAGCTCGAGAAACGAAAGGTCAAAATCGGTAAATTAATAATGCCGTGCAAGAGCCAGATAGTTGAAGGACTCTCTGCTACAGTGAAGGGCAACTTATCTAATTTCTCTACTTGAAGCAGGGTGAAACTAGCCTCCCTTTTAGCTATAGTTGAAGGACTCTCTGCTACCGTGAAGGGCAACTTATCTAATTTTTCTACTTGAAGCAGGGTGAAACTAGCCTCCCTTTTAGCCATTGTCTCTTGTTCCCTGGAAAAATTAAAAGCAGTGAAGAATTCACTCCCATTAATATATTTCCATGGAATGTGGCCATTTTTCAGTGTTTGCAATGTCCAACCTAGCTGCATGATGGAACGTAGCTGTGTTTGCCCATGATATAACCGGGACAAGTCTGTCTGAGTGATATCAATAGCAGACAACACTATATTTGATAGTGAATAAATCCTGTTGGACAGTGTATTCATGCCATTATCGACAACAGCTAATGTTTTTTCTAAATTTTCCTTATCTAGTTGCCTTAAACACGCAGCAGCCTCTATCTGGGAAAGTTTCCAAATTTCATTGTACATAGCATATAAAAACCTTTTCGAGCGCTGTTTTCTCGGACCCAGCAGAAAATCCTGCAAGTCTATACTGTCAGAAAGAGTGTTCAGGTGTTTCTTAACTGCTGTTAACGTGTTAGTTTGCACCCATTGCTGGCACAGCTTACCCACACTGTATGTTGTAACTATACCTGTATGTTGATCCGATATAAAGCGAGGGTCTGGCCTGTTATTTGAAAAAAACCCTGAAAAGTTCAAGAAACGCCTTTGACACTCATTAGTGTCGGTGGGCCATACCAACCACCCGCCGGGACTGGAAAGTGAAGAATTATAGGTACCAGCCTTAACCATTGCATCTAGCCTGTCCTCTGTAACATTAAGAAAGTGTTGCCAACTTTTAAATTTTGCCGGAGTAGGGAAACTGGGCGTGTTCCCATCTTTAATTTTTGCTAATCCCAGACAGGATGTCTGCTCAATAGTGTCATTTAAGAAAATCATTTGCACAGGAATCAGGCATGCTCGAAACAAAGCCTCCCTACCCTGTATCTGCCAATCTTGTGTTCCCCATGCACTTTTCAAGTCAATAGTGCTCTTCCAATATTCATAACCCTCAATCAAGAGCCGGGAAACAAAGGGATCTGAATAAATCAGTTTTGTATCTGTTAGCAAAATCTTCCTAATTTGTGCCGGAGGTATTTTAAAATAATACGACTCTGCTTTTCTTGTATCATGCCCAGAAAAGTATGTAAATTTTGCGCTTTGTTTATCGCTATAATTCTTTGGACTCCCCACCTGTGGTGTAGAACAGTGTTCTCACTGTGTGTAGTTCAAGAGAGGCCTATATCTAGTGGCACGGTGCAGGTAGTGATGTCCCCAATTGTTATAGCAGAACATTTCCCCATAATTCATTGTATAATCATATACATCATCACTTTCAAAAGCGGAATAGTCCTTCATTTCAGTTAGCATGGAATCAACTGTTTGGACATCCCAATCATCAGAGACAACATTAGGTGTAATAACATCAGACATTGAAATTTTGAACACGTATGGTATTTGAATAATCTCTGTAGGCCCGTATATATCGAATGGAACTTTGTCCCACACAATCCCATCAGTAATTGGTATTGCTGTAATATTTACAGGGGACAAATCTCTTTGGACCTTATGTGAAGAATGATTTGGTGTTAACATTTCATCAACAGGCTCCACTGAGGAGCGATCAGGAATATAGTGACCATTTATGAGCAAAAAGAAAACAGTCACAAAACCAATCCATAAAAATAATGCAATAAATGTCAAACAGAACCACAGGTAGTTCCATGGATAGATCAAATAGTTATTTTTAGGCCATCAATACAGCTTACTACTTTTTGAAATATTGTCAATCACTGTAGAGGATGAATCCGAAGAAAAATCATCAATGTCAATGAAATAGCCAGAGGTAGTCACTGCAAACACAGGAGCCGCAGTATTCTGATCCACTGCACGTGGAGGCTCTTGATAGACAACGTCATTAGTCGTGGAAGTGTTCGTGTAAAATACAGCCAAATCTTGAAGCGGGGTGGTCACTGAAGATGTGACTGTAACCAACAAAAGTTCATTTTCCGCCCTCCCCATGGTCGAGGAAGTGTCTGGAACAGCAGTTGACATAGTTGCATAGTCACTAGTAGTGATGTTCATCCTACTATGTAGATGGATGTCCTGTTGGGTAGTGAGAGGGGATCGGGAACCACGCAAGGGACCTCCTGGTCTACTGTGAAGGATCGGCCACATGGTGTAATTTGACGTCATCAATGGAGATGAATCTGTTCGTCTTAGAACCAGACAGTGGTGGTAAGATGACAGTCCTGGTGCCTTTTATTCCCAAGACTGGCACCGGTGCTCTGTATGATGGACCGAACTCCTTCTTCACAGCGATCTTCTCACGAACCAGGTCCCCAACTTTAGGAATCCAGCCAGTCAAAGTTTTCGCCAATTCCCTTATTCCTAAAGTGGCAGCACTTGTAGATGATTTATCATCACAAAATTGTTAAAGCTCCTGTAAAACAGTGAGACGTTCTTTTATGTCAAATGGTGTTTCTGCTGCCACCATACCAGGGGCATCAAGATCTGGGACATACATAGGTATCCAAAAGAGAACCTCATATGGAGAGCGTCCCCCCAAAGACCGTCTTGGCAGATTATTCAGTGATCTCTGGACCCCATATAGGTGATGCAACCAACTGTGGCCTGAACCTAATACTCGAGCTGTTAAGGACTGCTTTAGATAACGATTCCGCCTCTCCACGACCAAATTTCCCTCTGGATGGTATGGTGAGGAGTAAAGGAGTTCAACACCCATCTTCCCCATGGTGTCCCTGAATGCCTTAGAGGCAAATGCAGGGCCCTGGTCCGAATGGAATGCTGCAACCGCATATGTGCCGATAAAGATCAGCAAATCTTTTCTAACAGTCCGGGCGTAAGCCGACCGCTGTGGCCATACCCACAGGAATCTAGAACAGGAACCCACAGCCACTAAAATGTATTTGTATGCACCATCAGGCTATAAGGGACCACAATGGTCTAGGTACACACACTGAAGCGGCCTGTCAGACACTAAGAGGGATGTCTGCGGAGGGCGTTTGATATTAGAGCCCTTAATCTGCTGGCATATGTCACAGCAAAGGACATACTGTTTAGTTTGTCTGCATACACCAGGCCACCAATAGCGTTGCTGTAGAATTGTTATCGTGGCCTGTACACCAGCATGTGTAGAAGCGACACCCTCATGTGCTGCTGTAATCAGCTCTAATCTCTGGTCTTCATTGGGGATCACTCGATCTCCAACTCCAGGAATCGTTGTATAAGCAAAATTCTGTGCACTGATATAGTAAGTATAGTTTGTAGGGTATCCTTTCGGAAGGGGCTTGCCTGCAGCCGAAGCTTTAACGGCAATCAGTATTTCATTATCCAATATCGCCCGAGAACGAGTCACTACAGCCACAGAAGCCGTAGCTACTGATGCTTTGGCCGCTTCATCAGCCAATGTATTAACGGCAACGTGTACTCCTACACGTTGGTGTCCTAATTTATGAACTACATGGATGCACGGTAGCTTATCCTTAAGATCAGCCACCCTCCCCCACAATGTTTTGTGTTTAATGGTGTTTCCCTTTGAATCTCTAAACCCGTTCAGTATCCAATGATTGAGATATTCATTGTATGACTGGACACAGTAACACGAGTCACAGACTTTCAAAGTCTGGCTTCCTGTCTCAGTGTGTTCAAGCGCTAGAATAAGAGCTTTAAGCTCAGCCAACTGTGCCGTGCAGTCCCCTAAGGTCTGCGTGTAGGTATTGTGAGGGTGGAAAGCTCCATCTTCCATCACTCCGCACACGACTGCACAAGCTGCAGAGTATTGATGTTTAGTACCTACAGCCGGTTGTGCTGATCCGTCAGTATATATGATAGTATTGTAACTGTCTAGTGGCAAAATATTTAGAGGAGCGGGGTACTCTTGTTCATACTGGGGAAATTCTTGTGTTTGAAGTCTTGCATCGAATATATAATCGACATCAGTTGCGGTCAGAGACGTTGCCCATTGAATCCAGCGTGGATGTAATGCCTTAGCATTCGGAATGCTCGCTTTAGTGACAGCCTTTAAGGCCTGCACCGGGGAGACAACAATAATGCGTTTCCCCTGGGCAAGTGGCCTCTCTTTTATGACGGCCATCTGAACTGCTGTCAGAATCTTTTCTGTAGGTGCAAAATGTTGTTCAGCATTTGCATATAAATGTGATTTATATGCTATTGGTACCGTGTCATCCTCATTAAAGGTGACATAAGTAAATCCAAGGGCACCAGCAATTATTCTGATGACCAAGTTTGTTTTATTGTCACGTGTGTGTAAGTGTTTAGCTTCTAGCATGTCCTGTTGCATGTCCCTAAGGATGTGTGTGTGTTCAATCGTCCAGCGTCTGTTAGAAAAATTTGGCTGAAATAAGTCATAAAGTGGCTTGATGCGTTCTGCATAATCTGGAATGTATGTTCTGCCAAAATTGAAGAAACACAGTAATGACTGCAATTTCTTAAGTGTATTTGGAGGCTGTAGTTGAGCACACTTCTCTAGAAAGTGCGGGCCAGGCTCTTCCCCTCGTTTGATAGCTCATATCCCAGGAACTATACACTAAGAAAGGCTATCTTGCTTTTCTTAAAATTGAATTTATAACCAAGGCCTGCAAACCCCAAAATGATCAGATCGACCCTCGCAAGATGAATGTCGAGGAAGTCGTCTATGTCATCCACATAGGACAATGCCTCGGAATCAATATCATGTAATATTGATGTTACACAGGCTGAAAACAGGCCTGGGCTATTTTTATAGCCTTGAGGTAAACGACAAAAGTGTTTCTGAGAGCCAAATGAAAATGCACTTAGGTTCCTACTCTCATGTGCTAAACTCTGGCAAAAAAATCCATTAGATATATCTAATGTAGTTTTATATTTTTTACGCACTATATTGTTTATCAGTGCTGTGCTGTGTGAATTTTGTATAGCATACGTGCGTGTATGACTATTTAAGTGTCTATAATCAACTACTATTCTATATGAATGATCTGGCTTTGAAACGGGGAATAATGGATTATTCATTGCAGACGTACAGGGCTCAATTACTCCCTGGTACTCAAGTTGTGATAGGATCTCTTTTACTGGAGATTTCGCTTCATGTTTAACAGGGTATTGTGGCTGCGGTTGGGGTGTAGACCTAACGGGAATAATATGACAAGGAGACTCCTTGTCCCAACCTACATGATTGCGGTATAGTGCAGATGCCTGAGCTAAAGCCCATTCAGCAGCACAGGCTCCTTTTGCTGCTTCCGGAACAAGATCGGAGAAAGAAGGCAAAATGACATCTTCCCCATGCGTTAGTTTGCGGACGTGTTCAGGTGACCAGTCTCTCTCGGCCAATAGGATATCACTAGTAAGTTCATCCCAAAATATTACACTAATAGTGTGCTTCACGTCTCCCTCTATCTGAATTGCTAAATCATAAACCCTATCGGGGGGAGAACGCGGCCATCCGCTGTTTCAACCGCGATGTAATCGCTAGTTGCTGTCACATCCAGATGATCTTTCAGACTCTGGCAACATATCGTGACCTCTGCCGTGCTGTCTAACAGAGTCACTGCCCACCTCTTGTTCCTCAACAGCGTTCTCAATACTACTGGCATTTTTAACTGTCAGTGCTGCCACCTTCCTCTTTTTAAACTGTGGCTTTTGCTGAGGAGTCTTTTCTTCCTTTTTAATGGTAGACTGTGGTGAGTCTTTCTTTTCTTTCACCTATTCCGGACGTCGATCCTGACGGGCCCCTCTCTCGCTACGTCTATCCGGTGCGTCCTGAAAGGAACGAGAGGGACGTGAATCAGTATATCTGTCTGGAGTTCTAATGTTCTCCCTATTTCTGAGATTATACCTCCTTTCGGAGTTCTCCGGGTGTGGAGAATCAGCTCTCTTATTTCTTCTTTCTTTGAAATCTTTTTGTTTGTCCCAGCGCTTCTTAGAGCCCTCTTGTGCCTGCTTTGTACCCTTCTTATGGGTGGTACTTTGGAACTCCAATTTTTTAGGTTTGGCTCCCAAACTATCCCGTCCTATACTAGTATAGGTATCGGAAATTATTTTCGGTAGCTGTCTCGCCTGTTCCTGGTTTGGAGTTTCCCGGAGACGCTGGCGAATTGCCAGTGCTACTGCTTCCCCTTTAATATTACTCAGTATTATTGAGGATACGGCGTCAAAGTTACGCATTCATTTCATCCCCAGATCCAGGACTGGTGCAGCCCCATGTTCATTTTGTATTTGTTTTAACACTTCTGGTAAATTGGCAAGTGTCGGGGTACCATGTGTGGTAGTATATATGGCGGCAAAGACTGTACCCCATGTGGCACAGTCATCCACTGTGGGAACCATCCCAAACAGCAAGCACAAAGTGAGCAATCTATGTTTCTCCTGTGGTCCCGCATGGGGAAACACAGCTTCTAGCTGATTCATTTTCTGGGCAATCCAGAACGGTATTTTTTCCCGTTCCGTGGGCAATTTACCCATAATAGTATGCACTGTTTGTGGATTAATCCCAGTAGCCAATTGATATCCACCAGCCACTGGCGGTGCTAGATGCGCTGGTGTTGTGTTCAATGTTCGCATTACGAACTGAACTAATCGTCTATATAATGCCACTAATTTATTATATAAAATTCGTAAATCTGCTATCGGCATATTCTGTATGCCTGGGTGGGGCGTATATATGTGACGAACATAGGCCAGGTAGGTCCCTCATTACTTAAGGGACCTAACCTCACTCTTCGTAGTACATGTGGTAGGGCGCCTTCAAACCAGTTCTGATGCTCCTGGTATGTGAGCGATATTTCATGATACTGGTATGCTTGGTACCGTAAAGGTACATTCACAACTTCAGATGTGTGAAATGTGTGTGTTCTTTGGTCAACCTCAGGAAAGGTGACCCAACAGTAAAATGTTTGGTATGATTCAGTAGCTTCTATTATCAGAGTAACATCCCCGTCCTCATCTGTAAGGCCATGCGTTAATAAATGTTGTGTTAGTGCATGTCTAGCATTTTCAGGAATGTCTATGGTATCAGCCATAGTTGTTTAGAGAAATGGAACACCAGATAGGGGAAGTATATTCCTTTTATGAGTTCGAGCTCGAATAACCTACAGCTTAATTACGTGTTACCTTTTCAGCTGAGGAGGATTCTCCCAAAGACCACGGATGTCTCCGTATAATGGTACTTAGGGAACCTGTTGTCTGTGAGACAGTGATAGTCAGGGCATCCATAAATTAGTGCCTAAACACCGTTGTTGGTGGCGCCATGTCGTAGTTTGGATGGTTGCTCTGAGCAAGACTGCTGGTTTAAGGATGACAGTACTTTTGTTTGTAGGCGACTGCGTCTTTCCTACAACAAGTCGCAACTGTTATCCCAACCTTACCGGCTCACTAGCAGCACCTCACCAGAAACACAATAGTAAAAGGTGATTTATGGCAGCTGTTTACACATGGACTCGAAAATAAGATATCTCAGGGAGTGTCGTGGTTAAACGGAGATTACCCTTTTCTCACAGATATATTCTGTCTCATACAATCACAGGCAATGACACAGATGCAGTAAAGTTATAATAGCTTTTTATTTAACATAACTGCAATTTGCGATAAATTGCATGGACTGCAATGATTAGGATAATGAATATAGCAAGTAACAGTATTGTGAAGACGAGAGTCATTGTTATGAAGACCCCCACCATTTTGCAATGCATAGAAAAGATATATTAGATGTAATATGCCCTAATACCCTAATAAAGAAGGCCTAACCTCCTACCTAAAGGAGAGCTGGGTTTGTTAATCCTAATCTGCCCATACCGTGTCCATTAGAGGAGCCCCCAACCCTTGTTACCTTGGAATGAGGTCTCTATCTCAGACTCCGCAGGGACACGAAGACTGGGTCAGTGTCAAGACGACTGTAGCATCGGTATCAGCGATGGTGGCAATGCCCTCTGGTCGGAATCCCTCTGATTATCTTTCTAAAGTGTGATGTATTTATACAGATCTACAAGGTCCCCTGACGTAGGTGTGTTCCTAAACAATAGATAACAGGGATGCTTGGGACGGCAAATAATATCAACACTCCCTCGAAAGTATAGAGAGGGAAAATCCCTAAGTGTGAACACCTACAGTTTGTTTGTCTTTGGTGCTTGATCTTGACGCGGTGACACTGATAATGTAACTCATAACAAGTGGCCTAACTATAAACAAGGCAGCCATTTTAGAAGAAATAAATAATTAAATGGGCTAAGACAGAGCAAGCTAAGTAGGTTAAAAGTCACTAGGTGACGGGGGCACAAGTCTACAAGCCAGAGGCTAAACTAACTCCTGTTATCCCATTAAAACGAACTAGGATTCACTACAACCCCGTGGTGTCGGAAAACCCCGCAACCTGAAGAGGATCCACAGAAATCGACGCACAGCCATCCCTGCATGGAAACTAAACGACGCATCACTGTGTGCAGCCCGAGAAATCGACGCACACCTCCTTTGTTTCCACGCTTCTCTCCCTCTGTGGCCCATTGCGGAGATTTTTCACGCAAACCAGGCACTTTGTGCTAAAAATAGACTTTGTTTGCTTTAAAAAGACTTAAGACACTTTATATCACTTTTCAGTGCTATCTCTACATTTACTTATTGCATCTTTGATTGTTTTGACCTGCTAATATCCGGATAAATATTATATATTTTTCTAAACACTGTGTGGTATATTTTTGTGGTGCTATATTGTGTTATTATATGATTTATTTCACAAATACTTTACACAATGCCTTCTAAGTTAAGCCTGACTGCTCAGTGCCAAGCTACCAGAGGGTGGGCACAGGACAATTTGGATTGTGTGTGACTTACCCTGGCTAGAGTGAGGGTCCTTGATTGGACAGAGGGTAACCTGACTGCCAACCAAAGATCCCATTTCTAACAATATATCAATTGCAAATCTGTTGAACTGGTGGATGAGGTACGAAAACCACAGTTTCCTTCTCTCAAGGTCCACAGAGACTTGTCTTTTGTGAACATTTCCGCTATACCAATTCCCGATGGGATTGTTTGGGATAAAGTAACATTTGATAA
This sequence comes from Pleurodeles waltl, assembly GCF_031143425.1. Lineage (NCBI taxonomy): Eukaryota > Metazoa > Chordata > Amphibia > Caudata > Salamandridae > Pleurodeles > Pleurodeles waltl. The sequence goes on from NC_090437.1 coordinate 1,264,137,595, forward strand.
ATACTGCCCGACGGAGGTCATTCAAATACCATATGTGTTTAAACTTTCAATGAACGATATAATAATACCCGGAGTTGTTTCTGATGATTGTTGATTCTATGATGACTGAATTGCAGTATTACTCTGTATTTGAAAACAAAGATGTTTATCAATCTGTGGAGAATTATGGTGATATGTGTTGCTATTGTTATTTTGGGCACCATTCATCCACAGAGCAAGTACCCTAAAGACTGTTTTTAATTACACACAATGGGAACATTGTCCGACTCCACCACAAGGGAGTTCTAAAACATACTCTGAAAAGTTTACATATTTTTCTGGGCATGATGTTAAAAATGCTGAGTCATATTATTTTAAATTGCCACCAATTGACTATAGAAGGCTATGAATATTGGTGAAGTAGATTGACTTAAAAAAGTGTGTGGGGAACTAGACATTGGCAAATACGAGGGAAGGAAGCTTTATTTAGAGCATGCCTGATACCTGTTCAAATGATATTTCTAAATGAAACTGTACAACAAACAAGTTGCTTAGACTTAGCAAAGATTAAGGAATTGAACACGCCCAGTGTTCCTGCTCCTAAAAAATTTCATAAATGGCAAAAAGATATCAATGCAACTGAAGATCACCTCGATGAATGGGCCCAGAATGGCACGTTTAATGCTTCACTGACACGTCCAGGCGGGTGGTTATTGTGGCCAGTGGATACAAATGGATGTCATAAATGCTTTATAAACTCCAAGGGGAGTTTAGAACTTGTAGGCCGGCCCCTCGCTATATATCGTCTGAACATGCGGGTATAGTAACAACATACATTGTAGGGAAACTGTGCCAGCAATGGTTAAAGAGTCCCTCACTAGATGCGGTTAGAGAACACCTCAGTCTCCTGTCTAGTAACACCGACTTGTAGGACTTCCTGTTGGGCCCCACAAAACAACGCAGAAAGCGCTTCTTATATGAAGTATATAATGAGATTTGGAAGCTTTCCCAACAAGAATCCGTGGCCCGGTTAAGGCAAATAGACCAAGAAAATTTACAGAAGGCATTAGCTGTTGTAGATAATGGGATTAATACCCTGTCTGACCCGATATACACCCCAAATAGCATTGTCTCTTCTACTATCGATATAATACAAAGTAATGTGTCTTTCTTACATTATTGACAGAGTCAACTAAGGTCCATTATGCAGTTGGGTTGGACACTTCAAACACTGAAGGAAGGTTGCATTCCCTAGCAAGATTTTAGCGCAAGGGACAAATTTTCTACATTTAATTTAATGCGACAACAACAACTAATGGCTAAGAAAGAAGCGACTAATGTCATGCTAAACATCGAAAAATTAGAAAAGTTGCATTTTACTGTTGCTGAAATATCATCTGCTGAGTGGTTAATACACTGGGTCATTAATCTGCCTATTTCCACACTTCAATTAACCTCATGCTTAAAACACATTCCGGTAGGCAGATACGAAAGGCTGGGACATAGTTACATCCATGAGGTGTGGGAGCTATCCTTCTCTTACAAATGTCTCAGTGGCATGAAAGAGGTCTTTCTTAGCAGTAGTGAATGCAAGACTTCTGTCAGCCATTCAATGGTTTGTAAACAGTTGTCCTGGCATGGGGCGTGTAACGAGTCTGCAGTGAACTTGGCTTGTTGTCTGAAGGGAGTTCCAGTCCCCTTGATTAGACCTACGTTCCAGGTGCTTTCAAACGGCAGCTATGTTCTCCTCAATGGTGAAGACTGTTGTGGGATGCGAGCCGGAACAGTTTATGTTGTTTCGGTCTCTAAGATTGTTACATGCTGCGGGAATGTACTTTTTCCTCCCTCTAGGTTAAAAGTCGTAGCTGACATTGCCCCCATATTGCTACTTCTAATGCAATTTTGACAAGTTGAGAAGACTCAAGGCTTTACTGTTCCAAAAACATGGGGCTCTCACATCTGCGAGCGAGACCTATGCACTTCAGGTGGCAAGGCCATCAGCTAAGATACAGTCCCTTTTAAGTACCAACTTTCCGAGACACTTTGAACTCGTGGGACGATTATTTAATGTGTCCAGTACTATTGGAATCAAACATTTCTTTAAGGCTGTTGGTTCTGGTGTCATTTACACCTCCATAATCGGTTGGATACCGTCAGCCATCCACTCAATATTTTCCAGTATTTTCGGGGGATTTCCAATACCTTTGGCTATAATAGTTGGCATTTTGCTGTTGCTACTTTTCATGCACAATGGCTGTCCTGCTGCAACAAGGAGGAATGAAAGCCCTCCCACCAGGGCAGCTGTGTCGTGAACACATGATGCAGTACTTTGGAGCAACACTCCTGGAGGAATTGGAGTGTGAATGATCCAGTTTTGCAATATGTGCAGCCTGTGTTTCGTGCCCTTGGTGCTCATTCGAACATGCACTGAAAGTTTGCCTTTCTACGCAGCGCTTCCTTTCATTGGACGCTGATCTGTTGATGTTCTCGCTGAGGGTTCATTACTGGACATATGCGTTGAGTATGCGTTTGCTACTGGAAGCCACTTATGAGTTGCTGTTAGACTTTTCATTCTTGGTGTGGTCTCCTTTAATTTTCTGCCTCTGTTTCTCAGGTCGTTGATGTATGCTGGACTCGGATTTTGCTGTTTTTGTTACTCTGGGCACTTTACCACTGCTAACAAGTGGTAAAGTGCAAGTGCTCTTTTACAAAATGTGTCTGTAATTGGCTTATCCATGATTAGCATATTTGATTTATTAGTAAGTTCCTAGTACAGTGCACCAGAGGTGCCAATGGCCTGTAAATTAAATGCTACTAATGGGCCTGCAGCATTGGTTGTGCCACCCACATAAGTAACTTTGTAATCATGTCTCAGACCTGCCACTGCAGTGTCTGTGTGTGCAGTTTTTAATTGTAAAGTCAACTTGGCAAGTGTATCCACTTGCCAGGCCTAAACCGTCCCTTTTCTTACATGAAAGGCACCCCTAAGGTAGGCCCTAGGTAGCCCCAAGGGCAGGGTGCAGTGTATGGTTAAGGTAGGACATATAGTAATGTGTTTTATATGTCCTGACAGTGATATATTGCTAAAATTGTTTTTCACTGTTGCAAGGCCTGTCCCTCTCATAAGTTAACATGGGGGCTACCTTTAAATATGATTAAAGTGTAGATTCCCTTAGAGAGTGGATGGACATGTGGAGATTGAGGTATCTGAGCTCACAATTTAAAAATACATCTTTTAGTAAAGTTGATTTTAAGATTGTGTGTATGACAATGCCACTTTTAGAAAGTGAGCATTTTCTTGCTTATACCATTTCTGTGACTCTGCCTGTTTGTGTATTCCCTGTCTGGGTAGGTTTGCCAGTTGGGCTGGTTGCACCTCACACTAGACAGTGACACAAAGGGCGCTAGGGTGTAGTCTGCATTTCCTGATGAGCCATCTGTGCTAGGAGGGAGGGGAGGAGTTGTCACTCAGACCTGAAAGGGCTGTGCCTGCCCTCACACAATGCAGTCTACTACCCCCTGGTGAGTGTCTGGGGCCTGGCCTGGGCAAGGCAGGATTTCACATTCAAAAGAGACTTTGATTTGAAGTAGGCCTACTTCAAATGAGAAATTGGGTATAAGAAGGGCATCCAAAACCACAGAATTTAGAACACTTTTGGAAACAAGAGGAACCTCTGCCTGGAGAAGAGCTGAGGAAGAAGAGCTGCCCTGCCTGTGACTGTGCTTTGTGGAGCTATCCTGCAGTTGCTGCTTCTGCCAGAGTAAGAGGGCAAAGACTGGACTTTGTGTGCCTTCCATCTTGTGAAGCTCTCCAAAGGTTTGATTTAGAGCTTGCCTCCTGTTGTTTGAAGTCTCAGGGACAGCAAAAACTTCTCTCTGCCAGCACCTGGTGTCTCTGGAGAGTCTCCTACTCTGCCATGTGGTGCCCATCCAGTTCCTGGGACCCTGAAAGAAGAAGCTGGCAGTCTAAGAAGAAAAAATCCACGCACAGAACGCCGTGCAGGGAAAAGATCAACGCAACCCCGATCTGCGGTTGAAAAATTGGCACGCCGCCGGCTTCGCAACTGAAAATTGATGCTCGCCTGCCATGCGACCGAAGAATCGACACACAGAGCTGGAGAAATGACATGCAGCATCGCTGACGGAGGCTGGTGAGATTGCAACCCACGCTGCGTGGTCTTTGGATCATCGTGCAGCTGGATTTCTGACGCAAGCACCGCTAGGTGTGTAAACACAATGCAAGGCCTGCCCGGACCCGAGAGTGCTGACCGGATAGACACACCACTCTCTTTCCTGCAGAGAGAAGAAACAACGCGCCCGACCCGACAAAAGGAGAAACGACGTAAGGACACATCTCAAGCCCTTTTTGACGCACACTCGCCCGTGCGGGATATTTTTGACACACCCAACGTACATTTTCACGTTAACAGTGTTAGTGTGTGTTTAAAAGTACATGAAGATTCTTTTTGCGTTTTTATTGATAACTTTACTTGTGTATTGTGGATTTTTGTTGTTTTGTTCTTGTTTTGTTTAGATAAATATTCTCTATTTTTCTAAACCTGTGTTGTGTCATTTTGTAGTGTTTTCATTAAGTTACTGTGTGTGTCGATACAAATACTTTAAACCTAGCACTCTGAATTTAAGCCTGCTGCTCGTACCAAGCTACCAAGGTGGTAAGCAGGGGGTAGATGAGGGTGATTCTCTTTTACCCTGTCTAGAGTGAGGGTACTTGCTTGGACAGGGGGGAACCTGACTGCCAACCAAAGACCGCATTTCTAACTTTGGTGATCAGTGGTTGGGATTGGACTTGTATTTGTACTTGATATACAGTGATTAAGTGTACACTACTGCATACTACTTGTCTTGTGATTTTGCTTTTCCTCTTTGGAACTATTTCTGTTCTATTTCTATTTTTGCTGATCCCTTGATTGACTTTTCTTGAACTTCATTCGGGAACTTGTTTTCTGCCTTTGAAACTTTGCACTTTTAACTCTTCATCATGTCTCAATCTGGAGATGCATCAGCTGGAGCTGCTTTTGATTTGGAAAACTTGGAGAGCTATACAGTAGCTCAGTTGGAGCAGTTTTGCAAAGATTTGACCTGTCCCATTAAGAGCTCTTCTAAGAAGGAGGAGCTACAAAAGGCGCTTAGGGCCTGGGTGACAGCCAAAGAAGCTGAGGGGCACACAGAGGAGGAACAGGGTGAGGAGGAGGGGGTGCAAGTCATTCACAGTGATGTAGTAGATGGGCCTGTTATGCCTAACTCGGGTATTGGGGATGATGTCTTCCTAGGGGAACCTGAAGGGCAGAATTAGAGCTTGACATGCTGTGCTCTATTATAGCCTAGGTAGGAATTAGTCCATTGACTCTAGTGACAATATGGTAGCATTATTTCTATGGTTCATTCTCCTTTGTCACTTTCTGAATCTTGTCATGCTGTGTTGTTATTGCGGTACATGAATTGCTATCTAAGATGCAGTCGCTTCATTAAAACGTTATTGAAACATACACTGCCTCTGTTTGTTGTTGTGTATGTGAGACTAATGTAACTGAGAGAAACGGATGAGGCCTGAGTGACCACGGTTCCCCTGAGAAATCAATTATGTCATGTGCTCAGCTGCCAAGTCATCCTTTCCTTTGGGTAGAGATGAGGCAGTGCTGGTAAGCTGGAGCAAACCAGAATTAGGGCGACAGGTGTCACCTGTAGTGGGTCAGACTCAGTCTCCCACACCGCAGGCGATTATGCCGCTCAAAATCCAATAGTCTCATTAGAATAATGAGAGCCTACGCAACAATCCTTTCTGCAGGACCATTCCCAGATTTCTTTGCCTTCTTCCTCTTGTTTGCTGACTTCCTTTTTGCCGGACTCGGCAAACTTTACTAGTGCCAAAGTGCTTTAAGCTCTCTTTCTCATTGGTGGCCCCCGATCAGCCAGATTCTTGCCCTCATTGTGCTTCTTTTTTTTATTCTTCTAGTATTTGCCCTTTGTGCCTCTTTCCTTTGCCTTAGTGCTTTCCCTTTTCTTCCTGCTTGTGCCTCATTTTTTCTTCTTCCTTTTCTCCCTCTTTTCTCCCTCTTTTTCCCCTCCTTTTTCTTTTGACTTTTTCTCCTGCTTGTCTTGCCACTGCCCATTTTCCACCTCCCACTAGACCTCCCCACTGCCAACATGCGGCCCTCACTCCTCCCAGGACCTACTTAGTGGAGACCGCAGTGCATGCACACTGCTGGCGGGCCGAAGTTGTGCCAAAATCAAGCCTGTCTTTGCCCATCTGTACCTGGACCACAGCCAGCACCAGGAACTCTGGTTCTAAAACACCCCTCAGCTACAATGCTGCTGAACTTTGAGCCCTTAAACACAGATGCCACAACAACTGCTGATGCTGCACCTTCCCTCAGTCCATTGTAGAACCTTTCTCCTGCATCCACTGCTCCTTCTGCTGCATCATCAGACTGCCTACCAAAATACCATCCATCACCATGAGAACCAACACATCACACCAACTTCATAACAACTTGCCTGCCTCTTCGTCAACATATGCTTGCTTTGAAAAAATGCCACAGAGATCTGGGACCTCATCACTACCCTCACCCCTAATGTCATCTTCCTCACTGAGACCTGGCTCACACCTGCATCCCCACCTGACATTGCCAAAGGAATACCTGACGAATACAAGATCACACACTGGGACTGCACCAAAAACCCAGAGGAGGGATCACGATCATCCACAAAGAAAACATCCACTGCACCACCAAGACAAAAGACACTATCCAGACCATGGAATAGCTCCATTTCAAACTTAAATCCGTCTGAAAAACCACCATCAGAGGCACCCTTGCCTACAGACCACCTAGGCCACTCCCCAACTCCATTGCCCCTCTCGCCAATGACTCCAAAGACTACATCTTCCTTAGAGATCTGAATTTCCTCCTCAATGACCTCAACAACACCGCCAGTCTCCTTGACAGCATGAACAAATCGGACTCACCCACAATGCAGGACACACACTGGACCCCATCCTCACCTCCAACAAAAGGGTCAAGTAGAGCCAAGGTAACAAACTCACCTGGATTGACTTCTCCATCATACACTTCAACATCTCCAGCTCCCGCACCTCCACCCCTTTGCCACCCAGAGCCCCCAACAAAGCTGGAGCAAGTATCAGGGAGCCAATGGTCCAACATCCTCATTACACTGCAAGCAATTGGAAAGAAAATGGTGCACAAGCAAGGACACCTTAGATAGGACTACCTTCAAAACTTCCCTCAACGTCTTCCACTAGCTTCTGAGAGAGACAAAGAGGAAAGCCCTAGTCCACCACATTGAGTTCAGTTTCAACCACAACAAAGAGCTCTTCAGCATCATCAGAGAGTTCGCCAATCCTGCAACCACAGAAAACAGCATCACCCCCTCCCAAGAGCTATGTGAGAGACAGTAATGTTGTTATTTATTGATGTGTTCAGTATGTGATGTTGGCTCGCGCTCCCGTTCTTTTACTAGAGTGCGAGCTGGTTGTGTCACCAGTTATGTTTTAATTGTTGGCCAGCGTTCCAGTCATGTTTCCATTCACCAAGAGACACTGTTGGCTGTGGATGGTATTCCTGGCCTGGCAGTGGGCTCCAATTATATTATACTGGAAAATAAACATCATACGCCAATACATTTACTTGTGCGGTGAAATATTACTTTCTACACAGACTCACCAACCTTTTCCACAACAAGATCCCTGCCATCTATAAGAACTTCAAGCCCAAGCCCTCAGACTTCCTTCACCTTCACGCACTCACCAAAATCTACAGAGACCACCAACTTACCTCATGGGACCACCTCACTCCCCAGGACACCACCACATCATGAACTCTGTTCCCTCAGGTGCCCACTAGGACCCCTGCCCGCACTACATTTTCACCCTCGGAAGCTGCAGGATCAGCAGTGAGCTCACCACCCTCTTCAACTCCTCACTTGCCACTGCCACCTTTACCGAAGACTGAGAAACATGCAGAAGTCAAACCACTCCTCCTATCTTTATTACTGGATATCAGGGGTAAAGTGCACAAAGGTCAATGGAAAGCAAAAAAGGCAAAATATGTGGGGAGCATCACACAAAAGGTGGTCATTTCCTACACAAGCCCTTTAAGATTATCTTGCATGACACCAGAGTGCATTCCACCTGTGTCATTCTCTCAGCAGTTCTAAAAAGATTTATATAGCCATACTGCATCTATGTTATGTCACTAGTGACTCAAGTATGGCTGTCTATATATTGTCCAGTTTAGTATGATGCGTCTCACCCAAAGCTTTGAATTATTAGTGTCTTGGTCATCTGCTGAGGGGTTGAGGGTTGCTGTCTTTGCTGGTTTCTGGTTCCCCTTCGCCTTGATTGTCCCAAAGAGCATAGATCAATTGACCAGAATTTGTGGTTTTGATGGTGAGGAAACATCTGCCTCTCCCCTTTAATATTTAAACTGCTGGCACCACTTTCCAATTCCCAACTGAGGACTTAATATCCATGCCAGCTCCATTACCACACAAGGACGCTAAGTCCCCTCACTGCCCCTAATTCCCCTGCACTGTTGAATGATTACACAGATTAAAGTTCTTATGAATTGAAGAAGCAATGATGTAATATGAATGTTGCACCTGAAGGCTCAGAGCTTCTCCGCAGCATCAAAGCTGGCTCAGTGGGTCCTCTTTATTCAGCCTCCTGGAACTCACCATCAGATGCAACTACAGTGTTATCCCTATAAAAGAGGCTAAGGGCCTGATTTAGGTTTTGGCGAACGGGTTACTCTGTCACAATGTTGACTGATATCCAGTTCGCCAAAATCTAAATTCCATAGGAAATAATGGGATTTATATTTTGGCGCACAGGATATCCATCCCTGTTGTGATACAGAAACCAATCCGCCAAAATCTAAATCAGGCCATGAGTCTAAAGGCAGAAATCACAACCCGGAAAAGGTACGACACGTGTTGGAGTAATGAGAGGGCTTCCCAAGGTAGGAATTTTGAATTTCTCCCTCTCAAAAAGTTTCCTGCTAAAACCAACAGCTTCAGTGGCACCTCGCTTATCTGACTTTTTGAAGCCTTCTACCTTTCCCTGCTGAAGAATTTTCACTTCCATAAAAAATGACTGAGGGCTAGATGTATGAAGGATTTGCAGTTCGCAATTCTCAATTGGTTGCAAATGGGTGTGCAACTAAAAAAGGGGCTTTCTGCGATGTAAGAAAGCCATTCATAATTTTTTTTGATGCAACCCTTTTATGAATTGCAAATTTTTGGGACCCAAGTTTGTGAATCACTATTATAGAATCTATAATTTTGATTCGCAAACAATATGCTCAAGGCTGTTGCAATTAGCGACTGCGTCAGAAAAGCCCGGATGCCAATGCCTTTTAGCACCAATTCAAATTAGGTGGTAACTGTGTGCAAGCTATACATGCTGGCCCAGAATGCATCCAAAGTTTCTGTAATGGCTGTATTGTATGTGATTGCGAGGAGGATGAAAATACTGGCTGCTTAGCTGAGGAGGAAGCAGACACAGGAGAGGATTTTCAGAATCAGGCTCACCATTTTCCAACAAACAGAGAAAGAGGTTTTGACAAATACAGACAAAAAAAGTCTGTTATATTGGAGATTATTGCACTTTTAAAGACACATCTAGAAATCAGTAATCTGCGCAGCATTTCTATCCCTAGCCTTGTTCAGGTGTTGTGCTTCTTACACCTTTTGGCTCTGGCAGTTACCAAGAGGTGACTGCTGTTGCTGGTGTGGGGTCTCAAAGTGTGCTTTTGTGTTTTTGCCACATATTTCTAGATGCCATGCTTCTCTGCATCAACCTCTACATTTACCTACCAAGAAATGTACAGGAAATTCAAAGGACAAAATTGAAATTTTAAAGGATTACTAAATTACCCCATGCCATAGGGTGTAGAGATGGAATACATGTTCCCATTTGTCCTCCATCCCATATTAAATATTTGTTTAAAAAGAGGAAAACACATGTTCTCCTAATATTGAAGTAGTGTGTGATACAATCAATTTAATAGCTGATATTTGTCACAATATCCAGGAAGCACCTATGACTCCTTCATATTTAGGATTGGTGGAATATAAAGATGGTTTGAAAGAGAGGAGTTTGATGATAGCTATTATTAGGTAATGATATTAAAGATAATTACTCTCTTGTTTGTGCTAAACAAAAGAAAAATAAAAGAAAGCTCACAGTTATTTTTTTCAATCAATCAATCAATCAGTATATTTGTAGAGCGCACTACGACCCGTGAGGGTCTCAAGGCGCTGAGGGGAAGAGTGCTGCTACTGCTCAAATAACCAGGTTTTGAGCCGCTTCCTGAAAGTCAGCAGGTCTGCGGTCTGTCGTAGGGGCAAGGGAAGGGTGTTCCAGGTCTTGGCGGCGAGGTGGGAGAAGGATCTGCCTCCGGTATTCCCTCTTCGGATGCGGGGGACGGTGGCGAGGTTGGCTGAGCGGAGTTGGCTGGACGGGGTGTAGAAGGTGAGTCGTCTGTTGAGGTAGGCTGGACCGGTGTTGTGGAGCGCCTTGTGTGCATGGGTGAGGAGCTTGAAGGTTATCCTTTTGTTGACGGGGAGCCAGTGTAGGTCTCTCAGAAGGGGAGTGATGTGGCTGTGGCGGTGGGCATCGAGAATCAGGCGTGCGGAGGCGTTTTGTATGCGTTGCAGTCGTTTTGAGGAGTTTGGCCGGGGCTCCTGCGTAGGGGGCATTTCTGTAGTCAAGTTTGCTGCTGACGAGGGCTTGGGTGACTGTTCTTCTTGTATCTGTGGGGATCCATCTGTAGATCCTGCGGAGCATGCAGAGGGTGTTTAAGCAGGATGAGGAGACTGCGCTGACTTGCTTGGTCATGGAGAGTGTTGAGTCGAGGATGATGCCCAGGTTGCGTGCATGGTTGGTGGGTGTTGGGGCTGCTCCCAGAGCGGTCGGCCACCAGGAGTCATCCCAAGCTGAGGGGTTGGCGCCGAGGATGAGGACCTCCATCTTATCTGAGTTCAACTTCAGTTTGCTGTTCCTCATCCATTCGGCGACCGCCTTCATTCCTTTGTGGAGGTTGGATTTGGCGGTGAGGGGGTCCTTGGTGAGGGAGAGGATCAGTTGGGTTTCGTCAGCGTAGGAGATGATGTTGAGGTTGTGTAGCCGGGCGATGTGGGTGAGCGGGGCCATGTAGACGTTGAAAAGTGTAGGGCTGAGGGACGAACCTTGGGGAACGCCGCAGATGATCTTGGAGGCTTCGGAGCAGAAAGGGGGGAGGTGGACGCTCTGGGTTCACCTGGAGAGGAAGGAGGTGGTCCATTCCAGAGCTTTGTCTCGGATCCCTGTGTTGTGGAGGTGTGTGCGTAAGATGCGGTGGCAGACGGTGCTGAAGTCGGGCGAGAGGTCCAGGAGGATGAGGGCTGCGGTTTCGCCGTTGTCAAGCAGGGCCCTGATGTCGTCGGTGGCGGCGATGAGGACGGTTTCGGTACTGTGGTTGCTGCGGAACCCTGACTGGGATGGGTCCAGGATGTTGTTTTCTTCAAGGTAGTGGGTCAGTTGTCTGTTGAAGATCTTTTCGATTACCTTGCCGGGAATAGAAGCAGGGAGATGGGACGGAAGTTCTTGAGGTCTCTCGGGTCCGCCATGGGTTTCTTGAGAAGGGGTTTGATCTCAGCATGCTTCCAGCTCTCGGGGTAGGTCGAGGTCTCAAAGGAGATGTTGATGACTTTGCGGAGGTGGGGTGCAATGGTGGCGCTTGCTTTGTTAAAGATGTGGTGCGGGTATGGGTCTGACGGAGATCCAGAGTGGATGGTGCCCATGGTTTTGATTGTGTCGTCTTCGTTCACGTTGGCCCAGACGAGCAGGGGGTCGTAGTTGAAGGTGGGTGGAGAGTCTGAGGAGTCGGTGATTGGCTGGGTGGTCTGGCTGTTGAAGCTGTCATGGATGTCTGTGATCTTGTAGTGGAAGAAGGCGACGAGGGAGTTGCACAGGTCTTGTGAAGGTGGGATGTCGTTTGTGCTGGAGCTGGGGTTGGAGAGTTCATTCACGATGTTGAAGAGCTCCTTGCTGTTGTGTGTGTTGTTGTCCAGGCAGTCTTTGAAGGAGGTTTTCTTGGCAGATCTGATGAGGTGATGGTGATTGTGGATGGCGTTCTTGAAGGCGGCGTGTTTGTCCAGTGTCTGTTCGAGGAGCCACTTTCTCTCCAGTTTCCGGCAGGTTTGCTTGGAGGCTCAAAGGTCCGAGGTGAACCAGCTGGATCTCTTGTTGGCACCTCTGTTGGATGGTTTATTGAGCGGGGTGAGAGTGTTGGCACAGTCGTCGATCCAGCGCCAGAGGTTGCAGGCTGCGAGGTCAGGATTGGTGGGTTTGGTTTTCGGGCAAGGCTGGTATTCAGCTGGTCTTGGCTGATTTTGCTCCAGTTGCGGCGGGGGATCTGTTGGGTGTGGTGGTGCGTGGTGTGTTTCTGGAAGGTGAAGTGGATGCAGCGGTGGTGGGTCCATGGGAGTTCTGTGGTGTGGCTGAAGGTGACGTGGGGGCTAGCGGAGAAGACGGGGTCCAGCCTGTGGCCAGCGGAGTGTGTTGGGGTAGTGATGAGCTGTCTGAGTGCGAGGGTGGCGAGGTTGTCGATTAGGGTGGTGGAGTTGGGGTCGTTGTTATTCCCCAGGTGAAAGTTCAGGTCACCGAGGAGGATGTAGTCGGTGGAGGCTAGGGCGTGCCTGCTGACGAGGTCGGAGATGGAGTCGCAGAACTGAGGCCATGGTCCAGGGGGCCTGTAGATGAGGGTTCCTCTGAAGGTGGTGTTGGGGTTGGTGTGGATGTGGAAGTGCAGGTGCTCGGCTGTGCTGAAGGTGTCTTCGGTGCAGGTTGTAACCCTGATGGTGTTCTTGTGTACGATGGTGATTCCGCCTCCGGTTCCGTTGGTGCGATCTCTGCGGGTGATCTTGTAGCCATCTGGAATGGCTATGGCGATGTCTGGGGCCGAGGAGGCATTCATCCAGGAGTCCGTCAGGAAGGCGACGTCCGGGGTGGAGGAGTCGAGCAGGTCCCAGAGTTTGATGGCTTGTTTGCGTGCGGAGCGGGTGTTTAGTAGGATGCATCGGAGGTAGTTGCTGTCCGGTTCAGCCGGTGGTGTGGCGATTTCGAGGCTGGTGAGGCTGCAGTTCTGGCAGGTGAAGGGTCCCTGGGTGTGGCCAGGGGAGGCCAGGAAGCAGGCGTGTGCTAGTCCGCTGAGTTCGCGGAGGGTGCTGGCGGTGTGCGTTGCTGGCCGTGGTGGTCTTGGGAACCAAGAGTCCTGGCGCTGGGCGCGGTCTGGACACGGATGGGCGCAGATGGACTTGTCTTAGGCGTGCCTTCGGCGCACCAGCGGCACGGCCGCGCAGCAGCTGCCATATAAGGGGAGGTGGGAGGAAGGGGCAGCAGGGAGGAGGGAGGGGGCAGCAAATGGATGAGCGGGTGCGGGGCCGCAGGGACACAACAGCGGGGAAAAAGGAATTTGAAGTGGAGGGAGGGGGGCGGGCCCAGGGACGCAGCAGTGGGGAAAAAGGAATTTGAAGTGGAGGGAGCGGGACTGCAGGGACTCAGCGGCGGGGAAAAAGGAATTTGAAGTGGAGGAAGGGGGGTGGGGCCGCAGGGACGCAGCGGCGTGGAAAAAAGGAAATTGAAGTGGAGGGAGGGGGGTGGGGCTGCAGGGACGCATAGGCGGGGAAAAAGGAAGTTGAAGTGGAGGGGGGGCGGGCCGCAGGGACGCAGACGCGGGGAGACCAGGGCAGAAAAAAAATAGGGAACCTGGAGCATGCGGTGCAAGGGAGTGGCCTGCCTGAAGCTTGTTTCAGGTAATAGTGTGTATGCCCTACGTCACTGGTTTAGGGCACCAAACATATCCCCCACAACCCAAAATGAAAGATGATACAGCACAGTTCATTTTTGCACAACGCCTGAGATAGAGAGGACATTTGGGCTGTTGCAAGCTTGTTTCTGGCACCTACAGAAATGTAGTGTTGCCTTACAATATGCACTGAAACTGCATGTAAGATAGTGGCAACATGTGCGATTCTACACAATACTGCGACCAGGAGAGGCCTACAGATCACCTTGTTAGACTTTGGATTTGGCGGATGAAGATCTTGAGTCACCTGTCCAACAGCCTACAGAGGAGAGTAGAGCAGTGGGGCAGAGACGGCAATAGGAACCACATTGCCAACAATTAAGTCATATGTGAAAGTACGAGTAAAATAACATGTTCAACCCTTGTTTAATGCTTCAAAGTTCAGTAACCTTTATTTGTCAGGGTTTCTTTACATTTTGTAAACCAATTTTTAACTGCCAAATGCAAATGTTACATAATGTTCACATCCAATGCCAGCTACATCACCCAAAACACAAATACAGTGCACTATTGGTACTTCCTGTACTGTGCCCTTCGTTGCTTCTTGTGGATTTGTCCTGAATGGGTCATGCCGACCTGTTGAGCAGCAGGATTATGGCTGCTGCTGCATTGCAGTGAGTGTGCCTCTGTGGCAGAGATGCTGTTGATGCTGTGAATGTCCTCACTATCTTGAGGTTCAGCAGCTTCCCCACTAGCTATTTTGGCATTTTGTAGTGTCTTGACTCTAAAGGTGATTGGCCGAAGCCCCTTACACCGTCACCACTAAAGTGGCCTTTTTCCAACTGGAGAGTTACTGTTGGCCTGGATATGGTTGAAGCAGAATGTTCCAGTCTCCCAATTGAACAGCTTAAAGCATCAATTCTTACTGCCGTGCCTCCCTCTCTACACTTTTGATTGGCGTCAGTATCTCCAATCTGGCTGCTTTCCTTGTTTGAGATCCTGGAAGTGTTTTTTTTTAGCATTTGTGGTTTCACTGCAATTTGTGATATGGGTCGGAATTTTGGTATTTGCAAACTGAGATTACCCTAAAAAGAAGCAACTACTTTCTGAGTTGCAAATTCTGAAGGACAAATGTATGTACATGCTGATCTGTGATTTACTAATTGCGATTTGCTAAAAATTACCATTTGGAAATCACAAATCAGTACTTTCATACATTCTGCCCTAAAGCCCAAACTAAAACGTCTGATTGAGCCAAATCGGGTTGCTGTATCCAATGAGGGCTCTATCGCATTGAACCTCAAATCGCACCCAGGCCCAGGCCCTGGTCTACTGTGACCATTGACAATCGTTAGCACTTTGAGCGTTTAAGCACAATTTTTAAATTAGGTTTTAAAAAGTCATATCTCCCATCCCCAATTTTTGTTGTTATTTTATTCATAAAATGTTACTCTATTTTTCTAATACAGTTTGAGTTATTTATTCCTTGGTGTTTTATTACTGTTTTGGTGCATCATAAATATTTTACAGTTGCCCCTAACTGAATCTGTCTGCTCTGTGTCATAGCTTACAGTGTGTTGAAATCAGGTTACTTTAGTGACTTTGACAATTCAGCCACCCCAAGTAATGAATCCACCTTCTTACAGATCCACAAACAAATAAATGATGTGAAGGGTCATTGAGCCAAATGTAGAGCCAAAGTCTTAGAAGTGCTGTCTCACCACAATAACCTATGAGTATTTGGAAGGGACAAAAACTCAGATGTGGCAACCTTCTGGAAGACTGTCTTTTGTGGTTCACTCTGACAAAAATTACAGTTGTTACCCGAGTATGGCTTCCACTCCCTCTTAACCAATAGCCCAATTTCCTACAACTGTAAATTGTAGAGTTGATATAAAGTATAATGCAAAAACATTAAGGCTATTACTATGATTTAGCACGTGTGGTTGCAAGATACTCAGATGTAGAATGATATGCAAAGAAGCACATAAGAAGCACATACAACTGTAACAATCAACTATCACATGCATAATTATTTTTGTGCCAAAGGTTGCAGTGAGTTGAGTGCCAAATGGATTTGCCTCGTGTAACATCAAACCCACAATAATTCATAAAAAATGGGCATAATGAAGTGGGACAGGGGCAAAAACTCACAGGATTCCTAGCACAGCCAGATCAAACAAAAACATGTTAAGTAGTATGATCTGGACTTGCAGAGAATCCTAATGCTCAATTAAAATGTGTTCCAACTATCCAGTCATCAGGGCTATTCAGAAACTATTCACCCAGGTAAATTACACTTATGAGTAAATTAACATGTGTAATTTATTCGTACACTTTTGAATAACTTTACTACTTCGGGTTCATATAATCAAAGTGTAAAACTATTCTAAAAGTTTAACTCATATGTCTCCACCCCATAGAAAAAGGGGTGGGGCCTAACTTACAGGTGTAAGTTACTACAAAAAAGGTAATAGGCCTTGCAGCACAGATGGCCAAACCCTGGTAGTTGACCCCCCCAATAGAAAATAATGGAGGGAGGAAATTAAAATAAAACATCAAATGAAATAATGTTACATTGAATAACATTGATTAAAAACGTTAAAAATATAAATAAATAGATTATGTTTAATTATTTAGAAATTATATCAATAACATTTTGCATTTAAAAAATAATATGAAGTACATTGAATTTAACATATAAGTAATCTAGCATTAATTGAACTATATGTACCATTTCTAATAATTTGTAATGCATAAAATGTCTATATATGTTTTTACACTAATATTTATTATAAACATATTTTTATAATTTGTAAGTATTTAGTAATGAGTTTTATTTTTTCCCACACTGTACCACGTGGAGATCTTGATCCAGATTGCAGTATCCCAGTGGAACAATATTCAGAAATGTTTTAAAAAGTTCAATAAACTTGAAAAAAGCTATTTAAAATATTTTACGACAAATATTAATGTAAATCAATGTTACACATTGGTTTTAAATGTATAAATGTACAACTAAAGGAATGCTTTTTGAAGTTTAAATTAAAAAATAAATTCCCACATACAGTTTAAATTGTTTTTAAAGTGATGTAAAGAATGTATTGAAAGTAATTGTATTTGAATGAAATGTAGTTTTATTGTTTTAAGTTAATTAAATATTTGATAGTTAAGGTAAAATATGTGCTATATTTATACATTTTTAAACATTTATTACATTTATTCATATTTTTAACTATTTGAAATATTTTCATTTTATTTACTTGCACATTATTTCTCATGGAGTTTTATTTTAGGTCCCTAACTCCATTATTTTCAGGGGGCGATTTGCAGTACTTGTGGTTCGCCATCCGAGGTGCTAGGCTTATTGTGGATCTAATCTACAGTACTTTATTGCTCGATAGGTCCTCATTTTTTGGTGTAGTAACTATAGAACTGCAGTTTGTGAATAGCTATAGTCTTACTCTTTTGTGGGTGGGTTGGTGCCCCTTATCCTCCTTCTGACCCTCCCTGATCCTCCGTAAACCGCTCATCATTCCTCCATAATCCCCTCCCATTTATGCTTAAGTATACCCCATTTTCCAGCCACTCATGTGCGTCCATCCCACATTTACTACTGAAATGTATACTAAGGGGCACATTTATTAATATTTAGGACCATATTTATACTTTTCGACGCACAACTGCGGCAACGCAGTTGTGCGTCAAAAAATGTAACGCCGGCTAACGCCATTCTGAAGCGCCATGCGGGCGCCGTATTTATTCAATGACGTTAGCCGGCATTAGCCGGCGGAGCTGCCTGGTGTGCGTGAAAAAAAATGACTTACACCAGGCAGCGCCGGCGTAGGGGAAAATGGAGCTTGGGCGTCAAAAAATGGGGCAAGTCAGGCTGAGGCAAAATTTTCGCCTCAACCCGATTTGCGCCATTTTTTTTTACTCCCAACCCCCATTGAAATGACTCCTGTCTTAGCAAAGACAGGAGTCATGCCCCCTTGCCCAATGGCCATGCCCAGGGGACTTAAGTCCCCTGGGCATGGCCATTGGGCATAGTGGCATGTAGGGGGGCACAAATCAGGCCCCCCTATGCCACAAAAATAAAATAAAAAATACTTACCAGCACTTACCTTAATGTCCCAGGGGTGGGTCCCTCCATCCTTGGGCGTCCTCCTGGGGTGGGTAAGGGTGGCAGGGGGTGTCCCTGGGGGCATGGGAGGGCACCTCTGGGCTCCTTCCGAGCCCACAGGTCCCTTAACGCCTGCCCTGACCAGGTGCTAAAAAATGACGCAAAAGCGGCTGGATGTCATTTTTTTTGACCCGCCCACTCCCGGGCTTCATTTTTGCCCGGGAGTATAAAAAAGGCGCACATGCCTCAGAGTCATTTTTTAGACGGGAACGCCTGCCTTGCATATCATTAACACAAGGAAGGTGTCCACGCTAAAAAATGACGCAAACTCCATGAACTTTGGCGCTAGATGCGTCTAACGCCAAAGTATAAATATGGAGTTCGTTTTGCGTCAAAAAAACAACGCAAATCCGGCGCAAACAGAGTATAAATATGGCCCTTAATGTTGCACAGCAAGCACCCTTGCTGCGCTGGCTGAAATGCACCATATTTAACATAATATGGCACATTCCTGTCCTTTCCTAGTGCTAGCCCTCTTTTGGCTGCGTAGAGCCAAAGCAGGCACCCTTTCACCGTGGTGCGAGGGTGCCTGAGTTGCAGGCAAGATTGTTTTTGTGCAGGAAGGTTCACTTTCCCCACAAAAACAACAATCCACTGAGGCATTTCCATCTTGCTATGTGTGCTGCAGAATGCAGTACACATAGAAAGAGGAAACGGCGAGGGGAAATAAAGATTTCTCATCGTTACTCCTCACCAGGGGATAGGTAGCGTTTTGACACATTCCCAGGTATACCAGTAATGATGGCCCATATTTATACTTTTTGACGCAAAACTGCGCCAACGCAGTTTTGCGTCCAAAAAATTAGCGCCGGCTAACGCCATTCTGAAGCGCCATGCGGGCGCCGTATTTATTGAATGACGTTAGCCGGCGTTAGCCGTCGGCGCCGTCTGGTGTGCGTTAAAAAAAACAACGTTCACCAGGCAGCGCCGGCGTAGGGGGATATGGAGCTTGGGCGTCAAGAAATGGGGCAAGTCAGGTTGAGGCAATTTTTTCGCCTCAACCCGATTTGCGCCATTTTTTTTCACTCCCAACCCCCATAGAAATGACTCCTGTCTTAGCAAAGACAGGAGTCATGCCCCCTTGCCCAATGGCCATGCCCAGGGGACTTCTGTCCCCTGGGCATGGTCATTGGGCATAGTGGCATGTAGGGGGGCACAAATCAGGCCCCCCTATGCCACAAAAAAAAAAAAAAAACCCACTTACCTGAACTTACCTTAATGTCCCTGGGATGGGTCCCTCCAGCCTTGGGTGTCCTCCTGGGGTGGGCATGGGTGACAGGGGGTGTCCCTGGGAGCATGGGGGGGCACCTCTGGGCTCCTTCAGAGCCCACAGGTCCCTTAAGACCTGCCTTTTGCAGGCGCTAAAAAACGGCGCAAAAGCGGCCGTATGTCATTTTTTTTGACGCGCCCACTCCCGGGCGTGATTTTTGCCCGGGAGTATAAATCCCACGCACATGCCTCGGAGTCGATTTTTTAGACGGGAACGCCTACCTTGCATATAATTAACGCAAAGTAGGTGTCCACGCTAAAAAATGACGCTAACTCCATGGACTTTGGCGCTAGACGCGTCTAACGGCAAAGTATAAATATGGAGTTAGTTTTGCGTCGAAATTGCGTAAAAAAAAACGACGCAATTTCGGCGCAAACGGAGTATAAATATGCCCCGATATATCTTGGAATGCACCAAAATCCATTGGTAGATGCTTTGGAACATCCACGCTCCACCCATTGAACGCTGCCCTGGGGCAAAGTAATGTGGGTGCAAGGGAGACTCAACCTCTTGATAAATATACCACTAAATGTGCGCAGATTCAGCAGTTGGGACAGACAACATTTTTTGCACAAGGATGGATGATAAAATCATGGGCTTGTGATGAATTACAAATACGCTGGTGTATTATTTTGAGACACACAATGCAGCAATGTAGATTTCTACAAACCACCACACTGCGCTAATCATGAAAAATCTTCACCTAAAGATGTTATTATCATGTGAGAAGAAAAATTCACCCATGGAGTACTGCAGATGATAAATAAAAAATTCACAATTTTTTCTCCTCCCAATCTATTAAGAAATCAAGAATTATCACAGTGCCAAGTTAACCTAAAAACGACCCCTAAACTCTGCAACCTCGTAAAAGAAAAAAACCCAACATCAACCCCAAAGCTGCTACTTACAAACCCAAAACTGGAGCGCTAACACAGCCTACGTGTTGGACTGTTTTTCGGACAAGACAAGTCCTTCAGGTATTCCTTTGTCATTAACAAAAATATCGAATTCATTATTATTTAGCATTTTGTATAAGCAGTTTCATTTGTACGTGTTTTAAATGCGTCATTGGCGATGGTGAGTAATTACATAGTCGGACAAGAATTCTTTATTCTATTGCTTTTTGGGAGTGCTCACGTAATACTATGTGACTAAAATGTGTTTGTCCTTAATCCTCCATAAACCCCTTATCACTCATCCATAATGCACGCCCATTTTTTTCGAGGTGAGGAAGCAGTTATTTCTTGAAAAAGGAACCGTCGTCCTTTTGTAACCCGCCGGAAACAGAATTGTGTGCAGTTTCAGATTTGTCCGCTAGATGGTGGTGCAAGACAATAAATATTGACGACAGTTGGCTACTTAAATTATTGCATTACTACTATGAGACAGAGGTAAAATAGCATTTTATTTACAGAACATCATTTGAACATGAACAAAAATACAGGCTCGTATTTATACTTTTTTAGCGCCGCATTTGCTCCACTTTTTGACGCAACAGCGGCGCAAATTTACAAAATACAATTGGCCCATATTTATACTTTTTGACGCTAAACTGCGCTAACGCAGTTTAGCGTCAAAAAGTTTTGCGCCGTCTAACGCCATTCTGAAGCGCCATGCGGGCGCCGTATTTATGGAATGGCGTTAGACGGCGCAATCAGACCGGCGCTGCCTGCTTTGCGTGGGAAAAAACCACGTAGACCAGACAGCGCCGGCGTAGGGGGAAAATGGCGCATGGGCGTCTTAAAATGGGGCAAGTCAGGTTACGTCGAAAAAATCGTCTTAACCCGACTTGCGCCATTTTTTAACGACGCCCATCCCCCATCAACATGACTCCTATCATTGTAAAGATAGGAGTCATGCCCCCTTGCCCAATGGCCATGCCCAGGGGACTTCTGTCCCCTGGGCATGGTCATTGGGCATAGTGGCATGTAGGGGGGCACAAATAAGGCCCCCCTATGCCACCAAAAAAAAATATAAAAAATAAAAAATTATACTTACCTGAACTTACCTGAATGTCCCTGGGGTGGGTCCCTCCATCCTTGGGGGTCCTCCTGGGGTGGGCAAGGGTGGCAGGGGGGGTCCCTGGGGGCATGGGAGGGCACCTGTGGGCTCATTTTGAGCCCACAGGCCCCTTAACGCCTGCCCTGAGCAGGCGTTAAAAAGTGGCGCAAATGCGCCGTTTTTTGCCACGCCAACTCCCGGGCGTCTCTTTTGCCCGGGAGTATAAATACCACGTAAAGGCCTGGGAGTCATTTTTTAGACGGGAACGCCTCCCTTGCATATCATTAACGCAAGGAAGGGGTTCACGCTAAAAAATGACGCACATTCCGGGAACTTTGGCGCTATTCGCCTCTAACGCCATATTATAAATATGGCGTTAGTTGGCGTTAGTTTTGCGTCGAAATTGCGTCAAAAAAAACGACGCAATTTCGGCGCAAACGGAGTATAAATATGGCCCAATTGTATTTTGAAAGTTTCCGCTGCTTTTGCGTCACAAAATGACGCAAATGCGGCGCTAAAAAAGTATAAATATGGCCCCAATTCTTTAACTTCTGATTGGTAATTTTTTGTTTATTTGTTTAAAACATTATAGTTTGCACTCACAAATGCAATCAAGTTGAACAGTTATCTCTACTATTGTTAGAAACACTGTGGTATATGCTCACTGAGCAAAGGTAAGGCCCAGATTTATCAAGGGCTTTCATTGCCCATGCATCACAGAAGGCAAGGCAACGTAAGCCCCTAAGTTAGATTTACTATACCATGCAACTCCACTTCGCATGGCTCTGCGTGGCGTATTAAATCTGGAGTAACAGAAGTCATTGCAAGTCACTGGCTGGCGTTACTCTGCATGGGGAAGGCATTCCGTGGGTGGGGTATGGTTGTTCCCATGAATACACCCAAGGCATTTGGTGCATTCCCAGATTTACTAAGACTACTAAACCTGAAAAATGCGTCAAAATGCTAAGCCTTACCAGCGGGAGGCATAACAAGGAGAATTATGTTAATCTCTCCCTCTTTCTTCTTTTTCCATGTGCACTGCTTTCTGCAGCACAAACAGAAAGAGGAAAATACCTCTGGTGTTTGTTTTTGTGCAGTAAGGTTTCTCTTTCTGCCCCAAAGCAATCCTGGCTGTAATGCAGGCACTCTTGCATCATGGCGAAAGGGTGTCTGTTGTGCTGTTTGTCAGCCACAAGTGCACCAGCACAGAGAAAGAGCAGACATTTTAGTAATTATAGTGCATTCCTGCTCTCGCCATTTGACGCAGCACAACAATTTGTCTTGCTACATTGAGCTACAGCAAATATTAGTAAATCTGCCCCTCGGTATTTAGGTCCTCATAACAAGTTGGGTTATTTCACCTGCGGTGATAACTCTGGAAGATTTCCTCAAATTACAATTACAAGTCTCCCCTAACCAGGTATTTTCTTGTTCATAAACTCCTGCCCTTATAAATTCAGGGTCACAGACACCTCAGGCAGATTTACGAAGGGCTTACATTGCCCCTGAGACGCTCAGGATGACAAAAGTCAATGCACACCCTTAAACGGGACATACTGAGCCATGCAAAGTTACCTTGCGTGGCACTGCATGGTTTAGTAAATCCAGATTAATGCAAGGCAGCGAAACCTCATTCATGGGTTGAGCATGGGTGTTCCCATCCATTCACTCATGGATTTTGACACAAACCCAGATTCACTAAGGTCAGTAATCTTGGGTTTGTGTCAAAATGGTACACCAAGTGAGGTGAAACAAGGAGAAATATCTTTATTTCTCCTTGTTATTTCCTCTTGCCATTTATGCTGCATTCTGCAGCACACTTAGAAAAAGGAAAATGTCTCTAAGGATTGCTTTTCTTCAGGAAGGTATCCCTTCGTGCACAAAAACAATCCTGCCTCTAGCACGTATCGGCATTAGGGAGAGAGCAGAAATGCATCTTAGCAGATATGGAGCATTTCTGCTCTCTACCTGTCCCACAAAGCAGTGCAGCAAGTTGTCTTGCTGTGTTATTTTGCATGACGTCTTAGTAAGTCTGCCCCTTGGCCTTCGCTGCTGCAGGGGATAGGGCTGAAAGCATCAGTACAGCCCGACCTCCACTGTTCCAGCAGCAGAAGGGAGAAAACAATGCTTCCTCCAGACAAGTATTCCTTGCAACCTCGGTCCGCCACCACACCCCTCCTCAATAACCCTCCCTCCCTCCCTCCCTTTGCCATTTGCCACCTGCTCAGAGCAGGCAGATGTCAAGGTTTTTTTTTTTTAAATGACAATGGGGAAAACTGCCAGTCAAAAAACCAGGCCCAAGCACTTATTCTGCCCCCTCAGTATTCCTGCATTAAACTCTAACCACTCGAAATGAGGTAGATATCGTCCAGGAAATAACTGTTCTACACTCAGACACCACTTTAAGTCAGGTCAACAAAGCTAACCAATCTATGTGTTTCTTTTTAGGACAACAATAGCTCCAAGGTGCCAAACAAGAGACCTTGCAAGTTCTGAGGAAATAAAACAACAAGCATTGGCAAATGCATTAGGTTTCCCGTGATTAATAATACTTTTTGTTTTAAGAAGTTAGGCGAATAGATGTGCATTATAAGTTACTGAAAGAGTGTTCAAGTGCTATGACTTGTTGAAGTCATGCACAAGGCTCCCTCTCGTCCCTGGGAGAAACTGGCTCCACACATCCATGACACACAGTGCACCATCACCCCCTTCAGATGCACACATTCCAGTACATCATTCGTTGCTGCCTATACGACTCCAGAAAGAACTGCCAGGCCCAAATTGCCAGACCACGTCTGGGTCTTTAGAACACACATGTTTTAAGGTCAGAAATGTGGGTAGACCTATTGTAAAAACAACAAACACTTTCGACTAAGAAGGGGTTCTCATTCTGCTAACCTGGTGGAGCTTTTGAGAGCCAAGCAGAAAGGGAAATCTCTTCACCAGCTACGGAGAATACTTAATAGACTCTTGACCAATACAACAGGATAAGGGAAGGTATTCAAAACTATTGAAAAGTGTTATAAGGTGTAAAATTTGAGAGAACAATTTGTAGAAAGGAAGTCAGTTCCGGTTTAAACCTGCTTGATAGAGAGTGGGTGAACATTGTTACGTGTGTTGACATCTGTCAATGGATTAGGCTCAGCTTTGCTGTTCAAGAAACATAGGTTCCAAAGATAAAACAATAACACTGACGGCCAGCCGGGCCTCGTATTTAGGCATTTCTAGAAGTAATTGCATGCTGAGGTATATCCAGAGGCCACTTTTCACATTCCTAACTAGGCGACAGGGACGAGAATAGGAAAGGAATTACACTTTGCTCTGGGTTTGACCTAACTTTTCAGTGGCACAACTTTTAAAAAGTTGAAACAGAAAAATAAAAAGTAACAGACACGATTCAGCCAGGAAAAATGCTGGAGATGAAAGACTGATTAGAAGCAACATAGTTTATTCATTTCATTCATACTTTTCATAGGTGAACGAAGGCTAATAAACCTGTCTTAATTCCAGGAGGTCATTATGTGATGGGCAGTGATTGGAGAATCCTGTAGGCAGATAAGATCATGTGGAACATTAGCACTCTTCCCTTATGAACTGACACTCTGCTACTCACCGTGCATCGTTTAATTCTCCCCGTCAGTGATACCCAACGCTCTGCTCAGCCTCACTAAACCATCGCACACTTTTTATGAAATCATGCAAATGGTTTAATGTGAAGCCCAACACTCAGAAGACACCACCCTTTAGATCGCTTTCCACTTCCCAATCCTGGTGATGGACTTCAGGGAATAGCACAAAGGAGTGATGATGACATTCTGACAAGTGACAAGTGTCCCATCTATTCACTGCTAATCATTGTGATAGTGCAGTGGCGGCCAGCAGTTTTAGGTGGGAGAGGGGCGGGTAGGAAGCACACTCACACTTTCACACACACGCACGCACATCCATTAACAACACTGATCAACATTCAAGCATGCACGCACGCACCAAACATTCATTAAAAAAGATCTCACACACACACACACTTACCTTCAGCCTCGGAGGTCCCAGGAGGGCTGGGGCTGCTGCCAACCTTAGGTCAGCCAGTGAGGGAAGGCAGCAGTCCCAGCCTCGTCACAGAGTGGGATGTGGTCAGTGAGTCTGCTGATCCCACCCCACTCTGTGACGAAGTGTCATTGATTGACACTCGCCCTGGGCGCTTCAGGGCTTAAACCTGAAGCACCCAGGTCAAAGTCAATGGGTGACGCTTTCCTCCTCACCCGGGGGAGGGCCTCGAGGCACCTTTGCTGAGCGGAGGAGGTCACGCCCATATGAGCTGTGACCTCGAAAGCCCAGCATAGATCAGCTCATGCAGCCAGGAGTCTGCGCAAATTGCGCATGTCTGCTCCTGGCTGCCTGACCTGAAAATGAAGAGTGTCTGTCAGGCTGACCTTTGCTCAGCCTGACAAACACTCTTCATGAGGGGCAAAAGGTGGGGGGGCGTGGCCCCTCTGCCCTAATGGACGGGCCGCCCTCGACTCAGTGTACTGAGCAAGCCTATGTTGTTGATCTTCTGCATAGTTCAGTAGCTCATCGACACAGAGATGACCCTTTTCAAGCACCTTTGTGTAGTAAGGGAGCACAGGGTATCCCCAGTTGGGAGGCTGTGTGTATAATTGTTGAAACAACCTAAAAACGATCTGACCGTTTGTATCTGGAAACAGAAGGTGTGCTTTTGTTGCTTATGTCTTACAATCTTGAGACTCTGAAGGGTGATTAGGGCCAGAGGAATTATGCAATTCTGCGGCCGTAGCAAACAAAGGATGTTTTAATCCTTAACATACCAATTATTACTTAAACTTGGAGGTGGGGGGCTGCCGGGCTGTTTTGCTCTGTGCCCCAGGTATTCTGAGGCCCGCTTTCCTTTTACATGTTTTTATATAATAAACGAAAGACCTGAACTGTAAATTCCTGTTGCAGCTACTGCTGCATTACATCTAGGTGGCGCCAAATACTGCATTTTCCCTTCACCCAGATGAAAATCTTCTTGAATATGAGCTGCCCTGTGGATCATAGAGCAGCCTCACCAAGGTTATAGTTCCCAACATTACAACAGTGTCTGGCATGCCTTGACCGAGCCCCTATACTCTCTACGTTGCTCCTCAGCTTCTCCTGCATCCCTGGACATGGCCTTGCAGGCAGGCATTTTTTCAAGTGGATTCTGTGTTAGGAGCTGATTGTACTTTACTGATGGTTACCGCAGTCTGTGGTTTTCAAACTAACAGCAGCTATACTGAGCATCTGGGAGGCAGCATTTAGGGAGATAGCATGACAAGCATGATAAGAGAAGAAAATTAGCAAAAAGATAAAAATAGAAATTATAAGACACTGTAGGAAGAAAGAACAATGTAGAAAACCTACTGAAAAGGAAAAGACATCGAAAACATGAAGAAAAAGGAAACGTCAAAAACACAAATTAAAGGAAAGAGACGACAGATAAAAACTAGAGTGGGTCCCTGCTTCAGCCCCAGGGGAACTGGCGAGTGTGCATTGCCCTGGGGAAACTGGGGAGTGCTGTTGCGATGGGAGCGATGTGCTTCCCACAAAGCAGGCAGAACTGGGATCACAAACTCTCCACTGAGATCAGCACAGCACACTTAAAAGAAGTTCCACCAAAGTGGATGAAAACAGTACATGGGCCTCAGGACACTGATAAGAGCAAACACATGAGGAACAAACATTGGTAAATGCTGGAAATATGTTACAGCCAATAGAAATAGTGAAAAAAAGTGGCAAGCACAGGAATCAATGAAAACGAAGGGTGGGGTGTGAGCCCCTTTTAAGATGTAAATTGGATACAATAGATTTCACAAGCACAGCACAAGTGCTGGCCAGGTGAAACCTACAAATAGCATGTGAGGGAGAAGTGGGTGAGAGCAGGGCATAGAACTGAAACATGAAACACATATTTTGACTCAAAAAGACATATAATTTTCTTTCTTGATATGTTCAACTTTATTTACTTACATCAAACTCATTCAAGGCTGCAGCAAGCTCGCCAATGCCAGTATGCCCCTGCTTCTCATCAGTCGGGGAGGTCGCCTGGGCTGCATTTGATATACCAGCGATGGCGTCTTGGACTTGTTTGAAAACATAGTCTCTGTTGGCCCTTGTAGCAGCCACATCAGGGTGACGGAGGAACGCCTGTGATGCAGTGTAGAGCATTGTGGCATTCTTTTTGAGCGCTCCTCGCGCGGCAGCCATTTCATCTCTACAGTGGGGGTCTTTCAGTTCCTGGTTAAAAGCAAGCAGACAGTGGAGTGAAGGGACAGGCCAATAAAATATTCTGTGAAAATAACATCAACTGCACACAATACGCAGCATTATTTCCTCACATTGTGGATAGTGTGAATCTTATTTCTCATTTCCATATTTAAAACAGTAGGGGGCAGTGTTGTTAAGCTTTTCACAGGTGTAAGCCTGATTTACTCTTGTGAAAAGGTGCTTTTTCACAGCTTCTTTAATAATGATACAGCTCAACTTTAAGCATGTGCAACATATACACTAATGCAGTAGATGATCTAAGGAAGTGTCAGGTAAGTAGCCAGGGGCTTCCAGTGCATCCACAATATATTAGTTGATATTCCCAAAATCTTTGCAATACATTTCCCGTATTCATCTTCACAATAAATTGCCTCTTAACAGTTGAGCTGTATATGTTGAAGTAAGTGTAAGCCAATGCAAAAAATTGTGTACAAATCAAATGGAAAGTTCAATTCTGCAAGATACAGATCCTAAGCATAATGCATAGAGTATAGGCACAAGACAGGCAACATTGCCATGAGTGCAGTAGATTTGTTTGAGTCAGAGTCAGGGTTCTCTGCTGGTAATCTCTGCCCAGCTCATCACCCTACTGTTGGTTGAGTTTGCCTAATATCCCTTACTCTCCTCTTGGGACTCTGTTCCCTCATTTCAGAGTCTGTTTCGCCAGAGGCCTCTGATGAAGTACCTTTGGTACTCAAACCCTCATATTTCTCCTGTGGCAATTCACTGCCAAGAACGTAGTCTACAGGTAAGGATGCTCCAACAGCTATTTTGGCGATCTGACCCTCAAGTATTGCTCTGGGGAAGATCATAACCAAAGGGAGTAAGTGAGGAAATGTAAAGTCTACTTGGATCAGCCCTTCTAATACACATGTATCTAAAAATTAGACACTGCAGCATACATCAAAATATGAATGGATGTGATTGTCCAAATGCAGGATGTTGCCTTTTCTGTAAGCATGTACGAATAGGTGTATCTTAACCTCGAAGATAACACTTTCTTAAGGATCCACCATACACATGGTTTAAAAAACAATAAAAAAATCTATTGAACATATCAGAGAAGAAACACGAAGTGAGCCTGGTCTGATTAATTCAATTGATTACCCCTGTTTAGTATCATCAGTACTTTACCATCTTTCATTGAAAACATGTGACACTGTGGTGCACAAGTTATCAAATCAGAATGCTAAATAGTGGGGTCATCTTCAGGTTTTAGGACTGTCCTCTCTTGTGCTGTGGCGTGTAGCAACACTGACCCTTCTTACAAAGCTCCTTCCATCTGACTGTCCATCTTTCATCTTCCCTAATATGGTATAGTCCTCCCCTCTACTATCAGTAGCTTGGGATACTACAACGTCATTAGGGCCTATTCTCAAAGGTAAATCTACCTGTGTAGATTTACAAGTAGTAAAGATATTCCTAGGGTTTTGAGTAATTTTACTTTTGCTAGTCACAAAAGCAGAGTGTAAATTTACTTTAAAGTGTAGGCTTACATGCTATCACCAGCCTGAAAGATGGGGTGGAGCCAATTTATGAGTATAAGCTACTGAAAACGACTGATAGATCAAATCCCTCTGATAGAAAATAATGGAGTTAAAACCTCATAGGAAATAATGTTAAAGACCACCCAACAGGGGTCCCAGCATTCCAGAGCTTATAATCAAAAAGATCTAGGTCAGTCGTGCCCCCTCGAATATGCAAGTGGATATTTTTTTCTTCATGAGGACTTGGGGTGCATGCATTTTTTCTTAGTTTTCCTTTTGTTTTATAAAAGGGACTATGCAGTCTGCTGCTTATTTTCAGAGGATGGATGACCCGGCCCCTTTTATGAGACACCTGGTGTGTACATAAGGTTGCAGCCAGAGAGCGATTCCACTAATGCACAGCCCAGCTAGTTATCCATGCAACGGGCTTCCCCTGTAGCCAGAGCAGGAGCCAGCACTGTGGTTCTCCTGCCCATGCTCTGACTGTTCAGATGGGCCACCCCAATTGACCCTGGCATAGGGAACATGAGATCACCTGCCTGGTTGTTTGATCCTGGGGATTGGGTCCCCTAAGACAATGTGGAATGCGCTGGGGTCCCTGGGGCCAATAGTAAATCTTTGGAGGGTACCCTGTGCACGTCCCTACCGAGGTCAGATAAATGATAAGTGTTGACCCCCGGGGCTTGGACATCAATGGGGGAAGATTTTGAAAGGTGCCATGAAGCAATAAGGGCTTTGACCTACTCTCAGTCCCCATATGGGATTGAGCTGCTGAGCCACCCTTCTCCCACCAAGTATGGCTGATTTTGCTGGTTTGGGGTTTGTTTCACCCTTGGTGGCCAGCCCTTGCCACCACAATAAGAACATTTTATTCAGGCCTCCAGGCATTTAAATCACACTTTTATTGGGAGCTTGGTATTATGCCTCCCTGCACCAGACCTGTCCTCTGCGTACACTCCTGATGCGCTATTCTGGTTGGGGAGGTGCATCTTCCATAGCAGAGTTAAGAGCCAGTCCACATAAGTCCCAGGTAAATGATCAGGGGTCTCCAGCAGTTCTATTCCCCCAACTGTTCCTCAGGGGGTCTGGGGGCAGCTAGAGATAAAGTCATGCATTCAATCCTTTCAGGAGGGCAGGTGCTCCCTACGCCCAGTATGTCCTTGTTTTGATGTTGTCGTTCCCAGTACCATTGTCTTCACACTAGTCTCTCTCTTATGCAGGGCTTTTAAGTGGGGTTAGAAAGGTCTAGAAGCCAGGCATACTTAGCTATTTGAGGCTCCCACACTGTTCCGCCCCTATCTCAACCCCCTGCATAGCATTCTGGGATATTTTAACATGATGCCTTCAAGAGAGCTATGAAAACACCTTCTCTGGCTCCCTCAGCTCCACCCACAACTTATATAGTGACCTGTTCCCTTCCAACCAAAACTCCAAAGTGGACCTCCTCCGGTGTTTGGCGCCAGAGGTCTGTTCTTCTTCCATTGTTTTTTTGTATGCTTGAGCTTTACCGACACAGGTGCTGCATGAAAAGTTTATTAGCAGATGCATATTTCTTACCCCTCTCTTACCTTGCTGGGTAGTGGGTCAAGCACTGTGAATGGCCCTATTGTGTTGGAAGGATTGTATCCTCCTGTTGGCTAGCAGAGCATTTACCTGGCCCAGTAAAGGGACAAAGGCTGGGAATTTGATGATGACTGAGTCAGGGAAATGTGAAAATTCTTAAAGTACCATGGGGGGGAGGGAAGTAGATTTGAAAAAGGGACTCTGTCGACACTTGAGATGCAGGTTTGTCCTAAGATTGAGACTTCACTAGATGCTGCATGTCTACATGGAGCTTATCTCTCCTGTAGTGCAGATTTTGCCCATAATGTAGAATTCAGTTAAGCATCGCTGACTTTCAGTAAGCATTACAGATCTACACTATTATTGCCTGCTCACATTATATGGCCTACAGCAGGTCAGTACCAATCCATGAATGGTCCCTTCTGTGTAAGGCTACCCGTGCTGTAGTCTCACGTGCACATGTGTGCACACAGGTGAGGTTATATGTTCTCATTTAACAAGACCAAAGTCCCTTACCCTAGCTGTGCAGCAGCAGCATTAAGTTAAAAGGTGGAGAAGCAACCTCTGCCCATTAACCATGAATTCACAGTGAGTACGATTCAGGTCATGAGACTCACTCACAGAAAAAGTTAAAAAATCACATAGTCAAAATAGAAAAATCAAAGGCGATTAAATGGGCAGAACCCATTTTCTATAGGGAGAATGACATATGAAGCCCTATACATTAGTAAACCAGTTCCAATTTAGATCAAATACAATCTCAGTGTGAAAACCTGGGGTTAACCACTAGTAGGAAACAGTTTTCCTGAGAGATATATGTGTGAATTATTTAAGAAGCACAACAACAACATTAATAAACCAATAATTAAAATTTCCAAACCAAATTATTAAAAATGAGAAAGATTTAATGAACAAAACAAAATGGATAAAATGATTAGGAGATGTGCTTTATTTAATAAAAAGGAACAAAAATGCACCTAGGTAAAACAGAGATGTAAAGTCGCTGGAATTCACTCTTGCACCAAAAACACACACAGCAGTTATTAGAAAATATTTCTAATCCAGATGAACCAGGAGGCCAAGGGTTGATACATTCAAAGGCTTCTAATCTTCCAAATGCTCTTCTGAATAGACTCTTGCCACAGATCCAAGGGGAGCATAGGCCTCTGCACCCCGCTTACTACTACAGCCAATGGTCAAAGGCTGGGTAATGCCTCTCTGGTCACTATTACAGATCCCAGGCACCTAGTGAGTCTTCTTGGGTACTAGGTCACTTTCATCAGCTGGAGCTAGGCTCAATCACTTTCTGTGGACAAGGTGAAACCATAACTTTACTCACTATGTGGTGATTCTTGTCTCTACTTAAATTACTTTGCAAAATCTAACAGGCCAGTGGTTTCAGACTGCAGGCTAGATTTTCACAGGCACACTCTACTCAGTGAAGGCACGATTTAATGCCTGCAATGGGGACAGTGCATTTTGTGCGTAATATGGTGCACGAGGCATATTCAATGAGGAACAGACATCACTGCACTCCACCCCTCCTCCAAGCCCTACTTAATGGCTGCTACAACATGGATTCACCATTGGCACGCTGAAGGTGCAATAAAGATGAACCTGTCTGCGCTCATCTATGCCTGGACTATGCCCTGCACCAGGGATCCTCATCCAATGATCACCCAGCAATACTCCGCAGCACTCCTTAGGAAGCTAGGCCCTGGCACCAGTCCCCCATTTGCTGTAATGACACACCTCACACCACAGTAGGAGCAATCACCTGCATCCACTGCTCATCAATCAATCAATCATAGCATTTGTACCATCACCTCTAAGGGTATCTGGGCACTGAGGGGGCCATATCGCCACTGAAAAGCCATGGCTTGAGTCTCCTTCTGAAGCTGTTCCGAGGTTGAGGGGCAGGCTGTCCTAGGACTTGGCTTCTATGTAGGAGATGGCCCAGCCTCTGCGGTGCCTGCAATGGATGCGGGGTGTGTTTGAAGTTTAGCGAGACACAGTGCAGTTGTCATACTGGGACATAGAAGCACAGTCAATGGTTGATGTAGGACAGCCCTAGATTGTGGAGAGGCTTGAATGAAAGTGTTGGACTTTTTTGCTTATGCAGGGTCATCCCCAATCTTTTTGCCTCCTGCCTCCTATTTTTTCTGACCTGTTGCTGTTGGCTTTTCAACTCTGAGCACTTTACCACTGCTAACCAGTGCTAAAGTGCATATGCTCTCTATGTAAGATTGTATGTAATTGGTTTATCCATGATTGGCATATTTGATTTACTAGTAAGTCCCTAGTAAGGTGCACTAGAGGTGCCAGGGCCTGTAAATCAAATACTACTAGTGGGCCTGCAGCACTGGTTGCGCCACCCACATAAGTAGCTCTGTAATCATGCCTCAGACCTGCCACTGCAGTGTCTGTGTGTGCAGTTTTAACTGTAAATTCGACTTGGCAAGTGTACATACTTGCCAGGCCTAAACCTTCCCTTTTTTTACATATCAGACACCCCTAAGGTAGGCCCTAGGTACATAGGGGCTACCTTTAAATCTGACTAAAGTGTAGATTCCCTTTGGGAGCGGATGGACATGTCGCGTTTGGGGTCTCTGAGCTCACAACTTAAAAATACATCTTTAGTAAAGTTGATTGTAAGATTGTGTGTTTGAAAATGTCACTTTTAGAAAGTGGACATTTTCTTGCCTATACCATTTCTGTGACTCTGCCTGTTTGTGGATTCCCTGTCTGGGTCAGTTTGACAGTTGGGCTGGTTGCACCTCACACTGGACAGTGACACAAAAGGAGCTGGGGTGTAGTCTGCATTTCCTGATGAGCCATATGTGCTAGGAGGGAGGGAAGGAGTGGTCACTCAGACCTGAAAGGGCAGTGCCTGCCCTCACACAATGCAGTCTCCAACCCCCTGGTGAGTGTCTGGGTGCCTGGCCTGGGCAAGTCAGGATTTAACATTCAAAAGAGACTTTACTTTGAAGTAGGCCTACTTCAAATGAGAAATTGGGTATAAGAATGGCACCTACAACCACAGACTTGAGAAACACTTCTGGAACCAAGAGGAACCTCTGCCTGGAGAACAGCTGAATAGCTGAGGAAGAAGAGCTGCCCTACTGTGACTGTACTTTGTGGAGCTATCCTGCAGTTGCTGCTTCTGCCAGAGTAAGATGGCAAAGACTGGACTTTGCATGCCTTCCATCTTGAGAAGAAATCTCCAAGGGCTTGATCTAGAGCTTGTCTCCTGTTGTTTGAAGTCTCAGGGACAACAAAGACTTCTCTCTGCCAGCACCTGGAGTCTCTGGAGAGACTCCTACTCTGCCCTGTGGTGCCCATCGAGTTCCTGGGACCCTGAAAGGAGAAGCTGGCAGCCTAAAGACAAGAAAATACACGCTCAGAATGCCGTGCGGGGAAAAGATTGACGGAACTCCGATCTGCGACTGAAAAAACGACGTGCCGCCGGCTCCGCAGCTGAGAAAACGGCGCTCGCAGGAAATGCGACCGAAGAATTGACGCACAGAGCAGGAGAAACGACGCGCAGCTGGGAGATCACAACCTGCGCTGTGGGGATTTCGGATCATCGTGCGGCTGGATTTCCAACTCATGTACTGCCGTGCCGAGTTATTTTTGACCCACACCCGCCCGTGCAGGGTTATTTTTGACGCACACCAGGTACATTTATCACGCTAGCAGCGCTAGTGTGTGTTTAAAACTACTTAGAGACTCTTTTTGCATTCTTATTGATAACTTGACTTGTGTATGGTGGATTTTTGTCGTTTTGGTCATGTTTTGTTTAGAAAATATTTCCTATTTTTCTAAACCTGTGTTGTGTCATTTTGTAGTGTTTTCATTAAGTTACTGTTTGTGTTGGTACACATACTTTACACATAGCCCTCTGAACTTAAGCCTACTGCTCTGCCAAGCTACCAAGGGGGTAAGCAGGGGTTGGCTGAGGGTGATTCTCTTTTACCCTAACTATATTGAAGGTCCTTGCTTGAACAGGGGGTAACCTGACTGTCAACCAAAGACCCCATTTTTAACATTGGTGATCAGCGGTTGGGATTTGGACTTGTATTTCTACTTGACATACAGTGATTAAGTATACACTACTGTTTGAGTTCAGACCACTACGTGACCACATGCTACTTGTTTGGTCATCTTTTGCTTTTTCTCTTAAGGACTCCTTTTTGTTCTACTTCCGTGATTTTGCTGATCCCTTGACTGATTCTTTTTACTTCACTGGGAACTTATTTTCTGCCTTTGGAACTTTGCACTTGTGACCATCATGTTTCAATCTGGAGATGCAACAGCTGGAGCTGTGTTTGAAATAGAGAAACTGAAGGAGTACTCAGTTGCTCAATTGAAACAGTTCCTTAAAGATCTTGACTGTCCCACTGAGAGCTCCACCAGGGAGTGGGAGCTGCAAAAGGCACAGAGGGTCTGGGTGACAGTCAAGGAGGCTGGAGGGCACACAGAGGAGGAGAATGTGGGTGAGGAAGTGCAGAGGATACACAGTGGTGTAGTGGAGATACCTGTTACGCCTGGTGGGAGGGTCCCCAGCAGGGGTAGCAGGGTGTCATCCAAGGGTCTGACTCCTGAAGAGTTACAGGACAGACAGGCAGAGAGGGCTCGCCGTTGAAGTTCAAGGAGTTGATGATGCAAAGGGAGAAGGAGTTGGAAGAAAGGAGGAGGGACATAGAGATCAAAAAGAGGATTTGGGCTTATGAGCTCAAATTGAAGGAGCTGGAAGTCATATGGGCTGAGTGCAGCTGGAATGGTGGCAGCAACAATTTTATATCCAGTGCGGCTGAAGAAGTGCACATGCCCAGAGATGTGGTGCCCTACTTGAAGGAGGGAGTTAACACACACCAGGAGGTTCAGGGGTATGAGGTAGCTCCAGTGATGCACAGGGTCCCTGAGGTGGATTGGGGAGCTGGCATGGAGAGTCATATTCCTACTGGTGGGAGGGACACTCTGCTGACTCTAGGTCAGAGTGACAGGGAGAGGGGTTCCCCCCAGGTAGAAGTCCTGGTTATGGAGTGTGAAGACATCCCAGAAGAGTGTGGGTTAAGTGTCAGGGACAGTCAGGTACTGTCTCACCAGTCTCAGGAGGGTGATGTGGGGTGCTGTTTCAACGCAGAGTCACTGGATGGTTGGGTGAAGGGTACTTTGGTTAATTCATGTAAGGGGCTAAGTGATGTAATTGCTGGAGAGCATATGTCTAGTCCTTATTTTCCAGAGCTACGCCAACACCAGGTGGAGTGTGAGTTCTCTGACCCCAGGGAGCTTACAATGGAGGCAGACATCTGGGTGAGTACCATAGAGTCTGAAGAGGAATTTGGGGGTGCTCCTGAAGGGAGTATCCTAGGTATTTCCCAACCAGGTGAGGTAGGGAAGGATTGTAGTGTCCCAGGTAGGTTCCAGTGCAGTGGGATGGGTGAGGGACCCCATGTCCAGTATCAGAGGAGAGGGAATGGGGATGGGTTGAGGCCCAAGGTGCCTAAGATACGGTCCCAGGTCCTGGAGGGTTCCAAGAGGAAACACCAGGAGGGGAGCCTAGCCTGTACCGTAGGGCCATCTGTTGAGGGAGACCCCACAGTGTCAGGAGATCTTGGGGGGGCGGCTGTAGCCAGCGTCCCACCTGTTCTGGTGTCTGGCAGTACCACTCCCAGTGAGGGGGTGCAGAAGTTCAGACAGAGGGTTGAGAGGGGGCTGCGGACCCCAGTGGAGAACCTGGAGGGTCAGGGTTCAGCTCTGAGAGCAGAGTGTGCTAGGAATGACCTTGGTGAGACCATTTCTGGGTTAGGGGGAATCCAGACTCTGTCAGAGGGGCAGAGGTCAGGAAACCTGCGCCAGCCAGACTCTTGTGTGGCCCTTGGGGACAGTGTCCCTCTTGAGGGGGGTAAGTGTGCCCCCCTGGAAATCCTGGTGCACCAGGCAGTGGTTCAACCGCAGGATGGTGACTCTGGGTTGGATGACCAGGTTCAGAGTGTAAACTCTGACCTGGTGGGGGGTAGGTATGCCCCCCAGGAAGTCCTGGGTTGCCAGGCGGTGGTCCAGTCTGTGGGTACAGACCCTGAATTGGAGGATCAGATGCAGGGGGTAAACCCTGACATGAAGGGGGAGACGGTTTGCCCAATCACCCCCCGGTGTGATTTCAAGGGGTACTCTCCATGAGGGGGGAGTGCAGAACCCTGAGAGTAGGGGAAGGGGAGAGAGAGACCCACTCCTGACCCCAGTGCAATCTAAGGATACAGACCCTGGATTGGAAGGCCAGGTTCAGGGTGTCCCCACTGACCTGGAGGAAGGGGCTACTGCTAGCAGTGCCTCTACCATGTTATCTTTTGTGGGGGGCACTCCTAGTTGGGGGGTGCAGAACCCTAGAAGAGAGGGCAGGGGGAGGGAAGACTCACCCCTGGCCCTAGTCCAACCTGAAGGTACAGACCCCAGGTTGGAGGACCAGTTGCAGGTTAACAGCCCTGCACTGGTGGAAGAATTGTGCAGGACTGCTTCTACAAGCACCCTGACAATTTTTGTCTCTGGGGTGCCGCTCCTGGAGGGAGGGTACAGAGCCCCAGAGGGGAGGACCAAGGTCAGGTTGTCATCCCTGACCTGGTGGAAGGGAGAGTGGTCAAAGGGTGCCAGGCACCTGGGGCTACCGCCCCCCACTCTCCACAATCACAGTGGTTAGAGAGGCCTGAGGTCGAGCTCTCATCCCTGACAGTTGTCGGGGGTCACTGTGGCTTGCTGTCCTGGTGGACAGAGTTGCCCGGGGGGGGTGGGGTGAGAGTCACACCCCGGGGGTGGAGTGGGCAACACCACTGTGTTGGCCCTGGTGGTACTATCTGCCCATTAGGATACATCTGTGAGCGAAGTAAAGTTAGGTGCTGCACAGATGGTGTCTGCAGATGTGGAGAAGGGTTCCCCATGGGTTAGCTTAGTGGGCCCTGAGAGTATGGACAGAGGGATCCAACTGCAGTCAGGAAGGCGTAGAACTGGAACATGCCCCTGCTGTTGTGGGCCTGGGTCCTTGATTTATTGCATCAATCAGGGAAGTACATCAAGGTATTGATTGTTCTCCCCTGGCTTTAGGCTGGTAGGTGGTTGTGTTGGACTTTTTTGCTTATGCAGGGTCATCCCCAATCTTTTTGCCTCCTGCCTCCTATTTCTTCTGACCTGTTGCTGTTAGCTTTTGAACTCTGAGCACTTTACCACTGCTAACCAGTGTTAAAGTGCATATGCTCTCTGTGTAATTGTATTTAAATGGTTTATCCATGATTGGCATATTTGATTTACTAGTAAGTCCCTAGTAAGGTGCACTAGAGGTGCCAGGGCCTGTAAATCAAATACTACTAGTGGGGCTGCAGCACTGTATGTGCCACCCACATAAGTAGCTCTGTAATCATGTCTCAGACCTGCCACTGCAGTGTCTGTGTGTGCAGTTTTAACTGTAAATTCGACTTGGCAAGTGTACACACTTGCCAGGCCTAAACCTTCCCTTTTCTTACACGTCAGGCACCCCTAAGGTAGGCCCTAGGTAGCCCCAAGGGCAGGGTGCAGTGTATGGTTAAGGTAGGACATATAGTAATGTGTTTTATATGTCCTAACAGTGAAATATTGATAAATTCGTTTTTCACTGTTGCAAGGCCTGTCCCTCTCATAGGTTAACATGGGGGCTACCTTTAAATCTGATTAAAGTGTAGATTCCCTTTGAGAGCGGATGGACATTTCACGTTTGGGGTCTCGGAGCTCACAATTGAAAAATACATCTTTTAGTAAAGTTGATTTTAAGATTGTGTGTTTGAAAATGACACTTTTAGAAAGTGGACATTTTCTTGCCTATACCATTTCTGTGACTCTGCCTGTTTGTGGATTCCCTGTCTGGGTCAGTTTGACAGTTGGGCTGGTTGCGCCTCACACTAGACAGTGACACAAAAGGAGCTGGGGTGTAGTCTGCATTTCCTGATGAGCCATCTGTGCTAGGAGGGAGAGGAGGAGTGGTCACTCACACCTGAAAGGGCTGTGCCTGCCCTCAAACAATGCAGTCTCCAACCCCCTGGTGAGACTCTGGGTGCCTGGCCTAGGCAAGGCAGGATTTAACATTAAAAAGAGACTTTACTTTGAAGTAGGCCTACTTCAAAGGTGAAATTTGGGTATAAGAAGGGCCCCCTAAAACCACACACTTGAGGAACACTTCTGGAACCAAAAGGAACCTCTGCCTGGATAAGAGCTGAATAGCTGAGGAAGAAGAGCTGCCCTGCCTGTGACTGTGCTTTGCGGAGCTATCCTGCAGTTGCTGCTTCTGCCAGAGGGCAAAGACTGGACTTTGTGTGCCTTCCATCTTGAGAAGAAATCTCCAAGGGCTTGATCTAGAGCTTGCCTCCTGTTGTTTGAAGTCTCAGGGACAGCAAAGAATTCTCTCTGCCAGCACCTGGAGTCTCTGGAGAGACTCCTACTCTGCTCTGTTGTGCCCATCCAGTTCCTGGGACCCTGAAAGGAGAAGCTGGCAGCCTAAAGATATGAAAATCCACGCACAGAACGCCGTGCGGAGAAAAGATTGACGCAACTCCAATCTGCGGCTGAAAAAACAACACACTGCCGGCTCCGCAGCTGAGAAAATGACGCTCGCAGGAAACGGACCGAAGAATCGACGCACGGAGCAGGAGAAACAATGCGCAGCTTCGCTGACGGAGGCTGGGAGATCACAACCTGCGCTGAAGGGATTTCGGATCATCATGTGGCTGGATTTCCGACTCACGTACTCAGTTATTTTTGACGCACACCAGGTACATTTTCACGCTAGCAGCGCATGTGTGTGTTTAAAACTACTTAGAGACTCTTTTAGCATTTTTATTGATAACTTGACTGGTGGATTTTTGTCATTTTGGTCTTGTTTTGTTTAGATAAATAGTTCCTATTTTTCTAAACCTGTGTTGTGTCATTTTGTAGTGTTTTCATTAAGTTACTGTGTGTGTTGGTACAAATACTTTACACCTAGCACTCTGAACTTAAGCCTACTGCTCTGCCAAGCTACCAAGGGGGTAAGCAGGGGTTAGCTGAGGGTGATTCTCTTTTACCCTGACTAGAGTGAGGGTCCTTGCTTGAACAGGGGGTAACATGACTGTCAACCAAATACCCCATTTCTAACAGGAAGTGTGTGTTTTTTTTTAATTGAAATCTCTTCTGGATGGGAAGGCAGTGAAGGTTCCTGAGGTGTGGGGTGATGCATGAGCGCTTGGGGAGGTTGAGGACGAGTCAGACTGCAGTGAACTGTGGAGTCTGGAGTCTTTTAAGTAGCTGAGAGGGCACTCTGGTGTAGAGTTTTGCCATAGTTGAGGTGGCTAGTGACCAGCGCCTGCATGACTATCTTTCAAGTGTCGGTAGGGCTCCTTTTGTAGATTCGGCAGAGCACACAGAGGATGTAGAAGCAGAAGGAGGGGACTGAGTTTACTTGTTGATTCATGAATAGTTGACAGTCGAGGATGATGCTGAGGTTTCGTGAGCGAGCTAAAGGAGAGGGCGTTAATCCGAGTTTTGCGGCCCACCAGCTGTGGTCCCATACAGAGGTGTTCTTCCCAAAGATCAGCACTTGCGTTTTGTCAGTGTTTAGTTTGGGGCAGTTGTTTTTCATCCATGTTGCTACGTTGTTCATGGCGTTGCAGAAGTTTGATTTAGTGTTGTGGAGATTTTTGGTGAGTGAGAGGATTAGTTGAGTGTCATCGGCGTAAGAGACTAAATTGAGTCCGTAGAATCTTACGATGTCTGCGAGGGGGGTCATGTAAATGTTAAACAGGGTTGGGCTGAGGGAGGAACCTTGGGGTACACTGCATGTGATATTCTTGGGTGTAGAAGTGAAGGGAGGAAGGCAGATGCTGTTCCTGGTGCCTGAGAGGAATGAGGTGACCCACTTAAGGGCCCGGAATCCTGATTGTGAGGTGTTGAGAAGGTGGTTTCATTCAAGGAAGTCGGAGAGCTGTTGATTGATTGGGAGAACGGTCTGTAGTTTTTTCCAGTTACAGGGGTCAGTAGAAGGTTGCTTTAGGGAGGGTGTGACCTCTGCATGCTTGCATTGATCCAGGAAGGTAGCAGTGTAGATGGAGGTGTTCAGTATGTGGATTAGTTCCGTGCTTATAATGTTGGCTCAGAGGTTGGAAAGCTGGTAGGGGGCAGGGGTCGGTGGGTGACCCGGAGTGGATAGATGACATGATGGCTGCAGTGGTCTGTGTGGTAATCGGGGACCAGGAGGTTATAATGTGGCTGGTGTTTGTTGCTTGAGAGATGTTGTCCAGGCTGGAGGTGGAGGGTTGAAACTGTTGTATATGGTGGTGATCTTGCTGTGGAAGTAGTCTGAGAGGATATTGCAGAGTTCCTGGGATGGGTGGATGGTGGTCTCTGTGGAGATAAGGTTAGAGAATTCCTTGATTATTCTGAAGAGTTATTTCATGTAGTTGGCTGTGGTGTCAATGCGGGCAGTGATTGCTGCACTTTTTGCTGCCTTGATGTGGTGGTGGTAATTGTTGAGGGCTGAATTGTAAGTGGCTCTGTCGGAGGGGTCTTTGGTCATGTGCTATTACTTCTCGAGTCGGTGGCAGTCATGTTTGGGGTTTCTGAGCTCCAGAGTGTACCCTCTCGCTGGCTTGGAGGCGCTGTCGGTTTTAGCTGTATTCAGCAGGGCAATTTGGTGATCCCACTGGTGAAGTTTTGGATGACCTCGTTGAGTTTGAGGTCTGCCATGGGCGTGGGTTGTGTGGGGCCTGTGGGGTGCTGAGGTGCTTGGAGGTGGTGTGCTGGGAATTGTTGATGGTAAAATGGACGATGATGTGGTCGGTCCAGGTGAGTTCAGTCACATGTTTAAAATTGATTTTGTCTCTAGAAGAGAAGATGGCGTCCAGTGTGTGTCCAGCTTTGTGTGTGGGTTTGGTGACTGTTGGGTGAGACCGATGTTGCTGAGGTTCTCTATGAGGGAAGTGGAGTAGGTGTCGTTGGGATCGTTAAGGTGGACATTGAGATCGGTGAGTTGGACGTAGTGGAGGGAGTCGATGACAAGGCGGGTGATGAGGTTAGCAATGGCATTGCAGAAGGCTGGACATGGTCCCAGGGGTCTGTATGTGAGGGTGCCTTGCATCGTGGTGTTGGCATCTGTCTGGAGTCAGAAGTTGAGGTGCCCCATGAGGGGCGTTGGGCTGTTGTTAATGAAGGTGCATTGGAATGGTTTCCTTGAAGATGATGGTGATGTTTGTTGATGGGGTCTCAGTGTATCATCTTGTAGTGTCAGGGGGGCCCGTGGTGAGGCCGGGGTTTGAGGAGGGTGTTAGCCATGTTTCGCTGATGGAGACATCCAGGTCATGAGTAGCGATGGTGTCCCAGATTTCCATGGTGTGTTCGCATAAGGAGCAGGCGTTTAGCAGGATGCACTGGAGTGGTGCTTGGGTGTTTGTATGTAGTCTTCTGTGGGGGGCAATGCAGTGCTCAGGTAGGCCTGCATTGCAGGAGAAACAGAAGTGTAGGCAGGTGTGGGGTCCTTTGGTGGAGCATGGGGAGGCTGTGAAGCAGCTTTTGATGGGATATCCAATACTCAGAGCCTGGAGCTCCTTGGTGTAGCAGTGTGGGGTAGGAGGACCAGGGGTCCTGGCATTGAGTGCCGTCCATGCGTGGATGGGTACAGAGGGGCTTGCCTTTGGCACGCCGGCGGTGTGGCCCTGTTGCAGACTCAATTATATGTCCTGGAAGGTGGGAAGGGTTGGAGTGGGAGGCAGGAAGGCGGGAGGCCGAGAGCGGCAGTGGCACGAAGGAGACATCGGCAGGGACATCAGCAGATGCAATCTGGCTCAGGAATATGGGCAGAGCTGTCGCAATCAGGCTCAGGAATTTGGGTGGAGCTGTCACAATCAGGCTCAGGAATGCAGGCAGAGCTTTCAGAGGCAGGCAGGAGGGCCATGGAGCTACTGGGGAGGTGTGACTGGCACAATATGTCAGGCACTTCTTGTAGGAGGCTGGACTGGCTTGTAGTGAGTACCAAGGGGTACTTGCACCTTGTACCAGGCCCAGTTATCCCTTATTAGTGTATAGGGTGTCTAGCAGCTTAGGC
This sequence comes from Pleurodeles waltl, assembly GCF_031143425.1. Lineage (NCBI taxonomy): Eukaryota > Metazoa > Chordata > Amphibia > Caudata > Salamandridae > Pleurodeles > Pleurodeles waltl. The sequence goes on from NC_090437.1 coordinate 1,264,180,301, forward strand.
TGATAGATAATGGTAGCTTAGCAGAGCAGCTTAGGCTGAACTAGGAGACGTGTGAAGCTACTACAGTACCACCTAGTGTCATATGCACAATATCATAAGAAAACACAATACACAGTTATACTAAAAATAAAGGTACTTTATTTTTATGACAATATGCCAAAGTATCTTAGAGTGTACCCTCAGTGAGAGGACAGGAAATATACACAAGATATATATACACAATAGCAAAAATATGCAGTATAGTCTTAGAAAACAGTGCAAACAATGTATAGTTACAATAGGATGCAATGGGGAAACATAGGGATAGGGGCAACACAAACCATATACTCCAAAAGTGGAATGCGAACCACGAATGGACCCCAAACCTATGTGACCTTGTAGAGGGTCGCTGGGACTATTAGAAAATAGTGAGAGTTAGAAAAATAACCCTCCCCAAGACCCTGAAAAGTGAGTGCAAAGTGCACTAAAGTTCCCCTAAGGACAAAGAAGTAGTGTTAGAGGAATAATGCAGGAAAGACACAAACCAGCAATGCAACAACTGTGGATTTCCAATCTAGGGTACCTGTGGAACAAGGGGACCAAGTCCAAAAGTCACAAGCAAGTCGGAGATGGGCAGATGCCCAGGAAATGCCAGCTGCGGGTGCAAAGAAGCTTCTACTGGACAGAAGAAGCTGAGGTTTCTGCAGGAACGAAAAGGGCTAGAGACTTCCCCTTTGGTGGACGGATCCCTCTCTCCGTGGAGAGTCGTGCAGAAGTGTTCCCCGCCGAAAGAACACCAACAAGCCTTGCTAGTCGCAAATCGTGCATTTGGCGTTTTTGGACGCTACTGGGGCCCAGGAGGGACCAGGAGGTCGCAAATTGGACCTGAAGAGAGAGGGGACGTCGAGCAAGACAAAGAGCCCTCACTGAAGCAGGTAGCACCCAGAGAAGTGCCAGAAACAGGCACTACAAGGATGCGTGAAACGGTGCTCGCCGAAGTTGCACAAAGGAGTCCCACGTCGCCGGAGACCAACTTAGAAAGTCGTGCAATGCAGGTTAGAGTGCCGTGGACCCAGGCTTGGCTGTGCACAAAGGATTTCTGCCGGAAGTGCACAGGGGCCGGAGTAGCTGCAAAGTCGCGGTTCCCAGCAATGCAGCCCAGCGAGGTGAGGCAAGGACTTACCTCCACCAAACATGGACTGAAGAGTCACTGGACTGTGGGGGTCACTTGGACAGAGTCGCTGGATTCGAGGGACCTCGCTCGTTGTGCTGAGAGGAGACCCAAGGGACCGGTAATGCAGCTTTTTGGTGCCTGCGGTTGCAGGGGGAAGATTCCGTCGACCCACGGGAGATTTCTTCGGAGCTTCTGGTGCAGAGAGGAGGCAGACTACCCCCACAGCATGCACAAGCAGGAAAACAGTCGAGAAGGCGGCAGGATCAGCGTTACAGAGTTGCAGTAGTCGTCTTTGCTACTATGTTGCAGGTTTGCAGGCTTCCAGCGCGGTCAGCAGTCGTTTCCTTATCAGAAGAGAGAGATGCAGAGGAACTCGGATGAGCTCTTGCATTCGTTATCTAAAGTTTCCCCAGAGACAGAGACCCTAAATAGCCAGAAAAGAGGGTTTGGCTACCTAGGAGAGAGGATAGGCTACTAACACCTGAAGGAGCCTATCAGCAGGAGTCTCTGACGTCACCTGGTGGCACTGGCCACTCAGAGCAGTCCAGTGTGCCAGCAGCACCTCTGTTTCCAAGATGGCAGAGGTCTGGAGCACACTGGAGAAGCTCTGGACACCTCCCAGGGGAGGTGCAGGTCAGGGGAGTGGTCACTCCCCTTTCCTTTGTCCAGTTTCGCGCCAGAGCAGGGCTAAGGGGTCCCCTGAACCGGTGTAGACTGGCTTATGCAGAATTGGGCACCTCTGTGCCCAACAAAGCATTTCCAGAGGCTGGGGGAGGCTACTCCTCCCCTGCCTTCACACCATTTTCCAAAGGGAGAGGGTGTAACACCCTCTCTCAGAGGAAGTTCTTTGTTCTGCCATCCTGGGCCAGGCCTGGCTGGACCCCAGGAGGGCAGATGCCTGTCTGAGGGGTTGGCAGCAGCAGCAGCTGCAGTGAAACCCCAGGAAGGGCAGTTTGGCAGTACCAGGGTCTGTGCTACAGACCACTGGGATCATGGGATTGTGCCAACTATGCCAGGATGGCATAGAGGGGGCAATTCCATGATCATAGACATGTTACATGGCCATATTCGGAGTTACCATTGTGAAGCTACATATAGGTAGTGACCTATATGTAGTGCACGCGTGTAATGGTGTCCCCGCACTCACAAAGTTCAGGGAATTGGCTCTGAACAATGTGGGGGCACCTTGGCTAGTGCCAGGGTGCCCTCACACTAAGTAACTTTGCACCTAACCTTTACCAGGTAAAGGTTAGACATATAGGTGACTTATAAGTTACTTAAGTGCAGTGTAAAATGGCTGTGAAATAACGTGGACGTTATTTCACTCAGGCTGCAGTGGCAGGCCTGTGTAAGAATTGTCAGAGCTCTCTATGGGTGGCAAAAGAAATGCTGCAGCCCATAGGGATCTCCTGGAACCCCAATACCCTGGGTACCTCAGTACCATATACTAGGGAATTATAAGGGTGTTCCAGAAAGCCAATGTAAATTGGTAAAATTGGTCACTAGCCTGTTAGTGACAATTTGAAAGAAATGAGAGAGCATAACCACTGAGGTTCTGGTTAGCAGAGCCTCAGTGAGACAGTTAGGCACCACACAGGGAACACATACATATAGGCCACAAACTTATGAGCACTGGGGTCCTGACTAGCAGGGTCCCAGTGACACATAACAAACATACTGAAAACATAGGGTTTTCACTATGAGCACTGGGTCCTGGCTGGCAGGATCCCAGTGAGACAGTGAAAACACCCTGACATACACTCACAAACAGGCCTAAAGTGGGGGTAACAAGGCTAGAAAGAGGCTACTTTCTCACACAACCCCCCCCCCCAAACGAAGGACAATAAGGCTAACCTTGGCCAGTTGAGACTTTATTGTCTAAGTGGTGATAAGTAGAGAGTAGCTCTGCAATAGACTGGTTACTCCCTTTATCATCCACTATATGGTTACTTCCCTGTGGGGATGTAAACCACCCTGTTTGAAGTTTTTTAGCTAAGCAACAATGTGAAGATGTATTTTCAGAGTTTCTATCAGTAAGTTTTAGTTTAGAGCAGTGGGAATTGTCCACTGAACCTATTTGTAGTGATGGAAATGCCAGACAGGGATGCTGTCTCAGAAAAGCCATGGCTGGGCAAAAACTTTGTTCATATGGCTGGAAGAGAGAACAGGGATGCTGTTTCTCTTGAGTTGGAGCAGGGCAGGGATGCTGTCCTATGAGCTCCACACTAGGGCAGGGATGCTGTCCTAAGTGTTGTGAGGCAGTGCAGAGTTTCTGCACTAAAGTTTCTCTGGGAGGGTTGGAGGGATGCTCCATGTTAACTAAAATGGTGCTCTTTTTCTCACCAATGTTAGTTATCCCACAGAGAGGTACTTCTACCTCAGGGAGTCCAGCTTTGCCAGCTGATGATTCCCTTGGAACAGGTTCCACCCCAGGAGAGGTTTCTCCCACCACAGGAATGGTATCCTGAATGGTAGGGTGGTTAGGGGATACTGTGATACCCTTTTTACCTGTTGATGGAGAGGGATCCTGAGTTTTCAGGCCTTCTCTCCTTTGCTTTTTCATTTCAGTAGAAATGAGAGGGAGCAATTCCTCAGGGATGCCCAGCATGGCTGCATGGGCATAAAACTCTACATCAGCCCAACCTGAGGCCTCTAGGTCATTACCTAAGAGACAGTCTACAGGTAAGCTAGGTGATACCACCACCTGCTTAGGGCCAGTAACTCCACCCCAACTAAACTGAATTATAGCTAAGGGAAGAAACTTAGTGGAGTTATGGACATCAATAATCTTATATTGTTGTCCAATGATGTGTTGATCAGGGTGCACTAGGTTTTCAGTCACCAAAGTGATACTGGCACCTGTGTCCCTGTAGGCCAAGGCCTCAACACCATTTATTGAAACTGTCTGCCTGTACTTATCCATTGTAAGGGGACAAGCAGCCAGTGTGGCAAGGCCAATGCCACTAGGTGTGACAGAAACTGTCTTGGGAGTGACTACCCCAGTTTCTACTATGGACCCAAAAGTGAACCCAACTACACCCTTAACTTGACTGTTGCCAGCAGTCCCACCACTATTACCACTACTGCTAGGGGCACTAGAGCTTGATGTATTAGTGGTGGTAGGCTCAGCGGGTTTACCTGGACAGGACTTATCCCCTGGCCTATGGCCTCTGTTTTTACACACAAAGCACCAAGGCTTTTTAATGTGTGCAGGTTGGGAAGAAGAGGAAGAATTTGTTTTATCCCCACCCTCTGAAGAGTGTTTAAGATTTGAAGTGGGATCTTTGGTTTTACCCTTATCCCCATGCTTATCTTGAGATTTTTCACCATCTTTCTTCTTATTGCCATCTTTGTCACCCCCTGTATGAACTTTTCTGTTCACCCTTGTTCTGACCCATTTGTCTGCCTTCTTTCCCAATTCTTGGGGAGAGGTCAGATCAGAGTCTACCAGGTACTGGTGCAACAAATCAGACACACAATTATTAAGTATATGCTCTCTCAGGATTGTGTTATACAGGCTTTCATAATCAGTAACTTTACTGCCATGTAACCACCCCTCCAAGGCCTTCACTGAATGGTCAATGAAATCAACCCAGTCTTGTGAAGACTCCTTTTTGGTCTCTCTGAACTTTATCCTGTACTGTTCAGTGGTTAAGCCATAACCATCCAGGAGTGCATTCTTAAGAACTTGGAAATTATTAGCATCATTTTCTTTCACAGTAAGGAGCCTATCCCTACCTTTTCCACTAAATGATAGCCATAGGATAGCAGCCCACTGCCTTTGAGGGACATCCTGTACAACACAGGCCCTCTCAAGTGCAGCAAACCACTTGTTAATGTCATTCCCCTCCTTATAAGGGGGAACTATCTTGTGCAGATTCCTGGAATCATGCTCTTTTGCAGGATGACTATGGGGAATACTGCTGCTGCCACCATGGGTTTCTAAACCCAACTTCTGTCTTTCCTTCTCTAGTTCAAAAGACTGTCTATCCAAATCCAGCTGTTGCTTTTTAAGCTTCAGTCTGGTTTGTTCCACCCTCAACTTATTGAGTTCCCTCTCTAACATTCTGTCATCAGGGTTGGTGGGAGGGACATTCCTAGATACAGAGGTATGATGGGAATGAACAGAAGGGGACCTGTCCCTTACAGAAGCCACCCTAACAGCTTGGTTAACAGAAACATTACTACCAGTATGGTGAGAATAAATGCTTTTGCTATGATGTGAGACAACACTATTTGTATGGTGTGGCTCATCATCATTACCAACTATGCTAGACTGTCTAGTAATGGGCAGGCTAGGAAGTTTTTTCCTGAATCTTTTCCTGGGGGAGTCCCTGAATCAGATTGAGAACTATTAGGTACTTTTTCAACAGATGAGGCACCTATGGCCTTATCCTGTTCTCTAAGCATGTTAAGTAACAGTTCCAAGGAAGGATTCTTCCCTACACTCAAACCTCTCTCTATACAGAGACTCCTTGCTCTTTTCCAGGTAAGGTTGTCATATGCAAGTTTGGACAGATCAACATTTTGGCCTGTGCCAGACATTTTTAGAGAGCGTTAAAGTGATAGTAAAAGATAAAAAGTTTGTCAGAGCTTTTAGAAAGACAGAGAAAAAAACTTTTAAAACTTTTTTAGAACTTTTTAGTAAGTTAGAAGTACTTTTCAGCACTTAGAAAAGAGTGAAAAGAGGAAATGCAAAACTTTTTGGCTATGTGTATATACACTGACCTTGTTTTGTATATTTTTCTCTTATGAAAAGTACAATGACAAGAGTGGTAAGTAGTCTCAAGCACTTATCCTACCACTGCACAACCAATGTAGGAGGCTGGACTGGCTTGTAGTGAGTACCAAGGGGTACTTGCACCTGTACCAGGCCCAGTTATCCCTTATTAGTGTATAGGGTGTCTAGCAGCTTAGGCTGATAGATAATGGTAGCTTAGCAGAGCAGCTTAGGCTGAACTAGGAGACGTGTGAAGCTACTACAGTACCACCTAGTGTCATATGCACAATATCATAAGAAAACACAATGCACAGTTATACTAAAAATAAAGGTACTTTATTTTTATGACAATATGCCAAAGTATCTTAGAGTGTACCCTCAGTGAGAGGACAGGAAATATACACAAGATATATATACACAATAGCAAAAATATGCAGTATAGTCTTAGAAAACAATGCAAACAATGTATAGTTACAATAGGATGCAATGGGGAAACATAGGGATAGGGGCAACACAAACCATATACTCCAAAAGTGGAATGCGAACCACGAATGGACCCCAAACCTATGTGACCTTGTAGAGGGTCGCTGGGACTATTAGAAAATAGTGAGAGTTAGAAAAATAACCCTCCCCAAGACCCTGAAAAGTGAGTGCAAACTGCACTAAAGTTCCCCTAAGGACAAAGAAGTCGTGTTAGAGGAATAATGCAGGAAAGACACAAACCAGCAATGCAACAACTGTGGATTTCCAATCTAGGGTACCTGTGGAACAAGGGGACCAAGTCCAAAAGTCACAAGCAAGTCGGAGATGGGCAGATGCCCAGGAAATGCCAGCTGCGGGTGCAAAGAAGCTTCTACTGGACAGAAGAAGCTGAGGTTTCTGCAGGAACGAAAAGGGCTAGAGACTTCCCCTTTGGTGGACGGATCCCTCTCGCCGTGGAGAGTCGTGCAGAAGTGTTTTCCCGCCGAAAGAACGCCAACAAGCCTTGCTAGTCGCAAATCGTGTGTTTGGCGTTTTTGGACGCTACTGGGGCCCAGGAGGGACCAGGAGGTCGCAAATTGGACCTGAAGAGAGAGGGGACGTCGAGCAAGACAAAGAGCCCTCACTGAAGCAGGTAGCACCCAGAGAAGGGCCAGAAACAGGCACTACGAGAATGCGTGAAACGGTGCTCGCCGAAGTTGCACAAAGGAGTCCCACGTCGCCGGAGACCAACTTAGAAAGTCGTGCAATGCAGGTTAGAGTGCCGTGGACCCAGGCTTGGCTGTGCACAAAGGATTTCCGCCGGAAGTGCACAGGGGCCGGAGTAGCTGCAAAGTCGCGGTTCCCAGCAATGCAGCCCAGCGAGGTGAGGCAAGGACTTACCTCCACCAAACTTGGACTGAAGAGTCACTGGACTGTGGGGGTCACTTGGACAGAGTCGCTGGATTCGAGGGACCTCGCTCGTCGTGCTGAGAGGAGACCCAAGGGACTAGTAATGCAGCTTTTTGGTGCCTGCGGTTGCAGGGGGAAGATTTCGTCGACCCACGGGAGATTTCTTCGGAGCTTCTGGTGCAGAGAGGAGGCAGACTACCCCCACAGCATGCACAAGCAGGAAAACAGTCGAGAAGGCGGCAGGATCAGCGTTACAGAGTTGCAGTAGTCGTCTTTGCTACTATGTTGCAGGTTTGCAGGCTTCCAGCGCGGTCAGCAGTCGTTTCCTTATCAGAAGAGAGAGATGCAGAGGAACTCGGATGAGCTCTTGCGTTCGTTATCTAAAGTTTCCCCAGAGACAGAGACCCTAAATAGCCAGAAAAGAGGGTTTGGCTACCTAGGAGGGAGGATAGGCTACTAACACCTGAAGGAGCCTATCAGCAGGAGTCTCTGACGTCACCTGGTGGCACTGGCCACTCAGAGCAGTCCAGTGTGCCAGCAGCACCTCTGTTTCCAAGATGGCAGAGGTCTGGAGCACACTGGAGGAGCTCTGGACACCTCCCAGGGGAGGTGCAGGTCAGGGGAGTGGTCACTCCCCTTTCCTTTGTCCAGTTTCGCACCAGAGCAGGGCTAAGGGGTCCCCTGAACCGGTGTAGACTGGCTTATGCAGAATTGGGCACCTCTGTGCCCAACAAAGCATTTCCAGAGGCTGGGGGAGGCTACTCCTCCCCTGCCTTCACACCATTTTCCAAAGGGAGAGGGTGTAACACCCTCTCTCAGAGGAAGTTCTTTGTTCTGCCATCCTGGGCCAGGCCTGGCTGGACCCCAGGAGGGCAGATGCCTGTCTGAGGGGTTGGCAGCAGCAGCAGCTGCAGTGAAACCCCAGGAAGGGCAGTTTGGCAGTACCAGGGTCTGTGCTACAGACCACTGGGATCATGGGATTGTGCCAACTATGCCAGGATGGCATAGAGGGGTCAATTCCATGATCATAGACATGTTACATGGCCATATTCGGAGTTACCATTGTGAAGCTACATATAGGTAGTGACCTATATGTAGTGCACGCGTGTAATGGTGTCCCCGCACTCACAAAGTTCAGGGAATTGGCTCTGAACAATTTGGGGGCACCTTGGCTAGTGCCAGGGTGCCCTCACACTAAGTAACTTTGCACCTAACCGTTACCAGGTAAAGGTTAGACATATAGGTGACTTATAAGTTACTTAAGTGCAGTGTAAAATGGCTGTGAAATAACGTGGACGTTATTTCACTCAGGCTGCAGTGGCAGGCCTGTGTAAGAATTGTCAGAGCTCCCTATGGGTGGCAAAAGAAATGCTGCAGCCCATAGGGATCTCCTGGAACCCCAATACCCTGGGTACCTCAGTACCATATACTAGGGAATTATAAGGGTGTTCCAGAAAGCCAATGTAAATTGGTAAAATTGGTCACTAGCCTGTTAGTGACAATTTGAAAGAAATGAGAGAGCATAACCACTGAGGTTCTGGTTAGCAGAGCCTCAGTGAGACAGTTAGGCACCACACAGGGAACACATACATATAGGCCACAAACTTATGAGCACTGGGGTCCTGACTAGCAGGGTCCCAGTGACACATAACAAACATACTGAAAACATAGGGTTTTCACTATGAGCACTGGGTCCTGGCTGGCAGGATCCCAGTGAGACAGTGAAAACACCCTGACATACACTCACAAACAGGCCTAAAGTGGGGGTAACAAGGCTAGAAAGAGGCTACTTTCTCACACTTCTCATTGAGACCACTCTGTGGCCCCCATTATATGTCCTAGGAGGTGGGATTGGTCAGGGTGGGGGGCTGGAAGGTGGAGAGCAGAAGTGGCAGTGGCACGAATGAGGCATCGGCAGGGGCATCAGCAGACACAATCAGGCTCAAGAATGAGGGTAGAGCTGTCACAATCCGGCTCATGAATGTGGACGGAGCAGTCGCAATCAGGCTCAGTAATGCAGGCAGAGCTGTCAGCGGCAGGCAGGAGGGCCGCAGAGTGGCTAGGGAGCTGTGACTGGACTATTGGGGCAGGCACTTCTCCAGCAGCCACCTATCCACACCCCCACACAAATACTAACAACTTCCTTAACACCCCTCCCAATACACAAACACCAACCATGCCTACACATCCACCCTACAACACACACCACAGAAAACCTGCACATCAACAGACACTCGCACGTGTGCTTCTCAACACATTATCACTCAGCAAACAGCTGAAATATGTGAACTAATGAGTAGTGACGCACAACAAGACCCTTTTCTTCACAGAGACCTGGCTCAACCCCTCATTGTAGGAAAGTAGCCTCTTTCTAGTTTGGTTACCACTTGGTTACCTACAGCCCATATTTAGCCTGCACTAGAAAGAAGAAGGAATCTACCTTGAGGTGAAAGAGTCACTCCCCTGCATCTGCAGCCACAAACTGCAATGACGACTGGCTGTGTGGATCCCCTCTCCTGCTGAGCTGCGTGACGGTCCTCTCTTCCAGCTGTCCAACATGGGTGGGGGTAAGCCCTTGCCTGCCCACGCAGGACAGTACCCCAGTGCACCATGTCATTTGCAGCTGCCAAGGCTTGTTAGCATCTTTTCCAAGGGATCTTCAGTCATCTTGAAGCTCCAGCCCCCAGAACTCCATCCTGCGACGCACAGCTCCCTGAGTGTTTCTGCGGCAGCATTGGATCTCTTTTCGTAGTGCTGCGTGGGCTCCTTCTTCAAGGTTTGTGTCCCCGTCCTATGGGACTCCTGTGGGTGCTGCCTGTGCTTCTGTGGGCTTTCTGTGTTGTTGGGGGCCCCCTCTGGCTCCCTCTCTTAGGTAGAGTCCAAAGGGTCTTTCCTGGTCCCGGGCAGCTCCACTTTCCGCTAACTGCGGGTTTTGCGTGTGCCTTATCTGCAAAAAAGCCCACTAGAAAGACCCTAAATAGCCCTCAGAAGAGGATTGGCCACCTAGTCAGGTAAGCACCTATCAGGAGGGGTCTCTGACGTCATCTGCTGGCACTGGCTACTCAGAGGCCTCCAGAGTGCCCTCACACCTCTGGATCCAAGATGGCAGAGGTCTGGGACACCCTGGAGGAGCTCTGGGCACCACCCCTGGGGTGGTGATGGACAGGGGAGTGGTCACTCCCCTTTCCTTTGTCCAGTTTGGCACCAGAGCAGGGACTGGGGGTTTCTAAACCAGTGTAGACTGGCTTATGCAAGGAGGGCACCATCTGTGCCCTTCAAAGCATTTCCAGAGGCTGGGAGAGGCTACCTCTCCCCAGCCTTTAACACCTATTTCCAAAGGGAGAGGGTGTAACACCCTCTCTCAGAGGAAATTCTTTGTTCTGCCTTCCTGGGACTGGGCTGCCCAGACCCCAGGAGGGCAGAACCCTGTCTGTGGGGTGGCAGCAGCGGTAGCTGCAGAGAAAACCCCAGAGAGATGGTTTGACAGTACCCGGGGTCCATAGTGGAGCCCTGGGGATGCATGGAATTGGCACCCCAATACCAGATTTGGCATGGGGGGACAATTCCATGACATGTTACATGGCCATATAAGGAGTTACCATTGTGAAGCTACATATAGGTATTGACCTATATGTGTTGCACGTGTGTAATGGTGTCCCCGCACTCACAAAGTCGGGGGAAATGGCCCTGAACTATGTGGGGGCACCTTTGCTAGTGCAAGGGAGCCCTCACACTTAGTAACTTTGCACCTAACCTTCAGCAAGTGAAGGTTAGACATATAGGTGACTTATAAGTTACTTAAGTGCAGTGAAAATGGCTGTAAATAACGTGTGCGTTATTTCACTCAGGCTGCAGTGGTAGTCCTGTGTAAAGGTTTATCTGAGCTCCCTATGGGAGGCAAAAGAAATGCTGCAGCCCATAGGGATCTCCTGGAACCCCAAAACACTGGGTACCTGGGTACCATATACTAGAGAATTATAAGGGTGTTCCAGTGTGCTAATTGAAATTGGTAAAAGGGGTCACTAGCCTATAGTGACAAATTTAAAGGCAGAGAGAGCATAAGCACTGAGGTTCTGGTTAGCAGAGCCTCAGTGACACAGTTAGTCACTACACAGGTATACACATTCAGGCCACAAACTATGAGCACTGGGGTCCTGGCTAGCAGGATCCCAGTGAGACAGGCAAAAAACAAACTGACATACATGTTAAAATGGGGGTAACATGCCAGGCAAGATGGTACTTTCCTAAACTCCTGCTGTTGAAGTCTCAGGGCAATCAAAGTCTTCCCCTGCCAACACCAGGACTCTTTGCTGAGACTCCTGCCCTGTCAAGTGGTGCCCTATCCATTCCCCGGGCCCTTAAAAGGTGAAGTTAGCAGACAAGAACTGAAAATGAATGCACAGACCGCTGTGCAAGGAAATTTTCTATGCACCTTCCGCAACGTGGCTGATAAACGACGTGCCGCCAGCTTCGCAGCAGAAATCAACGCTCCACCTGCATTGCGGTTGGGAGATCGACGCATGGAGGCTAGAGACATGAAGTGCAACACCCGCTTACAGTGCTAATAATGACGCAAACCCTGCGCACTGCGGTTTTCTGATACAGTGCGACTGGATTTTCCACGCATCGTCTCTGGGAGTCAAAGTCAACCTGACTGCTCAGATCCGAGGTGCCCCGTTTGGAAATCGATGCATCACTCTCTTACGAGGGAGAAAATTACACATCCTGACAGGAGAAGGAGACGACGCACGGCCTCACTTGCGAGTAAGGAATCGACACATCGTTATCCTTTTCCAGATGCATGCTTTCCTGTGCAGCCTTATTACACTAACCAGGTACTCTGTATAACAACAACATTTTCACTGTTTTCTAAGGATTAGGACTCTTATTCTTTTGAAAATTCATATCTTGGCTTGTGTATGTTGGATTTTAGTTGTATTGGTCTTGTTTTGTTTGGATACATATTACCTATTTTTCTAAACTGGTGTGGTGTCCATTTTGTAGTGTTTTCACTGTATTCCTGTGTGCATTGGAACAAATACTTTATACATTGCTTCTAAAGTTAAGCCTGCCTGCTCGTGCCAAGCTACCAAGGGGGTGAGTGGGGGTTAACTGAGGGAGATACTCCTTTACCTTCACTAAAGTGAGGGTCCTTGCTTGGACAGGAGGTAACCTGACTGCCAATGAAAGACCCTATTTCTATCAATGGTCTGCATGACTGCTGCAGCGTCATTTCTGGTGAGAGTTGTTCATTCAGGTGGCTGTCTTGGTTGGTGGGTGGTAGGTTTGCAGTGAGTTCTCTGGGATTGGGTTTGTGTGCAAATGTGATGTAGATGTTTGCAAGTTTGCTGTGGAAGAAGCTAGGTAGGTTGTCGCAGAATTGTTGGGAGGCAGCGACGTTGTTGACAGTGCCTAAGGGATAGGTGAAATCCTTCATGACTGAGAAAACCTCCTTGCAGTTTGTGGTTGCTTCCTTCAATGCAGTACATTGTGGTGTCTTGTATTTCCTGGTAACAGCATCTGAGTGATAGTCTGTTGTGTCATGATTGGCTCTCCATTTTCTTTCTAGCTGTTTACAGTGTTCGTTGGTGTCTCAGATTTCTTCTGTGTACCAGCTGACCTGCTTGTTTGATCTACTATGCTTGTTGAGTTTGATGAGTGCAAGGGAGTTGGCGCAGTTCGCCATCCAGTTGTTTAAGCTGTTGTTGTCCTTGTCAAAGTTGTCTGTGGGGGCAGGTTTATCGGTGCCGAGGGCACTAAGCCAGTCTGCTTCTGTGATTTTGTCCCAGCTATGGGTTGGAATGCTTATCCTGGGAGGAGTGTGGACTTGAGCCGTGCTGATTTGGAGGTGGATGATGGAGTATTGTCGGCCCATGTGAGTGGTGTGATGGAGTTGCACTTGATATTGTCGCTTGTGATGAAGTTCCAGTGCATGTCTTGCAGTGTGTGTTGGTTCTGGGATGAGCTGCGTGAATCCAGTGTTACTCAAGCTTACAAGGGGTGCTGTGGAGCAAGAGTTGTTTTGGTCTTCCAGGTGAAAGTTGAAGTTACCGAGGAGAATGTAGGCTCTGGAGTCGATGGTGAGAAAAACGACGAAGTTGGTGATGAGGTTTGCAAAAGTGACTCATGATCCGGGTAATCAGTAGGGGAGGGTTCTGTTCAGAAGGATGTTTTCTGAGATTTTCAGTTTGAAGTGCAGGTGTTCCATGAATGGGGGGTGTTCACTGTGGATGATGTGCATTTGATGGCGATGATATTGAGTCCTCCTCCTGGCTTTTGAAGGCAGTCCTGCAAGAATTCACCAGAGTTCCTCTGCACCTCTCTCTTTGACTTCTGCTAAGGATCGACCTCTGACTGCTCCAGGACGCCTGCAAAACTGCAACAAAGTAGCAAGAAGACTACCAGCGACAGTGTAGCGCCTAATCCTGCCAGCTTTCTCGACTGTTTCCAGGTGGTGCATGCTTTGGGGGCTGCCTGCCTTCATCTTGCACTGGAATCCACAAAGAAATCTCCCGTGGGTCGACAGAATCTTCCCCCTGCTTCCGCAGGCTCCAAACTTCAGTGTCACCGGTACTCTGGGACTCCTCTCATCCTGACGAGCGTGGGCCCTGGAACCCTGGAACACAGGTGGTGGACCCAAGTGACCCAGACTGTCCAGTGGTCCAACTGTCCAAATTTGGAGGAGGTACATCCTTGCCTCCCCTCTCCAGACAGTAATCCTGTGCACCGCGTGAAATGCAGCTACAAGGGATTCTGTGCACATTTCCACAAAATCCTGCATGCACAGCCAAGTCTGGGTCCCCACCACTCTGTCCTGCGATGCTCAGCTCCCTGAGTTGATCTCCGGTGTTGTGGGACCCTCTTTTGCAGTGTTGAAATGACCGCCATGTTCAGACTTCTTGAACCTGTGTTCAAGGACTTCTGCGGATGCTACCTTCTTGTGCAAGGGCTTCCTAAGTTGCTGAGGGCCCCCTCTGTCTCCTCTCCCAAGTGGCGACATCCTGGTCTTTCCTGGGCCGGAGCAGCACCCTTTTTCTTTAACTGCGACTCTTGCAGCTAACAAGGCTTGTTTGAAGGGTTTTGCAAAGGAAACAACTCCAGCACTCCATGGGGCATCTTCTGCATGAAGTTCCTAGCACCTTTTGTTGTTGCAGAATCTTCAGTTTCTTCCATCCAGAGGCAGCAATTTTGCACCTTCATCCGGGGTTTAGTGGGCTCCTGCCCCCCCGGACACTTTCATGACTCTTGGACTTGGTCCCCTTCCTTTGCAGGTCCTCAGGTCCAGGAATCCGTCTTCAGTGCTTTGCAGTCTGTTGTGGTCTTTGCAAAATCCTGTATCACGACTTTAGTGTGTTTCTGGGGAAATAGTAGTACTTTACTCCTACTTTGCAGGGTCTTGGGGTGGGGTATCTTGGACACCCTTAGTGTTTTCCTACACTCCCAGTGACCCTCTACACACTACACTAGCCTAGGGGTCCATTCGTGGTTCGCATTCCACTTACTTAGTATATGGTTTGTGTTGCCCCTAGGCCTATTGCTTCCTATTGCATTCTACAGTGTTTGCACTACTTTCTGACTGTTTTACTTACCTGATTTTGGTTTGTGTGTATATTTTGTGTATTTTACTTACCTTCTAAGGGAGTATATCCTCTGAGATATTTTTGGCACATTGTCACTAAAATAAAGTACCTTTATTTTTAGTAACTCTGAGTATTGCCTTTCTTATGATATAGTACCTATATGATATAAGTGGTTTAGTAGGAGCTTTGCATGTCTCCTAGTTCAGCCTTGGATGCTCTGCTATAGCTACCTCTATCATCCTAAGCTGCTAGAACACTACTAATCTACTAATAAGGGACAACTGGACCTGGCACAAGGTGTAAGTACCACTGGTACCCAATAAAAGCCAGGCCATCCTCCTACATGGAGGCAAGCTCAATTCAAGCCCTTGGAGATTATTCTCCTGCAGAAATGCATAACAAAGTTCAGTCTTTGTCCCCTTTCACAGGCAGAAGCAGCAACTGCAGGATATCCCAACAAAGCACAGTCACAGGCAGGGGCAGTACTTCTCCTCAGCTCTTCAGCTCTTCTCCTTGGCAGAGGTTCCTCTTGATTCCAGAAGTGATCTTGAAAAAAATCTGCGGTTTTGGGTCCACTATTTATTCCCCTTTCTACCTTTGAAGTAGGTAAAAAGTACCTCTTGTTTGCAAGATTATGCCTTGCCCAGGCCAGGTCCTAGACACACACCAGGGGGTTGGAGACTGCATTTTCTGGGGGGAGCCACAGCCCTTTCAGGTGTGAGTGACCACTTCTCCCCTCCCTCCAAGCACAGATGGCTCATCAGGATATAGAGGCTACACCCAGTTCCCTTTGTGTCACTGTCAAGAGCAGAGGTGCAAACAGCCAAACTGTCAAACTGACCTGACAGGGAATCCACAATCAGGCAGAGTCACAGAGGGGTTTAAGCAAGAAAATGCCTACTTTCTTAAAGTGGTATTTTCAAACACACAATCTGAAAACAAACTTTACTAAAAGATGTATTTTTAAATTCAAGTTCAAAGACCCTAATTTAAATATTTCTATCTGCTCCCAATAGCACAATAGCACTTTAAGAATATTTAAAGGTAGCCCCCATATTAACCATACCTTAAACATAAACACACTAATGAAGGGGTGAGAGGAAAACATTTTTTCTATGTACTGCCTCCCTGTGCATCTACCATTACACACAACAGGGACAAGAAAAAGTAGTCAGTCCCCCCGGCCCTTGGGCGGGCGACTGACAGAAAAAACTGGCCTTACCCACTAATCGTGGCATGCTTCATCATTGGGCTTCTGCTGACACATTCCTACATAAACCTACGTTCGGAATGGAGCAGTAAGGACGGGGAACATAAAATTCTATGCAACAAATACAAAACAACAACGGGGATCTGAACAAACAACAATATATAAACTATCTACAAGTGTGTAACTCCTGGGATCAAGGGGAACAGGGAGGAAAACTGACACACCACCTGGCGACAGCCCCTCTGTTGTTCTGGGGTCAGAGAGGAGGAGAGGTTCACACTCTCCACAGAACCATCCTTCTCCTTAGCAAACAGGAGGTCAGGAGGAGGCTCACTCTCTTCCTCACCCCATCATCTGTTGCTAGGAACATTGTCGACTCAGTTCTCTCAAAGTGTATCTTGAGGCGGTTCACATGCAGGATCCTCAAGGGGTTCCTGGGAGTCCGCAAGTCCATCAGATTGGTGTCTTCACTCTTGCTCTCCACCCCCTAAAACTTGTCTTGGAGCACCCTAGGCTCCACTGGTGCCATAACCCATACTTTCTGGCCAGGCTGAAACTCGACCAGAGTGGCATTCTGGTCATACCAGCATTTCATGTCCTTCTAGCTTGCCTTTAAGTTCTCTTGTGCAAGAACCTAGAAGCGAGCAGTCTGGTTTCTAAGAGCCAGCATGTAACTGAATACATCCTGGTGGGGTTTACTGGGGGCTTTCTCCAAAGCCTCCTTTACCAGACTCAAAGGTCTCCGGACAGTGTGGCCATACAGTAGCTCAAAAGGACTAAATCCAAGCCCCTTTTGAGGCACTTCCCTGTAGGGGAACAGAAGCTATGGCAAGAGGACATCCCACTTATGCCTCAAGGGCTCTGACAGGCACGTAATCATGCCCTGCCCCAAATGACCAGCTAAAGGCACATCATGAGCCAGACACAGTATGAAAGCTCTGAAGCACTGGGGTACCACCAGCACATGGGCTGACCCAAGCTCAGCACCTTAGGCTCACTATACAGAGGACATCCTCCCAATAAATCAGGTGAATTCCTGCTTCCTTGCCAGCTGCCTGGTCTGCAGCCTGCTGCCACAAATCCACTAGAGTAGGGCATGTCCTCTGTGCCTCACAGAATGCCTCCTGGTGGGTCCCCATTCCTGCTGCCACTGTAACAGCTCAGGGACCTCCCCCAGCTCAGCTGCCTGTTCCCCTGCAGGATCCAGGGCCTCCCCCTCAGGTTCAGGCTCCTCCGGGACCATGGGGTCTTTTGGAGCCAGTTTCCCACGCCCCTTGCCCTTCCTCCATCTGGCAGACACCTGGGCCGCTCCTTCAGGCTTCAGGGTCTCCTAACCGGCTGCCATGGACCAGGTAGACACACACACCCACACAGTCAGACCCAACATCTCCAAGTGTGACCTGCGTTCTACCTCCTTCCAAGAGGAATCCTCCAGGTCATTGCCAAGCAAACATTCCACAGGCATGGTTAGACTCAGAGCTACTTTCAAGGAACCTGAGACTCCCCCCATTCAAAGGGATCCTGCGCCACTCTGCACAGGTGCTCTGAATTGTCCACTGCAACTAGTTGGTGTACACAGGGATCTATCTGCTCTTCAGACACCAGGTGACTCCTCGCTGTAGTCACACTGACTCCTGTGTCTCT
This sequence comes from Pleurodeles waltl, assembly GCF_031143425.1. Lineage (NCBI taxonomy): Eukaryota > Metazoa > Chordata > Amphibia > Caudata > Salamandridae > Pleurodeles > Pleurodeles waltl. Next base: position 1,264,197,979 of record NC_090437.1, read on the forward strand.
CAGAGTCTCCACCCTCTGTCTATTAATGGTCACCTACCGCCTGTACTCCGTAGTGTTCTCAGGCACGAAGGTTCTCTGGAGCATCTCACTGTCCCCCAATTAGACAGGGGTCATCTCTGCTGGCACCCACCCACCTGGAACCAACTCCTCCCCAAGTGCTACACTAGCCAAACCCTGGGACTGAGCACCACTGGGTGCCATGTACTCTTGGGGCATTTGGGGTCCCCCCTCACATGAACCATCTGGGTACATACAAAGCACTTGCGGGGACCTGCCTCTGCAGGTTTCCCTTTGGAGAACCATGGTTTCTTTTCACTGGAAGGTTGGGAATCCTTACCCTGGGAACTAGGCTGGGACCCTTTTGAGAACTCCCCCTGTTTACCCTTACCCTCGTTTCTTCGGAGAGGGACCCTGCCCTCCCTTGGCGTAGTCTCTCCCATACCTCTTTTGGACCCTGGGGCTCTCTCAACGGTCCGCTTCCTGCTCAAACTTCCTGGGGTCAGTCAACTTTCTGTCAATGAGATGCTGGCACAGCTCTGGAAAATATAAACTGTACAAGTGCTTGCAAGTAATTAAATTGTAAAGCCCCTCATAAGTTATCACCTCACTATCCTTCACCCAACCATCCAGTGACTTGCAAAAAGAATCAACACATTACAACCATGTTTGGGACTTCTTCTTCTTGTAGAACCTAAACTTGTCCTTATACTGCTCAGGGGTTAGACAGTGCCTTGTGAGTAGGGCGTCCTTCATGATAGAGTAAGTGAGCCCCTGAGAATCCCCTAAGGATGTCAGAGTCTCCCTCCCCTCTACCTCAAAGTACTTCAACAGACCCCCTCCCCCCAATGAGCTTCAGAGACCAGATTCATATGGAGAGAAGACTTGTACCCCTTGAACCACAAGAATATGTCATCCTCCCTTGTGTAATCCTTCACAAGGTCTTGAGGAATATGCACCCTCCTCTCAGGCTGCACTGTGATATTGCTTCCACCATCCCTCTTGTACTGGCTCCTCTGATCCACCTCCCTCAAGCTGAGCTTATGAGCCAGCAATATCTTCTTCTCCTCTAGGGCCATCCTCCTTTCTTCGATCTTCGTTTGCATCCTAAATCTTTTCAACCCCACCTGGAGAACCCTCTCTGCCTGTCTGTCCTGCAACTCTTTGGGGGTCAGACCCTTGGATGACACACTGCTACCTGCCCTGGAGACTCTCTCCCTGGACATAACAGGCCCACCCACTATACCATTGTGTATGGATTGCACCTCCTCATCTTCCTCCTCCCCATCTGTGTGCCCGCAGCTTCCTTGGCTTTCATCCAGGCCCTCAGTGCCTTCTGCAGCTCTTCCTTCCTGGTGGAGCTCTTAATGGGACAGGCAAGATCCTTGCAGAACTGCCTCAACTGAGCAACTGTATAGCATCTCCAGATTGCGACATGATGAAGAATCACCAAAAGTGCAATGTTACAAAGCAGAAAAAGAGTTCCCAATGAGGTTCAAACATCAATCAAGGATCACCAAAAATATGGAAGTAGGGAAAAGGAAATCCAAAATGAGAAAAAGCACAGACAAGCTCTATGTGGTCACATAATGGTCTGCAGTGGAAACAGTAGTGTACACTTAATCACTGTATGTCAAGTACAAATACAAATCCAATCCTCACCACTGATCACCAATGTTAGAAATGGGGCCTTTAGTTGGTAGTCAGGTTAGCCCCTGTCCAAGCAAGTCACTCTAGTCAGGGTACAGGAGAATCACCCTCAGTTAACCCCCTGCTCACCGCCTTGGTAGCTTGGCACAAGCACGCAGGCTTAACTGCAGAAGCAATGTGTAAACTATTTGTACCAACACACACAATAATTTTGTTGTTACAAGAAGTACCTGGTTAGCATAAATAATAAAGCAGCACGGGTGAGCATGCATCAGAAAAGGGTAGCGATGCGTCGATTCCTTACTCGCAAGTGAGGCTGTGCATTGTTTCCTTCTCTGGTCGGGTCGGAGATGCGTCGTTTTCTCCCTTGCAAGAGAATGATGTGTTGATTTCCGGATGATACAACTTTGATCCACTCAGAGTTGGCTTGACTTTCACAACCAGAGACGATGCTTGGAAAATCCGGTTGCACAGTATCAGAAAACCACACTGCCTCCATAAGCAGGTGTTGCATGTCATTCTCCAGCCGAGATCCATCGATCTCCCAGCCACGATGCAGGTGGAGCGTCGATTACAGCCATGATGCAGGTGGAACGTCGATTTCAGCCGCGAAACCGCGGCGTGTCATTGATCAGCCAAGTTGCGGAAGGTGTGTCAAAAATTTCCCCGCACGGCGATCTGTGCATGGATTTTTAGTTCTTGCCTGCCAACTTCATCTTTCAAGGGCCAGGGCTTGGCTAGGGCACCAGTTGGCAGGGCAAGAGTCTCAGCAGAGAGTCCAGGTGATGGCCCTGAGACTTCAACAACAGGAGGCAAACTCAGTTCAAGCCCTTGGAAATTATTCTCAAGCAGGAATGTAAAACAAAGTCCAGTCTTTATCCCCTTTCACAGGCAGAAGCAGCAACTGCAGAATAGCTCAGCAAAGCACAGTCACAGGCAAGGGCAGCAGTTCTCCTCAACTATTCAGCTCTTCAGCTCTTCTCCTTGGCAGAGGTTTCTCTTGATTCCAGAAGTGATCTTGAGGAAAATCTAAAGTCTGGGGTTTTGGGTCCACTACTTATCCCCCTTTCTGCCTTTGAAGTAGGCAAACTTCAAAGGAAAGTCTCTCTTGTTTGCAAGATCCTGCCTTGCTCAAGCCAGGCTCCAGGCACACACCAGGGTGTTGGAGACTCCATTGTGTAAGGGCAGGCACAGCCCTTTCAGGTGTGAGTGACTACTCCTCTACTCCCTCCCAGCACAGATGGCTCATCAGGATATGCAGGCTACACCCCAGCTCCCTTTGTGTTACTGTCTAGAGGACAGGTGCAAACAGCCCAACAGTCAAACTGACCAGACAGGGAATCCACAAACAGGCAGAGTCACAGAAGGGTTTAAGCAAAAAAATGCCTACTTTTTAAAAGTGGCATTTTCAAACACACAATCTAAAACAAACTTTACTAAAAGATATAAAAGAGCCTAAACTAATTTCTATCTGCTCCTAAAGGGAACCTGCACTTTAAGAATATTTAAAGGCAGCCCCCATGTTTACCTATGAGAGAGATAGGCCTTGCATAGTGAAAAACTAATTTGGAAGTATTTCACTGTCAGGGCATATAAAACACATTAGTATATGTCCTACCTTAAACATACATTGCCCCCTGCCCATGGGTCTACCTAGGGCCTACCTTAGGGGTGCCTTACATGTAAGAAAAGGGAAGGTTTAGGCCTGGCAAGCGGGTACACTTGCCAAGTCGAATTGCCATTTTAAAATTGCACACACAGACACTGCAGTGGCAGGTCTCAGCCATGTTTACAGGGCTACTCATGTGGGTGGCACAACCAGTGCTGCAGGCCCACTAGTAGCATTTGATGTCCAGGCCCTGGTCACATCTGGTGCATTGCACTAGGGACTTACAAGTAAATCAAATATGCCAATAATGGAAAGCCAGTTACACATACATTTTACATAGGAGCACTTGCACTTTAGCACTGGATAGCAGTGGTAAAGTGCAAAGAGTATCAAAAACAGAAAAAACAGAGTCTAGTACACATCAACAACCTGGGTAATAGAGGCAAAAAGTCAGGGGATACCACGTCAAGGATGCCAAGTCTAACAACCATCCACCTAGGGGCCCAAACAAACCATGCCCCACTGCATCTACAACCTGGCAACAACACCCATCAGCACTACCCCGACCCACATCATCAACACCTTAGTCATGTCCACCACTTTTCTGGATCAATGGAAACTTGCAGAAATTAATGATATCCTCAAAAAGCCCACAGCCAACCCAAATCAACTACACAAATTCCACCTCCTTGCTCCCCTATCCATCCAAAGTGATGGAGAAGGCGATAAACAAGCAACTTCCAATCCACTTTGAACATCACTATCTTCTAGACAACATTTAATCAGGCATCAGACGGAACTACAGCATTGAAACAGCACTCGTTGCAGCCACTGACAACATTGAAATCATCCTGGTCAGAGGAGAAACAGCAGCCCATATTCTGCTCGACCTCTCTGCTGCCTTTGACACTGTCTCCCATAACACCCTCATCAGAACACTCCACGAGATAGGCATACAGGATCTGCTATCAAATGGGTCTGTTCCTTTCTCACGGGAAGAACCCAAAGGGTCAGGATGTCACTCTTCATATCAGAGACCAAGAAATTGATTTGAGGGGTCAAATAGGGATCGTCCCTCAGCCCCACCCTTATTAACATATACCTGACACCGCTCGCCAACATCATGCCATCACAAGACATCACTATCATCTCCTATGCTGATGACACCCAACTCATCCTCTTCCTGATGAACAAGACAACCTCAGGACCAACTTCATCAACTGCATGACCATAGTTGCAGACTGGATATGAACCAACTGCCAGCAGTTCAACTATGACTAGACAAAAGTACTGGTCTTTGGCCACAAGATCTCCCCATGGGACTCCATCTGGTGGCCATCGAGCTAGAACCAACTCCCACAACCCACAAAGAAATCTAGGGCTGATCCTAGATCACAAGCTCAACATGATGGCTCCAGTCAGTGCAATGTGCACCTGCTGCTTCCACATCCTACGCACGCTACAAAAGATCTTCAAATGGTTGCTTCAGAACACCAGAAGGATTGCCATACAAGCACTTATCACCATGGCAACACTGTTTACACCAGAATCTTCAAATAACTCCTACACAGACTACCAGAACACCACTGCAAAATGTATACTTGGCCTACCATGCACAACCACAGAACATCGCACCTCAAAAATGTTCGCTGACTACCCATTCACCTGCACACCCAATTCAAACTTCTTATGCACACATACAAAGCCCTACACAACACAGGACCAAAATACCTGAACAGTTGCATACACTTTAACCGACCCAACAGACACCTACACCATGCCTTACTCTAACTTGCACATATTCCCAGAATTTGCAAAAGCAAAACTGGATATTGCACCCAAGGCATGGAACGACCCACTTCAACCCACTTCTTCATATAAGAACCTTGAGCACCTCACACCTACACACCTGCCCAAGCATCTGGACACCCATTCGGGTGATTAGTATGCTATACAAATCAATATAACATAACGGGTTGCACTAGATTCAATTTGGGTAAATGCATAACCTTACATAGCACAGCCACAGAACTATTATCTTGGACGGGTTCACAGCCAAGGGCACATGACATTCAGAAATAAGTGGCAGATCTCCTGTCAATCCTCTTTAGAGGGTATTGATGACTATGTACTCAAAATAGGGCGGACTGAGCATCTGCTGTTTTTTGGTGGCAGCTGCCACACTTCAAAATATGTTCTGAGCAGAGTTCTAAAATGGTTACAGCTATCAATCATATGATAGTGTCATGTGAACATCAGGGGGCCACATCATGGAATATCCCTAGGAGAGCAGTGGATATTTGTACCCATTTTTAGAACTCCTGCTGTACACCCTCCTCTCATTACACAATGTGCAGAAGCCAGTTTAGCACTGTTGGACCTGATATCCTTTGTTGTGGGTTTTCCCCAGGGTTATGCCTTCTATCCTCCTGTTTTTGCTGGTCTTTTGATTCTGCACAATTTACCACTACTAACCAGACCTAAAGTGTTCATGTTCTCTCCTTAAAAGTAAAACATGGAGATATTAGCGTAAACCCAATTGGCACATTTAATTTACTTCTACGTCCCAGAAAAGATGATACTAAATGTACCCAGAGCCTGTAAATGAAATGCTACTAGTGGCTCTGCAGCACTTATTTCGACATCCACCCCAATAAATAATTCACTTTCTTACAGTTTTGATTCCAAGCGTTCTTGTAAATTCTGACCAAGCGCAAACCCGTTTGCAGAAGTATCAAAATTATGAATTTGCCGGATTTTATATGTGATTACAAGAAAATATAACTATCTATATTTAAGGTTAAATCTATCCATGGTCAGTTGGGAAAACCGCCCTGAAATATACTTTGACATGCAGATTTTGGAGTAGAAACACTTGCAGCAAAATCAATTTTGCCAGCCAGATGTTGTGTCTTGTAAATTTGGGCCAGATGTTACTGTGCCCGAAAACAGGAACACCGAGCCAGTTATGCTATTTCACCAGAGGATTCCACTCTACTTGTAATCAGGGCCCAAGTTAGCAGTATTTCATTTATTTTTAAATGGGCCGATATTAATGAGAAAATATTTGCAAATAAAAATCAGTGATAAATCATCTATTCAATAATTATATATTAAGGTATACTATACTTCTACGTTTGTGATACTTTGAGAGACGAAAAAGAAATCAACTTATTTTTAACCATTTTTAAATTCTCTGACTATAGACTACAGCTAAAAAAAGCAACTGGAGAATGCAAACTATTTGTTTTTTTGGAGCTTTTGCTTCTATTTCTAAAACCGAGAACCTTTGTGACCAGAGAATTATACGTTTTCCCCATTGCACAGAACTGTGTAGAAAGTTTAATTGGATCATTCACATACCTGTTGCCTTCTTGCAGCTACATAGTTCAGTTTCACCATCTCTTTGCCGAATTCTTTAAAACGATGAGCTAGGTCTTGTTCATTTGTAGCATTTTTCACGGATTCAAGAGCTTCTTCAACCTACAATTAGATCACGATAGAAACAGATTAGCTTTTCAAATTGGACGTGTTGCTTTTCTTTTTACAAGTTCAGCAATAGAATGCAACAATAAATGAATCACGAAAAAATGAATGAATTCACTTTTCACAACAAAATAATGTATTGACGCTGAAATAAAAAGGTTTGCAGTCATAACGATATAGCATGGTAATTTGTAAGTATGCGCCAGACACCTACTCCCTGGACCCACATTACAGCTGAGGCGGCACATAGATCTTGCCTCAAGCCTCAGTGTAACTCAACATGGAGATACAAAAAAATCAACATAGTTGCATGTCATACCTTCACTGCACACAAGCCTCAGGCGTTATATCCCTCTGTGGGTCAGGTCCTTGCTCACAATTGAATGACATTGATGTCTAGTTCACATCTCTGCTCTCTGTAATGGCTTTCCTCCCCATTTCTGAGTTTGTCTTTCCCAGCAGTATGTTGGCCTCATGGGGTTTTCATTGGATGGTGTATCCTTCCAAAACTAACACAAGGCATTACAGTGGATGTGAGGGCCTAAAGCCCTCATTTAGTTTTTGGTAGACAGGGTACTCCTCCACAATTGATGCAAAGCATGTGTTCCAGCCAAACTGACAGTTCACCGACTCTACTTAGAGTTAGGCAGACTGTTGTGGGTCCTCTGCAGAAACGTTAGACCGATGGCCTGACTGATCAGACAATCCACCCCATTTAGACTGGACAGTCTGAAATATTTTTTCTGTTTGGGACCATTCCAAACAGAAAAATTGAAAAAATGATCCCCACAGACTGGAAGAAAACTCCTGAGGTATCAGGGCATTTTGTTTTGTTTTGCATAAACATAGTCTTGTGTTGGGAGTTTGATTTTTGTGAAACAAACGTGTTTGCTGAGCAGCAACATGAAACATGAAATATGGCAGCTGCTTAGCAATTTTCTAATAACAGGCAGGTGGAGGACTCTAAATATGGCATTAAGAGTTTATGGAGAAGTGGTGCTTGTTGCCTCTGTCCCCTGTTGGCGATGGATATGTGTACCTAATTGAGGGCCAATGTTCTATCCCTCCCTCCCTATCCTCCTCTTCCTGATCTCATTTTAGCCCCCCTAACTTTCTGACCACCCAGACATCTTCCACTTACTCTTGAAACCCTGTGTGACTTCAGAGCCACCTGCCATTCCATCATTGGGTAGTCATTTTAAAATTTGGTGTTTTATCCAGATAAACATGGCACACATATGAGGAGTGGGTATCCTCCAATGCAGTATCAAATTTGTTAACAAATTCCAATAGATTATGCCTGCTGCTGGTGATGCACCTGCATCCATGATAGCCATCTCTAAATGGCAATTTTTAAAATATACCAAATTACATTCACAGATGGCCACTGACAATGCATGCACACAGAAGGTAGCTGTTGGAAAATGACCCTTCCTGCAGGGTCACCCATGAACCTTTTGCCTTCCTCCTATTTTTCCTACTTGTTTTTTGCTGGCCTGAGAACTCTGTGCACTTTCCCACTGCTAACCAGCCCTAAAGTACTTGTGCTCTCTGCTTGGCACATGGTAACATTGGCTTATACCTAATTGGCATATTTAATTTGCCTATAAGTCCCTAGTGTAGTGCACCATGTGTGCATAGGGCCTATAAATTAAATACTACTTGTGGGCCTGCAGCACTGACTGTGCCACCCACCTAAGTAGCCCTTTAACCATGGCTCAGGCCTGCCACTGCAGAACATGTATGTACAGTTATACAATGCCATGTCGACCTGGCAAAGTAACCCTTTTGCCAGGCCCAAACCTTCCCTTTTTATACACATAAGTCACCTTTCCAGAATGCCCTAGACAACCCACTGGGCAGGGTGCAATGTATTTAAAAGGTAGGGCATGTACTTTTAAGTTTTACATGTCCTGGTAGTGAAAAACTCCCAAAGTCCTTTTTCACAACACCAAGGACTAGTTCTTACATAGGATAACTTTAGGATTACTTTATAGCATCTTAAAAATGTAATTCACAATCTGGAAGAGATAAACCTTCCAAGTTTGGTGTCTCTGAAATCACAATTTACAATCACAACCTATTGTGAAGCCAGATTTTAAATTGCAATTCTGAAAATCCCAATTTTAGAAAGCTGGCATTTTCTCATTTTAGCCACTTGGTGCCTGCTGACTGTCTCTAATCACTTGTCTGGGGTTCCCCGAGACAGTCACACACAATGGGAGCTTAGGTGTGACTTGATGATCCTTGATGGGCCATCACTTACACCTGAATAGGCTGTGTCTGTCCCCACACAAAGGGCTTTATATCCTCCTGCAGTGCCTCAAGAGCCAGGACAGAACGGACAGGACCTCTGTGCACTTCAAAGGGCTGACTTTGAAGTCTCACCCACTTCAAAGACCATATTGGGTATAAGTACTGGACCTCTGATACCACCAACTCAGTACATTTCTGAACCTGTGACAACTCTGCCAGGAAGAAGAACTGCTGTGCTATTGAAGGACTGCTTCTTTGCTGGACGCCTGCCTTGCTGTGCTGCCCTGCTGCATGATGTTCCCCTGCCTGGATTAGAGGGACTGGACCTGCATCAGTTTAACCCAGAGTGACTTGAAGGCCTAGTTGGCTGGCCTCCTGATCTGAAGTCTCAGGGACATATCCGACTTCCAACCAAATCACCCTGCTCCTGCATAGGGACTCTGCCATCTGTGAGCCTGTCCTGCCAAGTGGTGCAAGCCCTGTACTAGAAACTTGGAAGAGGGCCTAAGTTGCTTGTCCAGCAGAACCAACACATCGTCTGCTGCAGGAGTAGAAATGATAAATCGCCACTGGTGTGTGGAGAAAATCAATATATTACCTTGACTGCTTGGGTTAGAACCAGTCCAACCAGGATCACATTGCAGCTGTACTTCACATCTTGGAACCAAGACATTGCCTCGACTGTACATCAGATCCTCAACGTCAACGCAGTAGGAACTCAGACCACAATCTCACAGCATCTTGGAACTGTTGCATCAATGCTGTTGTATGGGAAACACAACTCATTCCCTCTAATGTGTGGTTCAGAATCGACACATTGGTCTACAACCTGGATTAAAGGACCTTTTGTTCAGCGGGCCCAAATGGATTCCTGTAGGTGTCCGTCACTCCATCATGGTCTGCTTGAACTTTTGACTTTGTCCCGGTCGAGTGCAACCAGAAATCCACAGTTGGTGTCTTTTGCTTTAAAAATTCATATCTCAAATTCTACCTCTTGGAATTTGTTATTTTGATGTTTTTTTATTTGTTAAAATCAGAGTTATTTTTCTAGCCTGGTGTGCAATCTTTTCGTGGGGTATTTTCTCTGTTCTACTGTTTGAAGTGTTGCATAAATACTTTGCACATTGCCTAAGTTAATTGTGACTGCTCTGTGCCGAGCTACTAGAAGGTGAGCACAGTTAATTTAGTGTTTGATTGACACTTACCCTGACTAGGACCAGGTGGTTGCTGCTTAACTAAGGTTTATACCCCAGTCAATCAGCAACCCAATTTCTAACAGTGGCTATATTGAAACCATTACATTTAAATCTGGCTGCTGTGGATGTGCATGCATTTATGGCAAACACAGAAATTTTTTATAAAAAAAATGCTTGCAAATAGCCTAAATCGCTGGCAATCACTCTGCAGAGCGCCCGCCTTTTGCAAATTAGTTCAGACCCTGCAGATCAATTAAACAGTTCATCCAACTGAACAGCAAGCACTAGCTCCTCAATGCCACACAGTCTGGATTGAGGTCCAACCACAGAACAGAAACAATACTCATTGCAGCATCAGCTGATGTTATAATGATCTTTGACAGAGGAGACATGGCAGTCATGCTCCTGGACCACGCTGCAGCACTTGACAAGGTCTCACACTCCGTCCTTATCAGGCGCCTACACAAGATTGGCATCCGATGACCCGCTCTCCACTGGTAATGCTCCTTCTTAATGGATAAAACACAAGCTTTCAGCCTGGCACCTTATTACTCCGAAGCCTGAAAACCCATCTACAGAGTGCTTCAAGGCTCGTTGCTCTGCCTCACCCTCTTTAATGCATACATGATCCCTCTGGCCAAGGTCATCTGTGAACATGACTTCAACATTTCTCCTATGCAGACAACACACAACTCATACTCCCCCTTTCCCAAAAGTCTCCCAACATAAGAAAGAAGTGCACCGCCCTCATGACTGACGCCAGTAACTGGATGGAAGACAATTGTCTCAAGCTCAACATCGGCAAGCCAGAAGTAGTGATCTTTGTCAAGAACATCTTACCGAAATCAGACCCACACCTAGCTCCCAGGCCTGGAACCTTGGAATAATCATTGAGAGCAAATTGAACATGATAGCACAATTCAGCACTGTCATTGCATCCTGCTTCAATACCCATATGTTACCACTAAAACGTGATTTTTAAACACACAGGGCAGGGAGCTGATATAAAAATAGGGCACAGTACATATTGTAGTTAGTATATCATCACACTGAAATAAAACCCAAAGCTATTTCACATGTAATCCTGGCTAGACTTTCTCCTAATATGCCTATGTGTGATTAATAGCTTTAATTTCTACCTCCACTTAGGAAAGAGAGAGAAAATGATTCAGTTATTTTCTGCTCAGGTTTTAAAATGATGAAATCAGATTTTTGATAACTTTGCAAAATTGTACTTTTAGCATCCTGACTTAAAACCAGTTCTGCCATGCATCTCACGCCCAGAGCTGGAATACACATGCTTGACTGGGAGAGTTCACAACCCTGGCTCAGAGAAGATCAGCCTGCCTCTGAGAACACAAAAGGCCAGTAGGTATGAGCTGCTGACCTCGTAGCAGTAATCTGGGAGTGTACGGTAGCATTTGGCGGGTCAAAGGGGAACTTCAGCACTATCTTTTTTTACTTAGAGACAGGAGGTATTCTCCTATATATTCCCAGACCCCCTAAAAAGCCAGTTTTCAGTCACTGTAGGAGATAAAAGCAGTTTGTATCCCTATAACACTTTCAGAGTTAGCTGGGAGAGATAACAAGCGAAACAATGGTTTGTCTCAGGCACCAGGAAATGCCAATAGGTGTTAATTGCTGACCACTTAGCAAGGCTTTGCTACCTGTGAGTGAACAGGTACAACTGGCAGAACAAAGGGCAGTTTTATTACTACTTCGTTTGCGTTGGAGATGCCAAAGCGGTGCTTCTCCTATTCATCCCGAGGACCCTCCTAGACAGCCAGGCTCCAGCCACAGTAGGAGGAAGACCATTTTTGACCCTATCAGGTAGAGAAGTGGCCATAAGAAGCTGAGGACAAGCCTTTCTGGTGGCAGCTAGGTGCTGCCATCTTGAAATAGGGGCTCCTGGGTACTTTTACAATAAGGTAAAGTGGCATTGCTGTAAAAGGAGGTGGGGGATTGTGAGAAAATTGGTAGGATTAGGAGGTATCCAATCACTGGCTAGTTCACAAGAGATGTCTGGCAGCTCCATCACCACCTCCCCAGAACATCCCTGGACCTGGGAGGACTCCATCTTAATAAAAAGGTCCTGCTGAAAACAATCATCCTTACTTCTTACTCCTGATTTCTGCTGAATGGAGAGGACGCACATGAGGACTAAAGAACTCCTGAATCCTGTTGGCACCCAGGGACTGGACCTGATCTGCAAAGGTCATGCGGATGACCTCCTGTTTATCTGCTACAGGAACTCCAGACTGTTACAGGGCTCAGCTGCAAGAAAACTGGCTACAGAGGGATGTGAAGCCCAGAAGCCTGTCTTGAGGAGGAAGAGTCTGCAGAACTGACCTAAAAAAGCTTTCCCAGCACTTGGGGTATCCGACCTCTGCTCCCTCACTGTCAGCCTCAAATTATGTCTAGGACAGTCCACTGCAAACTGCTTTTCCATAGTGCTTGGAAATTTCTTTTTGCCTTAACATTTTATACAAAAAAAATCCCTTAACCTATTTTTATCATCTTAGTGTCTTTTTTCTCATAAATGTTTTACCTATGTTTTATAAGTTGGTTTGAGAATTTTATTTTGGTGTGTTCTTTACTTTAGAATTGTTGTACTGCTTGAACATAGCACACACTTCTCTGGGGATTGCCTGGTTCTTGAGCAGATATTCTCTTAGAACTGTGTATTGACTTAAACAGAGTGGGTGTATTGAGTTGGTAGCCCCCCTCTCAAATTAATATTCTCATTTCTGGTAGCTATCAATTGTTAAAGAACACCTTAGAGAAAAATCAACTGATACACATTGCAGATATTTCTCAGAATATATGTTGTGAAGGTAGTACATAGTTACTGTATAAATTGGTACGGTGTAATGCATGACAATTTACATTGATTGCATTACATTTAAATGAACACATTTCCTAAATTAATGCACACAAAGGAGAAAATGCAGTGTAATTACTTTCCACTGTGCGCCTGGTATTTTAAGTGAAAATTACTACTCTAGCATTTGAGTAGGCTGTTCAGTTGACCTGCATGTTATATGAATTTATGAGAAGCTTCTCTTGAACGTGCCGGCTTTCAGAGTCATTTCAGAAAAGTCTGCTAAAAGCAGCTTATGATGTCTGATTTTCATTTTAATACTACTTGGTGTCATACAGAAGTAATTACATGTTTTAAAGAGCTGGAAAAATGGATTTAACCAGTCTGCATCGCAACACCCATGGAATGCACCCCTGGTGCAGAGTAAGGCAACACAGCTACTTGTACTGCCTTGCCCTTAAGGCTAGTTAGGGCCTACCTTAGGGGTGACTTACACATAATAAAAAGGAAGGTTTGGTCCTGGCAAGTGGGCTCCCTTGCCAGGTCCAAATGGCAGTTTAAAACTGCACGCACAGGCTCTGCAGTAATAGGCCTGAGACATATTTAAATGGCTACTGCAGTGGGTGGCACACTCAGGCCCTCAGCATAGTTTTGGCAGTCTTTTTGCAAGACCGCCAAAGCCACGGGCGCCAGAAGACCACCAGTGCTGGCGGTCTTCTGCCCACCAATTTTACGAGTACTGCTGGATTTCTGCCACATTTTGGGAGGAAATCCAGCAGTAGTCGTGCTGGTAGACAGAGGCGCAAGGGCGGTTCCACCACCGGCACCACCCCACAAGAAGGACTCCGTCTGCTGTATTATGTGCAGTAATACGGCATGGCAGTGTCCTGATGGTGGGGCGCTGCCGGAGGTGGAAGCACCCCTTCCTGTTCCCTGCTGGACGACCTCTTACCCGGACCAGGCAAGACGACTGTCCGACAGTGGGGTGAAAGTTGGGGGTGTTGTGTGTGCATTTGTGAGTGGGTGTTGTCTGTGTGTGTGTATGAATGTGTGTATGCATGTCTGTATGTTGGAGTGAATGCGAGTATGAATGTTGTGGTGAATGCGAGTATGTATGTTGGAGTGAATGCGAGTATGAGTGCTGAAGTGAATGCATGTATGGATGCATGTGAGTGAATGCGTGTATTTCAGTGTTGGTGAATGAGTGCATGTGGGGTGCGTGTTGGTGTCTGTGCGTGTGCATGTTTGCAGAGAGGAGGGTTGGGGAAGGAGGGTGCCGTACCTGGTGGGCAGCGCTGTACCTGGTGGGGGATGTAGGGGTTGGTTGGGTATTGTGCTTGCTGGTTGGGTGGGGGGGTCATCTGCCAGTGACAGGGAAGACATTCCCTGTCACGGTAGCCTTTCGCCAGGGTTTTCGTGGCGGTGCTACCAACGCAGACACCCTGGTGGAAAGGCGGTTCCTAATACCACCGGCGGTCTTCTATGGACTGCCAGGTCAGAGATGCTCATCTCTGGCCAAGCGGGTCCGACCACCCTGGCGCTCTGAGCGGTGATGTGGCAGGCTGGCAGAGGTGATACTGCCACCGTGGCCCTGGCAGTCAGTGTTGCAGGCCCTCCAGTAGAATTTGATTTACAGGCCCTGGGCACATGTACTAGGGGCTTACAAGTAAATCAAATATGGCATTTGTGGAAAAGCCAGTGTCAACATGATCTACAGTGCAGAGCACATGCACTTTAGCACTGGTTAGCAGTGGTTAAGTGCACACAATACTAAAGCCAGCAAAACTGAAGTCAGAATAACAGGAGGGCAGAATGCAAAAGGTTAGGGGAAACCATGTCAAGGATGCCAGGGCTAACAATGGGAAAAAAACTCAAAAGCACCAGGCTATTTTAAAAAGAAAAGCTTTTTTATTTATTTTTATTCATCTTTATTTATTTTGATAAACAATTATGTAAACATTAAGGCGTGCAATGCAAACATTAAGACAGACACACTCTTGGCTTTACTAATCCTTATATTGAGGCAAACTCAAAACCCACTATTGCAGGCCAGCCACCCCAAGCACTTTCAACTATGTGTTCAGTTGCCATCTTAAGGGGGTTGGATCACTTATGAAGTATGAAGATCCATTATACTGGTGCCCCCACCCCTCCCACCATGTGTACAGGTTTTCCAAATACGAATATTTGGCAGACACCCATATTTTGCTCTCACCTCTTTAGAATCTCAAACACTGACTGCATTTTTAACTTAGCCAACACATCAGCACTAATTCTGAGTTCCTGAAATCCCAGTGCTTTTCATTGTACCAGATAAAAATATATACCCTGGGGGGCGTTATGTTTGAAAAATAGAACCTATTAGGAGTTTCTGGGGAATAACATGCAGATTGTGGGGTTTACCACACCAAAATCCACTTAACACGATAAATACTATAGACTTTCAACCTATTACATTTCTACAGGTTTGACCTGGTGAATTTTAATGATTGGTAAGTTATTTCAGTATCAGATGCAGTAAATATTTATATTCATATTTATTTATTTATGTATTCATATTTAAAAAGCTGCTTAATTGGCCAAATGAACCTTTAACAACAATGAAAGGCACAAAACAGAAACCCATTTTACTTCTAGGCACTTTGGTCCCTATTTAGAGACCCAGTTGGAAGCATCACTTTTGACATAACAAGGTGTGCAAAGTTTTAATTAAGTGATCAGTGTTTCTAAACATTCTAACATTTAAACACTTCCATAGTTGTCATTACTCATTATAACCAATATTTCTAGCTAGTGTCAGTAAGCAGTGAAAACGGATATGCCAAAGTCTTGTGAATTACCTCCTAAACCATTTTACTTCCAAGTTGGAAACTGAACGATGGCAGCAATCTTCTTTCTCTGGGAATAACGTAAAATTAACACATGCAATTGACATTTTAGTGTGAAAACTCTTGTCAGAAAGTGTTATTAATATGGGAAGGCGGTGACCTTTATAAATCTAACAAACTCCTTATTTAGCTCTCAGGACACTTTGCTCCGCCTGTGTTTGCTCTTGTCCATGCAAAAAGGTGTGTTAAGTTCAAGTAGTCACAATAACTTCGAATTGCAAAAAACAGGACAATAGAATGTCCAAACCAAATAAGGAAAAAGACAGAAAAATTTAATAAGCACAAAGCCACTAAGGTCACTAAACCCAAATATAAGAAACATAACATATGATTTTTTACGTTTTCTGTAGGCAAAACACATCTAAAAATGTTGAAGCCTACAGAAAAAATGTTGTTTGAAGACAGGTATGTGGGTATGATTTCATGTTAATTGCAAAAAAAGCAGGTCTGATACACCAAGTGGGCCATCCCAGTCAAGCTTTTTCCCTCATGCCTTTGTATTTTTTAGAAGTCAAACGTTTAGGGATGTAAGGTCCAAGCCTGAAGCCAGTGGTGTCCCTCTAATTTGAATATGTAATTGTAAAGCACCCACTGAACCTGTTGGTGTTGATGCCAAAATTTCTCCTGCAAAGTTGGATTTCATAGCCACTGAGCATTTTTCATTGCACATATGGATTTGATGCCTCACTCAATCAAATGATTTATCTTTGGGCTTAGTCATTTCTTTTAATTGACAAAATTCCTCAACAGGGCAAGGCTGTAGACTGCATCTAAGCAGGGCTCCATGAAGCTGGATACTTTCACACTGGGGACCGCAGAAACGACTTTCAACACAGTAAGAAGTCTTACTGTGTCCTGCCTTGGAGATGATCTACCAGGGTAAGCCTCAGCACCTTGTCTCAGGCTGCCAGAGGCTCTTAAAGGCCATTCTGATCACTATTGTAGCCTGCAGGTCCTCAAAGGAGGCTTCTAGGCCAAGTACCTCTCTAGCAATGACTCTTGCATGGGCCAGGCCTCTGTGGTCAGCTAGGCCTTTTTATAGTCCTTATGATTTTGTGTTGCTGTAGTAATCAAACAGGACGACAGCCACCTGACCCTTGGAGAGCAGCTCAAGTCCCTGTGAGCCGTGCACAAATCATGAGTCTTCTTTCTTCCACCTGTTCTTAACAGGTGGTGGTGTATTGACAGCCCTATCATTTGCCCTATTATTTGCACTAGCCAGCGATTGTAGAATTGTCCTTACCCAATTCTGTTTACTTTCTCACCATCTACCCATCCCATTTTACAGCACTTCCTGCTGATTTACTGAACAAACTTCAAAGAGCCCGAAATCTAAGATGGCTGAACCATTCTTAAGAGATGGTGGTGGAATGACAGCCTTATCCTTGCACTAGCCAGTGAATGTAGATTTTTCCCTGCCCAATTCTGTTTACATTCTCATTCACTGCCCATCTCATTTTGCAGCACTTCTTGTTGATTTACTGAACAAACTTCACTGAAACCCAAAATCTAAGATGGCTGAACCATTCTTCCACCAGGATAGTCACTGGCTCTCTCTGAACCACTCCCCTATTTAGATGAGGGCTTCTACTCTATGTCAGGGTCCAGGCTGCTCCTCCCTTCTGCTGGGGCTCATACTACAAAACCTAAGAGGGCTTGGAGAATGAATGGGAGTGGTCTCACTTGTCATCTCAAAGTGAAAAGAGATAGTGTTAGAGAAGCCCTTTGTTCTTTTAACTGTTTCTGTCCACTCACAGATGGCTAATCTCTGCTCGATGGCCAGTTGTTAACAACACCCCCTGCCTTCTTATGTCCAGATTCCAGGTAATTGCCCTCCGGACAGCAGGGTTGTTAATTCAAGCCAGGAGTGAGCATTGGCCTCTCAAGGAGAGATGAGTGGCTAAGCTGGTTTAAGCTACATTTCTGCTAAAGTTAACAAATCAGACTTCACCATTGAATCATGTTTTGAAAACTAAAGTAAACACTTTGATTCATGTTGTCAGCACTTTCCCAGGTAGAGATACACAATAATAGTTTAACTTATATCTAGGCCTATGCTTGGAGAATGCAGCCTAACCTACAATCTGAAAACAGCTTTTAGCTCTATAGTGAGTGTGTGGGTACCTATTTCACATGTGTACAATGGACTTTTGTTTCTATATTAGGCATTCTGCTTGTGAGTTTGCAAAGCAAACTTTAGCAATGACTTAATAATGTGACAAAATAGGTTTGCTTACATGATAGGTGTTGGACTTTTGCTTATGCAGGGTCATCCTGAATCTTTTTGCCGCCTGCCTCCTATTTTTTTCTGACCTGTCGCTGTTGGCTTTTGAACTCTGAGCACTTTCCCACTGCTAACCAGTGCTAAAGTGCATATGCTCTCTGTGTAAATTGTATGTAATTGGTTTATCCATGATTGGCCTATTTGATTTACTAGTAAGTCCCTAGTAAGGTGCACTAGAGGTGCCAGGGCCTGTAAATCAAATGCTACTAGTGGGCCTGCAGCACTGGTTGTGCCACCCACATAAGTAGCTCTGTAATCATGTCTCAGACCTGCCGCTGCAGTGTCTGTAAGTGTATTTTTACACTGTAAATTCGACTTGGCAAGTGTACCCACTTGCCAGGCCTAAACCTTCCCTTTTCTTACATGTAAGGCACCCCTAAGGTAGGCCCTAGGTAGCCCCAAGGGCAGGGTGCAGTGTATGGATAAGGTAGGACATATAGTAATGTGGTTTATATGTCCTGACAGTGAAATACTGCCAATTTCGTTTTTCACTGTTGCAAGGCCTGTCTCTCTCATAGGATAATATGGGGGCTACCTTTAAATATGATTAAAGTGTAGATTCCCCTAGAGAGTATGGACATGTGGAGTTTGGGGTCCCTGAACTCACAATTAAAAAATACATATTTTAGTAAAGTTGATTTTAAGATTGTGCGTTTGAAAATGCCACTTTTAGAAAGTGAGCATTTTCTTGCTTAAACCATTCTGTGACTCTGCCTTGTTTGTGGATTCCCTGTCTGGGTCTGTTTGACAGTTGGGTTGTTTTTCACCTCGCACTAGACAGTGACACAAAGGGGGCTGGGGTGTAACCTGCATTTCCTGATTAGCCATCTCTGCTAGGAGGGAGGGGTGGAGTGGTCACTCTCATCTGAAAGGACTGTGCCTGCCTCTGACAATGCCGGCTCCAACCCCCTGCTGTGTGTATGACGCCTTGCCTGGGCAAGGCAGGATTTCACAAGTAGGTGTGAGTCCCCTTTGAAGAAAGGTGACTTCAAAGACTAAAATGGGTATAAGAAGGGCACCCAAATCTACAGACTTTAGAAACACTTCTGGAACCAAGAGGAACCTCTGCCTGGAGAAGAGCTGATAGCTGAGGAAGAAGTGCTGCCCTGCCTGTGACTGTGCTTTGTGGAGCTTTCCTGCAGTGCTGCTTCTGCCAGAGTAAGAGGGCAAAGACTGGACTTTGTGTGCCTTCCATCTTGTGAAGAAATCTCCAAGGGCTTGAGTTAGAGCTTGCCTCCTGTTGTTTGAAGTCTCAGAGACGGCAAAGACTTCTCTCTGCCAGCACCTGGAGTCTCTGGAGAGACTCCTGCCCCGACAAATGGTGCCCTATCCAGTCTCTGGGCCCTTGAAAGGAAAGCTGGTGGAATCCAAGGAAATCGACTTCGGGCGACTTCGGACCTACGCCGCTGCTGAATCCGGTAACGCCGCCTGCACCTGACGCCGTGACCTTCGCTGGAACGCGACGCTCTTCGCAGGCACGATGCCGCAGCAGCCCCACTGAAGTCCGCGACTCCGTGGAAGTCGCCGCACCACGTCGTGACCGACGCCGCTCGAAGTGCACGGATTCAACGTTTCGCACAGACGCCGCGATTCCCGACTTCGCGCATCGGCTTGTTTTCACTCTTCACCAAAGGTACTGTACTTGGGGGTCTATACGACTCCGTGTCCGGCGCCGCTGGTGTCAGCTTGTTGGGAACGACTCTGTCACGACGCCGTGTTAACATCTCATCGAAGCATTTTTGTTTCTAAGCGCTATTTTTGAGTTTAGTCTTTAAAAATTCATAACTTGACTTGTGTATGTCGGATTTTTGTCGTTTTGGTCTTGTTTTGTTTAGATAAATATTTCCTATTTTTCTAAACCAGTGTTGTGTCATTTTGTAGTGTTTTCATGAAGTTACTGTGTGTGTTGGTACAAATACTTTACACCTAGCGCTCTGAAGTTAAGCCTACTGCTCTGCCAAGCTACCAAGGGGGTAAGCAGGGGTTAGCTGAGGGTAATTCTCTTTTACCCTGACTAGAGTGAGGGTCCTTGCTTGAACAGGGGGTAACCTGACTGTCAACCAAAGACCCCATTTCTAACAATAGGGGATATTTCTCCCTTCTGTATGACACTGCAGTCATTTTAAATGGACAACCCAGTGTTTTAACTGTTATCTCAGAGGAAACAGGTGTGGGTTAATTTGCTAGAAGAACATCATCCACAATGTGCATGGGCCTAATTTTGAATACTGTCTGACCTTTATCCATTGTAAACATTTAGATCATGTTTAGTTCCCTTTCCATACAGACCTACTGAGCAGGCCTACATCAGAAACAAAGAATCTCAAAGTGACATTATTCTTTTGCCCTACAGCTCAACCACGGTCACACATTATTGTATTTTGTATTTTTTCTCTTTTTAATCCCAGTAGCACATATATGCAAAACAATGAAACAACAGTGTGCATCTAAGTTCATGATGGAATGTGACAGTCACTTAGGGATTCCTCAAGCAGTTTCCCTGGAAAGCAGGCATGCTCAGTAGATTTGTATGGACGGTGAAAGGCAAATAAACTAAATATAAACAAGGGGTACAGGGCAGACATTGCTCAAAACCTTTTCCGGGCATAATTATGAAGAACATTTGAATTCCATTCCACAGGTTAAGTTTCTACACCATCTACCGTAGCCTCACAAAAAAGCTAAATAAACAAATTGTGCAAAACCGATATTATAGTACGCTTTTAGGGACAGAATACACGCACTGTGGAACTGAACAGAAGTTTGCAGAGTTACAACCAGCAGAAATAGAGTCTAGATACAGTCAAAACCCAGGGCTGAAGAAAAAAACATATTTTCTCCACATTGAGACAATTTTCTTGCTCTCCTCAAGTGTTCTTAATTCTTCCTGCACATGTTTAGAATGGTTCTCTTAACCGTAATTGAGAGAAATAAATGTTGAACTGTGGGAAATGTTTGATTGTGATTCAGTAAGGAAGAATGAAATATATAATAATTCCCTCAAGTAGCTTTAAAAAGCATGTCAAATCTAGCTGAAATCCCTTCAATTCAAATCGCCATCTGCCACACTGCTAGCTAGTTTGTTTCCAATGTACCATTTCAATAATGTTTTTTTCTTATTTTATATGCTTAATCGTTAACACAATTATAGTCAAAAGATCATTTACATCTCTAAAACGGGTCTTTGAAATGTTATTTTGGTGGCTGATTGATCTTTTAAAGTTGGCATGTGCCTCCATCATGTGGCATTGCATCAAGAGTTGCTACTTTTGTTACACATGTTTTCCTATTACATTCAAGCTGTTCCAGCAATAGGACAGCTTGTTTTCCAACAGAAACGAGATTTCTTTTACATTATGGGATATTTCAAACAGATTTTCATCAAGAACTTCATTTGCTTAAAAAATATTCATTTAATGCACTTGCATAGCACCCTAATTTGTTTGAAATCTGCATGTTTCTCGGATGGTAAGTGCATGGGCGTGCTAAGTGCATTACATTAACTCAGCATCACTGATTACGTGGGTGGCACTTAGTCAGTCTAGGACACATAAAGGCATCAGGGCTACCCACGTTGAAACTGAACAGCTGTCACTGAGTGCAGAAAATTATGCTTTGAAAAGGAGACATTTACGGTCACAATACAAAACAAAGTTATAATATTACATGTTTTGTAAGTTTTTCTGCTTGAAACTTCTTTGTATATATCAGCTTTCTTGAAATACTGTCCTGAAGTGCTTAGAAGGTGGTTGCAGGGACACACTTGTTGAGGTAAAAGAAGGCATCCGTAACAATGGGGCTAAAGTTGACAATTTTACTGGCGAGGAGTGATATATAGGAAAAACTAGATGGACATGGGAACAGACTGGATGAGGCAGAATAAAATATTTCACTCCCTGATGTAAGATTGCCATTAGGTCAGTACAGGGAAAAAATAAATCTTATTTGCAGGGCAGATGAGAAATTCTCTCTGCACTACAAGGGTACAAGAATTTAGTGTTTCCAAACGAACTGGAGAACTTGCGAGGCTGTTCTGACCGAAGTATTTGACAGTCCCAGGGTCTCCCTGCAGTTCGTTATAAAAAGGTCACTCAAGTCGTTGTCACCATATCATGTTCCTGAAAAGGAGCGAAGGCCAAAAATACCACGTGATACTCTCTTGATATCAACCAAAGAGAAGGCGAAATAAACTACAGTGGTTTGAGTGTCCCAATCTTCACTGACTCCAATGACTGAGTTAAAACGTCTGAGCAGATCAGGAGGTCAAAATGACTCTGAAACCAGTATCGTAGCATTGATGCCATGGACCCTGTTGTAAGCAAGGAAAATGGCCACTTCAAGTGTTGGTGGGATAGTACAATATAGCAATTATCAGGGTTCATTGGCCCCTTAGGGATATCGGCCCGGTGCGTTGAACCTGCTGCACCAATGGTAGTGCGAAACCCTGATTATCGATCAGTAATTTCCCACCTAAAACAACCAACACAATGTAAATCAGTAATTTTGTATGCAAATGTAACAGTTTTATGAATTTTTCCTTTTGAGCGGTAAACTAAGAGGGAATTATCAATTATTTTTTTGCAGGTAATTCCAAAATCGTGGCCTGCTTCTGAGCACATTACTTTGCAAACCAAACCTGACCATAATATTGTTGAAAACTCTAAACTATTATCTCAAACAGTAGTCTCATGCAGTAATACAACTCAAAATGAGGCCCTTAGGCTCAACAAGAATTCATTGCTGGATAGAATCCAAAGGAGCATATTTATGGAAAAGTGATGCATTATTCATGATTAGCCACTTTTCTAGTGCCCAATTGCGTCCCCCTAACAGCACCATATGTGTGCCATCTTTGCAATATGGTGCACCATGGCGGTCTTGTCCACATTAATATCATAATTGATGTGCTAATGTGGCGCTTTGCTGGATTAGCACCATTAATTATGGCGCTAATGCAGCAAAGAACATGGAGGCCTATTGTTTTCAATGGGAGAGTCATCTTAATGCCTGCCTTGGGCAGGCGTTAGTAATGATGGTAAAATTGGCATAGTGAAATCTAGTGTAATTGTACCATTTTTGGTAACGTCCCCTTGCATACATTATGCCTGGCACAGGCATAATGTGGTGCAAGAGTTTACAAAGTGGCGCAATGCTTGTATTGCACCACTTTGTAGATATGGCCATCTTAGTGCCACATTTGCGTAAAAAACAAATGGTGGTGCTAAAGGCATCATAACTAAGCCCCAAAGATTCATTTTTGGACCAATAGCAGTAATGAATGAGGTAGTTCAAAGGAAGTCATTCTGAGGAGAAGATATGGAGGGATGAAAAATCCGGAATGGTCATTACTGATTAGCAAAGAGTCACTCCTTCAGGGCAATCGTTAAGCATAAATACCACAAAAGACTGATATTGTGTGTGACGTACTGTAGATCGTCATGGTAACATGCAGCTTTGGAATGCGGCATCCTGAAAAGTGAGTGGTGTTGCAATTTAGAAAATATATAATCAGTGATAAGATGTATCAGACAGCTACTATGAGATCTCCTAGAATGGTAAATTGAATGAAGCAGGGAAAGGCGAGTAATTGACTCATATGATATAATTTACACACAGGTTATGCAAGAGGAAAATGTGATTTTCTTAGATATTTTTCAGATTACTCTAAGGGAGAAGACTCCATGATTCACAGATCAGTCAGTGTAAGCATTCCCCCCTTAACAAAAGCAGATATAACCCCTGCGGGCTCGCTGGTAGATACACTATCACCCTTTTAAATATATCAAAACTCAACACTGGTACAGCTTAGTTATCCACTGGTGTAATTAATATGTGCCAGAGTGTATATGACACATGGCAAATCAAGGGGGTGATGCATTCAGTAGACTTGCTTGACCCTGTTGATACCTGGAGATGTAAAATAACTTTTTGTGTCCTCAGTACATAATGTATTATTTAGGGTCAATTTAGATTTTTATTTAGGAGAATGCTTAACTGGTAATGGTCCTGACAAAGCTATTGGACTGTTTCCCACTGTAGGTCATCTTGATCCTACAAGGTGATAGACACTTAAAGCCCACCTGGAAGTTTAAATAATCTGAGAGTGATATGGTTTGGTTCATTTAATGCCTCAAATGAATGTTTTGTCCATTGGATCATATAAGACACCTCTAGCAACCAGTCCAGAAGTATCACACTCTACAATGCAATGAAAAATGTCACCCTCAATGACATGCAGGATCAAACTTACAGATTGACTTGCTTTTAACCTCGTGGGCAGAGAGGAGCATAAATAGGTTTGGTACCATATATGTATTATACACTGTGAGAAATTGGCTTGTTGGTTGAACGGTGGTTCACCCCTGTTCAAGTAACAGCCACAATCCCTGACAGGGTGAACCGCAAAAGTCACTAAATTCACCTCTGCTTAGCCCACTGGTAGCTTGGCACAAAAGCTCCCAAGCTTAACTTAGCATTGTGTAAAGTATGTATGCAGTGCACAAACAGTAATAAATTAGTAAAGCCAAAGCACAACACAAGAATATAGAACAATAAAGTAAATGTGAATTAATTATTTGACAGCACAACAACAATCCAATTAATAGAACCAGTTATACATTTTTTACGTTTTTAGTGATATCTTGCTTCTAAAAGATATAAGTGCCAACATCAGACATCTGGTCATGCAAGACTAAGTCAAAGTTGCAAAATATGGATGACCACAGATTGGATACAAGTAGTGGATTGGGCCCAGTCAGCATTTTGGAGAAAATTTTCGGAGAAGGTAGAGTTCAGCAGGGCACAGCTTCAGATGGTGTACCAGGCAGAGGCATCGTCATCGGGGAGCCTCTGGATGAAGACATGGTGAAAGTTTCTATGTTCGGACTTAGTATCTTTTTTGGGAGTTCAAAATCTTCAGTGGGAGAAAGCTTGAGGCTGTAGCCAATGAGAGTTCCAGGAGGTGGATACCACTTCACTGGGGGCCACTGAAAAGGATCTGCTGTTGCAGAGAAGAATGTAGCGAGAGCTAAAACGAAGTCAAGCTGACTGATGATGCACCTTAAGGAGCACAACTAGTGGTCCACAACTAGAGGGGGTGTGTAGGAAGTTGGCTCTGTATGCACTATTTCAAAGTAAGGAATAGTATGCACAGAGTCCAAGGGTTCCCCTTAGAGGTAAGATAGTGGCAAAAAGAGATAATTCTAATGCTCTATTTTGTGGTAGTGTGGTCGAACAGTAGGCTTATCAGAGGAGTTGTGTTAAGCATTTGTTGTACACACACAGGCAATAAATGAGGAACACACACTCAGAGACAATTCCAGGCCAATAGGTTTTTGTATAGAAAAATATATTTTCTTAGTTTATTTTAAGAACCACAGGTTCAAGATTTACAAGTAATACTTCAAATGAAAGGTATTTTATGTAGGAACTTTAGGAACTTTGAATTAGCAAAATAGCATATACAGTTTTCACATAAATGACATATAGCTATTTTAAAACTAGACACAGGGCAATTTTCAACAGTTCCTGGAGGAGGTAAGTGTTTGTTAGTTTTTGCAGGTAAGTAAACCACCTACGGGGTTCAGGTTTGGGCCCAAGGTAGCCCACCGTTGGGGGTTCAGAGCAACCCCAAAGTTACCACACCAGCAGCTCGGGGCTGGTTAGGTGCAGAGGTCAAAGTGGTGCCCAAAACGCATAGGCTTCAATGGAGAAGGGGGTGCCCCGGTTCCAGTCTGCCAGCAGGTAAGTACCCGCGTCTTCGGAGGGCAGACCAGGGGGGTTTTGTAGGACACCGGGGGGAACACAAGTCAGCACAGAAAGTACACCCTCAGCGGCACGGGGGCGGCCGGGTGCAGTGTGCAAACAAGCATCGGGTTCGCAATAGGATTCAATGGGAGACCAAGGGGCCTCTTCAGCGATGCAGGCAGGCAAGGGGGGGGCTCCTCGGGGTAGGCACCACCTGGGCAAGGGAGAGGGCCACCTGGGGGTCGCTCCTGCACTGGAGGTCGGATCCTTCAGGTGCTGGGGGCTGCGGGTGCAGAGTCTTTACCAGGTGTCGGGTCTTTGAAGCAGGCAGTCGCGGTCAGGGGGAGCCTCGGGATTCCCTCTGCAGGCGTCACTGTGGGGGCTCAGGGGGGTCAGCTCTGGCTACTCACGGTCTCGTAGTCGCCGGGTAGTCCTCCCTGTGGTGTTTGTTCTCCACAAGTCGAGCCGGGGGCGTCGGGTGCAGAGTGCAAAGTCTCACACTTCGTGCGGGAAACGTGTGTTGTTTCAAAGTTGCTTCTTTGTTGCAAAGTTGCAGTCTTTGGGGAACAGAGCCGCTGTCCTCAGGAGTTCTTGGTCCTTCTAGATGCAGGGTAGTCCTCTGAGGCTTCAGAGGTTGCTGGATCCTGGGAACGCGTCGCTGGAGCAGTGTCTTTGGAAGTGGGGAGACAGGCCGTTAGAGCTGGGGCCAAAGCAGTTGGTGTCTCCGTCTTCTCTGCAGGTTTTTCAGTTCAGCAATCCTCTTCTTCTTAGGTTGCAGGAATCTATCTTGCTGTGTTCTGGGAGCCCCTAAATACTCTGTTTAGGGGTGTGTTTAGGGTGGGGGGGTTAGTAGCCAATGGCTACTAGCCCTGAGGATGGCTACACCCTCTTTGTGCCTCCTCCCTGAGGGAAGGGGGGCACATCCCTATCCCTATTGGGGGGATCCTCCATCTGCAAGATGGAGGATTTCTAAAAGTTAGAGTCACCTCAGCTCAGGACACCTTAGGGGCTGTCCTGACTGGCCAGTGACTCCTCCTTGTTTTTCTCATTATCTCCTCCGGCCTTGCCGCCAAAAGTGGGGCCGTGGCCGGAGGGGGCGGGCAACTCCACTAGATGGAGTCCCCTGGGGTGCTGTAACAAAGGGGGTGAGCCTTTGAGGCTCACTGCCAGGTGTTACAGTTCCTGCAGGGGGAGGTGAGAGGCACCTCCACCCAGTTCAGGCTTTGTTACTAGCCACAGAGTGACAAAGGCACTCTCCCCATGTGGCCAGCAACATGTCTGGTGTGTGGCAGGCTGCTAAAACTAGTCAGCCTACACGGATAGTCGGTTAAGGTTTCAGGGGGCACCTCTAAGGTGCCCTCTGGGGTGTATGTTACAATAAAATGTACACTGGCATCAGTGTGCATTTATTGTGCTGAGAAGTTTGATACCAAACTTCACAGTTTTCAGTGTAGCCATTATGGTGCTGTGGAGTTCGTGCATCACAGACTCCCAGACCATATACTCTTATGGCTACCCTGCACTTACAATGTCTAAGGTTTTGCTTAGACACTGTAGGGGCATAGTGCTCATGCACTTATGCCCTCACCTATGGTATAGTGCACCCTGCCTTAGGGCTGTAAGGCCTGCTAGAGGGGTGACTTATCTATACCTATAGGCAGTGTGAGGTTGGCATGGCACCCTAAGGGGAGTGCCATGCCGACTTAGGCGGTCATTCTGACTGCGGCGCTCGGCGGTCGCCGCCCGCCAAGCGGTTCCCGCCGAAAGACAGCGGCGGCCATTCCGGCTTTCCCGCTGGGCCGGCGGGCGACCGCCAGAAGACCGCCGGCCGGCCCAGCGGGACAGCCCCTTCAACAATGAAGCCGGCTCGGAATGGAGCCGGCGGAGTTGAAGGGCTGCGACGGGTGCTGTGGCACAGCAGACAGTGAAAATCTTTGTGGGGCCCTGTCAGGGGGCCCCTGCACTGCCCATGCCACGGCACCCGTTCCCGCCATCCTGGTTCTGGCGGTGGACACCGCCAGAAACAGGCTGGCGGGAAGGCGCTCGGAATCCCCATGGCGGTGCTGCAAGCAGCGCCGCCATGGCGGGTTCCCTGGGCCAGCGGGAAACCGGCGGGAAACCGGCGGGAAACTGCCGGCTCCCCTTTTCCGACCGCGGCTTTACCGCCACGGTCAGAATCGCCCAGGAAGCACCGCCAGCCTGTTGGAGGTGCTTCCGCCGCACTCTGCCATGGCGGTCATGGACCGCCAAGGTCAGAATGACCCCCTTAGTCTTTTTACCCCCACTAGCACACACAAGCTGGCAAGCAGTGTGTCTGTGCTGAGTGAGGGGTCCCGAGGGTGGCATAAGACATGCTGCAGCCCTTATAGACCTTCCCTGGCATCAGGGCCCTTGGTACCAGGGGTACCAGTTACAAGGGACTTACCTGGATGCCAGGGTGTGCCAATTGTGGAAACAAAAGTACAGGTTAGGGAAAGAACACTGGTGCTGGGGCCTGATTAGCAGGCCTCAGCACACTTTCAAATCATAACTTGGCATCAACAAAGGCAAAAAGTCAGGGGGTAACCATGCCAAGGAGGCATTTCCTTACAGGGTGCTATTTGGGGTTCAGGTGTGTGTTTAAGCTGCGGGGATTCTTTTATGTCCATAAGGTAAGGTAAGGTATATAGGGATGCATAGGTAAGTGAAATATGGCAATTAGAAGTATGGCCTCTTTTAGGTGTCAGTGCACATGCACTGGGTCCTGGCTAACACAGTCCTAGTGCACACAGTTAAAAACAGCAGCATAATGCAAAAAGAGCCTTATAATAATACTAATAATAATAATAATAATAATAATTGTTAGACCTGACAGCCTTAGGGTGGTCACCCCTAACTTTTTGCCTGCCTCCCTCCACTTTTTGGATACTGTTTTTGCTGGTTTCTAGACTCTGCACACTTTACCACTGCTAACAAGTGCTAAAGTGCATATGCTCTCTCCCTTTAAACATGGTAACCTTGGATCACACCAAATTGGACTATTTGATTTACTTATAAGTCCCTAGTAGAGTGCACTATTTGTGCCCAGGGCCTGTAGATTAAATGCTACTAGTGGGACTGCAGCACTGGTTGTGCCACCCACTTTAGTAGCCCCTTTACCTTGTCTCAGGCCTGCCATTGCAAGGCCTGTGTGTGCAGTTTCACTGTCACTTCGACTTGGCATTTAAAAGTACTTGCCAAGCCTAAAAGTCCCCTTTTGCTACATATAAGTCACTCCTAATGTGTGCCCTGGGTAACCCCTAGAGCAGGGTGCTGTGTGGGTAAAAGGCAGGACATGTACCTGTGTAGTTTACATGTCCTGGTAGTGTAAAACTCCTAAATTCGTTTTTACACTACTGTGAGGCCTGCTCCCTTCATAGGCTAACATTGGGTCTGCCCTCAAACATTGTTGAAGTGGTAGCTGCTGATCTGAAAGGAGTAGGAAGGTCATATTTAGTATGGCTAGAATGGTAATACAAAATCCTGCTGACTGGTGAAGTTGGATTTAATATTACTATTTTAGAAATGCCACTTTTAGAAAGTGAGCATTTCTCTGCACTTAAATGTTTCTGTGCCTTCCAATCCACGTCTGGCTGGGTTTAGTTGACAGCTCCTTGTGCATTCACTCTGACACACCCCAAACACAGGATACTCAGCCTCACTTGCATACATCTGCATTTTGAATGGGTCTTCCTGGGCTGGGAGGGTTGAGGGCCTGCTCTCACACAAAGGACTGCCACACCCCCTACTGGGACCCTGGCAGACAGGATTGAACTGAAAGAGGACCTGGTGCACTTCTAAGCCACTCTTTGAAGTCTCCTCCACTTCAAAGGCACATTTGGGTATAAAACAGGGCCTCTGCCCTACCACCTCAGACACTTCCTGGAGAAGAAACCTGAACCAGAACCTGCACCCTGACAAGAAGAACTGCCTGGCTGCCTAAAGGACTCACCTGACTGCTTTCTACAGAGGACTGCTGCCTTGCTGTTGCCCTGCTGTCTTGCTGCTCTCTTGCTTTGCTGCAGAAGTGCTCTCCAAGGGCTTGGATAGAGCTTACCTC
The DNA here is from genome assembly GCF_031143425.1 of Pleurodeles waltl. NCBI lineage: Eukaryota > Metazoa > Chordata > Amphibia > Caudata > Salamandridae > Pleurodeles > Pleurodeles waltl. Next base: position 1,264,227,990 of record NC_090437.1, read on the forward strand.
CTTTTCTCTGAAGTCTCAGGACCAAAAAGACTTCTCTCTTGCAACTGGACTCCTTGTGCAGCGAAAAATTAAACGCACAGCTTTTGCTGCGGTGAAAAATTAACCGCTCGCCGAACCGGAACGACGCCGCTCGACTTCGCGAGGAAAGATCGACGCGGCGCCTGCGGTGCGACCGGAACTTCAACGCACGGCCCACCTGGGACAAAGCCGTCCGACTTCCAGAGGGGAAATCGACGCAGCGCCTGCCGTGAGGGAGAAATTTCCCCGCATCGCCCACCGGAACGACGCACAGCTGGTCAACAAGCCCAGGATTCCACGCACAGACCCCGGGGCATCTGAAAACCCCGCAACCCGAAGAGGAGAGCCGTCCACGAGCCAGAAATTGACGCAAGGTCTTCCCCGCGTGAAAAATAATGACACAAGTCCGTGTGTGAAGGGGCGAAACCGACGCACACACCATTTTCCACGCATCTCCTCCTCTGCGGCCCTTTGCGGAGATTTTTTCACTCAAACCAGGTACTTTGTGCTTGAAAGAGACTTTGTTTGCTTTTAAAAGACTTAAGCCACTTTATATCACTTTCCAGTGATACCTTTACATTTTCTTATTGCATCTTTTATAGTTTTGACCTGCAAATATCCAGATAAATATTATATCTTTTTCTAAATACTGTGTGGTGTATTTTTGTGGTGCTATATTGTGTTATTGTATGATTTATTGCACAAATACTTTACACATTGCCTTCTAAGTTAAGCCTGACTGCTCAGTGCCAAGCTACCAGAGGGTAGGCACAGGACAATTTGGATTGTGTGTGACTTACCCTGACTAGAGTAAGAGTCCTTGCTTGGACAGGGGGTAACCTGACTGCCAACCAAAGACCCCATTTCTAACAATAACAATAATAATAATAATAATAATAATAATAATAATAGGAAAAAGGAGAAGAAGAAGAACACAACAACAGATTAATTATTACCCACAGTACTTAGCAAGGCAGAATCTTTCCTTGACATGACACCAAGGAGCATCTCTTTGGGTTTGAGATGCTTTCTCTAAATTAGTTTCCTCTCATTAATACCTGATTCCAACCCAAACCCCATCATATTTGAATGGATGTGTGTAAGGAAATGGCTCCCTGTTGTAGTTACCCCCCACGATTTGCCTGACACTGATGCTGACTTAACTGAGAAGTGTGCTGGGACCCTGCTAACCAGGCCCCAGCACCAGTGTTCTTTCACCTAAAATGTACCATTGTTTCCACAATTGGCACACCCCTGGCACACAGATAAGTCCCTTATAAAAGGTACCAGTGATACCAAGGGCCCTGTTACCAGGAAGGTCCCTAAGGGCTCCAGCATATGTTGTGCCACCCTAAGGGACCCCTCACCTAACACATGCACACTGCCGTTGGAGATTGTGTGTGTTGGTGGGGAGAAAAAGGCAAAGTCGACATGGCATCCCCCTCAGGGTCCCATGCACACAAAATACTGCCTGTGGCATAGGTAAGTCACCCCTCTAGCAGGCATTACAGCCCTAAGGCAGGGTGCACTATACCACAGGTGAGGGCATAGCTGCATGAGTAATATGCTCCTACAGTGTCTAAGTCACCTTCTTAGACATTGTAAGTACAGTTGTGGCCATATTAAGTGTATGGTCTGGGAGTTTGTCAAAAACGAACTCCACAGCTCCATAATGGCTACACTGAATACTGGGAAGTTTGGTATCAAACTTCTCAGAATAATAAACCCACACTGATGCCAGTGTTGGATTTATTAAAAAATGCACACAGAGGGCATCTTAGAGATGCCCCCTGTATTTTACCCAATTGTTCAGTGCAGGACTGACTGGTCTGTGCCAGCCTGCTGCTGAGAGACGAGTTTCTGACCCCATGTGGTGAGGGCCTTTGTGCTCTCTGAGGACAGAAACAAAAGCCTGCTCTGGGTGGAGGTGCTTCACACCTCCCCCCTGCAGGAACTGTAACACCTAGCAGTGAGCCTCAAAGGCTCAGGCTTCATGTTACAATGCCCCAGGGCACTCCAGCTAGTGGAGATGCCCGCCCCCTGGATACAGCCCCCACTTTTAGTGGCAAGTCCAGGGGTGTCCTGAGCTGAGGTGACCCCTGCCTTTAGAAATCCTCCATATTGATTTTGGAGGATTCCCCCAATAGGAATAGGGATGTGCCCCCCTCCCTTCAGGGAGGAGGCACAAAGAGGGTGTAGCCACCCTCAAGGACAGTAGCCATTGGCTACTGCCCTCCCAGACCTAAACACCCCCACTAAATTCAGTATTTAGGGGCTCCCCAGAACCTAGGAAACTAGATTCCTGCAACCTGAAGATGAAGAAGGACTGCTGACCTGAAGCCCTGCAGAGAAGACGGAGACACCAACTGCTTTGGCCCCAGCCCTACTGGCCTGTCTCCCCACTTCAAGAAAATCTGCAACAGCGACGCATCCCCCAGGGTCCAGCGACCTCTGAAGCCTCAGAGGTCTACCCTGCATCTAAAAGGACCAAGAAGCTCCCAAGAACAGCGGCCCTATTCAACAAACCTGCAACTTTGCAACAAAGAAGCAACTTTTAAAGACCACAGGTTTCCCGCCGGAAGCGTGAGACTTTCCACTCTGCACCCAACGCCCCCGGCTCGACCTGCGGAAAACCAGGACTACCCGGTGACTGCGAGCCCGTGAGTAGCCAGAGTTGACCCCCCTGAGCCCCCACAGTGACGCCTGCAGAGGAAATCCAGAGGCTCCCCCTGACCACGACTGCCTGCTTCAAGGAACCTGATGCCTGGAAACCACACTGCACCTGAAGCCCCCAGGACCTGAAGGAACCGAACTCCAGTGCAGGAGTGACTCCCAGGCAACCCTCTGCCTAGCCCAGGTGGCGGCTACCCCGAGGAGCCCCCCCTGTGCCTGCCTGCATCGTTGAAGAGACCCCCCGGTTTCCCCATTGATCTCTATTGAAAACCCGACGCTTGTTTGCACTCTGCACCCAGCCGCCCCTGTGCCGGTGAGGGTGTACTTTCTGTGCCTGACTGGTGTCCCCCCCGGTGCCCTACAAAACCCCCCCTGGTCTGCCCTCCGAAGTCGTGGGTACTTACCTGCTGGCAGACTGGAACCGGGGCACCCCTATTTCCATTGAAGCGTATGCGTTTTGGGCACCACTTGGACCTCTGAATGGCTATTCATTTATTTTCTTCATGTTTTGTATATATATGTATATGTTTATGTATTTAAGAAGATTTTTCCTTTTTGTATTAAAACTTATATTCGCATGGACATATTCATCTTTTGGTTAGTTGTATATTTGTTTACAGTATGTTCTGGTCAGATTTATGAATGTTTAGTTCATTTAAGGAAGAGAGAGGACCAAACAAGCATTCTAGGGGAATTTATTATGATATGTTAATTGGTTTCTTCAAGATATTTGACTATCTCTTAAGTAGAGATATTGTTTTGCTTGGTGTGCACCACTGGTTTGTTTTTGTAGTATTAGAACGGGTTTACTTAGAAACTCGGTTTTACACATCAGGGCAACGATGTGTTTCAGTGTATGAGCACCCATAAGTTTCTTCTTACATAATTCGAATGTGCATTGATTTCAACTAATGAGTTGCCATTTGTTTTTGACCTCTGGACCTGACCGGCCCTGAGCTGCTGGTGTGGTAACTTTGGGGTTGCCCTGAACCCCCAACGGTGGGCTACCTTGGACCCAACTTTGAACCCTGTAAGTGCTTTACTTATCTGTGAAACTAACAAATACTTACCTCCCCCAGGAACTGTTGAATATTGCAGTGTCCAATTTTATAATAGCTTATTGCCATTTTGTCAAAACTGTACATGCTATTGTGATGATTCAAAGTTCCTAAGATACCTGAGTGAAATACCTTTCATTTAAAGTATTGTTTGTAAATCTTGAACCTGCAGTTCTCAAAATAAACTAAGAAAATATATTTTTCTATATAAAAACCTATTGGCCTGGAATTGTCTTTGAGTGTGTGTTCCTCATTTATTGCCTGTGTGTGTACAACAAATGCTTAACACTACCCTCTGATAAGCCTACTGCTCAACCACACTACCACATAAAAGAGCATTAGAATTATCTCTTTTTGCCACTATCTTACCTCTAAGGCGAACCCTTGGACTCTGTGCATGCTATTTTTTATTTTGAAATAGTACATACAGAGCTAAATTCCTACAATGTGCTTTAGAGCATCCAGGTCCCTTTGCCAAAAGTCCATTGGTACTACATTGAACAGAAGGGGTTATTTTTTGCAATTGCTTCTTCCATAGGCAATACTCTAGCTATGAGAGGTGTTGCTGGCACAGGGTCTGTTACATAACAAACCCTTTTCTAGTGCCCCTCTTTTTAACAGCTATACCATGTAGTCACTTTGAGCATGGAAGAACCTTCCTGTTCTCCCTTTTCCTTGTGCTCCTAACTTAAAATCCAATTCACCTTTTTCTGTTTTCTCCCACAGACCCTTGGGAATATAATTGTCCCAGACCTTACCATCTATTGAAATTTCCTCTCTCCATTTGGCCTAGAGCAATGCTGCATCAGCAATTTCTGACTTCTATTAGCTGACCACTTTCCAATGCAGGTAGCTTTTCTGGCATTGCCTAAATTGGTTAGAGTACTCCTCCTTGAGTTGCTCTGTCACCCTTAGCTGGTTAAGGGCAGGAACATCTTTGACCTCCCCCACACTCACCCGGTCATTTCAACCATGCAGCGATCCATGAGTTCAAATCTCAAATACAACAACATGTGTTGTCTTGTTTTCTTTGAATTTCTGAATGTACTGAGTTTCAACCAAACCGTTTTAACAGAGATTAATTATTTTGCTCACAGTTCATCTGCTTAGCTACAGGCATTCTCCAAAGGACTGCCCTTCCTTTTAGGGGCAAGTGACTCATTAATGGGCTGTCTTAGGCACATCACCCAAAGCCTGAGCTCTGCAAACAAGCTCAAAATTCACAAAATCATTAAAAAATATTGTGGCCTTTCTCATACATGTGCAAATGCTCTTTTGGAAGCTTGACAAGTATGCTTGCACAGTTGAAGGTGGAATCGCCTTTTCCAGATGTTGCTCTCTCTGCTGCCATTCCAAGCTTCCCCTTCTCTTAGAATATCCATGTTCAACTTCAACTTTGTTGTGTGATTCATCATTGGACTCCCCATTCAGCACTGAGAAGCATCCTTTAAGTAGCATGCTAAGTAATGGGTGCAAGAAATGTGGGAATGTCCCTGTGTGGGTTGAGAATCCTCACCATTATGGCAAATCCCATATACCAATTACCAAATTACACTTCATATTAAGCAAAGTAGAAATATGATTCCCTATTAGTAGTTCTACAATGTTACCAGTCCAAAGCAGCAGCAACAACTACCTTTTCTCATCTTAACAACAGACTTAGACCATCTTGCTTCGTTCATTTAAAAAAAAAAAAAAAAAAAGATCACAAACGTCTGCTGCTTTAGCTACAAAATGAATAAAACAATCAGGGCTTTACACTGAAGAGGATATACAGACCAGAAGGTCTTTACCAGTGTTCCTCCTAGCACTGCCACTATGCCAGTCACCATCCATTCAGGACTGAGTCCAACTATGAGCTTCAATAATTGAATGCTTTTTTAGAATTAAGGCAATTGCTTAAACATTGGAAAGATCATTCCTCTCCCAAGTTGAAAAAAACGTTCAAGTAACACAATTCTTTAAATCACTGTACATTGAAATATAATTGGTGTATGTGCATTCATTCAGTATTTTCCTCCTACTGTCAGCACCAATAGTTAATGAAAAATAGTTAGTGTTAAAGTCATTTTGCTTGCATTGTGTCCAAATGTACATTGTCAGGTGAGGTTTCAACAATCTGACCTATCCAACTTCTCAGGAGCTCTTCAGCGTTGTTCTTCGTGTGTAAGAAATTCACATGACTTACAACTTAACATGAGACAACAGGCTCTGTTTTAAAGGCCAGAAACTGTTCTTCTGCACAAAGGCAATACAAAACACAGGGGAAGCTAGTCTCATCTCAGGTAAGTAGGACATTAGCGATGTTTGCCCAAAGGGCTCAATACTGTTGTAGTCCATGATGTTGCTCCGTTGTGGGTTTTTCTTTATAGACAGTGGGTGGTAACTGACGAAAGTCACAGAGTCATCTAACTATTTCTAACCATTTCTAGCCATAACTATTGATTTTGCTAAAACTTGTTCACTTTGTATCTACTCGAATGGAACTTTGTTTCTTCTAAGCAAACAATTTTAGTGTCTAAAACTATGAAATGTACAGCGTCTGTACGTTTTACTCAATGGCTCGCTTCGCATATTTGTTCAATGGGCAAATACGCGGCAGATGTCAGCTGACATTTAGCTAATGTTGTTCAGGCTAAAATCTCTGTGGACAGTGCAACCCTGTTGCCGTCCCTTCTGGAACTGTCGATAGTTTTTTCGATCCTTTTGCCACTTTTCCATCAATTAATAATGAATCTGGCGGGTCGGCTTCCAAATTGTTTCCATGCTGTAGCCTCATCCTGGAGGCCTGGAGCCTCTAATACCATCAATGGGTAAAGGTCAAGCCATTTTAGCATGTCATACAAGACAAAAACTGGTGGAGCATCCATTACTATACAAACTACTGGAAGGGATTAAGGCCCATATTTTTACTTTTTTAGCACCGTATTTGCGCCATTTTTGACGCAAAAATGGCGCAAACTTGCAAAATACAATTGTATTTTGTACGTTTGTGCCGTTTTTGCATCAAAAAGCGGCGCAAATGCGGCGCTAAAAAAGTATAAATATGGGCCTAAGTATGTTAATCTCCCAAAATCTCACTACTCAGTTTTGGGGTTTTGAAACTGGTATTACAGTTGTTTAAAATCTGTCCTGATAATGATGCTCCTGGGTTAAGATGTCTGCCAAACTGCTCATGTTACTCTGCCTTATGTCCTTTACAGAGGTGTCTGATGTTAGATCATTGGACATTATTACTTCAATGCATTTTTAGCTGCTGTTCTTTTCACAATAACCAGGCAAAGTAAGTCAGCCTGTACAGTGGTTGATTTCCCTTCTCCTCCTTTACAACCTAGGTTGTGTGTAGTGCCTTGTATCAAGAAATAGGTAGAAGTAACCCGGCAACTATGAGCACACTCTCCACAACTGCCAGTTTCCTTTTGTAAGGCCTTTAATCCAGTCTCTTCGGTTACCTTAGTCATGGGTTATGTCAATGGCAGGAGCTGATACAGTATCTTTGTGGCCACATTCTTCCCAAGAGCCATGGCCTCCAGAGTGTTTTAAGTTGGGACTAACAGCCTGATTATGACTTTGGTGGTCCCACCATGGGACGGCCAAAGCCGTGGGGAGGAAGCCACTGCCATGCTGAGCTTATTTCAATGTTCCTGCTGGGAAAACTGCAATAGACATTCCAACTGGGCTGACCGGCGGGAACAGTGCTCTAATGGAGCCCAGACCAATATCCTAGCACTTTAGCACCCTCGGAATGTCCACAGTCTGAAAAGCAGACAGTGCGCATTCCAAGGGTGCTGGGCGGGGCGCATGGTTATGGGCAGTGCAGGGTCCCCCCTGTGGCCCCGGCACTGGCTTTTCGCCGACCTTTTAATGGCAGGGTCCATGCCATGAAAAGGCCGACGGAAAGTGGGATTGTAATCATCAAAGCAGCCTGGAGTTCAGGACTGCCATGGCTGGTTACAAGCCTGACCGCCACCACCCCAGCAGGATCTGTGATCCTGTCAGGGACTGCGGTCCTTAGGTGGGTCTGCCCGCCTAGGTTGTAATTGGGCGGTAGCACTGCTTGGAGTGTGACGGTCCAACTGTTAGTGTGGACCGCCACACTGGTAATGAGACCCTAAGTTTGTGGACATTTTCAGATTTGCTGATTGATCTGGGGCAGCGATTCTTAACCTGAGGTCCGGGTACTCCTGAGGGTCTTAAAGCCTACTGAGAGTGTCCACGGCTGCTTAGAAAATTAAACATTAGAAGATTAAAAAAGTGTATATAAATAAGGAAGCAAAACATATATTTGAAAATTTAAAAAATCTTTGTAAATTTGAAGAAATTCTGAATTGGGGGTTAAAAATGAAGTTAATATCCACAAATTGATTAGTTGAAGCAGTGCATCACACAGAATATAGTATGCACTATGAGGGGCCTCAATCGAATTTAGAAATGCTCTAACGTTCCTATTAGGATTAAAAGTTGGGGGCATATTTATGAGACTTGTATCGACAGAGTGCCACTTTTGTTTGATGCTCCGTCGGTGCAAGCGTCTCAACCATATCTATGAGGCCATGCAAAGCCACTTTGCGTGGTTTTGAATGACCACATAGATATGGAGTAAGCCAAAGCAGTGCAAGTCACTGTGTTGCCTTACTCTGCGCCAGGGAGGCTTTTTCCCATGAGGCACCCATGGATTTTGATGCTGTCTCAGATTTACTTAATCACGTAAACCTGGGGCAGCGCCAAAACCTTACAACTCCCCATAGCAGACGTAACAAGGAGAAATATTTTAATTTCTTCTTGCTTTTTCCTCTTTCCTGCAGCACACAACAGGAAAACTCCGTTCAGGATTGTTTTTGCCCAGGGAGGTGCACCTTTCTTCACAAAAATAATCCTGCATGCAAGGCAGGCACCCTTGCACCACGGTGCAAGGCCGCCTAGTGTTGGCGCTAGGCAGAAAATTGTGCGCCAGTGCATGGGGAAAGGATAAGAATACAACGAATTACATAAAAACGGTACATTCCTGCCCTTTCACATTGGCTGGGCAGCCCTGCAAGAAGACTTGCTGCACTGGCCTGCGCCAGTTCCCCATAAATAAGCCCCTTCGTGTTTTTATATATTTGCTTGTGAATTAAATAAAATATTTCCTCATTTGTGGTTCCCCAGATTCCAATAACGATTCAGAGGGGGGTCCTTGGCTTCCTAAAAAGATTTAGTGGGGTTCCTTAAAAGAGAAAAGGTTAGAACCCCTCTTCTAGAGTATTTATTGTTAAGCGTTTTTATTGCAAACGAATATATACGTCTGTTATAAATCAACTACAATTTGATAATAAATGCACAGACAGAAAAAAATAAATTATGTTATGTACCATTTTTTGAAGGGCAACAAAACATTAATTGTGAGTGCCATTATAAATCCTCTCTCTAAAGGATACAGCATACAGCACTGAACGTAAATAACGACAACAACTTTATTAAACTAATAGAGAGACGAGAGAACAGTACATTGATTTTGACGAATATTGTGTATCCGCGAGATGCAAACAAAGAGCATTACTTAATCACATAGTACATCTCGAGGACACACTATAAACAAGGGTTAAAATTGCTAATTTGTTAGACGTTTTTGTGCTGCAATTTTCCATGTACTAAATTATTGTTTCTCTGACTTCTAGCGTTTTTATTCGGTTGAATAAAATTGAATCTCGTTCGATTTCACTATGTGTTGTATTGAAGAGCGGCAAGTGCGTGCAGTTCCTTAAAATGACCAGAAGAGAGCATCACTCTGCAACCACACTCTCAAGGTGAACGAGAATCTCTGTTTTTTCTGAGAGATCAATTGGCCGTCCGCCCTAGCATTGTCTTAACAATTTGAACCATCTTTTCATTTCAGGTTAGGATACATTTTACCTCTGACAGGGCACTCTTCTAGTACACTTTTCTGCAAATATCTTAGAGCTGGTGGACAGCGATGGTTAGCTGATATAGTTAAATCGCACACTGCCCTCCTGGAAATGTGCTTTGGTTTTGTGTCTTTGTGTGAAGCAACAATACCACATTAAACATTAACCATAACATAAGAGAGTTCCATTTGCCACACCAGTCATTCAATCAAGAGCTGTTGCAACTTATTATAAAATGCAGGCAGGGGCGCAGCTATCAATGGTGCAGTAGAGGCAGGATACTGGGGCATATTTATGATGCCCCTAGCGCCACTTTGCACCACATTTGTGTCATCTTTTATGCAAACGTGTCGTTAAGGTGGCATTTCACATGCGCCAAATTTACAAAGTGGTGCCTCATTATACCTGCGCCAGGCATAATGTATGCAAGGGGGCGTTCCCACGTAGGGAGGGCCAGAAAAATGGCACAGTGAAATTTACTAGATTTCACTGCACAATTTTTAGCGTCATTATTAACATGACGCTCCCATTGAAAACAATGGGCATCCCTGTGCTTTGCTGCATTAGCATCATAATTTATGGTGCTAATCCAGCAAAGCACCACATTAGCGCCATAAATTATGATGCTAATGTGGACATGACCGCCATGGTGCACAGTATTGTAAATATGATGCACACATGGTGTCATTAGGGGGACGCAAAGGTGCGCTAGAAAAGTGGCGCATTATGAATGATGCGCCGCTTTTCCATAAATATGCCCCACTGCGTCGCAGGGATGTCAGGGGCCATCTGACCATCCATTATTAATGCTTTAACCACCTAAGAGGGTTATGGGTTATGGGGGCCCACTTTCCTTGTTTGCATTAGGGCCCATGGTACCCTTGCTGCACAACTGAATGCAGGGTGCATTCAAGTACAATGTGTTTTAACTAGTTATATCTCAGTAGGTAGCACGTAACTTGTAAAAAAAAAAAAAAGTGCAAGGTTCCAAAAAGTTTCTAAGAAGTTGCTTCAAAATACAAAATACTAAGGCCCTCATTACAACCCTGTCAGTAAATCCCACTGACTGCCATGTCGATGGCCACCAACATACGTTTCCACAGCAGAAATCCGCAATGGGTATTATGACCCACACTGAGAATTCCACCACTATACAGACACCCACACAAGTCCGCCAGACCAAAGGTCAGTGATAAACTGGCGATAGCAAAACCCACACCATTACACTGACAGGAATACGACCACAGTATCACGACCCACGAATCAATGCAGCGGTCTTTCAACCACGGTAAACCATTGGGGGTACACACCGCTGTGCTCAAAATACACACACACTTACAAAACTACACCACATTGGACAATTAAAAATACACACACCTGACACACATACACACACCACACCCAATCCAATATAAAACACACACCCACAATACCCACAACTCCTTACACTGAACATTTTTGAAGAAGCAGAGAAAGAGAAAAGCAAAGACCACACCAGCATCTAGAGGCACACACCATCACTCATACACCACCATCCACGCACAACAAACCGCAACACATCACCCCACATATCACATCAACCATCACCTCACACATCACTCACACCACATCATGGCACCTCAAAGTCACCCCAGATTTTCTGGGGAGGAGTTCAGGGTCATGGTGGAGGAAATCATCCAGGTAGAAACACAGCTATTCAGATCAGAGGTGCAGCAGACATCCATTGCAAGGAAGATGTAGCTATGGCGGAGAATTGTCGACAGGGTCAACACAGTGGGACAGCATCCAAGAACAAGGGATGACATCTGGATGAGGTGGAACAACCTACAGTGGAAGGTACGCTCAGTGGTATCCAGACACCAGGTAGCCGTACAGAGGACTGGCGGTGGACCCCCACCTCCTCCCCCACAACTAACAACATGGGAGGAGCAAGTCTTGGCAATAATGCATCCTGAGAGCCTCGCAGGAGTAGCCAGAGGATTGGACTTTGGTAAGTCATATCTTCACTATTATATCCCCAACCCAACCTGCATGCCATCACATACTCCCACCCTCACCCTCACTCCCACCACTCCACCATTTCCCACACACCCCACCATTTCACCCCACCATTCCCACAACCAAGCCCTGCATGCAACAACAATGCATGGACACCCATCACAGACATGCATGGACACCCATCACCAAAGCATGTCCAATAGAGAGACTCACCCAGGACACACAATCACCACTCACACAATGGCCAAGGCAATAGTGCAAGCACAGTAATAGAGGGAAACACACCCATTGCACAAGATGACACACAGAGAAAATAACAATGCATTTACACCCCAACAGGACCCCTACCCAACGTCACCGGACGGGAGGTGCCAGCCATATCCAATCCCCCCACAGAAGAGGCCCACAGTGACGACAGTATCTCTGTACGCCTGGATCAAGATGACCAGCCTGGCCCATCAGGGAACTCTGGACAGTCGGTTACCCTGCCACAGTCCCAAACCACCACAGAACCTCCCCCCTCAGGAAACACCACCACAGCACCCACCCAGTAGGCCCATGCCACTGTCCCCAGGACCTGTCAATCAGCAGTGTGTCCACCACTACAGGGACCCCAGGCAAACCCACTAACCCAGGATGATCACGGACCTGGGGTCAGTGGCAGTGGGCACACGGTTCAGGGGACACAGGCACAGAACAACAGGGAAGCTGGGAGGACTGCTGTGCAACAGGGGGAGGACAGGCCCAGGGAACCGACCCTCCATGAGGCACTATCAAACATCATGGGAGCATACCACCATTCCCAGGAGACCATGCACACGGTACTGGCCAAGTTTCAGGAGACACAGCGGCTGCAGGAGGGACAATACATGGGGATCAGGGAGGACCTCACCAACATATACACCATCCTGGTCACCATTGCAGGGGTGTTGGCTGACATAGGCAAGACCATGAGGGAGGCAGTGGCACAACAAAGGGCCCGTGACACTAGCCAAATCGAGGAACAGCCCTCCACCTCCGCCGGCGCTAGTGGACAGGAGGCCCCGCCACAGGAACAACAGCCCACCAGCACCCCACCCCGTGCAGAAGAAGAACCACTCTGCAAACGGTCCCTGTGATCCAGGCAGAAGACAGAGAACATTACCAAGAGCCCTGCCAGGAAATAGGACATTCCTGATTGTCACCCTTCTGTCCACTATGTCACCCTGTCTACCATGAACTGCCATTACTCCTATGCCTCATTGGACAATGCACTTGTGATACCAAGAGACTGGACTCTACTATGGACTTTCCTCCACCATCACCCCAGCCCCTTCCACATACCCCTATACACATTAGCCCCTAAATAAACACCCTTGAATCACAAGCCAATCTGGAGTCAGTCTGTTCTTTCACAAATGTATTATTACAACATCACCAAAAAATATTAAAGTAAAAGTTCATTTGCTCATACCAATGTATGACAGTTGTTGGGCAGCAGTACATATAGCAGAAGGCAGAATGAGGTACCCAGATCTGTAAAATGGGAAGCCAAAGTGAACTGTCAGTGTCCATAGACAGAGGTGAAGAGGCTGACTTATACAATGTTCTGCAGTATTCAGAAATGTGAGGAGCAGCGACAGTCTCTTAGCTGTGTGTCACTGGAAGTACTGCATGATGATGTTTGTTCGGTTGTCAATATCTTCTTCCTCTGCCTCCTCTTCCTCACTGTCCACAGGCTCCACCGCTGCCACAAGACCATCACCAGGCTCATCCTCCTGCAGAAAAGGCACCTGGCGTCGCAATGCCAGGTTGTGCAACATGCAGCATGCCACGATTATCTGGCACACCTTCTTCGGTGAATAGTATAGGGAGACACCTGATAGATGGAGGCACGGGAATCGGGCCTTCAGGAGGCCGAACGTCCTCTCAATAATACACCTAGTTCGCCCATGTGCCTCATTGTAGCGCTCCTCTGCCCTTGTCCTGGCATTCCTCATTGGGGTCAGTAGCCATGAGAGGTTGGGGTAACCAGAGTCACCTGCAAATGTCGAGGGATACCTGTTAGTAACACACTAACCCTTAGGGACTACTCCCTACCCAGACACCTACTCATACTGTGTGGGGATCTTGGGCTCACCCATTAGCCACACCCGGTGCCTCTGGAGTTGGCCCATCACAAATGCTGCATGTGTACCATCAATGGCACCAATGATGTTGGGGATATGTCCCAGGGCATAAAAGTCAGCTTTCACTGAGGGCAAATCCTCCACCTGTGGAAACACGATGTAACTGCACATGTGATTCAGCAGGGCAGACAACACTCTTGCCAACACGTTAGAAAACATTGACCGAGACATCCCAGATGCCATGGCCACTGTAATTTGAAAGGAGCCACTTGGAAGGAAATGGAGCACTGACAGGACCTGCACTAGAGGGATGGCAGATAGCTGACATCAGGTCTGGCTCCAATTGGGCACACAGGTCTTGGATTGTGGCACGATAAAGTCTGTAGGTGATAATGATGTGTCTGTCTTCCATTGTCGACAGGTCCACCAGGGGTCTGTACACTGGAGGATGACGCCATCTCATCATCTGCCCCAGCGGGTGTGCCCTATGGAGGAGAATGGTGAGCAGAGGGTCATGTACCACATAGGTTGCACAAGTGTGTTTGCAGTAATGTGAGTAAATCCGTGTGTGGCGTTGTTTGTCCGTACATCTGCCAAATTGTGCTGTGACGCAGAGAGGTGCTGTTAGAAATGGGGTCTTTGTTTGACAGTCAGGTTACCCCATGTTCAAGAAAGGACCCTCACTCTAGTCAGGGTAGAAGAGAATCACCCTCAGCTAACCCCTGCTTACCCCCTTGGTAGCTTGGCAGAGCAGTAGGCTCTGGTGCACTTTACTAGGGACTTACTAGTAAACCAAATATGCCAGTCAAGGATAAGCCAATTACATACACATTATATAAAGGAGCACATGCACTTTAGCACTGGTTAGCAGTGGTAAAGTGCCCAGAGTAACAAAAACAGCAAATTGAGAGTCCAGCACACATCATCAACCTGGGGAACAGAGGCAAAAGGTTAAGGGAGGCCATGCCAAGGATTCAAAGTCTAACGTGTCCCCTCCAGCTGAAAGTGGGGAGCAACTACCCAACCTCATGGGAGTTCTCATCACTAAGTTGGAAGAACCTGGACAGACCATCATCATTGGCGTGCTCTGTACCAGGACGGTGTTCCACCGTAAAGTCCATCCCCTGTAGGGAAATGGACCACCTCAACAGTTTTGGATTCTCACCCCTCATGTGCATTAACCATCTGAGGGGCCTGTGGTCGGTATGAACTCAGAACTGAGTCCCAACCAAGTAGGGTCTTAGCTTCTTCAGTGCCCAGACCACAGCAAACGCTTCAAGTTCTATGGCACTCCACCTACGTTCCCTGGGTAGTAACCTCCTGCTAATGAAGGCTACGGGTTGATATAGGCCCTCGTCATTAAGCTGTGAGAGTACTGCTCCAATACCATGCTCTGAGGCATCTGTTTGCACAACAAACTCCTTGGAGTAGTCAGGTGCCTTCAACACAAGTGCTGTGCACATGGCAGCCTTCAGGGCATCAAAAGCGTTCTGGCAAGCCTCTGTCCAGATCACTTTCCTGGGTTGCTTCTTAGAAGTTAACTCAGTTAAGGGGGTAACAATGGTACCATATCCCTTAACAAACCTCCTGTAGTATCCTGTGAGACCTAAAAAGGCTCTCACTTAAGTCTGGGTCTTGGGAGGCTCCCAAGCCAGAATTGTGTCAATCTTAGGCTGTAGGGGTGCCACCTGGCCACTCCCCACCTGGTGTCCTAAGTACACCACAGAACCCTGCCCTATTTGGCACTTGCTCGCCTTAATAGTGAGGCCTGCCTTCTGCAGGGCCTCTAACACTCTCCATAGGTGTTGCAGGTGTTCCTCCCAGGTGGAACTAAACACAGCAATGTCATCCAGGTAGGGGGCACTGAACTCATCCAGCCCGGCCAACACCTGGTTGACCAACCTCTGAAAGGTGGCAGGGGCATTCTTCATCCCAAATGGCATCACTTTGAGTTGAAAGTGGCCATCTGGTGTAGAGAATGCTGACCTCTCCTTGGCCCCCTCAGTTAAGGCAATCTGCCAGTACCCAGATGTTAAATCAAACGTAATGAGGTACTTGGCAGCGCCTAACCGGTCAATGAGCTCATCAGCTCGGGGATAGGGTGCGCGTCAGTCTTGCTGACCGTATTGAGTCCCCGGTAGTCCACCCAGAACCAGAGTTCTGGAGTGGCACCAGGTGCAGCAGCCTTTGGGACCAATACCACTGGGCTGGCCCAAGGTCTGCTGGAGTGCTCAATAACCCCTAGGGTAAGCATTTTGGATACCTCATCCTTAATGCATGTCCTGACCCTGTCAGTCACCCTGTAAACCTTCTGTTAAATAGGTCTACTGTCCCCAGTGTCCACATCATGTGCGCACAAGTGTGTGACTCCTGGGATCAGGGAAAACAGTGAGGAAAACTGTCCCAACACGTGGCAACAGTCACCTTGCTGCTCCTCAGTCGGGGAAGGGGAGAGGATCACTCCCTCCACTGACCCATCTTTTTCTCCTGCAGACAGGAGGTCAGGAAGAGGCTCACTCTCCTCTTCTACCCCATCATCTGTCGCAAGGAGCATGGACAGTTCAGTCCGCTCAAAGTGAGGTTTGAGGCGGTTGACATGCAGGACCCTTAAAGGGTTTCTTGGAGACCGCAAGTCCACCAGGTAGGTGACTTCAATCTTGCGCTCCACCACCTCAAATGGCCCAGTCCACTTATCCTGGAGCGCCCTAGGCTCTACTGGTGCCATCATCCACACTTTCTGTCCAAGTTGAAACTCGACCAGAGTGGCATTCTGGTCATACCACCGTTTCATATTCTCCTGGCTTGCTTCCATTTTCTCCTGAGCGAGACTCCTGAAGCGGGCAGTCTGGTTTCTCAAAGCCAGCATGTAACTGAATACAACCTTGGGGGGTTTACTAGGAGCTTTCTCCAAAGCTTCCTTAACCAGACTCAAAGGTCCCCTTACAGGGTGGCCATAAATTAGTTCAAAGGGACTAAACCCAAGTCCCTTTTGAGGCACCTCCCTGTAGGCGAACAGAAGGCTTGGCAAGAGGACGTCCCACTTCCGCCTCAAGGGCTCTGACAGGCCCATGATCATGCCTTTTAAGGTGCGGTTGAATCTCTCAACCAGACCATTACTTTGGGGGTGGTAAGGGGTGGTGAACTTGTAGGTTACCCCACACTCCTTCCACAGAGACTTCATATACGTGGATATGAAGTTGGTACCCCTATCAGATACCACTTCCTTGGGGAACCCCATGCGGGTAAACACCCCCATCAAAGCACGACCCACCACAGGGGAAGTGATTGATGTCAAAGGGAAGGCTTCTGGGTACCGGGTGGCATGGTCCACCAAGACCAGGATAAACCTGTTGCCCATAGCTGTCCTTGGATCGAGAGGCCCCACAATGTCAATGCCTACCCTCTCAAAGGGAGTACTGACAACAGGCAAAGGCTGGAGGAGAGCCTTACATTTCCTCCCACTCTTGCCACTTGCCTGACAAGTCTGACAAGACCTGCAATGTGCATCTGAGTGCCTGCACATTAGGGGCCAGTAAAAGTGGGTGACAAGCCTCCCAAAGGTCTTGTCCTGCCCCAAAAGTCCAGCTAACGGCACATCATGAGCCAACCCCAGTAGGAAGGCCCTGAAGCACTGGGGTACCACCAGGACACGGGCTGACCCAGGCTCAGGAACTTTAGGCTCGCTATACAGGAGGTCATCCTCCCAATAAATCAGGTGTGATCCTGCCTCTTTGCCAGCCGCCTGGTCTGCAGCCTCCTGCCGCAAACCCTCCAAAGTAGGGCATGTCTTCTGTGCTGCACAGAATGCTTCCCTGGTGGGCCCCCCTTCCTGCTGCCACTGCGACAGCTCAGGGACCTCCCCCAGTTCAGCCACCTGTTCCCCTGTAGGGTCCGGGGCATCACCCTCAGGCTCCGCCTCCTCCCAGACCGTGGGAACTTCTGGGGCCGGTTTCCCACGCACCCCCTGCCCTTCCTCTTCTTGGCGGTCCCCTGGGCCACTGTTTCAGGCTCCAGGGGCTCTTGATTACCCTGACGGGCTGCCATTGACCGGGTGGATTACGCATTCCCACCCAGGCAGACCCAACATCTCTAAGTGAGACCTGTGTTCCACCTCCTTCCAAGGTGAAGCCTCCAGGTCATTGCCTAGCAAACAATCAACAGGCATGGTTGTACTCACAGCTACCTTCAAGGAACCTGAGACCCCCCCCCCATTCAAAGGGAACCTGCGTCACACTGCACAGGCGCTCTGAGTTGTCTACTGCAACTACTTGGTGAAGTACCCGGGGATCTATCTGCTCTTCAGACACCAGCTGACTCCTAACTGTAGTCACACTGGCTCCTTGTGTGTCGCTCAGAGCCTCCGCCCTCTGTCCATTAATGGTCACCCACTGCCTGTACTTCTTACAGTTTTCAGGTACTAGGGTTCTCTGGACCATCTCACTGTCCCCTAGTGAGACAAGGGTCATCTCAGCTGGCTCCCACCCACCTGAACCCAACTCATCCCCAAGCGCTACACTGGCCAAACCCTGGGGCGGCGCACCAGTGGGTGCCGGTGTACTTTTGGGGCATTTGGGGTCCCCCCTCACATGCATAGCACTTACGTGGGGGACCACTTGCCACTGGCTTCCCTTTGGAGAATCATGACTTCTTTTCACTGGGGGTTGGGAATCCCTACCCTGGGAATCAGTTTGGGGCCCTTTAGAGAACTCCCCCTGTTTACCCTTACCCCCCCTTTCTTCTGAGACTGACCCTGCCCACCCTTGGCGTGGTCTCCCCCATACCTCTTTTGGACCCTGGTGCTCTGCCAGCGGTCCGCTTCCTGCGCAAGCTTCCTGGGGTCAGTCAGCTTGGTGTCAATCAGGTGCTGGCGCAGCTCTGGAAAACATAAACTGTACAAGTGCTCCCAAGCAATCAGATTGTAAAGCCCCTCATACGTAGCTACCCTACTGCCCTTCACCCAACCATCCAGTGACCTGCAATAAGAATCAACACATTCCAACCATGTTTGAGATTCCTTCTTCTTGTAGGACCTAAACTTATCCTTGTACTGCTCAGAGGTCAGACCATACCTTGTAGGCAAGGCATCCTTCATGTTAGAGTAGGTGAGATTCTGAGCATCCCCTAAGGATGTCAGTGTATCCCTCCCCTCTACCTCAAAGTGCTTCCACAGACCCGCCCCCCCAATGAGCTTCAGGGACCAGATTCATGTGGAGAGCAGACTCAGACCCCTTGAACCACAAGTATATGTCATCCTCCCTCTTGTGATCTTTCACAAGGTCTTTAGGAATGTGTACCCTCCCCTCAGGTTGCACTGTAGGGTTGCTGCCATCATCTCTACTGGACTGGCTTCTATGATCCATCTCTCTCAAGCTAAGCTCATGAGCCATCGCTGACTTCCTCTCCTCAAGGGCTAGCATTCTCTGCTCCAATTGGTACTCCCTTTCTGCCTGTCTGTCCTGTAACTCCTGAGGTGTCAGACCCTTGGATGAGACACTGCTACCTGCCCTGGAGACCTTCTCCCTGGAGATAACAGGCCCACCCACAATACCATTGTGTACTGAACACTCTTCCTCCTCCTCCTTATCTCCCTCATCCTCGGTGTGCCCTTCAGTGCTATTGGCTGTCACCCAGGCCCTCAGCGCCTTTTGCAGCTCCTCCTTCCTGGATGAGCTCTTAATGGGACAGTCAAAACTTTTACAGAACTTCTTCAACTGAGCTTTGGTATAACTCTCCAATTTCTCAAGGTCAAAGTCAGCTCCAACGGATGCATCTCCAGCTTGGGACATGATGAAGATTCAAAACAAGTGCAAAGTTCCAAAGGCAGAAAAACAAGTTCCCAAATGAAGTTCCAAAGAAAGTCAATCAAGGAATCAGCGAAAAAATGGAAGTAGAACAAAAACAGTCCCAAAGAGAAAAAATCAAAAGATCACCAAACAAGTAGTATGTGGTCACGTAGTGGTCTGTACTCAAAATAGTAGTGTACACTTAATCACTGTGTGTCAAGTACAAATACAAGTCCAAATCCCAACCGCTGCTCACCAGTGTTAGAAATGGGGTCTATGGTTGACAGTCAGGTTACCCCCTGTTCAAGCAAGGACCCTCACTCTAGTCAGGGTCAGGCCTAGTCAGGCCAAAATGGCAAACATCCGACATACACAAGTCAAGTTATGAATTTTTAAAGATTAAACTCAAAAATAGCGCTTAGAAACACAAAATGCTTTGATGAGGTGTTAACATGGCATTGTGACGGAGTCGTTCCCGGACACGGAGTCGCATAGAACCCCAAGTACATTACCTTTGGTGAAGAGTGAAAACAAGTCGATGCGCGAAGTCGGAGATCATGGCGTCTGTGCGAAAAGTTGAATCCGCGCACTTTGAGCGGCGTCAGTCACGACGTGGTGCGGCGACTTCCACGGAGTCAGGGACTTCAGCTGGGCTGCAGCGGCGTCGGGCCTGCGGAGGTCATCACGTTCCAGCAAAGATCACGGAGTCGGTTGCAGGCGGCGTCACCGGGCCGAGGAACTGGATAGGGCACCACTTGTCAGAGCAGGAGTCTGTCCAGAGACTCCAGGTGCTGGCAGAGAGAAGTCTTTACTGTCCCTGAGACTTCAAACAACAGGAAGCAAGCTCTAAATCAAGCCCTTCGAGATTTCTTCACAAGATGGAAGGCACACAAAGTCCAGTCTTTGCCCTCTCACTCTGGCAGAAGCAGCAACTGCAGGGTAGCTCCACAGAGCACAGTCACAGGCAGGGCAGCTCTTCTTCCTCAGCTATTCAACTCTTCTCCAGGCAGATGTTCCTCTTGTTTCCAGAAGTGTTCTAAAGTCTGTGGTTTTGGGTGCCTTTCTTATACCCAATTTCTCCTTTGAAGTAGGCCTACTTCAATGTAAACTCTTTTGTGAATGTGAAATACTGCCTTGCCCAGACCAGGCCCCAGACGATCACCAGGGAGTCGGAGACTGCATTGTGTGAGGACAGGCACAGCCCTTTCAGGTGTAAGTGACCACTCCTCCTCTCCCTCCTAGCACAGATAGCTCATCAGGAAATGCAGACTACACTCCAGCACCCTTTGTGTTACTGTCTAGTGTGAGGTGCAACCAGCCCAACTGTCAAACTGACCCAGACAGGGAATCCACAAACAGGCAGAGTCACAGAAATGGTATAAGCAAGAAAATGCTCACTTTCTAAAAGTGGCGTTTTCAAACGCACAATCTTAAAATCAACGTTACTAAAAGATGTGTTTTTAAATTGTGAGCTCAGAGACCCCAAACTACACATGTCAATCTGCTCCCAAAGGGAATCTACACTTTAATCAGATTTAAAGGTAGCCCCCATGTTAACCTATTAGAGGGACCGGCCTTGCAACAGTGAAAAACGAATTTAGCAATATTTCACTGTCACGACATATAAAACACATTACTATGGGGGTTATTCCAACTTTGGAGGAAGTGGTAATCCGTCCCAAAAGTGACGGTAAAGTGACGGATATACCACCAGCCGTATTACGAGTCCATTATATCCTATGGAACTCGTAATACGGCTGGTGGTAAATCCGTCACATTTGGGACGGATTACCACCTCCTCCAAAGTTGGAATAACCCCCTATATGTCCTACCTTAACCATACACTGCACCCTGCCCTTGGGGCTACCTAGGGCCTACCTAAGGGGTGTCTTACATGTAAGAAAAGTGAAAGTTTACGTCTCGCAAGTGGGTACACTTGCCAACTCGAATTTACAGTTAAAACTGCAAACACAGACACTGCAGTGGCAGGTCTGAGACATGATTACAGAGCTACTCATTTGGGTTTCACAACCAGTGCTCCAGGCCCACTAGTAGCATCTGATTTACAGGCCCTGGCACCTCTAGTGCACTTTACTAGGGACTTACTAGTAAACCAAATATGCCAATCATGGATACGCCAATTATATACACATTATGTAAAGGAGCACTTGCACTTTAGCACTGGTTAGCAGTGGTAAAGTGTCCAGAGTAACAAAAACAGCAAAGTCAGAGTCCAGCACACATCAGCAACCTGGGGAACAGAGGCAAAAAGTTAAGGGAGACCACGCCAAGGATGAAAAGTCTAACAGGTGCCATGCCATGTGCCCCCCTGAAATGGCGGAAGCCTGACCTGTGAGGAGGGATAAGGGGAAATGAGGTAACTGCGCTGGCGTTGTGCAGCGTCGCGGTAGGCGGTCGATGACCGCCGGGCAATTCAGCATTGGTTATCATTGGGCCCTTTGGGTTCCAGGAGCCAATGACGATGTATGCCGGCAGTGACGGTACGCACCGCCGCGGATGTGACCGCCATTTTCTATCTGTTCACTCACTTGATACCTGACCTATAACAGGAGAGGACCTACACTGCAAGTGCTGCTGTGACCTGAGTCGGGAAGCGACAATGGCTCGAGTGTCTGGGGTAAGGGCCCCTGCCTTCATGCGGGTGAGTTGGACAAACTGGTGGATGGGTCCTCCCCCAGTATACGTTACACTATGGTCCTCCAGACAAACAGGTGAGTACGCTGTGAGCATGCTGCATGGGCACTGCCTGTTTTGAGTGGTGTGGATGGAAGATACATGTGGGGGGGCTGAGGCCTGCATGTGAGGATGGTGAGTGTATGTGCATCAGGGCATGGGTGGGAACTGGTGGGCAATGAGTATGACGGTCCGGACGGGTGAGTAATTTCCTTTCCTCCTGTACCTTTCCTCTAGGTCAGCGCCCACCAGAAGAAGGGTATTTGGCGTGCCATCGCCAAGGAAGTGCGGACCCTGGCAGTCTATCATAGACGGAGCACCCACTGCCGCAAGAGATGGGAGGACCTGAGCCGCTGAAGCAAGAAGACGGCGGAGGCCAAGCTGGGGCTGGCCTCCTAACGTGGAAGGGGTGCCCGTCACACCATGACCCCACTGATGTTCCGGATCCTGGCGGTGGCATATCCAGAGTTGGATGGGCGCTTGAGGCCATCACAGCAGCCACAAAGGGGTGAGTACAGTGTCATTAAGCTGACCCTGCACACTTTACGAAGTGTCTGGGTGGGGGTTGTGGGCTGTGCGTTCCCCTAGGCCAGGGTGAACTTGGTAGGGTAGGTCCCTTGTTGGGCAGGCTCTGAGGCACTCCAACCCCAATATTTTTAGTGGGAATCTACAACTGGGCAGGCTCCTGTGGGTTTTTAGGTGTGCAAGAAATGGTGTTGGGCATAGCACTCCATGGCCTGGTGAATTTCCTACTAACTGCTGGTGCATGGTCTAGTGCATAGGGCTGTCCCTGTGTGTTGTGTCCGCCAACAGTAGTGGTGTTGCTGGCATTGACCATGTGTGTTTTCTGTCTTTCCCCCCCTTCTTGTTTTGTCACCCTGTCCTTGTGTGCATTAGCATCATCTGGCGGAGGAGAAGAGGCACCGGCGATGGAGGGAGCTGCATCCCACATTGCCCTGGAGGGTGAATCTATGGAGGGTGAAGGCACCAGTAGGACAGAGGGCGAGGGAAGCACCACAACGGGGATAGGAGGGGATACCAGCGACAGCGACTTCTGCTCTGATGTAAGCTCCCTGGCGGTGGCGGACACCTCTGTGCCCACCACAACAACAGGTACAGCCACCATCCCCCCCTACCAGCACCACCCTCCCAGCAGCCCCTCAGTGTGTTTCCCGTGCCCGCTGACCCAGGAGGGTGAACATCTCCTTCGCCCCAGGCACCTCAGGCCCTGTCCCCATCAGCCCTGCTGCCCTCAGTGAGGAGGCTATTGACCTCCTGTGATCCCTCACTGTTGGGCAGTCAACCATTCTGTATGCCATCCAGGGTGTCGAGAGGTATTTGCAGCAAACAAATGCATACCTGGAGGGCATTCATCCTGGCGTGGAGGCCCAACAGAGAGCATTTCAGGCTCTGGCCTCAGCACTGATGGCAGCCATTGTCCCTGTGTCCAGCCTCCCCCCTCCAACTTCCACTACCCAGACCCAATCCCCTCTACCTCAGCCTATCCCAAGCACACCATCAGACCAGCATGCACACACATCAACACACAAAAGTGGCTCAGGCAATCATAAGCACCACACATCCCACAGGCACTCACACAAGCACCATACCCATGCACACATACCAACATCCACTTCCACCACTGTGTCCCCCTCCTCCACGTTCTCCACCTCCCTCCCAGTCTCGTTTCCACTCACACCTGCATGCACTACATCATCAGCCACTGCCTCCATCACCAGCACGCCCATCACTACACACCTCTCACGTACAATCACCACCCCCACTACCATTCACACGTCCCCTGTGTCCTCTCCCAGTGTGTCTGTAAGCCCTCCTCCCAAAGTACACAAATGCAGGAACACACCCACTGAGCAGCCATCCACCTCACAACAGCCTCCAACCCATGCACCTTCACCCAAACTCAGCTGAGGTACACCTCCTACAACCACTACCTCTTCCTCCACTCCCACACCTCCTCCATCTTCCCGTCCAAGTGTGTCAAAAAAACTTTTCCTAGCAAACATTAACCTCTTCCCTACACCTCCTCCCCGTCCTTCCCCTAGGGCCAGGGTGTCCAGATCCCAGCCCAGCACCTCAACCACCAAATCTGCATCCGCTGTGGTCCCTGCTACTCCAGTACGGTCTAAGGGGGCACCTGTCAGAGCTGCTAGTGCGCCACCAACAGAAAAGAAGGACCACCCTATTCCACCACCTGCAAAGGTCAAAAAGGGCCCGTCTTCCAGCAGGGGACAGTCACACCACCCACCCAGCAAGGCCTCGCCCAAACACCGAGTGGACAGTGCCAAGGTCCCTGCAGCGACTGTCAAGATGAGGAAGGGCCACAAGCCAAAGGGCACATCACCTCTGGGCACGATGTCTCTTGGTGAAGGGCTGGTGACCACCATATCATCAGGGATGGCAGCAATATGCACCACTCACCACCGCCGCTCCGACCGCCACCTACACCGCCACCTGCACCGCCGCTGCCACAACATCAATCTGCAGCATCCTCCCAAGGATCAGCCATCCGAGGCTGCCGGAGACGGTATGGTGTCTCCATCCACCACAACAGTCACTTGCACCACGGCCAGCACTGGCAGCATCTCTGCCGCAGACACCACCACCTGCACCACCATCAGCACTGCCACGTGCACAGCTGATGCCACTCTGTCGGACGTCAGCCCCATCCCCAGTGTGCAGCCGTCAGAGTCTGCAGGTGATGTGCTGGACCCTGGACAAGCTACTTGAGACACCACCTCCAGCACTGACACAAACCAGCAATTGGCAGCCTAAGTCGCCGCAGGATGGTGTGTGGCTCTGCCTCCATGGAGTATCATGCTACCTGTTCCAGGTACATCCTGTGGCTGAGACATCCAGGTGAGACGAAGTCAACAGCCACACCACAGGTGCAGCATCACTGGGCACAAAGCCCCCTCCAGAACCAGTGGAGAAAGGCATCCACTCACCCAATCCTTGGCAGGATGAAGCACTCTGGGCGCAAATCCCCCACCAGAACCAGTGGAGAGATACATCCACTAACCCAGTCTCAACTTCTCATTCTTACAGTCCATTTTCAGACACCAAATGTGATTTAGGGTCTGGGTCTTTGAAGTTTGATGTTGGGGTTCTTCTTCCTTTGAAATGTACATTTTTCTCTCTCTTCTTCCTTAGAATGGTTGTCACAGCAGATGAGACTCAGAAGCTCACAACACAGGCCACATGAATGATTAGAGTTCACACCTGGGTGTCAGCCTCATTGATATGTGCATCAAAATGTTAATCCCATGCTCCCACCCTACTCCTTGTGTTTCCCTTATCAGCCCCTTCTCCTTCCTGAGATGTGTCCATGCCCTTTTCTTGCGATCTATCTCTAAATCAAAGAGCAACCTTTGAAGGGTACAGAGCGAATCTCTCTCTCTCATCCTTCTCCATTGTATTCCACCCATCTCACATAAATTCAGTAATACATACATTTGTCTTGGGGGATTCCTCTACTCCTCATGTCATCACCAGGCAGTCTTGGGCTTCCCAAAATGGAACTAAGGGTAGACCATGTTTTGTACTATTACAGGCACACTCGTACTCAGTGTATGGCTATAGCACATATGCTTTCCAGTACTGTTACCTCCAAGCATTGTGCCATCACAGACACACTTACATACAAACTACATATTCTTTCTGTGCACAATACTCAGTACTCTAGCTTTACTGTACTGTGACATGCTGTGCTACCTGCAAACACACTCACTGCCAGCACACATTCTCCATGTATGCTGCACAACACTCAGCACTTCATGTATTGTACTACTTGCAAGCACTCATACACCCAACATATGCTTCCACTGCGCATGCACTGCACAACACTACTCTCTCAAGTAATGTATCCCTCACAGTTATACATACATCCAGTACACACAGTCACCATGAATATGCTGAATAGCACTGCTCTATCTCTGTAGTGTACCCTTCCTAGGCACATACACATCCAGTGCAGGATCACTACGCCTGCGCTGCACAACACTCTACACCTAACTGATGTAGGCCAAAGGTGAGTTAAGCACATAGCAAGGCACTTTAGAAAGGTTGAGTGAGCCCGGTTGAGTCAATACAGGGACACAGGTTAAAAAGAACCTGCTCACTCCTACTTTGTGACTACATAGGATGCTTCCACCACCACAGTTGTGCTGCTAATCTTCTGGTTAAGGCAGTAGCCTTCCACCACTATGAGGCTAGTGCTTTGGACACCCATTCTAGTCCAACAATACTCCAATCTGTGATACAAGCCTATTTCATAGAACAAATGCATAATCCATGTTTGCCAATGACAACAAAAACCAGCATTAGCGAATCTAGTCAACAGTGCAGTCGGACAGATAGGGCAGGGGTTCATGTCCTTAACCAAAGCAGAGTACTTTTCTGTCTCAAAAGCCCTCAATAATGAGTGACATTGACCTCCACCTGCAATCGCAGTATAGCAAAAATACTGCTTTAGGATATATTTTAGGGAGGTCAGTGTTGATATTTTGTATGTGTTAGACCTGTCAGCCTTAGGGTGGCCTTCTCCCAAACCTTTTGCCTTCTCCTCTCATGTTTAGCTGAATTTGTTTCTGTTGGCCTTAGAACTCTGTGCAACTCAGCTAACTAGTGCTAAAGTCCTCAATCCCTAAAGCATGGTACAATTGGCCTACACCTGATTGGAATATTTTATTTACTGATACATCCCTATTAAAGTGGTATACCATATACTTCACACTGATAAATGTAATGTTATTAGTAGGCCTACTTTAGCAACACAAAAGGATGAAGGACGGAGTGCTGAAACATTTCAAACACTTACTCCCATTCACAGATCTGGGTTTAATCCATCTTTCTTTTGCTCACCATGCCACTCCCGTTTTGAACCAGCCATATGCAAATCAGTCTTGACCCTGCTCCCATGGGGACAGTCTAGCCTGAACTCTCAGGCCAGGTCCTCCTAGGACCAGAAACAAGCATTGTGGGATTGGTTTCAGGGTATCACCCTTCATCAGCCAAGATAGCTTGAATCCAGTGGCAAAGTTAGCAAGGGGCCCACATGTGGGCATTCTATGGCCACTTAAAGTGACAAATGCAAAAAGAACTGATGATGGATGGAATGTGGAAGAAATCAAGCATTCACCCCTAGTCACAGATCTGGCTCTAATCCATCAGTTCATTTGCTTGCCATACCATTCCGGTTTGAACTGAACCATATGGAAAGTAGTCGGATGATGGACGGAGTGACTGCAGCCAGTTCCTGGGTCAAGTAAATAGGTGTATTTACCAGTTGGCCGTTGTGTATTCCACCGAGACAGCCATACAATAGGTAGACTGTGGGTTGGCAGGATGGGACATCCTAGCAGGATGAGGGGCCAGAGCTGTGCACAGCCCCACTTGCTTTTCAAAGACACTGCCTCAGCTCACACACAAAGACCTTCACACTAGCATATTGTAATTGCAAACAGCCAGGGACCAGGGCGGGGAGGTAGGAAATTCCCGACACTTCTGTGGGGCAAAAACTCCAAAAATATCTGCCTCTTCGAAGCTCACACCAGGTATAAAACTAGGACCCTCAGACCCACTCTTCAGTTCACTTCTGGATCTGCAGAAGGACCCTCAAAGGACTGACCTCCTGCCTGTGGCCTGCTGTGTACCCCACAGGACTGCCCTGGTGCCTGAAGACTGCAATGTGCTCTCAGCCCCGGACTTCCAGACTGACTCCAAAAGCTAGTTGGCTGAGGTCCTGACCAGAACCTCAAAGACAGAAAAGGCACTAACCTTCTTGATCCCTCACCTACACCCAGCTTCAGTGAGACCTGACCCTCCAAGTAGTGCTCATCCAGTCCTGGACCCTTGGGAGTAGTGCTAAAGTGCCCAGATAGCCCAAATCCAAAACTTGGGGCTTAGACTTTCAGCCAAATAGTGCTCTGAAAACTGAGAGGACATCAGGACCTACCTGCCTGCTGATCTGTCCAAATTGCATCACTGGGCGGCTTGACTTTGCGGTAGCTCCAACTATGTTCTTCTCCTCAGCAGTAAATTGTGTTAAGCAGATCTTCACAGGAGGGGTGTCCAGCCATTGTGAGCCGTTCATAGGCTACAGCCTGCATTTTCATGCTGCAGGAGATTTGTGATGTCCATAAAAGAGACCAAACATAATAATCTTGGTGGAGACTTGGTCCAGCAGCACCTTCTCCTAGGAGACCACCTGCTCTTGCACAACGGCTCCTCAAAGAAGGGGTATCCACACACTTGGAGCCCTTGTCAGCAACAGCCTGTAGCTTTATCCCACTGGAGATGAAGGCCTGATTTAGATATTGGTGGTAATGGGTCTGCTGCCACGGAAACCCCGTCTGATGGCTTGGCGGCCCAGTCACCTGATTTAGATGTTGGCGATCCCATAGACGATAACCCACTGAGAGCCATGGACTTCGCTAAGGATTCCAATCAACAAACACGGCACCATGGGAAAGAGTGGCTGGTGGCAGGACTCCACCCACACTCACCTTCGTGCAGATTTGGATGTGCCTTACCACCAAGCAAAATGTGGTGGTCTGACCTCCAATTCTGATTTGCCGGATTGGATGGTAAAAGGGGTGAAAACTCACCTTTTTCCCTTATTCCACTTCTGTGTCTGCCTAGACACAACTGGACAACACCCTCCGTCACTGCTGCCACTGGACCATGGAGAAAAACCGATGTCCCCATCGCTGGACACAACGGTAGGGAACCCACATTGGCTGTGTACGAAGGGGGTCACTGCACATGAGCTCGGGACCACTGCAGACATATACATGTTACAGTAATGGTTTTAGATTACTGTGACATGCATATGTCGGGGACACAAGTGGATCAGGCATGGATGGGGACACACTGGTACCCAACATATATTGTACACACACCTTTCATTTTACTGTCAGTATTAATTGGCAAATGAATGCTGCCACCACAATAACAATACAATCACAGCAGTCAACTGTTTCTATGTGTGCAGATTGCAAGGGGACCTGTATCTGTCATATTGTGCTTTGAGGTGTGTGTGTGTGAGTCAGCTCATGTATATTTGTGTGTGATGCGATTGGCTGGGTAAGCTGGAGGGAGATGTAGTGGGTGATGTGGTTGTGTCAGTATGTGTGCCACTTTCATTTGGCGTGAATGTTGGTGTGTATGTCGTGTTGTGTCTTGTGTTGCTGGGTGCAACATTCAGATGCATGTTGTTGTGTGGCAGTCGTGCTTGTGTGTGTGTGTTTGTGTAGATGAGTGTGTAGTTGTGGTTGCGTGGCATGTGGGTGCAGTGTCAATAGTGTGGGTATGGTGTGCCATGGATGTACATCAATGTGTGTGCAGCATGTACATATTGTGGTAGAATGACAATGGATAATGGTGTGTATGCAGTGTGTTACATCATGTGTGATGCTGGGGGACAGATATGTCAAGGGTAGAGTGTGTGACTTAATGCTATTCCATGGCCACTACCACTGTCTGATATCCACTGGGTCTAGCAATGCCCTCCCTCCGTCAGCAAACCGCCGGCAGTACACTGCCTGTACAAATGTAACATCTAAATACGGGTGGCGGGAACTCGCCTGCCAGATGGGTAGGAAGAGCACTCTATCATGGTGGTTTGCTGCTCAGCTACAATGCATCTAAATATGGTGGGCAGGACACCGTCGACTTAATGGTCTTTAGAGTCTGCCACCAAGACGGTTCGGCAGTAAGACCGCCAAGATCTAAATCAGACTCTTAGTAACATTTTTGAAAGTTGAAAATCTCCAGTCATCAGTGGCTGGAAATATAGCTCTTGAAAGTTCCAAGAGGCCAGACATCCCTCCTGTGAAGCACCGCTGAACGGGCTTTGCTGATGTGGAGAACAATGTAGAGGGAGCATCGCTGACTGGTGATGCATCATAGGTGGACAGACAAGCAGATTGGTCCCGGTCTTTCTTCGGTTCTCAAAGATGATTTTAGTCAAAAAATGTATACTTTTTTTGTAGTAATAACACATTTCTTGAAATAAGCAAAAAGTAGTAAACATACTCAAAAGTGCAAGTTACCTCTGTGAATCAGGCCCTTAGGGTTTGAGATCAGTCTCATTGCAGTATTTATGTTAGGGGTGGAGTTAAGAGTTAAGAGTGTAGGGAGGCCTGTCAGTATGAAAAATCCATATCACATATCACTTGTTTAAGAAGATCATTTGAAATGAAATGTTTGATATAGATTTGACAGATTTAGTTGTTGCAAAACCTGTTTGTTATTTTGTGAGTGTATAGTGCCGCTGAAAGATTTGGCAATTTATATAATTTTGTACTATATCACAGTGTCCCAGCAGTTTGCCTGCAGGTTTTTACCCATGTCACTTTTTGGGTCACAGCTAATGATGAGGACCTCAGTTTGGTTTGATTTACTTGTCATTTCTGTGGTGTCACTAATTTCTGATTTTAGGTGGTCTGTGATTGAAATAGCCTATAGGAAATATTTAACTTAACATGGATGTGCAAATCACTCAGTGGTGTAGGACAGACCAACGGAATGTAGGAGTCCTCAAAATCGTTCCCAATATAGCTTAAATAGAATGAGGGTATGCATTGAGCCTTGAGGCCCCCCAAAAAATGTTTTGCCTTGACGGTGATCATCTAGACAGGATATGAATATTTCTAGCACGTTTACCCATTATAAAAACAAGAGGAAACTCTGTTAACCAGTATGTAATGACACACTGATTCAAAGGCTGCAGAGAGATCAGTAGGATGCTTTACCCTGGTCCAGCTTCTGACAGGTGTCATGCTTAGCACTGTGGTTTTAGTGCTTTGATCTGATCTGAAGACAGATTTTAAAGTATTCAGTAGTTAGTTTTCATTCATATTCTGGTTATTTTTTGTGTATTTTTGTGCTGTGCATACAGGCCACATACACTATGAAGAGACACACTGCAAGCTATACAATATGGTGGTTTCATGGCACACTCTGATGATTATGGCTTCCCTGTCCATCTAGTTGGGCAAGAGGTCTGTACTTTGGAGACTTGATAGTACTTTCAGTTTTCTGTTGTTTCTGATCTACAATCCACATTTACCTCAGTGGTAGCTACTTCAACATAACAATGGCTAAACTTGTGTACTTTGATTTAAACTTAAAGCTTTGCAGCACCAGACGAGTGGAAGATAGAGTGTCAACTTTAAGATATGCTATGTTGCTGTTCCCTTGAAGATGAAAATGGCTATGAGATTCAGAATCACTGGTGCTGTATTCTGTTTAAATACAACAGGGCTGTACTATCCTGAACAGGAGAGAAGTGCAAGGTCTTCTTGACTGAAGCCTGGGTCTTGGATAACTCAAGGGCGAAGCCTGCCTGATGGTGTGCCTGCAATACTCCCTCAACCTAAAAGCTAGCATGGAACACTTAATAAATGATGCAGAGCTGATTGTGGAGTGTGACAACATGTCAGTATTTGAATTGCCCACTAGCAAAGCCAACATCAGTTTAGGATATACCATTTTCTACAGAGTCTCCATCTTTTGACTTTAGCTGGTTTTGAAAATTTGGACCCATTGTAACTATTTTTCAATGACAGTAGTTTTGGCATTATTGTGATCCAAGTGTGTCATAACATTCTAGTCAGTATGTACTTTGATTCTCGGTGGGCATCAAAATGTCAAATGTATGATTGTACATGTCAACAATCATCCATTTATCAGGTACCGACTTCTAGGGTTTTGTGACATCCAATAGGTGACAAAAGCAAGGTCTCATCTCATTTCCTGGAAACTCGTAATGCTGAATACTTTGAGCTGGTCAGTTTAATTTCAAACCTGTCTCCAGTAATAGAATACTGTAACCTTCGCTTAATGTCTGCATGTGGATATATGTGTGTGGTATTTCCATCACACAAAGGTAGCCAAAAGGCAATGGAGCATTGTACAGGGTCAAAGGCAAGTCTAAAGTTAATGACTGACATTAAGAGAGATGGCTGGTCTGTGGTCAGGAAATACATTCCGAAGTAGTGTTCTTTAAAGAGGTTCATTTTCAGCTCTTTCCTAAATTAGAGCAGCACTACGGTATTCTTGAGGGATGCTATTCCAGATCCAGAGTGTATAGATGAAGAAGACCAGCTGCCATGTTATTTTTCTTGTTTACACTTCTTAGTCTGCAATCTGATGGTCCTCTGAGTCTGGGGGTGCCAAGAAACATCAGAGACGATGTCTGCAAGAAAAGCTGGGGTACAAAGAAGTAGTGGCTTTGTAAAGGGTGCTGCTGATTTTGAAGATGGTGTGGGCTTGCAAGGGGAGCCAATGGATTTCCATCAGAGTGGAGAGAATACTCCTCAGACGTTTAGTAGACCCAGTGTGGCAAACCAAAACAAACTAATGCTACTGCCCTCTTTAAAAGGCACCCCTTGTGCTTGCTTTATACCTTGGTTGGAACCTCATTTCTCTTTTTAGTGATGGCACATGATGGGCTGGATCTGATGCTAGCAGTATTGGTTCACAACCACTAGGCCACCCCACAATCATAAACCTAGTGCCACTTAGACCTGTGTTAAAGTAGGGACATTTTAGTCCATATATTGATTGTTGCATAGTTTGTGGTACAGTAATATCCAATGTGTACCTAGCCTGTGTGATCCCCTCCCACAAATTAACAGTGAATATACCATATTACTGACCACAATATACTACAGTACCAAGTAAGTACCATAATTATGTTGTTTTTTATATCTTGCTCAAGAAAGTGCTAGTGGCTTATCTGTCTTGCGTATACCTTAGCTTTAAGTAGTAAATCTGCTTTTGTTGCACACAATGATTTATAGTTGGCAGATACCCGATTGGAAATCACCATTCGTGGAGTGGTATTACTCTTTCTTACACTGGTTATAAATTTCATACCTATATCCCCTCTGTTAGAAATGGTGTCTTTGGTTGGCAGTCAGGTTACCCCCTATCCAAGCAAGGACCCTCACTCTAGTCAGTGTAAAAGAGAATCACCCTCAGCTAACCCCTGCTTACCCCCTTGGTAGCTTGGCACAAGCAGTAGACTTAACTTCAGAGTGCTAGGTGTAAAGTATTTGTACCAACACACACAGTAACTTAATGAAAACACTGCAAAATGACACAACACAGGTTTAGAAAAATAGAGAATATTTATCTAAACAAAACCAAAAAGAGTCTTCATGTAATTTTAAACACAACGCCAACGCTGTTAGCATGGAAATGTACCTTGGGTGCGTCAAAAATAATCCTGCCCAGGCAAGTGTGCGTCAAAAAGGGCTTGCGATGCATCAATATCACTCATGAGTGTCGTTTCTCCAGCCGGGGACGTCGATCTTCGGTCGCGTTGCAGGCGAGTGTCGATTTTTAGCCGCGAAGCCGGAGGCACGTCGATTTTTTAGCCGCAGTTCGGAGTCGCGTCGATCTTTTCCCCGCACGGCAGTCTGTGCGCGGATTTCTCACTCTTGGCCTGACAGCTTCTCCTTTCAGG
Source organism: Pleurodeles waltl (assembly GCF_031143425.1). NCBI lineage: Eukaryota > Metazoa > Chordata > Amphibia > Caudata > Salamandridae > Pleurodeles > Pleurodeles waltl. The sequence continues at coordinate 1,264,261,701 of NC_090437.1, forward strand.
GTCCTAGGAACTGGATGGGCTCCACTTGGCAGAGTAGGACTCTCAGCAGAGGCTCCAGGTGCTGGCAGAGAGAAGTCTTTGCTGTCCCTGAGACTTCAAACAACAGGAGGCAAGCTCTAAATCAAGCCCTTGGAAAGTTCTTCACAAGAAGGAAGGCAACACAAAGTCCAGTCTTTGTCCTCTAGCACAGGCAGAAGCAGTAACTACAGGATAGCTCCACAAAGAACAGTCACAGGCAGGGCAGCTCTTCTTCCTCAGCTCTTCAGCTCTTTTCCAGGCAGGGGTTCCTCTTGGTTTCCAGAAGTGTTCTAAAGTTTGAGTGTTTGGGTGCCCTTCTTATACCCATTTTCTCCTTTGAAGTAGGCCTACTTCAAAGCAAAGTCTCTCTTGATTGTGAAATCCTGCCTTGCCCAGGCCAGGCCCCAGACACTCACCAAGGGGTTGGAGACTGCATTGTTTGAGGGCAGGCACAGCCCTTTCAGGTGTAAGTGACCACTGCTCCCCTCCCTCCTCGCATAGATGGCTCATCAGGATATGCAGGCTACACCCCAGCTCCCTTTGTGTCACTGTTTGGTGAGAGGTACAACCAGCCCAACTGTCAAACTGACCCAGACAGGGAATCCACAAACAGGCAGAGTCACAGAAATGGTATAAGCAAGAAAATGCTCACTTTCTAAAAGTGGCATTTTCAAACACACAATTTTAAAATCAACTTTACTAAAAGATGTATTTTTAAATTGTGAGCTCAGAGACCCCAAACTCCACTTGTCCATCCGCTCCCAAAGGGAATCTACACTTTAATCATATTTAAAGGTAGCCCCCATGTTAACCTATGAGAGGGACAGGCCTTGCAGCAATGAAAAACGAATTGAGCAATATTTCACTGTCAGGACATACAAAACACATTACTATATGTCCTACCTTAACCATACTCTGCACCCTGCCCTTGGGGCTACCTAGGGCCTATCTTGGTAGGGGTGCCTCACATGTAAGAAAAGGGAAGGTTTAGGCCTGGCATGTGGGTACACTTGTCAAGTCGAATTTATAGTTAAAACTGCAAACACAGACACTGCAGTGGCAGGTCTGAGACATGATTACAGAGCTACTTATGTGGGTGGCACAACCAGTTCTGCAGGCCACTAGTAGCATTTGATTTACAGGCCCTGGCACCTCTAGTGCACTTTACTCGGGACTTACTAGTAAAACAAATATGCCAATCATGGATAAACCAATCAATCATACAATTTACACTGAGAGCATATGCACTTTAGCACTGCTTAGCAGTGGTAAAGTGCTCAGAGTTCAAAAGCCAACAGAAACAGGTAAGAAAAAATAGGAGGCAGGTGGCAAAAAGATTGGGGATGACCCTGCAAAAGGGCAAAATCCACCAACCTCCTAGAGTAAGCATTAACTGTTCACTCGCTCTACAACTTGGAAACTCAAATCACATATAGGATCATGGTGTCCAAGCAGCATTGCAATACTACATAAAGGTCTGGTACCCCAATGTACAAATAACATTAGATTGGATAAAAAGTGTAACAGGGCGATAATCGTCATGACAACAAGTCTATTATAGTTCTGTATATGGGACCTAGAATTATATTTAATGTAGGTCAAATTCAGAGTGTATGATAAATACATGAACTGTGTTCAAATTACAAGGCTCTTAATCACTGACAAGTTATTAGATGGATATGGTTTGTAAACACAAGATATTTCTCCCTTTGATGATTTTAAATCTACCTTTTATTCTGGTCACTCAATGGCCGAAGATGAGACTAGAATGTCTGTTACATGTAAAGAATATGGTAAACCAGAATTTTTGACTCTGCAACATCTGTGAAACCCACTTCATTTCATGGCTGTTAGGATACATCATCATCAGTCCACCGTTTTTGCCAAAAGCTAGCAATTGCTTTTATAACTCTTTGAGTCGAAAATATTATCCTATAAGTGTTGTCTTTATGGAAACAGTATCTTGGTTCGGGCTCTAGGCCTGCCCTTTCATTTTAAAAGGTAAACACATCATCTACGCAAGGCACAGACCTCATTCAGGGACTGGTGTTCAGCAAAGGCCATTAGGGAAGACCTTTGCACTTTTACTTTGCTTTCTGGACTGATCAGATACTTTCTTCTTATTCATAGAGCTGGAACTGATTAAAACTAGAATTTCTTCAGACAGAAAGTTAAATTCTTCACAAACTGTAGCCCTCGTCAAAGCCAGATGTCGGCCATCTCGTCTGAGATTAAATTGTATCCTTGCTCCCCGCCTCCCCTAATACTTTCATTTGAGGATTTTTCAATCTACGAATGCTCTCTCGTATTCCCCGAGGGGATCATTGAACTATGTACTCCTTATAATTGCATAGAGATTTTTCGTTTCACTCCTTTAAGCCCATTCCCAGTACTCTGTGTTGTTTCGTTAGTCAGTTACACACAACATCTAATTTTTCTGCAAATTACCTTACCGTTGAGGATGTTGTTGTTGTATAAATTCTTTATTTGGCTTAAAACCATAAAAGCATTACAAATAAAGGGAAAATCACTAGCAATGCGGTCGATGCAACGCTATGCATTGACCAGGCTGCCATTAAGATGCATATGCATTCACTACGCATGCCTTTGCTGCGCATATGCGTGGTAACGGCAGACAGAGCAGTCCGGGCGGAACAGAGGAGAGAAAGGTAAGTGGGGCCGGGTTGGAGTAGTTTTAGGGCCATGGTCAGAGGGTAGGGGTAGTTTTTAGGATAGGGTGGGGAAGGTTTTAGGGTTTGGGGTAGTTTTTAGGACAGGGTAGCTTTTAAGGTTTAGGGCGGGGTGGGGAATTGGGATAGTTTGTAGGACAGGAAAGGATGGGCTACGTTTTTGGGACAGGGCAGCTTTTAGGTTTAGGGCAAAGGTGGGAGTCGGGGTAGTTTTTAGGACAGGGTGGGTTAGGTTTTTAGTGCAGGCTAAGTTTTAAGGTTTAGGCCGGGGAGGGGTAGTTTTAGGACAGGGCAGGTCAGATTTTAGGGTTTAAGGTGGGGTAGTTTTTAGGATAGTGCGGGTAGGTTTTAGGAGGGGGCAGGGTAGCCTTTAGGGTTTAGGGCAGGGAGGGGTAGTTTTAGGACAGGGCAGGGTAGGTTTTAGGGTTTAGCATGGGCGTCAGGGTAGTTTTTAGGATAGGGCAGGATAGGTTTTAGGACAGAGCAGAGTAGCATTTAGTGTTTTGGGCGAAGGCGGGGGTTGGGGTAGTTGTTAGGACAGGGTCGGTTTTAGGGTTCAGGGTGAGGATGGGGCGTGCAGTAGTTTTTAGGACAGGGTGGGGTAGGTTTTAGGACAGGGTAGGGTGGTGGGTTAAGGCTCAGCGTAGGGTTAGAAGGGGCAGTTTTAAGGGCTTGGGCGGGTGGAGTATGGTGTCAGGTTTTGGGTGCGGGCGGGGTGAATTTACCATGCATGTTCCTTTACCAAACATGCTTTCACAATGTATTTTGTTGTAAATGCAAGTGTGGCAAAGGCATGCGTGATAAAGACACGGTCGTTGCAGAGACCACATTGTAATGGCTTGCGTGATATTTGCATGCCTTGTTCCATCATACATCCCACATAAATAGACTATACAATGGTTCATAAAATGAATCTGTTACATAGTGAATACCCGCACAGTTGTTCTTAATTCATAGCATTTCATATTTACAATGCCCTCATAAGTGCGTTGTGCATACCAGCCTAACCCGATTAGTCTAGATAAAGTGGTGGTGCTTTTACTTTAAACCTACATGTAATATTAAAACAGTTGTCCTATATTGCTCTGGGGGAGAACAACTATAAGTTATAAAAATGTTACAAATATTCAGTAGAAATATAAAAGTAGTCAACTTATAATATCTTAATTTCTCTTAAAAAGTGTCATCCCTAGTTTAAAACTTCACATACTACATTCTTACATTTTGCAGGGGCTCTGTCAGCCCCGCTAGGATACCTCGTATTTCAATTAAAAATCGGCCTAGCGCACAAGTCACATTAAAAAAATCTCATACCTACTAATAATTTAAGCACTTGATCCTGGTTATTAATATTATATTCCTTAAAAACTGGTTTTCAAAACTTCTTACGCAGTTCTAAAAACCATAAACAATCCAATAAAATATGTTGGGCAGTACCTTTTCATTGTAGGCCGCATGAACATAGGCTCCGGTCATCCCTAAGTATGGCTGCTACTTTGGGGTCTGTATAGCTGGGGTTTAACCCGGCTCTGAACTTTAACACCGCCTCTTTCATAATTTTGGGTTGGGTAGGGCCTCTATTTAAGAGAAATGTTTGGCATTCCTCCACCCACCCACCATAAACTGGGTGGAATTGATTCTCTCCAGGTACCCTAAATCTGCTTCTCTGGCACTTTTATTTGCCATGGCACGCATCTCCTGCTTCGGAATTTGTTCTCTGCGCCCCTGGTTAAAGGTTAAGCCTAAGAGGACACAAACCTTTCCTAACTGTACTCTCACTTGTGATGCCCAGTTTAACTCACTTGTCTTTATTCCTGTTTTACATAATCTTGCGATCTTAGAAATTTCCTCTTCTGTCAGGCTCAACCAGAATTTCAACAAGGCTTGCGTTCCCTGGTAGCTCCATGCCGTCATATGGCACTCCGCCCTTATAGCTTCTATCATACTTGAGTGAGGCAGCTATAGCAAGCATTTTACACATTTACTTTCTTTCACCTCCCAACTTAACTTCTCAGAAAGTTTAGGACTTCTACCCCATATTGACATTGACGACATACCATAGCATTAAAAGCAGAAACAACAGGGCAAAGGGACGGTCACCCATATTTCCAGCTAAAAAAATTTAAACCCCATATTGATGTTAAAGCTCTGTTTTTTATAGCCTCAATATGTTCTTTCCATCTTAATTCTGAGTCAAACCACATGCCTAAATATTTGTATTTTTCAACCTTTTCTACCTTTTCTCCTCCCACAGACAAGAAATATTCATTATAGGGATCTTCTTTGAGAGTGAACCACTCATAACTAGAATTATTTGGGCCCAATTTTGTGAATGCAGACCCTGAAGGAGAAAAAGTAGATCCAGATCGACCACCAGCCGTTTTAACATATCCCATAACAAATTTCTATCCACCAAATCAAACGCAGCACGAAAATCAACAAAGCAGCAGAATAGACACTCTCTTATTTCAATTGACTTTTTTGCTAATGACCAAAGAGTGAAACAGTGGCCAATTGTCGAGTGACCTTTTTTAAATCCACCTTGCTCTACCGGAATCAAGTTGTTTGTATCTGCCCAGGATTTAATTTGACCGAGTAATAACTTTGCACAAACTTTTTTGCCTACATCCAATAATCTAATGAAGCGATAAAGTTTTGGTTGAGTTGGGTCTGTTGTGCAGAGCTTAATCCCTAGTCCAAATCCCTCAGCTACCACCCGCTGTAGCTTTCAAGGGGGTTTGCAAGGGACTCAAAGTGGTTCCTCAGATTTAGGTCTTTATACTCGGAGGCTATGGTTACACTTAGTCTGCTCTTATTTCCATCCACGCATGTTCTTACATTTTTAGAACCTACTAAGTTGTACTGCACTTGATTTGGGAGCAGGCCTGCTTGGCACTTGAGGGCTATACTATTTCTTTCCCCGAGCTCAGGTTCTCTTATTTGGACCAATCTTATACCCGCCTTCACTAACTCCATCTCTGTCTGTAATACCAATTGTCTGACACATTCTGAGTAAAAGAGAGCCTTTGTCACCTCTGCCCCTTCCGAGTTTAAGATAAACCCTATTTGCTGTATGTCTATTGACCCAATCTTGCATAAACTTGGGCACAGGGCCATAACTTCTAGAAGGTGCGAACGCTTCCTCTGCCATTTCCTCCCAATCTCCCTTCCCTAGGGTTCCAAATATACCACCTACTCTCCCTTTCATTGGCACGTTCCATCTTCCTCTTAATTCCGGGGGCCCTATGGTGGTGGTAAGGGGCTACCCTTCTCCTGGCAATCTAAATTATCTTCTTCTCCACCGTCCCCCTTGTTACCAGCCTTCTAGTGTCACTCCGTTCCTTTTTTCCCCTACTTTACTTACTTTCTTCTATTATACTCCTTTGGGGATGCTTCTTCCCTTTTACTAACTGGGTCTCTTCTATATATGGTACACTAAGTACCTTTTGCGGCATGCTCCCCTTTTTGGGGCAGCTGCTTCACGTCCTTGTCCTGGGATTGTTCTTGGTTTCTTGTGCCTCACTGCCCTCCCGCCTTACTCCGTGGGCCTTTGTCTCCCAGTATTCCTTTACTTACTTATTAGGGTATTGAAGTAGGGTTTGTAGGGTATGTAGCCTTTCATTCCCCATCCTCGACTCCTTTTTATCACCAGCATTGGTTGTTTAGTAACATATACTGACAGGAGCTCTGTTATCTTTATTACATCTCTTTGCTCTCCTTCTCTGCTTTCATCTGGTGTACCTGTCTCCTGGTCCCCTTTTTCAGGTGCTGGTCGTACCAGTACCGGCATACAGCTATTAACTTGTTTCAAGTCATCCATTATCCCTCGTAATTGATTTTTAGGTACTTTACCCAAGCCATTATTTACCGTCAGTACTTCTAGAATAGCCTGTAGGGTTTTCTGCATTAGGAACATTACATCTAGTAAGGATTCAGCAGGTACAGTAGTGGTATCTAAGGCAAGAGTGGACTGCCTACCCGAGGGAGAAGAAGGAGAGGGAGTGGGTATACCCATTTTACCAGCAACTCTGTTGCCCCCTCCAAAACCCTCTTTCTCTTTCTCTAATGCAGAACAAAATGGGAGTCTTTCCTTTAAAATAGCGCTACCTCTTACTTGGGTTGAGAGACATGGTGATGAGGATTGCCTAGGTTCCAGCGGGAGCCTCCCCCCAATATTCTCCTCTACCCCCCTTTGGAATAAAGTCTGAAAGTCATTCGTTATGCACTGTTCAATTTCACTATGATTAGAATCAAGTGTATTTTTCCCTTTTATCACCTGTGACACATTAGGAGTCTTTTTAAAATATTTCCCCACAAATTCTTTAATTGATGCGCCCAGTGGTGTTACAACAGATCTTTCCCCATTGTCTCTCAGGGCGTCTCCTGTAGAAATGTTTGAAGGATATTCCCTTCTTTGTGCCACACAGTCCGCGTGACTGGACTTTGCTGCCGGCATGCTGTATATCTTCGTCCTGGGGGTTGATGGTCTATATATATTTATTACGGAATTTTTCCTCTGGCTTCCCATTTCTGCCACTACCGCCACCTACACACGCCGTGTAACTTAACTTATCCCACCCACGGCCTTAGCAGTCTTCAATAGACTTCAATAGGCTTTGAATAAGGTTCAAATAGAGCTCCTACTCTGAGATTCTTGCCATTTTCCTAAAATACTAGAATTGTCGCATGGGGAATACACACACAGGCGGGGAACACGAGCACGGTATCTGCAATCCGAAATCCGATTTAAGCTTTCTTCCACTCAACAATGCGCAAGTCACACCCGCCACAAGACACAAGTCACAAGCTTCTCGCAGGTACATGTGAACACATCTGGCTTTAGCTGGGATTATGGGCGATGACACTTACCCCACTCACCACTATGGTTGCGGACCTGGGAGGATATTCCTCCTTCTCCCCTCTGGCCGGTTACTCATCCCAATTGCCGTCCTTTTTGTTCTCAGCGAGGACCAGAGGCCCTGGTGTGCCCTGGTGTGCCTTGGTGTGCTGGCGTGATGTGAGGCTAGATTCCTTGCTGCCACCTGCCTGTCGTCAAGTATCTAAACCTCACTGAGGGATTCTCCTGGTGCATCCTGAGAGTCCTGCGGGTGCGTCCTAAGGCCAGGGAAGTGCAGGGCAACTGGAGGCAGTAGGAGGCAACTAGAGGCAACTGGAAGCAGCTGGAGGCCGCTGGGCAGCTGGAGGCTGCAGGCCGCAAGACGGCCACTGCAGGTCAAGAAACAGTGGTCCCCGTTGAGCCAAGTAAGTGGGAGCCATGGATGGCTGCAGGGCGGCTGCAGGGCCTGCAAGGCAGCCGGAAAGCAGCTGGAGACTGCAGGGGGCAGCAAGATGACCGCAGCAGGCCAATAAATTGTGGGCCCCGGACAAGTGAACGGTGAGGCCACGGGTGGCTGCAGGAGGCAGCAAGGCAGCCGGAGGCCACAGGGGCCACGAGATACAGGCACAGGGGGCCCAGAGGCTGCAAGCAGCCTGCCAGCCAAGCAGACCGTAAGGATGGACCAGCAGCATCTACGTCCTGTGGTGTCTGCGGCATCTCGCGTCTCTGTTCAGGTTGTGCTGCCAACATTGAGCCAAAATAATCCTTTTGAAACCTGTTTGATATTCTGGCTCTTCTGTAATGAAGGTTCAGTGACCTATCTGCATCCCAAGTCTGACAATCCAATTGGGAACGTTGGAGCTTTGTTGAAGGATTTACAACAGAACCTTTGTTCCTGTGCTCAGCGCATATAACTCCTTTTATTCTGTATAAGAACGCTCTGCATATGAAATACGTATCTTTATAGAAAGTAATGGAAGTCATACAGAAACTTTGTCCTTAAGCAAAAATAGGTTCAGTCCATTTTTCTTAAGAATGGAACACTTGATATCAGCTGCAAACTGAAATTTTTCACTAGAGCAACTTACAGACAATAATAATTTCATAATATTTATTTTGCATTTTGTCAGTTTTTGCAACTTTTAAAACTGAAAAAATGGGTCTAAGTTTGATCAAATTTCCATTTACTATTTAAATATTACAAACCATGCCATATCTGTTGGTTCTATTCTTTTTAATTTATTCAGGATTTAGGATTTCTGTGTTGTCGAGATTGCCCAAGGACAATGATTTGTACAAAAAAAGTATCCCTGAGATTGATTACTTTTTGACATGATAATACCTACTGAAGGAAACCAGAATATTGTGACAGAGATAGATAGGCCTTGTTCCTGATATGAATTATGACAAATAAGCTCCCACTAAGTTTGAATCACGTAGATACCTTTGTTTCTGTAAGTAATCCCACACGTCCATTGGCACCAACACTCAAACAGCATAGTTTTTCTTTAGAGAAATGTGTGTGGCATGTGCTCACTTTCAGGTCCAACAACAATACATTTAAAATATAAAGAACAATGTTAGCCCTAAACAAATTACATAAAAAAATGCAATAGAATACCTGAAATTATAAACCAAGAAAACTAATGACAATGTTAAATAGATATTGTTGTACAATTGATGCTTGTATACCCTGTGTTTGAATAAATGCAACATTTTCACAAAATCCTTCTGACGATGAGCAGCCGAAGTGGTCATATCTGAAAAGATATGGCATTGGGATATTTCTGGCATAGAGAACTGTTTTTGCCTAATTGCCTTAGCTAGCACTTGTTCTTTGATCCAATAATCCCAAATATTTACTAAGATGGTATTCAGAAATTTTGAACTAGGCGAGCATTGGACCAGAACGCTATAAGCTCGTGTTACCGTTAATTCGCCAGAATGGTCCGGAAGTTGGGTTCTGATAAAAGTATCAACACATTGGAGAACCTGGTGGCCTTCGTACTCCTCGGGCACACCCACTATGTGCAAATTAATAAACTGGAGAGAGTGAAGAAACACGCACAGAGCACTTATCCCCATGTGAGAAACCTGGTGGTCCACTCAACCACTCGTCTTAAGGCAAAGACCACTGAGAAGGCTATTGCTTGCAGAGCTTACTCGTCGCTTGCTTACAGAGAAAAAGTGTGGGCTTAGATCTTCCCAAAGGTAAGTCTGCCGACAACTTTCCAGGTCCGTTCCATCAGCACCCTGCATAATGTCTTGCTGCAGTTTAAAGCAGCCGTAATGGCTGCAGCTGCAACTGTGAAGTCCTCTGCCGCTGCCAGCCTCAGTAGAAATGCAATTTAGGGAATTGTGGCACTAAAGTTAAGAAAGTTAAACGCGTCGGTCAGCAAGAGGTCTGTGTGGGAGGGAAGCGATACAGAGTAATTACTAACCAGCAAGAGCTATTTGTATAATGGGTCATAAAATCAGATTTAGATTGTGTAATGTAAATGGCATGTCAAATAGATGGAAATATAGGGGGCTGGTTAGATGGTTGAGTTCTTCCTCCCGGAAGTACAGTTTTTGCAAGAAACCCATCTTAAGAATAACTTTCCGAATATCCACATTCCAAAGCAGTATTCTCAAGCTAATTTTCCCTCAGCCTGTCTTGCAGTAATGAGTGTGGCAATTCTGTTGGGTAGGGGGCTTGCGTGGTTGGTTAGTGACATAATCAGAGATCTACAGGGCAGATAGCTTTGGCTGAAGGTTGCTGTAGCTGGGGCCCGTTGAATTTGGGTAATTACTATGGCCCAGTGTTTGATGAAACAGACTCATTGTTTGCAGATTTATAGCATTGTAATGGGGCCTTATGTAGGAAGGGATTTTAACTTTATCCAGAAGATAACTTGGATAGGTCAAATAAAACGAAAAAGCTACTTAGTCCTAATACTAAAAATGATTTTTCATTAGTTGATCCATGGAGGTGTGACCATCCAGGTATTTCTCAATATACTTGTTTCTCACTGCGATACCACACTTCTTCCCGTATTGTTTTTTTGTTTCTCATTTTATGAAGAAGATCAAGTCTGATATTTGACCTAATTCTTTTTCTGACCATTCATTGGTCTCCATTACAATAGTGCTGCAGACACTAAGGAGTGAAAGGCTGAGGTGGCAGCTGGGATGGACACTTCTAACAGATCAAATATGGCTCATTGAAATGAGCCAATTTATCCGGGACTGTTTTTTGTTGAATAGGGGCATGCCCTGGATGTTTTCTGTTTGAGAAGCCTTCAAGGCCGCAGCAAGTGGTTGGATCATTGCTTATAAGGTGCAGTAACACAAAGACTGTGGAGAGCAAATAACTTAGCTGCAATCAGCAGTAGATCAAGCCCTGCGGACTAAGAATAGTCATTAGGGTCTGTCTTCCCGTCCTACAGGGAACATTCTCGCAAGTGCCAAGCAAAAGCGGAGAGTTTTTTTATAATGGAAGAAAGTATTGGATCTAAGGCATACCATCAGGGATTGTATAAAAAGAGCCAACAGAGCAGGACATTTTTAGCCTGGTCCAAACGGGTCAAGCAGGAAGCTGCATTTGTAAGGGAATTACAGAAACCAGGGACAGTGGAAAGAGTTGTGGAAAAGTCTCAGATCTCTCAAGGTCTCCCTTCGCAGTCAAGTATATCTCAATACTTCCAATCCAATCCATAGGATTACTGTGTCTGTCAAATTCAGAGGCGAAAACGTTTATTTCTACTATATCTGCGCAAGAGATATTCGAAGCGCTAGCCTGTATGCCAAGTGGGAAGGCCTCTGGTAATGATGGCTTTCCGGTCACATTTTATAAAACTTTTGCCATTGATTTAGTTCAGTGTTTTACGAATGTATACAATTTTGTAGGGGCGGTGAAGTCCCTTCTCTTTTTAAGGAGTCTACGATAGTTTTCAAAGAAAGGGAGGAACCCTAGGGATAATAATTCATATGGCCCTATTAGTTTACTTAACGCTGACTACAAGCTCTTAATGAAAATATGGGTCATTCGTATTACCCCTCTTGCTCAGACTTTAATTCAAAGAGAACAGAAGGGCTTTGTGACCGGCTGGTTGATGGCCGTAAATACCGGCTTCTTATTACAGGCGTTGGATTATTTCACAACTAACCACTAACTAACCATACTAGTGCAGCAGGTATTTTGGTTGATGCTGAGAAAGCTTTTGACCTAGTCACTTGGGATTTGCTCTTTTTCAGCTTAAAGAAATGTGGCTTTCCTCTCCCATTCATTAATATGCTTCTGAATCTATATCAAGGGGCTCAAGCTCAGATATTTGTGAATTCTAACCTTGCGGGTTCAGTAGCCATTAACAGATGGACCCGGCAGGGGTGCCGTCTTGCCCCTATTTTATTTACTTTTTTTATTGAGCCTTTTGCGATCAGAGCTAATCAGGCAATTGAGGCCCCAGTGGTGGGTATGGCCAAGTTAAAAATGTTTGCAGATGATGTGATTCTTCAGTTGAAGCCTTGCAAGCAGAATATCAAGAGGGTTTTGGGAGAGTTCAACCATTACAAAAGTATATAAAATGTATAAAAGTTATAAAATTAATCAAAAGAAAACTGAGTTGCTTCTTTGTAATACCTCAGCTAGTAGTATCCCTGTCTCTCTTTAACCGCAAGTTCATTCTCAAACTCCAATATGATATTTGGGGATATACGTGACCAGCAATTACTCCTAGCTTTTTCGATTAAATTATGTTTCAATGTTACATAAGATCAAGGGCCTACTCGAACGATTGGCACTTCTTCCCTTAACATTGGTTGGTAGGGTTGCCCTTAATGAAATGTTTATTTTGCCATTACTTTTGTTTCTTTTCTCGAATGTTCCAATACAAATTAAAAGAGCGATTTTAGTAACCTTGATTCACCCATTAGGCAGTTTATCTGGAATAGGAAGGTATCCAGGGTAAAGTATCCTGTACTCCAACTTTAAATTGCACAAAGTAGGCTGGCCCTTCCCCGCGTACAGACCTAGTGTGAGGCTGCCCGTTTAGATTTTTTGCTGAGCGTACTAGTTGAAAAAGGGATGATTGATCTGTTGTTTTTTTTTTTTAGGTACAATGATGCAAGATGCTAAAACGCGGCTTCCAGTTTTTGTCAAGATTCCGAAGTTTCTGGAAAAAAAACTGATACAAGCTATTGCAGGATTTAAGTGCCTGACTGATAGCTCTAAATCATTCCAATCGTATTTCATCAGGTTGTACATTCCTTACATTACAGGAGTTCCGTTGTGCTGGTTTATAGATTCCTGGATTTCTTGTGGATTCAAGGAGGTGGGGTACTTTCTCTTACAAGGTAAATGCATTACATGGCTGGAGATCTGTGCACGGTGTGGGGATCTTTGTAAGCCATTTTTTTCACAGATTGTCCATTTGTGACATCTCATTTCAGATGCTACATTTTATCTGGAAACTCCCTTTAATATGTCATATAGGTGGTACATTAGGGTTTTATTAATGGCACTGGGTCTGTGTATGAATTGGGTTTTCTTTGGATTTTAGTCTTCTTGTCATTTTCAATATTTCAGATATACCTGTTTTTAGCACAATAAATTATATTAATGACACACAATGAATTCTTTATACATGGGATTCCATGGTACGCCTGCACTTTTTATATCTATTGTACTTAATGTTTGACATGCTTTGAGAGCTATTTATTTGTTTCTGCAAATTTTGCCCCTTTTTCGTGATTGAATAGCCTGTGTGCACTTTCGAGGATTCTTGATATTTAATATTAAACACTTCACTAGATCAATGTATTTGTCGCTTGATTATGCTAATGCAAATTTTGCACAGTCTTCATGTTCCGGCTAAGCCTAGAGATGAAAATCTTTTATTTTCTATTTGTGGTTGTATAGCACGTTTGCACTTTAGTTGATTCCTGGTATTTATTTTTGGCCTCTCTTCTAGAGTTATGAATTTGTCTTTGAATTATGCTAATGTGAATTTTGTACAATCCTTGATTTCTTGCATTGTCCACTGGTGAACATTGGCATGCTTAATGGTTTTTATGATGTGCTGTATTCACTTCCTTTTTCTGTGCAATGTTTTTGTTTTCAATGTCTGCTCAATAAAAAATATATTTAAAATCATGTTAAATAGATATTAAAATAGTTCATAAACAGTTTGAATTATGTCCAATCAGTCATTGTGTTGAACCACACTAACTCATTGCTTAATTTCTGCCAGTGTGTTTCTGGATGCTGGTACTTACTCATGATACTGCACCACATGGTGGGGATGTCTGCCGGTGTTTGAGCAGTACTGTGTTTAACATTTTAACACATGAAAAATAATAACATCAGCTCCTCCAGGCCATTCTTACAGATTATGTGACTAGTCCCAGCTGTCATATTTGCGGAAATGTGAGAGCTAGTGAGTAGCAGCTATGCTGCCATTTGCCAGGGCCAGGAAGTGGTGCAGGCTGCAGTGACATCTTCAAATATACTTTGGAATGCCACTTTTATCCTTTCTTTTTTTTAAAATTAAGAACTGCACTATCTCACCTGGTCACCTAGTAACATGATGTTTTGTTCATGGCTAGCAACTTTGAAGGCTTGATTGAAATAGCTCATCTAAAATGATCAAGTCACTCGATTGAAAGATGGAGACAGGCAATGCATTGTTGTTGAGTCTCTAACATAAAAATGGCATAGAAGTGGGGAAGCTCCAACGAGTTTACACCACAAGTATAACTTTCAAGGGTAGTGATTCGTACTTATTTGACTTGCAGGTTAAGAGTTCCAGATGATACAGGACATTCTTTCAACAACAGCTCAAATTGGGTTCAGCAGAATGCAGCCTTAGAAATTTCAGTTCTTCAGGATAACTAATAAATCCTCAACAAAAAGTTGAGTTTAATTTCTAGTACCACTGAATCAAACCCCATTTAATAGTCTGGACAGCTCACTTCTCATTCCACTTCTAATACCACTTTGCACTCAGGCAAGCTCCTCAGCATACAGATCAGTCTAAGGGGCATATTTATACTTTTTGGTGCAAAACTGCACTAACGCAGTTTTGCACCAAAACGTTTAGCACCGACTTGCATCATTTCTGAGCACCAGCCGGGCACCATATTTATGGAATGGTGCAAGCTGGTGCAAAGGGTAGACTAGGGTCAAAAAAATGAAGTTAGCCGGGTGGGGCTGGCAGTATGGGAGAGAGGGTTTTGCACCAAAAAATGACGTTAGGCAGGTTAGAGTGAAAAAAAATGACCCAAACCAGCTTAGAGTCATTTTCTGATGCAAAACCATCCATACCACATGACCTGTCTTAGAAAAGACAGGAGTCATGCTCACCACTCCAATGGCCAGAACAGGGAAACAGAGTCTCCTGGGCATGGCCATTGCACCCAGTGCCATGTATGGGGGCCCATTTCAGGTCCCTCAATGGCACTTAAAGAAACAAAATACTTACCTGTACTTACCTATAGTTACCTGGGATGGGGTCTCCCATCCTCTGCTGTCCCTCTAGTGTTGGTAGGGGTGACCCTGGGGAGGGCACCTGTGGGCTTATTCCATGGTGTTCCACCATGGAAATTGGCCCACAGGTCCCCTAACGCATGCCCTGACCCAGGCGTTAAATAATGGGGCAAAGCAAGCTTTGCACCATTATTTGACCCCTCCTCCCCCCGAGGTGCCCCCGGAGGTGCATTGTTCCATCATACATCCCACATACATAGACTATACAATGGTTCATAAAATGAATCTGTTACATAGTGAATACCCGCACAGTTGTTCTTAATTCATAGCATTTCATATTTACAATGCCCTCATAATGTGGATCAGTATTATTTTACTAGCCCCATATTCAAGTTTCATTTACCTGCTGTTTTACAAAGTGCGTTGCGCATACCAGCCTAACCCGATTATATTCCTATTAAAACAAGAGTTCTTATAATTTACATATGGCGCAAGTCTAGATAAAGTGGTGGTGCTTTTACTTTAAACCTACATGTAGTGTTAAAACAGTTGCCCTATATTGCTCTGGGGGAGAACAACTATAAGTTATACAAATGTTACAATCATTCAGTAGAAATATAAAAGTAGTCAATTTATAATATCTTCATTTATCTTTAAAAGTTCCATCCCTAGTTTAAAACTTCACATACTACATTCTTACATTTTGCAGGGGCCCTGTAAGCCCCGCTAGGATACCTCGTATTTCAATTAAAAATCGTCCTAGCGCACAAGTGACATTAAAAAAATCTCATACCTACTAATAATTTAAGCACTTGATCCTGGTTATTAATATTATATTCCTTAAAAATTGGTTTTAAACACTTCTTACGTAGTTCAAAAAACTATAAACAATCCAATAAAATATGTTGGGCAGTACCTTTTCGTTGTAGGCGGCATGAACATAGGCCCCGGTCATCCCTAAGTATGGCTGCCATTTTGGGGTCTGTATAGCTGGGGTTTAACCCGGCTCTGAACTTTAACACTGCCTTTTTCATAATTTTGGGTTGGGTAGGGCCTCTAATTAAGAGAAGTTTTTGGCATTCCTCCACCCACCCATCATAAACTGGGTGGAAATGTTTCACTCCAGGTACTCTAAATCTGCTTCTCTGGCACTTTTATTTGCCATGGCACGCAGCTCCTGCTTCAGAATTTGTTCTCCGCGCCCCTGGTTAAGGGTTAAGCCTAAGAGGACACAAACCTTTCCCAACTGTACTCTCACTTGTGATGCCCAGTTTAACTCACTTGTCTTTATTCCTGTTTTACATAATCTTGCGATCTTAGAAATTTCCTCTTCTGTCAGGCTCAACCAGAATTTCAACACGGCTTGCGTTCCCTGGTAACTCCATGCTGTCATTTGGCACTCCGCCCTTATAGCTTCTATCATACTTGAGTGAGGCAGCTATAGCAAGCATTTTACACATTTACTTTCTTTCACCTCCCAACTTAACTTCTCAGAAAGTGTTAGGACTTCTACCCCATATTGAAATTGATGACGTACCATAGCATTAAAAGCAGAAACAACAGGGCGAAGGGACGGTCACCCATATTTCCTGCTAAACTGTTTTAAACCCCATACTGATGTTAAAGCTCTGATTTTTAGAGCCTCAATATGTTCTTTCCATCTTAATTCAGAGTCAAACCACATGCCTACATATTTGTATTTTTCAACCTTTTCTACCTTTTCTCCTCCCATAGACAAGAAATATGAACCCCATCCATTTTTGGGCACATGCCTTTAGCCTCATTTAGTAAACCTGGTAAGTCTGACAGAAATATAGCAAATAATAATGGGCCAGAACACATCCTTGGCACAATCTATTCATTATAGGGATCTTCTTTGAGAGTGAACCACTCATATCTAGAATAACTTGGGCCCAATTTTGTGAATGCAGACCCTGAAGGAGACAAAAGTAGATCCGGATCGACCACCAGCCGTTTTAACATATCCCATAACAAATTTCGATCCACCAAATCAAACGCAGCACGAAAATCAACAAAGCAGCAGAATAGACACCCTCTTTTTTCAATTGACTTTTTTGCTAATGACCAAAGACTGAAACAGTGGCCAATTGTCGAGTGACCTTTTTTAATCCACCTTGCTCTACCGGAATCAAGTCATTTATATCTGCCCAGGATTTAATTTGAGCAAGCAATAACTTTGCACAAACTTTTTGCCTACATCCAATAATCTAATTAAACAATAAAGTTTTGGTTGAGTTGGATCTGTTGTGCAGAGCTTAATTCCTAGTCCAAATCACTCAGCTACCCCCTGCTGTAGCTTTCAAGGGGGTTTACAAGGGAATCAAAGTGGTTCCTCAGCTTTAGGTCTTTATACTCGAAGGTTATGGTTACACTTAGTCTGCTCTTATTTCCATCCACACATGTTCTTACATTTTTAGAACCTACTAAGTTGTACTGCACTTGATTTGGGAGCAAGCTTGCTTGGAACTTGAGGACTCTACTATTTCTTTCCCCGAGCTCAGGTTCTCTTATTTGGACCAATCTTATACCCGCCTTCACTAACTCCATCTCTGTCTGTAATACCAACTGTCTGACACATTCTGAGTACAAGAGAGCCTTTGTCACCTCTGCCCCTTCCGAGTTTAAGATAAACCCTATTTGCTGTATGTCTATTGACCCAATCTTGCATAAACTTGGGCACAGGGCCATAACTTCTAGAAGGTGTAAACGATTCAAGGGCTTAAGCTTCCTCTGCCATTTCCTCCCAATCTCCCTTCCCTAGGGTTCCAAATATACCACCTACTCTCCCTTCCATTGGCACGTTCCATCTTCCTCTTAATTCCGGGGGCCCTATGGTGGTGGTAAGGGGCTACCCTTCTCCTGGAAATCTAAATTATCTTCTTCTCCACCGTCCCCCTTGTTACCAGCCTTCTTGTGTCACTCCCTTCCTTTTTTCCCCTACTTTACTTACTTTCTTCTATTATACTCCTTTGGGGATGCTTCTTCCCTTTTACTAACTGGGTCTCTTCTATATATGGTACACTAGGTACCTTTTGCGGCATGCTCCCCTTTTTGGGGCAGCTGCTTCACGTCCTTGTCCTGGGATTCTTCTTGGTTTCTTGTGCCAGACTGCCCTCCGCCTCTCTCCATGGGCTTTTGTCTCCCAGTATTCCTTTGCTTACTTATTAGGGTATTGAAGTAGGGTTTGTAGGGTATGTAGCCTTTCATTCCCCATCCTCGACTCCTTTTTATCACCAGCATTGGTTGTTTAGTAACATAGACTGACGGGAACTCTGTTATCTTTATTACATCTCTTTGCTCTCCTTCTCTGCTTTCATCTGGTGTACCTGTCTCCTGGTCCCTTTTTTCAAGTGCAGGTCGTACCAGTACCGGCATACAGCTATTAACTTGTTTCAATTAATCCGTTATCCCTCGTAATTGATTTTTATGTACTTTACCCAAGCCATTATTTACCGTCAGTACTTCTAGAATAGCCTGTAGGGTTTTCTGCATTAGGAACATTACATCTAGTAAGGATTCAGCAGGTACAGCAGTGGTATCTAAGGCAAGAGCGGACTGCCTACTCAAGGGAGAAGAAGGAGAGGGAGTGTGTATACCCATTTTACTTGCAACTCTGTTGCCCCCTCCAAAACCCTCTTTCTCTTTCTCTTATGCAGAACAAAATGGGAGTCTTTCCTCTAAAATAGCGCTACCCCTTACTTGGGTTGAGAGACATGGTGATGAGGATTGCCTAGGTTCCAGCTGGAGCCTCCCCCCAATATTCTCATCTACCGCCCCCTTGGAATAAAGTCTGAAAGTAATTCGTTATGCACTGTGCAATTTCACTATGATTAGAATCAAGTGTATTTTTCCCTTTTATCACCTGTGACACATTAGGAGTCTTTTTAAAATATTTCCCCACAAATTCTTTAATTGATGCGCCCAGTGGTATTACAACAGATCTTTCTGTCTCAGGGCGTCTCCTGTAGCAATGTAGCAATGTTTGAAGTATATTCCCTCCTTCTTGGTTGATAGCTGTTACTCCCGGAACCTGACTCTCATTTGGGACCTCCTTTACTTTAGAAATGCCCTTCAGTCCCTTCTTTGTGCCACACAGTCCGCGTGACTGAACTTTGCTGCCGGCATGCTGCATATCTTCGTCCTGGGGGTTGATGGTCTATATATATTTATTAGGGAATTATTCCTCTGGCTTCCCATTTCTGCCACTACCACCACCTACACACGCCGTGTAACTTAACTTAACCCCCCCCACGGCCTTAGCAGTCTTCAATAGACTTCAATAGGCTTCGAATAAGGTTCAAATAGAGCTCCAACCTAAAGTACTAGAATTGTTGCATGGGAGATACACACACAGGCGGGGAACACGAGCACGGTATCTGCAATCCGAAATCCGATTTAAGCTTTCTTCCACTCAACAATGCGCAAGTCACACCCGCCACAAGACACAAGTTACAAGCTTCTCGCAGGTACATGTGAACACATCTGGCTTTGGCTGGGATAATGGACGATGACACTCACCCCACTCACCACTATGGTTGCGGACCTGGGAGGATATTCCTCCTTATCCCCTCTGGCCGGTTACTCATCCCAATTGCCGTCCTTTTTGTTCTCAGTGAGGACCAGAGGCCCTGGTGTGCCCTGGTGTGCCTTGGTGTGCTGGCGTGATGTGAGGCCAGATTCCTTGCTGCCACCTGCCTGTCGTCAAGTCTCTAAACCTCCTAGCCTCACTGAGCCTCACTGAGGGATTCTCCTGGTGCATCCTGAGAGACCTGCGGGTGCGTACTAAGGCCAGGGAAGTGCAGGGCAGCCAGAGGCAGCAGGAGGCAACTAGAGGCAACTGGAAGCAGCTGGAGGCCGCTGGGCAGCTGGAGGCCGTGGGCCGCAAGACGGCCACTGCAGGTCAAGAAACAGTGGTCCCCGTCGAGCCAAGTAAGTGGGAGCCATGGACGGCTGCAGGGCGGCTGCGGGGCCTGCGAGACAGACGGAAGCAGCTGGAGACTGCGGGGGCAGCAAGACGACCGCAGCAGGCCAAGAAATAGTGGGCCCCGGACAAGTAAACAGTGAGGCCACAGGTGGCTGCAGGAGACAGCGAGGCAGCCGGAGGCCACAGGGGCCATGAGATACAGGCACAGGGCGCCCGGAGCCTGCAAGCAGCCTGCCAGCCGAGCAGACAGCAAGGATGGACCAGCAGCATCTACGTCCTGTGGCGTCTGCGGCATCTCGCGTCTCTCTGTTCAGGTTGTGCTGCCAACATTGAGCCAAAATAATCCTTTTGAAACCTGTTTGATATTCTGGCTCTTCTGTAACGAAGGTTCAGTGACCTATCTGCATCCCAAGTCTGACAATCTAATTGGGAACGTTAGAGCTTTGTTGAAGGATTTACAACAGAAGCTTTGTTCCTGTGCTCAGCGCATAAAACTCCTTTTATTCTGTATAAGAACACTCTGCATATGAAATATGTATCTTTATAGAAAGTAATGGAAGTCATACAGAAACTTTGTCCTTAAGCAAAAATAGGTTCAGTCCATTTTTCTTAAGAATGGAACACTTGATATCAGCTGCAAACTGACATTTTTCACTAGAGCAACTTACAGACAATAATAATTTCATAATATTTATTTTGCATTTTGTCAGATTTTGCTACTTTTAAAACTGAAAAAATGGGTCTAAGTTTGATCAAATTTCCATTTACTATATAAATATTACAAACCATGCCATATCTGTTGGTTCTATTCTTTTTAATTTATTCAGGATTTAGGATTTCTGTGTTGTCGAGATTGCCCAAGGACAATGATTTGTACAAAAAAAGTAGCCCTGAGATTGATTACTTTTTGACATGATAATACCTACTGAAGGAAACCACAATATTGCGACAGAGAGAGATAGGCCTCGTTCCTTATATGAATTGTGACAAATAAGCTACCACTAAGTTTGAATCATGTAGATACCTTTGTTTCTGTAAGTAATGCCACACGTCCATTGGCACCAACACTCAAACAGCATAGTTTTTCTTTAGAGAAATGTGTGTGGCATGTGCTCACTTTCAGGTCCAACAACAATACGTTTAAAATATAAAGAACAATGTTAGCCCTAAACAAATTACATTAAAAAAATGCAATAGAATACCTGAAATTATAAACTAAGAAAACTAATGACAATGATAAATAGATATTGTTGTACAAATGATGCTTGTATACCCTGTGTTTGAATAAATGCAACTTTTTCACAAAATCCTTCTGACGATGAGCAGCTGAGGTGGTCATATCTGAAAAGATATGGCTCTGGGGTATTTCTGGCATAGATAACTGTTTTTGCCTAATTGCCTTAGCTAGCACTTGTTCTTTGATCAAATAATCCCCAAAATGTACTAAAATGGTATGTGGAAATTCTGAACTAGGCGAGCATTGGACCAGAATGCTATGAGCTCTTGTTACCGTTAATTCGCCCGAATGGTCCGGAAGTTGGGTGGCCTTCGCACCCCTCTGGCACACCTACTATGTGCAAATTAATAAACTGGAGAGACCGAAGAAACACGCACAGAGCACTTATCCCCATGTGAGAAACCTGGTGGTCCACTCAACCACTCGTCTTAAGGCAAAGACCACTGAGAAGGCTATTGCTTGCAGAGCTTACTCGTCGCTTGCTTACAGAGAAAAAGTGTGGGCTTAGATCTTCCCAAAGGTAAGTCTGCCGACAACTTTCCAGGTCCGTTCCATCAGCACCCTGCATAATGTCTTGCTGGCAGTTTAAAGCAGCCGTAATGGCTGCAGCTGCAACTGTGAAGTCCTCCGCCGCTGCCAGCCTCAGTAGAAATGCAATTTAGGGAATTGTGGCACTAAAGTTAAGAAAGTTAAACGCGTCGGTCAGCAAGAGGTCTGTTTGGGAGGGAAGCGATACAGAGTAATTACTAACCAGCAAGAGCTATTTGTATAATGGGTCATAAAATCAGATTTAGATTGTGTAATGTAAATGGCATGTCAAATAGATGGAAATATAGGGGGCTGGTTAGATGGTTGAGTTCTTCCTCCCGGAAGTACAGTTTTTGCAAGAAACCCATCTTAAGAATAACTTTCGAATATCCACATTCCAAAGCAGTATTCTCAAGCTAATTTTCCCTCAGCCTGTCTTGCAGTAATGAGTGTGGCAATTATGTTGGGTAGGGGGCTTGCGTGGTTGGTTAGTGACATAATCAGAGATCTACAGGGCAGATAGCTTTGGCTGAAGGTTGCTGTAGCTGGGGCCCGTTGAATTTGGGTAATTACTATGGCCCAGTGTTTGATGAAACAGACTCATTGTTTGCAGATTTATAGCATTGTAATGGGGCCTTATGTAGGAAGGGATTTTAACTTTATCCAGAAGATAACTTGGATAGGTCAAATAAAACGAAAAAGCTACTTAGTCCTAATACTAAAAATGATTTTTCATTATTTGATCCATGGAGGTGTGACCATCCAGGTATTTCTCAATATACTTGTTTCTCACTGCGATACCACACTTCTTCCTGTATTGTTTTTTTGTTTCTCATTTTATGAAGAAGATCAAGTCTGATATTTGACCTAATTCTTTTTCTGACCATTCATTGGTCTCCATTACAATAGTGCTGCAGACACTGAGGAGTGAAAGGCCGAGGTGGCAGCTGGGATGGACACTTCTAACAGATCAAATATGGCTCATTGAAATGAGCCAATTTATCCGGGACTGTTTTTTGTTGAATAGGGGCACGCCTTGGATGTTTTCTGTTTGAGAAGCCTTCAAGGCCGCAGCACGTGGTTGGATCATTGCTTATAAGGTGCAGTAACACAAAGACTGTGGAGAGCAAATAACTTAGCTGCAATCAGCAGTAGATCAAGCCCTGCGGACTAAGAATAGCCATTAGGGTCTGCCTTCCCGTCCTACAGGGAACATTCTCGCAAGGGCCAAGCAAAAGCTGGGAGTTTTTTTTATAATGGAAGAAAGTTTTGGCTCTAAGGCATACCATCAGGGATTGTATAAAAAGAGCCAACAGAGCAGGACATTTTTAGCCTGGTCCACACGGGTCAAGCAGGAAGCTGCATTTGTAAGGGAATTACAGAAACCAGGGACAGGGGAAAGAGTTGTGGAAAAGTCTCAGATCTCTCAAGGTCTCCCTTCGCAGTCAAGTATATCTGAATACTTCCAATCCAATCCATAGGATTACCGTGTCTGTCGAATTCAGAGGCGGAAACGTTTATTTCTACTATATCTGCGCAAGAGATATTCGAAGCGCTAGCCTGTATGCCAAGTGGGAAGGCCTCTGGTAATGATGGCTTTCCGGTCACATTTTATAAAACTTTTGCCATTGATTTAGTTCAGTGTTTTAAGAATTTATACAATTTTGTAGGGGCGGTGAAGTCGCTTCTCTTTTTATGGAGTCTACGATAGTTTTCAAAGAAAGGGAGGAACCCTAGGGATAATAATTCATATGGCCCTATTAGTTTACTTAACGCTGACTACAAGCTCTTAATGAAAATATGGGTCATTCGTATTACCCCTCTTGCTCAGACTTTAATTCAAAGAGAACAGAAGGGCTTTGTGACCGGCTGGTTGATGGCCGTAAATACCGGCTTCTTATTACAGGCGTTGGATTATTTCACAACTAACCACTAACTAACCATACTAGTGCAGCAGGTATTTTGGTTGATGCTGAGAAAGCTGTTGACCTAGTCACTTGGGATGTGCTCTTTTTCAGCTTAAAGAAATGTGGCTTTCCTCTCCCATTCATTAATATGCTTCTGAATCTATATCAAGGGGCTCAAGCTCAGATATTTGTGAATTCTAACCTTGCGGGTTCAGTAGCCATTAACAGAGGGACCCGGCAGGGGTGCCCTCTTGCCCCAATTGTATTTACTTTTTTTATTGAGCCTTTTGCGATCAGAGCTAATCAGGCAATTGAGGTCACTGTGGTGGGTATGGCCAAGTTAAAAATGTTTGCAGATGATGTGATTCTTCAGTTGAAGCCTTGCAAGGAGAATATCAAGAGGGTTTTGGGAGAGTTCAACCAATACCAAAGTATATAAAATGTATAAAAGTTATTAAATTAATCAAAAGAAAACTGAGTTGCTTCTTTGTAATACCTCAGCTAGTAGTATCCCTGTCGCTCTTTAATCGCAAGTTCACTAGATCAACGTATTTGTCGCTTGATTATGCTGATGCAAATTTTGCACAGTCTTCATGTTCCGGCTTAGCCTAGAGATGAACATCTTTTATTTTCTATTTGTGGTTGTATAGCACGTTTGCACTTTAGTTGATTCCTGGTATTTATTATTGGCCTCTCTTCTAGAGTTATGAATTTGTCTTTGAATTATGCTAATGTGAATTTTGTACAATCCTTGATTTCTTGCATTGTCCACTGAAGAACATTGGTATGCTTAATGGTTTTTATGATGTGCTGTATTCACTTCCTTTTTCTGTGTAATGTTTTTGTTTTCAATGTCTGCTCAACAAAAAATATATTTAAAAAAATGTTAAATAGATATTAAAATAGTTCATAAACAGTTTGAATTATGTCCAATCAGTCATTGTGTTGAACCACACTAACTCATTGCTTAATTTGTGCCAGTGTGTTTCTGGATGCTGGTACTTACTCATGATACTGCTCCACATGATGTCTGCCGGTGTTTGAGCAGTACTGTGTTTAACATTTTAACACATGAAAAATAATAACATCAGCTCCTCCAGGCCATTCTTACAGTTTATGTGACTAGTCCCAGCTGTCATATTTGCAGAAATGTGAGAGCTAGTGAGTAGCATTTGTACTGCCATTTCCCAGGACCAGGAAGTGGTGCAGGCTGCAGTGACATCTTCAAATATACCTTTGTAATGCCACTTTTATCCTTTCCTTTTTTTTTTATTAAGAACTGCACTCTCTCACCTGGTCACCTAGTAACATGATGTTTTGTTCATGGCTAGCAACTTTGAAGGCTTGATTGAAATAGCTCATCTGAAATGATCAAGTCACTCGATTGAAAGATGGAGACAGGCAATGCATTGGTGTTGAGTCTCTAACATAAAAATGGCACAGAAGTGGGGAAGCTCCAACGAGTTTACACCACAAGTATAACTTTCAAGGGTAGTGATTCATACTTATATTGACTTGCAGGTTAAGAGTTCCAGATGATACAGGACATTCTTTCAACAACAGCTCAAATTTGGTTTAGCAGACTGCACCTGTATGGTATTCAAGCCTTAGAAATTTCATTTCTTCAGGATAACTAATAAATCCTCAACAAAAAGTTAATTTCTAGTACCACTGAATCAAACCCCGTCTAATAGTCTGCACAGCTCACTTCTCGTTCCACTTCTAATTCCACTTTGCACTCAGGCAAGCTCACCAGCAGACAGATCAGTCTAAGGGGCATATTTATACTTTTTGGTGCAAAACTGCACTAATGCAGTTTTACACCAAAACGTTTAGCACCGGCTTGCATCATTTCTGAGCACCAGCCAGGCACCATATTTATGGAATGGTGCAAGCTGGTGTAAAGGGTACGCTAGGGTAAAAAAAAAGAAGTTAGCCGGGTGGGGCTGGCAATATGGTAAAAGAGGGTTTTGCACCAAAAAATGACATAAGGCAGGTTAGAGTGAAAAAAAAAGACTTGAACCAGCTTAGAGTCATTTTCTGACGCAAAACCATCCATACCACATGACTCCTGTCTTAGAAAAGACAGGAGTCATGCTCACCACCTCAATGGCCAGCACAGGGGAACAGAGTCTCCTGGGCATGGCCTTTGCACCCAGTGCCAAGTATGGGGGCCCATTTCGGGTCCTCCAATGGCACTTACCTGTACTTACCTATAGTTACCTGGGATGGGGTCTCCCATCCTCTGCTGTCCCTCTAGTGTTGGTGGGGGTGACCCTGGGGCCTGGGGAGGGCACCTGTGGGCATATTCCATGGTGTTCCACTATGGAAATTGGCCCACAGGTCCCCTAACGCCTGCCTTGACCCAGGTGTTAAATAATGGGGCAAAGCAAGTTTTGCACCATTATTTGACCCCTCCTCCCCCCAGGCCTGATTTTAGCATGGGGGGGGGGGGTAAATATGGCTCTAAGGCCATAGAGTAATTTTTTTCACGAGAATGCCTATCTTGCATCTCATGAACGCAAGGTAGGTTTCCACGACCAAAAAAGGAGTTTAACTCCATAAATTTGGCATATAGTTTTGCACTGAATTTACATTTTTTAAAACGACGCAAATTCGGGGCAAAACAAGTATAAATATGCCCCCTAAATTTGA
The DNA here is from genome assembly GCF_031143425.1 of Pleurodeles waltl. Taxonomy (NCBI): domain Eukaryota; kingdom Metazoa; phylum Chordata; class Amphibia; order Caudata; family Salamandridae; genus Pleurodeles; species Pleurodeles waltl. The sequence continues at coordinate 1,264,287,983 of NC_090437.1, forward strand.
GACCAATATGTGCGCCTTTTGATATGCACTTCGGGAGAGATCTGGCAATATATAGTTCATATTCTCACACTGACAAAAATGTAGATGGTAATAATTTAATTTCAAAACGGTGGAGTCTGTGTGTTTCTTTTTCCCATCTTCATAGCACACACTAACAATAGTTAAATGCCCAATTTAGTGTATCGGCAAAATAGAGCAGAGCTTAGAAAAACAAGCTGGTTATTGCCTCCTGCCTCCTCCTATTTCTCATCTCTACTGTCTGCAACGCATGGACTAACTCGGGCATTTTTCAAGTTAATGTATGTACTTTAGACAGCAAAATGAAACGCCAGATCCCTCTGCACCAGAACAGTGTTAAGAACACGATCATGACAATGCCCCTGGTCATTACAACCGGCTTATATGCTGAAAATGTAGGTTTTATAACATGCTCATATAAATTTTCCTTTACAGATTTAAGGTTCTTATAACTTTGAATGCAGCGCATTCTGCAATGGAAACACACATAAATGGAAATCATCTCCAGTCATTTAAGAGGAGGTGGGAACATATATCCTTATTCTCCATATCTACATACTGTGCAGCTGAACAATGGAACACCGGCAGCTGACTTACCACCGGGATATTTATGGAAATATGAAAATAAAAATTATGCTAATTTAATAGAGCACAAGTGCATATATTTTTTGGAGCAGGCACCAGCCATTACAGATGTCAAAACACCACAACTCATTTGCAAGTAGCACAAGAAAACCCAATGCATCTGGTTTGTGTATCTTCGAATCGAAAAAGTAGCCACAGGGTGGCACCATTTCTCAATGCATGTGAGGAACTACAATATCCAATATATTTTCCAGGGGCTTAATGTGAAAGCAATTGTCAAAGTGTAAGGTTCCAGAAAATGCCATGCCTCCATATGCATTTGTAAATTGTATCTGCGCTGCAGCAGACACTGAAAATGGGGTCAAAGAGGCCAAACAAAAGTAAACTCCTACATCTATGAATGAGAGTAAGGCTTTTGTAACTGCATTTGTTCTAAAAGGAAAGAGAAAAGAAGTAAACTAAAGACCACAAATAGAAGACAGACAATTGCTTAGTGTGGTTCTGGCATAATTCAAAGAATTACAATCACCTAGGCCCTGATTCACAAATTGCACTTTTGAGTCAATGTACACTTTTGAGTAAGTATACTACTTTTTGATATTCACAAAATGTAATTGTGTAGTAATTTACAATCTAATAGTAAGTCCAACACTATAAATGGCCAATCACTGGTTCTGCAACATCCTCCCATATAAAATAATGTAGGAAGGGGCTTAAACTAAAATGCAATAGGAAATAATGTTAAGTTGAATCAATCATGTACATTTGCAAAAAGAAAAAAAAAAATATATATATATATATATATACATGTATATATATATATATATTTACATTACCAAAGGGCGGTAGTTATACTTAGGACGTAGTTCCTATAAAAAAAGTGTTTTTACTTGCCTATATCTTTGGCGCTGGTTGATGTAGCTTCACAAAATTCCCCAAAAATAAGACTTTCACGTCAGCTGCTGCATGGAAAGCTTCGGGATGATCTATCAAGCGGGCGCTGAGAAAACTTGTTTTCTCCAGGTTAATTTCCATAGGGATTTTGAACAGGAATAGAACCCGAACTGCAGGACGGATTTACACCAAATTTGCAAAAAGCTAGATCTTGGTCCAGAAAGCATCCTTTTTATGATTTGGTGTAAATCTGTTCAGCGGTTTCCTAGTTATTAAGTGAAAAAAAAAATTGTATATATAGGAACGCAAATCTGTTGCGACTCATGTGCAGAACGTTGAGGCTCCACACGCCAGAAGCAGTACTGTGATTGGCTGTCCATAACCTGTGCAGAAAGTTGCAGCCTCCATTTTATGAACTGGGGCATGATCCCCGGCAGTGAAAATATAGGGTAAAAAGAATAGAAGGGGTCAGGTTAGAGGTACTCTCAATCCACTGTGGGGCTTTAATGTGGGTCTGAGGGACCCCTTTTTTGTTTAAAAAAATCTCAAAACACTTTTTTTCAGTTTGGGTGGAGTCACGACTCTGTCATGGTGCTCAGCGTGGCCCCTGTGTAACATCGCAACAGAGTTGCGAACCTTGCTGAATTTAGATTCAGGTCCCTGTGCAAGTACATTTGGAACCCAGGCCGTATGCTAGCATGCCTGAAACAGGTTTGAAAGGCTACTTCTGTGGGTGGCGCAAGCTGTGCTGCAGGCCCACTAGTAGCATTTAATTTACAGGCCCTGGGTACAAGGATACCACTGTACAAGGGACTTATAGGTAAATTAAATGTGACAATTACGTGTAAGACAATCATACCAAATTTAAAAGGGAGAGCACCTGCACTTTAGTACTGATCAGCAATGATAAAGTGCTCAGAGTCCTAGAGCCAACAACAAGAGGTCAGAAAAAATATATATAGTAGGTGGAAGGCAAAATGTTTGGGGATGACCCTGTAAAAAGGGACACACTCATGTATAGACTGACACACAAAGACACACACTGATGCATACACTGACACACCCAGGGACACACTTGTGTTCAGGACTACAAATGGAAAAATGACCTAATGGGTTTGTGATAGTTTGCTTTACACCAGGAGCCACAGTTCTTTGCTACATTTGCTAAAGTCAATCTTGTTTGTGTTACATTACTTTCCATAAATATAGGCATGCTACATTGATCTGCTTTCAAATGGTCATCTTTTACATGCAGGAAAAAATACATGATCCAAATATGAAATATACATACGATTTTCAGATGGGTCAGGAGCCTCATGACATCGGCCATGTCAGCCAAGATGAGAAGGCGCGTTACAGCGGACAGCAGTGCACGTGCAGCTCGCACCATGGTGCCCCTCTTCACCGATGAGCAGGGGTCGTCTGCAAACTCAGAGGAGGCAATGCGCATGGTTTCACCTAAAGTGCAAGGGTCAGAAAGAATGAGTTCATCTTTAGTGTTTTTGGATATTCACTCAGGTGTTAGGTATACAAGCAAACCGGAAGTCATGAACTCCCATTGCAACAACATGTGTAGCACAAAGGATTGTCATGTGTGTCTGTGCTTTATATGCAGGTTTATGGGAAAATGAAGCTGCGGTTTGTGGGTGCTATCTCAGCTATTTCAGGGCTCAAAGAAAAATACCCACAGAACTAAAAAGGATTCGATGAGGGTAACACATGCTGTGCCTGGTAGTAATGACGTGAGATGAACCAGCCCCAGAGACAACAGGTGCCATGTGAATTAACTACTCTATAAAATTGTACATCAAAAAAAATTAAAGGACCTAAGGTTCCAAAACAAGTTGAATTCAAATGTAAAAGGTTAACAAGCAAAATGACACGAAATGAAAAACAACTAGTTATTAAGAAAACAAGAAGAGTTCAGTAGCAAACCAATGGTAAGTCTTATTCAAAGCAGTGTGAGTTAGTCCAAAGTCGAGGAGCATTACGTTTATTGTGGATTTGCAAGTGCACATGATCAGAGTAAACTCGGTGGTTTTAACCTATGATTTTACCTTCAGAATTTGGCATTGATTGGAGGAAATGTATTCCAGCAGGGAACCTCGAGGGCCATGTCTGACGAGGGAATTTATTCAAGCGGAGATGGCATTTCCAGAGTTGCTGTTGGGCAGTAGAGTTTTAAATTGTAAATCTGGCGCGGCGATTTTGGCCTCGTTGGGCCACATTAGTGTTAACAAAATGAAGCTGCTGTGGCGCAAGGAGGCGCCAGGCCCTCTTAAATCTAGGGCTATTTGTTGTTTTAGTTTTTAACCCTGAGGTATTCTCTGTACAGCAAAGAAAAGACATCCCTAAAATGAAAGGACAGGTCTCCTGAAGCAGAAAAGTAGGAAGGCAAAGAAGGGAACAAACTCATGTAAAGAAGAAGAGACATCTGCTTTTTGCATTGTTCTGCTCGCCTGCTGGCCTTGGTGCCAACAAACCTCTGAACTCCCTATGAGATCAACTACCTCATGTATCACCATGGGCAAGGTTAAGTGTAGTATTCAGTCAGGATATGCCTAGACAGACTCATTTCCATCCATTTAGGTGAGTCACAATCAAACCTTTAGTAATTCTTCTAACTAAATTGAAGAAATACTTGAAACTGTTGTGACTATATGATTAAGTACCAATTTATAGTTTCACCAAACTATTTTCAGATTGGTGCCATTCATAAACAACTACATAAACTTTAGGTTTTAGAGCATACTAGTACCACGGACACTTAATTATATTTTAATCCATTGGTTTATTAGACATGGGGCCTATATACAGATGCTTGAAATGACCTCACCAAAGCATGAGAAGGTGCATGACACTCCATGCTCGAAGGTAATAGTGCGTTTGGCAAGGATGCTTTGTCCAATGGATCAGAAACGCATCCTAAATTGCAAATTGTGGAAGCATGACCCCAGGTGCATGCTAATATGTCTGTCACCAGACAGCAATCAAATTATACGTGTGGTTACATCTGAGGCACAGCACAATCTTTTATCAATCAAAAAAGCAAACTGTTTGGGAGTTGAAATCAAGACAGATAAACCTCACATGTTTGATGGCATCTTGCAACTAAAGGTGGATGGAATTTTTAACAGACACTTAATATTCCACAACCAATTTGATACAACTCTGTAACTTGCTCATGAGGTGCATTCAATCCCCTTTGTCTGCATTTGGCTGGAGAGTTCTATCTTCCCTTTGGTTTTGGAATCCTACAGCACCTCCTATCACTATCAAGCTCAGTGTCAATATGCCCTTTCATCGTCAACCATGCTGGCTGCTGGTAACTTTACCAAGTGAGCGCTTTACCTGGTAATGGGAATACCTTGGATACCAGCCGGTCCAGGTCAGGTACCTGACTCAGACCAGGCACTGTCTGAATCTTTCCTTTAGGGGGGCCTTATGTGCAATTATTCTACATGACACACATTGATGGATATTCTGCAGAACGTTCCAAGCAAATTATAATCGATTTCTTAAGATTTGTGGAATTTGCTGCAGTCAAACTACTATGGTTTCTGATATTAGTTCATTATTTCAATCAAAGTGATGTCTCTTTTGCTTGAGTTGAGTGAGGACTATTATCAAAACACTCTTTTACGAGCATTAGTGTGCTTGGATTTCACCACATATACACTTCCTTTAGCTGTTTAATTTTTGTATTCGGTATCCACTATTTCATTAACTATTCGATAGAAAACCAAAATATTTCCTGTCAATTTTTTCATCCCCAATATTGTTTAATAATGTGCCAGGTTGCAAGGCTTTGAAATTGAATGAAATATTTTTTTCATAATGATTTGTTGCTTAGAATTTGATTTCCAATGTCACTATGAAAAAAAAATTCATGCTGCTAACATACCTAAACTTACAATTTCATTCAAAATGATGCATTAATGATCTGTAAGAAAAAAGTGAAATATGTATTTACACAAATTCGCAATTTTAGTAATTGTGTTGTCTTTGAGAAAAGGTAGGACATTTCTAATGTACCTTGGACTCCTTACTTTGTTTTTCTCGCTTTTTTTCAATTCATTAAATGACTGCTTGTGAAACTCGCCAACTGACCTGATCCAACTACTCTTGCATGATTAAGTTAGGTACACTCTATCACAAAAGCATCTGCACGCATTAGAAGGAGACTGAAAGGCTGAGGTTGGCAGACTCAGCCATTTGTCTTTCCAAGGCGTGCAATGAGAACCATACCTTGGGTATCAATAGCATCTATTGTTTACAATGATGAGATATAAACAGAAATCATTAAGTAAATACTTAATTTAAAATTGATAATTCATGTTGGTATTCTGGATTCAATATTAAAAGGGGAGAGTTTGTAATTAACGAAAAAAATGTTTGTTTCTTCTTTATTATATGAATGTGAGGTAAAATGTAAGATTGTACAGTATAAAGTATCCGAACTTTACAATCAAGGGGTTACTTTGTAAGAAACTCTTCTCCCATCTGAATGGATACCGTTGTTAAGACTCCCTCAGCCACAGATGCCTTATTTCTAAGCATAAAGGAGAGAGAACAACATTTTCAGACACCTTCGGAAATATTCAAAATATGGATAGGAGGACGGTGCCTGGAAAGATATACAAAATTAATCTGACAGTTGATGCAAGTGCAGAACTGGATAAAAAGTGTTAATTAAAAACACAAGGAGGAAATAACTCCTACTGGCTTTTCTGAACTCCTGGAGACAGATTTCACAGTGATTTGGTTTATGCTAATCAGGCAGACATACCTGACTTTGAAGCCTCGCCACAAATGCATTCTGTATCTAATGAAGAGCGGGTACATTTGATCTAAGGAATATCTAGACAGTAACTTAAATAAAACTTTAATTGAGGAAAGAATTGCTGGTAGGCAAGTATCACAACAGACTGTTTGTTATGTTTCCAAAGGAGGAAGATTTGATACATCTTCCTTTCCCAGTGATGTATGTGCCCCTGCTTCATTTTGAGAATAGTGTTGCATCATGTGGTACTGTGCCACTGCGTCAAATTATTTAACAGTGTTGCTTGTTGGTACCAAAGGTTAAGCATGGAAATGCTAGGCTTCCAATAGGGTATTTTGAAGACCCATACTTGTACCCATAGCTCAACATCATATTTTAATGATTAGCAGATAATGGGTCTGATTTAGTTTGACGGAGGAAGTTACTCTGTCACAATGTGACGGATATGCCGTCCACCGTAGTACGATCCGATTATAGCCTATGGAGATCGTAACACTGCAGATTGGTATCTGCCACATTTGTGACAGAGTAACCTGTCTGCCAAAGTCTAACTTAGGCCCAAAGTGTTACTTGTATGTATAGTGGGATCCACACTGGTTACTGGGGTTCAAGGGACTTTGTTACAAATTCCTTGACGAAGAGCCACAAGGATCAGCAGTTCGCCACTGTATTTGCTGGTGAGGTGTTGTCTAGTTAAGTGACATACCCACTTAACCCATAATTGTGTGAAGCTAGATAAATCCCTTTGTAATTCTTAACTTCAGTCTTGTTAGCTAAAAAGCATCAGTCACTTAGCAGATCTCCTAAAATCCCTTCGTAATTCTTAACTTCAGTCTTGTTAGCTAAAAATCACCAGTCACTTAGCAGATCTCCTAGAAGCGTGACTTTATGTTATAACCTCTATTATGATTTTCAGGCTCTTGTGTATGTCAATATTCAGTCTTGCCATTAGTTTCAGAACTGTGCCAGACAGAATGTTTCTCCTCCATTTGTTGCAGGCTCCTGAAACACCTTGACACCCGCAACTGTGCAAAGAAGAATCAGTACTAAATTGCTTCTGTGTCCTGTTAACAAACCATCTCCACCCATAAAGGGCGCTCTCTACAGGGTCACCCCCAAACTTTTCCCTTCCTCCTCCTACTTTTTACTGGATTTTTGCTTGTTGGCCTTAGGACTCTGTGCGCTTTACTACTGCTAACCAGTGCTAAAGTGCTGGTGTTCTCACCTTAAAACATGATGTGATTGGCACATACCTGATTGGCATATTTAATGTTCACATAAGTCCCCTGTAAGTGGTATACTATATACCCAGGGCCTGTAAATTAAATGCTATCAATAGGCCTGCAGCACATATTGTGCCACCTACTTAAGTAGAACTTTCAAACATGCCCCAGGCGTGCCAATGCAGCCTAAAAGCAGTATCCCACTGCCATGTTGACTTGGCATTTAAAACCTCTTGCAAAGTCTTAAACTTCCCTTTTATTACATATAAATCACCCCTAGGTAGCCCATAGGGTACTGTGTAATTAAAAGGTAGGCCATGTACTTTTAAGCATTACATGTCCTAGTACTAATAATGAACAACTCCCAAATTCATTTTTCACTAGTGTGAGGCCTATCCCTCTCACAGGATAATATTGGAGATTCCTTAATATGTTTAATAAACTGCAATTCCTAAACCAGAGGAGGTAGCTATGTCATGTTTGGTACCTATGCAGTTTTAATGATAAATCCTCTTCAATGGTAAAGTCACATTTATCATTCCAAGTTTCAAAATGCTACTTTTAGAAACTTGTCATTTTCCTGCCCTTAGCCCGGTGTGCCTACAGCCTGCCCTAGGTCACATTACCGGGTGTAACTGACAGTTAGGACTTTGTGGATTCCTCCCAGACAGTCACAATAGTGGGAATAGCAGAGCCTGAATGGGTCATTAACTGACTTGATGGGAGGAAGGGGGTGGAGCTAAGCGCAGTCCCACTTGCACCTGACTAGGCTGTTCTCTGCCAACACATAATAGGCCTAACAACCCTGTATTGTCAGTGCAGCCAACTAGAAGCCAGAGCATGGGATGCAAGAAATTCCTGGAACTTCATAGAACTCTTCTGGAAACTTCTCCCAACTTCTGGAAGCAGGGCACTAGGGTATAAAAATAGGGCTCTCAAACCCACTCTTCACTACTGGACCTGCAGATGGACTCTCGAAGGACTGCCTGCTGCTGTGACCTGCTGTGCAGTCTGCCAGATGGCTATTGTACCTGGAAGGACTGCTTTGCTGCTTGGCACCTGTCTTGAACCTTCAAAACCCAGCCTCGGTTTGGAGCCCTGCATCTTTACCTGCACCCAGGACTTCCAGAAGTGACTTCTAGGGCTAGTTTTGCTGGCCTCCTGTTCAGAGCCACAGGGACATAGCAGGCTACCACCATCTTGAACCTGCACCTGAACCCAGCCTAGGTGAGTCCTGAACCCCCAAGAGGTCTCCATTCACTCCTGGACCCTTGGTTGTGGTGCTAAAGGTGCCCAGGTGGCCATTTTCCAAACCTGAGGACATGCTATTTTGAAACTTAAACTTTGAACATTCATAACTCCGGTTCTACTTTTGATGGATTTGATGTCAAACAATATATTATATTATAATTTATTAGACAACGGTTTTACAATTTATTACTTTTTTCCAAAATATTTTCTTGTGTTGTGTTATCACTTTATTACTGTTTGTGTGTTGCATAAGTAATATACACATTGCCCCTAAGTTTAGCCTGACTGATTGTTGTGCCACGCTTCCCAGGGTTGGGCACAGGTTAAATTAGTGACTTTTTGTAGTTCACCCTTCAATGGATTGTGACTGTTGCTTGACTAGGTCTCACACCCCAGTCAACAAACAACCCAATATCTCACAGCCTCCATATATAGAGTCTTGCCTCTCCCTTTTAAGTGGTGAGAGGTCTGTTTTGCAAGGCTGGCTTCTAATTTGTTTCAACAGGGATATCATCATAACTAAAGGCTGTGAGAGAACATTTATTTAAGTGAAACAGAAGCGTAATTTACAACTTTGGTAAGATACTACAAAAATAGAATGGCACTGATATCCAAAAATGAAGCAGAGGGTACAAGATCTTAGGTGATGGTTTCCCTTGCATGTGGTGGCATCCCAGCAACCTCTTAGGCCCAGGACTTCTTCACCAATTTTACTTATGCCAAACAGAGGAAGTGCATGGACGAGAGAAAATGCACAACTAATTGCTCATATTCTTATACTCACTATGAGAGATCATGAAATGATTAGAAAATAACTGATGTATAAGGAAGAAGATCAAGAGAATCAGTCATGGCACATGGCTTAAGCCATGCTGTTCATTTCATGACTTCAACTCAAGGTTTCAACATGAGAAGTCAGAAGATGTCCAAGCAGTTAAACAAATGTGTATCCATGCCTGCATGAGAGGGGAAGGTTCAGGGTCTGGCCACAGCGCACCTAGGACTTAATCAACTCATATCCTAGATAGTACTCTGCCTCCAAGAATATACTATAGCAGACAAACGCACGGAATGCAGAAACTCTTACTGGTTACACAGTGGCTAGTTGAATCATACTCATCACACACTCCTCTCTAATGGATGTTCAAGACACAATGGCCATTCATTAAAATCAGGGTAGCCTTGGCAAATAGAATCACCCTCTAGGGAATACATGATTTTGTGGTGTCCTACATCTGCCTTCATTTATGTCCCTCAACGGAACTTATTCATGGATAGTGGTCTCCAAAGTCCAAATGGCATACTGCTGAAGTCACCAGTGTGGGAATCTTCACAAGAGATGCCTGTTGCTTAAACTGGGAAGAGGCTTTCAATTGAGATGATCAAAAGAGGCGGAGATGCACTCTTCTAAATGGAAAGATTTTGTAAAGTCATCAGTGCCCTGAAGCATTTCCATCCTTTTATCAATGAGCAGAGGGTATCTATGCATTCAAACAATACAGTGACCGGGGCTTACTTTAACTGTTATGGAGGAACTCTTTCCATGTAAGGTAGATTGGCAAGCTTGCAGCTGACATCTGAATGTTTTTGGGTTTGAATCTCAGCAGCAATAGTTCAACCTTCCATCATTTAGTGTCAAGTGACCAGGTCATAAAACAGTTTTGACTACTGCTATTTCATGTTACTGGTGGTAAATTAAGGCAGTATTATGAAATGTGGATGTGAAACAAAATATCTTGACAATAAGACTTATGCATATTTGCTGTGTGACATTTTGTTGTGCTCTGTTGTGCTGCTGAATATTTGTGCAGCAATATTGCAAAGTGAGTTTATTTTATTGAAATGTAGTTGTGTTCCGTTCTGTGGTGTGCCCTGTCATGTTTTAATTGTGTGATTATAGTGCTTTATGTGTACTATTGTGTTAAGTTATATTATGTTGTGTACTTTAAATAGGTCAACAAATCCTGCTACATTTCCAAAGATACACAGAATATGCATTAGAAAAAGCGGTGATGAGCAACCTTTCACAGCTGCCTGAGATGTTAAAATAGTGCTGGTGTAGGCCTTAACTACATCCCAAAAATGTTGCATGGACTGTGTCTTAACTTATCGCTCCCATACTATCTTTGGGTAGTAGAGCCCAAGATATCCAGGCCATTAAATGTGGCAATAGTAGTACATGTTACTCAAAGCAAAAATGCATGGAAGAAGTGTGGTATGAAGAGCTATATATAATATTTATTATTATTGTTGTTGTTTTTATTATTGTTCAAGAGTGATTAAAGATTTTCTTATCGTGTCCTTGGTGAGGTTAACATTTTTTTATCTGAATTTTGTATAAAGTATACTATACAACAGCTAGCCTACTAAACAGAACCTTTCCTGTATCTGAGGAATTGTTCCTGTGAATTAGGATCATTGTGCCTTCCGTCTTGGTTGCACTGTCTGTATTTCTCTATCTCTCTTTTACTTCTTACATTGCACAGCATTCATGTTTTGTTCTCACTTTACAAATGCTTGCACTTTAGGGGTGGGTGCCCTTATGATTCCTTTGCATGGTGTCGTTTTTTATGCTTCCAGAGTAATTTAACTCCTCTTGACAAATTTGTGCTTATTTTAAAATATGTGTTTTGATGGAAGCACTTTGTAGATGATCATCAGAACTGGCAGCATGGCTGTTTGCCTTGTTTGAATTTAACTTGCTCTTTGATCATGTTTGTACTTTCACTCTGTGAAAATCACTTTACCCGGCACATCCATCCTTTTCTTCAAAGGCTGTTCAAAAAGAAATCCCTGTGTTCATTTGAAATGATAAAATGCCAGCTGATCCACACTTCCTTGAACTTCACTGTTTGTAAAGTGGACTAGCTTCTTCCCTCTACCACTACTCTTCTCTTCTTTAGTCCACTAATAAAGAAGACAGCATCTTTGTGGACTATGCCAATATTTTCATAGGATTCTACAACATCATGATACAGCATCAGTTTACTTTCCTCTGACTGCTAGCAACCAACGGGCTTGGTTAACACAGTGTTAATAATTCTCAATAATGGTGTAAATATTGTATATTCACTAAGGGAAAAGAGGATTCCACATCTAGACTGCCCTGAAGAAATGTTCCAATTAACGATTCCTTTTATTAACATTCATGAAAAGCATATAGAAAAAAATATAGTGAATGCTTGAAATGTTTCCTTTAAATTCTACAATGCATTCCACAAACTATGGGTACAACTGATATTGACAGTGCAATAGTTGATGGCAGATATTTTTACCAGGGGAAACAAAGCTAGGAGAGGTTGGAACATCTTTTCAAACTGTAAGAAAGTGGTTAAATAGTTATGGTGGATTGAGCACCCTCAAGTAATAAAGGCACTATTTTGTAAGGTCCAATAAAAGGTTTCAGTCATTAAAACCTGAGTTCTGACGTTAGTAGCTAAGGCACAGAGCTGACAGGCTTTACTTTGAGAAAATGTGCAAGAATGTACCAAAACAGTTATAAAGTCAAAAACACCTCACAATAAAAATCCAACTCCAGTAAATAAATGTTAGAGACTAATTGGACACCAAAACAACAGAAATCTAATAAGGGGAACCAAGATATGAATTTTTAAATTTTTAAGTAAAACTTGTGCCTAAAAGTGCAAAGTGCCAAGGGTAGTCAATGATTGCAGTAGAACTGGACTTAGGTGTGAATTGCAGTCGAACGCAATGGATCGCAGGTCGGGTACACCATCCAGGTTTGACCAGGTAGTACATTTTACTTTGACACCTAGGCCTCATTACGAGTTTGGCAGTCGGATAAGTGGACTGCCAAACTCGTGGGGAGGATGTCATTCCCAACTGTCAGCCCTTAAGGGAGCCGAGGCCAATACCGTAGCACACCAGCACTATCGGAATGTTCAATGTCTGCAAAGTAGAGAGTGCGCATTCTGATGGCGCTGAGAGGGGGGTTCCTGGACTAATTACGCCATGGGCATGAGCAGTGCAGCAGCCTCCTGGTGGCCACCAGAACCAGCTTTCCACCAGTCTTTCTATGCCAGAGTGACCGCCATGGTAAGGCTGGCAGAAACCTGAGTTGTAATCAGCAAGACAGAGAACGGTCCTGGAGGGTTCAAGACTCACTCCAGCAGAGACAATAGCAGGGTCCAGGTCAATTTCAGCTAATTTTGGTCAGGTAAGCACTTCAAGAAAAAGGCCTCTTGTAGGTTGCTGCTTCCCGGTAGCCAGAGACAAGGCCATCCAACCAAATCTTCGTGTCTACTTCTTTCTCCTGGGGGAATGTGGGTTTTGCCCTGCATGTCTCCTCACATATCTCAAATAGCAGTTGCAGTCTTTCTTCTGCACTTCCGCAGGTCCAGAGTGCTCTGATGAAAGTGCATAGCGATGACATATTTAGGTCTAGTACAACCCTGAGGGTTGCGGCTCCTGGCTCCTCCATACCCAACAAGGTAAAAGGTCCTGGGGTAACACTACCCACTTCTAAAGCAGTTCTTGTGCGCCATGCTGCAAACAACCCCACTGTACTATACTGACCCTTCATTTCTTTTTGGAGCTCAAAAACTTCTAGTGGGACAATCTTGGAAGTTGTAGCCAGACCGGTCACAGCTGAGCTGGATAGTTTAGACCAAGTGTCCACTTAAGTTTTCTTTCAGGCCACAAAATGCTGATTAGACCCAACCTGATTTTCCTGTCTGCCATGGTTGTGCTTGTGGGGCAGTTTGCCTTGGGTGGGTGGTTCCTGGTCTACCTAGACCCAGCTATTTCAACTTATCTGGGAGTAGCTACTCCTGGTCATTTCTAATCTTTTAGGACATCAGGGACAATACTTAAAGTCCAGGACCCACTCAAGCAGACGCCATCAGCAAAGTCATGCCCAGGTCCACTTGCTACTAGCCAACTGATCAATATAGGGAAAGGCCTCTTGTGGCTTTTGGTGTGCCTTTAGCCACACAGGAGTTCAGCCAACTGGTGCTTGTAGTCCACTTCATACACCTGGCTATAAGTAGGAGCTGAAACAACCCCACAGGTCTCCATATATGCCGCAGAGAGCAGGTCCAGTCCAATTTGTTTCATCAAGGTCCTGAGGACTTTGGGGTTGAGTGCCAATTTTGTCAATTCACTAGTCAGTGGATAGTGGTGACTCCTGGTCTATATCCAATGAGTAGGAACAAATGCCTCCAAAAGCAAACATTCTTTTTACGGCATATTCTGTTTGCCTTCCTACTGACTAACCAACTGTTTACCATTCTCCAGGAAAATCCAGATGACGGAATGTTTTTCATGGTGGAGGAGACTAGTGCATTACTAAGCTGTTTGTCTAGAGAAATTAGCATTCCCCTTATTCTCAACCACACCAAATTGGTTCTGGGACATGCTCCCTCTCCCACTGAATTGAAGGCAGGCTGACCACAGTTAGCTCTGCAACCAAAAACCCTCTTCCTCAGTTTTCAATGTACAGTTAACTGTGAATTGGCAGGTCTCACCCTGGTTCCTGTCAATCTAATTAAGTTTTTGACTCCTCCACAACTGCCTGAAGTTGAATGAATCACATACCTCACACCCGATATTCCTGCCAAGCCAAAAGGCTTAAGCCATTGTTTTACACCTCCTAAAGTGGAAAACACTGACATTGAGGGCAACTGTAGACATGCTAATGCTAGCTAGTCAACTGGATCTTCAGGAAGGCAAAGTCTAACTTCTTAAAAGTTAATTCTCCTATATATTTATCATAAGTCCAACTTTACCATTGAAAGAATATATAATAAATATTAAAATGAGTATTTTGACAGACTCTATAGCTTATTCCAAACCTCATTTGCCAAAAAATAATATTGTATTTGAACTGTAGTTTTTCTCTTAGAAACAGCTACATCCCTATACATTGAAAATAGCTTTTGGGGACTTGTCACTGTAGGAACATGCTATCCCTAAATTCTCACATGTTCCACTTTCAAATCCTTGTCATCTTACTTTGTGGGCTACAAGGCCTACCTAGGGATATAACCTTAACATTTAAAAGTAGTGTTCCTTTCTGACAAAATAAATACTATTTTGACAGGCAGGACTGCAGGTTTAACAGCTGCAGTATTCAGGCTACAAATGTAGGCCTGAAGTCAATGTTTTCTTATCAGTCGGGTGGAAGGTACAATATGTGTTTCAGTCCAAAGGCAAAATTTCACTTCCATATCATCAATATATTCCCTGCACTGTATGCTATAGTGTTACTGAACAGTTAAATAATGCAGTTGGGGATTGGATCATTTTACTATACTTTAGTGGTCAGAGCACATACACAGCAAACTGAGCAGCAGGATTCTAGTGTGCATAGTTAAAAAAACAGCAGCTCTAGTCATCAAGAAATGGTGTGACAGATCAAAAGGAGTGATTTTTCTCACGGATGTTTTCTAAAATCACACCAAAACCATCTACGTACCACTCTGAGCAATTGTGCCACTGACAAGTCATTTACAAAAGTATGACATTCATAATTTTCTTCTCACATCACAGGTAAGAAAGCAGAAAAATGTGTTACATGAAAAAAAAAAATCACCACCATTCACTTCTAGGAATTTAAGGAAACTTGGCTCCTTCATACCTTGTTTGCGAACATCTTCCACAGCTGCAATCAATTCCTCTTTAAGGTCATGACTTTCTTTGGCAATCTGCTCTCCTTTTTCCAAAAAGTTTTGAGTTGCCTGCTCTACAGAAGCTGCAAGCACATGAGCTTTCTTCGATCTTCCTTTTTTTTTTCCAGACGGACCCTTGTTGCTTGTGTTAACTAGTGTAGTCACCTAATAACAGGAGAAAAAAGTAAACATATATATTAAACACATAATATGTCATCAATTTCAAATTATACATATCTGATTGATTGTATACATTCAATTTCCCCACCACACTTAATTAACCATAGATGAAATGCAACCTCTTTTCATCAATGATTTACATCTCCAGTTTATTCTCCAGCCTGTTGAGCAGTTTCATCCATTGTCATCTTTATACACAGATTAATTATCTTTCCAATTCAACAATGAAGCAATCTAAAACATATAGAATTGTAAGAGGGTAGTTGACAATAATGGAGTTATTTTCTACTGAGTTACATTAATGGACAACAAAAGAGAAGCTTGAGTTGTCTGTGATCTCCCATCGAACTCTGAGATTGAATATTTTACATGATTAATACCTACGCCTATTGCATCCCCTATCGCCACCATGGTAGTGCCATATTTACAATATGGCACACCACAGCACATGTTAGGGGCAATAGCATAATTTTTTTGACGCTATTGTAATGCTTTACTGGATTAGCGTAAAAAAATCCGCTAATCCAGTATAGTGTTAAGAGGCCCATTGAAATCAATGGAAGCCTCATTTTAACGCATGTCTTAAGCAAGCATTAAATATGACACTAGAACTGGTGCAATGGAATCTTGTAGATTCCATTGTACCATGTTTAACAACCCTCTAGCGGGGAGCACCCCATTTGCATACATCATGCATATATTATGCATGATGTGGCACAAAGGATTTACAAGGTGGCAGAAGCCTACTTAGGGCCACCTTGTAACGTAGTGGGCCGTTAGCGTCACATTTGCAGCAAAAATTTTGGGCTAAGGTCTTGTAAATCTGGCCTCCGGTGTACTGCCACCCACAGTAACTACCCTTGGCAATATCTAGCTCATGCCCAAATGCCTGTTCCAAAAAAGTGCTAGTATTCTCCTTCTCATCCAAAGCCATGCTCCCCACTATCAAAGCAAGAGCACAAAGCTAGCACCATGCTGACATTAATTCTGACAGATGCAGGGCTATTGGACATCATTTCCTTCATAAATGAGGGCCTATAGGCTCATGATTGACAAGGGAGACAGTGGTTGACAGTGCAAGACTGCCACCTGCATTCTCTATGCTCTGAGACTCATGAGAGGCAGTAGGAGGCAGGTGAGATGGCAAAGTGTAAACTGCCATCTTTCTATACTACTTGCACAGCTTTGGAACAGTTTCCACAAAATTACTGGCATCAGGGCCAATGTCTGATATTGAAGCAGTGAAAACAAATGTTTTGTTTGTAAATAGATTTGTGTCAGAACAGTGAATAACTGATGTTCTAGTATGTGCAGAATGAGGTGTTGTCTATAATGGCTTAAATTGCACTGTGAACATAAATGCAACATTTACAATGAGTTCTTGAAAAGAATGATAATAAACCTATCCATAGTTTCTGTTAAAGATGCTCACCAAATTGAAAATGATAACAAAATGATATTTTATGTAAACAAAATAAGTATAAAAAATTGATACTAGTGTAAATGCCCACATAACCAAATGTTTTAAAGGAGATTTCTGTGAGCACCACAACATCAATCAGTGCTTTGGAATCTCCAGTTTAAGCTCTGGACTTCGAATAATTCTGACGTGTGTAGTAACTCCTGTTACAAGGTTTGAGACAAACACTGCATTCCTACACTTTTTCCCAGGTAAATTATAGAAGATGAAACCTGCTGATATTTACTGGGGGAGGTGTCAGGTAAGTACGATACAATAACCGGCAAAATAAATGTTATGTCCCATTTTTCAGCCAAAACACAGAATAGGCAATACTAATCACACCCAATAAATTGTAAACACCTTAGTGCCAGAGTTTATCAGGTATGATAAATATTGGTCCTGATACTAGAGCCATAAAATAATAGCAGAGGCCACTGTGATTGAGGTGACGCTAGTCAGTTATTTAGATACTTGCTGTGTCTCTGTTGTTGTATTACAAGAGCACTGACAGTACAACCTACAGAGTATTTACCAAGGCTTTAGCACTGTTTTTTATAATTTCACTCCACTTTGGCACAGCTTCTAGGAAACACCCACATGCTATACAGAGGGTCCGAAAGTACTTCCGATCCTTCACCAAGGCACGTGATCTACAGCCGATTCTTCTGTATCTGGGACCTTTCAGTTTTCTGGCCAGATCTGGCTTACAGTGCAGGCTCCTAAAGGAGGTTGCTGATGCCTCTTAGAATCTGCACTATACCAGTTGTCATTGCCATGGTTGATAACACAGTTCTCCATTTCCCTGCCCACAATTTGGAAAACTCTACTGGTTAATCCTAATGCAAAAGTTCAAATCTCCTTTGAGTAAACCTGTACAAAGAAGAGTTTTTCTAGTCAGATATCATAAAGAGGACACATTGAAACCACTACCACTGAAACAATTCCTAGCACTTAGTCTTAGTTCAATGTGACATAATTAAAAGGCTGGAGGATTAGTCATAGGTCAAGGAAATTCTTCAGACATATTCTATTCAGTTTTGGTGATGGAATTCACTCTTGCAAGGCTTTATATTTTCATATAGCAAGAGATTTCAAGGCCCCAACGGGCAAGTATAACCCTTAACTTCCACGGCAAGAATTTATTACCTTTATCACGTAAAGGGTGCTACCTGAAAATATGATTTCTATCCTGATGATGACCCCATTATGATTGGTTCTTCTTGTGGGGTCGAAACATTGACACAACTTATTGTGGGTTAATGTATGATGAGATAGATGACTTCAGGACACCTGGATTGATGGGGTCCTCTTTGAAGATCACTTTAATTTTTAAACACAGTTCTGTACATATTGTATATATCACCTGGCACTAATTTGTCATGTTATTCACGTTCACTGAGCTGTTACTGTAGGAGCACCTCAATAGACTGACTAATGAATGTATTGTTGGAGAAATGTTGTTTAAATAAAAGGAACATGTATTAGATCAATTTTGTTGATGAAGGTAATACATTCTTGCTTTGGAAGTTAAGGGTTATACTTTCCCCTTGGAGTCTCCTGCTATATTTACACACCTGGGTCCTAGGGTTACTGGGTTTGCCTCAGTTTTTTTAAAATATATATTTTCATAGGCAGGAATCACAACACCTATAAAACAGCACTTCCTCTGGTGAACAATGAATGTTATGTACTAGAGCAAGTTATACCTATTTGCTAGTTGTTAGAAGAGGAAATACTACTCAAGGGAGGGCATGTAGGCTAGTAATCTCTATCTACTGGCACACAACAGCAACACTCAAGAAATGAGGTCCAATCAGTGTTTTTTCCTTGAAAAAGCAAAAGTACATTTACTACACACACACACATATATTATACATCAATTTACATCAACTTTGATGACAATCTTGAATCACATTCAACACCTAGTGGGTCATGACTCTATAACCACAATACCCCTCATCTATACTGTTAGAAATGGGGTTTTTGGTTGGCAGTCAGGTTACCCTCTGTCCAAGCAAGAACCCTCATTCTAGTCAGGGTAAGTCACCCACAATACAAAATTATCCTATGCCCACCCTCTGGTAGCGTGGTACGAGCAGTCAGGCTCAACTTAGAAGGCAATGTGTAAAATATTTGTGCAATAAATCATACAATAACACAATATAGCACCACAAAAATACACCACACAGTGTTTAGAAAAATATATAATATTTATCAGGATAACTGTAGGTCAAAACGAATAATAATGTGAAATTGTAGAGATATCGCTAAAATGTGATATAAAGTGTCTCAACTACTTTAAAAAGCAAACAGAGTCTCTTTCAAGCACAAAGTACCTGGTTTAAAGTGGAAAATCTCCGCAAAGGGCCGCAGAAGAAGAGATACGTGGAAAAATGGTGTGTGCGTTGATTTCTCCCCTGCACACACGGACTTGCGTCGTTATTTTTCACACGGTGAAGTTGTGTGCCGTTTTCCGGTACGCGGACAGTCTCTTTCTGTGGATCGCGGGGATTACCAGATGTCCCGGGTCTGTGCGTGGATTCTCCTGCTTGTTTTCCGGCTGCGCGTCGTTCCGCGGGGCTGTGTGTCGAAATTTCGCTCTCACGGCAGGCATCGCATCGATTTCTCCTTGGAAGTCGGGTGGCGTTGTCCTTGCAAGGCCGTGTGTCGAAGTTCCGGTTGTCCCGAAGGCGTCGCGTCGATCAGCGTTGGTGTGCAGCGTTTTCTCGCCGCGGAACAAGCTGTGCATCGAAAATTTCAGCGCATGAAGCATCCAAGTGAAAAAGAGAAGTATTTTGGGTCCAGAGACTTCAGGGAACAGGAGGCAAGCTTTATCCATATATAAGATTTAAGTGCAAAGAAATGCTCACTTTCTAAAAGTGGCATTTCTAGAATAGTAATATTAAATCCGACTTCACCAGTCAGCAGGATTTTGTATTACCATTCTGGCCATACAGCAGCTGCCACTTCAACAATGTATGAGGGCAGCCCCAATGTTAGCCTTTGAAGGGAGCAGGCCACACAGTAATGTAAAAACGAATTTAGGAGTTTTACACTACCAGGACATATAACTACACAGGTACATGTCCTGCCTTTTACCCACACAGCACCCTGCTCTAGGGGTTACCTAGGGCACACATTAGGGGTGACTTATATGTAGAAAAAGGGGAGTTCTAGGCTTGGCAAGTACTTTTAAATGCCAAGTCGAGTGGCAGTGAAACTGCACACACAGGCCTTACAATGGCAGGCCTGAGACAAGGTTAAGGGGCTACTGAAGTGGGTGGCACAACCAGTGCTGCAGGCCCACTTGCAGCATTTAATCTACAGGCCCTAGGCACATATAGTGCACTCTACTAGGGACTTATAAGTAAATTAAATAGCCAATCATGGATAAACCAATCAATAGTACAATTTACACAGAGAGCATATGCACTTTAGCACTGGTTAGCAGTGGTAAAGTGCCCAGAGGTTAAAAGCCAACAACAACAGGTCAGAAAAAATAGGAGGAAGGAGGCAAAAAGTTTGGGGGTGACCCTGTCCAAAAAGCCAGGTCCAACATGACCCCCTACCAGCTTAAAGCCAGGGGAGAACAATCACTATCCTGATGTACTTACCTGTTTGAGGCGACAGAGCAAGGGCCCAGGCCCACAACAGCAGGGGCATGCTCCAGTTCTTCGCTATTCTGACTCCAATTGGATCCCTCTGTCCATACTCTCAGGGCCCACTAAGCCAACCCATGGGGAACCTTTCTCCTTACCTGCGGATCCCATCTGTGCAGCACCTAACCTTACTTTGCTCACAGATGTATCCCAGAAGCAGGACGGTACCACCATGACCAACCGAGTGGTGTTGCCCACTCTACCCCTGGGGTGTGACACTTGTCCCCTCCCCAGGGATAACTCTGTCCACCCGGACAGCAAGCCACAGTGGTTACTGACAGCTGCCAGGGATGAGAGCCAGACCCCAGGCCTCTCAAAGCTCTCCCACCATTGTGGCTGTGGAGAGTGGGGGGCGGTAGCCCCAGGTGCTGGGCACTCTTTAACCACTCTCCTGGCAAACCAGGACTTTCTGGGAGGCACACCTACCCCCCATCAGGTCAGAGTTTAACCTCTGCACCTGACCATTCAACCCAGAGTCACCACCCTGAGGTTGAACAATTGCCTGGCACGCCAGGACTTCCTGGGGGGCACCCCCACCGGGTCAGAGTTTAACCTCTGAACCGGGTTCTCCAACCCAGGGTCACCACCCTGAGGTTGAACAATTGCCTGGCATGCCACGACTTTCTGGGGGGCACACCTACCCCCCACCGGGTCAGAGTTTAACCTCTGAACCTGGTTATCCAACACAGAGTCAACACCCTGAGGTTGGACAACTGCCTGGCACACCAGGACTTTCTGGGGGGCACACCTACCCCCCACCGGTTCAGAGTTTAACCTCTGAACCTGGCCATCCAACCCAGAGTCAACACCCTGAGGTTGGACAATTGCCTGGCACAGCAGGACTTCCTGGGAGGCACACCTACCTCCCACAAGGTCAGAGTTTAACCTCTGAACCTGGGTATCCAACCCAGAGTCACCACCGTGAGGTTGAACCATTTCCTGGCATGCCAGGACTTCCTGGGGGGCACTCTCACCCCCCACAAGGGACACAGGGTCCCCAAGGGCCACACAAGAGTCTGGTTGGCGCAGGTCTCCCGACCTCTCTCCATCTGGCAGAGTCTGGGTCTCCCCCAAACCAGAAACGGTTTCACCTGGGTCATTTCTGGGGGGCTCTGCTCTCAGAGCTGACCCCTGACTCTCCAGGTCCTCCACT
Organism: Pleurodeles waltl; assembly: GCF_031143425.1. Lineage (NCBI taxonomy): Eukaryota > Metazoa > Chordata > Amphibia > Caudata > Salamandridae > Pleurodeles > Pleurodeles waltl. The sequence goes on from NC_090437.1 coordinate 1,264,309,820, forward strand.
GGGGTCTGCAACCCCCTCTCAACCCTATGTCTGGACTTCTGCACCCCCTCACTAGGAGTGGTACTGCCAGACACCATAACTGTTGGGATGCTGGCTACAGTCACCCCCCCAAGTTCTTCTGACACTGCGGGGCTTCCATCAAAAGGTGGCCCTACGGGACAGGCTAGGCTTCCCTCCTGGTGTTCCCTCATGGAACCCTCTAGGACCTGGGACCTACCTGGGACACTACAATCCTCTCCCACCTCACTTGGTTCGGAACCACCTAGACCACTCCCTTCAGGAGCACCTCCAAATGCCTCTTCAGACTCTCTGGTACTCACCCAGAAGTCTGCCTCCATTGTAAGTTCCCTGGGGTCAGAGAACTCACACTCCACCTGGTGTTGGCGTAGCTCTGGAAAATAAGGACCAGACATATGCTCTCCAGCAATTACATCACTCTACCCTTCACATGTATTAACCACAGTACCCTTCACCCAACCATCCAGTGACTCAGCCTTGAAAAAGCACTCTACATCACCCTTCTGAGACTGGTGAGACAGTATCTGACTGTCCCTGACACTCAACCCACACTCTTCTGGGATGTCTCCACACTCTATATCCAGGACATTCACCAGGGGGGAACCCTTTTCTCTGTCACTCTCTGCTAGAGCCAGTAAAGTGTCCCTCCCCCCAGTAGGAATATGACTCCCTGTGCCAGTTCCCCAATCCTTCTCAGGGACCCTGTGCATAACAGGAACTACCTCATACCCTTTAACCACCTGGGATGTGTCAACTCCTTCTTCAAGTTGGGCACCACATCTCTGGGCTTGTACCCTTCTTCAGCAGTACTGGATGCAAGATTTTTGCTGCCACCATCTGAACTGGACTCAGCCCTTCCGGCCTCCAGTTTCAGTTCTTCACAGCTCAGCTCTTGAGCTGCAATCCTTTCTTTTTCCAGGGCTAAGAGTCTTTTTGCCTCAACCCTTTCAAGATACTCCTCTAACTGATGCTCCTGCCGCCTTTGACCTCGGAGCCATTCATCTCTCTCTGGGTCTCTTTCCTCATCTGAGTAGTCTTCCTCCTCATGTGAGCAGTCTTCCTCCTCATTTGAGCAGGCCTCCTCCTCATCTGAGGGGTACTTAGTCATTTGGTTTCTTGCTGCCTCTCTCTATGCTCATCTTTCTTCCCCCCAGACTATGTAGTTATGTAGCATTTCCATCTTAGTAGATCTCCTTGCTACAGGAAGGCCCCATTTTCTGCAAAGCTTCCTTAGGTCAGCCTTAGTGAGGTGGTCAGTAGGTACAAAGAATGAGTAGGTACACAATCCCATTCTGATAAGATCTTACCGGCAAAAAACAAAATCCAAAGTCCAAAATATCAATAGTATATCAAGGAGGACATCAGAGAACCAAAAAGCAAAAAGATGAAAAATCAAGTTGACCTTCAACTGCGGGTAGGTAGTGAAATACTTAGCTACTGCATGTCACTGCACAAACACAAGTCCTATCCTCACCGCTGATCACCAATGTTAGAAATGGGGTTTTTGGTTGGCAGTCAGGTTACCCTCTGTCCAAGCAAGAACCCTCACTCTAGTCAGGGTAAGTCACACACAATCCAAAATTAGCCTGTGCCCACCCTCTGGTAGCTTGGCATGAGCAGTCAGGCTTAACTTAGAAGGCAATGTGTAAAGCATTTGTGCAATAAATCATACAATACCATAATATAACACCACAAAAATACACCACACAGTGTTTAGAAAAATATATAATATTTATCTGGGTATTTGCAGGTCAAAACGATCAAAGATGCAATATGAATTTGTAAAGATATCACTGAAAAGTGATATAAAGTGTCTTAAGCCTTTAAAAAGCAAACAAAGTCTCTTTCAAGCACAAAGTACCTGGTTTAGAGTGGAAAATCTCCTCAGAGGGCCACAGAAGAAGACATACGTGGAAAAATGGTGTGTGTGTCGTTTTCTCCCCAGCACACACGGACTTGCGTCGTTATTTTCCACGCGGGGAAGTCGTGCGTCGTTTTCCGGTATGCGCACAGTCTCTTTCTGTGGATCACGGGGATTACCAGATGTCCCGGGTCTGTGCGTGGATTCTCCTGCTTGTTTTCCAGCTGCGCGTAGTTACGCGGGGCTGTGCATTGACATTTCGCTCTCACAGCAGGCGTTGCGTCGATTTCTCCTTGGAAGTCGGGCGGCGTTGTCCTTGCGAGGCCGTGCGTCGAAGTTCCGGTCGTCCCAAAGGCATCGCGTCGATCAGCGTCGGTGTGCGGCGTTTTTCTCGCCGCGGAACAAGCTTTGCGTCAAAAATTTCGGCGCACGAAGCGTCCAAGTGAAAAAGAGAAGTATTTTTGGTCCTGAGACTTCAGGGAACAGGAGGCAAGCTCTATCCAAGCGCTTGGAGAGCACTTTTACAGCCAGACAAGAGTTCAGCAAGGCAGCAGGCCAACAGCAAGGCAGCAGTCCTTTGTTGAAAGCAGGCAGGTGAGTCCTTTGAGCAGCCAGGCAGTTCTTCTTGGCAGGATGTAGTTTCTGGTTCAGGTTTCTTCTCCAGCAAGTGTCTGATGAGGTAGGGCAGAGGCCCTGTTTTATACCCAAATGTGCCTTTGAAGTGGGGGAGACTTCAAAGAGTGGCTAAGAAGTGCACCAGGTCCCCTTTCAGTTCAATCCTGTCTGCCAGGGTCCCAGTAGGGGGTGTGGCAGTCCTTTGTGTGAGAGCAGGCTTTCCACCCTCCCAGCCCAGGAAGACCCATTCAAAATGCAGATGTATGCAAGTGAGGCTGAGTACCCTGTGTTTGGGGTGTGTCTGGGTGAATGCACAAGGAGCTGTCAACTAAACCTAGCCAGACGTGGACTGAAGGGCACAGAAAGACTTAAGTGCAAAGAAATGCTCACTTTCTAAAAGTGGCATTTCTAGAATAGTAATATTAAATCCGACTTCACCAGTCAGCAGGATTTTGTATTACCATTCTGGCCATACTAAATATGACCTTCCTGCTCCTTTCAGATCAGCAGCTGCCACTTCAACAATGTATGAGGGCAGCCCCAATGTTAGCCTATGAAGGGAGCAGGCCTCACAGTAGTGTAAAAACGAATTTAGGAGTTTTACACTACCAGGACATTTAACTACACAGGTACATGTCCTGCCTTTTACCCACACAGCACCCTGCTCTAGGGGTTACCTAGGGCGCACATTATTGGTGACTTATATGTAGAAAAAGGGGAGTTCTAGGCTTGGCAAGTACTTTTAAATGCCAAGTCGAAGTGGCAGTGAAACTGCACACACAGGCCTTACAATGGCAGGCTTGAGACAAGGTTAAGGGGCTACTGAAGTGGGTGGCACAACCAGTGCTGCAGGCCCACTAGCAGCATTTAATCTACAGGCCCTAGGCACATATAGTGCACTCTACTAGGGACTTATAAGTAAATTAAATAGCCAATCATGGATAAACCAATCAATAGTACAATTTACACAGAGAGCATATGCACTTTAGCACTGGTTAGCAGTGGTAAAGTGCCCAGAGGTCAAAAGCCAACAACAACAGGTCAGAAAAAATAGGAGGAAGGAGGCAAAAAGTTTGGGAATGACCCAGTCCAAAAAGCCAGGTCCAACACCCCTCATCAGCCAGTCTAGCTTGAACCCTTAGGCAGTTTGGAGGCACCCACATTATTTATGTCATCTTATTATAGCCGGTTGCTAAGTGAATTTGGTTTGCATAACTGTATTAAGTATTAATTTTCTGCATGCTGTCATGAGTTTGTACCTTATTTGAGGTCTGGTTTTCCTTAAATACAACTACAAAACAGAAGCATAGAAAAAGAAAGAAGAAAATAAATTAAAGCATTGAAAAGAAAAGAAAGAAGAGCAAAGAAAATGTATCATTTGCAAAAAAAACTATTTCCATTTTTACTATGGATGCCCTCACTACATTGCAATTTCTATATGGATTGTCAACGAAAATGACTAATGTTATAGTAGTTACTTTTTTAGAGTGGCACAATATTATGCAGTTTTGGCAGTAAAATCAATTTTTTAGATTTTTTTTATATGCATGACCTGTTAGGCTGCAATGATTAAATATGTTTTAATTTCGGCAATAGGACTTGCCAAGATTGGCAATTATATTGCATTTCATTAGCTATGTACGTATCAAAATGATGCAAGCGAGTTTCCCATTTATCTATCTAGTCCAGTGTATCTGTAAAGGCTTGTCTAGTTTATACTTTGAACACTTGTGAATTCAGTAGTGTACTCTATGTGCCAGATTCCCTTTTAGAAAATAATACAAACCATTATGATCCTTTCTAATATGGTTCAAATGGCACTTGCCTTCTTGACAGATTACTCAATTTTCTTTTATCTACTTCTCTTCCGGCCTGGGAGTAATGGATTGCTGCATTGCACCAGCAAATAATGTGCAGCCAGGGCAATCTTACCATATATCACTTATCTCTTCAAAAGACACAATTCGGTGTCAATCTAGGATTCATTTACCATAGACAACAGTCACTGTAAAATGCATCAGACTAAGGGGGATATTTGATAAACTAATGTGACTTTATCTGAGTCTCAACACATTATTCTTTTCCCTTTTGCATACATCCTTTTGATGCATCAGCAGTGAGCCAAATAATTGTAAATGTGTATAATGCCTGAGTAACATCACTGGTGTGCCAGGTGGAAGTGCGTCACCAGTGCCAGAATAACAGAGTTTGGTCAGATTTGCCAAAGTGATAGAAACCGGGGCAAAAGGCTTATTTTCACTTTTCTGCTCAAATCTCGATTTGCACTGGAAAATAGCCCTAAACTTGCGTATGCAACCACCCATGAAATGTGACGCAAAGCCTTGTTTACTAACATTTGTAGACAGGGCTTTTACCCCAAAATGATATCTATTTGAAGCCGGTGTTAGAAAAGCAAAATGTTTTCATTTTCCAAACTTTTTTGACTGCGTGTGTGGGTTGTTCTGTACAGGACACATACAAAGTGGGAAAGGTTATCTAGGCTGTTAGACTTTTCATCCTTGGCGTGGTCTCCCTTAACTTTTTGCCTCTGTTTCCCAGGTTGTTGATGTATGCTGGACTCTGTTTTTGCTGTTTTTGTTACCCAGGACACTTTACCACAGCAGTATCTGTGTGTGCAGTTTTAACTGTAAATTCGACTTGGGAAGTGTACTCACTTGCCAAGCCTAAACCTTCCCTTTTCTTCCATGTAAGACACCCCTAAGGTAGGCCCCAGGTAGCCCCAAGGGCAGGGTGCAGTGTATGGTTAAGGTAGGACTTGTAGTAATGTGTTTTATATTTCCAGGCAGTGAAATATTGCTACATTTGTTTTTCACTGTTGCAGGCCTGTCCCTCTCATAGGTTAACATGGGGGCTAACTTTAAATCTGATTAAAGTGTAGATTCCCTTTGGGAGTGGATAGACATGGAGTTTGGGGTCTCTGAGCTCACAATTTAAAAATGCATCTTTTAGTAAAGTTGATTTTACGATTGTGTGTTTGAAAATGCCACTTTTAGAAAGTGAGCATTTTCTTGCTTATACCATTTCTGTGACTCTGCCTGTTTGTGGATTCCCTATCTGGGTCAGTTTGACAGTTAGGCTGGTTGCACCTCACACTAGACAGTGACACAAAGGAAGCTGGGATGTAGTTTGCATTTCCTGATGAGCCATCTGTGCTAGGAGGGAGGGGAGTAGTGGTCACTCACACCTGAAAGGTGGGCAATCTCCAGCCCCCTGGTGAGTGTCCGGGGCCTGGCCTGGGCAAGGCAGGATTTCACAAACAAGAGAGATTTTGCTTTGAAGTAGGCCTACTTCAAAGGGCAAAATGGGTATTAGAAGGGCACCCAAAACCACAGACTTGAGAACACTTCTGGAAACCAAGAGGAACCTCTGCCTGGAGAAGAGCTGAAGAGCTGAGGAGAAGAGCTGCCCTGCCTGTGACTGTGCTTTGTGGAGCTATCCTGCAGTTGCTGCTTCTGCCTGTGCTAGAGAACAAAGACTGGACTTTGTGTTTCCTTCTTTCTTGTGAAGATCTCCAAGGGCTTGATTTAGAGCTTGCCTCCTGTTGTTTGAAGTCTCAGGGATAGCAAAGACTTCTCTCTGCCAGCACCTGGAGCCTCTGGAGAGGCGCCTACTCTGCCAAGTGGTTCCCATCCAGTTCCTGGGACCCTGAAAGGAGAAGCTGGCAGCCCAGAAATGAGAAATCCATGCACCGACTGCTGTGCAGTGAAAAGATCGACGCAACTACGATCTGCGGCTGATAAATTGATTTGCTGCCAGCTCTGCAGCTGAAAATCGACGGTCGTCTGCAACGTGCAGTGAAAAGATCGACGCGACTACGATCTGCGGCTGATAAATTGATGCGCTGCCAGCTCTGCGGCTGAAAATCGACGGTCGTCTGCAACGTGGCCAGAAGATCGCCACATGGAGCTGGGGAAACGATACCCAGCATCGCTGACGGAGGCTGGTGAGATCGCAACCCATGCTGCATGGTTTTCGGACCATCGTGCGGCTGAATTTCTGATGCAAACAATGCTGGGCATGTAAAAACAACACAAGGCCTGCCCGGACCCGAGAGTGCTGACAGGATCGACGCATTGCTCTACTGCGGAGAGAAGAAAGGACACACGACCACCTGACTAGAGGAGAAACGATGCAAGGTCTCGCTCATGAGTGAAATCGACACATCGCAAGCCTTTTTTGACGCATGCTCACGTTAGCATTGTGTTTACAATTACATGAAAACACTTTTTGCATTTTTAGTAATAACTTGACTTGTGCATTATGGATTTTTGTCATGTTAGTCTTGTTTTGGTTAGATAAATATTTTCTATTTTTCTAATCCTGTGTTGTGTCATTTTGCAATGTTTTCATTAAGTTACTGTGTGTGTTGGTACAAATACTTTACACATACCACTCTGAACTTAAGCCTACTGCTCGTGCCAAGCTACCAAGGGGGTAAGCAAGGGTTAGCAGAGGGTTTTTCTCTTTTACCCTGACTAGTGTGAGGGTCCTTGCTTGGACGGGGGGGTAACCTGACTGCCAACCATTTCTAGCATAGGCATAGTATTTTATATGTGAATAGTACCTTTCCAAACCAATACCTATCCAACTCATCTCAGCAACACATTTGCATTATGCTGCAAAGATATGTGCCACATCTTAGTAGATATGGCACTGTTTTGCTCTCTCCCTCTCATACAACACAGTGCAGCAACTTTGCTGCAATGTATTCCGTGACAACTGTGGGAATCTGCCACTATATTGCCAGAAGCCCCTTTGCCTCATGATCAAATGGCTGCAGCAATGCAATTAACATGACCTCAGAAAAGAAGCGCATGGCAGCCACTGAATCACTGTGTCTCACACAGAAACACATTCTCCCTGGGGGAATAGCTATACTCTTAAAATACCAATGTGTGTTTCTCCCACAATAATGTGCACAATCCGCCGAGCATGATTCTGCAGTCAGACATCTTTTTTTGCATTTGTTGGAGATTAATAAACACTCATAAGCCTGTGAAGGTGAATGTTGGGACTGCCCTATCATGTACAGCTTGTTCTTTACAAACGGAAAGAGAAATGTGCATTGACTAATTTGCTCAAAAGGGACAGCTGCATAAAATGATGAAAGCAGGATCTTTCACTACCTACAACTTTGATCACACAATCAGTAATAAGTCTGTATGCCATGATAATGATGGCAGATAAATTGTGATCTATCAACACCTTACCTGGATTTTAATACTGACCTCACAACAGTTATTCTTTTATCGCAGGTTACTTTAAAGAAGGCAATGTCAACAGATGAAATGATATCCCAAAGAAAACTCAAATCCACGTTAGAAGAACAGTCACAAAATTGAGTTTCGAATTTGGGGGGTTTCAGAGTGTATTGAATATTATAATTCTAAAAGGTGTTCAATAATAGTTTCCTACTTCTGTTAGAGATTAAGAAGGGCACCATATATGAGTTTAAGATCCTGCATGGGAAATCTATACCAAGACATGTTATAGTGTGTCTGCTTCCACATAATCTCGCATATAAGCCAGATTCTTCGGATGGAGCTAGAAAATGGGGTCTATCTTTAGCAAAGGCTATAGGATATGTGTAGATGCCAACATCTTGACACACTTTATCAAAATGAACATTTTCTAAACATCAACCCTGTGTGCCTAGGTTGTAGCCTAATACAGCCTGTGAAAGCCTGCTTGAATGGTTATCAGGAACAGCAAAACCTTAGAATACATGGAACCAGAATAACTGGCTATATTTCTCCAGTAACGGGAAGTGATAGAAACGTATTGATCAGAAGTATCTATATATAGTCATATGGCCCAAAAAGTAATCCCAAAAAATAGGACCATAGGATTCCATTATTAACATACACAAACAAGACGCTTCTTTTAACAAAGTTAGGATTTATATCATTCCTATTTGGAGTACCAGCCTACAAATTCAAACTGTATGAACAGTACTAAAATTACATTATTTTACTACTTTGAGATTCAGGTTTTGTTTTTACAAAATATAGACATTTTCTGAGCCTCATTATGAGTAGTATTTGCTGTGTTGACACTGGGGAGCTAAAACCTTGATTGTGATTTGCACAATTATGCCCATATTTATACTTGTTGCCACAAAACTGCACAAACACAGTTTTGTGGCACAAAGTATAACGACGGCTTGTGTCATTCCAAAGCACCAGCTGGGTGCCAAACTAATGGACCCTGCATGCCGGAGGAAATTTGGGCTAGCGTCAGAAAAAATTGCATTAGCCGGGTGGGATAGGCAGTAAGTGGGAAAGGGGTTTTGCCTTGTAAAATGACGCTAAGCTGGTTAGAGGCAAGAAAAATGCTGCTAACCAGCCTAGCCTCATTTCCTGACGCAAAACTATCCATACCACATGACCCCTGTCTTATAAAAGATGCCCAATATCCCAATCGCCAGCACAGGGGACCAGTGCACCCTGGGCGTGGCCATTGCACCCTGTGCCATGCAGGGGGGCCCGTTTCAGGGCCCCCAATGGCACTTAAGATATTTAAAAAAATACTTACTTATACTTGCCCTACTTACCCTGGTGTCCCTATAGTGTGGGTGAGGGTGTTCCTGGGGCTTGGGGAGGGCACCTGTGGACCCATTCCATGGTGTTTCGCTATGGAAGTGGGTCCACAGGTCCCCTAACACCTGGTCTGACCCAGGTGTTAAGCAAGCTTTGCACCATTATTTGTCCCCTCCTCCCACCCGTGCGTCATTTTACCAAAGGGGGATAAATATGGGGCTATGGGGATAGTACCATTTTTTAGATGGGAACACCTACCTTGCATCTCATGGACGCAAGGTAGGTTCACGCATCCAAAAAATAGAGCAAACCCCAATATTTTGATGTTAGACTTGTCTAACATCAAAATATAAATATGAAGTTAGGTTTCCTCCGAATGTGCATAAAAAAAAACAAAGACGCAAATTCAGAGCAAATGGAGTATAAATATGCCCCTTAGTATCTTCACTGGTTATTGAACATAAAGGGCCTGATTTTAACCTTGGCGGACGGCGGAGGCCGTCCGCCAAGGTTCCGCCGCCAAATGACCGCACCGCGGTCACAAGACCGCGGCGGCCATTCTAACATTTCCTCTGGGCCGGCGGGCGCTCTCCAAAAGAGCGCCCGCCGGCCCAGAGGAAATGCCCCTGCAACGAGGACGCCGGCTCAGAATTGAGCCGGCGTAGTTGCAGGGGTGCGACGGGTGCAGTTTGCACCTGTCGCGTATTTCAGTGTCTGCATGGCAGACACTGAAATACTTTGCGGGCCCTCTTACGGGGGCCCCTGCAGTGCCCATGCCATGGGCATGGGCACTGCAGGGGCCCCCAGGGGCCCCGCGGCACCCCCTACCGCCATCCTGTTCCTGGCGGGAGACCCGCCAGGAACAGGATGGCGGTAGGGGGTGTCAGAATCCCCATGGCTGCGGAGCGCGCTCCGCAGCCATGGAGGATTCCCCAGAGCAGCGGAAAGTCGGCGGGAGACCGCCGACTTTCCGCTTCTGACCACGGCTGAACCGCCGCGGTCAGAATGCTCGTGGGAGCACCGCCAGCCTGTTGGTGGTGCTCCCGTGGTCGGTGGCCCTGGCGGCCACCGGCCGCCAGGGTCAGAATGACCCCCAAAATGTGGACTCAGATACAGGCTTGGAGATTCCAGATCCAGCATTTCATTTGTGATACTCAGACAAATAACATGCCCTTTTTTGCTGCAATTTACCAGCTGCTTTCAGCAGACGAAAAATACTGTGGGTCCAGGGCTGGAGGTGGGTGACCTGGGAGGGACACAGAGAAGGGCAATGCTGGGGAAGTGCAATGCTGTGGGGAGCCCTATCTGCTCCCAATGTGGTGTTAGAGGGGGCAGGAGGTGGCCAGATTGTGAGCTTTCCTCTGAGAAGTATTTTTCGTGGAAATACAGCTCTTGACTTAAAATGAGTGTTAGAAATGCGGTTTCTGGTTGGCTGGGGTATGCACCTAAGCCAGGCAGAACCCACCCACTCTAGTCAGGGCAAAGGAGTTGCACGTCAAAGATAACCCCTGCTCACCCCCTTGGTAGCTTGGCACGGCAGTTAGGCCTACCCCAGAGGCAATGTGTAAAGCGTTTGCACAACACACACAACCCATGTGACACACTATCCCCACCACAAAGGAAACACAACACCAAGTTATCTAAAAATAAACTGGTATTGTACGCAACATTATTAGACCAAACACAACATGTCAGTAATACCGTGCTACCTAAGCAGTTGTCAGAATGTTACACAATAGTTACTCTGCAGAAACCAGCAGTAGTCACACTTAACAAACAGGTTACTTATTATTCTGCAACATAAGCAGTAGTCAGGAATCATATTACTAAAGAAATGCACTTGTCATTGAAATATCATAAATGCCCATACCAGGTACATTATAAAACATATGGCAAGTAATAAACCCATACCATCATAGAATGTTCATAAAAGGAATATCAGCACATATATGGCACATCATCAAAGGGGACAGGAAAACATATCAGTCCATAATGTCCATACCAGGAACATAAGAAAAGATTATGCGCCCAGTAAAGGTACCTGTTTCCATGATGAAAAGGCACTTCTAGTGCCATGAAGTAGTTGGGGGGCCCCCGGCACTCCACTGCACAAAACGGGGGCGTGGTCTGACTTTAGGGGAAAGGGGGCGGCACACACCCCCTCTGGGTTTTATGTCGGGCCCCTCCAGTGAGGGGGCCTTGCGGTGCGGGGGACCTCCGTTGAGGCTTCCACCCCGGCTGCGATCTCCTGCACATGGATGTGGGCGCCGGTGGTGTGGGGGGCCTCCGATGAGGCTTCCTTCCCACCGCCCAGCTCCAAACAACATGGAAAAGCCCCCTGGGGTGCTCCTCGGAGCATGCTTCTCCCTGGGGGCATGCTAGGAGCATGCCTTTCGTCACTTCAGTGGTGCCCCAGGGGTCCCAGGGGCAGGGCGTCTCGGGGACACTTGAAATTGATGACGCCTGGGTCGCGGCAGTGAATTTTTCAATCCCCAACAGCAGCAAGCGCTTACACAGCGCAAATTGATTTAAAACAAAAGTGCTCTCCAGGCGCTTTTTCAACAAAGCCAAGGTGCCCTGATCCAGCACCTTAAAGAAAAAGGGGTGCTCTCACAGCGCCTTAATCAGAGTACTCTCCAGGCACTACATAAGGAGAAAGGAAGCGCTTCTTATGGGCTTCAGGCAGTTGCAGGGGTCAGAGGCCACAACACCCTTCCACTGGGGGGACAAAGTACAATGGAGCACAGGGCTGCAGGGCCCAGCAGCAGGCCAGTGCAAGGTAGATGCAGGCAAGTGGCAATCCTGCAAGTGACCAGGCAGGTCACAGGTCAGCAGCAGTGGTCCAAGGCAGTTCCTGGTGAGTCCCTGCAGTAGCATTCTGTGTCCAGTTCCAAAATGTCTCTAAATTGTGAGGAAAAATCCCCTGTACCTATACTCAGTTTTTCCATGGTTTCACAAAGAAGGGGAGAGGAGGTTCCAACCAGTTACAACTGGTTCTGGGAGTGCCCCTTCTCTCCTCCAGCACAGCCTCCAAACATCAGTTGGGGGTAAACAACCATTTTGTGTGAGGCCAGGGCACAACCTTTACAGATGCATGTGTGCCCTGCCTCTCCCTCCTCTCAGCCCAGGAAGACTGTTCAAAATGTAGATGCACCTCTGCAACACCTCCACCCTCCCTGTGTACAAGCTGTCTGAAATGTATGCACAAAGCCCAACTGTCACTCTGCCCCTGGTTTAACAAATACATTTACCCCCTGCACAGAGCAGGGGGTATAAGCGTGCGGGAACCACTGAGTGGGGTACAGAGTGAGGAATGGGTGTAGGGGGAGAAGGCATAGGTGCTTTCTGGCCAAGGGGAGCATGGCATACTTTTCCCCCCAAAATAAAAAACAAAGTGTAGCTTGACATCTACTAAAGCCAAACCCTCTTGCCATTTTACCATGCAGAATTATTTAATGGTAAAATAACGTTAGTTCTCCCACAGTATGAAAATCTGGATGTAGAGAAAACAGCTCACTTGGATTCAGGTGGATTAGAATGTCATGAGGTAATTCCACTCATAACGTGGACATGCGTGGTCAAATAGGCAACACTGTGCCCAAGTGGAGATAAAACTAGAAGCTAGATTTTATAGACATTATCAGAAGCAAATCCTTAACTGTTCCAGTTAAATTTTGGGAATATGGATTAGAAGGTAGGCACTCACAACACTACTGATGCATCACAAAGGCATCAAATCAAATCAAATCATTAACATTTATAAAGCGCGCTACTCACCTGTGCGGGTCTCAAGGCGCTAGGGGAAAGGGGGGATTACTGCTGCTCGAATAGCCAGGTTTTTAGGAGTCTCTGGAAAGCGGAGTGGTCCTGGGTGGTCCTGAGGCTGGTGGGGAGGGAGTTCCAGGTCTGGGCCGCCAGGAAGGAAAAAGATCTCCCACCCGCCGTGGAGCGGCGGATGCGAGGGACGGCAGCGAGTGCGAGACCAGAGGAACGGAGGAGGCGGGTGGGGACGTAGAAGCTGAGGTGTCGGTTGAGGTATTCCGGTCCCTTGTTATGGAGGGCTTTGTGTGCGTGGGTGAGAAGTCGAAAGGTGATCCTTTTGCTGACTGGGAGCCAATGCAGGTGTCTCAGGTGTGCAGAGATGTGGCTGTTGCGGGGTACGTCGAGGATGAGGCGTGCTGATGCGTTTTGAATGCGTTGCAGGCGATTTTGGAGTTTGGCTGTGGTCCCGGCGTAGAAGGTGTTGCCATAGTCCAGACGGCTCGTGACGAGGGCGTGGGTCACGGTTTTTCTAGTGTCGGCGGGGATCCAGCGGAAGATCTTGCGGAGCATGCGGAGGGTGAGGAAGCAGGCGGAGGACACAGCGTTGACTTGCTTGGTCATGGTGAGAAGAGGGTCCAAGATGAAGCCGAGGTTGCGGGCGTGGTCTGTGGGGATCGGTGCGGTGCCGAGGGCCGTGGGCCACCAGGAGTCGTCCCAGGCGGACGGGGTGTTGCCGAGGATGAGGACTTCCGTTTTTTCAGAGTTCAGCTTTAGGCGGCTGAGCCTCATCCAATCTGCGACGTCCTTCATACCCTCTTGTAGGTTGGTCTTGGCGCTGGCGAGGTCCTTGGTGAGGGAGAGTATAAGTTGGGTGTTGTCGGCGTAGGAGGTGATGATGATGTCGTGCTTGCGAACGATGTTGGCGAGGGGGCTCATGTAGACATTGAAGAGTGTCGGGCTGAGCGATGAGCCTTGACGTACGCCGCAGATGATCTCGGTGGGTTCTGAGCGAAACGGAGGGAGGTAAACTCTTTGGGAACGGTTTGAGAGGAAGGAGGCGATCCAGTCGAGGGCCTGGCCTTGGATCCCGGTGGAGCGGAGGCGGGTGATTAGGGTGCGGTGACAGACGGTGTCAAAGGCAGCCGAGAGGTCGAGGAGAATGAGGGCGACTGTTTCACCGTTGTCCATCAGGGTTCTGATGTCGTCAGTGACTGAGATGAGGGCGGTTTCCGTGCTGTGGTTGTGTAATCCCGTTTGTGAAGGGTCAAGCAGGTTGTTGTTTTCCAGGAAGGTGGTCAGCTGTTTGTTGACGGTCTTCTCTATTACCTTGGCTGGGAAAGACAGAAGAGAGATGGGGTGGAAGTTTTTCAGGTCGCTCGGGTCAGCCGTAGGTTTCTTTAGTAGAGCGTTGACTTCAGCGTGTTTCCAGCATTCGGGGAAGGTAGCAGAAGAAAAAGAAGAGTTGATGACGGTCCGGAGGTGCGGGGCGATGATGTTGTCGGCTTTGTTAAAGATGAAGTGAGGGCAGGGGTCCGAAGGGGCGCCGGAGTGGATAGAGTTCATGATGGATTTGGTTTCTTCAGTGTTGATGTGGGTCCAGTTGTTGAGGGTAATGGCCGGGGGTGCGGGTTCGGTAGTGTTATGTTGGGTCTGTTGTCCGAAGCTGTCGTGGAGGTCGCTGATCTTGCAATGGAAGAAAGTGGCGAGGGATTCGCACAAATCCTGTGAGGGCGTGACGGCGTTGGGGTTGGAGAACTCCTTGACGATGCTGAAGAGTTCTCTGCTGTTGTGGCTGTTTTTGTCCAGTCTGTCGGTGAAAAAGTTCTTTTTAGCAGCGCGGATCAGGCGGTGGTGTTCGCGGGTAGCGTTCTTGAGGGCGGTCATGTTGTCCGTGGTGTGGTCCTTGCGCCAGCCCTTCTCGAGGGCGCGACAAGTTTTCTTTGATTCTTTGAGGGTGTCAGAGAACCAGAGAGGTTTTTTGGTGTTGGTCTGTTGATGTGTGCGTTAGAGGAGAGCAAGGTTGTCTGCGCAGTTGGAGATCTAGTTTGTGAGGCTGAGGGCTGCGTCGTTGGGGTCGGTGGTGAGGGTGGGTTGGTTGGCGGCGAGTGCTGAGAAGAGTTGCTCTTTGGGGATCTTGTTCCCCTGTCGACGAGGGATGGGTTAAGTCGGAATGTGAAGTGGACACAGCTGTGGTCGGTCCAGTGTAGAGCGGAGGTGTGGCTGAAGAAGACGTGTTTGCTGGCGGAGAAGATAGGGTCAAGCGTGTGTCCGGCGATGTGGGTGGCGGTGTTCACCAGTTGTTTGAGGCCGAGGTTGGCGAGGTTGGCGAGCAGGGTGGTGGTGTTGGGGTCGTTGTTTTGTTCCAGATGGAAGTTGAGGTCGCCTAGGAGGATGTAGTCCGGTGAGGCGAGGGCGTGCGGGAAGATGAAGTCGGCGATGGCGTCGCTGAAGGGGGTGCGCGGTCCGGGAGGACGGTAGACGAGGGATCCTCTGAGGGTGGTCCTCGGGTCGGTGCGAATCTGAAAATGCAGGTGTTCAGCGTCGAGAGGGGTGTCTTCGGTGGAGGTGGTGACGCTGATGGAGTCTTTGAAGACGATGGTGATACCTCCTCCTACTTGGTTGGTGCGGTCTTTTCTGGAGATCTTGTAGCCTTCGGGGATGGAGGTGGCGATGTCTGGAGCAGAGGAGGCGTTCATCCAGGTCTCCGTGATGAAGGCGACGTCCGGTGCTGTGGAGTCCAGGAGGTCCCAGAGTTCAACGGCGTGCTTGTGGACGGATCGAGCGTTGACCAGGATGCACTTGAGGTGGTTGATGGAGCGTGGGCTTGTGGTCGTGGTAGTTGCGTGGTGGAAGATACGTTTGCAGGAGATGCAGGCGAAGGGTCCATGGGTGCGTTTGGGGTGAGCTTGGAAGCAGGTGTTGGAGCGTCCTGGGTTGAGGGCGAGGAGGGTGGTGGGGTCGTAGCGGATCAGCGGGGCTTGGGAGAGCTGGCGACCAGGGGTCGTGGCGCTGGGCGTGGGCCAGGCGCGGACGGGCTCAGACGGGCTTGCCTCTGGCGCGCCAGCAGCGCGGTCGCGCAGTGGCCGCCATATGAGATGGGGAGGGGAGGGGTCAGCTGGGGGCGAATGGGAGCTGGGGGCGGGGGCGTGCAGGAGGTCGCGGCGGGAAAGCGCGAGGGAGGGGGGACAGGTAGAGTGAGAAGAGCTGGGGGAGGGGGGGTTTAAAGGTGGAGGGGGGTGAGTGTTAGGAGGTTTGGGAGATTAGGAAGAGAGATAGGAGTAGGGTTGTGAAGATAGGAGAGGGGGGGTTGTAGAGGAGGGTGAGGGTGAGAGGTAGAGTGAGAGGATAGGAAGAATAGTTAATAGAGGGGGTGGCGGGAAGGGGGAGAGATAGAGAAATAGATAGAGAAAATGGATAGCTAGAGAAATCGATAGATAGAGAAATAGATAGATAGAGAGATAGGTAGATAGGAGGAGGTGGAGAGTGAGGGAGTTAGATAGTGAGATAGAGAGATAGAGAGATAGGTGGATAGGAGGAGAGAGGGAGGTAGATAGCGAATGGGTTAGATATGGGTGATAGAGAGGGGGAGGCGAGTGAGGGAGGGGGATGAGGAAGGAGCAGGAGGGCAGGCGCGGGGAGAAGAAGACGGAGGGGGCAGAGGAGCCGAAGACAGAAGATAGAAGACAGAAGACAGAAGAACAGAAGACAGAAGAACAGAAGACCGGAAGAACAGAAGAACAGAAGACCGGAAGAACAGAAGAACAGAAGACCGGAAGAACAGAAGAACAGAAGAACAGAAGAACAGAAGAACAGGAGTCCAGAAGAACTCAGAAGAGCAGAAGTTCACAGAAGAGCAGAAGATCACAGATGAAGATACGAAGAACAGAAGGCAGAAGACAGGCAGGAGACCTCAGAAGAAGATGAAGAAGAAGAGAGGCGACAGGAGAGGCAGAGAAGCACACAGAAGAAGAGAGAAGACGGGGAGAAGAAGAGTACAAGAAGATTACAGGCGAGGAGCGAGGAGGAAGAACAGAGAAGAAGAAAAGAAGAAAAGAAGCAGGAGCAGGAGAGAGGGTGAGTAGCGCGAGGCAGGGCGAGGGGCTGGGAGGTGGGGGGTACTTACTGTGAGGTGGGTCTCAGGAACTCAGGAACCTGGAGGAGCTGGAGGAGCTGCAGCGGCAGGGGGAGCGACCCACCCTTGGGTCAAGGGTCGCTACCACTGTCGCGCAGCGGGCGCCATATGAGGTAGGAGGGGGGGAGGGGTCAGCTGGGGGCAAATGGGAGCTGGGGGGCGGGGGCGTGCAGGAGGTCGCGGCGGGAAAGCGCAAGGGGGGGACAGGTAGAGTGAGAAGAGCTGGGGGAGGGGGGTTTAAGGGTGGAGGGGGGTGAGTGTTAGGAGGTTTGGGAGATTAGGAAGAGAGATAGGAGTAGGGTTGTGAAGATAGGGGAGGGGGGTTGTAGAGGAGGGTGAGGGTGAGAGGTAGAGTGAGAGGATAGGAAGAATAGGTAATAGAGGGGGTGGCGGGAAGGGGGAGAGAGATAGAGAAATAGATAGAGAAAATGGATAGATAGGGAAATCGATAGATAGAGAAATAGATAGATAGAGAGATAGGTATATAGGAGGAGGTGGAGAGTGAGGGAGTTAGATAGTGAGATAGAGAGATAGAGAGATAGGTGGATAGGAGGAGAGAGGGAGGTAGATAGCGAATGGGTTAGATAGGGGTGATAGAGAGGGGGAGGCGAGTGAGGGAGGGGGATGAGGAAGGAGCAGGAGGGCAGGCGCGGGGAGAAGAAGACGGAGGGGGCAGAGGAGCCGAAGACAGAAGATAGAAGACAGAAGACAGAAGAACAGAAGACAGAAGAACAGAAGACCGGAAGAACAGAAGAACAGAAGACCGGAAGAACCGAAGAACAGAAGAACAGAAGACCGGAAGAACAGAAGAACAGAAGAACAGAAGAACAGGAGTCCAGAAGAACTCAGAAGAGCAGAAGTTCACAGAAGAGCAGAAGATCACAGATGAAGATACGAAGAACAGAAGGCAGAAGACAGGCAGAAGACCTCAGAAGAAGATGAAGAAGAAGAGAGGCGACAGGAGAGGCAGAGAATCACACAGAATAAGAGAGAAGACGGGGAGAAGAAGAGTACAAGAAGATTACAGGCGAGGAGGAAGAACAGAGAAGAAGAAAAGAAGAAAAGAAGCAGGAGCAGGAGAGAGGGTGAGTAGCGCGGGGCAGGGCTAGGGGCTGGGAGGTGGGGGGTACTTACTGTGAGGTGGGTCTCAGGAACTCAGGAACCTGGAGGAGCTGGAGGAGCTGCAGCGGCAGGGGGAGCGACCTACCCTTGGGTAGGCATGATTTGGGGGCCAAGATCCAAGAGTAATGATTCTAAACAAGGTGTCTTCTCAATCATAAACTAAAATATTGCAGATGTAATAAAGTTCCAATAATAAGGGAGCAGCGTTAAAACGTGTTAGTGGGCCCCTTCCAGCTAGCATGGTTAGGCTCCACATCCCATCATAAAAAGAAATAAAAAGTGCATGAAGCACATTATCGTAATTAATGGTTTAACAGTACCGCCGTGAGGATTTACCAAATAATGAAAATGATCATAGATGTTTTGTGTCCTTTGCCAGTGTACGTTGTAATGTTTCCCTTAAATACAGTGATAGACTTTTACACACTGCACAATGGAGTCTAAAATAAGTTTCCTACCTCCATGGAAATTCTGTGTTTATCTTCTAAGACTAAATTTACTGGATGGAAAATGAACACAATCAGCTTTATTCTACTGATTGTATGCTTTATCAGATACAATGCTACTGATAGCAACGTATATGAGATGCATTATATATCAAATTTATACAAAAGAGTGTTATAATTTACACTTGAAACATGTAATATGTTAGCAAGCTCACAGATATCATTAGGGAGTTTGTTTCTTTCTGTTTGTCCCTGTAAAAAGCATAATGTATGAAAGTAGGACATATGAATAGGGCCTGGTGAAACAAATCGCTGTTGGTTGAGGGGGGTGTGGGCCCTTCTCAAGCAACAGCCACAGTCCTTCTCAGGGGTAACCACAAACTGTCACAACATTAATCTGTGCTTAATCTTCTGGTAGCTCAGCACAACAGTAGTCAGGTTTATCTTAGAAGCAATGGGAAAGTATTTATGTAACACTTAAACCGTAATAAGGTGAAAATACAACACAAGAAAAATCCCACACCAATTTAGAAAAATTGAGTACATTTTGGAAATTATCTGACACCAAAACAACAAAAATTCAATCAGTAGAACCACAGTTATGAATTTTAAAAATTTAAAGTGAAAAATAATGCCTGAAAATCAAAGCAAAGAACAAAGCACCAACTGATGACATCTAGCATTGCAAGACCAGGGCAAAGTTCAAAGATATGACTGGCTGCGATGAAGCAAAGTTCAGATGTAGAAACTATATTGGACCCGGTCTCTGCTTCCCTTCAGACTTAAAAGACATTTTGAAGTGAGGTGTGTGAGAAGGTAATGTTCATGGGGGCAAGACAGCCAGCGGTGTTCAAGGAAGATGTGTAATCATTGGGGAGCCGCTGGACAAAATCACTATGAAGATTTCTATTTCAGCCTTCGATTTACATATTGGCCGACGAGTTACTCCATCACAATGGTGATGGATATCCGGTTTGCTGAAATCTAAATACCATAGGATATAATGGGATTTAGATTTCAGCAGATGTAACTTGTCCACCAATATCTAACTTAAGCCCTTAGTCTCTTTTATGGAAATTGAAAATCTCCAGTTGGCTGCAGGCTTTAGCCAATGAGGTCTCCATGACACTGGACACCCCTTCTGTGAGGAGTCGATGAACAGGATTTGGTGCTGCAGAGAAAAACATAGCGGGAGCTACACAAAGTCAGGACACCCAGGGGCTGATCGGCGAGCAGGTAGATTCCCATCTCCTCTCGGTTCTCAGAGCACTTTTTGGCTTAATATTTTCTAAGTCCCAAGTTTTGGATTTGGGTTATGTGGGCACCATTTCCAAGGATCTAGGACTGGAGGGGCACAACTTGGAGGATCAGGACTTACTCAGGCTGGGTCCAGGTGCAGATTCAAGATGTTTAGTTTTTCTGATTCTGAGGCTCTGATCGGTAAGCCAACATAATCACTCCGGAAGTCCTGGGTTTAAGCAGAAAAACAGGCCTCAAGTAGAACAGGGAAGGCTTGAGGCAGTAGGACAGTCCTCTTGGGCCATCAGGTAAGTCTCCTGAAGTACACAGCAGGCCACAAGCTTCCTCATGATCTGCTTTGTGTGAGCTGAAACACTGAATTGAAATGGAAGTGGTGCTGTGCACAGCTCTGCCCTCTCATCCTGCCAGGATGGCCCATTCTGCCAGCACCCAGTCCTCCTATTGTATGGAAGTCTGTGGGGAATACACAAAGGCCAAATACCAACTACACCTAGTTATATAACACAGGAACAAGCTACAGGCTCCAAATAGTCAGGACAAGAAAATGCTAACTTTCTAACTGAGTTAAAACATGACATTTCTACCTGCTCCCAAACAAACCTTTTCACTTTTTAAATGTAATACGATAAGCCAATGTTGCCCTGTGGGAGAGGCAGGCCTCAGAGTAGTAAAACATGAATTGGTGAGTTTTTCACTACTAGGACATGTACAACTTAAAATGACATGTTACGCCTGTTAAATAGGCTACACCCTGCCGTATGGTCTGTTGAAAGCATACCCTAGGGGTATCTTATGTGAATTAAAAAAGGAGTTTTAGGCCAGGCAAGGGGTTTATTTTAGCAGGTCAAATTGGCAGTTTAAAATGGCACACAGGCTACAGTTAGGCTAAGTAGGTAGTACAGTAAGTGTTGCAGGCCCACTAGAAGCATTTCACTTATAGAGACTGGGTATATGGTATACCACCTTACTAGGAACAAGTAAGTCAATTAAATATGCCAATCAGGTGTATGCCAGCAGTGTTATTGTGCACAAAGTGCTAAGGCTAACAGGAATGTATTCAGAAAAACAGAAGGGGTGAAGGCAAAATGTTTGGGGGTAGACTACTTTAAAGCTGACAAGTCTAACAGGCATCCTTCTCATCCTTGAGACTGCCAATACTTGACATGATAGACAGGGAGGCTTTAAGTGAATCAATTTATGAAAATATAATTAAACAAGTCCTCAAAGAATAGTCAGTATGGCAATGCCCCAAAACTCTGATCCTTTTAATAACTATAGTTTTTAGAAAGATAAAAGAATGGTTACATTGCTAACCTAATTCAAACACACAGTGGCATGGCAACACAGTCTGCTTAAACTTTAGACTGCTATTTTCAATACATCCAGGCTTTAAGAAACTCATAAATGTAAGGCTATGAAAGTAAATTTTGTACCCGATTCACAAAGGTAAACTTAAATGTTTACCCTGAGTGCAGATGTAAAGATACGAATTGTAAATGCCCTTTGTGAATTCCCAAAGTCGTAAACTTAGACGTTTGGTCTAAGTTTAGACCAAACGTCTAGGTTTACCTTTGTGAATCAAGCCTGTTATTTGAAAACAGGAGGTTAGCATTATGCATAACCTTTTATTCACTATTACTCGTGCAGCAACTTTAAAAGCTCCCAAATAGAATGAACACACATCACAATAGAATATTATTTTGAGTTCATAAATACAGCTTGTCCACCATTTTCTCCCTCTTTTGTTTGCTGCTTCTGTGCAGATAAGAATTGTTCTTGCATTAGATGTATGATTGTGTAGTATTTGTATATTTTTGGAAATTATCTACTTATGTGTGGATTTCATGGTTGTTTCTACCCAATTTATGGGTTAGGCATGTTAGGTATATTGTTGTTTTTGCTTTTGCAAATTAAGGAGTAGAGTATTATGTTTTGAAAAATAGGGAATGTGTTGGATTCTTGCTACTAACACACAAAGTATGTTTAGGCAATTATATTCTTAAACTGTTTAGGGTACAATCATTTTTCATTTTTGAATACAAAGTTTACCACTATTGAGCGTGCAATAGTTGTGCGGTCGAGAAGCTTGGGCTCGTGACGGAATGCATGCAGAGCAAGGAGCATGGATGCTTCCGTGCTATATTTTTTAAATTTTATACAATTTTTAAGGAGTGATTGAGCTTGTTTTGTAAGCGTAGTGAACTAAATGTGGCTCTTCGCATGAGGCCCTTCCCCTCCCCCCAGCTCCTTGAACCCTGGTTTACAAATATTGATTGATTGATTCATTGAACATGGTGTCACATATGCTTAATTCTAAAGAAAATCTGCCTTCTGAATTGTCAGTAAGGTCAATTTCTAAAGGAATTCGAGGTGCAAAGCTGTTTTCATGGGAACGGTGGAGACAGCTGCGATCATGTGACAGTGAAAATGATTGCACTCTCTTCTGTTTGTCAGCATCTTGTGAGGAGTTGGATTACTCATGTTCTCAAGTGATTTCACAGAACTTAAATTTGTTGCTAAGTTGAGAGAACAGCTACTTATTTTTAAGCAGACATTAAGGTGAGCCCATTATGGAAAATAGCTCACAGCAAGATCTTGACTAAAGAATTACAGTTCGTAGTGCAAGACAGAAATAGAGAAAAGAGAAATTTAGATGATGAGGAATATTATTCAATATCGGATGAGGATGATTTGAATAGGGGTCCTGGGAGTAAATGTATGATGAAATGTAAGCACATGGATGAGATGTTGAGTAATAGAGAAATCCAAAGTGATTCAAAGAAAAAAGATGTCCAACAGGAGATAACAGTCAGTTACACACCAAATATAAAAGTGATTCATTGGATGAATTGGGATCACTTAGATCTGATTTAGATGAATATATGCTGGATTTAGAATATAAAGATGACTTAGATGTTGATGAAGAGATTGCAATGAGATCCAAAATCGAAAGAAAAAGTTATTCCTGTTGCGGATACATTTGGTGAGAAATTATTTGATCCCAAGGATATTCGTCACCCTAACGGCAAGGAGTGGTGGCCCTTAAAATATTTGCAAATTATATTAATTTAAGGTTACATAAACCTTTGGAAAAGGTTAAAAGAAGTATAATGACCGTTGAGTGCTCTTGACCTGTGATTGATTAGAAAGTGACCATTACAGATAATTTGGACCCTGATTTTATTACTTATTTGTTTAAGAAAGGAAAAGATCAGAGGAAAGGATCTGAAAAATCCTTAGCACAATGCCAAGATAAGGTCTTGGATATTCTGGGACCTTTGGCAATTTTTTTGATGCAGTAGAGGATGCCCTCATAAAGGGTACAGATTTAGATATTATTAAATACATACTATAAAAATGTTTTCTAGGGAATGCAAATGCCGGGTTACTGAGTGATAGACGCAAAACAGCACTAATGCGTAGTAACCCGAAATTATGTAATGTGGCAAAGAAAGAAATTTCAGATGATTCAAAAGGTCTGCTTTTTGGTGAGGGAATGGATAAGTCCTTTACTAAGTATGTGCAGACTTTTACTAGTCTGGACAAGGCACAATATTCCATGAAGAGAGTCTTTAATGACACTAGTTTTTATGGTAGGGCTGGACGGAAATGGCACCCTTCTGGCCATGCATATGATAGATCCCAAAATCAAATGCAAAATCCAGGAAACCGAGTTTATGGCTCATTCAAGAATCAGGGAGGTTCTAAATTCTATCCCCAAAAAGGGAGAGGCTGGGATAGATCAAACGAAATTAGAGGACAGAGTACTACCTAAAGTCAAGGGAAAGGTGAGGATGAGGACTATTTCTACTTTTACCCCTACAAGAGTGAAAGGAGGGTTGAAGTTTTTCAAATTAGAATGTGAAAGGAAAATTCAAGATGTGAGGGCTTTGCAGACAACACAGGGTTACTCTATAGAACTTGATCAAGGGCCCTTCCAAATGAGATAACCAAAAGAATTGACGTTCTAGACAGAATTGGAGAAAATTGTACAGGAAAAAATAATGTGTATGTTAGACAAAAAGGCAATTGTGGAAATAGGAGAAGACAAGGGTTCTGTCAGTAATTTGTTCTTGGTTAAAAAAAAATACAAGGGCTGGAGACCTTTCCTAAACTTGAGAGATTTTAATCAGTTTATAATATTTCACCATTTCAAAATGGAAGGGAAACATTTGTTACGGGACATTCTTCAAGATTTGGATTGAATGGTGAAATTGAATCTAAAAGATGCCTATTTCACAATTCTAAAGGCAAAGGAGAGTGAGAAGTTTTTACAATTCTTTTGGAAAAAGCAGTTGTATCAATTTCTCTGCCTTCCTTTCGGATTATCTTCTGCCCTTGGTGTTTTACAAAAGTTCTGAGACCAGTTGCGGATTATTCATGAGAAAGAGGAATAAGGATGATTGTTTATTTAGACAATTTGCTCAAAATGAGTCAGGATGTTCTGGAGTTACAAAAACAATTGAAAATAGTGATGGAATTGTTTCAAGTTTTGGGCTTAATAATAAACTTAGACAAATCCATTCTAGTCCAAACAAGAAAAATATAATTTTTGGGATTGGTAGTGGATACAGAGATAAGTCAGTTACAATTAGAGAAGAAGGGATAAAAGATGAGGTGAAGTTATTGTTGAGGAAAGAAAGTGCGAAAATGAGGAATTTGGCTTGAATTCTAGGCCTGTTGTCATCCTCCATTAAAGCAGTGTTTCTGGGTCCCATACATTACAGAGCTCTTTAACGTTTGAAGGCTTCAGGTTTGAGGAGAGGTCTGTGGCACTGAGATATGGTGACCATGACAGAGGAGGCACAAGAAGAGTTGATGTGGTGGAAAGAGAATTTAGAGGCCTGGAATAGCCGAGCGATCTTTGGAATGAGTCCAGATTTTGTTGTGTAGATGGATGCCAACACCTTGGGTTGGGGTGCAACTTGTTTGGAACAGGAGACCGGTGGAATTTGGAATTTGTCAGAGAAGACAAACCACATAAACTATCTGGAGATGCAAGCAGGGTTGTTTGTGATTACCAGTTTCAAAGAGTTTTTGAGGGAAAGTTAAGTATTATAAAAAATGGACAATGTGACAGCAGTAACATATGAACAGGTTGGGAGGCAGCAGGTCCAAGAAGTGGACAGAATTGGCTAAAATAATTTAGGAGTTTTGCTTAGAGCACAAGATAGGATTGAAGGCGGAATATCTTCCAGACACCCTCAATGTGAGGGTGGATTGCTATTTGCGGCATATAAGGCATTTCACCGATTGTAAACTGGAAAAAGATTTATTCATTAGGATTCAAATGTTTTTAGGGCCTTTAGAAGTGAACCAGTTTGCCTCAAGGCTAACTTATCAGTTACAGAGTTATGTCTGTTGGAGACCAGACCCTGGCACAATTGCAAAAGATGCATTCACACAGTATTGGTCAGCAATGAAAGGTTATGTGTTTCAACCTTTCTCAATGATACAGAGAGTGCTAGTTCAGGTGAAGATACAGAGATGTCAATTGGTTCTTGTAACTCCTTTTTAGAAGACTCAGGTTTGGTTTCTGATGGTTATTGAAATATCAGTGCAACTACAGTATTTAATATGCTCTCACAGAGGTCCTCTGGTGGGTGCAGAAGTTGGTGGAAGCAGGTTGTATGAACCTTCTAGTATGGAAGATATTAGGATTTCCAGAAGAGTCACAGGTCTTTTGAGAAGAGCTTCTGGTTTACTCCATGAATCTTGGGCTACGGGAACCAGTAAGAAGTATAGAGATGCATGGAAGGTTTGGATATGTTGGTGCTTGGAGAGGGGTTTGGATACCGAGGAAGTTGATGAGATAGAAGTGGCAAATTTGGAGGGGAGAATATTTGAGAAAGGTCTGTGTTATAGAATGGTCAATTGTTATATGTCAGCAATTGCAGCTGGACATTTTTTGCAACAAGGATTATCAATTGGGAGGAATCCACTAGTACATAGTTATGAAAGTGATGTGATTGAAGAGACCACCTAGAGTGAAATATAAGTCAATGTGGGATGTTTCTGGAAATTAAGGAGTTAACTATGAAGTTAGCAACTTTGCTATGTTTATTTCTTTTAGGAGAGATTCAGGAATATTGCATTGTTTTTTTTCAACCAGAAGAAGTGATGTTTTAAGCCTATAAATGAACAAAGTCCATAATCAATTTTCTATCCAAGGTTTGACATGTATATATATATATATATATATATATATATATATATATATATATATATATATATATATATATAGCTCTCTCTCTCTCTCTCTATATATATATATATATATATATATATATATACAGTATATATATAGATATATGTGTGGTTTATGCTTTAACACAGTATATGAATTTAAGTATTATCTAATTTTTTAGGAAGTTTCTTTGGAAAACTTTTATTTGAAAGATTCGGTAAATAATGCAATTTGCATGTTGCAGATTTGACAATCAAGGTTAAAGATAGGGTTACCAGAAGTATTTAGTGAGGTTGGAAGATAGAAGACAAACAGAAGAGGGAGAAAATGGTGGACAAGCTATATTTATGGGACTCAAAATTCTATTCTATTGTGATGTGTGTGCATTCTATTTGGAAGATTTTAAAGTTGTTGCACCAGAAGCAGTGAATAAAAGATTATGCATAATTTTAGCCTCTTTGGGGGTCATTCTGACCTCGGCGGTAAAAGGCGCTTACCGCCGGTCAGAAGACCGCCATAACACCGCCGCGGTCGCGGTAAACCGCCACGGTCATTCTGACCCGTTACCTGAAAACCTCCAAAAATCCGACATCCACAAAAGTCCGCCACACCAAAGGTCAGCGAAAAAATGGCGATGACCAAACCTCCACCATCACGCCAACAGAAATACGCCCATGCCATTCTGACCCACGAATCCACGCAGCGGTCTTTCAACCACGGTATTCCATTGGCGGTACACACCGCCGCGGTCAAAATACACATACCCGTACAAAACACAGCCACATTGGACCATTAAAAAAACACACACCTGAGACACATACAACGAACCCTCCCACACACCCAATACAATATAAAACACACACCCACATCACCCACAAACACCTACTACCAAAATTATCTGAGAGAAGGCAAAATACACTGAGAGAGAGCACAGGGAACGCAAAGCACAACATACACAGGAACACAACATCATCACCCACACCACAACTACGCACACATCACCACGCACATCACCACAAACACCACCCCACACCTCATCCACACCACCCCATGGCACCCCAAAGACACCCCAGGTTCTCGGACCAAGAACTCAGGGTCATGGTGGAGGAAATAATCAGGGTAGAGCCCCAGCTCTTCGGCACACAGGTGCAGCACACCACTATAGCAAGGAAGGCTGAGCTATGGCAAAGGATTGTAGACAGGGTCAACGCTGTGGGACAGCATCCCAGGAATCGGGACGACATCAGAAAGCGATGGAACGACCTACGGGGGAAGGTGCGCTCCATGGTGTCGCGACACAACATCGCTGTGCAGAAGACTGGCGGCGGACCCCCACCCACTCCACCCCAATTTACAGAATGGGAGCAAGAGGTAGTAAACATCCTGCATCCTGACGGCCTCGCTGGAGTACACGGAGGAATGGACTCTGGTAAGTCGAATCTCAACTACTTAACCCCCCCCATCACCAGCATGCCAACCCACAACCCCACCCTCACCCCCAATCTCAAACCCCCCAGCACACATCCTCCCTGCCATTGTCCCACCAGCACAACCCACCCTAAACAACACCAACCCCTGAATGCCAACACAAACCATAGACAGCCATCACCAATGCATGACCACTGCACAGACCCATACACCTCCCCCCCCAACCACCCTCACAACACCTCCCACAAGGGAATGCCAGCACTGGGGGACAAGGGCACACACAAAATGCACGCCATAGCACACACAAAAACAATAACCACACTATTTTACCCCTGCAGGGCCAGAACGCCAACACACCGCCACGGAGGGTCCAGATTTGTCCATCCCACCCCCAGAACAGCCCCCCAGTGAGGACAGCAGCTCTGTCGACCTAGAACCTGATGACCAGCCCGGACCATCGGGGACCTCTGGACAGTCGGTTCCCCACACACAGACACAGGCCACAGCAGACCCAACCCCCTCTGGGAACACCAGCACAGCTCCCACCCAGCAGGCCCATGCCTCTGTCTCTAGGACGCGTCAATCAGCGGTGTGTCCGCCACTACAGGGCACCCAGGCTGACCCAACACCCCAACAACAACAGGGACCTGGGGGCAGTGGTAGTGGGCACACCGTCCAGGGGACAGAGGCCCGGGGAAACAGGGCAACTGGGAGGGCTGCTGTGCGACAGGGGGGGAGGACAGGCCCAGGGAACCCACTCTCCAAGAGGCCCTCACAACCATCATGGGAGCATACCATCACTCCCAGGAGACGATGGCGACAGTACTGGCCAGGTTCACCGAGATCCAGGCACAGCAGGAGGAACGCTACATGGGGTTCAGCAATGAACTCAGGGACATCGCTACCGCCATGGAGACCATAGTCCAGGCCCTCAACCGGATAGAAACCACATTGCGGGATCATGTGGCACCCCAAAGGGCCCCTGTCACTAGCCAGGACCAGGAACAGCCTACCACCTCCGCCGGCGCTAGTGGACAGGAGGCCCCACCACAACGTCAGGCCACCAGAACCCCACCTCCTGCTGAACAACAACCACCCCGCAAGCGGAACCTGAGATCTCACAGGAAGACAGAGTAGGATGCCAAGACCCCCGCCAGCACAACATACTCCCTGATGTCATCCCACTGTCCCACATTGTCACCCTGTCCAATCTTGAACTGCCCCTGCTCCATCCTTCCACAGGCATATGGACAATGCACCTGTGAAACTGAGAACTGGACTCTGCCATGGACATTACTCCACCCCCTCCCATCACCGTTTTAATATCATGCACCAAATCTAGCACCAAAAATAAAACACTCATTGCACTTCAAATATTCAGGAGTCAGACTGTATTATTTACAAATGTTTTACACAATACTGTTCAATGATGGTCAGACAATTTGTGATGACAACATACCAATGTCAATACGCTTTTGTCCATGGGCTAAACAATCAGAAGTCACGCAGTGGGTCAAACAGCACTGAAAAGGGAATGGAAAAGCAAAAATATGTTAAAAAGAACTTGGGGGAAATACAGAAAGTAGAGATGCAGGAGGCTTTAAGGAAATGTTAAATTGCGTGGGTGATTCTTACCTGTCTGCTACTGAAAATATTGTTGGATGACTGTGTCCCTGTTGTCTGTGTCGTCCCCGTCGTCTTCCTCCTCTTCACTCTCCACAGGCTCCACAGCTGCTACAACACCACCATCTGGACCATCCTCCTGCAGGAAAGGCACCTGCCGTCGCAAAGCCAGGTTGTGAAGCATGCAGCAGGCCACGATGATCTGGCACACCTTCTTTGGTGAGTACATCAGGGATCCCCCTGTCATATGCAGGCACCTAAACCTGGCCTTCAGGACCCCGAAAGTCCTTGCTATTATCCTCCTAGTTCGCCCATGGGCCTCATTGTACCGTTCCTCAGGCCTGGTCCGGGGATTCCTCACTGGGGTCAATAGCCAAGGCAGGTTGGGGTAACCAGAGTCACCTATTAGCCACACACGGTGTCTCTGTAGCTGTTCCATCACATAGGGGATACTGCTATTACGCATAACGTGCGCGTCATGCACTGACCCAGGGAACTTGGCATTTACATGGGAGATGTACTGGTCAGCCAAACAGACCACTTGCACATTCATAGAATGATAATTTTTCCTGTTTCTGTACACCTGCTCATCGTCTTTTGGGGGTACTAAAGCCACATGGGTCCCATCAATGGCACCAATGATGTTGGGAATATGTCCAAGGGCATAGAAATCACCCTTCACAGTGGCCAAATCAGCCTCCTCAGGGAAAATAATGTAGCTACGCATGTGTTTCATCAGGGCAGACAACACTCTGGACAAAATCTTTGAAAACATAGGCTGAGACATTCCAGATGACATGGCCACTGTTGTCTGGAATGAGCCACTTGCCAAAAAATGGAGGACTGACAGAACCTGCACTAGAGGAGGAATTCCTGTGGGTTGGCGGATGGGGGACATCAGGGCTTGCTCCAGCTGGGCACACAGTTCATGTATAGTGGCACGGTCAAGTCTGTAGCGTAGTATAATATGGCGTTCTTCCATTGTCGACAGGTCCACCAGCGGTCGGTACACGCGAGGATTCATCCTTCTCCTTGCAAGTCCCAGCGGACGGTGCCTAGGAAGGACAACAGGGAGCACAGAGTCAAGCAACCCACAGGTACGTAACCACAGCTTGCACAGTAATTGAATCGAAATGCAGTGAAAGGCTTGTATGAGTGCCAATGCAAGGCCTAGGCCTGTGTGACGCAGTTGAAATAATGCCATGTGGGCCCTTGAAATGGTGGCTGCCTGACCTGTGAAGTGGGACAATGGGATGTGAGGTCAATGCGCTGGCGTGGCGCCCCGTGGCGGTAGGCGGTCGAAGACCGCTGTACGAAGCCGCATTGGTTAACATTGAAGCCTATGGGTTTCATGAGCCAATGAGGAAGTGCGCCGGCGGTCGCGGTACGCACCGCCGCGGTACGCACCGCCGCGGGCGTGACCGCCATTTTCTATCAGATTAATCACTCGAGACCTGATCATCCACAGGAGAGGACCTATACTGCAAGTGCTGCTGTGACCTTGGTCTGGAAGTGACAATGGCTGCTGCGACTGGGGAAAGGGCCCCTGCCTTCACGTCAGAAGAGTTGGAGAAACTAGTGGATGGGGTCCTCCCCCAGTATGCGCTACTCTACGGTCCTCCAGACCAACAGGTAAGAACACTGGGTGCACATTGAATGGGCTATGCCTGTGTGGAGTGGGGTGGATGTAAGGGGGGGGTGGGGAGCGAATGAGGAGTGCAAGGCACGACAGATGAGAGCATGTGCCATATGGCAAGGTTGGGGAGGGGGGGACAATCACATCTAACATGCAGAAAATTTATGAGATTTTCCTTCCCACCCTGTACATGTCAAATAGGTCAGCGCCCATCAGAAAGTGGACATTTGGCGTGCCATCGCCAAGGAAGTCCGGGCCCTGGGGGTCCACATCAGACGGGGCACCCACTGCCGCAAGAGGTGGGAGGACATCCACCGCGGAACCAGGAAGACCGCCGAGTCACTGCTGGGGATGGCCTCCCAACCTAGGAGGGGTGCCAGTCGTACCCTGACCCCCCTGATGTCCCGGATCCTGGCGGTGGCCTACCCTGATTTGGATGGGCGCCTGAGGACATCACAGCAGACACAAGGGGGTGAGTATCAGCACATTCTGCTATCTTTACGCGCAGTGGAGGCGTCTGGGTGGGGGTGGAGGGCTGTGGGTGACATTAGGCCAGGGCGCTTTCTGTAGTGTAGTCCTCTCCTTTAGGCATGGCCCTGTGCCCCCGCCCCCCACCTCTGTAGGGTGACAAGTACAGCTATCGATGGTCCAGCATCACACATGTGCTCTTTTGTTGTCTCTAGACCTGTTGTCCTAGTCAGAATTACTGAGTAGTGTACCCCGATTGCGCGGCTTAGTGCATGAGGCTCCTGTGTCTGTCCTCTCTGCCAACGGTGTTGACATTGCATGCACTCAACCTGTTCTTTGTTTTTCTCCCTCCCCTTTTTTTCTTCATCTTCTTGTGCATGTGTGCATTAGCATTATCAGGCGGAGGAGAATTGGCATTGGAGCACGAGGGAGCTGCAGGTCACAAGGCCCCGGTGGGCTCAGGAACAGACACCGAGGGCACCAGTGATCCGGAGGACGAGGGGAGCACCACAACGGGGACCGGTGGTGACACCAGCGACACCGACACGTCCTCGGATGGGAGCTCCCTAGCGGGGGCGGCAACATCCGTGCCCCCCGCCTCTACAGGTACAGCCGCCACCCAGCGCATCAGCAGCGCCCTCCCAGCAGCCCCTCAGCCTTCGCTCCGTGCCCGCTCTCCCAGGAATGCGGGCATCTCCTTCGCCCCAGGCACCTCAGCCCCTGCCCCTGTCACCCCTGCTGCCCTCAGTGCGGAGATCATTGACCTCCTTCAGACCATCATTGTTGGGCAGACTACCCTTTTCAATGCCATCCAGGGGGTAGAGAGGGAGGTGCATCGGAGCAATGCCTACTTGGAGGGCATTCATTCGGGTCAGGCTGCCCATCAACGATCGTTCACTGCTCTGGCCTCAGCACTGACGGCAGCCATTGTCCCTGTTTCCAGCCTCCCTCTTCTTACTGCCTCCAGCCTGTCTCTGTCTCCTGTTCCTCAGCCTATCCCATCCACACCATCAGACCAGCCTGCACACACCTCAACACCCAAGGGCAGCTCATCCAGACACAAGCACCACAGAACCCACAAGCATTCACCCAAGCAACACCCAGATGCAGACATTCCAACAGTCACTACCACCTCTGTGTCCCCCTCCTCCTCGTCTCCCTCCTCCCACCCTGTGACGTCTACACTCACACCTGCATGCACACCACCATCAGCCAGTGCTTCCATCACCAGCACACCCTCCAGTACAGTCCGCACACGTGCAGTCACCACCCCCACTGCCATTTACACGTCCCCTGTGTCTTCTCCCACTGTGTCTGTCACCCCCTCTTCCAAGACACACAAACGCAGGCAGACACCCACCCAACAGCCATCCACCTCACGACACCATCCAGAACAAGCACCTGCACCCAAAGACAGCACACCTGACTCTCCTACAACCACATCCTCTTCCTCCACTCCCATCACCACTACTCCTACCCTTTACCTTGGTCCTAAAAAAGTTTTCCTCTCTACTCTTAACCTCTTTCCCTCCACTGACCCACCCCCTCCATCTGCAAAGAGTCCCAAGAGCACCTCAGCAACCACCAGCCCAGCTTCGAGTGTCACTGTGGTGCATGGGTTCTGGAGTCCACCCTTTGCCAGCAGTGACACTTCGATCAGCAGCCAGGGGACAGCCAGCCCCCCCCAGGCAAGAGGACCAGAAAAGTAAAGGGCCGCCGTGAGAGGACTGACACGGCTGCCCCCAAGGAGCAAAGTTCGCCCACTTCACCAGCCACAACATCTAGGGGAGGCAAGGGCCCGAGAGCCCCATCTAAGGAGCGAAAGGGCAGCAGGGCGGAGAAGACAGCCAGCAGGAGCGCGGAGCAGGAGGGCCCAACAACCCCCATCCCGGGTGTTAGGGAGGACACCAAAGGGCCCAGGACTCCGTCACCGAAGAGTCCAGCAACAGCACAGTCGGAGGGCGACTGAGCAGGGAGTCCAGGCCAGGTCTGGCTCCCTTGACTTACTGGACGAGCACCGCTGAACAGGGCCCCGCCGTGAAGATAGGCACCGCTGAACAGGGCCCCGGTGTGTTGAAGAGCACCGCTGAACAGGGCCCCGCCGTGTTGAAGAGCACCGCTGAACAGGGCCCCGCAGTGTTGAAGAGCACCGCTGAACAGGGCCCCGCCGTGTTGAAGAGCACCGCTGAACAGGGCCCCGCCGTGTTGAAGAGCACCGCTGAACAGGGCCCCGCCGTGAAGATAGGCACCGCTGAACAGGGCCCCGCTGTGTTGAAGAGCACCGCTGAACAGGGCCCCGCCGTGCAGAAGAGCACCGCTGAACAGGGCCCCGCCGTGAAGATAGGCACCGCTGAACAGGGCCCCACCGTGCAGAAGAGCACCGCTGAACAGGGCCCCGCCGTGAAGATAGGCACCGCTGAACAGGGCCCGCCATCTCAAGCACCGCTCCGCTGGGCCCCGCCGTGAAGATAGGCACCGCTGAACAGGGCCCCGCCGTGAAGATAGGCACCGCTGAACAGGGCCCCGCCGTGAAGATAGGCACCGCTGAACAGGGCCCCGCCGTGAAGAAGAGCACCGCTGAACAGGGCCCCGCCGTGAAGATAGGCACCGCTGAACAGGGCCCCGCCGTGAAGATAGGCACCGCTGAACAGGGCCCCGCCGTGAAGATAGGCACCGCTGAACAGGGCCCCGCCGTGAAGATAGGCACTGCTGAAAAGGGCCCCGCCATCTCAAGCACCGCTCCGCTGGGCCCCGCCATCTCAAGCACCGCTCCGCTGGGCCCTTCCTGTCAAGCACCGTGCCGCTGGGCCCCGCCATCTCAAGCACCGCTCCGCTGGGCCCTTCCTGTCAAGCACCGCTCCGCTGGGCCCCGCCATCTCAAGCACCGCTCCGCTGGGCACCGCCATCTCAAGCACCGCTCCGCTGGGCCCTTCCTGTCAAGCACCGCGCCGCTGGGCCCCGCCATCTCAAGCACCGCTCCGCTGGGCCCTTCCTGTCAAGCACCGCTCCGCTGGGCCCCGCCATCTCAAGCACTGCTCCGCTGGGCACCGCCATCTCAAGCACCGCTCCGCTGGGCCCTTCCTGTCAAGCACCGCTCCGCTGGGCCCCGCCATCTCAAGCACCGCTCCGCTGGGCACCGCCATCTCAAGCACCGCTCCGCTGGGCCCTTCCTGTCAAGCACCGCGCCACTGGGCCCCGCCATCTCAAGCACCGCTCCGCTGGGCCCTTCCTGTCAAGCACTGCTCCGCTGGGCCCCGCCATCTCAAGCACCGCTCCGCTGGGCACCGCCATCTCAAGCACCGCTCCGCTGGGCCCTTCCTGTCAAGCACCGCTCCGCTGGGCCCCGCCATCTCAAGCACCGCTCCGCTGGGCACCGCACTCTCAAGCACCGCTCCGCTGGGCCCTTCCTGTCAAGCACCGCTCCGCTGGGCCCCGCCATCTCAAGCACCGCTCCGCTGGGCACCGCCATCTCAAGCACCGCTCCGCTGGGCCCTTCCTGCATGCACTGTTAACGGTTCACTGTGCCCACCATGCCTCCTCCTTGACCAGTGGAGACAGTAATCCAACTGATGGACTGTGGCTTTGCACTCCCCAGGATGGCACAGTGGGCAATCCACCCACTGTAGAGACTTGAGAGACTGTGGCTTTGCACTCCCCAGGATGGCACAGTGGGCAATCCACCCACTGTAGAGACTTGAGAGACTGTGGCTTTGCACTCCCCAGGATGGCACAGTGGGCAATCCACCCACTGTAGAGACTTGAGAGACTGTGGCTTTGCACTCCCCAGGATGGCACAGTGGGCAATCCACCCACTGTAGAGACTTGAGAGACTGTGGCTTTGCACTCCCCAGGATGGCACAGTGGGCAATCCACCCACTGTAGAGACTTGTGAGACTGTGGCTTTGCACTCCCCAGGATGTAACAGTGGGTAACCCACCCACTGTAGAGACTTGTGAGACTGTGGCTTTGCACTCCCCAGGATGTAACAGTGGGCAATCCATCCACTGTAGAGACTTGAGAGACTGTGGCTTTGCACTCCCCAGGATGGCACAGTGGGCATGGTGGCCCCTTCGTGGATCTGGCGTCGTGGACTCATGTGGCTGTGGTGCCCCCCCCCTTCCCTTCCCCCTGAGGTGCCTGTAGTTTTTTCATCAGATGCCCCTGCAGTGTTCTCTCCAAAGGACTCAGGTCTCCTGTGTGGGCTTTGCCCTTGTGTTGTTACACTTTGGCCCACGGACACTTCGTTTTTCTTTTGTTGTGCAGGACTAATTGCCTCGGTTATCCCTTGCAATGTATATAGATTGTTTTTTTTATACTAATTTTTTGGCTAGTTGACCAATACTTTTCAGAGTCTATTTTGTACATAAATAATTATTCACAATTTAATTATGTCATTGAATTTTTCCGGGGGGTTTGGGTGGTGTCACTGTGACTAGTTGCTCTGCATTGGTGTGTACATGTTTTGGGGGGGGGTGGGGGTCTCATATGTGTGTGGCCGTAACCTTTCCTCCTCCCCCCTCCCGTGTGTCGTAGGTGCAGTACTCACTGTTGTCGTCTGCGCCGGCGTTCGTACTCGTGGTAGATGAGCAGGTAGACGAGAGCAGGTAGGATGTTTAATTCGGGTTCCATGCTGTCCTCCTTCCTCGTGGAGTGTGTTTCGGTGAGCGTTTTCCCGTTCGTGGTCTGTTTCCGCCGTGTTTTTATCGGTGGGGCACCCGCCCCGGAAAAGGTGGCGGATTGGTGAGTTATGATACTGTGGGCGGTACATTGTCTGCCGCCTGCCTGTTGGCGGTGACCGCCGCGCTGTTTGTCTGTACCGCCGTGGCGGTCGGAGTGTTAAAGTGGCGGTCTGTGTTGGCGGTTCCCGCCAGGGTCAGAATACCATTTTTTTGACCGCCAGCCTGTTGGCGGGTTGGCCGCCGCTTTATCACCGACCGCCAGGGTTAGAATCACCCCCTTTGTCTTTAATAAAATCTAGATTCTTTGGGCCAGATGTAGCAAAGGTTTGCGACTCGCAAACGGGCAGAATCGCAATTTGCGACAGTGCAAAATCGGAAATGGGATGCAAAAAGCCCATTTCCGACTCGCAAAAAGCGATGGGACCTGTTTGCGAGTCGCATCCGTTGCGACCCCATTTTGCGACCCGCAAATAGCAAGTCGCAATTTGCGAGTCGCAAACCTTATGCAATTGCAAATCGCAAATTGCAACTAGTCGCAAAAAGCCCAGTTTGCATGTCCCATTTACCACTAACTCAGAGCAGGTGGTAACCATTACCAAAGTATAAAAGGGGACCCAGAAGCCATCTGGGTTACTCAAGATGGCGGAGATATACCTGATAGCAGTGAGGAGGAGAGTCTACGCAGCCCAGCAGAGGAGGAGGAGGGGCCACAGACAGGAGAAGATATATAGAACAAGGCAGACTCTTTTTCAGCAAACTGAAGAGGAGATCCATGACAAATACCGCCTTAGCAGCGCAGCCATTCTATAATTAATAGATTTACTCAAACCACAGCTAGAACACCAGACTCTGCGTGGCTGCGCCATTCCTACGCATGTGCAAGTACTATGCTCACTGCACCTCTTGGCCTCAGGGAGCTATCAGGGGGTCATGGCTGTGGCAGGTGGGGTATCCCAAAGTGCAGTGTCAAGGTTTCTCAGGGCCTTCCTAGATGCCTTAGTCATGCACATGTCTCACTTCATATACTTACCAAGGAATGAGGCAGAAATTAACAGCACCAAGCTGGACTTTTACCGCATTGCCCACTTTCCCCATGTCATAGGGTGTGTAGATGGGACACACATTCAAATATGCCCCCTTGCAAATCTGGAACACATTTTCCGCAACAGGAAGTGTACCCACTCACTCAACATACAGGTTGTTTGCGATGCCCATTATGTCATCACGGACATCGTAGCTAAGTTTCCAGGCAGTACCCATGACTCATACATTTTTAGGCATAGTGGGATACATCAACGCCTGGAACGTGGGGAATTCGGAGACTGTTACCTCCTAGGTAGAGCCACAGACACTTGCAGACATACACACAGGTCACTGTGCACGACTATCTGGACTTCCTAACAGTGTACTTTTGTGCCCAACAGGTGACAGTGCATATGCTCTCAGGCCTTGGATCATGACTCCTTTTTTAACACCCAGAACTGAATCTGAGAGGCAATACAACAGTGCGCATAAGAGGACCAGGAACCTGATAGAGTGCACCTTCGGACTCCTGAAGGCAAGATTCAGATG
Source organism: Pleurodeles waltl (assembly GCF_031143425.1). Taxonomy (NCBI): domain Eukaryota; kingdom Metazoa; phylum Chordata; class Amphibia; order Caudata; family Salamandridae; genus Pleurodeles; species Pleurodeles waltl. The sequence goes on from NC_090437.1 coordinate 1,264,347,189, forward strand.
CCTCCACCGCAGTGGAGGCGCCCTCCAATACACCCCCATTACCGAATTCAAAATTGTGGTCGCATGCGCCATCCTCCACAACATAGCCACCCGACGTGGGCTACCTCTCACCCCTGCAGACCCAGATCCTGATGATGAAGAGCAAGAACAACCACATCGCCATCATGGGGATCGGAGTATAGCTAATCAAGGCAGACTGAGACGGGACCACATTGCAACACAACATTTTGGACGGTACGTGTCAACTCCCACCATACTCACCTATTAACCAAAAAAAACATTTGTTAAGTGGAACAAAAATAACTGTTTTATTACTGTAATTAAGAACTATATACAAGTTGAAATTGTCCATGGGCAGGAAAATGCCATCCAGTCATGTGGCACATTAACGCCATGTGCCACATTTAATGGTCCTGGGTGTTATCTATGATCTCCTGCCCCTCCTGCCAGCCTGGCTGGTCCCTGCTGCGTCTGTGGTGCTCTGCCTACCACTCCTCAGCACCCTGCTGTCAGTGGCAGAGACACTGCTCACTGTTGAGCCCTCTTCACTGTCTTGGGGTGTTTCCCCTGTGGCCCTTGACATTTCCCGTGTCTCCATAAGTTCTATTATGTGGGTGAGACGTCCCAGGCCCCTGGCAACATCCCCAGCAAAATGGCCCATCTCTATTTGCAGCCCAACTGTCCTCCTCGACAGGCCTGTTGTATTAATGGCGAGCCTGCCGATCGACGTGGCCATCCTGTCCAGTCGTTGCATTATCTGGCGATCTCTGCGCCGCCCAGCCTCTGCCTGGGCCAGCAGTCCTCCCGCCAGTTCCCTAATGGCAAGGGCAATGTCCCCAGTGTTCTGGCACATCATGTCCATGCGTCTGTTGAGGTGCTGCATGCTTGCATGGTTGTTTCGCACAAAGCGGTGCAGCACACCACTAATCCTGCCCAAAATTCTGTTCTGCAGGCGCTGACCCCGCTGCAGATGTGCCTCACTGGTGGTTGGAGGAAGTATCCTGGATGCAGACAGCAGCCCAGATGGTCTTGCCCTGCGACGCCTGCGCAGCGGTGGCTGCCCTGTGCTCCCACCTGTGTCCTCCCTGCCTGTTGCTGGGGCAGCTTCTGGCGTGATTGTTGCAGCAGGTGTTACTACTGCAGGGATGCTGCTGACGGTGCAGGTGGGGGTGCTGGTGGGTCCTGGGGTGTCCTCCTGGGCCTGGGTGCTTGGGGTGTTGGGTGTGTCTTGCTGGAGACCTGTGGGACATGGGGAACAGACTGTCAGTGTCTACTATCTATTGCACACATCCTAATAAACATTTGCCTATGAACTGCCTATTTGACTACATTTCCCATAATGCATCATTTTGGCAATTTCTACCCTGAAATGGAGCTATTTTGGTTGTGCATGCACCTGTGTACATGGTGGGTGGGGTTTGACATTGATAGGGTACAGGCTTATCACATGGTACTCACCGGTTGATGTGCTGGGCTCTGAGGTGTCCAGGTCCCCAAATCCACACACTGCCTCCTGCTCAAATGTTTCTTCCACCCTTTCTTCCAGGGGTGTGGGTGGTGGCACAGATGATGGTCCCCCTCCAGTGCCTCTGATCTCCCGGAGCCTTTCAGCCACCCTCTCCTTGGTCCGGGAGCGGAGGTCATATCACCTCTTCTTAATGTCCTCGATTGTCCTGTGGCTCACACCCAGGGAATTGATTTTATCTTGGATGTCCTGCCAGAGTTTTTTTTTTGTGGCCTCAGGAACATGGAGGGCTGCTCTCCCAAAAAGTTCATCATGGTGCTGACAGCATTCCTCTGTCAGCACCTCCAGCTCCCTCTCAGAAAATTTGAGTTTTCTTTTTCGTGGGGTTCCCTCCATGGCAGCTGCTGTTTGTTCTGTGTGAAGACTGGCAGTTATAAAAGGGTGTGGTCCTGCCTCCTCCCAGGTGTATTAGTAAACTTCCTGGCTGTGATGTCATCATCATGTGCCAGGAAGTGTTTCCAGAGTGTTCTGGTGTGCTTTCTGGAGTGTTCTGCTGCACCTGCAAGCAATTTTTAAGGTAATCGCAATTTGCGACATCTACTCGCTAATTGCGAGTTCGTTTTTTGCACACTCGCAAAAAGCGACCTCGCAATCTGCGGACTCGCACAATGCGTTGCGAGTCCGGCTGCGAGTCGCAAAATCGGATCGTTTTTTTTTCTGGCATTCCAAATTGCGACTTGCATTTTGCGAGTCGCAATTTTTATTTTTGCTACATCTGGCCCTTTGTTCGTTAAACTTATAAGAGTCACAATTCTGCACACCATACACAATTCTCTCCTCAAAGGAACATAGGGAGCAGTGTGTCCTACTATCAATTGTGTTTTAAAAGACATGAACTAAAACAACTCTATTATTGGACACAGAAAACACCTTGGCCATGGTATATTGGAATACTCATTTTTTAATCTTGTCTCTGATTTATACTGGTGTATTTTGTTTAAACTCCTTCATCACAACCCTTCTGTGTTGAGGTTTTATCTCTGACACCCCCATCAAATCCCTTTCGACAATTAGCTACCAGACATGGTTGCCCTGTAACTTTGTTAGCATTCAAATGATATCAGAATTAGTTCAGGAATCAAAAAAGCCATGAAATACTTCATTACAGAGGGAAGGTTAAAGCAATTTCATATTTCCATGATGTGCTCTTGGAAAAGCACGTCTTTGAATACTTTTCTTCCTTTCTGTATAGCCATTTTAGTTTCAGCTGCATACACGTTATTTTAGCAAAGTAGGCCTGCCGCTGTGCACTTTAACCTAGAAGGATTTTATTCAGCTTTGTTTTATTATTTTAACATTTGCGGTCTTGTTTTATTTTCTCTATCTAGCTGTTCTTTGCCTAGGTCAGCACTGCATTCTTAAAAAGACATTTCTTTCACTCCGTGCTTTTCTCAAGGCTGCAGTAAGATAGGTTGACGGCAAGCGTGGTACGCTCTGTCTCTAATATTCACAGACGCATATACACACTTATGTGGTGATCCTTTCTTGGAACAGTAGCTGTTTCACTATGAAAACACTACTTTGACCCATGTACGTTAGAGGGTGATTCCAGCCAGATGACCACAAATGTATGCTGATTGATGAAGGCTTTGCAGCAGCAGTTTATGTAGACTCAGGCCTCTTGCTCAGGTATGAGGGATGATGTCTTCCCAGGGGAACCTGAAGGGCAGAACTAGAGCTTAACATGCTGTTCTCTAGTATAGTCTAAATAGGGATTATTTTATGAAACGGTAGTGACAATATGGTAGCTTTATTTTTATGCTTCACTGTACTTTTCACAATTGTAATCCTGTCCTGCTTCATTGTCCTAATTATTGCAGTACATGCTTTATTATCTAAGATGCAGTTACTTTAATAAAACTTTATTGAATTTTATTCTTCCTCTGATTGTCATTGTATATGTGAGACTAAAGTAACTGAGAGAAACGGATGCGATCTGAGTGACCACAATTTTCCTGAGGAGTCAACTGTGTCATGTGCTTGTTTGTCCAATCATCCCTACTCTTGGGTGGAGATGAGGCACTACTAGTTAGCTGGAACAAAACCTGGATTGGGCTGACAGGTGTCATTTGTAGTGGGTTCAGACTCAGCCCCCCCCCAGTGCAAGTGATTCTGCCGCCCAAAACCAGTAGTCTCATTAGAATAATGAAAGCATATGTGACACTATCAATTAACTAAAACCCGGAGCTATACGCTTGACCAAACATACCAGTGAACATAATTATTAGATTATCAATTAAAATGCATCACCCAATGATTACAATATGTAGGCACTTATATACAGAAATGCTTCTGTATCACGGTTCAGGATGACCAAAGCTGATAAGTGTTTTTGAGAACTTCAGACCAATAAGGCTAGAGCAGTCTGTCACCTCTCTTGACAGTACTAGGACTCTGAAGAATACCAAAAATTAATTAGGCATTAACTGCATTAAGATTTAACAACAGGTTCTCTATGTTATTAGTTCTGACAAAAATTACAATCATGAGATGAGTATGAATAATCAACACTTGTCTTTGGAAATAATGAGATGTGTGTGAAAGTAGTCAACACTTTTCTTTGGGAATAATATAAAATGAGACTACAACAACACTAAATTTTGAGTCTAATACCAAGGGTCTTAAGGTACATAACAATATTTATCTTTAAATGAATATGAGCAGTAAGCCGTCTTATCTTTCTCTTTACAGAACTATCACTTCTAAATGGAAATTAAAGACTGGTCTATACTTAGACCATAATACTACTGAGAAAAGAAATATTCCATTCAATAACCAAAGCAAATTTCTACTGCTGAATGATACTTCATATTGTATGTTAATTTGAAGTCACCTGAAATTCCCTTAATGAGCATGATTAGACCCTCTAAGTTCAGTTAGAAACCCTTGAAATATAGTTACTATGAGGAGAGAAAAACACAAGATAGGAGACTCTCCTCAAAAGAAGGGGATACACCCTGGATGAACGAGAGTCATTGTAAGGCATGGTCAATTCTGGGAACATCCCTGGGCGAAGCCCTGCAAAGCCCCCTGATAAAGTTGTCTATGTACACAAAAAAACTGATTGTTTTAGAATGCTTGTTATGCCTGCTTTATAGAAGCATTGTATGCATGCGTAGCTCACCCATCTTTAAATCTTGCACTAGTAACAGTTGATGGCAAATACATTTTAAAATCATCTTTAGATCTCAGGTTTTTCTCCTTACATTATTTCACCTCTGTTGCTTCTCTTCTTGAACTTCTCCACATGCACACCTCTTCTCTATCTCATCTCTCCCTGCCTCACCTCTGCCTCCCTTCTGCCTCCCTATTTCATTATCACACTACTATCTACCGCTTATTGTGAGATATATATATATATATATATATATATATATATATATATATATATATATATATATATAATATATCCAAGCAGGGGCCCTCACTCTAATCAGAGCACTGGAGATACACACTTAGATAACCCCTGCTCACACCCTTGGTAGATTGGCACAATCTCACAGGCAATGTGTAAAGTATTTGTATTTGATACACCACACCAGTTTAGAAAAATAGGCAATATTTATCTAAATCAAGCAAGACTAAATGACAAAAATCCAACATACACAAGTCAAGTTATGAATTTTAAAATTAAAAAGAGTCTTACTCCATACTAAACAATGGAAATGTTGTTTTTAAACAAAAGTACCTGGTTTGCGTCAAAAATGAAGCTGCACAGGCGAGTACGCTTCGGAAAAGTAAGTGATGCGTTGATTCCTTACTCGCAAGTGAGGCTGTGCGTCGTTTCTCCTCCAGTTTGGTAGGCGATTTTTCTCTCCCGCAAGAGAGCAATGCATCCAGACAGGGCACCATGAATCCGCACAGGTTCAAAATAAATTTGCGTGTGGAATCCAACAGCACAGTGGTGGAAAACTGTGCTGCGTGGGGTTTGCATTGTTTTCAGCAGCCACAAGCTGGTGTTGCTTCATTTCTCCAGCTGCGATGCAGGTGATGTGTTGATTTCCCAGTCGCAATGCAGGTGGGACATCAATTTCAGTCACGAGGTGGGAGGTGTGTCATTTTTTATAGCTGCATTGCAGGTGGTACATCTAAATGTTCCCCTCACGGCTTCCTGTGCATAGGTTTCAGTCCTTCTTCTATCAACTTCACCTTTCAAGGGCCCAGGGAGTGGATAGGGCAACGCTTGGCTGGGCAGGAGTCTCAGCAGAGAGTGCAGGTGCAGGCAGAGGAAGTCTTTGTTGGCCCTGGTACTTCAAAACAGGAGCAAGCTCAGTCCAAGCACTTGGAGATTCTTGACAAGCAGGAATATAACACAAAGTCCAGATTTTGTCCTCTTTCATGCAGAAGCAGCAACTTCAGGCCAACCCAGCAAAGCACAGTCAAGGGCAAAGAGGCAGTACTCCTCCTCCAGCTATTCTCCTTGGCAGAGGTTCCTCTTGGTTCCAGAAGTAATCTAAAAATCGGGGGTTTTGGGTTGCCTAATTATACTCCTTTCTGCCTTTGAAGTAGGCAAACTTCAAAGGAAAGCCTCTGTTGTTTACAAGATCCTGCCTTGCCCAGGCCTGGCTCCAGACTCACACCAGGGGGTTGGAGACTGCATTGTTAATTGTACAAAACCATAGAAATTCAGCAGTTATAGTTAGAGTTCTTTCAAGCGAATATAACTGGTGCCCTAAGGTAACTATAACTTGCATCCCCGCCATGCACAGTTTCTTCTTTAAGAATTTGAGTGATTCTGTTTCATTTATATTTTTAATGATGTTATAGCAGTTGTCATGAGTGCCATATATGGGGTATGCCCATATATGTCATGATTTCCATATATGGGGTAATAAGCAGTGCATGGTGAGGGTGCAAGTTATAAAGCAATAAACTATTTGCCAGACATCTTTATAGGTATAACACATACATATATATTAGGTAAAACACTATTAAAACATTTTTTCTTGCCTATATAAATAAAATTATAATCATAAGAACGCCTAGCTTGATGATTACCAGGAACGTCTGTCTTCATTGGAATATATAGAGCAGTTGCATTCTGAGGAGCCTTTTTACCAATATGAAGCAATCCAAAAATTCAGCTAAGTCGTAGGTGCTTAAAATACAAATTGGGTGAAATGGGCAAATGTAAATACTTTCTAGAAACAAGATGAGTTTGACAAAGAGATGGCATAGTAAGGAAAGTTTTGAAACAAATATTTAATATGAAAAGTGGCTTAGCTCTCTTCCAGGCTTATTTAGGGAAATAGGACAGTCATCTATGCATGAAACACACAAAAGGTGATAGGAGAATCCTTGCAATTTGTCTAACCACCTGAAATTGCTCAGGGTATCATCCTAACTCATTCTTCTTTTGCTCACCATGCCATCTCAGTTTAGACCCAGCCATATGAAATGAACATGTTCCTCATGGAAACAGTCCAGCCAAAACTGCCAGGCCAGGTCCTCCCTGAACTGGAACATGAACCCCCCAGTACCAGTTTTGCTCAGATATGGGCTCCCCTGTGGGTACAACTTGGTTCTCTTGATACAGTGAGCATGGGGCCCGCGTCTGGGCATACCCATGTCACTTAGGGTGGTACATGAACCACATAAAAGGGGATATGAGGAATGATTGCAACAGTCATTTATAAGAACTTGGATTAGAAAACATCCATGAAATATGCAAAAGGACTCTATCATCAGTACTTATTGTTCATAATGACAAGTCTGGCAGAAGAACACAGCAGCTGTTGTGCTTTAGATTTGTGTAGAAATCCTAAAAATGTAAAAAATAAGGTTAATTGATTGTATTTTATGCTGGCTATGTATCACTCTTCAGTTGGAAGTTACAACCATATGCTAATTTATTGGCCAAGAATAATCTGTTTTTTGGGACTTAATTATAATGGAAAATGAGTTATATATTTATCAAGATCAGGAGTCTCCAAACTTTTCTATAACAAGAGCTACTTATGTTTAGTACAACATATCCAACTAATAATGTTAGTGTTGAAATAGTGAACACAGCAGACAAGACTATACCCCATGCAAAAGTACTAGCAGCGATCACCTCAATGCGCCAGGCAGGGTTATCAGAAGTAGCATAAAAAAGGCATTGCCAATTTGAACTGCCTTTACGTAGGTAATTCATACCAGCCACAGCTGCAATGTTTATGGCAGCAAGGTAATATTATTAGGAATAAGTCTCCCAAATGTCACATGATTTTCCACTTAACTATCCCCTTTAAAAGTATTTTGGCAACTCGGACATTTTTCTCCTAACATCATCTTATGAGTTCTTAAAATAAGCAAATACACACTTTTCAATTCTAATTCAGCCAAGCAAAAACATCTAATTTAGTAGGCTAGGCTGCATACAGGAGACATGCTCAAGGGTAGCTGCAAATGAACAAATAGCTCACAAGCCACACATTGCAGGCACCTGATCTGGATATTTGCATCCCAGAACAGCCAACAATCTTTACTGATTCAACCAATATATCTAATTGCAACTCTAATGTGTGGACACAATGACTAAGCATGTGAGATAGAATGATGTCATGACATTCGAACCATGGGAATAACAACAAACGTTTATGGTCAGGGTCATAGCTTGGTCAGTAAGATTGGGGGTGTATGAACTTCAGGTTTTCCAACAATCAAGCTGGCATATAATGTGAAAATACAATTTACGAAAAGTGGAATGCATGAGCGGGACCTAAGGGGTGGGGGAAAGGGAGAGGAATGAGGAATGAGGATCAGTAGGAGTACTAAGAGAGAAAACACTATGGGGGTTATTACAACTTTGGAGGAGGTGTTAATCCGTCCCAAAAGTGACGGTAAAGTGACGGATATACCACCAGCCGTATTACGAGTTCCATAGGATATAATGGACTCGTAATACGGCTGGTGGTATATCCGTCACTTTACCGTCACTTTTGGGACGGATTAACACCTCCTCCAAAGTTGTAATAACCCCCAATGTTTTGTAATATTTTGAGGACTAACAAAACAGAGAGGGAGCGAGTGTTTGTGAGTTTTTGTCTGTGTGTATATAAAAATTGCAATTAAAACTCAACAGATATCTCACCGTACCAAACTAATAGCCTAACTGAAAGCCCAACATCATACCCGACTGAAAGCATCTGTACCCAAATATTTATCAGAAAATACATTTATCATGGGGATGTAACATTGCAAACATCTCTCCTGAAACTATGCCCCTACTCCAGAAAAACATTGTTCTTTAACAGCCCTTCTCACCAAGTGGACTAAATATTGTCATATGCTGTTCATCAATGAAACTTCCTAATCCTTATTCCTGAGGCAATAAGTTATCCAAGCAGCTTACAAACACAATGGGTCCTCAACCCTGCCCAACATAACTAGAACCTTTACTAGCAAATGCAAGTCAGATGCATCTTTTTTATATTCCTGGAGTACATGAAGGAAACATGTTTTCTGCTGTCACAGTCCAGAAACAAGGGTCTGCCGAATATGAGGCTAATGAGGAGTCTTATTTCCCTTGTTTGAACCTTCCTCATCATTTAAATTTGACCACCTGCCCAGTTAATTTGGAAGGGCTATGATGCACTGAGAAAAAGAGACCAGTACAGTGTAAGGATCCAGAACCAGCAGATATTGCTGTTACTCCCTGTCAGTGCTGTAGGGTCCAAACAGTGCTCAATTTGGAATATATTAGCGCATGGGCTGAAGGAGTTTCTTAGGAGGTCATTATAGCATTACTGAATATCAGGCCTGCCGAACATCAAGGCTTGCTAGTTTTCATTCTGCCTTGTGCCTCTTTCTTCACCACTCTACACTTCCTGTTTTTATTACTCTAGCAGAGTTACCCACTTTTGTCACTGTTACACCATTTGCCTTTTCTACTCTTATATCCATTCGTTTATTTTGATCTGGGGCAAAGGACAAAATGTAATAAAGAAAATTAAGTCTAGGTCCTCAAAAATGGGTGCTCGTGCCTGCCGCATTCAACTTGCTAGATAGGTCTATTTCCTTTGAACTTTTAGCTTATTTGAAGTGGGCACATTGCAACACTCACTCCTTCTGATGTACTCATGTTGTCTAAACAGCCAATGCCTACCTTGTCTTTCTGTCCTGCTGAAAGTTCCATTGAGGTCTTGTTCACCGCGTCTAGGGATAGTCAGCACAGTGCTGACTGACAATGTGACCATACCTCTGAGTGCATTGTGTCTTTTTGTTCATAACTGTACCAATGTCACCAGAAATGCCTTTATAGCCAGTTCAATTATTGTCAATAGTTGCTATTAAAATGTGCCTGTAAATGGAGTATTTTCCACATATTTCCCCTGAAGTGCCTTGATGGAAAATACCCACCTCTTGTATAATTCCATTTCTATTGAGTTCAATTCCGTTATCCAGGAATTCTTTCCTAAATGATTCTCCATGTTCCTTCCTCTTGGTGCTTAAAGGTCACTATTTCCTGCTACCTATAACACACAGGGCCCGATTTAGAGTTTGGTGGAGGGGGTTACTCCATCCCAAATCTAACGTTTATCTTCTCAACCGTATTACTATTTCATTACTTCCAACGGAAACCGTAAGGTGGCGGATGGGATGTCCATCACATTTGTGACACAGTATCCCATCCGCCAAAATCTGAATTAGGCCCTTAGTTGTCAAGGTAGAATACTTTAAAAAATTCCACCCGTAATGTTTGTGACGGAGTATTCCCTCCACCCAGAGCTAAATCAGGCCCTTTGTCTTTTTTAAAAGGTTTTGTGAGGGGGAACCAAATCCCTTTCCACTCGAGACTCCCTTTATGCAGTAGTTATCCTTTGTGGGCCAGACTTCCCAAAATGTCTACTTCTGACTACGCTGTTCGCGGTACAAATGCAGCGGGGGAAGAAAATATTGCTGCATGGCAGACATTCAAAATTTTCGATTCATTTATCAATGAATTTCTAAAATTATATTAAGGACATGCTATATTATTTATAAATGTTATATATATATATATAAATATATACATATATAGATATATATACATATATATATATATATATATATATATAAATATATATATATTTTATATATATATATATATATATACATATATATATATATATTTATATATATATATATATATATATAATATATATTCACTAAAACATGAACTAGAGACAATAAGAAATCGCGGGTGATAGACTATCCTAGAACTCACATTACAACTTTAGAAAATGCATCACTTTAAAATGACAATTCAACGTGCATTTACATAAAGAACACAAAAAATGTAGTCAGTAGAGCCACAATATTTTGAATACTGTTCTCTGCGTGTGACTTCATGTTGTTATCAAAAAGGTTTCATGAACTTTGGGTCTGCCACGTAAGTGCCAGGACTGTGTTCATTTCTCACCATATGAAATGACCAGGCCAGGATAAGCACAGCTCTGACATTTTAGATTGTGTTTTTGATTCTGTTATATAATGCCACACTTTCACTTGACTGCACTGTCTTAATGCCTGACTGTTTTTTAGAATAGTGCTCTCCCCGGCATGATTTCCAGCCTTATCAAAACCCCAGAGTATAAGTTTGTGGCGAAAAGCTAGCAGCAGCCTACGCAAGCGTAAAATTGTACCGCTGAGAGCTAAAAACATAAATACTTTCACGTCACCTCAGTGCAATCATGGCCATTGTTTATAAGAACTCGTGCCAAACAGTCTCTTGAAACAATTAACAAAACACATATTACCATTTTGATATATGCATTGCAATGTCCTTTACTGTACGTACTTAAAAACTTAATTGTTAGCTAATGAGCGAGATTCTGAATCCAAACGTATATTGCTTCGTTTCAGCAAAGGAATGCGAAACACGTGGCCAGTTCCTGTAACTTTTCACTTGTGCAGGTGCAATTGCACCCACATTTTCAGTAACTGACCACTGCTGCAATGACATTTGCACGTGCTGGCAGGTGCCAATCTTGATGTTGCTTCTGCACCATTCTCATAGTGCAAACGTTGCTTTCACACTGGTCTGCCAGTGCATAAATCAAAACTAAATTAACGAGGCCCAACATTTGGCTCTTGGTAAACAGACATAATCCATTAGTACATTACATTGAAACTGCTCATCTTACCCTGGGTATTCATGGCAGCAGAATCAGTGAACGATTACAGCCAATCACTGTGATATAACTCAAAGATGGTGCTACTAAACAATTCAAGAGAAGAATTTCCAAACATTGCAGGATTACTTTGAGAACCCCAGTAACCTCCTCCAGGGCTATTTCTATTCTCAGCAGGTTCTGAGTACAGTTTGTGGTTTTCACCACTAATCTGCTACTTTCCCTCCTTGCCATGGGACCAAGGGCCAGATGTATGAACAGATTTTGCACTCGCAAACAGCGAAATCGGCCGTTTGCGAGTGCAAAATCGAGGTCTGCAATGCATCAAATGCTTTTGCAGACCAAAAACAGAAAATCGCAAAAATTAAGATTTTCTGCGTTGCAACCTGGATTTTGCGAATCGCAATTTGCGATTCGTAAAATCCAGGTCGCAATGCAATTCTGCAAAAAATCGCAAATTGCGATTTTTCACAGAATGGTATTTTGCAAGTGCAAAATACCATGACCTGCAACCAGGTGGTAACCTGGTGCAAAATTTAAAAATGCAGTAAAACTGCATTTTTAAATTTGATAGGTAAAGCCCACATGCCCTTTTGGCATGTGTGTACTTTACATGTGGAAAAAAAAAATGGGGTGCAGGAGACGGGGCCTTAGGCCCCCAACACCCTGGCCCTTTGCTTTTCCCAAATTGCGATTTCTGTTTCAGTAATCGCAATTTGCAAAATGCAAAAAATTCGCAGCTATGGGCCAATAGGCCCATAGCTGCGAATGGGGCCAGTATCGCAATTTGCGATTCGGTAATTGCATTTGCGATTTTTAAGAAATCGCTATTACCGAATCGCAAATGTGATACATAGCCCTTTGCGAGTCGGTAATTGCGATTTCTTAAAAATCGCAATTACCGAATCGCAATGGGCCAGATTCATACATCTGGCCCCAATTTCTACCACAGTACCTGCTGGGCAAGAATACATAGAAGAGGCTCGACATAGATTGCAACTATTCGAACGCAGCCAATACTTCAATGTGCTAGGGATATTGGACGAACTTCATTTATGCCTGGGCAGCAGTCTCTCTGCTCCCAGTACCTGCCAGGAACAGGCATGTCATTCAGCTATGCACTACTCCCACAGCTCTGTGCCCAGAGCTAGCTGGATGACAGCACACACAGTCAAAAGCCAATATGCATGTTCCCTTCCCCATCACTGACTACATCTCGCCCTCAAGCAAACTTTGTCTATTCCCACTTATCAGTTCAGTTCAAAATCTTTATTCGGCTTGTGAAAAACCATAAACGAATACAGTAAAAGATACATACAGAGTCAAAATCTATAGAAATACACATACAGAATCGAGCACATAACCAAACCAGAAGGTTGCTTTCAATAATAAAACATCGTTGTAAAATGACCGACTCTTACTAAATGAAAAAAAGTTCGTACATGGTATCACTCTGCGATGAATACACCTCTCCTGTCAATCAAATACCTTTCAATTGATGTTCGATACCTTACTGCAGCTTTAAGAAAAGAACAAACCCTTAACACACATTCGGGGCTCCCTAAGAGCTGTAGATGCAATACAGTTTCTTGGCAGCGCAATACACCCCAATTCTTTAAAACGGATTTAAGAATCGAATGAAACAAATTTTATAGAATTTTGAAAAGAAAAGAAAGTGCAGCGTAGACTGAAAAGAAATTATCTAATCATTAATTGGCAGTGCGTACCTTAATGGCAAATCCACCTTTTTTACATCCTTCTAAAGGCAGGTTCAGCACTCTCTCTACAAAGTACACAAAACTGACGTTTTTATGAGCTGGATTCACTTTTTTAAAGTTCTAAGGGGGGAACCACCTTGCCCCCAACACATTTGATTCTGATCATTGAGATATTGACAGTAAAAAACAAAAGAGGACATGCTACAATAGTCAAAAGTGGTGCACATGGTTAGAATTTTATTTTATGAGGGAAATAACAGCACTTAAAATGCTTCTAATGTTCACAAACACTGGGAATAATACAGAAAATGAAGTATGATGATGCCTTATTCAAAAGTAGAAGTTTTGTAGATGTCTCCCTGATGTTCCATTCAGTTAAGGAGAAATACAAAACAAGAAATTACCCCTTGGTGGTGGTAGAGTAACAAGACAAGCCTCCCCAGCCTTTGATGGAGACTGGGGGTTATTCTTCATAGAAAGGACTTGAAAACAAACCTGCCCTTTTCCATCCATTCTCTTAGAAACTTCTTCTAATGCTGCTACCACCGCATTTGAAGATTTTTCCTAAAATCTTCTAATTTTTTGTGGTACAGATTTAAAGGGACTTCAACTGAAAAATCTCAAAAGAACTGAAAATAATGTTCATAAAAGTTTTGTTATGATTGCTGGGCAGTGAAATAATAACCAAGAAAATTGGAAAGTTACCAGGTAAGGTAGCATTACAACTCTCTCTCTGTACATATATCACTGAATCACTTAGGACCACGTATGAAATCGTAGATTTGCGATTTCCCAATAGCAAATTTTAGTGATTCGCTATTAGGAAATCGCGAACTGCGATGTACAACAGTGTGTTTGACACTGTTAGCGATTTGCAGTGAGTCACAAATGGACCTGCCTCAGGTCACAATTCGTGACCCATTGTGAATGGCTACAATCACAGGGATGGTGGCCTACTCCACCATGTCTGTGATTGCTTTTTACATAAAGGATTTTTTTAATGCAGTTCGTTTTCCTTAAAGGAAAAAGGGATGTGTTTCTAAAAGAAAACTGAAAAATCTTAGCAGCAATTGAGAATTTTAATGTGTGAAAATGACTTAGAAATAATGCCATAAGATACCACATATTAGGTATCACCCATCATTAAGGTGTCATAAATAACTACTTGTTTTCTAGATCTCTCAGTCTTTTAAAATAGTGTCAGTGACACCAGAGACTACACTAATCACCTAAGTATCTTAAAGTACAAATAACTGAACCAAGATTTTCATGGTCATTGTCTACATCGTACTATCTGCAACTGTGTGATTTCACAGTGCCCTATTTTGTCTCACATAATTCACAATTACACAGACTTACCAGCAGGTATAAAGATAGCTGTCTAGAGAAGGTTCACTGTACAACAAGAATAACTCATCTTTTCTGCATCACATAATTTTAACGTTAAATCTAACTTTTCATATAATGGATCAAACAGAATTTATTATTGCTGTGGGATGTTGAGCTTCAAAAGCATTAAATCAAAATTCTCGAATTTACATTCTATGTGTTACCTGTCTACACAATTCTCCGGAATTAAATTACCAAGATAATAAAAATATGCCAAATCATTTTTGGGCACTTCCTGTTTTACCTGTATTAATTGTAGGTGTGGAAGTATGTGTCACAGGGCGGGTCTCAATATTAAACTTGCCTTCTTGTGTCCATTTCACTAATGCAAACTTAAAACTCAAACCAGACAGGTTGCAAAGACTCAAAACAGGCAATGTAACTTTAAAGTTATAAACAGCCGATCTTGTGTTTGCACTGCAGTCCCCTTTCTGTGATGATTTTAATTGGTTGGTGAATTCATATTGCCACAGAAACTGAGATATGATTGTTCTAAATTTTATAACATTACAAAGAAGTACTTTCTTGAACTGAAGTATTGATTAAATGTAAACAGACAGGTGGGCTCATGTCACAGCAACTCTCCTTAACGATAAATGCCTCGGGTTGTCACAGATGATTTCATCATAGATTTAACAGAGAACTATGTGCCAATCTTTGTTATAGAAGAAAGCTAAATATGATGTCAGTTGAACAAGACAGAGTTGCTCGTATTTATAGCATGTAAAAGAACGTTGCTAACCCTGTTTTGCATGCTGCTATTTAAACATCAAAATACATTGTTCAGATTTTCAACATGTCTATCAACTTCTTCGACTGTGCACAGACTTTCATGACATGTATCAGCTCCCACACTTAAAACATGTGCAATCAAACATTCAAGCCATTGATACATTGTGTTTCAGTTGATATTTGTTTCAATAGTGTTAAAAATGGGGTCTCTAGTTGGCAGTGGTTTGCAACCTCTCCAAGTATAAGCTGATAGTGGTGTTTTCTGACTCCGACTGTGCTAACCAGACCCAGGGCCCGTGCTCTGTTTAAAGTTTAGGCCTAATTCTAATTAGCTCTGACAACCTATTTAAATACTTAAAGGTCCCTAGTACATGGTAGGGCAGGTAGGATTAGGGACCCCAGTATAGTTAGTGTACTCATTGGTGCACTGCTGTGGTGTCCAGTGGCATTGTAAAGGCAGGCCTTACTTGCTGGCTGCTTTTAAGTTAAAATTAACCCCAAATTTGACTTTGGAATTAAAAGTACTTCCAAAGTCATAAACTATCTTATTTTTGCATGTAAGTCACCCCTAAGGTCTGCCCTACATGCTCCAAGGTTTAGGTGCAGTGTAAATATAAGCATGGACTTCATAAAAGATGTTTATAAGCCATGGTGAGGGAAAACAGCCAAATTAATTTCTCCCCATTGTAGTCAATGGGCTCAATAGGCTAACATTGGGACACTTTATTTAAAAATAATAAATTCTTATTTCAAATAGAGATGGGCAAAATATAAACGTTTGGTACCAAATTAAATGTTATAATAAATCCAACAACATGCCAATGTTGAATTAAATATAACTAGCACAGGGAAAGACTATTGCAAATCATTCTGGAAGTTAATAAATTCAGCTCTGCAGTGCCCTTTCCTGATTGGGCGGCCTCTGGCAGCCTGAACCAAGCTACCTTAATGAGGTGTGAAGTGACCTGGGCTGAGACAAAGCAAGCATCTGGTGCATGGAGAACTGTTGCAGCAAATGGCATACCAGGATGGGGAAGAGTAGCCAAACTGGTCTTCGAAGGAGGGAAAGCCACTTGGGACAGAAACTGGACCTCTAATTTTTCCTGCTTCCCCTGATAGATGGGAACCCCAATGATTAGATTAGCAGAGGTGCTGGGGGGGTATGTTAAGGGAGACTTAGCCACCCCAGTGGGCGGACTCAGCCAGATCGAACCTGCAAGGATGCATGTTTGCCATCTTGGATTTTTAGAGAATGTTGCTTTCTGTGATTGACTTTTGCCATACTTCACAGGAGTGGTCACTAGAGAGGGTGGAGGCCTGCATCCCTTTGGACAGGAGCCTCCCCCCGCTTCCCACCCCAGGAGCAAGGATAAATATGGCAGAGCTGCCCCACAATTCAGATCTCTGCCGGAAGAAAATACTGAAGAAGAAGGACTGCCTTGCTAGACCCGTGGCCTGCACCTGGAGGCTGCACTCACAAGGGCTGCACCAGTTGCACACTTTGGGCTTCACCAAGAAAAGGACTTTGCCTTGCTTCTGCAACACCAGAAGTCTACTCCCTGTAAGCTACATGTACAAAGAAGATGACCATAGTCCCCTGCATCAAGTCATGCAAGAAGAGCCCAGCTGACCAGTGTCCAGAGGCCATTTGAGGATTCTGACCAGATGCATTCTAGGAGCTGTAGACACAACTTCCAAGGAGAAACTCAGAGCTCTGGAACCTTGGATCAAGTTTGTGGACACTTCAAGGATCCAAAATAGACTTCTGGGAAAAGAACCAGAAGTTTGGAGCTACTTTGAAACAAAGCTCCATAGGTGGACTGACTCGACATCGAGAGTCAAGTGGGCTACCTTCAACCGCGACTGGTCCTGAATTTCCGGTTCATCCCGCTGAAAGGTCTGGAGCCCAGACTTCCAGGATTTGAATAGGGGATTGTAGAAAGGCAAGCCAATGATGTTGAATTGACATCAGTTTCCTGAGAAGGACCACACGACGTTGAGGAAGAAAAGCCCCAGAAAAGTATCTAAGTCTGGAGGTAAAACCTTGACCGAGGCCTCCAGCTCAGTGTATCTGAGCAGGGCTCCCTCATGGTCAGCCTCAACTTTTGACTTTGCCCCCATCGAGTCTGGCAGATGTCCTCATTTGGCACCTTTGGATTTTAGGCTCTAGAAATCATTTTTTGTCATTTAATCTTTAAAAATTCATATCTTGGATTCCCTACATTTGATTTTGTTCTTTTGGTGTCATTTTAAAGATATCAATATTTCTATTTTTATAAATTGGTATTGGATTTTTATTGTGTGTTGTTTTTTACTTATTTACTGTTTTGTTGATATTAAATGCTTTACACACCTGTCTCCTAAGTTAAGCCTAACTGCTAGTGGGCCAACATACCAAAGGTTGAGCAAGGAATAATTTACTAAGACCTTGGCTGGACCTAGTGGGGGTTTGTGGCATATTGCTAAGTGTAGCTACGTACCTGCCCTTACCAATAATACACTCTCAAACAGTTAATTATTTGTACCCACACACAGTAACACAGTGAAAACAGCACAGAAGTACTCCACAACATTGTAAAATAATAGCCAATATTTATCTGAGTAAAACAAGACCAAAACTACAAAAATCCAACATACAAAAGTACAGATGCAAATTTCTTCAAAACTAAATATCAGTAAAGCCCTTAGAAACACAATAGCTCCAACTGGGGCTATCATAACATCTTGACGGCTTTGTTCTCAACAATCTGCCACCACTCACAAGGGAGTGAGGGCCAGTCACAGAGTTGCATGGACCCAAGGCACAGTACCTTTGAAAACGATGAGGAAACAAAAATGTTGCATGGAGTCGGGTAGGTGAGGTGTTGTTGGAGCCTGTGCGGAGTTGGTTCCTTACTGCTACCAGGGTGGTGAGGCATTGTCTCTGTACTGCGAGACAGGGGAGGTGAGCAACGGTTCCTTATGTTCGCAGGGAAGGTGATGCAGCATCAGTGGTGAGGTGTTGGTCCCTTATGATCCTGCAGGATCGATTAATCCAGCAGGTCAAGATGTGAGGCAGTGACTTCGTGGTGTCGCAATCACACCACAGGGCTAGAGGTGCTGTGGTGGAGTTGGGTGTCATGGACATCAGTGACATGGCATTCAAGACTCACGCTGTGGTGGGACTTCGGAGATGCTGCAGTGACATCAGGCCTGCAGCATTGATTGCGGTCGTTGCACTTAACGAGGACCATGGCTCCGGTGCAGGCAATGGTGTGGAGTGGGAGAGCTAGTACCAAAGTCACTCTTTAGTCAATGTAGTTGCTTTCTCTTGGTTACACAAGAACTCACACCCAAAGGCACAGAAACTGGATTTGGCACCACATGGTGATTTAGGACTCTCAGCAAGAGAGCCCAGGTGAGTGCAGATGAAGTCACTGATGTCCATGCAACTTCTAACAGGAGGCAAGCTCAGTCCAAGACCTTAGCAAACATTTGCAAGCAGGATGTAGAAAGCAAAGTCAAGTCCTTTCACTCTCATGACAGAAGCAGCAAGCAGCAGGCCAGCACAGCAAAGCAGCAGGCAGAGTGGCAGGCTCTCCTGCAGCATGTAGCTATTCTTCCTGGAAGAATGTCCTCAGTCCAGAAGGATTCTAAAGTTGTGGTCTCGGAGATACAATACGTATACTCATTTCTGCCTTTGAAGTAGGCAAACTTCAAAGGAAAGTCTTTGTAGTGCACAATACTCTGCCTTTCCTGCCTTGGCCCCACGCACACGTCAGAGTGGTGGAGAGAGCTTTTTCTAAGGACAGGCACAGCCCTATTCAGGTG
Source organism: Pleurodeles waltl (assembly GCF_031143425.1). Lineage (NCBI taxonomy): Eukaryota > Metazoa > Chordata > Amphibia > Caudata > Salamandridae > Pleurodeles > Pleurodeles waltl. The sequence goes on from NC_090437.1 coordinate 1,264,366,460, forward strand.
CAAGTGTCAGTTCCACCCACCACTCTAGCCCAGGAAGACCCATCAGCCCAACTGTCATCCTGACCAAGACATTTATTCCACAGTCAGGCAGAGGCACAGAATGGTTAAGCCAGAAAATGCCCACTTTCTAAAGTGGTATTTTCCAACTTACAATTTAAAAACTAACTTCACCAAAACATGTACTTTTAAATTGTGAGTTCAGAGCTCCATATCTCTATCTGCGCTCAATGGGAAATTACACTTGAAAGATATTTCAAGGCAATCCCAATGTTACCCTATAAGGGAGAGGCTAACTTGCAATTGTGCAAGGCCTACCTTGCAATAGTGAAAAACAAATTTAGCAGTATTTCACTATCAAGACATGTAAAAAACATCAGTACATGTCCTACGTTTTAAATACACTGGACCCTGCACATGGAGCTGCCTTAAAACCACCTTACGGGTGACTTACATGTAGTAAAAGGGAAGGGATGGGGCTGGCAAGTGGGTGCACTTGCCAGATCGAACTGGCAGTTTAAAACTGCTCACATAGACACTGCAGTGGCAGGTCTGAGACATGTTTACAGGTCTACTCACATAGGTGGCACAATTAGTGCTGCAAGCCCACTAGTAGCATTTGATTGCAGGCCCTGGGCACACATAGTGCACTTTACTAGGGACTTACTGATAAATCAAATACGTCAATCCTGGGTAAACCAATTACCAATACAACTTAGACAGACAGCACTGGTCAGCACAGGATCAAAACGGGAGGTCAGAAGCCAAAATAGAGGGGAAACCACACCAAGAGCTGACAGGTCTAACAAATACGAAGTGGAGAGTGGTAATGTAAACCAACCCATGTACTAGCCAAATAGTGAAGAAAGGATTGTCTTCAATGGGGTATTAACATAGACAATATATTGTAGATGCAGTAAAGCAGACTGAAATTAAACATTGTTATATGTCTGAGTTATCAAAGAGTGAATTTAAGTTGTCATCAAACTCAAGTATGTTTTATTACAATCACATGCTCATAAATGATTTGGTAAAGGAGCAGTGGGCTTGGTGGAATAGTGAAGGCAAAAAACACCAAGTTGATAGAGGTTGTATAAAAGCAAAACTAGCTCCAACTAAGATGTCACCCTAATACCCATAATCTACTGAAAAGATATAAAAACACAAATTCTGTATCACCTACATTATAATATACAGTATTTTTAGCTACACACCTGGGAGCGTGACACATGTTTTACCACCATACAAACTACATTTTAATCCCTATGATCAAAATTCCGAAACCAAATACCAGAAAACATAAGAACCACCTCCAAACGTTCTCACCTTCTACAAATAGCTCAAAATGCACTTCTTTGAATTCTACCTTCTATAGCTTGCCAGAGTCCTCCTATTTTTTTTTGGGACCATTATTTGTCTGCTAGAAAACGATAGAGGTTGATATAGCTATTGTGTTCTACATAAGACACTACTGAGCATTAGTGGCTAGGGCTGTTCTATATAAATACCATAAATAAATAATAAATAACTATCTCTAACTAGTAAAACAGCCTACATTTCATATGTGAATAGTACACAGTAGTGCAAAATGCAGAGGACAGAAGTCATGTTTAACTTTTTATACATTTACATTCTAAAATGGTTGCCCTGAACCCCTAGTTCTACTTATAATAAGGTAGAGAACATTTAACAACCAGGACAGCCTGAGGCAGAACAGCTTCAAAGGTACTAGATAATTCTGATCCCTGAGAGTAGAATGATCACAACTAAAATGCAGCCATTATAGGCACTGACTTACTTCATTGTCTTTAATGGAGCTCCCAACATTCTAATGTTCTAATAAAGGGTTAATGTGACATTTTAATTGCATTTTCTGTTAGACCCAGACCTAAAACCTAGTGCACACCTATGCTCTGCTTTAAAATCATTTTACATTATTCTTCAGATGTAATTGTGGAAAATATCTTCTACAAACATGCTTCTCAGTGTGGGATTTTGTGTACCTAGCAGACATATGAAAACACTATAGTTGATTTACTAAGTTAAGCCTAAAGTAATTTTTTATTGTTAGGGAAGCACGCAATTGGCGTGCCTTATCCCCCAAGAAATTCAAATACAAATGTCCAGTGTTTGATAATAATATTGAGAGGAAACACAGGAAAAGGATATAATGTTTACTAAGTTCATAAAAATCTAATTATAGCTACTAACCCTCAAAAACTGAAATAAAAATAATCTGCACCATAAAAGATATGAATTGAAAGACAATTAATCCCCTTAATCTTTTTTACTAAATATTGTTAAATTTTACAAAAGTGTAAAAAGGGAGCAAGATAAATAAGCTAATTTGAGTGAAAAATAACTAGTTACATAGGGCTTGATTTAGAGTTTTGCAGATAGGCCACTCCAGCAAAAAGGTGATGGATAGCCCTTTCACTGTATTACAATTGTCATAGAATATAATGCACTTGCAATAAAGTAGACGGGGTGTCCATAACTTTGTGACAGAGTAGTCCATCTGATAAACTCTAAATCAGGCTGTTAGTCATTTTCAGTTACTAAAAATATAGAAAAATCAAGGATTAAAACGGTCTTTAATTAAAAATGTCCTGCAGAGGATGTATGTGCATCAGGTTAATCACTTGAGGGCCTCTGCAGATCAAATATTTTCACAGAAGCTAGTAGGCCTGAGGTAATTTCTGTTACCTTAGATTCATGTTGACAGATGCAATAATGTTGCGTGCATACTCAGTGATGGCATATTAGCTTCAGAGCAAAAGTTACTGTATTGTTTTTTTTTTAAACCTCATCTTGCTTGTTAGTCTTGGCATCCTTGGCATGGTCTCCCCTAACTTTTTGCCTCTGTTTCCCAGGTTGTTGATGTGTGCTGGACTCTGTTTTTGCTGTTTTTGTTACTCTAGGCACTTTACCACTGCTATCCAGTGCTAAAGTGAAAGTGCTCCTATGTAAACTATGGGGGTCATTCTGACCTCGGCGGTAAAAGGCCCTTACCGCTGGTCAGAAGTCCGCCATTCTACCACCGCGGCCGCGGTAAACCGCCACGGTCATTCTGACCACCAACTGTGAAACCGCCAAAAATCCGACATCCAAGGAAGGCCGCCACATCAGCGGGCCGCGGAAAACTGGAGATGACCAAACCTCCACCGTCATGCCAACACAAACACGCCCATGCCATTCTGACCCACGAATCCACGCGGCGGTCTTTCAACCGCGGTATTCCATTGGCGGTACACACCGCCGCGGTCAAAGTACACACCCAGCTCCAAAACACTGCCACATTGGACATTTTGAAATACGCACACCTGAGACACATACAAACAACACACCCACACATCCAATCAACTATAAAACACACACCCACATCACCCACAAACCCCCACTAGTTGGAAATCGGAGCGAAGGCGAGAGCGAGAAAGATAGAGATAGAGAGAGCGAGCACAGCAATAGAAAACCCCAACACACACAGGAACCCAACTTCATCACCCACACCACATCTACGCACACATCACCACATATCACCACGCACATCACCACAAACACCACCCCACACCTCATCCACACCACCCCATGGCACCCCAAAGACACCCAAGGTTTTCGGACCAAGAACTCCGGGTCATGGTGGAGGAAATCATGAGGGTTGAGCCCCAGCTCTTCGGCACACAGGTGTAGCATACCACCATAGCAAGGAAGGCTGAGCTATGGCAAAGGATCGTAGACAGGGTCAACGCTGTGGGACAGCATCCCAGAAATCGGGAAGATATCAGAAAGCGATGGAACGACCTACGGGGGAAGGTGCGCTCGATGATCTCCAGGCACAACATCGCTGTGCAGAAGACTGGCGGCGGACCCCCACCCACTCCACCCCAATTCACAGCATGGGAGCAAGAGGTGGTAAACATCCTGCATCCTGATGGCCTCGCTGGAGTACACGGAGGAATGGACTCTGGTAAGTCGAATCTCAACTACTTCACCCCCCCCCAACCACCAGCATGCCAACCCCCCCCTCACCCCCAATCTCAACCCCCCAGCACACAACCTCCCTGCCAATGTCTCACCAGCACAACCCACCCTAAACAACACCAACCCCTGAATGCCAACACAAACCATAGACAGCCACCACCAAAGCATGACCATTGCACATACCCATACACCTCTCCCCCCCCAAACCCTCACAACACCTCCCACAAGGGAATGCCAGCACTGGGGGACAAGGGCACTCAAAATGCACGCCATGGCACACACAGAAACAATAACCATACTCCTTTACCCCTGCAGGGCCCGAACGCCAACACACCGCCACGGAGGGTCCAGATTTGTCCATCCCACCCCCAGAACAGGCCCCCAGCGAGGACAGCAGCTCTGTCGACCTAGAACCTGACGACCAGCCCGCACCATCGGGGACCTCTGGACAGTCGGTTCCCCACACACAGACCCAGGCCACAGCAGACCCAAACCCCTCTGGGCACACCAGCACAGCTCCCACCCAGCGGGCCCATGCCTCTGTCTCACGGACGTGTCAATCAGCGGTGTGTCCGCCACTACAGGGCACCCAGGCTGACCCAACACCCCAACAACAACAGGGACCTGGGGGCAGTGGTAGTGGGCACACCGTCCAGGGGACAAAGGCCCGGGGAAACAGGGCAACTGGGAGGGCTGCTGTGCGACAGGGGGGGAGGACAGGCCCAGGGAACCGACTCTCCAAGAGGCCCTCACCACCATCATGGGAGCATATCATCACTCCCAGGAGACGATGGCGACGGTACTGGCCAGGTTCACCGAGATCCAGGCACAGCAGGAGGAACGGTACATGGGGTTCAGCAATGAACTCCGGAACATCGCTACCGCTATGGGGACCATAGTCCAGGCCCTCAACCGGATAGAAACCACATTGCGGGACCATGTGGCACCGCAAAGGTCCCCTGTCACTAGCCAGGAACAGCCTACCACCTCCGCCGGCGCTAGTGGTCAGGAGGCCCCCACAGAACGACGGGCCACCAGAACCCCACCTCCTGCTGAAGAACAACCACCCCGCAAGAGGAACCTGAGATCTCAAAGGAAGACAGAGTAGGATGCCAAGACCCCCGCCAGCCTAATATCCCCCCGGATGTCATTCCACTGTCCCACAGTGTCACCCTGTCCAACCTTGAACTGCCCCTGCTCCATCCTTCCAAAGGCATATGGACAATGCACCTGTGCGACCGAGAACTGGACTCTGCCATGGACATAACTCCACCCTCACCCTTCACCGTTTTAATATCATGTACCAATATATAGCACTAAAAATAAATCACTCATTGCACAGAAATCATTCTGGAGTCAGCCTGTATTATTTACAAATGTATAACACATTACTTATCAATAATGTTCTGTTATTTATGTGTGGACAACATACCAATGTCAATAAGCATTAGTCCATGGGCTAACCAAGCAGAAGTCACGCAGTGGGTCATACAGCACTGAAAAGGGAAGGGAAAAGCAAACTTCAGTTTAAAAGAACTGGGGGGAAATACACAAAGTAAAGATGCAGGGGGCATTCAGTAAATGTTAAATGGCGTGGGTGATTCCTACCTGTGTGCTACTGAAAATACTGTTGGATAACTCTGTCCCTGTTGTCTGGGTCGTCCTCTTCGTCTTCCTCCTCTTCACTCTCCGCAGGCTCCACAGCTGCTTCAACACCACCATCTGGACCATCCTCCTGCAGGAAGGGCACCTGACGTCGCAATGCCAGATTGTGAAGCATACAGCAGGCCACGATGATCTGGCACACCTTCTTTGGTGAGTACATCAGGGATCCCCCTGTCATATGCAGGCACCTAAACCTGGCCTTCAGGAGGCCAAAGGTTCTTTCAATGATCCTCCTAGTTCGCCCATGGGCCTCATTGTACCGTTCCTCTGCCCTGGTCCGGGGATTCCTCACTGGGGTCAATAGCCAAGGCAGGTTGGGGTAACCAGAGTCACCAATTAGCCACACACGTTGTCTCTGTAGCTGTTCCATCACATAAGGGATGCTGCTATTTCGCATCACATACGCGTCATGCACTGACCCAGGGAACATGGCATTCACATGGGAGATGTACTGGTCAGCCAAACAGACCACCTGAACGTTCATCGAATGGTAACTTTTCCTGTTTCTGTACACCTGCTCATCGTCTTTTGGGGGTACTAAAGCCACATGGGTCCCATCAATGGCACCAATTATGTTGGGGATATGTCCAAGGGCATAAAAATCACCCTTCACAGTGGCCAAATCAACCTCCTCAGGGAATACAATGTAGCGCCGCATGTGTTTAGTCAGGGCAGACAACACTCTAGACAAGATTTCTGAAAACATAGGCTGAGACATTCCAGATGACATGGCCACTGTTGTCTAGAATGAGCCACTTGCCAAAAAATGGAGGACTGACAGAACCTGCACTAGAGGGGGAATTCCTGTGGGTTGGCGGATGGGGGACATCATGGCTGGCTCCAGCTGGGCACACAGTTCATGTATAGTGGCTCGGTCAAGTCGGTATCGTAGTATGATGTGGCGTTCTTCCATTGTCGACAGGTCCACCAGCGGTCGGTACACGCGAGGATTCATCCTTCTCCTCGCAAGTCCCAGCGGACGGTGCCTAGGAAGGACAACATGGCGCACAGAGTCAAGCAAATCACAGGTACGTTCACCACTGCATGCATAGCACACGATTATCTATGTATTGAAAGGCGTGTATGTGTGGCAATGCAAGGCCTAGGCCTGTGTGACGCAGTACAAATAATGCCATGTGGGCCCTTGAAATGGCGGCTGCCTGACCTGTGAAGTGGGACAATGGGATGTGAGGTCAATGCGCTGGCGTGACACACCGTGGCGGTAGGCGGTCGAAGACCGCTATACGAAGCCGCATTGGCTAACATTGAGGACTATGGGTTTCAGGAGCCAATGACGAGGTGCGCCGGCGGTCGCGGTACGCACAGCCGCGGTACGCACCGCTGCGGGCGTGACCGCCATTTTCTATCTGCTTAATCACTCGAGACCTGATCATCCACAGGAGAGGACCTATACTGCAAGTGCTGCTGTGACCTCGGTCTGGAAGTGACAATGGCTACTGCGACTGGGGAAAGGGCCCCTGCCTTCACGTCTGAGGAGTTGGAGAAACTTGTGGATGGGGTCCTCCCCCAGTATGCGTTACTCTACGGTCCTCCAGACCAACAGGTAAGTACACTGGGTGCACATTGAATGGGCTATGCCTGTGTGGAGTGGGGTGGATGCTAAGTTGGTGGGGTGGGGGGCGAATGAGGAGTGCAATGCACGACAGATGAGAGCATGTGCCATATGGCAAGTTTGGGGAGGGGGGCCAATCGCATCTAACATGCAGAAAAATGATGATTTTTCCTTCCCACCCTGTACATGTCAAATAGGTCAGCGCCCATCAGAAAGTGTACATTTGGCGTGCCATCGCCAAGGAAGTCCGGGCCCTGGGGGTCCACGTCAGACAGGGCACCCACTGCCGCAAGAGGTGGGAGGACATCCACCGCGGGACCAGGAAGACCGCCGAGTCACTGCTGGGGATGGCCTCCCAACCTAGGAGGGGTGCCAGTCGTACCCTGACCCCCCTGATGTCCCGGATCCTGGCGGTGGCCTACCCTGATTTGGATGGGTGCTTGAGGACATCACAGCAGACATAAGGGGGTGAGTATCAGCACATTCTGCTATCTCTCTGCGCAGTGGAGGCGTCTGGGTGGGGGAGGAGGGTTGGGGGTGACATTAGGCCAGGGCGCTTTCTGTAGTGTAGTCCTCTCCTTTAGGCATGGCCCTGTGCTCCCGGCCCCCACCTCTGTAGGGTGACAAGTACAGCTATCGATGGTCCAGCATCACACATGTGCGCCTTTGTCGTCTCTAGACCTGTTGTCCTAGTCCGAAGTACTGAGTAGTGTACCCCGAATGCGCGGCTTAGTGCATGAGGCTCCTGTGTCTGTCCTCTCCGCCAACGGTGTTGACATTGCATGCACTCAACCTGGTCTTCGTTGTTCTTCCCCCACCCTTCTTCTTCGTCTTCTTGTGCATCTGTGCATTAGCATCATCAGGCGGTGGAGAATTGGCATCGGAGCACGAGGGAGCTGCAAGTCACAAGGCTCCGGTGGGACCAGGAACAGACACCGAGGGCACCAGTGATCCGGAGGGCGAGGGGAGCACCACAACGGGGACCGGTGGCGACACCAGCGACAGCGACACGTCCTCGGATGGGAGCTCCCTAGCGGTGGCGGCAACATCCGGGCCCCCCGCCTCTACAGGTACAGCCGCCACCCAGCGCACCAGCCCCGCCCTCCCAGCAGCCCCTCAGCCTACGCTCCGTGCCCGCTCGCCCAGGAAGGCGGGCATCTCCTTCGCCCCAGGCACCTCAGCCCCTGCCCCTGTTACCCCTGCTGCCCTCAGTGAGGAGGTCATTGACCTCCTGCGGACCATCATTGTTGGGCAGACTACCCTTTTGAATGCCATCCAGGGGGTAGAAAGGGAGGTGCATCGGAGCAATGCCTACCTGGAGGGCATTCATTCGGGTCAGGCTGCCCATCAACGATAGTTCAATGCTCTGGCCTCAGCACTGACGGCAGCCATTGTCCCTGTTTCCAGCCTCCCTCTTCTGACTGCCTCCAGCCTGTCTCTGTCTCCTGTTCCTCAGCCTATCCCATCCACACCATCAGACCAGCCTGCACACACCTCAACACCCAAGGGCAGCTCATCCAGACACAAGCACCACAGAACCCACAAGCATTCACGCAAGCAACACCCAGATGCAGACATTCCAACAGTCACTACCACCTCTGTGTCCCCCTCCTCCTCGTCTCCCTCCTCCCTCCCTGTGACGTCTACACTCACACCTGCATGCACACCACCATCAGCCAGTGCTTCCATCACCAGCACACCCTCCAGTCCAGTCCGCACACGTGCAGTCACCACCCCCACTACCATTTACACGTCCCCTGTGTCCTCTCCCACTGTGTCTGTCACCCCCTCTTCCAAGACACACAAACGCAGGCAGACACCCACCCAACAGCCATCCACCTCACGACAGCCTCCAGCACAAGCACCTGCACCCAAAGACAGCACACCTGACTCTCCTACAACCACATCCTCTTCCTCCACTTCCATCACCACTTCTCCTACCTTTTACCTTGGTCCTAAGAAAGTTTTCCTTGCTAATCTTGACCTCTTTCCCTCCACTGACCCACCCCCTCCATCTGCAAAGAGTCCCAAGAGCACCTCAGCCACCACCAGCCCAGCTTCGAGTGTCACTGTGGTGCATGGGTTCTGGAGCCCATCCTTTGCCAGCAGTGACACTTCAATCAGCAGCAAGGGGACAGCCAGCCCCCCACCAGGCAAGAAGACCAGGAAGCTAAAGGGCCGCCGTGAGAGGACTGACACGGCTGCCCCCAAGGAGCAAAGTTCGCCCACTTCACCAGCCACAACATCTAGGGGAGGCAAGGGCCCGAGAGCCCCATCTAAGGAGCGAAAGGGCAGCAGGGCGGAAAAGTCAGCCAGCAGGAGCGCGGAGCAGGAGGAGCCCACAAGCCCCATCCCGGGTGTTAGGAAGAACACCAAAGGGCCCAGGACTCCGTCACCGAAGGGTCCAGCAACAGCACGGTCGGAGGGCGACTGAGCAGGGAGTCCAGGCCAGGTCTGGCTCCCTTGACCTACTGGACGAGCACCGCTGAACAGGGCCCCGCCGTGGAGAGGAGCACCGCTGAACAGGGCCCCGCCGTGGAGAAGAGCACCGCTGAACAGGGCCCCGCCGTGCAGAAGAGCACCGCTGAACAGGGCCCCGCCGTGCAGAAGAGCACCGCTGAACAGGGCCCCGCCGTGGAGAGGAGCACCGCTGAACAGGGCCCCGCCGTGCAGAAGAGCACCGCTGAACAGGGCCCCGCCGTGCAGAAGAGCACCGCTGAACAGGGCCCCGCCGTGCAGAAGAGCACCTCTGAACAGGGCCCCGCCGTGCAGAAGAGCACCGCTGAACAGGGCCCCGCCGTGGAGAGGAGCACCGCTGAACAGGGCCCCGCCGTGCAGAAGAGCACCGCTGAACAGGGCCCCGTCGTGCAGAAGAGCACTGCTGAACAGGGCCCCGCCATCTCAAGCACCGCTCCGCTGGGCCCTGCCGTCTCAAGCACCGCTCCGCTGGGCCCCGCCGTCTCAAGCACCGCTCCGCTGGGCCCTTCCTGTCAAGCACCGCTCCGCTGGGCCCTTCATCTCAAGCACCGCTCCGCTGGGCCCCGCCGTCTCAAGCACCGCTTCGCTGGGCCCTTCCTGTCAAGCACCGCTCCGCTGGGCCCAGGACTCCGTCACCGAAGGGTCCAGCAACAGCACGGTCGGAGGGCGACTGAGCAGGGAGTCCAGGCCAGGTCTGGCTCCCTTGACCTACTGGACGAGCACCGCTGAACAGGGCCCCGCCGTGGAGAGGAGCACCGCTGAACAGGGCCCCGCCGTGGAGAAGAGCACCGCTGAACAGGGCCCCGCCGTGCAGAAGAGCACCGCTGAACAGGGCCCCGCCGTGCAGAAGAGCACTGCTGAACAGGGCCCCGCCATCTCAAGCACCGCTCCGCTGGGCCCCGCCGTCTCAAGCACCGCTCCGCTGGGCCCCGCCGTCTCAAGCACCGCTCCGTTGGGCCCTTCCTGTCAAGCACCGCTCCGCTGGGCCCTTCATCTCAAGCACCGCTCCGCTGGGCCCCGCCGTCTCAAGCACCGCTTCGCTGGGCCCTTCCTGTCAAGCACCGCTCCGCTGGGCCCTTCATCTCAAGCACCGCTCCGCTGGGCCCCGCCGTCTCAAGCACCGCTCCGCTGGGCCCCGCCGTCTCAAGCACCGCTCCGCTGGGCACTTCCTGTCAAGCACCGCTCCGCTGGGCCCTTCATCTCAAGCACCGCTCCGCTGGGCCCTTCATCTCAGGCACCGCTCCGCTGGGCCCTTCATCTCAAGCACCGCTCCGCTGGGCCCCGCCGTCTCAAGCACTGCTCCGCTGGGCCCCGCCGTCTCAAGCACCGCTCCGCTGGGCCCTTCATCTCAAGCACCGCTCCGCTGGGCCCCGCCGTCTCAAGCACCGCTCCGCTGGGCCCTTCCTGTCAAGCACCGCTCCGCTGGGCCCTGCCGTCTCAAGCACCGCTCCGCTGGGCCCCGCCGTCTCAAGCACCGCTCCGCTGGGCCCTTCATCTCAAGCACGGCTCCGCTGGGCCCTGCCGTCTCATGCACCGCTCCGCTGGGCCCTTCCTGTCAAGCACCGCTCCGCTGGGCCCCGCCGTCTCAAGCACCGCTCCGCTGGGCCCGCCGTCTCAAGCACCGCTCCGCTGGGCCCTTCCTGTCAAGCACCGCTCCGCTGGGCCCTTCATCTCAAGCACCGCTCCGCTGGGCCCCGCCGTCTCATGCACCGCTCCGCTGGGCCCTTCATCTCAGGCACCGCTCCGCTGGGCCCTTCATCTCAAGCACCGCTCCGCTGGGCCCCGCCGTCTCAAGCACCGCTCCGCTGGGCCCCGCCGTCTCAAGCACCGCTCCGCTGGGCCCTTCATCTCAAGCACCGCTCCGCTGGGCCCCGCCGTCTCAAGCACCGCTCCGCTGGGCACCGCCGTCTCAAGCACCGCTCCGCTGGGCCCCGCCGTCTCAAGCACCGCTCCGCTGGGCCCCGCCGTCTCAAGCACCGCTCCGCTGGGCCCCGCCGTCTCAAGCACCACTGGCACAATGACAGTGCCGGATCTGTCTCGAGCTACTGTTCACGGTTCACTGTGCCCACCAGGCCTCCTCCTTGACCGGTGGAGACTGTTATCCACCTGATGGACTGTGGCTTTGCACTCCCCAGGATGGTCCAGTGGGCAAGCCACCCACTGTAGAGACTTGAGAGACTGTGGCTTTGCACTCCCCAGGATGGCCGAGTGGGCAAGCCACCCACTGTAGAGACTTGAGAGACTGTGGCTTTGCACTCCCCAGGATGGCCGAGTGGGCAAGCCACCCACTGTAGAGACTTGAGAGACTGTGGCTTTGCACTCCCCAGGATGGCACAGTGGGCATGGTGGCCCCTTCGTGGATCTGGCGTCGTGGACTCATGTGGCTGTGGTGCCCCCCCCCCTTCCCTTCCCCCTGAGGTGCCTGTGGTTTTTTCATCAGATGCCCCTGCAGTGTTCTCTCCAAAGGACTCAGGTCTCCTGTGTGGGCTTTGCCCTTGTGTTGATACACTTTGGCCCACGGACACTTGGAATCTCGTTAGATGTGCAGGACTTATTGCCTCGGTTTATCGTATGCACTGGATATTGAATTGGTATTTTTGAATTGTTATTGCTATTTGACCGTGACTTATCAGTAGTTTTTATTTCCCATAAATTTCGAGTCACAATTTAATTATGTCCTTGCTTTTTTTACGGGGGTTTGGGTGGTTTCACTGTGACTTGTTGCTCTGCATTGGTGTGTACATGGTTTGGGGGGGTGGGTGTATCGCGTATGTGTGTGCACGTAACCTTTCCTCCTCCCCCCTCCCCTGTGTCGTAGGTGCAGTACTCACTGTGGTCGTCTGCGCCGGCGTTCGTACTCGTGGTAGATGAGCAGGTAGACGAGAGCAGGTAGGATGTTTAATTCGGGTTCCATGCTGTCCTCCTTCCTCGTGGAGTGCGTAGAGGTGCGCGTTTTCCCGTTCGTAGTCTGTTTCCGCCGTGTTTTTATCGGCGGTGCTCCCGCCCCGGAAAAGGTGGCGGATTGGCCGGTCATAATAGTGTGGGCGGTACATTGTCTGCCGCCTGTCTGTTGGCGGTGACCGCCGCGCTGTTTGTCGGTCCCGCCGTGGCGGTCGGAGTGTTAATGTGGCGGCCTGTGTTGGCGGTTCCCGCCAGGGTCAGAATTCCATTTTTTGGACTGCCGGCCTGTTGGCGGGTTGGCCGCCGCTTTATCACCGACCGCCAGGGTTAGAATCACCCCCTATATGTCTAATTTACTTTCCAAGATTGGCATGTTTGATTTATTAGTAAGTCCCTAGTACAGTGCACTAGAGGTGCCCAGGGCATGTAAATCAAATGCTACTAATGGGCCAGCAGCACTGTTTGTGCCACCCACATTAGTAGCCCTGTAAATATGGCTCAGACCTGCCACTGCAGTGTCTGTGTATGCAGGTTTAAATTGCCAATTTGACTTCGCAAGTGTACCCACTTGCCAGGCCTAATCCTTCTCTTTTTTATACATGCAAGGAACCCCTAAGGTAGGTCCTAGTTAGCCCCATGGGCAGGGTACAGTGTATGTTAAAGGTGGCACATGTACTTATGTGTTTTGGATGACCTAACAGTGAAATACTGCCAAATTCGATTTTTAATGTTGCAAGGCCTATCTCTCTGATAGGTTAGAATAGGGGCTGCCTTTAAAGTTCAGATTCCCCTAGGGAGCAGATGTGATGGAGTTTAGGGTCTCTGAGCTCACAATTTAAAAATACATCTTTTAGTGAAGTTGGTTTTTAGATTGTGTGTCTGAAAATGCCACTTTTAGAAAGTAGTCATTTTCTTGCTAAAACCATTCTGTGACTGTTTGTGGATTGCCTGTCTGGGTCAGTTTGGCAGTTAGGCTGTTTGCATCTCTCTTTAGACAGTTACACAAAGGGAGCTGGGGTGTACCCTGCATATCCTGATGAGCCTTCTGTGCTGGGGTATAAGAAGAGGACCCAAACCCCCTGAAAATTAGATCACTTCTGGAATCAAGAAGAACCTCTGTCATGGAAAAGAGCTGCAGAGCTGAGGAGAAGTGCTGCTTCTGCCTGCGAAAGGGGACAAGGGCTGAACTTTGTGGTATATTCCAGCTTGAGAAGAATCTCCAAGGGCTCGGACTGAGCTTGCCCCCTGTTCTGAAGTCTCAGGGCCATCAAAGACTTCCCCTACTAGCACCTGGACTCTCTGCTGAGACTCCTGCCCTGAGATAGTGGTGCCGTATTCTGGGTCCTGTAAAGGAAAAACTGGTGAAAATCCAAGAAAACCGACTGCGGCAAATCCGGACCGACGCCACTGGCGAATCCTGTGATGCCGCCTGCTACCGACTCCGTGGTCCTCGCTGGAGTGCGATGACTCTCGCAGACCCGACACCGCTGCAGCCCCACTGTAGTCCGTGACTCCGTGGAAGTCGCTGCACCACGTCATGACCGAATCCATCTGAAGTTCGTGGATTCAACGCTTCACACCGATGCCAGCTCACCTCCACCACTCCACAGCAAGGATCTGACACCTCTTTGTGACGCCTCTGCTCCTTCGCCCTGCAGCACCGGAACCAACGCTGCCTCGGATTCAGGGACGCCAAGATCCCCAACTTCACACACCGACTTGTTCTCAAAGTTTACAAAGGTACTGTACCTGGGGGTCTTGCTGACTTTGTACCTGTTACCATTGGCATCTGATTGTTGGGAACAACTCTATCATGACGCCATGTTATCACCTCATTGAAGCATTTTGTGTTTCTAAGCGCTATTTTTTAATATAATCTTTAAAAATTAATAACTTGACTTGTGTATGTTGGATGTTTGTCGTTTTCATCTTATTTTGTTTAGATAAATATTGGCTATTTTTCTAAAATTGTCTTGAGTCATTTTGTGATGTTTTTACTATATTACTGTGTGTTGGTGCAAATACTTTACACATTGTTTCTGAAGTTAAGCCTGCCTGCTCGCGCCAAGCTACCAATGGGGTAAGCAGGGGTTAACCAAGAGTGATTCTCCTTTACCTTGACTAGAGTGAGGGTCCTTGCTTGGACAGGGGGTAACATGACTGTCAACCAAAGACTCCATTTCTAACATTGCTTTAGTGCTTTTCTATGCAGAGGTGGACTTTGTATTGTTGACTGTGATCAAACAATAATCAGGATTCAGTCCTTTTCAGACTGAACACCAAACAAGAAAGCCTGAGACACACCATAGGTTGCATGGTTGTCAAAGAATTCTTGTTAACTCCTATTGCATCCAACCAGTCAATGGGTGATGACAAAGGCGCCCTGATCTCACAGATGCTTTCAGCCTCAGGTTGTAAGTACTCTGGATCAATACATCAACCCAGCTACTCAGGGTTTCATAAGAACTTGAACCTCCACCAGTGGCAAATTGAGACAAAACAATTAAGCAGTGTATATCTCTGGTTCAATCTATATGATAGATAGCTGGCTGCTCCACATCTGAGAGGCAGGCTCAGTCCAACAGACTGAGACACAAAGGAACATGCTTATTCCTCACTCAAATCTGAGGATTCTTATGATTTCAGAACGGACACAGTGTAAGCATGTATGCTTCTTTTGTATATAGCTCAGATGAGCTGTACATAAAAACTTTAAAATCTATCTAGTGCTCCATATAGGTATACTCAGTCACTCAATCATTTGCTCACTTAATCATTCACTCATTCACTCACTGGCTCAATCACCTACTTGCTTGCTCACTCGCTAGGCCATCCATATTTATTTATACCCCAAATTACTGAATGTGTTGTTTTATCTTAGATTTGTTTGTGTTTTTATGGACATAAGCTGTAGTATCAGTGAAATTAATGCATGCAGACCCAGGTCCAACAGGAAGAGAGGTGTTTGAGGATTCACTACCTTTAAATACTCCGTGAGGGACACAGTTTTTTGAGACAAAAATGCATTAGTTATTTATTTATTCTGAAAATGTCTGTGTCTTATATTGTCTGCATGCTGCAAATAATATTGGTGTGTGGAATCAGAAAGCCTTGTGAGGTAGTATATGTGAGGGATGAAACATACAAGTAGGGTTGAAATATTACCACTGCAGAGCTGTAATAGGTTAGCCCCCAGAACCAAAAGACTCCAGAGGCACACCTCAGGTGCAGTCCTTCTTCAGTCTTCCATAGGTCCAGAGGTGTTCTGAAGAGGGTATGGGGCTGCCACATTTATGCCCATTGCCAGCCTATGGGTGGCGGATGCTCCTGGCCATTCCCTAGTCAATGAAGTAAAAGTTCACATTGGTGACCCTTCCCAATTTTGTAGCATCTTTTGTGTGTGTTTACTGTAAGCTATCCTACAGTGCCATCCTCTACCTAAAACCAAAATGAAAGAACTTTTCTTCACCTATGCAGAGCTGCCTGTGGCCACCCAGAGGTGTGGCTGTGATTATGACCAAACACACCCTTGTGATCACTCCAAACCAGTTCTGGGATAGCTCTCCCTCATACTGGGTTTGGAGACAGGCTAGCCATGAATACAAAACGGAAGCAGATCTAGGAGTGATCTACATTTGCCAGTGACAGGGTAAGCATTCTTTGACGTTAATCAAGTTCCTGGGCACAGTATAGATGGCTATCCTGTCAATGGGAGGATCAACTCCTTTCCCTTTGTCTAAGCTCTAGGAGTCACTCCACACCTAATCAAGGATCCATTCAGCTCCTGGATGACATTTCACACTGGAAGAAAGGTACATTTAGGTCAGGAAGGAAAAAGACAGCTCTCAAAGAGTATCATTTTCAAATGGTAATATAAACTCTGACTTGACCAGTAAGGTGGATTTAAAACTACTATTACAATGAGTCTACAAATTGTATTTCTAGCTACTTCCAAATTAAGTAAAGCACTATAAGGGCTTTAAGGTAATCTAGTGTTTCACTATAAGAGAGCTAGCTTTGTCCCAGTGAAAAACAACCTTCGACATTTTGATGACATGCACCTCAGGGGTGATATAAGTTTTAAATTAGAAGGTAAAGGCCTGGCAAAAGGTTTATTTTGCCATGCTGAATTGACAGTTTTGAATCTGCATACCAAGCCTGCAGGGTAGGCACGAAGCCATGCTTTGCCTTATCACTTTAGTATTGGCACAATACGCCCTGCTGTCCTTTAGTGACATTTAACTTACAGGATCTGGGTACACTTTTGCATCATACACTTGGCACTGGACAGCAATGTCCTAGTGTGCAGAGTAAGAAAAACAGCAACGAAATGTAGTAAACTCACACAAAAAGGGGCATGTTTCTACACATCCATATTGTTCCATAGGAAAGGGGATATTTTTTGGAGACTGGCCAGGTACATAGTTATTGGCAATATGTTATCTTTATTTAGCTCTGAAATATATAGATGTTCATGTTTGTTTTTTGACCTTTTTAAATAACACGATTTGTAGACCCATAAACGCAGACACTAAATTTGCAATACAATTGAGGCAACATACGCAAACCATACATTAGGCCAGATAAAAACAAAGAAAAAAACAGTGAGAGAAGCATAGGGACTTCCCTTCTCCAGCGATCCACCTAGACCTCTCATGCATTATGATTTGACTTGTTTGCTAAAAGACACACTACATTATTGCAGTTGTATATCTGCACCTTCCCTGGATGTAGCAATGCTGCTCTTCAATGCTGCCCGTGAAACAACAAAATATGCACCTCAATAGGAGACCTAAAACTTGGGATCATTAGATTTAGCAAGACCCTTACAAATGGCGAAAAACACGACCCATTAGCTGTCAATATCACCAATGCCAGCTAAATAGAATAGAATACACAAGAAGAAAGCCTTTATTTTTCTACATTTCAAAAGCAACACATGCCTATGTCACTCTTGCTGACTGTCAGATACACAAAGCAAGCACAACAAATCAATTTTATGCAGTCTAAGCCTGACAGGTTCCATCAACCCCAAAGGAAAGACGTTTTCAATGCACTTGACGAATGTGAAGGATAAAAACGAAAAGAAGAGCTCTCGGTGGGTACAGGATACTTGCTTATCTTCGAGTAAAAGGTTGAATGATGTCTCTGTAATAGATCTCTCTACAAATACAAAGTCTAAAATGCAAATTTAAAGCTTCAATGATCACTGCCTACTATGATCCATGCATAAAAAGCTGTGTGTGCAGGGTTCGCAGTTAGAAGTGGCGTAAAACTTACTACACCAAAAATTACCAGTTGTGATAACCACTGCACCTTCTGATTTTTCGAGGATGCAGAATGCATCAAAAATCTGCATCTTATGCTCCATTGCTCAGGGATTTATTTGCATTAAGTGATATTTGCAACCAATAAATACCGATCTCGTGTTATAGGCATTTATAATATGCGATACATGTTGTTTATCCCTCTCGTTATCAAAGCTTAACGAGGAACACACGGCTCTACAGTACTTATTGGATATGGTAAAGCAGGTGTGTAAACAATAATAATATATGATAATTGATTTCATATCAGATTCATGCAGCACGTTTGTGGTACAGTCTCTCATGCTTCATCACCCACTACACTACTGTTTGCTGCATGACATAACACAATAACTGCATCACCACACACGACATGGATACGCTTCCCACATAGGATTAAAAAAAAGACAACATCCTTCCAACCACGGACCCAAGCCTGTGTAGCATGCTACCCGTGTAGGCAAACACTTCAGTGCCCCACATAGGGGTAGTAAGGGCCAGATTTATGGAGCCCTTTCACCTTAGCGTCATTTTGTTTACGCTAATGTCGCGTTGGAAGGGGAAAAACACTGCGCCATATTTAAAAAGTGGAGCAATGCATGCCCCTTGTGCCACAATATGCCTGCACCAGGCTTAATGTATGGAAGGAGGCGTTTCAGCGCTGGGGGGGGGGGGGGTGAAAAAATGGAGCAAAGGAATCAATGAGATTCCTTTGCACCATTTTTATCGGCATTTTTTTAACGCCTGCTAAGTGAAGGCGTTAAAAAGAGGCTTCCATTGATTACAATGGGCCTCTGGGCACTTTTCAGGATTAGGGTAATAACTTTTTACGCTAGGCCTGCAAAGTGGCAGACTAATGAAAAAAATTATGACGATAGGTACCCTAACTACTGCCATGGTGTGCCGTATTGTAAATACGGCATAACCATGATGGCGTTAGGGGGGGCGTTAAGGGGTGCAAGAAAAGTAGCGCTGCACTTTTCATAAATATGCCCCTAAGTGCTATATAAATGCTGTGACACAATACACTCTAAATAGAATTTCTTATTTGGTGCTGTTCAATTTACTAAACTTAAAATCATGAAAGGCTAAGTTGACTTTATTTAAATTCAAGTTCTTGGTCTGTGTCTGTGAAGAGATGTGGTGATATCGCTATACAATTACCAATGAGCAAATTCACAGGGTAAGAAAGGAGAGTTAACCAGGTTACACGCAGATATGTATGCAAGTGCCCAATACCGGTATCATAAGTTCACACAATATTACAGAGGGGAGTCTGGTCCCAGCAAATGGGGGTGGTACAAATTTGCACTGGTGCAATGTGGGAATGCCCAGGTCTCAGGTCACCTACTGCAATTATGAAAGGTTTCTTTTGAAGCAGATGTGGTAATTTAAGTGACAGCAGGAGTTGGTGCCAACTGTGACAGATGCTTCATTAAGCAAGGACATGATTGCTGTTTTGTCTGCGAGCATCCTGCAGATGGTGAAGAGACCTGGTGAGGAGAGCTGGCTCTGACAGGAGGCAGGTCTGTATGGAATGACAGTTCAGATATGCTACCAGTGCAGAGAATGACAGAGCAAAGAAGATATGCATGCAGGTTAGCAGCTGCCTCCAAGTACCTTCAAGAGGGACAAAAGCCAGTATTCATTTAAGAACAGTGACACACAAGAGTCATGAAGATATCCAGCTCACACCCAAACACACATAGTTTATTTTCAGTTAAAAGCTCTCCTCTTATAGGTCGGAGAATAACTGAGAATACTGGCAGCAGGTAGTCACAATAGTATGGACAGGTGTTTTTCTTGTTGATTACATGGAGAGAGTGGCCTAAAAATCTCATGTTAAAGAAAGGATTTACATGGGATGTAGCTGGTGCATAAATGTTTGCTCTATAGATGTGTGTCATATGAAAGCATGGAAAGTGTGTGCGGGCGTATCTCTGTATGTGTCTATCTGTTTGTCTGCCTGTCTTGTCTGTCTTTCTCTACATGCAGGGGCACTTGGAGGTCCTGGGTAACAGTGATTCGCATAATGACAGATGGACAAAGCATGTCAGACAGGGAATGCAAGTTGAAGATAGTTCCTAAAATATTCCTGAATTCTTTGAAGTGGACCAGGCTCCTGTGAAAGGAGGTCGAGAGACAGAAGTCCCTTTGAAATATAGGGTCAGCCTCTGCACCCTTTCTGCCTCAGAGGTGTGCAAAGACAGGTTTTTTAATCAGTCAGATGAGAAAGCCCATCTTCTTCTGTGACATCAGTCTTAGCATGCCTGACTCCACCCCCTGCTAAGCTAAATTGAAACCCATCAGCTGAAACCAGACAATCCACAAGAAGTCAAGAGTGACTAATTCACACTTTAAATCTTCAAACATAGCATAAATCCAGGATGGTACCTCCAGATTAAGACTTGGGTGACGGATGTTTGATTACTCAAATTCCTGGGTATTAACTAGAATACCAATAATCAGATTACAGAAATACAAAACACAGCGGCAAAGTGTGAGGGGAGTTTTTGAAAAAGAGATTAACAAATTCACATACGAGAGAAACGCCACTTCATTTCAGTCAGAATTCAATCATAAGAATATTGGTCTAGCCAGATGGTCTTCGGAGGGACCACTCCACCTTGTGTGCAAATTTGCGTACACTACACGCCAACCATTCAGTTCAGCCTTCCTCTGGTTCCTTATACCACCCCATGATACATAAACCACCTGCGCAAACACAATGCAGATTTTCAACATAACATTCAAGTAATTGACCCCTTCATTGCTGTAATAATGGGTTCTTGCCAAAGAAGTTTGTTACGTTTTGTTTTTTAACCTTCTTTGCATTGCGTTGTGTGCGATTGTTAGACCTGACAGCCTTAGGGTGGTCACCCCTAACTTTTTGCCTGCCTCCCTCCACTTTTTGGACACTGTTTTTGCTGGTTTTTAGACTCTGCGCACTTTACCACTACTAACCAGTGCTAAAGTGCTTATGCTCTCTCCCTTTAAACATGGTAACCTTGGATCACACCAAATTGGACTATTTGATTTACTTGTCAGACTAAGTCTGACCCACTTAGAAGGACCTCTGCCACCTTATGTCCGGTTTGGCTCCGGCTAACTAGCAGTGCCTCATCTCTCCCAAGGGGAAGGGATGATTGGGCAGCCGAGCGCATGACACCTTTAGTACTTCTCAGGGAAGTCGTGGTCACTCAGATCCCAAAGAAGCTCTATCATTTACAGTATGATCTCATATACAAATGACAAAGGCAGTTTGAGTTTTATAGATTGTATTAATAAAACAACTGCATTTTAGATATTAAGGCGTGAGCCGCAGTAACCAGAACCATACAACACAGTAGGATTGAAATAGTCACGAGGAGAGTGAAACATAAGAATAACGCTATCATAGTGTTAATGGATTCTATTCTCTCTCTCAGTTAGTTCTATTTCGAGCACAGCATGTTAAGCTATTAACTTGTTTTTCAGATTCCCCGGGAAGCCATCAACCCTCATACCTGAGCAAAGGCCTGTGATCTTGTTCAGCATCTGCAACGAGGCAGTCAGTGTCTAGTTGTGGTTCCCTGGTCGGAATCTCCCTCTTGCGTGTCTTAGGACAAGGAAGTGTTTTTATAACTATCATGTCAGTGTGATCACAAAATGTCCCTACGCAAGAATGTATATCTGTAATCCACAGTACTTGCCAAGCCTAAACCTCCCCTTTCTCTACATATAAGTCACCTCTAATGTGTGCCCTAGGTAACCCCTAGAGCAGGGTGCTGTGTGGGTAAAAGGCAGGACATTTACCAGTGTATTTTACATGTCCTGGTAGTGTAAAACTCCTAAATTCGTTTTTACACTACTGTGAGGCCTGCTCCCTTCATAGGCTAACATTGGGGCTGCCCTCATACATTGTTGAAAAGGTAGCTGCTGATCTGAAAGGAGTAGGAAGGTCATATTTAGTAAGGCCAGAATGGTAATACAAAATCCTGCTGACTGGTGAAGTTGGATTTGATATTACTATTTTAGAAATGCCACTTTTAGAAAGTGAGCATTTCTCTGCACCTAAATCTTTCTGTGCCTTACAATCCATGTCTGGCTGGGTTTAGTTGACAGCTCCTTGTGCATTCACTCAGACACACCCCAAACACAGGGTACTCAGCCTCACTTGCATACATCTGCATTTTGAATGGGTCTTCCTGGGCTGGGAGTGTGGAGGGCCTGCTCTCACACAAAGGACTGCCACACCCCCTACTGGGACCCTGGCAGACAGGATTGAACTGAAAGGGGACCTAGTGCACTTCTAAGCCACTATTTGAAGTCTCCCCCACTTCAAAGGCACATTTGGGTATAAAACAGGGCCTCTGCCCTACCACCTCAGACACTTCCTGGAGAAGAAACCTGAACCAGAACCTGCACCCTGACAAGAAGAACTGCCTGGCTGCCTAAAGGACTCACCTGACTGCTTTCTACAGAGGACTGCTGCCTTGCTGTTGCCCGCTGTCTTGCTGCTCTCTTGCTTTGCTGCAGAAGGGCTCTCCAAGGGCTTGGATAGAGCTTGCCTCCTGTTCCCTGAAGTCTCAGGACCAAAAAGACTTCTCTCTTGCAACTGGACTCCTTGTGCGGTGAAAAATTCGACGCACAGCTTGTTCAGTGGTGAAAAATTCACTGCACGCCGAACCGGAAAGACGCCGCTCGACCTCGCGAGGAAAAGATCGACGCGGCGCCTGCGGTGCGACCGCAACTTTGATGCACGACCCACCTGGACAATGCCGCCTGACTTCCAGAGGGGAAATCGACGCAGCGCCTGCCGTGAGGGAGAAAATTCCAGGCATCGCCCACCGGAACGACGCGCAGCCGGTCAACAAGCCCAGGATTCCACGCACAGACCCCGGGGTGTCTGAAAACCCAGCGAGCCAAAGAGGAGACCCGTCCGCGCGCCGGAAATCGATGCAACGTCTTCCCCGCGTGAAAAATAACGACGCAAGTCTGTGTGTGAAGGGGCGAAACTGACGCACACACCATTTTCCACGCATCTCCTCCTCTGCGGCCCTTTGCGGAGGTTTTTCACTCCAACCAGGTACTTTGTGCTTGAAAGAGACTTTGTTTGCTTTTTAAAGACTTAAGACACTTTATATCACTTATCAGTGATATCTTTACATTTTCATATTGCATCTTTTATCGTTTTGACCTGCAAATATCCAGATAAATATTATATATTTTTCTAAACACTGTGTGGTGTATTTTTGTGGTGCTATATTGTGTTATTGTATGATTTATTGCACAAATACTTTACACATTGCCTTCGAAGTTAAGCCTGACTGCTCAGTGCGAAGCTACCAGAGGGTGGGCACAGGATAATTTGGATTGTGTGTGATTTACCCTGACTAGAGTGAGGGTCCTTGCTTGGACAGGGAGTAATCTGACTGCCAACCAAAGACCACATTTCTAACAGCGATGTTCACCTCTGGGGGCATATTTATGGAAAAGTGACGCGTCTTTCATGATGCCCCATTGAGTCTGCTTAATGACACCATGTGTGCACCTTATTTACAATACGGCGCACCAGGGCAGTCCTGTCACATTAGCATCATAATGTATGGTGCTAATGTGGAACTTTGCTGCATTAGCACCATAAATTATGGTGCTAACGCAGCAAAACACAGGTAGGCCCATTGTTTTCAATAAGGGCATCATCCTAAGGCCTGCCTTAGTCAGGCGTTAATAATAAAACAAAAATTGGCACAGTAAAATCTAATAAATTTCACTGTGTCATTTTTCGGGGCCTCCCTATGTGGGAAATCCCCCCTTTCATACAGATATAATGTGGGACAAGGGTTTACAAAGTATGGCGCTTGGGAAATGCTACCTTAATGCCACATTCACGTAAATAAATGATGTGATGTGGCGCAAGGTGGTGCTAGGGGCATCATTAATATGCCCCTTGGTGTTCTTGAAATTATCTTAACTCCTTATGGGGGATCCTATGCCCCGTATTTATTTTAAAATTGTGTTACAAAGCTTTTATACAGTAGGAATAGTTACAATGATAAAATAACATTTTTCAAAAAAAGATACAGAAGCAAAATGTCTCTTTCTTCTTCTGCCTGCTAGACCAGGCTGCAACTTTCCAGTCTCTATGATGTATCCAATTAAGGCTGCTGGCATTTTTAAAACAGCTTGCCATTTCTTTCGAATAACAAATACGTTATGTAGTAGCTACAATGTTTCCACATCACAGACCTTGTTCATTTGAAGTGATTTCCTGCATTGTGCAGTGGCTTGAACTAGTGTGTAATGTTGTCTGAACTTCATCTAAAAGGATGTGTAACAAATGCTTACTTTGAAAAATATAAAAGATATTTCATTTTTATCATCATTATCTCCAAATATGGCATTGCATTTACTGATCTCAGAAAGTGGCAAACTGCAGGATGAAAGAACCAACCCCAATTGCAGTAAGGTGTAAAAAGCACATGAGCAATTTTTTGTTTCTCTTTTGGAAAAGGGAAAAGGGTACCACCTTCATGGAGCTGTTTACTTTAAAGTGTTTCAGAAAATGATTTTGTACTAGGAAAACATAATGCAGAAGCTATAGCCTTTTTTTAATCACTTTCCTTAAATCGGAAAATATTTAATGAATGCTATTCTGTTTATGTCCAAAAAGGGACTTGGCTATCATTGCATTTTCCCATAACCTGGCAGACAGTAGCAGCCCCCGATATGTCATGCCAGTCTCAGCACACAAAACAAGCTTCATTATCTAAATGGATTCCTCCAATCTCTTGGCATATTGAAGTCTATGAATGTAATTTGCTGCTGGCGGACGTGTTACCTGCCATACGGCAACAACAATTTGATGATTACTTTTCCAGAAAGTAAAGAGCACTCCTTGGAAATAGGTTGAAGCTGTTTATTAAGTCACCAACAAGGACCCCTGTCCGCAGCCTCCACCAACTGTCCCAGTCTCCTCATCATGGAATTCCCCCTCAGGCCACATTCTACATTCCTTAGCTTGTCAGGGGAAATGCAATGATAATACAAGCACATAGAATAGATTGTCATGTGACATGTCGTAAGATCTAACACATCCCCCTTCCTAAACATTAAAACGAACTCAAACCATATTAACGGAAAAAATGAATATAAAAAGATAACTTCAATACTCAACAAAATATATACAGGACCAAATCATGCATAGTGAGGATGCTCGTCCTAAGCAGTACAATGATAATACAAGTACACAGACTAGAGTGTCATTTGACATGGCACAAGATCTAACAATTACCATTGGCTTCTGCAGGTCATGCTTGGCCAGTAGTAACAAGCTTTGGCAAGAAGTTGTATTTCTTTGTCATCCCTAGCACTAATGGCTATCCCAGCCACGTGAAGGCAGGTGGGTGATGTTGAGGCCATTGAGAACTTTTGTGACTGACGTGATGGAACCAAGTCATGCAGGACGTGTTGTAGCAAGGTGACATGCTCTACAGAACTTGACATGTTAGTTTAAACATGTCCATGCAGGGCAGGAGAAAAAATTATGTTTAGTGACGAAACACATAAATTTACTACAATTTTGAAACTTGCATTTGTGGCCAAACAAAGCGATAACTCTTTTGAAAGCATCAAGGTTTTTGGTGAACTGTTTGCATAGTTGCCAAATAACTGGCATTGGAGGGTAAAATAAATAATTTTACGAAGTTTGTAGTTTTTTGTTTTTAGACGAAAGAAATAATGTAATATAATTACAATAAAATCACTGGTTGATAGCACCCTTACAGCCTGAAAATGTGGGCAATGCCCACTTTCTGAGTGGGTTGGTGCACCACAACGACATTGCATACCTTTGTTGGTAGATGAAACATGATAAAATGAAAATTCACTGGAGGGAAATCAGGAGTAAATATATTTGGCTGATATTGATCCAAACCTTCCATTTATCTATTTTTGTTCTGCCTATTGTGCAACTGATGGTGTAGTGTTTGAGAAAGCTGCAGGGTTAGGAAGCATTTATGTGTGCTATTTTGAGCCTCCAATACATTATGAAAACACAAAGGTCCCTGTTGGGTCACGTTAAAGGAGTTGCACGTATATGTAACTCAGACAGGTTTACTGCCTGCAAGAAGCAACGGCGGCAACTGGATGACACCAGCTTTTTAAAACAAGCATTTGCAATGCAACGGGTCTCGCGTTTGCTCATGTTAGAGCTGATCGCGTTGTAAACTCCTAACCCGACTTTTCATCTATCGGCAAAAGTGCTTTTATGTACGTAACCCGAAAAAGTGAAATTAACTGTGTAAAGCGCTCGACTTCTGCCAAGCGAAATCGCACTAGGAAAATAGAGTAAAAAGTAGTCCACGATCCGACAGAAAACAGCGAGCCTCGCATGTTTTCTGTACTTGGTCGCTGCGCTCGAGGAGGGCTAACCACTGGAAAAGGCATGACGTGTGCATGCCTTCCACTAATGAAAGCAAGCAGATTTTACTAGGCAAGCCCACGAACCAATGAAACACACTGACGTGATGTCGACAGGGCTCCAAGCCTTTTTCTAAAAACTAAAGCGTCTCGCTGCAATACGCATGCGCGAGCGCATGCAACGCAGGCTCGACCCTAATAAAAATGTGCATGGGTGAATGTGTATTAAAAAACAATGCTCGTGCATACCTTTGGCATTTGTGGTGTTAAATAAATTACTTTGACTATTCTTTCATTCTTCAAATACTAATCACTCAGTTAACTTGGTGCAAAAGATGTGGGAAGAGTGCTTGAAAGTTTGGTGCACAAGAGGAAGCGGTTATTAACATTCAAGTCCCTTTTCACTGTTAAGAAAATAATTCATTTATGTCAGTAAAAGAGAGTATAAAGGTGCAAAAGCCAACATTGCCTACGCCAAAGCAGGTAACATCGCACAATTACAGCCTAATTACTTCATATGAAACCAAATAGTCTAAAACCAAGGCCTAAATCATTTCTTAAATTACCACTTCCCGCTCTGACTCGAAGAGATGGTTCAGTATATTCAGAGACTCATTATCTAGGCCCCACCCACTCATGCACTTTGTGTTTTTTTGGGATGCTCATAGGAAGAAAATAACAGATGAACCCTGCAAACATCTCCAGTGACAAAGCCATAGAACAAATCTCTCTCTGAAACAGACTCATTACTTCAGGCTTGGATTACGAGACTGAACAGATAGGCATGTTTACCGCGGCCTAGATTTACAAGAATTGATAGCGGGTAAAATACTGAGGAAAAGCAGTGGGACAGAAATGGAAGTGGTGGTTTTTGTCAATCTTAAGGTTAAAGAACTGGAGCTCCCGACCTACCTCCGGGGCCCAGACACACCCTTACACCTCTCTATGAAAAGTGGGGAAACCCTATGTATAAACAGGTTAACTGACTTAAAGGCTGATTTATGCATCAAGTACCACAAACATATATCATGAGCAAACAAAATATATACTTCCCTACAGACGTGCTGAGGAGGCAGTAAGGCAGACAGTCATTGTGTGAGGGTATTTTATGAATAAACCCCCGTTTTAGGACAAAATACTGTGATCTATTTCAAAAATCTTTTACTGATAATGCAATCTCTATGTTTAGGAAAAGTCACATCAATCATGCTATAGCATGCCTTTGAGCTTGTTTAAGATGCTCACAATGTATGCCTTTATGCTACGTAATCAATAGCTGCATTAATACTATCACACTGAAAAGTGGTCAGTTGTTGTTTCACAGCTTTCTGTTCTTTTGTTAGATGTGCCTGCAAAATGGCTGATAGCAAGCACAATGCTAGTAGAACACCGAATGACAGTGACAAGAACTGCCACACAACTAGGTAATGCTAAGAGACGACGAATTAGTGCTCACGTCATTTCCAAACCGGTGAAGCTTGGATAGCGTGCCAATGTGCACGCGGCTCTAGAAGGCTGAGTGCCAGACCAGCCCGGCTCCAAAGAGTTCGGCATCAGCAACTGCCCACAGTGCAGACAAAAAGTTTTTTCTGAAATGTAAACATTTTATTCACACATTGAATTGGACACGTTTTTAAAACGTGGCTTGACAAAACATAAACCCCGTTTGAAAACAATTTGTATCTATAAATTTTGCATATTCTCATATTCCCAGAGATGTGGAAAGAGACAGGCAGTCAGGTGCCAGTTCAGGCAGAACACTACTGCACCTGGAGTCAGCAGCAAGCCATCGCCTCCCATCACTAGTTCTAGAAACCGTTTATTTAGCATTAAAGTGCATACAAGGTACAGAAGGATGGCACTACTCAAACTGCAAAACAGTTCACTTTATAGAAACAATACCAGTTGGCCAGTTTCCGAACTGGGGGGGAGTGCTGACGTTTGTAAATATAGCCGGTCATTAGCCCTTGAAGCCCCTTGACTATCACCTGCATTATTCACGTCCAATGGGGTAACAAGGATTTTGTAGTGGACTAAAGACGTACAAAGGTCAAAGGACCGAGTGTATCAAAGGGTTTTACCCATTCTGTGTCTGTGGGAAAATGTTTTTACACGTCTGGCCCTATATGTGCATTCATTTGCAGGTTTACTATTTTATAGGGAAGGGTGAACCTAAAAGGGGAATAGAACACATCCGCCATGGTACCAGATGCAGGTTACAAGCGAGAGATAGCACATTTTGAGAGCAAATAAAGAAGCAAAAAATAGTTTTCTTCACTCAAATCAAGTTTGTCAGAAGTCTGTGTGAATGTCAATTCAAAGGTGAAATACCGATTAACACACAGTACGTGGGTGGCAGAATATTACAAATATACTTACGCCCTGTGAAAAGGGAAGCATCCTAAAAACCACATATAAAAACATGGCAAAATGTGTGTCTGAAGACAACTAGTCCTATAGAGGGGCCGCCCGGCTTGAAGCCTTTTCGTTATTTTTTTAGAAAGACTCAGATTGACCTGATCACCCGCGGGGTAGACTTCAAGATTATGGGGGCGGTTTGCAATTTGTTTCACTGGGTAAGGGATGTCATTACTGCACCGATACCAGCATCTGGGCATTTTCCCTGATAAATATCGTCAAGTGTGATGTACCAAAATATATCAGGAAATGTGTTTCATTAATCGCAAAACTTACAATTCCAATATGTGCATTTATGGGAGTTATTCAGGTTATCCAACATGGCTGAGCATATTAAGTGATGTAATGCTTCTGTGATTTAAAATGCTGAGATCTGAAGAAAGATCCCCATGCAGATCATAAGCCTAAAAATACTAATAAAGGCATTTAGGGAACATTGTGCCCAAGACTCGGGGGATTTCAACCTGTACTATCGCTTTCAAATACTGGAGCAATGCAACAGTTATTGCTTTTGTCATATAGCAATATTTTCTACACATTTGAAAATCCAATATTGCTTACAAAATTAATAAAGATTTCCATGATAAAATGTAAGGAAGTTATGGTTTAGGAACTGTTATTTATATGACAAAAGTGAATACAGAAACATCACAAACACATGATGGAACGCTCAGTTGAGTGCATGCATGAATGCCGAAATACCTCTTCTGCTTTACCCCAACCCAGAGACATAGGTGGAGTCTCTGGGTTGGGGCAAGACTATATAGAATGAACATTCCCAGCAATAGCAAACTTGGTCATGGAACCGTGAAAGGCACAGAATCTACACTATCTGACATGACGTAGGAGACTATAACCTGACTAGACAGATAACACTTGAAGCTGAAGCTTCGATTTGTGCATCACATACCTTAAATGGGTCAACCATAAAACTGTTCTTCCATTTCAGTTTCATCACTACAATATTTTTTGTGTTTTTTCTGTCACAGCTGAGCCAACAGGTCATAGATCTCATTTCACACCATTCTCAAAACCCATGTCCTTCAGCATTCCTAGGGGATCCTAACTATCACAACACTTCCTGAGCATCTACATGCCACCTTTAAAATAGGCAATCTTGCTACACCGACTGCAATTCTAAATATAAGTGAAAGATACTCAGATACATAGGTAGATGGGTAATGAGAAGTTACAATGATACAAAATCTTGGAGTGTTTGAGAGACAACCACTTTTGGATAAAGAATAATGTGCCTTTAAAGGGCCTACACCTGAATTTTTGATTCTGGACCTGAATCCTAGACACTAATAACACAGTCCCATTTTAGGGAGTCAGGAACTGAGGGCCATGTATAATCCATAGCACAACACAAAATTTTAGTTAGATACCTTTGTTTTGAGCATCTGATCCCAGATGTTATATATATATGTGTTATATTATGCACAAACTTTAACTTGTTGCTGTGAAGGGACTACCCTTCTTCAGACAAACACTAACCATAGTTTTTATTCTTTCTGAGAGGGGGCGCACACCAAGGCATAGCACCCCCCCAGGGCAGGTGCGGGCCGGATCGGACCGGTCCGAGGCTGCGGCCAAACAGTGGATGCCACGAAAAGTTTTGAAAATTGTGCTCACCACCGCGGTGTGAGCTGATTGGCAGATGGGGGCGTGGTGGGGGCTCCTAGGGAGGTCGGCAGGGGCAGCCAGACAAGGGTTAAAAGGGACAGCAAGTCCCGTGTAAGGTCATCTTGTGCTCTTGACCCTGGCTGCCTCTGACGATCGTCGACGTGCACACCTCCAGAGGACTGGAGGAATTCTTTGGAGGAATTCTTCACCAGCCTAGGCTTGTTCCTGCTTCGCCCCGGTGCTGCCTTGACCCCTGCTGCCCTCGGCCTTGTCTTCACCTCTCTCTGGCCTGTGGGGGGATGGCAGCTGGTAGGAAAACCCCAGCCAATTGATTTAAGGTCTGCCCTTGACCTTCGTGACCGGCCCCTTGATGCCTTGCCATCATTGTTGGGGCTTTGTACCAGGAGAGGCATCACAGGCAGGGTAAGGAGTGGTGGTGGTCGTGTCTGTGTTACGGGGTGGGCAGGGGTTTTCTCTCTGCTGTGTTACGGGCGGTGGCTTCCTTGGGGGCAGCAGGATCAAGAAGGCATTTTCAATAATTTTGTTGTGACTTATGTAATTTTTGCAATGTGCTATTTTTCCTGTATACTGTTAGGCTAGTAGTTGGCAGTATTGGTTCATTAGTAACAACCCAGCTATATATATGTCCAGGATGACTTCTTGTTCCTGGGACCAAGCGGCTCAGATAGGTGTGCTAAGTCTTTACTGCATTCAAGCCCCTGATGGATGATTTTGGCATCCCTTTAGCTCAAGAAAAAACAACAGGACCAGCCACATCCTTGGTATTTCTGGGAATCGAAATCGATTCAGTGAAGGGGGAGGGTAGATTGCCCCTGGATAAAGTCATTGCTCTCCGGGCATCCTTAGAAGCCTGCCTAGTGGCCAAGAAAGTCACCCTGCGACAGTTGCAGGTATTGGTAGGTCAACTTAATTTTGCCCTGCGGATCATTCCAATGGGACGCCCTTTCTCATGCTCTATTGCTCAGTCTATGTCTTGGTTGAGGGAAAAACATCATAGGACAACTTTGTCCTGTTGAATTAAGGATTTGCTTGGCATTCCTCCAGGACTTCAACGGGGCAGTGGTGTGGCCAGCACCTCTGTGGTCCAATCAGGAACTAGGTTTATTTACCGACTCAGCAGATAGTAGTGGTTTTGGGGCCATTTTGGGTACCAAGTGGTGCACCCAGGCCTGGCCTCAGTCTTGGCAGACATCCGGGTTGGTTAAGAACATCACTTTCCGTGAGTTATTCCCTATAGTTGTGGCACTAAACATATGGGTTGATCAACTTCGCAATCAATCTGTGGTTTTTTTGGTCTGAAAACATGGCAGTGGTCCAAAGTATTAATTTTCAACATGATAAGTGCAGAAGGGTGTTAAGACTGTTGAAAGAGATGGTGTTGATCTGTTTGAAGAATAACATTCTTTTTCAGGCAAAACATGTACCAGGTATTTTTAATAATGCATCTGATGCATTGTCTCGTTTCAAGTTACAGAAATTTCAGCAATTCCACCCAGGGGCTGAGTTGGAGCCCACATATTTCCCGGGACAGCTGTGCAATCTTGGAACTCACCCTTGGCGGATCTAATGGTTGCCAACCTTGCACCAAAAACAAGAAGGGCATTTAAGAATGCATTCCATAGTTTCATAAATCACACATCTAGCAACCCCCTAGTGCAGCCTGGCTCCTTGAGTAGTTGGTTGGGTTTTCTTGAGCTTTTGTGAAGTCACGGTAAATCTGCCGCGAGTGCCAGGTGCCACATCTCAGCCATAGCCTTTTTTACCAAATTGGAGGGGGGCATATCATTCTCATTCTTTCCTTATCAGACAGGCACTCATGGGATGGGAAAGGTTGGAAGGGTCTATTCCGGACCAGCGGTACACCATTGACGTGGACAGGCTGGAAAAGATCTTGGGGGTCCTGGCTGAGATCTGTGACTCTAATCTCGAGGCCACCCTATTCTCAGCAGCCTTCGTGCTAGCCTTTTATGGAGCTTTTTGAGTCTCAGAACTTGTGGCCAGGTCTAAGCCAGGACATTCACGGTGTGATTTTGGTGACTTATGTTCTCTGGAAAGGGGGGGATTTGGTAATTACTATACCACGGTCCAAGACAGACCAGTTGGGGAGGGGTGAACAGTTAGTACTAGGGAGGGCCGGTGACTTCCGTGTTTGCCCAGTACGTGCAGTTCACAGGTAACTGCAGATTCGTCCCCAGGTTTTTTTCCACCACCTTATTGGTTCATGCATCTAGTGTCCCCCTCACTAGGTATCAGTTTTCCCAAGTATTGAGCAAAGCCTTGCTAGCGGCTGGCATCCGGGGCAAATTGAGTTCCCATTCATTTAGGATAGGAGCGGCAACATCAGCTGTGAGGGCAGGGCTCAATGTTGAGGCAGTCAAGGGGATTGGGAGATGGAAGTCAGATTGCTATAAGTGCTATGTATGCCTTCATATGATCTAGGAATAAGTGTTGGCTCACGCCAATGATGACAGGTGTAACAGATTGTTCTTTTTGTTCCTAGCACCTCTCAGTCTTCCATTGCACTCATGACTCCAGCCAGTGTTTGGGTTATTGGACATTCCTTTGTGCGTCGGGCGTGGCCGATCTTCAACCTGTGGGTGGAAAAGTAAACCTTGTAGAATTACGCCAGAGCCGTAGTTTATGCAACAAACCATGCACCAGCTTATCCCTGATTGTATGTTATGTTTCATTGGTTTAGAACTATTTTTTTAGGTCCGGCCTAGAGACAGATTTAGCATTGTTTTAGCCACATGTTTTGGAAAGGAAACCATAACAGAAATGCATCTATAAATAGAGGGGCTATCATTCATCTTTCTTCATCCATTAGGCTGTTCAAATACGAATTGCATGTTGTGGAGCCCACCACAACTTACAGCATGTCCACGTAAGACTTTGGCTCTCTTCAGCTGAAGTGGTGGCATTTTGTTCTTGCATTTGTATACATCCATCTAAAATGTAGTCCACTTCAGTGGCAGTGTCTGTAGGACAATTTCTGATTTAATTAGATTTTAAATGTATTTTTTCTTGCGATTATTCATTTTTTTACTTACTTTTTTTGCAAATATGCATGCCGCCCCTTTAGACAGCCACATTTTCACTTTTTACTACTTTTAAACTTTTAATGTTTATTATATATGTTTGTAAAATAAGTCAATTAAACTAAAAAAAAATCAGTTATGCCAAGGTCAGACCTATTGGCTCTGCCAATGCTCATTTATCTTTTATCATTGCTATGTTATTTTGTTTGTTTATTAATATTTGTAGATTTGTTTGTTAATGACTCTTAAATGTGATCTTTTATGGTATTGTTTTGTAATGCAACAGCTTTTAAACTAAACAATACATTGTTAACACACTAAAACTGCACAAGCAAAATACAATTACAGTAACTATTATTACTATTCCTATATCATGAAGCGCCCATGCAGATGTTGAACATGCCCCTAGCCTATCCTAGTCAATTGTGTGCATTTATATATGAGCTGTCAGGAAGGCTCTCAAATGCCATTTGATATTTCTGTACTGAAGAGTGGTGACTATGACTCCACACACTTTTACAGTCTATTGTACTAACATTTAGCATGCACATTGCTATAAGATACACATACGCTTTTTATTTGCAGGCTCAAGTGTCTGTGAAAAATTGGGTTGGTGGTTGAGTGGGGGTGTTAATCCTGCTCAAACCACATCACAATCCTTGTCAGGATGAACCACAAAAGTCAATAAATTAACCTGTGTTTAACCCTCTGGCAGCTTAGCACAAAAACAGTCAGTCTAAACCTGAAGACAATGTGTTAAGTATTTATGCAACACACAAACAGAAGTCAAGTAAAAACACATCACAAAAAAATCCCACACCAGTTTAGAAAAATAGAGTACATTTTAATTGATTATTTGACACCACAGAGACAAAAAT
Organism: Pleurodeles waltl; assembly: GCF_031143425.1. Classification (NCBI taxonomy): domain Eukaryota; kingdom Metazoa; phylum Chordata; class Amphibia; order Caudata; family Salamandridae; genus Pleurodeles; species Pleurodeles waltl. The sequence goes on from NC_090437.1 coordinate 1,264,400,745, forward strand.
CCAAACAGTAGAACTGGAGTTATGCATTTTTAAACTTTAAGGTTAAATTATAGTGCCTATAAGATCAAAGTGCCAATCACACACATTTAGTTGTGAGAGACTGGGTCAAAGTCTAAAAGTCTAGCTGACTGTGATGGTGCTTATCCCGGATACACTTAGCTCCATACTTAGAAGAACTTTTGTTTGGAAAAATATCTGAGAAATTGAAGAACAGCAAGGCAAGGCTGCAGACGATGTCCGAGGAGGAGCTGTTACTGTCAGGAAACCCCTGGACGAAGTTACAGTGAAGATTTCTACATTCTTTTTTGGAAGCTGAAAATCTTCGGTGGTCGAAGCTGCAAGCTGTAGCCAATGAGGCCTCCATGAGGCTGGATACATCTTCTGTGGAGGACCACTGAACAGAATTTGCTGCTGCAGAGCAGAACGTAGCAGGAGCAGCAGCAAAGTCAGGCTGATCGGCAATGTACCTTGGGGGTATCAACGAGCAGGGATTTCCCATCTGCCCTCAGGTCTCAGAGCAATTTGTAGCCACACAATTTTAATTCCAGCTATCTGAACACATTAAGCCCTACTTCCAATGGTCCGGGACTGGAAAGGCACCATTCGGAGGATTAGAACTCACTCAGGCTGGGTCCAGGTACAGGTTCAAGATGGTTGAAGCCTTTTCTGTCTCTGAGACTTTGATCAGGAGCCACTCAACTAACCCTTGAAGACACTCTGGTAATCCTGGGATCAAGCAGTGGAACAGGGCTCAAGTACTAGGACAGGACTCTGAGGGTTCAAGACACACCTTCAGGCAGACAAGCAGTCCTTCCAGATGCATTAAAGCAGTCTTCTGAAGTATACAGATGGCAGGCCTCTGTGAGTCCTTCCACAGGTCCATAAAGTGGACAGAAAATAGGGCCTGAAGGTCCTGTTTTTATACCTAGTGCCCTCTCTGAAGTAGGAGATTTCTCTTTGATATTTTTGGAATTTCCTGCCTCCACTGCCAAGGTTCCAATCTGTCTGCAGGCACAATGAGGTAGTGTGAAGTCCTTTGTGTGAAGGCATGGCACAGCCTTTTGATTTGCAAGTGGGACTCTGCCCAGCTCCGCTCCTCATCATGCCAGTGATGGCCCAACCAGGCACACCCAATCCCTCTATTGTGTAGCTGTCTAGGAAGAATATACAAAGTCCAACTGCCAATTACATCCAGCCATATGACCCAGGAACAGGCTGCAGGCACACAATAGCTAGGTGGCATTTTTTAGAATTGTGGCTTAAAATCTGACTTTACCATTAAAGAGAATTTTAATCAACAGTGCTTTTGAGACCATTCTCAATCAACCATTATCACTTTCTAAATGTAATAAGCTATAGTAATAGGCCAATGATATCGTATGGTAGAAGTAGGCCTTGCAGTAGTGAAAAAAACAAATTTAGGAGTTATTTATCTACCAGGACAAATGTAAAAATACGTGTCCTACTTTTTGAAGACATTGCACTCTGCCCTATGGGCCATTTAAGGACTACTCTAGGGATGATTTGTAGGTACTAAAAAGGGAAGTTTAGGCCTGCCAAAAGGTTTATTCTGCCACGTCGAATTGGCAGTTCAAAACCGCACACACAGGCTGCAATGGCAGGCCTGAGTCATTCTTTTTAGGGCTACTTAAGTGGGGGGCACAAAATACTATTGTTGACTTCTCTGCATTCATGGCGGAAAAATCTGTAATAGTAATACCATTTGTACCAGGAATCTTTTGTAATTTCCTCTTGGGTGTAAATGGCAGCATTTTGAGCTGCAAACCTCTGACTGCAGCAGGAAAAATCCTTTGTGATTGGGCTCCTTTTATTCTACAAGTTTAGATTTTAGCTGATCAAATGTGATTTATGTCCAACTTCAGGTATAATATTTTCAACTTACTCAGGCCACGTATGTTGAATGAATTACCAATTTCTACTTAAGTTCAACCTAGGGTAGTGTACAACATATGATAAGCTTCCCTCTCTTGTGACATTGCCGTAGAGCCTGCTGACCATCACCACCACTAAATTATAGCTTGTAAGAGTTTACACAAATCAAGTCTTTATGCAGCTTGGGTTGTGTTTCTTTGTGCTATGGGCTGTACAAGGTGAAAATATTTTGATTCAATTCAAATGTATAACTCCACTTCACTATTCTGCATGCCTTGTTACATTGCTCATGATATCCTGCAGCTCATACAGTGTGCACACGCACTTGCCAGACTTACATAAATGTTGGCGTCTTCTGTGGTATGTTCCCAGTTTCCACTGTTACAATTGACTGAAATTCATTTTCTTTACTCTATCTATCTCATGTTCACACATAAGAGACAGTAGTTGTGATGCTGGCTCCTATCTCATGTTCACACGTAAGAGGAAGCAGTTGTGATGCTGGCTCATGTGTTGGGAGCTGTAGTCTGAATCATTACATGGGAGGACTAGCCTAAAATATTTCCTTTTACAGTAAATGCCAAGAAAGGCCTCATGGTTGTACCTTTGCAACCATGAAGGTGTTCTGAATTATAGTATCCTGAATGCAAAGTCCTTAGATGTAGTCAAAATTCGTAGTGTTCAACATTTCACCCTGAAACATTCTGCAACACTTAGCGCATTTTATATAAGTGCTCCATCCTAGAAGGCTTGTGAGACTTAACTTGGAATTCCCTTGGAAAGGTTCCATAATAATATTCTTACTCTTCCTCTTCCTCTTCTTCTTGTTTTTCTTCTTCTTCTTCTTCTGATTATTATTACTAATATTTATTGTGAGCGCACTGCAACCAGGAATTTATTTTTCATAAATGACCTATCATTTGGATCTAATTAAAAATAATCCTCTAGCAGTGTGTTAGAGACGGCAAAACAGATGCTAAATTATAAATAAGGTCAACTTAATCTTTATGGAACTTTATCTGTTTATTTTGTTATGTCCCACTTAAATGATTGGCAAACATGGAGTAACAATTAAATTACCTTGACATATTGTAGTGTGAATTGCTAAGAAATGTAATTTTGTTTAACACCTGACATCAAATATGAATTCTCGAACATGTCTGCAACCTACTTTCAAACTTAAGTGTTGTTAGTTAGCTAATGACATTGTAATACTTTTCAGTGGGTCAGTGTTGATGGTTGATGATAGTTTAACCTCTGACCTCAACAAATACATGTAAGGAAATGCCTCTTCTTATGTGTTCACCCCCACATTTTTGGATTTATGCTGCTGATTTTTCGACTTTGAGAGTGCACTGGGGCCTGCTAACCAGACCCCAGTACCGGTGTTCTAACCCCTTTCAAAATGTCTGTTGCATTGGCTATCCCCAGTTAGCAAGTACTGACTTACTTATAAGTCCCTAGTATATGGTACCCAGAGTACCAAAGGCATGTAAGGAAGAGTGTCCACCCAGAGCTGCAGCACTGATTGTACCACCCTGTGTGTGTCAAAGCACAAAATGGCTCCCAGCCTGCCACTGCAGACTGGAAGGGATGGGGTTACATTGCCAGTTCAACTCTGCCATTCAAACCAATGGCAAAGCCACACCTTCCCTTAACATTATATGTAAGTCTCCCCTAAGAACGGTCTAGAAAGCTTAGTGACAGGAAGCTGTATATTATTAAGTAGGACAAATTTTTTAAAATATATCTTAACAGCACCACCTCCAAATTGTCTTATTGCTGTGGAAAAGTTAGTTGCTTCATTGGCTAGTACAGGGTTACCGGCTGGCACTCCAACTTCTTAATGGGATTACCTAACTGGGTACTGTAAGGTAAAAAATTAATAGTGGCATTAAACCATACCTAATGCCCAGATCGAGCTTAATTTCACTATTAAGGTAATGCAACCTTTAGAAAATTGCCATATTGTGACCAAGCTTGTCCAGTAACCTCACATGGGCACTGGCCAACAGCTAGTTTTCTGCCCACCTGCGGAGTTGTGTGAATGACTCCCAGGTGTAAGAACAATAGTAGGGTGTTGCAGGGCGAGGTGTTACCTCCCCTTCTCAGTAAGCCACTCAAAGTGTTAGCCCAAAAGGTAAGCTTCAAAGGGGAAGCCACCTTTTGTGGGCAGATGGGGATCACACTGCTGAGGGGTTGCCCTTTGTTCAGGTGGATGGGCTGGCGAAAGGGACAGAGAGGGGGAAATCAGTGCCCAAACTGCTTTTCTGTGGGCTTGTAGCCCACAGTTAACCATACCTCTAAGGTTGGCTGCCAAGCTCCTAACAGCTGAGGAAGGGTGCTAACATCTTGGGAGTGGGCAGAATAGTGCACTCTGGGATTGTTAGGTGCCACAAACCACCCAAAAGTCATCACCAGAAGTGAGAGGATTGGGTAGCCTGTTGACTAGTGACTGTGTGCCCCCTCAGGGCACTTTTCCTGGAATACATATGGCACCCCTGCCATCCTGACCCTCAGATCATGTCAGAACTGGAACAGGGACCAAGGCATGACTGTCCTGCTAGCCCCTGGACTGCACAAAACGAGGCTGCACCATCTGCTGGACTGCACCTTCTGCATCTTGGGCTAGCAAACCTGGCTCCTTGTGTGGGAAACAAATTGTGCTACAGAACAAAGAAGTGATTCCAAGGATCAGTTGGCTGATCCCCTAGAAACCAGCTCCAGGGACAAAAGACCTACAGAAGCCCAAACTTGGAAGCTGGTAGCCACATTTCAAAATTTGCAGCTGACTGCCTCTGGCCACCGCAAGAGACTAGTCCTCGATGGCCAACGTTGCACCCAAGTCAGGCAGACCAGAGAGCTTGATCAAAGTCTGGATGGGCCACCCAAGAGGGACACTAGCCTCCACTAAAGGATTTTGCTCCAGCCATTGTGCACGCAGACCAGCCCTGCAGCAGCTGGCCTTCTAATGTCTTGAACAGCACTTTGTGGTATGCCAACTTCTGTGGCCAACGTCACCTCACATAACCTATGGACCAAGAAATCACTACAAAGGTAGCCCTGTTGACTGAACAGCAACCCGATTATCTTAGAGCATCATTCATCCTGCATCCCCAGCATCAGGCCACTGCATTGAAGTCCATGGCGGTTGTGCTGTAAAGTTTGAAACTGGATTGGAAAATACTCTCAGGTAACTGCCTGATCTACCTCATTTGACCTCCAGACCTTCATCATGTCAGATTTGGTCACCTAAACCTTGCTGGAGTAGCCAAACTAACTTTTACAATTTTTTTTTAAAAATCCAAACTTTTTGTTGCCCAATGCTTGTTGGCGGTTAAAATTAAAAGTGGCAAAACCTTTAAAAATTCCTATCTTTGGAACCCTCTGATGGATTTTGCTCATCTTGGACTCTTAAAACTCATAAAAAATATAATCTATGTTTATAAGTTGGTGTTGGGTTTCTTTTGTGTTGTATGGCTTTCTTATTTCATTGTTTGGTACTGTTAAATGCTTTACACTAAGTTCCTTTGTGCAAGTATTGCTACTCAAAAGCCACAGCCAGCCAGACTTGATTTTAAGGTTGTTCAAATGAGTCTGACTGGACCCAAGACAGTTTTTGTGAATGTATTCCATGGTCAGGCTTACCATATATTACATCCAAATCATCACAGTACTATTTTGATAAATTGTATATATTCTCAGACGTCATTTTTTCTAGCATGAGGTATCATTGGAATGGTAATGCTGTTTTTTTCACATTAAGGTTCCAGACTAGGTCTGTGGAAATTGTATTCGACATTTGACCTCCTACTGTACTATTCTGACACTTAGCCAACAATCACATTGTAATACCAAAAGTACTATGTTACTAGTCATGATACTGTATGTTCAGGATGGGAGGTTAGCTGATTATCCATCTGTGAATTTCTGGCAGGTTAAAAAACAGAAAGATTAAAAACATAAATTCAGTTATACATTAGAGTTTACAACTAAAGTTGCCTATGGTCATTGACTTTAAGTCTTAAAATGCAAAGGAAATGTATGTGTAATGTTATGTTATGTTATGTTACGTTATGTTTTGTTATGTTATGCTATGTTATGTAGAGATCTTGAGCTCTGCTATTTTGTGTGGAGTTCCCTGACATCTGTCTAAGGTGGAGAATTTCCATAAAACTGTTCAGTAATCACTTATAAATAAATATCACTATATGTAAGAAGCAAATGGCAAGGAAACATGCATGACCACTTTATAACTTTATAAATACCAGTGTGGGTATTAAAATCTCTCGATATGAGTTGGTAACTAGTTTTTAGCGGACTGTGTTAGTGTCAAAGCGGTACTAATATGTCTGTCTTTCTATATCAACCAAACTACGTGTACTGAGGTATGGCACAATACATATAACAACATGTAATATACTGATTATTTACTGGCAATCTTTATTACTCCAATTGTTATTCTTTGTCCCAGTACTTAACATTTGACGTGTTTCAGCCTCCTCCCAAACATCACATTTTCTAGAAACAAATTGAAAAACTGGCCTCCTTCCACTTATTCTCCTGCCTTTCCCTCATGGGCACCTCCTCATCTTAAGAGACTAAAAAGAAGGCAGAGACCAGTAGATCTACTTGTAATACACAAGCACCAAGTATCGAGGATCATGGGAGGGAACGGATGGGACAGAAATGCTGAGATGCTAAAGAATCATCAGAGCAATGAAGATTGCAGGTAAGTCATCCACTCATTTCCTACACAATCCTTCTTCAACCCATGACTTACTATTTGAGGATGTACCAAAGCAGTAATATCACAACTCATTCACTATCAAATAATCAGCTTTCCATAAATTGAATTACCAACTGTAATGTTGTCAGAGACACAAGAGTTGCTGAACCCAAAATAACTGAGTACTCACTGCATACCCTGGACCATTAAGATACAAACAAGCACACTTGTACAGAAGGCACACCCTATCCTGAGCTGAACCACACCAGTCCTACAATCTAAAATGAGATCCAGAAATAAACAGAAATTCCACATGGGTCCAGACAACTATTTCAGGAAAGATTCTAAGTAGAATACTCCAAAACCTAGTAAAAGGCTCTTAAGGAAACAATAGGCAAACAAAATCATAGTCAAAACAGTCAGAGTCATCATAAACATGAGTCCAACATTAAACAATGAGCAGGCACCACTGGTCAAGGAGCCAAGGGAATTATCTTATAGCCCAGCAGGGGATCTTTACTGGCAAGCTGGAACTAGGACGGAGCTACACTGGTCCAAATTCTTCAATTGCTCTGCCAGGATATACTGAAGCCGGCAAGAAAAATTATTAGAGAAATAAATAGGTAAAGGCAAAAGGTGTGATCAGAACCAATCAACTCTCAATTGCAAACCTCAAAAACTAGAGGTGAAGAAAGCATAACTTTATAACCAAAATCTAACGGACAATCTCCAACTGTAGAATGAAAAAGCATGGTTCTAATCCTAAAGTACCTACTTACCAAGAGGCCAAGGAGATCAGGATCTGATACTCCACTACGAAGAGAAGCAAAGAGCCTACTAGAGGATCAGATTGTTTCAACTGATTTTTCTGGACGTACTCTCAAATTTCAACTTTAACATGGTCTAAAACATCACACTACCTACCTAACATGGAATGTGGGAAAAGCAAATAACAAAACTAAATATAGCACGCATCCTATGAAGAAATATAGCGACAAAGCTTAGTATAACACTTATACATGAACTGAACCCTGGACTTTCAGACTAAAAATCTGGTTAACAATACAACTTCAAGTCGCACAGAAAATACCAGTAGAGGCAAAAGCATCAAGATTCTAACCTCAATCTTGAAGCTCAGCAAGGAGTAAATTGGGAACCTGATAGACCAATGATCACACCACAAATTGCATATTCTACAGGTAGAACTAATGGAAACTAGAGTGAACTACATCTTCCATGTCCAGCACAGAAATGCCTAAGATGCTAAAACTGGCCTGGTTCTAACCTTAATCCCTTGCCCAGCAGGAGCATAGAACAGAAACTGCTAGGCCAAGGATTAATCTACCAGCTACAAAACAGTACTCTAATTTTCAGAAGCTCCGAGCGCTCAAAAGTAAGTCCATGCTGTGTGCTTGGTACTTATTTAAATTTTATTCTCATTCAATCAAATTGTCATTGCCTATGCCAACACGAGTTTCGTCAATGCTGCATCAGTCACAGACGACTTATTCAGGGCTAAAAATCTCGATCTCTTTGAATCCTTTGTTAGTACCACATTAAATACCTCAAAGGTGCAAGTCTTCTACTCTTGTCAATTTCAGGTATGTTACATGTGCGTCTTCATATGATGTGTATCATATTGTACCTGGGAGAGTGCTCCAAAGTCCACGTGGCGTCTTGCCCAAAGTAGTGTGGGATTGGTACAGTACACTAATTCCAACCTCAAGCCTAAATCCAGCAAAAGCATAAGGGAGAATCTGCTAGATTAAAGTTCAATTCCACACCTATAAAAGTAAACTAGCTCCAGCACCAGGTTTAAGCCCAAGCTCAGCAAAGGCATTAGAGGGAGCTGCTAAATGAATGGCTTATCCTCAGTTGGAGAATCTAAATGTAAGACAATTTCGACCTCACATCGAAACATTGCACCACATAATAAACAACCTGATAAACCAAGGATAAAATCATAAACTACAGAAGCTAAAAGCAAGCTAGTTCCACCCAAAACCCAAACCTAGATGTGGAATAAGAGGGAGGTGAGTATTAATCCAGAAACTGGGTAGATGAAAAGACGGACATTTATAACCTCAAAGCCTAACCCAGCCAGGGCATAAAAGGGAACTTGCTAAAGCCAGTATCAATCTAAAACTACAGAAGGTAAGCAAAAAGTACTTCCAACCTCCAGCCCAATCACAGAAAGCATGTAATCAGGAACTGATAAGTGAAGGATTAATCCATAATAGCAGATAAAAACAATCTTGTTCCAACCTCAAACACAAGCCTAGCAGGGGCATAAAAAGGAACCAGATAGATTGAGATTTAAACTATAATTCTAGCCTCATCAGGCAATGCTCAATGGAATAACATTAGCTATAACCCAGTTCTTCCTTTTCATTGTGTGTAAGAGAGCAAAATTTAACCTGCAGCAGGAGCACAAAGAGAGAACCCTAGTGCCAGAGGTTCCCAGTTTGCCTGAAAAAAATCAATGCATAAAACTTAAATTTCCATCAACCACATTTATTAGGAAGTAAATTTGACAACGGTCTATCTCCTCAAGCCCATGTGCTGTAGAGGGAATAAGAAGAAACATGGTTTTCCAAAAATTAATCCACAACTCTAGCCTTTACAGTGAAAGCCTATTACCTAACACTTCACGCTTCAACCCCAGTAAGAGAAAAAGTAATCTGAGACTTTACGCCCGACCCTGCCAAGTTTCCCAGGTCCATGAGTGATGTGACGCTCCAGTCCAGGGATTTTCTTTTAATTCTGGGTCTTCTAGTGTTGTTTATTACTATTATAAGACAGGAGTAAAAGTATCAGAATTGAAAAGAAATAACCTGGCCTGGAGAAGCACATGACACATGGACCTGGGGAAAAACTTGGAGCTATGTACGCCATAAGCCTCAAGGCTATTCGAAGGCCTAAGGGGATGCCAGAGTGATAAAATAATTGTCCAGAAACAGGAGTGACTATGACCCATTCACTTACTGCTAATTCCACGGAAAAATAAACATGGATAAAACCAACCTGAGTCTAAATACCAGACTTGGAGAGTACAATTCACTATCATAGAGTTATAATACACTTCCTCACTGAGAATGAAAACCAAGTTTCAATTAGACTGTATACACATTCCCTGAAAATGACAGAGTTCAAAAGGATTCCCACCATGAACCTAGCTGCCCAACATGGGGAAAAACAATTGACAATTCTTCTTACAGGGAAGAATCCTTAATGGGGAGAGATTCGCACTTCGCCTTGCAATTCTAAACTTGCAACAGTTTTATAGAAAAGTCAGAGTTAAATGCTCTAGGCAAATAGATATTGTCCAAATTTCCCAGAATATATGAAATACATGGATCTCTAATCAGCATAGATTATTAAAAATGTCATCTAGGACCCAACAATACATGTAAAAGACCTCTACTGCTATGCCTTTGCACCTGTTCATATGACAAGTGCATGACTCAGTACCAAACCCCTAGCTCAAGGTAAAAAGCTTTGGTGTTACACAGTCACTTTTCACAATATCAGATATTAAAGGGTGGATACAATAAGCGAGGATTTCAAGCAGGCATAGGACGGGGGAGACTTTAAAAACAGGCTGAAAGTCCAGGGCCTAGTTTATGAAATAAACAGGCAGTGCAGCAAGCCGTCTTGCTGTGCTGCACTGTGTGACAGGGAAGAGCAAAAATACACTACATTTCACATAATACAGCACATTCCTGCTTTTCCCAGCGCTGGCACACAATGTGCTGCCTATTGCCAATGTAGGCACTCTTACACCGTGCCTGCGTTGTAATCAGGATTGTTTTTGTTTACCTTCCTGCACACAAACAACCCCCTGAGGCATTTTCCTCTTTCTATGTGCACTGCAAAATGCAGCACACATAGAAAGAGGAAAGAGATACTTATGGTAAATCTGGGAATGCATCACAAAGTCCATGGGTGTTACACTGGAACATCCACACGCCACCCATGGAACTCCTCCCTAGAGTAGAGTAAGGTAACACTGTGATTCGCACTGCTTTGCATTACTCCAGATTTATCAAGCCACTCATGGCCATAAATGGTGGCCTTGCATGGCTTGATGAATCACATTTTAAGGTTTGCGTTGCTTTCAACCCTGTTGCGTGGTGCAAAAGTGATGCAACCATTTCATAAATATGGCCCTAAATCTTCAACTACTAGACCACAAGTGACTCTTTGCCTCAGAAATCCTTTCTGTTCCGACAACTGTTATGTGCTGTAGCTATACCACAAAAAAGCAGACCTACAAATATAAAAACTGCATAAATAGTCTCAGTAGTCTCAGTAATTAGCCAACTCATTAGAATACAACAATTCTGTGAGTACAAGGAATCAGGAAGAACAATACAGGTACTGCAGTAATTTAAATCATTAAATGACAATTGATTGTAAATATACAACAAATGTACCATGACTCAACTGCTTTCAATGTGGAACAGTCATGGATTAAGGCCTTAATCCAGAGACTTAGTGAACTTTGGAATTGCAGTAAATCAGGGAGGAGACATTAAAAGAACACTCCATGGCACTTCCTCATCCTCCATTAAAGGTGATATGGTGACTGAGTGCAGGTGTACACACCTCAAATAGTAAATTGTGGGACGAAGAAGGAATTATGAGGTACTTTAAATTCTGAGATCAATTTGTTGTTAAAAAGTATCCCAAGTCCTGCATCCAGCAGGTTGCAGCTTAAGCGAATAAGAACTACCCCAATGTTGCAAACTGCAGTTAGGATATACTATAAGGGATTGTTCTAAATAAATGTGAAGTCATTTGGATTTTCTGTCAGAGTGCTAAAGTGCACTTCAGAGGAAGTAATTTTTGTTTTCTGCTGTTTCTAGCTGCCCCTTTAATACAATAAAGCAGTATTAGGACAAAAATGCTTTATACAGAACACTGTAGAAAATACTTTTAAAACATACTGACCTTTTAATCTGAAGTTGTAAGTAACAACTAAAACAATCAGTCCTCTTTATTGTAAGGCAATGGCATTGATTCCTAAAAGTAAGTTAACATTTGTAATACATAGTACATAGTCCGTAGTACTTGTACTTACACGTATAACTATTACTGCACCTAGGTGCAAATATATAGCCCTAATAACAAAGGTAAATTTATATATGTAGTTTCACTCATGTAAATTTACTCTTGCATCTATGTGTAAATCTATCACCATTTCTGAGTGTAAATGTATACATAAGGGCAGTCTTACATGTCTCCATCCCCAGAAACCACAAGTTGGAGACATCTGGGGCTACATCATGATTGCCTTTACTGGTGGAAAGTTAAACACCTGTTTTATGCATCTGCAGGTCGTAAAGAGAATGACATATTTACTGTTCTGATAAGGCCATGGTATATAGTCGAGGGAAATATGCTAATGGCATGCAAAGTTAAATGTCACCTGTGTGCCATCCACCCGGCTGCAAGGCAAACCATGGCTTCAGGCCTCCATATGTAGCCTGACTGCTTCAGCTTTTACACCTGCTGCCAAAACCAGTCCAAAAAACATTTTTAAAGGAGTGAGCCTTACTTTTAAATATTATTTTATTCCCTCCCCCAAATAGTCTTTGTTGCCCACAAGGTAGGGTGCATTGTATTTAAAGTAGAACATATGAGAATTTTATGTTGGCATGTTCTTAAAGTGACTAAACCACAAAAGGGGTAACCAATCCTATGAGGAAAACCAAAGTGCAATTAAAATTACAGTTTTGCTAACTTTGGTTTGGGATAAGCTAGATAAATGATCCAACCATTATTGTTGATGTTTAATACAAATCCAAATCAAAGGTGAAGTTTGATTGTTGATACATATATAGGAAAAGTACCTTTTATAAAGTTACCCTTTTTCCTGCCTGACTATCCATTTGTCTAATGAGCCTTCAGCTGCTCTTTCAGTACTTCCCCCTGATGAGGTATGAAGACTGCTCCCAGAACTGAGACAGGAAGACCTGGGTGCAAGGTATGCGACTCATCTCAGCTCAGTATGAATTATCAGCGAGGGTTCAGCAATTTAATTAACTTGAAAGATACTATTGTGAGGCCTGACCTTTCTTAGTTAACTGTAAATTGAGACCTGAGGAAGAGGGCCTCTTTGATCCCAGGGCTAACTGTAGTCAACCTGGCACCAGCCCGGTGGGAGAGGACAATGTCAATCAATCAATCAATCAATCACACTATTTGTAAAGCCCACTACGTACCCATTAGGGTTTCAAGGCGCTGAGGGAGGGGGGGGTGCTGCTACTGGTCGAAGAGCCAGGTCTTAAGTAGTCTCCTGAAGGTGAGTAGGTCCTGGGTCTGTCGCAGGATGGTCGGGAGGGTGTTCTAGGTCTTAGCGGCGAGGTAGGAGAAGGATCTGCCACCGGAGGTCTTACGCTGAATGCGGGGGACGATGGCGAGGGCGAGATTGGCGAAGCGGAGTTGGCGGGTGGGGGCGTAGAAGTTGAGTCTGTTTTTCAGGTAGGCTGGTCCGACGTTGTGGAGTGCCTTGTGAGCGTGGGTGAGGAGCTTGAAGGTGATCCTCTTGTCCACGGGGAGCCAGTGGAGGTCTCTCAGGTGGTGGGAGATGTGGCAGCGGTGGGGTACGTCGAGGACCAGCCGGACGGAGGCGTTTTGGATGCGTTGGAGGCGTTGTATGTCTTTTGCTGGGATGCCTGTGTAGAGTGCGTTGCCGTAGTCTAGCCTACTGCTGACGAGGGCCTGGGTCACCGTTCTTCTGGTTTCCGTCGGGATCCATTTGTAGATTCTACGGAGCATGCAGAGAGTGTTGTAGCAGGAGGAGGAAACTGCGTTGACCTGCTTGGACATGGAGAGGGAGGAGTCGAGGATGAAACCTAGGTTGCGTGCGTGGTCGGCAGGTGTTGGCAGGGGACCCAGTGAGGTGGGCCACCAGGAGTCGTCCCAGGCGGAGGGGGTGCGTCCGAGGATGAGGACCTCCGTCTTGTCAGAGTTCAACTTCAGACGGCTGCTTCTCATCCACTCGGCGATGGACTTCATTACCTCGTGGAGTTTGGCTTTGGCGGTGCGCGGGTCTTTAGTGAGGGAGAGGATGAGCTGGGTGTCGTCGGCGTAAGAGAGAATGTTGAGGTTGTGCCGACAGGCCAGTTGTGCGAGGGGGGCCATGTAGATGTTGAACAGCGTCGGGCTCAGTGAGGATCCTTGAGGGACGCCGCAGATGATGTTGGTGGCTTCGGAGCGGAAGGGTGGGAGGTGGACTCTCTGGGTTCTGCCGGAGAGGAATGAGGAGATCCAGTTGAGGGCTTTTTCTTGTATTCCGGCTTCGTGGAGGCGTGTTTTCAGGGTGCGATGGCAGACCGTGTCGAAGGCAGTGGATCGGTCCAGGAGGATGAGGGCTGATGTTTTGCCGTTGTCCATTTGCTGCCTGATGTGGTGTGGTTGAGGAGGCGATGGCTGCTTATTTCCCTAGGAGGAGTCCTGGATGGGCCACAAGACTCCCCTAGGGGAAGAAGGGTTCTGCTGTGTTCGATTTCACACTTTCATAGTTCACTGTGCAATAGTTTCTGGTAAGGCAAACAGGATGTGTTGCAAAAATGGGTAGGTTTGACCTAGAGAACTTTTTTCTCATTGGTTAGGGGATAGTCGGGAGTCACACTCACCCACTGGCTACTGAATTTTACAAGAGGAGAAGACAAAACATGCTGTCTGTGACCTGTGTGAAGATCTGCAGGCCTTGTCCTGCTCCCACTTTTCATCCCGCACTGGGAAGTGGACTCCAAGAGTAGGATGGCTGACCTTCTGAGTTTCTGTAGGGATAATGCAACCTGGTGCATGCGTTTTCACTAGCTGAATTTAACCCTGATGATGGCCTCTTCTAGAATGAGGCCTGACTTCTACATGATGTACTGAGGTACTGGGAGTTTTTGAGGTAGCAAAGAGAAACTGTTCCAGAAAGACAGAGAAGTTGAGGTTTTAAAACTTTTGGACCTCCAGTCCCTCCAGAGCTTGCGGCAAAGATATATGTTTTCAAGAGGACCACACTATCTTCAGCCTCAGGCTTGCCTCATTGAAGGATTTTAAGCTCCAAAAAAGGCACAAAATCTGGAGGTAGAACTCATGATTGGGAAAATGGATTGAGAGGATTTCACAAGATTTAACATTTGACATTTTGCACTCAGAGCTTCTCCAGCCAAAATGACCAGCATCTGCAGAACCTCCTCCAATGTCTATCCGACTTCAAGAGCACTTTGGTGGATACAGCTTTCAACCTTGCCCCACTGCAGGATTTTGACTTCTATTTAAAAGACTAAGTTAGACAGTGAAATACCCCTCTTGCTTCCTCATGATTACAGATGGTCTGAAACACCACCCAAGTGCCGGTCACCTCATCAGTGACTTCCGATTGCCTTCTTACTTTTCCTTGGTGCTCCTTCCTTAAACACATAAAAAATTATAACTCTTGTTCCCGTTATTAGATTTTAGTAATTTTGATGTGATTATTCTTACTAACATGTTTGTTTTCGATTCATTCGAATGAGTTAATGAATTGTTATTGTGTTTTGACTTTTTTGCTTTGGTACTAATGAAAACTTTACACACTTTTCTTTAACTTATGTCTGTCTCCTCTGTGAAATAACTACAGAGGATAAGCTCAGGTTTATAATATTGAACTTTTGTGTTTGACCTAACAAGATTTTGGACATATTGCTTGGGGAGGAATCACTTCAAGGCAAATTAATAAGCTAGGTTTTTACACCTACCTTAATTCAATGCATGGTTTAGGCCACCAAACACAACCACAGATGATGATGAAGGTTTTCTACAGCTGGATACCCAGCCAGGAAGGTTGGGACATCAGGCTGCAGGGAAAAGTACAGTGATTCTACAAATATGAGACATGATTAAGTACTGGAACGCCTTTCAGCATGAACTCCCTGTGTAGCTGAGTGGTGGTGGTGGCTAATCTACAAACCATGGCTTGGAAAGCAGCAGAAGCATCTTCGCAAGGTAGTATAGGGCATTTTTTATATTCATTATTAACTCTATGAAAATTCACCAGCTTGACATTTTGTCTCCATATCACAAATGATCATTATTGTAGAAACAATGTACAACACAGGTAAGCTAACTTAATTAATCTGCAAACTTCTACACTGTTGGGACTGCACACAGTTTTGCAAAGGTCATTTGTGATATTTGTGTACATAAATAAACAAATAGCCTTTGCATTATAAAATGAAGCACACTTTATTGTCATTAATTATTGATTAATTGAATGCTAATTGAATGTGGAGTGATGAAAGTCAAAAGAGAAATTATGAAAGGTCACTGGTACTAAGTTGTCATAAATTATGCATGTATGTATATTCCTGGTGATATATATATCCTGTTGATGTAACAGTTTGTGAAATAATGAAGCATGTTGTAGCAATTCCATTATTTCTCTAAACTTTGAGTGAATTGTTTAAAAATGTTGTGGATAGTAAGGGGTTGGGGTATGTTTCTATTTCTCATACTTTTCAACATCAATTGTTTTCTGTATCAGTTAAAGAAGTTGCATTCAATACTTCACACAGGCTGGCAGATAAGTAATATGGTATAGGTTATCATGACATGGAATATCAGTGATTAAATGAATCAACAAAAGAACAAATTTCTACATCAGTGTCAAGGAGATCATGTTTGATTAAGCTGAGGAAAGTTGCAACTTGTCTATGCTTGTTAGAGTTCATTAGGTGATTTAAATATTGGAAGTTCTCCATTTTAAGCAATAGTTTCTATCTATCTATCTATCTATCTATCTATCTATCTATCTATCTATCTATCTATCTATCTATCTATCTATCTATCTATCTATCTACATATATTGATAAATATGGTATAACAGGGCCCCACATTGATTTTCAGTGTCTGCCTAGCAGACACTGAAAATCGCGACGGGTGCAACTGCACCCGTCGCACACCAGCAACTTCGCCGGCTCAATTCGGCAGTCAGCAGGATTTTGTATTATCATTCTGGCCATACTAAATATGACCTTCCTGCTCCTTTCAGATCAGCAGCTGCCACTTCAACAATGTATGAGGGCAGCCCCAATGTTAGCCTATGAAGGGAGCAGGCCTCACAGTAGTGTAAAAACGGATTTAGGAGTTTTACACTACCAGGACATATAAACTACCCAGGTACATATCCTGCCTTTTACCCACACAGCACCCTGCTCTAGGGGTTACCTAGGGCACACATTAGGGGTGACTTATATGTAGAAAAAGGGGAGTTTTAGGCTTGGCAAGTATTTTTAAATGCCAAGTCGAAGTGGCAATGAAACTGCGCACACAGCCTTTGCAATGGCAGGCCCGAGACAAGGTGAAGGGGCTACTGAAGTGGGTGGCACAACCAGTGCTGCAGGCCCACTAGTAGCATTTAATCTACAGGCCCTAGGCACATATAGTGCACTCTACTAGGGTCTTACAAGTAAATCAAAGAGCCAATCATGGATAAACCAATCAACAGTACAATTTACACAGAGAGCATATGCACTTTAGCACTGGTTAGCAGTGGTAAAATGCCCAGAGTTCAAAAGCCAACAACAACAGGTCAGAAAAAATAGGAGGAAGGAGGCAAAAAGTTTGGGTATGACTCTGTCAAAAAAGCCAGGTCCAACATGACCCCCAACCAGCCTAAAGCCAGGGGAGAACAATCACTATCCTGATGTACTTCCCTGTTTGAGACGATAGAACAAGGACCCAGGCCCACAACAGCAGGGGCATGCTCCAGTTCTTCGCCTTCCTGACTCCAATTGGATCCCTCTGTCCATACTTTCAGGGTCCACTAAGCCAACCCCTGGGGAACCTTTCTCCTTACCTGCGGATACCATCTGTGCAGCACCTAACCTTACTTTGCTCACAGATGTATTTAAGGAACAGGATAGTACCACCAGGATCAACACAGTGGTGTTGCCCACTATACCCCCGTGGTGTGACACTTGTCCCCTCCCCAGGGATAACTCTGTCCACCCGGACAGCAAACCACAGTGGTTACTGACAGCTGTCAGTGTTGAGAGCCAGGCCCCAGGCATCTCAAAGCCCTCCAACCACTGTGGCTGTGGAGAGTGGGGGGACGATAGCCCCAGGTGCTGGGCACCCTTTAAACACTCTCCCTTCCACCAGGTCGGGAATGACAGCTTGAACCTGGTCCTCCCCTCTGGGGCTCTGTACCCTCCCTCCTGGAGCGGTACCCCCAGAGTCCAACATGGTCAGGGTGCTTATAGAAGCCGCCCTGCACCACTCCTCCACCAGTGCAGGGCTGTTAACCTGCCACTGGCCCTCCAACCTGGGGTCTGTACCTTCAGGTTGAACTAGGGCCCGGTGTGAGGCTTCCCTCCCCCTGCCCTCCCTTCTGGGGTCCAGCACCCTCCAACTAGGAGTGGCCTCCTCAGAAGACAACATGGTAGGGGCACTGTTATCAATAGCCCCTCCCTCCAGGTCCAGGGGACACCCTGAACCTGGTCTTTTAGCCCAGGGTCTGTACCCTCAGACTGGATCACTGCCTGGCAAACCAGGACTTTCTGGGGGGCACACCTACCCCCCACCAGGTCAGAGTTTAACCTCTGAACCTGGCCATCCAACCCAGAGTCACCACCCTGAGGTTGAACAATTGCCTGGCACACCAGGACTTCTTGGGGGGCACACTGACCCCCCATCAGGCCAGAGTTTAACCCCTGAACCTGGTCATCCAACCCAGAGTCACCACCCTGAGGTTGAAACATTGCCTGGCACGCCAGGACTTCCTGTGGGGCACGCTCACCCCCCACAAGGGACACACCATCCCTAAGGGCTACACAAGAGTCTGGTTGGCGCAGGTCTCCTGACCTCTGCCCATCTGGCAGAGTCTGGATCTCCCCCAAACCAGAAACGGTTTCACCTTGGTCTTTCCTGGGGGGCTCTGCTCTCCGAGCTGACCCCTGACTCTCCAGGACCTCCACTGGGGTCCGCAACCCCCTCTCAACCCTCTGTCTGGACTTCTGCACCCCCTCACTAGGAGCAGTACTGCCAGACACCAGAACTGGTGGGATGCTGGCTACAGTCACTCCCCCAAGTTCTTCTGACACTGCGGGCCTCCCTCAACAGGTGGCCCTACGGTACAGGCTAGACTTCCCTCCTGGTGTTCCCTCATGGAAACCTCTAGGACCTGGGACCTACCTGGGACACTACAATCCTCTCCCACCTCACTTGGTTGGGAAACACCTAGACCACTTCCTTCAGGAGCACCCCCAAATGCCTCTTCAGACTCTCTGGTATTCATCCAGAAGTCTGCCTCCACCATAAGCTCCCTGGGGTCAGAGAACTCACACTCCACCTGTTGTTGGCGTAGCTATGGAAAATAAGGACCAGACATATGCTCTCCAGCAATTGCATCACTCTGCCCTTCACATGTATTAACCACAGTACCCTTCACCCAACCATCCAGTGACTCAGCCTTGAAAAAGCACTCTACATTGCCCTCCTGAGACTGGTGAGACAGTATCTGACTGTCCCTGACACTCAACCCATACTCTTCTGGGATGTCTCCACACTCTATATCCGTGTCACTCTCATCTAGAGCCAGTAAAGTGTCCCTCCCCCCAGTAGGAATATGACTCCCTGTGCCAGTTCCCCAATCCTTCTCAGGGACCCTGTGCATAACGGGAACTACCTCATACTCTTGAACCGCCTGGGGTGTGTTGACTCCCTTCTTCAAGTTGGGCACCACATCTCTGGGCTTGTGCCATTCTTCAGCAGTATTGGATGCAAGATTTTTGCTGCCACCATCTGAACTGGACTCAGCGCTTCTGGCTTCCAGTTTCAGCTCTTCACAGCTCAGCTCCTGAGCTGCAATCCTTTCTTTTTCCACGGCTAAGGCTCTTGCTGCCTCAGCCCTTTCAATAAAGTCATCTAGCTCCTCTCTCCACCGCTCTGCCTCTAGGAGCCATTCATCTTTCACTGGTTCTCTTTGCTCATCTGAGTAGTCCTCCTCCTCATCTGAGCAGTCCTCCTCCTCATCTGAGGAGTCCTCAGTCATTTGGTTTTTTGCTGCCTATTCCTCTGCCCATCTTTCTTCCCCCAGGATATGTAGATATCTAGCAGTTCCATCTTAGTGGATCTCCTTGACATAGGAAGTCCACATTTTCTGCAAAGCCTCCTTAGGTCAGCCTTAGTGAGGGATTCAGTAGGCACAACGTATGACACACGGTAGATACCCATTCCCAATCTGATAAGGTATCACAGACAAAACCAAAATCCAAAATCCAAAATATCAATAATATATCCAGGAGGACATCAGAGAACCAAAAGCAAAAAGATGAAAAATCAAGTTGACCTTCAACTGTGGGTAGGTAGTGAAATACTTAGCTACTGTATGCCACTGGACAAATACAAGTCCTATCCTCACCGCTGATCACCAATGTTCGAAATGGGGGTTTTGGTTGGCAGTCAGGTTACCCTCTGTCCAAGCAAGAACCCTCACTCTAGTCAGGGTAAGTCACACACAATCCAAATTATCCTGTGCACACCCTCTGGTAGCTTGGCACGAGCAGTCAGGCTTAACTTAGAAGGCAATCTGTAAAGCTTTTGTGCAATAAATCATACAATAACACAATATAGCACCACAAAAATACACCACACAGTGTTTAGAAAAATATATAATATTTATCTGGGTATTTGCAGGTCAAAACGATCAAAGATGCAATATGAATTTGTAAAGATATCAATAAAAAGTGATATGAAGTGTCTTAAGTCTTTAAAAAGTAAACAAAGTCTCTTTCAAGCACAATGTACCTGGTTTGGAGTGGAAAATCTCCGCAGAGGGCCGCAGAAGAGGAGATGCGTGGAAAAATGGTGTGTGCGTCGGTTACGCCCCTTCACACACGGACTTGCGAACGTTATTTTTCATGCGGGGAGAGGTGCGTCGTTCTGCGGGAGGAAAAATAGTGTGTGCGTCGGTTTCGCCCCTTCACACACGGACTTGCGTCGTTATTTTTCACTCGGGGAAGACGTGCGTCGTTTTCCGGCACGCGGACCGTCTCCTTCTATGGATCGCGGGATTACCAGATGTCCCAGGGTCTGTGCCAGGATTCCTCGGCTTGTTATCCGGCTGCGCGTCGTTCCGGGAGGCTGTGCGTGGAATTTTCTTTCTCACGGCAGGCGTCGCGTTGATTTCCCCTCTGGAAGTCGGGCGGCGTTGCCCATGCGAGGCCGTGCGTCGAAGTTCCGGTCGAACAACAGGCGTCGCGTCGAGCGGCGTCTTTCTGGATCGGCGTGCAGTGAATTTTTCACCGCGGAACAAGCTGTGCGTCAAAATTTTCGGCGCACGAATAGTCCAAATGAAAAAGAGAAGTCTTTTTGGTCCTGAGACTTCAGGGAACAGGAGGCAAGCTCTATCCAAGCCCTTGGAGAGCACTTTTACAGCCAGACAAGAGTTCAGCAAGGCAGCAGGCCAACAGCAAGGCAGCAGTCCTTTGTAGAAAGCAGACAGGTGAGTCCTTTGAGCAGCCAGGCAGTTCTTCTTGGCAGGATGTAGGTTCTGGTTCAGGTTTATTCTCCAGCAAGTGTCTGAGGTGGTAGGGCAGAGGCCCTGTTTTATACTAAATTGTGCCTTTGAAGTGGGGGTGACTTCAAAGAGTGGCTAAGAAATGCACCAGGTCCCCTTTTAGTTCAATCCTGTCTGCCAGGGTCCCAGTAGGGGGTGTGGCAGTCCTTTGTGTGAGGGCAGGCCCTCCACCCTCCCAGCCCAGGAAGACCCATTCCAAATGCAGATGTATGCAAGTGAGGCTGAGTACCCTGTGTTTGGGGTGTGTCTGAGTGAATGCACAAGGAGCTGTCAACTAAACCTAGCCAGACGTGGATTGTAAGGCACAGAAAGATTTAAGTGCAAAGAAATGCTCATTTTCTAAAAGTGACATTTCTAGAATAATAATATTAAATTGGACTTCACCAGTCAGCAGGGTTTTGTATTACCATTCTGGCCATACTAAATATGACCTTCCTGCTCCTTTCAGATCAGCAGCTGCCACTTCAACAATTTATGAGGGCAGCCCCAATGTTAGCCTATGAAGGGAGCAGGCCTCACAGTAGTGTAAAAACGAATTTAGGAGTCATTCCCAACAAGCCAACACCAGCGGCGCTGGACACGGAGTCGTGTAGACCCCCAAGTACAGTACCTTTGGTGAAGAGTGAAAACAAGCCGATGTGCGAAGTCGGGAATCGCGGCGTCTGTGCGAAACGTTGAATCCGTGCACTTCGAGCAGCGTCGGTCACAACGTGGTGCGGCGACTTCCACGGAGTGGCGGACTTCAGCAGGGCTGCTGCGGCGTCGGGCCTGCGAAGAGCGTTGCGTTCCAGCGAAGGTCACGGCATCAGGTGCAGGCGGCGTTACCGGATTCAGCAGCGGCGTCGGTCCGAAGTCGTGCGAAGTCGATTTCCTTGGATTTCCACCAGCTTTCCTTTCAAGGGCCCAGGGACTGGATAGGGCACCACTTGTCGGGGCAGGAGTCTCTCCAGAGACTCCAGGTGCTGGCAGAGAGAAGTCTTTGCTGTCCCTGAGACTTCAAACAACAGGAGGCAAGCTCTAACTCAAGCCCTTGGAGATTTCTTCACAAGATGGGAGACACACAAAGTCCAGTCTTTGCCCTCTTACTCTGGCAGAAGCAGCACTGCAGGAAAGCTCCACAAAGCACAGTCACAGGCAGGGCAGCACTTCTTCCTCAGCTATCAGCTCTTCTCCAGGCAGAGGTTCCTCTTGGTTCCAGAAGTGTATCTCCAGTCTGTAGATTTGGGTGCCCTTCTTATACCCATTTTAGTCTTTGAAGTCACCTTTCTTCAAAGGGGACTCACACCTACTTGTGAAATCTTGCCTTGCCCAGGCAAGGCCTCAGACACACAGCAGGGGGTTGGAGCCGGCATTGTCAGAGGCAGGCACAGTCCTTTCAGATGAGAGTGACCACTCCACCCCTCCCTCCTAGCAGAGATGGCTAATCAGGAAATGCAGGTTACACCCCAGCCCCCTTTGTGTCACTGTCTAGTGCGAGGTGAAAAACAACCCAAGTGTCAAACTGACCCAGACAGGGAATCCACAAACAAGGCAGAGTCACAGAATGGTTTAAGCAAGAAAATGCTCACAATCTTAAAATCAACTTTGCTAAAAGATGTATTTTTTAATTGTGAGTTCAGGGACCCCAAACTCCACATGTCCATCTACTCTCTATGGGAATCTACACTTTAATCATATTTAAAGGTAGCCCCCATATTATCCTATGAGAGAGACAGGCCTTGCAACAGTGAAAAACGAAATTGGCAGTATTTCACTGTCAGGACATATAAACCACATTACTATATGTCCTACCTTATCCATACACTGCACCCTGCCCTTGGGGCTACCTAGGGCCTACTTTAGGGGTGCCTTACATGTAAGAAAAGGGAGGATTTAGGCCTGGCAAGTGGGTACACTTGCCAAGTCGAATTTACAGTGTAAAAATACACACACAGACACTGCAGTGGCAGGTCTGAGACATGATTACAGAGCTACTTATGTGGGTGGCACAACCAGTGCTGCAGGCCCACTAGTAGCATTTGATTTACAGGCTCTGGCACCTCTAGTGCACCTTACTAGGGACTTACTAGTAAATCAAATAGGCCAATCATGGATAAACCAATTACATACAATTTACACGGAGAGCATATGCACTTTAGCACTGGTTAGCAGTGGGAAAGTGCTCAGAGTTCAAAAGCCAACAGCGACAGGTCAGAAACAAATAGGAGGCAGGAGGCAAAAAGATTCGGGATGACCCTGCATAAGCAAAAGTCCAACACGACCCCCTACCAGCCTAAAGCCAGGGGAGAACAATCAATACCTTGATGTACTTCCTTGATTGGGGCGATAGAACAAGGACCCAGGCCCACAACAGCAGGGGCATGTTCCAGTTCTACTCCTTCCTGACTCCAGTTGGATCCCTCTGTCCATACTCTCAGGGCTCACTAAGCTAACCCATGGGGAACCCTTCTCCACATCTGCAGACACCATCTGTGCAACACCTAACTTTACTTTGCTCACAGATGTATCCCAATGGACAGATAGTACCACCAGGGCCAACACAGGGGTGTTGCCCACTCCACCCCTGGGGTGTGACTCTCGTTCCCCCCCCAGGGGCAACTCTGTCCACCAGGACAGCAAGCCACAGTGACCCCTAACAACTGTCAGGGATGAGAGCCCGACCTCAGGCCTCTCTAACCACTGTGACTGTGGAGAGTGGGGGGCGGTAGCCCCAGGTGCCTGGCACCCTATGACCACTCTCTCTTCCACCAGGTCAGGGATGACAACCTGGCCCTGGTCCTTCCCTCTGGGGCTCTGTACCCTCCCTCCGGAAGCAGTACCCCCAGAGTCAAAAATTGTCAGGGTGCTTGTAGAAGCAGTCCTGCACAATTCCTCCACCAGTGCAGGGATGTTAACCTGCAACTGGTCTTCCTCTCTGGGGCTCGGTACCCTCCACGCAGGAGCGGCACCCCCGGAGTCCAAAATTGTCAGGGTGCTTGTAGAAGCAGTCCTGCACAATTCTTCCACCAGTGCAGGGCTGTTAACCTGCAACTGGTCCTCCAACCTGGGGTCTGTACCTTCAGGTTGGACTAGGGCCAGGGGTGAGGCTTCCCTCCCACTGCCCTCCCTTCTGGGGTCCTGCACCCCCCAACTAGGATTGGCCCCCGAGAAGACAACATGGTAGGGGCACTGTTAGCAGTAGCCCCTTCCTCCAGGTCAGGGGGGACACCCTGAACATGGCCTTCCAATCCAGGGTCTGTACCCTTAGATTGCTCTGGGGTCAGGGGTGAGTCTTTCTCTCCCCTTCCCCTACTCTCAGGGTTCTGCACCCACCCCTCAGGGAGAGTACCCCTTGAAATCACACCAGGGGGGGTGATTGGGCAAACCGCCCCCCCTTCAGGTCAGGGTTTATCCCCTGCACCTGATCCTCCAGTCCAGGGTCTGTACCCACAGACTGGACCACTGCCTGGCAACCCAGGAATTCCTCGGGGGCATACCTACCCCCCACCAGGTCAGAGTTTACCCTCTGAACCTGGTCATCCAACCCAGGGTCACCACCCTGCAGTTGAACCACTGCCTGGCACACCAGGACTTCCTTGGGAGCACACTTACCCCCCATCAGGTCAGAGTTTACCCCCTGAACCTGATCATTCAACCCAGAGTCACCACCCTGTGGTTGAACCATTGCCTGGCACACCAGGACTTCCAGGGGGGCACACTTACCCCCCTCAAGGGACACACTGTCCCGAAGGGCCACACAAGAGTCTGGCTGGCGCAGGTCTCCTGACCTCTGCCCATCTGACAGAGTCTGGATTCCCCCCAACCCAGAAATGGTCTCACCAAGGTCATTCATGGGGGGCTCTGCTCTCAGAGCTGACCCCTGACCCTCCAGGTTCTCCACTGGGGTCCGCAACCCCCTCTCAACCCTCTGTCTGTACTTCTGCACCCCCTCACTAGGAGTGGTACTGCCAGACACCAGAACTGGTGGGAGGCTAGCTACAGCCGCCCCCCCCCCAAGTTCTCCTGACACTGTGGGATCTCCCTCAACAGATGGCCCTATGGTACAGGCTAGGCTCCCCTCCCGGTGTTCCCTCATGGAACTCTCCAGGACCTGGGACCGGATCTCGGGCACCTTGGACCTCAGCCCATCCCCATTCCCTCTCCTCAGAGACTGGACATGGGGTCCCTCACCCATCCTACTACAATGGGACCTACCTGGGACACTACAACCCTTCCCTAACTCACCTGGTTGGGAAATACCTAGACCACTCCTCTCAGGAGCCCCCCCAAATGCCTCTTCAGACTCTCTGGTACTCACCAAGAGGTCTGCCTCCATTGTAGGCTCCCTGGGGTCAGAGAACTCACACTCCACCTGGTGTTGGCGTAGCTCTGGAAAATAAGGACTAGACATATGCTCTCCAGCAATCACATCACTCAGCCCCTTACATGAATTAACCAAAGTACCCTTCACCCAACCATCCAGTGACTCTGCTTTGAAAAAGCACCCCACATCACCCTCCTGAGACTGGTGAGACAGTACCCGACTGTCCCTGACACTCAACCCACACTCTTCTGGGATGTCTTCACACTCCATAACCAGGACTTCTACCTGGGGGGAACCCCTCTCCCTGTCACTCTCACCTAGAGTCAGTAGAGTGTCCCTCCCACCAGTAGGAATATGACTCCCCATGCCAGTTCCCCAATCCACCTCAAGGACCCTGTGCATCACTGGAGCTACCTCATACCCCTGAACCTCCTGGCGTGTGTTAATTCCCTCCTTCAAGTAGGGCACCACATCTCTGGGCATGTGCACTTCTTCAGCAGTACTGGATACAAGATTTTTGCTGCCACCATCTGAACTGGACTCAGCCCTCATGGCCTCCAGCTTCAGCTCTTCACAGCTCAGCTCTTGAGCTGTAATCCTTTCTTTTTCCAGGACTAAGGCTCTCTTCTCCTCAGCCCTCTCAAGCTCTGCATCTAGCTCTTCCAGACTCCGGATTCGAGCTAGGGGCCAATCATCTCTTTCTATTCCCTCCTCAGGGCCACTGCCTTCCTCCTCAGAGTAGTCCTCCTCCTCAGAGTAGTTATCCTCCTCAGACTCATTTGGTGGTGTTGCCTGACAACGTTTCAATTCATACTGAAATAGGGCTGACTCAAGATCCTCCCTTCTGGATTTCTTGTTCACAGCCAGTACCCTTTCCATGCAGAATGCTTTAAGCTGCCACTTTTTATACATAAATAGGTGCCAGAAATTGACTTCCATTCTGCAAAGGCTTCACAACCAAAAACCAAAGTCCAAAAATATTAGCAATACTTCCAGGAGGACATCAGAGAACAAAAAACAGAATCACAAGACAAGTAGTATGTGGTCACGTAGTGGTCTGAACTCAAAACAGTAGTGTACACTTGTGAGAAAACAGGGCTGATTGCAGAGGCCCCCTAACTTTTTGCCCCCATTTTCCACTTTTTGCTGGTGTTTTCCTGACTCTGATGGTGCCCTGGGTACTGCTAACCAGTCCCAGGGCCTGTGCTCTGTGTAAAATCAATATGCAAATAGGCTAATTATAATTGGCTAAGTTAACCTACCTATAAGTCCCTAGTATATGGTAGGGCATGTAGGTTTTAGGGACCACAGCATAGGTAGTGCACCCATAGGTGCACTGCTGAGGTGCCCAGTGTCATTTTAAAGGCAGGCCTGCCTTGCTGGCTGCTTTTAAATTAAAGTTATATGCAAATTCGACTTTGGAATTAAAAGTAGTTCCAAAGTCTTAAACTACCTTATTTTTACATATAAGTCACCCCTAAGGTGTGCCCTATGTGCCCCTAGGGCTGGGTGCCATGTAACTATAAGCAGGGACTTTATAAAAATAGTTTTATAAGCCCTGGTGAGGTAAAAACAGCCAAATTCGTTTTTCCCTCATTGTAGTAAATGGCCTTCATAGGCTAGAATGGGGAGACTTTGTTTTAAATTTTAAAGTCTCCTTAAAAGATGCATACCAAGAATTTGGTATCAAATTAATTGTTGTAATAAATCCCACAACTTCCAGTTGTTGGATTTAATATAACTTGTTCAGGTAAAGAGTTTTAGACTTTACCTTAAAAGTTGCCAATTTCAGCCCTGCATTGTTTTTGCTGCTGTGCTCTGATTGGCCAGCCTGTAGCAGCTTAGCCAAGCTGCCTTGATGAGGTGTGAAGTGGCCTGGCTTCACACAAAGGAATGTGCCTGTGGGAGAGAATCTCCCCTCAGCAGATGGTGAGGCAGGAAGGGGGAGGGCTGCCAAACTGGTCTTCAAAGGCAGAGAAGGACATTTGCAGCAACCAGCAACACCCCCACATCCTGCAACCCCAGACAACTAGGTGCCCCCTTGATTAGATTAGGAGAGGGCAGGAGAGGGGTGTGTTTATGATTTTTAGCCACACCAGTGGGTGGGCTCAGCCAGATGTAACCTCCAAAAATCAGATTCAGCCATGTTGGATTTTTAGAGAATGTTGCCCACTGGGATGGATTTTTGCCACACTTCCCAGGAAGTGGTCATCGCAGGGGGAAGGACCCTGCCCCTGATTGGAGAACCAGGACCCCCCTGCTTTTCACCCAGGAGCAAGGATAAAACTGGCAGACCTGCACCCTCACCTCAGATCCCCATCAGATTCCAACAAGGAAGAACTAAAGGAGAAGAAGGACTGCCCTGCTGGACCCCTGGCCTGCACCTGGAACCTGCACTCAGAAGGACTGCACCAGCTGCACACTTGGGCTTCACCACAAGAAGGACTTTGCCTGGCTTCAACTGGTTCAAGGAGGGACTCCCTGTTTGCTACAGGTGAAAAATTGCTAACCAGAGTCCCCTGCACCAACTCCTGAAGAAAGCGACCAGCTGACCACTGCCCAGTGGCCAAAAAGGAGTTTGCGCCAGGTGCATTCTGGGAGTTGTAGTCCGCACCCCCCAAGGACCATCTCAGAACTTATGGACCCTTGGGGTGAGATGTGGACCCCAAAAGAACCTTAAAAGGACATCTGGGTGAAGCCCCAGAAGTTTGGAGAAGATTTGAGAATTTTTGTAAAAAAGCTCCATAGAGGGACCGACCCGCCGCAGAAATTCTAGCCGGCTTGCCTCAACTGCGACCCGGCCTGACTTGGTGGTTCGTCCCGGTAAAGAAAAATCTCAGAAAAAGAGACTAAGTCCGAAGGTAAAAAGTTGACCGGGACCTCCCAGCCATCGTATCCGAGAAGGGCTCCATGGACGTCGGATCAAGATCCAGGTTTACCCTGGTCGAAGGATTTTCACCTCGAAAAAACGACTAAGTCCGAAGGTAAAAATCTCCACCAAGGAATCCAGCATCGCGTATCCGGAGAAGGGCTCCAGGAGGTCGGATTGAACTGGCAGGCTCGTCCCGTTGAAGAAAATCTTCAAAATAAAGACTAAGTCAGAAGGTAACTTTTTAACCGAGGCCTCCCGCGACCTGTAGCCGAGCAGGGCTCCATCGCGGTCGGCCTGAAACTTTGACTTTGCCCCGGTCGAGGTGCCACCAGATGACCCGATTGGCGCTTTTTGTTTCTAAGCGCTAGAAAAATAATAATTCTTTAAAAATTCATATCTCTGGTTCCCCTTATCCGATTTTATTCGTTTTTGTGTCATTTTAAAGATAAAAATATAAACTATTTCTATAAATTGGTGTTGGATTTTTAAACTGTTTCCTGTGTTTTATTTAATTACTGTTTTGTGATATTTGAATGCTTTACACATTGGCCCTCATTCTGACCCTGGCGGTCAAAGACCGCCAGGCCGGAGGACCGCGGGAGCACCGCCGACAGGCCGGCGGTGCTCCAATGGGGATTCCGACCGCGGCGGTAAAGCCGCGGTCGGACCGGCACCACTGGCGGGCTCCCGCCAGTGTACCGCCGCCCCATTGAATCCTCCACGGCGGCGCAGCTTGCTGCACCGCCGCGGGGATTCCGACCCCCCCTACCGCCATCCAGATCCCGGCGGTCCGACCGCCGGGATCCGGATGGCGGTAGGGGGGGTCGCGGGGCCCCTGGGGGCCCCTGCAGTGCCCATGCCACTGGCATGGGCATTGCAGGGGCCCCCGTAAGAGGGCCCCTACATGTATTTCACTGTCTGCTGCGCAGACAGTGAAATACGCGACGGGTGCAGCTGCACCCGTCGCACAGCTTCCACTCCGCCGGCTCGATTCCGAGCCGGCTTCATCGTGGAAGCCTCTTTCCCGCTGGGCTGGCGGGCGGTCTGAAGGCGACCGCCCGCCAGCCCAGCGGGAAAGTCAGAATTACCGCCGCGGTCTTTCGACCGCGGAACGGTAACCTGACGGCGGGACTTTGGCGGGCGGCCTCCGCCGCCCGCCAAGGTCAGAATGAGGGCCATTGTCTCCTAAGTTAAGCCTTGACGCTCGTTGCCAAGCTACCAAGGGTTGAGCTGGGGTTAATTTACTGAGACCTAACTGGACCTAAGTGGAGGTTAGTGGCTTGTTGCTAGGTGTAGGTACCTACCTGCCCTTACCAGCAACCCATTTTCCAACATTTTTGGTGGCAGCGGTGGGATCCTGTACTTGTGTTCAGTATCACGTTACAGTTTTAAGTAAAACAAATTAAAAATCCTTTAAATTGTCTTAGTGCAAACATTTTTTTTTTTTTTTAAACGTTTTTAATTTTTAATTTGGATTAATTTCTATTATTGAATTTTTGTAATTTTTCTAAATTATTGATTCCAATTTTTGCAAAAAGTTTTTGTTGACACAAAACTAGGGAACCATGGAGCTTGATCTGGCTAGCCTACCCACACTGACAGTAGTCCAGCTTAGGGGGTTGTGTACTGAAAGAGGGTTGCCTGCAACCACTGACCTCAGGAAGCAAGTCCTGATCAAATCCCTGACAGCATGGGCTGAGGCCCAAGAGGTAGACCCAGGGGAAGCTCCAGAGGAGGGAGAAACAGGGGAGGATGCTAGCTCTAACCACTCAGGGGAGGGAGGGCATCTGAGCCTAAGTGAGGATGAGGAAGATCGGTCCTCAGTACATACAGTCACTAGGGGCAGACCTAAAGCTAGTGGTGGGAAGGGGGTCCCTTCAGGAGGAGAGAACCCATCCATCAGAGAAAGAGAGCTGGAGGCCCAGCTAGCGTACATAGCTTTGGAAGCAGACAAGCTGGCCCTAGAAAAGAAAAAGTGGGCAAAGAAAGAGAAAAGAGATGGTGGCAGCGACAGAGAAGTTGAGGTGTCCATGGGTGGGGGAGTTTGCCCCAGATTACCCAAGGGGGTGGTTCCTGCTTATGTAGAGGGGGATGATATAGACAAGTGGTTGGAGGCCTTTGAGAGGGCACTCCAAATGAGAAGGGTTAGGCCTCAATACTGGGGTTCCCTTTTGTGGGAGTTGGTCCCCAACTCAGGGAGGGATAGGCTTCTGACCTTAAGGGGGGAGGAGGCAGATTCGTACCCTAGTATGAAGAGGTGCTTAACCAAGAAGTTTGGTCTGACCCCAGAGCAGTATAGAATGAAGTTCAGGAACATCCAGAAGGTCAATACCCAGTCTTGGGTTGACTTTGTAGACACCTCAATAAAGGCACTAGAGGGCTGGATTATTGGTAATAAAGTAAATACTTATGAGGGGTTATACAATCTGATCATGAGAGAGTACATCTTGACCAATTGTACCCAAGAAAGGTTACGCCAGCATCTAGTGGACTCTAAGCAGACCAACCCTAGAGAGCTAGGGGAGGCAGCTGATGAGTGGTTGAGAACCAGGGTGGTTGTCAAGTCCCAGGGGGGAGACTCCAAGAAGGGGGGGGCAGGTCCCCAAAAACCTAAGGAGGGAGGTGGTAAGCCCACCACAGAGACTCCCTCTGTACCCCAGAACCCTAAGAAGGAGGAGAGTAAATCCCACTCCCACTCTGACAAGCAGAGACAGGGAGACCCAGGGTTAAAAAAGCTCTTGGACAGTAGGGCTTGCTTTGACTGTCAGCAGACAGGTCACTTCAGAGGAGATGCAGCCTGTCCAAAGAAGGTGGTTAGCACTGGGCTGTCCAGTGTAGCCATGGAGGAGGACTCCTCAGATGATGAAGTCCTCCTAGCATTGAGCTGGGAGACAGGACCAGGTGGTAAGCTGGTGATCCCTGAGGGTGGAAGTAGGCACTTCCACCCCATTCAGGTGAATGGGATCCCAACCTCTGGCCTGAGAGACACCTGTGCCAGTCACACTATAGTGAGTGACCGGTTAGTGACGTCAGACATGTATGTCCCAGGAAAGACAAAGAAAGTCAGGATAGCCACAGGGGAGGTCACCACCAAACCTGTAGCCATAGTGCCCCTAGAGAGGGAGGGTATCCTTGACTTGTTTAGGGTGGTAGTCAGTGCTGACCTCCCCCTAGATTGTATCCTGAGCAATGACCTCCCAGAGGTGGGTTTGGTCCCAGATGGGGCGGTCACCCAGGGCGCCCCCCCAAACCAAAGTCCTGGGGAGTCAGTCCCTACAGTTAGGAGACAGGGGTCCCCAAGAAAAGGAAAGAAGAAAAGGAAGGGTAGGCCACTCTTAAAGAGAGTTCCAGGGAGCCAAAGGCCTTCTGCCCCAGTAGGGGGGGAGCCCAGAGTTGGCACTGGTGAGGCCTCCCCTCACCCCAAGGAAGTCCTGAGTAGTCAGGCAGCTGTCCAGATGCAGGGTGTTGCCCCTGCACTGACAGAAGGGAGAGTGGAAGGAGGGTGTCTGCCACAGGAGGTGGTAGCCCCCCACTCTAGACAGCAAGAGGGGTGCCAGGACCCCAAAGTTGCCCCTAAAGCAGCTCAGCCACCTGTCAGTGGAGAGCTTAGGGTGTGGTTCTGGGTACTGACAGCTGTCAGTAGCCTCTGCTGGGTGCTAGCCTTCCTGGCAGCACTGTACTTGGCCTGGGAGGCAGACCCCAGGGCCAATAGCAAAGTAGGCCCCCTGACCCTGTTGGTCATGGTGGGGTTGCTCAAGCGTTGGGTGACCTCTTTGGGTAAGCTAGGTGTTGCCCTAGCAAAGTTAGGAGTAGGGGAGGTGGGCACCTCACTACCCAAGTTGGCAGAGAGAGAGGAGGAAGACCCCCCTAGAGGGAAGTTTCAGTTTGAGATGGGTCCTTTCACTGTTGGGATGGCTTCACTACCCAGAGGGAGTGACCATGACAGGAGGATGTAAAGCAGAGTAGGCCCTGCAAAGGGACAGCCAGTTTTCTTCACTGTCTTCCTCGCCTAACAAGCCAGGAAGACCCTCCCAGGGTTGGGCTGAGTCTCCTGGGCGTGTGGGCTGGGGGGGGCTTGTGTGAGAAAACAGGGCTGATTGCAGAGGCCCCCTACTTTTTGCCCCCATTTTCCACTTTTTGCTGGTGTTTTCCTGACTCTGATGGTGCCCTGGGTACTGCTAACCAGTCCCAGGGCCTGTGCTCTGTGTAAAATCAATATGCAAATTAGGCTAATTATAATTGGCTAAGTTAACCTACCTATAAGTCCCTAGTATATGGTAGGGCATGTAGGTTTAGGGACCACAGCATAGGTAGTGCACCCACAGGTGCACTGCTGAGGTGCCCAGTGTCATTTTAAAGGCAGGCCTGCCTTGCTGGCTGCTTTTAAATTAAAGTTACATGCAAATTCGACTTTGGAATTAAAAGTAGTTCCAAAGTCTTAAACTACCTTATTTTTACATATAAGTCACCCCTAAGGTGTGCCCTATGTGCCCCTAGGGCTGGGTGCCATGTAACTATAAGTAGGGACTTTATAAAAATAGTTTTATAAGCCCTGGTGAGGTAAAAACAGCCAAATTTGTTTTTCCCTCATTGTAGTAAATGGCCTTCATAGGCTAGAATGGGGAGACTTTGTTTTAAATTTTAAAGTCTCCTTAAAAGATGCATACCAAGAATTTGGTATCAAATTAATTGTTGTAATAAATCCCACAACTTCCAGTTGTTGGATTTAATATAACTTGTTCAGGTAAAGAGTTTTAGACTTTACCTAAAAAGTTGCCAATTTCAGCCCTGCATTGTTTTTGCTGCTGTGCTCTGATTGGCCAGCCTGTAGCAGCTTAGCCAAGCTGCCTTGATGAGGTGTGAAGTGGCCTGGCTTCACACAAAGGAATGTGCCTGTGGGAGAGAATCTCCCCTCAGCAGATGGTGAGGCAGGAAGGGGGAGGGCTGCCAAACTGGTCTTCAAAGGCAGAGAAGGACATTTGCAGCAACCAGCAACACCCCCACATCCTGCAACCCCAGACAACTAGGTGCCCCCTTGATTAGATTAGGAGAGGGCAGGAGAGGGGTGTGTTTATGATTTTTAGCCACACCAGTGGGTGGGCTCAGCCAGATGTAACCTCCAAAAATCAGATTCAGCCATGTTGGATTTTTAGAGAATGTTGCCCACTGGGATGGATTTTTGCCACACTTCCCAGGAAGTGGTCATCGCAGGGGGAAGGACCCTGCCCCTGATTGGAGAACCAGGACCCCCCTGCTTTTCACCCAGGAGCAAGGATAAAACTGGCAGACCTGCACCCACACCTCAGATCCCCATCAGATTCCAACAAGGAAGAACTAAAGGAGAAGAAGGACTGCCCTGCTGGACCCCTGGCCTGCACCTGGAATCTGCACTCAGAAGGACTGCACCAGCTGCACACTTGGGCTTCACCACAAGAAGGACTTTGCCTGGCTTCAACTGGTTCAAGGAGGGACTCCCTGTTTGCTACAGGTGAAAAATTGCTAACCAGAGTCCCCTGCACCAACTCCTGAAGAAAGCGACCAGCTGACCACTGCCCAGTGGCCAAAAAGGAGTTTGCGCCAGGTGCATTCTGGGAGTTGTAGTCCGCACCCCCCAAGGACCATCTCAGAACTTCTGGACCCTTGGGGTGAGATGTGGACCCCAAAAGAACCTTAAAAGGACATCTGGGTGAAGCCCCAGAAGTTTGGAGAAGATTTGAGAATTTTTGTAAAAAAGCTCCATAGAGGGACCGACCCGCCGTGGAAATTCTAGCCGGCTTGCCTCAACCGCGACCCGGCCTGACTTGGTGGTTCGTCCCGGTAAAGAAAAATCTCAGTAAAAGAGACTAAGTCCGAAGGTAAAAAGTTGACCGGGACCTCCCAGCCATCGTATCCGAGAAGGGCTCCATGGACGTCGGATCAAGATCCAGGTTTACCCCGGTCGAAGGATTTTCACCTCGAAAAAACGACTAAGTCCGAAGGTAAAAATCTCCACTGAGGAATCCAGCATCGCGTATCCGGAGAAGGGCTCCAGGAGGTCGGATTGAACTGGCAGGCTCGTCCCGCTGAAGAAAATCTTCAAAATAAAGACTAAGTCAGAAGGTAACTTTTTAACCGAGGCCTCCCGCGACCTGTAGCCGAGCAGGGCTCCATCGCGGTCGGCCTGAAACTTTGACTTTGCCCCGGTCGAGGTGCAACCAGATGACCCGATTGGCGCTTTTTGTTTCTGAGCGCTAGAAAAATAATAATTCTTTAAAAATTCATATCTCCGGTTCCCCTTATCCGATTTTATTCGTTTTTGTGTCATTTTAAAGATAAAAATAGAAACTATTTTTATAAATTGGTTTTGGATTTTTAAACTGTTTCCTGTGTTTTATTTAATTACTGTTTTGTGATATTTGAATGCTTTACACATTGTCTCCTAAGTTAAGCCTTGACGCTCGTTGCCAAGCTACCAAGGGTTGGGCTGGGGTTAATTTACTGAGACCTAACTGGACCTAAGTGGAGGTTAGTGGCTTGTTGCTAGGTGTAGGTACCTACCTGCCCTTACCAGCAACCCATTTTCCAACAACACTTAATCACTGTATGTCAAGTACAAATACAAGTCCAAATCCCAACCGCTGATCATCAATGTTAGAAATGGGGTCTTTGGTTGACAGTCAGGTTACCCCCTGTTCAAGCAAGGACCCTCACTCTAGTCAGGGTAAAAGAGAATCACCCTCAGCTAACCCCTGCTTACCCCCTTGGTAGCTAGGCAGAGCAGTAGGCTTAACTTCAGAGCTCTAAGTGTAAAGTATTTGTACCAACACACACAGTAACTTAATGAAAACACTACAAAATGACACAATGCCGGTTTAGAACAATAGGAAATA
Organism: Pleurodeles waltl; assembly: GCF_031143425.1. Taxonomy (NCBI): domain Eukaryota; kingdom Metazoa; phylum Chordata; class Amphibia; order Caudata; family Salamandridae; genus Pleurodeles; species Pleurodeles waltl. The sequence continues at coordinate 1,264,435,977 of NC_090437.1, forward strand.
TTTTTCTAAACAAAACAAGACCAAAATGACAAAAATCTGACATACACAAGTCAAGTTATGAATTTTTAAAGATTAAACTCCAAAATAGCGCTTAGAAACAAAAATGCTTCGATGAGATGTTAACAGGGCGTCGTGACGGAGTCGTTCCCAACAAGCCGACACCAGCGGCGCCGGACACGGAGTCGTGTAGACCCCCAAGTACAGTACCTTTGGTGAAGAGTGAAAACAAGCCGATGTGCGAAGTCGGGAATCGCGGTGTCTGTGCGAAACTTTGAATCCGTGCACTTCGAGCAGCGTCGGTCACGACGTGGTGTGGCGACTTCCACGGAGTTGCGGACTTCAGCGGGGCTGCTGCGGCGTCAGGCCTGCGAAGAGCGTTGCGTTCCAGCGAAGGTCACGGCGTCAGGTGCAGGCGGCGTTACCGGATTCAGCAGCGGCGTCGGTCCGAAGTCGTGCGAAGTCGATTTCCTTGGATTTCCACCAGCTTTCCTTTCAAGGGCCCAGGGACTGGATAGGGCACCACTTGTCGGGCAGGAGTCTCTCCAGAGACTCCAGGTGCTGGCAGAGAGAAGTCTTTGCTGTCCCTGAGACTTCAAACAACAGGAGGCAAGCTCTAACTCAAGCCCTTGGAGATTTCTTCACAAGATGGGAGGCACACAAAGTCCAGTCTTTGCCCTCTTACTCTGGCAGAAGCAGCACTGCAGGAAAGCTCCACAAAGCACAGTCACAGGCAGGGCAGCACTTCTTCCTCAGCTATCAGCTCTTCTCCAGGCAGAGGTTCCTCTTGGTTCCAGAAGTGTATCTCCAGTCTGTAGATTTGGGTGCCCTTCTTATACCCATTTTAGTCTTTGAAGTCAACTTTCTTCAAAGGGGACTCACACCTACTTGTGAAATCCTGCCTTGCCCAGGCAAGGCCTCAGACACACAGCAGGGGGTTGGAGCCAGCATTGTCAGAGGCAGGCACAGTCCTTTCAGATGAGAGTGACCACCCCTCCCTCCTAGCAGAGATGGCTAATCAGGAAATGCAGGTTACACCCCAGCCCCCTTTGTGTCACTGTCTAGTGTGAGGTGAAAAACAACCCAACTGTCAAACTGACCCAGACAGGGAAACCACAAACAAGGCAGAGTCACAGAATGGTTTAAGCAAGAAAATGCTCACTTTCTAAAAGTGGCATTTTCAAACGCACAATCTTAAAATCAACTTTACTAAAAGATGTATTTTTTAATTGTGAGTTCCGGGACCCCAAACTCCACATGTCCATCTACTCTCTAGGGGAATCTACACTTTAATCATATTTAAAGGTAGCCCCCATATTATCCTATGAGAGAGACAGGCCTTGCAATAGTGAAAAACGAAATTGGCAGTATTTCACTGTCAGGACATATAAACCACATTACTATATGTCCTACCTTATCCATACACTGCACCCTGCCCTGGGGGCTACCTAGGGCCTACCTTAGGGAGGGGTGCCTTACATGTAAGAAAAGGGAAGGTTTAGGCCTGGCAAGTGGGTACACTTGCCAAGTCGAATTTACAGTGTAAAAATACACACACAGACACTGCAGTGGCAGGTCTGAGACATGATTACAGAGCTACTTATGTGGGTGGCACAACCAGTGCTGCAGGCCCACTAGTAGCATTTGATTTACAGGCCCTGGCACCTCTAGTGCACCTTACTAGGGACTTACTAGTAAATCAAATAGGCCAATCATGGATAAACCAATTACATACAATTTACACGGAGAGCATATGCACTTTAGCACTGGTTTGCAGTGGGAAAGTGCTCAGATTCAAAAGCCAACAGCGACAGGTCAGAAAAAAATAGGAGGCAGGAGGCAAAAAGATTCGGGATGACCCTGCATAAGCAAAAGTCCAACATCACCTAACTATAATGATACTTTAACCTTTGGATTGTTCAAGGTGTTTTTTTAATGTACAGTAATATTTTGTTACCATACGTAAAGCTAACTCCTCACCACCACAGCCTTTGGCCAGGCTCTATGGCCAACCCCTGGCAGGCAGCTAACCCCATGATGTGGCACCACCTTTGGCCGTGCGCAAACAGGGGGTTGGAATGAAATGACATAGATTTATAAAGCGCACATCTACCACAAGGTATCAAGGCCCTGAAAGAAGGAAAGTTAAAAAAAAAAGAGAAAAAGAGAAAAAAATTCATATCAGATAAGGATAACTGCTAGTCATTATTTGAAGGGAGAAAAGCCATGTCTTCAATGCTTTCCTAAGTCTTTTGTGTTCCTGCAAGTCACTGATAGCTCGTGGGAGGGAGTTCCACAATTTAGCTGTGGCCACAGAATAGGCTGTAGCTCCCCACTTGGTCTTCCTAAATTTAGGAATGACTACAAGATTGTAATTGGCAGACCAAAGCTGTCTAGAGGGGGTATATCTCTGGAACATTGTTGTCAGCCCTCTGGGCCCGGTATTTTGCACCGCCCTATGAACAATGCATAAATACAATTCATTTGTTACCTGAGGGGAGTTTCAAAAGAGATAAACATTACTGCTTCCAGAAAGCAAGCACAGACATGCTTAATTCATACATATCCATAACATTAAACGCCTCTCTATGGTGGGCTATTGGCACAAGCACATGAGGATTTCAAGACACTTGACGGCACAAAACGATGTAGGACATTCATCAGCTCTGGCAGCTCTAATCATTGTTGCATCTAATATTACTGACTCTACCAATTGAATTAGACCCTGGAACATTTACAATGTATTTACATTAATCATTCTAATATATGTACAAACTGCTATAGGTCTCTTGGGAGTTGGATGTACATAACATGTCCAACAGTAGATTGTTTCTGGTGTTTGGTGTTTGTTCAGCTTAGTAGGGCTAGAAGAGATAAATATTTGATACTTTCAACATTTGAAAATGGAGAAGAGTAAAAATACATGGTATAGTTTTGGAAATTTATAATTACCCACACAACAGAAAGCATTAAACTGAGGACTTGTTTCAACATGGAACACAAAATGGTGTGTGTATTCTGTTAAGTGCCCTAGTGGGTCTTTGTAGTGGTGCAAATCTAACAAATAAAGAAAAGAATAGATGGGTACAAAAGTAATTTTAGAAAGAGCAATGAAGAAAAACATAACTGACAAAGGATATTACTGCGTTAGACATCAGATGCATTAACTTCACTTGATGGACGCAGTAAATGATTGAAAGATAGGAAATGACAGAAATATCTTTTGGACACTGAGATATGGTGGTTGTAAAAACGGAATATCATCTCTCCACAGCATGTAAACAAGAGAGGACTTTTATTATTTTTTATGAACTTTCAAATATTTTATTTTGATTATGACATGTAATATATGTAATATATGTATTTGTAGTAGCAATAAAAGAAAGATTTGTGGGTGAGTGATAGCAAGGCTTTCTTACTAAAGTACCAAAAATGAAGGGTTTAGGTAATGATAAACTACAATGAGGTGATACGGAGAGGGAACACAGATGAATGATGTTTATGATAACGGGTGTCAATAACTTGGAGTACAGTAATTAGATTTCTGTTCAAAATTATGGTTAAAGAGCATAAAACATTTATAAACTGAGTTTTGACAGAGATATTAATTAACATTGCATTTCGTGGTAATATCATACTAACAGCCCCAGAATAAGGGAATGGATTTCCAGGAATACATTGTGCAACAGTAATTGAAGCTGGGCCTGCGGATTAATGAATGCTCAGCTGTAGTTAAGAGCTCATAGTTTATAGTAATTGATGAATAAATACATATGAAAGGAAGCTGTACTGAACATTGCAAGGTTATTCCAGGATTCAAATGAGACATGTGTCCTCTTATTCAAGGGAAGGAAGCACTGACACTGTGAAAAATTATAGAATCCCTAAAAAAACAATAAACAAGAAATGATGGGGGGGTGAGAGGGTCAGAGGAGCGCTCAATAAATCCTATAAACAAATCTTTTGCCCCTATAATTTTAGCATTCAGCTATACAGGTGCGGACACCGCATAAAGATGTCATTTATTTTAGCCGCCCCACTGTTCTTTAAATTATAGGGAAATAAGGATTGACATAGAGCCAGGAAGAAACACTCCGTTATTGATCAATATTCAAAGAGCTTACCCACAGTGCACAAACTGCCAACCTAACCTAAAGCCATGTTTCCTATTAGTGTACATCTAACATATTTCCTGGGAAGCTAGGCATGATGAGTGATCATCGTTAGGTCAGAATAGATGACTATGTCAGTTTGAATGGCTTCAATTTAGTATTTATCTACATTGTGATGATAACCTTCAAGAAATGCTGATCCCATATCATAATGTGTCCTGGTGCGGAACAAAAGAAGTCGTCAGTGGGTCTCACAACTATGCCAACAGTTCTTCCTTTGCACTGTGCAGTGATTTCTGCTGGTACAACTCTATTTGGATATGACAGATTTGTTTTGGCAATCTGTATTCCAAGATGCTGGCACCAGAGTTTTTCCTCTGAGTTCTTTGGGGCGTATTCAGAAACTGCATTTTGTAGTTTAATTAGTAGTACTAGTGCATTATAGCTTTTCTAACATACTACAAAATGCTATTCACGTGCTAACACGTGGGGGTCTCCACCTCTGCCCGCTCTTACCTATTCTGTACAGATATCTCCTCTTTCATAGTGATGACCTCTGCACAAGTAAGTATAATTTCAGTAACAAATGTGGGTGGGTCAGAGGGAGTGGCTGGAAAATGGAAAAAACTCTGACTAAAAGGGAGGGTTCAAAGTAGGCGTAAGAAGGGGTTTAGGCGGGGTTAGGGATGGCTTTAAGGAGGGGAATGCACCCATCCACTAAAGAGTAAGCCCATTGCTTTCCTCAAACTGCCCTACCATAGGCATTACAGCAAAAAAAAGACCCAAAACAGTTGTAAATGTGCTCAAGCTCAGAACTGGAGTAAGTCCAGAACCATACATGGCCACCCACTGGTACGGATATACCCCCCATTAGAGAATAATGGTAGGGCCAAAAATAAAGCCCCTTAGAAACTAATGTTAAACTAAAATAAAATATTTAAATATTTAAAAATATAAATACATTTCATATAATGATAAAACAATGTCTGTCGATAAACCATGATTATTAATTTATTTTCAAATATTTTATCAATTGTTTAAGACTAAACAATATTATAACAGTATTATTTGTTAGAATAATGATATTGATTTCAAATAGTTCTATACATCACTTTTAATCATTTTTAATACATGATAAAAATATCTGTTTTTGACATAAGGTGTATTTTTGTAATTGAAACTAATTAAATATTACATTAATGCATTCAAAATAATTATTGAATTATTAATTAAAAATTAAGATATTAATGCTGTACCGTGTTTGATTATTCTATGTTTAAAATAAATATGTACAAGTAATTAACATTAGTTCTTAACATAAAAATATTTTTTTCAATTGTTTAAATGAAATAATATTTCATAATTTCCTCTATATTTTACCATAGGGCGATCTCTGCTGCAAATATGGAGGACTATGCAAGGTGTGGGGAACATCAAATTCAGTCATAAAGTCACTACTATTAGTTGATGTCTTTACTGACACCACCTCCTATATCAGGGGGTAGGGACACGTATGTCTACACTTTTGATTAAACTGACACTTGCAAGTGATGCATAGCTATAAGCTGGACAGTTACTCAAAGGGGGAAGAGTAAATTTACTTGGTAAATACGCCACATAATCTAGAAAGTTATTGCAACAGGGAAAGAATGTTAGTATTGAAGTTTCTTCTTTTTTCCTTTACCTAATGCAGACGTGTTGGTTTACATCGAATATGTTCCATATTTTTTTTAAGTCTAGCATGCTAAATTCTTTAAAAGTACAGTCGTACACAGAGGTACCTGAATTCAAATTTGCTCCAGAGCTACATATCAAAGATTAATTGTCCCCAATGTTCTATGGTTTTATCAGTTGTAATTTTACCTTTTAGTATGCCTTTGTATTGTGCGTTCCTCAGGCTTTTACATTTTGTAAATCACCATCTTCAAGTCTATCCCTGGCATAACTTTCCAAGTTAAGTCATCAGTATTCAATAAATATCTTCCATTAGACCATACTGTGCTATCTATATGCAATTAAGTCTTTAAATAACAAAATCACAATCAAAATATGTAGAGAAGCATAATAATTCCTGAAGATATTGGCGTGTTTCAGAGAGTGTTGGCACAATAAAACCTTGTATTACGCCTGCGCTGCATTTTCTGGGAAAGCTATAAATGTTGTTCTGTGCTTTACGTTTATTTTCTCTACACGTGTTTACTCACATAATCCTTACAGCTAGTAAGGAGATCAATTACAAAAGAAATACACTAAAGAGGGGTCTTCTGTTAACAACTTACACTGAGCCCACCTTCCACCGAGGGACGTAGCTTGGTCAGTTAGACTAGGGGGGTGTGAGCTTCAGATCTTCCGAAAATCAGGCTGATACATGGGGGCATATTTAAGAACCCCTAGTGCCACCTTAGCGTCACCATAGCATAATTGTTTTACCCGAAGGGGGCGCTAACGTGTTTTTTTCCATGCACCATATTAACAAAGTGGCACAATGCATGCATTGCACCACTTTGCAAACCCTTGTGCGACGTTATGCCTGTGCCAGGCATAATGGATGCAAAGGGGGCGTGCCCCCGTTGGGGGGAGGAATGTTGCAGAGAAACCTTAAAGATTTCTTTGCACCATTTTTTTCAGCATTTTTAACGCCTGCTCAGAGCAGGTGTTAAAATGAGGCGCCATTGTTTCATTGGGTCTCTAGGTGCTTAGCTTCAAATTTTTTGATGCTAATCCTGCAAAGCGCCAAACTAGCGTTAAAATTTTTGACATTAGTTCCCTAACAACTGCTATGGTGCACCGTATGTTAAATACGGCACACACATGACAGCATTATGAGGCCTCTAATGGGCGCAGGAAAAGTTGCGCTGCATATGATGCAACGCCACTTTTCTTAAATTTGGCCCATAATATTGAAATACATTGCATGGGAAGCAGGGTGCATGACCGGGCTGTGGAAGTGGAGAGGAATTCGGATTGGTAGGAGTATTAGGAGAAAAACTAAAATAATTTGTAAAATAACCAATATTTTGAAGATTTTCAAAATACAGAGGGAGAGAGCGTGTGTCTGTTTTCGTCTGTGTGTATGCAAGAATTTCTAGTGAAATCCGACAGAGACATCACCATACCTGACTGAAAGCACCTGCACCCAACTATTTATCAGAAAATGCACTTATTAGGGGGTTTCACCCCCAAAGAACGCCCACCGCCAAGAAGCTTCGCCCCTCCCTCCGCCTGTTTTCGTTCTTCTGTTGTGAAGGTTTAGGTCTCTCCTTGAGTGTTTAAGAAGCCTGCCAGCACGAGAGAATCTCTTACGTGGCCGAGGGCGTTTCATCCTGCAGAGTCGCACAGCCAGACCAAAAATAAAGGCGCGTGTTTGGAATTGCAACAATAGTCCAAGCTGTAGCCAGGGCAATGGCACCAATTTATCTTACTGAGGAGAGCAGTTTAAAGGCAATCTGAAGTTCCAATGAAGGTTCTCGTAGTTTCCACAGCTGTCTTCTGGCCGGAGGTCAAGTCCCCACACCGTTCACCCCGCGAAGCAAAGGACGTGACGCTGCTCAGGCAGTAGATTATGCAGTGACTTAAAACGTCATCGGCCATTCTATAGAAACAAGTGGTATCAGCGTTGTCTGCACTTACCTGAGTAAAGTTCAGACAACGGAAGCGTGTTAATACGTTGTCGATTGAACGAGATTTTTAGAAATTACATCACACACCTGTGCAGCAGCTGCTAGCATAACAGACTGGGCTGACCTTGTTGGCCTACACTTAGCTCATCTACACATCCTTGTTGTTGGTGAGGGGTTCGATGAAGGGCAAGACGTGAAAACTACTGAAAATAAACACGTTGAAATAAGCCCGGTTTATGATGAACTTCTGCTCGCAGCCCCGCCTTCAGGACACATGACACCAGAAATAGCGAGGGCAGTGGCTGGAATACCAAGGGGCAAACCGGGGGGTAAAATATGCGACTCATGCCTATAACTAATTGGCATCCATGTGTAAGATATGGTAAAATAATGGTGTATGAAGGTTTCAAATGAATGACGCCATTCTGTGCGGCATAATTTAAAGCCCACGCAGCCCAGTACTTTACGAATACTGGCAGTATACTAATGCCCTCTTAACACTGCCACAGAGAAGCACCGACAATAACGACGAAATAAACATACCATCCCATAAAATACATTTGCACTACTACAATTCTTTTTGAAACTGTGTTTTTTTTTCAATGACGTAGATAAAGAAAACTACACTGGCACGCCCAAAATGTATTATGCATGTGGGATACAAAACATAACAATTTGGGCTACCACAGTCCTGGATAATTCGAAATATACAATTGGGACATCAAAAGGCAATTGTTTGCATAAGGTAATTTGTATATTTGTTAGCGGGCCATTTTGCCCATGTGGATGAAGATGTGAGAGAATGGATGTGTGAGAGGTGGATTTATGGGCCAAGGAGTGCATAGATGCATGTGGAAGACAATATTGAGGCAGAGAAAGCCTCAAAATGCTGTATAAAATGTCTACTGCCCATTTGCTGTTTGGCCACGGGCATGTACACATTCCAGACCACTGCTGAGCCACGTTCTGATCTGCGGACCTGGCGTTGAGGTACAATCAGTGCTTAAATGTGTGCTTCTTTCCGGTGCTGAGCCCCGGCACTTATTTTTTAGGGCCGGGGCTTATTCTTCTGCCTCAGGCATTTATAACGAGCAAAAGGCACAAATGGGGAACACGGAGGAAGGGAAAAACGAAAAAGCGTCACAAAGAGAGAAAGTAGAAAGCTGCAAGAGTGAGCTGAAGGAGCAGGGAGTGGCTGTAAATGGACTGAATAGGCCCGAGATGGCTTCAGGATTACGCTGCTTTAGTATTCTGTGTTCGCACATTTAATTGCAGCAGTCGCATGTTTGAGGAGGGCTTTGGGCACCGGCACCTTTTTATTTACAAATTAGGCACTGGGTACAATCCAGGTTGCTACCATGGTGAATAGTTGAAGAACTAGGTGTCGGGATAGACTGTATAGGGGAATGTTGAGCAAGGATGTCAGGAAAATGGTTCCTGGAGACTGCTGTGTTTCACTTAATTGATGGCACAATATGGGAAGGGCTCCAAGAAGCTTTCAAATTTCCATCGACCTCTTAGTGTTGTGGGCTGGCTGCTGTCCCTCACTCTTTACCTGGCCTCCTCACAATCACAACACTTTCTTTGCATTTCTAAAATTCCATATTGTAGCTCCCTCTTGTCATCTAAGTCACTGATTTGCTAAAATTCCAACTAATTTAGAAACACAGAGAAGCAATTGATGACCAAAAAGATACAAAAATCATCATAATAGGTTAAGAGGAATGAGTGATATGAATTTCTAACTTTTTAAGGCAAAGAGTGTCAAGAAAAATCAAAACAGCAATCGAAAGTCACTGTATGTGGCTGACCACGACCAAAGATCAATTTCAGGCTGACCACAATAGAGGGGAGGCCAGGGGACACCAAGTAGGCGATTAGAGTAAAAGGTTTTATGTTTCCATTTAGTCTCTAAAACGGATGTTAAAATCTTCTTGTGACACACATTCCAAGGCTGTGGCTGGGGCAGGTCCCACTTGACCAGGTATGTTGTCATCTAGCTCCCACATAAGCCATTAGTTTTGGACCAAAAGCTCAGAGTGGGACCAACCTGTACTTCACAGCCTACAAAGCCACTATGCAGGTAGAATATATTTAATTCCAAAGGCATCCTAAGTACTGTCTGAGATTGCACTCATTTCTTTTGATGGCCCTGCTCTTCACCTGTCACTTTGAAGTATTAGACCTTCAATATAGAGTATAAGAGGCAGCAAACGGGCGTATGTTTGACCGAACATATTCTGAGAAGATGCAGTGCCCTAGTGTCCTGTATAAGTCCCAGACCTAATGTAAGCTCGCATGGGATTTCATTTGAAACTCCAAGGGCTAAACTGGGAGGGAGAAGGCTACTTAGCACAGCTGATTAGTTGAGATATTGATTCACCATTTTGAATATATTTTGACACATGAAACTTATGGGTAGTTTTGATGATTTCAAATTGTGTGAGGCTTGGTAATATTTCACAACTACTGACTGACAAACTTTTTTTTGGATAAAAACATTTTTATTGTTTTTGAGAAAGGAAGACAGTAAACAAATTAGTAAAGCATCTGAGTACATTGTGACATTGAGTAACCATACCGATAGCAATAACAGTAGTATCTTTAATTGAGTTGTTGCTCCCCAGGTGACACCGATATTTGGGACAGAGTTTGAGCCAAAGGGTGAACCACAATATATGTATTAGTGTTCCAGTACTACAGTGTGAGGCCTTTTCCCATGTCTACCTACTATATAATTTCCATCCATTTCCCCCATATCTTTTCAAATTTCCTAGGGCAACCTCTTGATTCATACACCACTTTTTCTTGGCTGGCACACCAGTCAACTCCCCTCCTCCATTTTCGAAGCGATGGACCTTCGGGAGAGATCCAGGCCACCGCTATGTCCCTTTTGGCTACTAACAGGGCCGTGGCTATTAAGGCCCGTTGGGCCCGTGATCCACCCATCTCTTCCATCACTCCCAGCAGGACTAGTTTTGCAGAGCACTGCACTTCCTTCCCCAAGACTCCACCTATTTCCCGAAGCACCCCCTCCCAGAAGGGTCGTATCATTCGGCAGGACCAGACCATGTGGAAGAAGTCCGCTGGTCCATCCGGCCATCGTGGGGCACTGGGCGGAGGGGCGCAGGCCTGCTCGGTGTAGCCTGTTCGGCACCAGGTAGGCACTATGTAGATAGTAGAATTGCACTGTGCGGAGTTTGCCCGATATTGCCAGTGACCTGGGTGCCATCAGGGCTTCCCTCCATTCCATATCTTCCAATGTGCCAACCCAAGACTCCCATTTAGTTCTAGCGGGTCCCAGGTCACCGGGTGTGTTATTTATCAGTGTTCTATAGATTTGGGAGATACCCTTTCCCCCCATGTTTGCCATAGTTAATTTGGCCTCTAGTGGGTTGAATTCCGGCAGGGGGCCCCCCGTTGGAAGGTGAACCCTCAGGGCGTGTCTAAGCTGAAGGTATCTGAAGAATTGAATTAGGGCGAGTTGGAATTCCCTCTGCAAATCTTGGAATGATTTCATGGATTCTCCGGCCCACACATTACCTACTTGAGAGATACCCACTAGGTCCCATTCTGTGAATCCTTTCAGTGTTGCCGTAGCACTTAGCCATTTCCCTTGCCACAGGGGAGTTTGTCGAGTGATAATGGCGTTCCAACGGGTGGTTCTCAAGGCAGCACGCCACACTAGGAAGACCGCTTTTGTAACTTCTCCAGTCTCCTGTGGGAGGGGTGCCCCATACATCACATTTAGGAGGCGTGGGAATCCTAGGAGCTCTAGTTCTACCTGGTAGGCTAGGTCTCCCCATCCCCCATTAAACCAGTCATGAATTACTATTAATTGGGTAGCCAGGTAGTATAGGTAGGGGTCTGAGGCACCCAAGCCTCCATCGTATATCCCCTTTCTACAATAGTGGGTTGTTACTCGGTGTCTGGCTCCTTTCCAGAGGAATAGCCCTGTAGCCTTGCCTAGTGCCCTAAACCAGGAGCGGGGGATGGGCTGTGGAAAGTTCTGAAAGGTGTATAAGAGCCTTGGCAGGATCATCATTTTGTATAGGGCTACACAGCCCATTACGTTTAGTGGTAGGGAGTGCCATCTCTGGAGGTCTGTCTTAATATGTGTCAACAACGGTGATAGATTTTTGTCCCATGTCATTTCAGGGAGTAGGGACACCCATATACCCAGGTATTTGAAGCTGAGTCTGCGCAGAGGTATCCTATCTTGTCAGTCAAAGCAGTCTCTGGAGCTTGCCAGTGGGATCAGTATTGACTTGGTTGGGTTCATTTTTAGTCCTGAGGCCTGCTCATAACACCGCAGCAGTTCAAGGCTGCGTGGGCCCGTTATGTTGGGTTCTTCCATGTATAGTAGGACGTTGTCAGCGTAGAGTGCTATTCTGTCTTCCTGTGTGTGGCCCCAGTTCCACCCTCGGTATATTGAATCAGACCTGATCATCTGGGCCAGGGGTTCGATGGCTAGGGTAAATAAAAGGGGAGACAGGGGACATCCCTGACGCGTGCCCCGGTGAACCTCTAGGGTTGAGGACAGGGTCCGTTAACTTGCACCCGGGCAGTGGGATTGGCGTATAAAGTTTGTACCAGACGGCAGAACCTCGGGCCCAGGCCTGCGCGGCGAAGCACCAGCAGGAGAAATCCCCAGCCCACCGAGTCAAATGCTTTTTCAAAGTCGATAAGTAAAAGGGCGAGGTCTCGGGGCAATCAATGGCGCTCGGCCAATGCCACGTGTAGCCGACGGATGCAGTGTCTGGTGCTACGGGTGGCCATGAATCCACATTGGTCTGGGAGTATTAGGTAGAGGTGGGGTAGAACCCTCTTAAGACGGGAAGCGAGGATGGCGGCAAAGATTTTAACTTTGGTATTAATCAGTGAGATTGGTCTATAGTCAGCACAATGCAGTGAGGGGGGTTGGGTCTTGGGGAGCACCACAATGGTGGCGGCATCTATTTCCCGTGGGAAGGAACCATTGTTTTCTATTTCTGTAATTTTTTTTAGTAAATATGGTGCTAGTTCTTCCCTGAAGGCTTTGTAATATTCTGAAGGGAATCCATCTGGGCCTGGAGTTTTCCTAGAGCCCAGAGTTGAGATAACTGTTTGTATTTCGTCTGCATTGATGGGGTCTTCCAGGACCCGCACCTCTACCACAGGTAAGCGAGGGAGGGGGACTCTATCTAGTAGTTGGCGGGCCAGATCTAGGTCCACCTTGTCTGATGCCTGGTATAGTGTTCGATAAAATGCAGCAAAGGCGTTTGCTATGTCTGTGTTCCCTGTTACGAGAGCACCCTCCCCGTCTTGGATTTCGGGGACGATCCTGGAGGCTTGATGATGGGACACCAGCCAGTATAGCATTTTCCCGGTTTTGTCTCCCCATCCATAAATGTTCGCTGTGTTTGCCCTCCACATGTGCTTTGCAGCTTCCAGGGATTGGTCCCTAATTTCCTCTCGGATTAGGAATAGTTGCCGTGTCACCCTTTCACTTGGATGGGTTTCTTCCTCGCTTTCAATGTCCCTGGCCCGAATCTCTAACCTTTCGATATGTTGGGCCTGTGAGTGTTCTCGGTTACGTATCAGGCTCTTCGCCGAGCCTCTCAATACTGCCTTACTTGCCGCCCATAAGGTGCCTACGGAGGTCACCGTCCCTTCGTTTAGGTAAAAGTAATCCTGTATTGCCTTACGCAGCCGATCGGTGTAGTTTATGTCTTGGAGATACCAAGCATTCAGCCGCCATATAGGATGGGTATGAGAATGTGTAGGACCTTTTATAAATCTAAGTGGAGCATGGTCCGAAATTCCCTGTGTCAAGATTTCGATGTGGGAGAGGGCTGTACACTCCGAGCTTGGGAGCAGTACCAGGTCTATCCTGGATTGAGAGCCATGGGCTGCTGAAGTGTGGGTAAACTGCCGCCGTCTTGGGTGCCACACCCGCCATGCATCACAGAGCCCCGTCGCAGAAAGCCACCCCGTTAGCCCTGCCGCCGTTGTATGTCTGTGTGTGGAAAGTGGACCGGCCACATCCATAGCCAGGTTTGGGGTGGTGTTAAAATGGCCACCCACCCTCGTGAGATCTTTGAGGGTTCTAAGGGCTACTGGTGGGGGGGCATAGACACTGATCACATTGATCATGTTACCTTCTATCTTGCCTGTGATAGCTATATAGCATCCCTGCTGGTCTCGTCGTACTTGAATGTGTGTCATGGGGAATGATCGACGTAGTAGTATGGCCACCCCCCTCGAGCCACGTGTAAACGCAGCATGGTATACTCTATCAAAGCCTCTACGTGTCAGGAAGGGGCAGTTGTCTCCCAAGAGATGAGTCTCTTGCAGTAGGAGTATCTCCGGTTTGTATCGGTGTATATAGGTGAACATGGCTGTGTGTTTAATTTTGTCCAAGAGGCCGTTAACGTTCCAGGAGATTACTTGTATCTGATTCATGGGAAATGTGTGTGGAAAGTTTTTACCGTGACCTTTAGGGCCACTTTTAATCGGACCATGTGTGGCCGAGGGTCTTTTTTTATGTGTCTGATCTTGAGGGCCGTATGGTTCTCTAATGTCAGTGGAGTCTATTTTTTTTACTCTGAGCGCTAGGTATAAAACAAAAATGATATCCTATTTTAAACATAATAACGTCGGCCTTTGGAACTCGGCCAGAACACCCCTTCCACCCAACACCCTTCCCTCCCCATACTTCCCCCCAGAAGCATCTGTCGCCCTTATATATCATCCCACTCTGCAACTAGTGAGATGAAACTTCAACTGATGGGGTGGCGGAGGTGATGGTGGACCTCTCCATATTTTCGGATCTAGTCTAAATAAATATAGTGAGTATTAGTAAGTTAATCTTGGTGTATCCCAGGTCCTCCCTGCTTTGTAGTGTCCGTCTGCCTGAAAGATGTTGCGCCGGTGAGGTCACAGCACTGGACTGCGAGACAGGTCTGTGTCTTCTGGAGATCCCGAGTGGGCCCCCTCCTCTCTCGGTGTGTCTGATCCGGAATTGATCCGATCGCTGGTTCCCCTGTCGCTCCGGCCACGACCCCTGCCAGGACCCGGCTCCATTTGTATGGTGACCCAGGGGGTCCTCTTCTGTCAGCCAGGTCCAGGCCGAAGTTGGGTGGTCAAAGAAGTGAGTCTTGTTTTGGTAGATTACTCGGAGTCTCGCTGGAAACAAAAGGCGATATTGAACCTCCATAGCTCTTAGTTTTTGTTTCACCTCAGTGAATGAGCGCCTTTGTTGTTGAACTTCCCTCATGCAGTCTGGGAAAAGTAGAACTTTTACTCCATTGCACGTGAGGTCACCTTTCACACGTGCCTCTTGTAGCACTGCATCACGGTCTTTAAAGTTAAAAAGGCGGATTATCACCGATCTGGGTGGAGATCCCGGGGGGGGCCTCGACTGCAGCGCCCTGTGGGCTCGTTCAATCGCGAACCATGGCAAGAGGCGATCAGTTGGCATCCAGGAGCGGATTTGTCCTACTTGTATAGGGCCAGTTTTGATTCCGCCGTGTTTTCGGGAGGGCCTACCACGCGGAGGTTGTTTCGTCTAGATCTGTTCTCTGCATCTTCAGCTCTCCGATGCCGGTCTGAGGGGCGAGCCGTCAGGGCGGCGACTTGGGTCTTGAGAGTGGTCATCTCATCTTCCACTGTGGAGATCCTGGATTCAGCTTCTGTGAGTCGGGCCGTGGTGTTCCGGAGGTCCTGCCGGACCAGAGCCACGTCTACCCTGACCTCCCCTATTTTAGATTCAATGGCCGCCTAGGATGCCTGGATCGCTTGGAGTATTGTCGCTAGATCTTCAGATGTTGTTCGTGGTTCGCCATTTCGGTCTGGCGCACGGTCTTCGGCCCGGGACCCGGTGGTTCCCGTGGTGAACTGTTCCATACGTGTCTGAGCTGTTGTTTGCCGCATTGGTTTGTCTTTACCCATGGTGGTGTCAAGGGGTTCCAGTCCCGCAAGACCTCTCCCTCTCTCTCCCCGTCCCACCCACGAAGGGAGGGGTGGGGGCCGGAGAGAGGAAGGCACCGCGGCCGCAGTCTGTCACCAGCCCCGCCAGGTCAGTCGGCTCTCCGCCGTATGGTGTCCCCCTCACCTCTGTCTGGGGCCGCACGCCGCGTCTGCCGTGGTCGAGCCCTCACCACGCGATGCTCCGTTCCCTTTCTTCAGGACTGTGCACCACCCCAGGTTATTCAGGGTGCCACAACTGGCCGGCGCGCTATCGCGGGCCGCCGTCGCGCCACGGGGCTCGAGATCGCCGGGCGTCTTCACCTGCGGTCCGCCATGTTGGATGCAGCCTATGCATCTCGGAGTGTGTCCTCTTCCAGGCAGGTTAGGGATGATATTTGGCTGTTTTATCTTGTTCTAGGAGGCAGTGGGGTGTTTGGAGTCACTTCTAAAGCTGTGATGGGATCGGATGAGGTGTTTGTTGGAGGCGGATGACGGAGGGGTCCGGAGCACTATGAAAGTGCGACCGCCATCTTGACGCCTCGGCCACGCCCCTCCTGACTGACAAGCTTAAACTTCAGAGTATTCGTCTTGACTTAATCCCAAGAAAGTCCCTTTCTGTATCTGAAGAGGAGAAAAGATATTGCTGCTTGCTGTGCCAATGAATGCCTTCCTGGATGCCTGACCTTCTGCTTCCAGCTTTTTGTGCCAGAACTGGCAGTGACATGCTGACTCCCAGTGATAAATGTGATTAAAATCTGTTATGACAGCCGTTTAACTCCTGAGTTAGGCACCCCTGTCCTCAGCTTAGTTTCACAGTTCATGCCATATTTTACATTTACATATATTTTTATTAATATTTTAGCAAAACCTGCTGTGAGCAATTGTTTAGATATTTTATTAGCTGATTCTTCTAAGAAAGCAGAGTTCATGCTGCCAGGCTAATCAGCCTTGTACTGCACTTAATCTGTGCTTCTTGTCTGAGGCTGGGACACACAAGACATGATATGCTAACACATATTTGACAGCCCAGGAGTCAGTTTCTATCTCAGCGACACAACATTACATTAGATTTGCTTCCCAAATGAGGCATGGGTCATTTTATAAACTACACGTTGACTCAAAGGGAGTAGAGGGCATTCCGGTCATGACCATACTGGGCCACTTTCTTTTCGACCCACAGCTTTGTTAATGCTGGAGCTGATATCTCAGCATCTCGAGAAGATTCCCAACTGCATCACAGGCAGACCCCTGCTATTCTATTCGGGTATGGGGTTGGGACAGATCCTTTAGGTTGGGTCAGGCAATGGGTTACAGCCACTATGCTCTTGGTAGGAACATCTACATGCTCTAGAAACAGCAACATGGTGGGGTTGCATATCCTATTCACTCTTTCTGGCATGTTGGTTACTGTGCGCTGTTTAATCTGCCTAATTATTGCATTTTATACTTGAATGTGATTGTTTCAATTAAGTGCATTGAAATCAAGTTCACATTCTGTGTCTTATCTTGGCTGCCTGAGTTTGAGTGTGAAAGGGGTATGATCTGTTTCTACAACTTTCCTGAGGTGTTAAAGTGTCATGTGTAGGTTGCTGTAATCACCTTTTGCTCTGCCAGGTTTGGCGGTGAGGGTGAGGAACTTCGAGATAGCCAGGAGTTAGGCTGACAGCTTCCAGATGGTGTGGGGCAGACTCTGGCCCTGATTTATACTTTTTTTGCACCGCATTTGCGTCATTTTTTGATGCAAAAGCGGCACAAACTTAGAAAATACAATTGTATTATGTAAGTGTCTCTGCTTTTTCGTCAAAGAATGACGCAATTGCGGTGCAAAAAAAGTATAAATCAGGGCCTCAGTCTCCCACACTTGGTGGCACTGCCAACCTAAACATGCAGTCCTATTACCAAAATGCGACCCACATAATTGATCATGCCACTGAAGCGTCCTTGAGCCTGGAGGGTGTAGAAGATTTCATGTTCACTTTCTTGTGTTTCAGGTTTCCATTGATACTGATATTTTCCAGCATACTTGGAAATAAAGTTAGGGGGACTACACCCAAACATGGAATTGGAGTGGAAATTGGAGAACCTCAATGAGCATTTGAGGAGTTTTCCTCATAATAGCAATGCTACCAGCACTGGTGAAAAAATGCTTAACTTTGATTTAAAAACACCGACTGCAGAGAAATATACCACACCAATGGCAGACTCAACTTTGTTTTTTCTCAAACTTTTACCCATGCTTCTTGGTGTGATTGTCATGCTATTGTGGAACTGTCTTATCACTGTTTACAGCCTTATGGAACCTTTGCCAATTACTGCCTTCAGGTTTGCCCTACTGAAAATATTTCTCCTTTACTATCTTTCTAAACGTAATTAACATTTTCCTATAAAATGTCTACTTTGACACCTACATTGGGTTTGTTCCTTTACCCTTTTAAATTGCTTATTACAGATTGATTAATTGCTGTATGTATATTAAATTAAGTTTCTTGTTCTTTGAACAATCTACTAAGGTTAGGCCAGGGACTCCATTCATAAATCAATTTAATGTTATGGCTTAAGGTTTTCTGGCCCCGTGAGAGCTCCCTTGAAGCAAAACCACAACTTGTGCATCTTTTTCTCATAGTCAAACAAAGATACCCTGCATCCTCAGTATATTCCATAATGCTTTCCTGGTTGACACCACCTGAGCATTGCTGGTTTTCAGGATACATACTTTTTTCCCTTCGCATGCTTCTCTTCGTGTTTTTCCACTGTCAGCAATGTTGAACTGGCATTTAGGGAAATCAGGCAGTGCCCAAAGAGTCGATCTGAAAGGTCAATGTGTGGGCCATTTTTTGGCTGTTTGTGGGCTGGTTTTATCGTCTGTATGGCCAGTTTTTACTGCTGATTTCCCCGGTATTAAAACAAACATTGCCTAAAGCAAGCACTAATGCATGCTGCCTCCCATACTTTACAAAACAACCATAAAAGAGTGCCTTTACAAGATCAAAATTGTTCCGAATTCTTAGATATACGATTGGCTAATGAGGGCAGTTTTATTTTGATGCCCTGACTTATTTTCTGTCCCAGTCCAGCCTTGATGGTCAAACACCTTTCCCTGATTCTCATGTGTTTTTTACTTAGCACTCCAGGCCATTACTTCTACCAACCTGTCATTCCATTCCTTAACTTAGTGTCTTTTCCGCCTGTACTCACCAGCTGTAATCTGTTTCCAGATGCAGTTTTGTAGGCATAGACAAAACCCAGGTTCCTTTTTAAATTATGTGTTTCTCTGTCTGGTGTGATGCGTGCTTTGATAACAGGACAATTATTTTTTAATCTGTGTTTTAAAATGTGATTATTTGAGTATTCATTATTCTTTGTCATTTATCACATTTGTTTTTTGTCATTGTGCAGGCTGTATTGATTTAGTTTTTTAAAAGTTCTTGCCTCAATGATAACACATGTGCTTCCTCCTTTAGGTAAAATATTGTCTTTTCGTGAGGAAATATCAGTGGCGGTATGGGTCTTGTAGTGAGGGCAGTGGCGGCCCGTCCTTTAGGGCGGAGGGGCCACGCCACCCCACCTTTTGCCCCTCATGAAGAGTGTCTGTCAGGCTGAACAAAGGTCAGCCTGACAGATACTCTCCATGTTCAGCTCAGGCAGCCAGGAGCAGACATGCTCGATTTGCGCACACTCCTGGCTGCCTGAGTTGAACTTTGCTGGGCTGAGGAGATCACAGCTCCTATGGGCGTGACCTCTTCGGCACAGCAAAGGTGCCTCGAAGCCCTCCCTGGGTGACGAGGAAAGCGTCACCAATTGACACTCTCCCTGGGCGCTTCAGTTTAAGCACTGAAGTGCCCAGGGCGAGTGTCAATCAGTGACACTTCGTCACAGAGTGGGGTGGGGTCAGCAGTCTCACTGACCCCATCCCACTCTGGGACGAGGCTGGGACTGCTATCTTCCCTCATTGGCTGACCTAAGGTCAGCCAATGAGGGAAGGCAGCAGTCCCAACCCTCCTGGGACCTGGAGGCTGACGGTAAGTGTGTGTATGTGTGTGTGTGTGATGTTTTAAATTGAATGTTTGGTGCGCGCGTGCATGTTTGAGTGTTTTGAGTGTTAATGGATGTGCGTGCGTGTGTGAAAGAATGAGTGTGTGTGATCTTTTAAAATGAATGTTTGGTGCGTGCGTGCATGTTTGAATGGTATGAGTGTTGTTAATGGATGTGCGTGCGTGCATGTCTGTGTGAAAGAATGAGTGTGTGTGTGTGTCCTGCCCGCCCCCCTCTGTACTAAAGCTGCCGCCCACCACTGAGTGAGGATGCGTGGACGTAGTGCATTTGCCCGTGCTATCCTGTGCAGGACCACCCAAGCACCCAAAGACAATAGCACGACACTAAAGAAATGGTACAGGCGTAATCTCTTTAATATAGATTCTGGCCATGCCACACACCTGGCTACAGGATGTACAAGATGCATATATGGGGAAACAGGCCGCTTTAGGACAGCCGGGGTGGCTCACTAGAGGTGTCATACAGGCTTTTAGCATTGTGCAACTTGATTGGTGGGGCCCTCAGGCATCATAGGTCATCAAATAATCCAGGGAATTGATTTAATATTTTGTCGAGTTGGTATGCCTTTACGTTGCATGCAAATTACACAAGCCCTAGGTCTTGATCTGTATGGCTTCTGAGTAGGGTGTTGGCTACTTTGTCGGCTAAGTGGAAAGTTGCTAGAATTTCGTAGTCATTTGATCATATATTTTTTGTCATGCAGCCTCTGAGGGGTAGTGGGGACTGACTCCCATAGGTGAATATCTTAGTGCCTGAAGTAACAAGAGCAGACTAGCCTGAGGCGAGAGTACTGTTGGACTCCTATTACTTTCCCTATGATTCCCCTGTGTTGATGAGAGCTTTGACTTCTGATCCAGCAGTTTCTACTATACATGTAGGATGTAGACTTCTGTGTCTTTTTAAGTCATTTGTGAATGAGATGAGGAATACTTCTGAAATGTAGTAGGATACTGTAGGCAGTTGCTTCTTATGTAGTTCATTTTAAGCTGCAATTTATGCACCTCATCCACCAAACTTGCTTCTGCTCGCAACCGCTTTCCCTTCAAATGAATATTCCAAAGCTCTATGGTAACCAATGGAATGCATCACATCATACTTGCTGTGTCACATTCAAAATCAGTTCTCCGTCTTCTTAACACACCTCCCTCTTCTTAACACAACAGAAACAATAAGCATTTCATATCATCTGTAACACGAAACATGTCCTAAAATTAGTACATTAATGATAAAGCTTTTAAGTACACCTATAAGTTCTTACTTTTTTTTAGACAAAACCTTCTACAAATTTAGGTTTTTTAAAAACTCTCAACCTTCTATGTATCTCTTTTTAATTTCCATTTTCTTCTTTTTCACTTCACTTCTTAGCTCCAACCCCTTTCCATTCCATGGATGTATCCAATCCAGACGAGAGCTTCACTACTCTACCCACAATTCCATATCTTGTGATCCTCAGGCCTTATGGCATTCTCAAATATTTTAATCACTCTCTGAGGAGCAGAGAACTCTGATTGTAACTTAGAGAGACCCACTCTAGGATTCCTAATCTTGACCATGTCATCAACTTGAATCTTCATTTTTGACTGCTTTGCGATTATCAAACCTGGTCTTCCTTTCTGGTATTTTCATTTGCTCCCCTCCATATTTTACTTTCTCATTCCATTCGAGATTCAAACTCTGCCCTGATTTGACATTCGCCCAGGAAAAACATTCTCCCAGGAAGGACATAATATGTTGGGTTTCCTTTTCTTAAACAATTCAAAAGGTGAAATACCTGTGGTATTATGTGGCATTAATCTATAGTTCTTTATCCTACACAATTATCTCTTTCAACACTCAATGTTTGCTATTGCTCTTTGTATAGTCTCTTTCAGCACCCTGTTCAGTCTCTCCACCATGCCATTTGTTTTGGGATGATACAAGGCTGATTTCCTTCGTCTAATACCTCTGTATCTACGATACATCTCCAACTCATTTGACACCAGTTGTACCCCATTGTCCGTTACGATAGAAGTGGGAAACCCCTCTCTTTCAAACACCTGATCAAGAAATTTCTTCACACCTTGTGTTTCCACAAAGTTGGTAATTCCCACCTCAGGCCACCTTGAATACATTTCAGTCAGCACAATGACATACTTTTCTGTACTACTATGTTTTATCGGATCCAACATGTCCATACCTACTTCATGCCAGGTTCTTTGGTGATCTCTCTCAACTTCATAGGCTGAACGCGTGTAAGTGTTTTATCAGCATTGATAAATTCTACACATTCTCTTACACATCTCTCAACCTGAACAGCCATGCCCAGCCACCAATACATTAGTCGGGGTCTCGCCTTTGTCTTTGATATTCCTGGATGACTCTCATGAGCTAACAATATTACATTTCCCCTCAGTACAGACATAGCCATTTGCTGTACCAGTGTTGGTGAGATACTTAAATATCATAAATGTCCTCTCCAACGTAATGGAATGGGAGAAAGCGCTTGACAGCTCCATAATTTT
This sequence comes from Pleurodeles waltl, assembly GCF_031143425.1. NCBI lineage: Eukaryota > Metazoa > Chordata > Amphibia > Caudata > Salamandridae > Pleurodeles > Pleurodeles waltl. Next base: position 1,264,458,210 of record NC_090437.1, read on the forward strand.
CACTAGTGGCAAAAAAGCAGTTGTCAAGCCTCTCCATCCATATCTTCCAGTGGGGCGATGAAGTTGCAGGGTCAGCAAGCATGCTGAAGGACTGCAGAAAAGACACTAGTGCATGTTGGTGGGGGATTTCTTAAAGCTGCTGCCCTTGTGGAGGTGCTGCATTAGCATCATCAGCCAAAGTGAGGCAGTGGCTTGAGTGGGATTCTCTCACTCCCCTGGCAGGGGCATTCAGGCAAACTGCAGTAAGTGGTACTCACTTGTGTCCTCTGAAGTGGGTAGCAGCTGGGACGCATGCAATTGTGCTTGGTACTGGACAGTGGGTCTCACACCCCACTGGAGAAATGGCACACACATGCTCGTCTTGAACAGTCTAAGACCCTCATTGTCATGTCAATGGCGTTAATGACCGCCTGCCGCCACGGTGATGGCCGCCAAAACACCATTGCCGTGGCATTCTACAGTCCACCATATTATGTCCGTAGCCGGAATTCCACCAGAAGGCTGGCGGAATTCCGGTTATGGTCATAGCGGTAGACTGTGGTAACCAGTAGACGGGCGCAGACCATATCATGACCCATGATACGGCCTGGCAGTGTTCTGCTGGCGGATGCTGCTGCTGGCAGCAGCACCACGTTCCGTCTCCTGCCAGAGGACCCCCTGCAACCAGGTAAGTCGGGTGCTCCGACAGGGGAGGGGGGGTGTTGTTTGTATGTGTGGGTGTATGTTTGTGTGTGTATGCATGCGGGTGTGTGGCGTGTGGAATGCGTGTGTGCATGAATGGGTATGAGTGTGCGTGTATGTTGTGTTGTGTGAATGTGTGTGTGCTTGTATGTATGTCAGTTTGTGTGAATGTATGTATGCATGCGTGGGTGTATGTATGTATGTGTGTGCATGTTGGTGCATGAATGTGCAAGTATGTTGTGGGGGGTCAGGAGAGGGAGGGCGTGGGGGGGCTCTGAGGAGTGGGGGCGGGAGAGACTCTTATCAGTGTCAGGGAAGGAATGGTTTTCGTGGCGGTACGGAAGCCACGAAAACCATGGTGGTAGGCAGGTTCATAATCCCATGGGTGGGACAGTGATGGCTGCCTGGCTGGAGACTGAAGTCTCCAGCCCGGCGGCTGTTACCACCCTGGCAGACGGAGTGGTACAGTGGCGGTTTAGCTTGAGCAAAACCCCCAATGTCATATTTTGGGGAGAGGTAACGCCAGCCCATTGTCAGTACCTTTCTCCAAAATACCGACGGCCGTCAGAGTTGTAATAAGTGCCTATATGTCTTTCTAATGAAATGATTGTATACTTGTTATTCACACTGCAGCCCTATTCAGTTGCAATGGCTGGGTTGCCAGTGTAATGTGCAGTACAGTTTGCTACTTGCAAGTGCACGTGGCTCAGTCTCAGGGGTTCAGGCTGGATGCTTCTGGACGCGGTGGGCTCATTGTGTGTTCTGTCCTCGTAGAGCACAAATTAGCAAGGAGGCCCCAGGCAAGTGAACTGTCATATGCAGCAACAGGGCGAGTCCATGTCAGCCGGAGTACTGGGAGGGAGCCACGTGGCAGCATATTGCTTTCACCATTAGTGCCCCACTCTAAAAGTATGTGCGTTATGAGTATTTACTGTGCAATTGCATGATTATGTGCTTGTTTTCTACTATACAGTATTATATTCTGTGGCAATCACATGGGAATGTGAACATAAGTTTTTTCACGTATAATTGTTCGGCATGCCCTGCACTAACTAACTGGTATTTTTTGTGCTAAAATGATGATGCGATCATGTAAGTCTACTTACTACCTCCATGAATTTCCTCCGTGTATTTTATGGGAAGTTGGACACTCTGTATTATGCTTCAACTTTGACAAAGACCTGTTGGTTGAAACGCATGAGCCGTTTTTTGCAATAAACTTAACAGCTGTTAACGGAGTGTGGGCTTTTCCTTGTGTAGACAATGACGCCAGAAATTGGTAATTATTGAGCGGGTACCTGCACCCGCTGCCCGGCACTGACCCAGACAGGTATCTATCTATCTATCTATCTATCTATCTATCTATCTATCTATCTATCTATCTATCTATCTATCTATCTATCTATCGTTATATATATATATATATATATATATATATATATATATATATATATGTGTATATATATATATATATATATATATATATATATACATCTTTCTCTCCTACACCCTATTGCAGAAACACTCCAATAAAAAAAGTTTAAAAATCAATAACAGAATCTTCAAAATATTACCAAAACAATAAAATAAGTTCTATTAGAAAATATTGATATAATATTGAAGGCCATTAAAATTAATATATTAATAACGTAAATCACACAAAATCATAGCATTACACATAAGCCAAAATTGATGTTATATACAGCAATATTTAAAATAATTGACAAAGCCAATTGATCTAGCATAGGTGGAACCTAAATAAAAACCAAACAGCGCAGGGGAGTTGCAAGAGTGACAAAAAACAACAGGAAGGAAGGTGGGCAAGGGTGGGGGAGTGTGGGAAGCTCTCCCACCTTCATACATTTAACACGCATGCATAAGCAGCAGTTTTGGTACTGTTGTTTACTAGCTAGAGACGATATGGCACAGCATTGTGTGGACCAGCCTTAGGTGATTGGTGAAATGAAGAGTAGAAACTCTCCCCAATACATTACATGAATCATACTAGAGAAACGTATGTAAAATTCTCAAGCTCTAGCTCCTAAAATTCATTGTCGTGCTGCAGTCCCACATCTGTCACATTCTCAAGACAAAAAAATTGGGTGATACTTGTGGGTGCCTACAAATACCCACAGCAGTCACAGGGGTTCTCACAATGCAGGCGTGGAGGCTTGTGCAAGCACTGGAACAGGGGAAAGGAGCAAGCAACAACTGGGGTCAGGGGGGCACAGGGTGTAGGTGAAAATGTGAGAATGATGATCTGTAAACACGTGCACTCTTATGGAGTGCTAGAACTTAACTAAAAAAAGGACCTCTATGGAGTGCTAGAACTTAACTAAAAAAAGGACCTCCGACAGGAAACTGTACTTGGTCTATGCTCCAGGGGACAGACAAACACCAGGAAGAGGAAGTGAAACCTGATGCTGCTGACCAATGAGAAGCAAGAAATTGAGAGCGATCTTGAAGGCAACCAAGGGTAAGAAATGGGTGGGCTGAAAGCTACTTTTGAGATTGTTTATTTGCAAGAGATTTGGCAAGCACAATGCAAGTGTTCTGCAGGCAATACATTAAAACAACAACCTAATAATCTATTGGCACACAGCCCACTGTGTCCCAGTATCCCCCTTCCAGATGCCAAACGGCACTTTCTTTACAATGCACTTTTTCAACATAAGACCAAAAATGGTGTTAGTAAAAAATACTATTTCGCCTTAAGCTTGCATTTATGTTAGAATGGGACTGGAACACATAATAACACAATAAACGATCATCAATCTGCTAAGAATTAGGCAACAAAAGATAATTGTTCATAGTGAATACAACATTTCGGTCAAACAATCTGGCCATCAATTTCCAGGTTTAGGGGTTGAAACCATGTAGTAGTTTTATTTCTGCTAGGAAAGAGCTTTGCTTTAATGCGATTTTTCAGCTGCTGTTCGGTGCTAATGAACTATAGACTATGCCCAATGTCTTCTTAATGTAATACAATAAAAGCATGTTGAATTTATAAGTGAGTTTTTAAAGAAGTACTGCCACTAGAACCAAGGGTTTTTCACCCAAACACGTGATTCACATTTCTATAGAAATATCACAATGGCAAGTAGATTTGTAGCAGCATTGAGGCGAAAACGTGGCGGTTGATCTTAATGTCTTTAAACTCTTAAATTAGATTATGAAAGGTAGATTGGGTCAGGGGATGGGCAGGAACAGCCAAAATAACTGCTGAAAAATAAATGAAATAAGCAGTATTTAAATATATACAAATAGGTTGGCAGGGTTTGGTTAGCTCATTACTGTAGAGTGTATTACTAGTCCAAATGAGCAATGGTAATAAATTAAGAATGCTTACACTGAAAGACATAGCAAACCTTGTGACTGTATATGATGAGGAAATACACTGACAGGCTCTCTAGATGTCAACAATGACTGAGTTTTCCCATTAACAACACAATAGTGTCTATTGGAAATTGACCAACCAACTAATACATAACCAAACTTCACTCATAATGAAACAAATGCATAGTGTCATCTCCACACTAAGTAAAATGAGACACTTATAATTAGAAATAAATAATCAAAAAGCAAAAAAAATCTAAAAGCAAGGAAGTTATTCAAATGCTAATCCCCACAGGAATGCTAATCTAATCCCCAGGCAGTGTAATAGGGAACATGTGTATCTCTTTCAGAGTGACTATCATCCACCATGTACCATGTCAGAATCAAGGCCACGTTTGTTCACAAAGTTCAGTTGTCTGGATGCTTCATGGATATATTTTCAAGCTCTTGCACTTTCTGTTTACTTCCATACTGATCTCAATGTTATCAACTCTCTTGAAACAAGTCATGGGGTGGTTCACATGAGAAGAACGATGTCTACAGAGTCACAGCGCTTCAGGCCATCTGTTGTCAGCAGGCCCCCCTGCTATGGATCTCCGGAGGCTCAGTAACTCCTGCCCTCTTAGGTAACCAACTCCCCAGGAGGCAAGCACTTTTCTTCAGCAGAAGCAGTTTACGTTGTCCCTGTATGCAAATTGAGAAAGTGCTTTCAAGCATATCTCCCATACAATCATGAGGAGCAGAATGTATTCCCTCTCAGTAAGGGCAGCAATAGTACCTCCACTGTGGTAGCTAGACACATTCCAGCAGGTATATGAGCCTCCCGTCTCCCGTTGTGAGGTGATTCTGGGAGGTACATGCTAGAATGTCACTGAAAAGTGAGTATGCCCCAACTCTTTCAGACTACAGATGACAGGCCTATCCACCCTCTTCCCTTACATTGTATTGCAGTCCTACTTTCAAAAGAGCCTGATGGCTGAGATCCCAGGCACTTGCCAAATTCAACATGGAAATTGTTTCAACAGCTGAAACAGTGTATCTCCCTCTTTCCACTCCACTCACTGCTCTTGAAGTTAGCTGTGTTTCCTGAAAGGTCATTTTGATCATATGACGTCCACTCCAATGTATTATACCAGAGGCTAAGGAAGCATTCCTGTTAGGTATTTTTGCAACTTTTTACTTATATTGCCTCCCTAGGTAGAGTACATCATTCCTTTGAAGGCCAATATGGTGACTTTGACGCCATTAAGGGGTGCAAATAAGGTTGTGCTTGATCTAACATAAGTTGCAAAATGCAAAATAGACCCTTAAGTTATTTGACAATAAGCAACGTTCCTTGTTCCAAAAAGTCAGTGAAATGTGACCACTGAGTTGGTATTCATCAGGTGGCCCATCTCCTAATTTTTAACAGAGATTTACTATATGTTAGACCTGACAGCCTTAGGGTGGTCACCCCTAACTTTTTGCCTCCCTCCCTCCACTTTCTGGACACTGTTTTTGCTGTTTTTTAGACTCTGCGCACTTTACCACTGCTAACCAGTGCTAAAGTGCATATGCTCTCTCCCTTTAAACATGGTAGCATTGGATCATACCCAATTGGACTATTTAATTTACTTATAAGACCCTAGTAGAGTGCACTGTATGTGCCCAGGGCCTGTAGATTAAATGCTACTAGTGGGCCTATAGCACTGGTTGTGCCACCCACTTAAGTAGCCCCTTAACCTTGTCTCAGGCTTGCCATTGCAATGCCTGTGTGTGCAGTTTCACTGCCACTTCGACTTGGCAATTAAAAGAACTTGCCAAGCCTAAAACTCCCCTTTTTCTACATATAAGTCACCCCTAAGGTGTGCCCTATAGAGCAGGGTGCTGTGTGGGTAAAAGAGAGGACATGTACCTGTGTAGTTTACATGTCCTGGTAGTGTAAAACTTCTAAATTCGTTTTTACACTACTGTGAGGCCTGCTCCCTTCATAGGCTAACATTGGGGCTGCCCTCATACATTATTGAAGGGGTAGCTGCTGATCTTAAAGGAGTAGGAAGGTCATATTTAGTATGGCCAGAATGGTAATACAAAATCCTGCTGACTGGTGAAGTTGGATTTAATATTACTATTTTAGAAATGGCATTTTTAGAAAGTGAGCATTTCTCTGCATTTCTGGCTGGGTTTAGTTGACAGCTCCTTGTGCATTCACTCAGATACACCCCAGCCACAGGGTACTCAGCCTCACTTGCATACATCTGCATTTTGAATGGGTCTTCCTGGGCTGGGAGGGTGGAGGGCCTGCTCTCACACAAAGGACTGCCACACCCCCTACTGGGAACCTGGCAGACAGGATTGAACTGAAAGGGGACCTGGTGCACTTCTAAGCCACTCTTTGAAGTCTCCCCCACTTCAAAAGCACATTTGGGTATAAAACAGGGCCTCTGCCCTACCACCTCAGACACTTCCTGGAGAAGAAACTTGTAATCAGAACCTGCATCCTGCCAAGAAGAACTACCTGGCTGCCCAAAGGACTCACCTGACTGCTTTCTCTGAAGGACTGCTGCCTTGCTGTTCCCTGGCTGTGGTGAAGAAGTGCTCTCCAAGGTCTTGAATAGAGCTTGCCTCCTGTTCCCTGAAGTCTCAGGAATAAAAAGACTTCTCTCTTGCAACTGGACTCCTTGTGCGGGGAAATATTTGACGCAGAGCTCGCTCCGCGGTGAAAAATTCACTGTATGTCGACCCAGGACGTCGCCACTTGACTTCGCAAGGAAAAGATCGACGCGGCAGCTGCGATGCGACCGGAACTTCGACGCACAGCCCACCAGAGTGACGCACAGCAGACCTGGGACGACGACGCCTGACTCCCAGAGGGGAAATCAACGCGGCGTCTGCCGTGAGGGAGAAATTTCCCCGCATCGCCCACTGGAACAACGCAGAGCTTGCCAACAATCCCAGAGTTCAACGCACAGACCCCGTGGGTCTGAAAACCCCGCAACCCGAAGAGGAGGCCGTCCGCGTGCCGGAAAACGACGCAACGTCTTCCCCGGGTGGAAAATAACAATGCAAGTCCGTGTGTGAAGGGGCGAAACCGACTCACACACTATTTTTCCACGCATCTCCTCCTCTGTGGCCCTTTGCAGAGATTTTTCACTCAAACCAGGTACTTTGTGCTTGAAAGAGACTTTGTTTGCTTTTAAAATACTTAAGACACTTTGGGGGTCATTACAACCCTGCCGGATGGTGTTAAAGGTGCGGTAATACCGCAAACAGGCTGGCGGACCAAAAAAGGGAATCATGACCCTGGCGGAAACCGCCAACAAAGACAGCCACTTTAACACACCGCCCGCCACGGCAGTACAGACAAGCAGCGCAGCGGTCACCGCCAACAGACAGGCGGAAGACAATGTACCGCCCATAGTATCACAACCCGCCAATCCGCCACCTTTTCCGGGGCGGATTCACCGTGGATAAAAACACGGCGGAAACAGCCATTTCAATGGGAAAACGCTGACCTGAACACTTCCCACGAGGAAGGAGGACTCCATGGAGCCGGAACTCCAAATACTCCCTGCGCTTGTCTTTCTGCTCCTCTATGATCACCATCTACGTAGGCGCCGAAGACACCGGTGAGTACTGCACCTATGACATAGGGGAGGGGGAGGCAAAAGTCAGGGGGACACACACGTGACACTCCCACCCTCGCATATTACAACACACACACCAATGCATTCACAAAAATCACAGTAACAACCCACAACCCCCCCGGAAGAATGCAAAGACAAAACGAAATCAGTCCAAACATTGTAATGTATCAATATACATGTCTCAAAAATATACACATATATTAGAAATTCATACAAAAGTATATACATTCCGAGAAGTAGTGCAGATATGCAAATATCAATGTCCGTGCACCACTAGTCCAAAAATGCATGGGGGAGGCCCACAAAAGATACCTGTCCACACACGGAGAGAACACTGCCGGGGCATCAGAGAGAAATACTACAGGCACCTCATGGGGAAGGGAAGGGGGGGCACCTCAGCCGGAGGAGTGCAAAGCCAGATCCACGACGGGGCTCCATGCCCATTGATGTATCCTGGGGAGTGCAAAGCCACAGTTTCTCAAGTCTCTACAGTGGGTGGGTTGCCCACTGTTCCATCCTGGGGAGTGCAAAGCCACAGTCTCTCAAGTCTCTACAGTGGGTGGGTTGCCCACTGTTCCATCCTGGGGAGTGCAAAGCCACAGTCTCTCAAGTCTCACAAGTGGGTGGTTTGCCCACTGTACCATCCTGGGGAGTGCTAAGCCACAGTCTCTCAAGTCTCTACAGTGGGTGGGTTGCCCACTGTACCATCCTGGGGAGTGCAAAGCCACAGTTTCGCAAGTAGATAACAGCCTCCACTGGTTCTGAAGGGGGACTGGTGCCCAGACTGGATTGGTCTCCCTGTGGAAGTTCCTGTCCCATCACTGTCCCACCTGCACATGGGATAACGATGCTTGAAGTGGCAGCCTTTTTATTCTTCCCCGGTGCATGCCCTGTTCAGCGGTGCTTTGCCATGGCGGTTCTGGACTGTTCTGCGGTGCTTTGCCATGGCGGTGTCTGGACTGTTCAGCGGTGCTTTGCCATGGCGGTGTCTGGACTGTTCAGCAGTGCTTTGCCATGGCGGTGTCTGGACTGTTCAGCGGTGCTTTGCCATGGCGGTTCTGGACTGTTCAGCGTTGCTTTGCCATGGCGGTGTCTGGACTGTTCAGCGGTGCTTTGCCATGGCGGTGTCTGGACTGTTCAGCGGTGATTTGCCATGGCGGTGTCTGGACTGTTCAGCGGTGCTTTGCCATGGCGGTGTCTGGACTGTTCAGCGGTGCTTTGCCATGGCGGTTCTGGACTGTTCAGCGGTGCTTTGCCATGGCGGTGTCTGGACTGTTCAGCGGTGCTTTGCCATGGCGGTTCTGGACTGTTCAGCGGTGCTTTGCCATGGCGGTGTCTGGACTGTTCAGCGGTGCTTTGCCATGGCGGTGTCTGGACTGTTAAGCGGTGCTTTGCCATGGTGGTGTCTGGACTGTTCAGCGGTGCTTTGCCATGGCAGTGTCTGGACTGTTCAGCGGTGCTTTGCCATGGCGGTTCTGGACTGTTCAGCGGTGCTTTGCCATGGCGGTGTCTGGACTGTTAAGCGGTGCTTTGCCATGGTGGTGTCTGGACTGTTCAGCGGTGCTTTGCCATGGCGGTGTCTGGATTGTTCAGCGGTGCTTTGCCATGGCGGTGTCTGGACTGTTCAGCGGTGCTTTGCCATGGCGGTGTCTGGACTGGGCATTGGCGTGTGGCATGACGTTCTCTGGACTGGGCATTAGTGTGTGGCATGATGTTCTCTGGACTGGGCATTGGTGTGTGGCATGACGTTCTCTGGACTGGGCATTGGTGTGTGGCATGACGTTTCCTCATTGGCCAGCGGGGCTGTGGCAGCCGGGGCCCTCCTGGGCACTGACTCCGGTGGTGGTCTCCTGACCAGTGACGATACTTGGGCCCTCCTGGGCACTGACTCTGGCGGTGGTGGTGGTCTCCTGACCAGTGACGATACTTGGGCCCTCCTGGGCACTGACTCTGGCGGTGGTCTCCTGACCAGTGACGATACTTGGGCCCTCCTGGGCACTGACTCCGGCGGTGGTGGTGGTCTCCTGACCAGTGACGATACGTGGGCCCTCCAGTGACGATACTTAGGCCCTCCTGGGCACTGACTCCGGCGGTGGCGGTGGTCTCCTGACCAGTGACGATATTTGGGCCCTCCTGGGCACTGACTCCAGCAGTGGCGGTGGTCTCCTGACCAGTGAGGACGGTGCTGGTGGTGGCGTCCCGGCCGCCGGGAAGGATGCCGCCCTTCTCCGCCGTGCTGCTCACACTAGGCTGTGCAGACTTCCTCTGGCCCTTCCCCACCTTTGGAGGAGTCACAGCTGACTCTGCAATCTCCCTGGAACCCCTGTGAGTTGTTTTGCCTCCAGGAGTCTTCACACGGTCCCGTCGCCCACTTTCCAATTTCAGAGACTTTACAGGGGGTGGGCTGCCAGTGCCTTGGCTCCGGGTCACACTGCCTGCCCTGGTGGCCGGTGCACTCCATACACCTTGAACAGGCATCACTGGTTTTGGAGGCTTTTTGGCTGAGGCGCTATGACGCAACTGATGAATTGGAGGGGGGGGCAAAAAGGTCAACTTTACACAGGGACAGTTTCTGACGAATACTGGGGTGGGTAGTTGGAGGGGGTCTGGAGTGGAGGAAGAGGAGGTGGTTGTAGGAGGTGTCACTTTAGGTGTTTTGGGTGCAGGTGCAGGTACTGGAGGCTGTCGTGAGGTGGATGGATGTTGGGTGTGTGGGTGGCTGCGTTTGTGTACTTTGGGAGGGGGCATCACAGACACACTGGGAGAGGACACAGGGGACATGTAAATGGGAGTGGAGGTGGTGAGTGCAGGTGAGCGGGGTGTGGTGCTGGGTGTACTGCTGCGAGTCCTAGTGCCTGTAGATGTAGTGCATGCAGGTGAGAGTGTAGACGACACTGGGAGGGAGGAGGGAGATGACGAGGAGGGGGACACAGTGGAGGCAGTGGATGTTTCTGTGTCTGCACGTGGGTGATGCTTGTGTGTGTGCCTGTGGGTTGTGTGGTGCCTATGTTTGCCTGAGCTACTTTTGTGTGTTGAGGTGTGTGCATGCTGGTCTGATGGTGTGCTTGGGATAGGCTGGGGTACAGGGGACTGGGTCTGGGTGGAGGAGGTTGGAGGGGGGAGGCTAGACACAGGGACAATGGCTGCCATCAGTGCTGAGGCCAGAGATTGCAGTGTTCGCTGAAGGACAGCCTGACCAGAATGAATGCCCTCCAGGAATGCATTACCATGTTGCAACTCCCTTTCTACACCCTGGATGGCATTCACAATGGTAGACTGACCAACAGCGAGTGACCTGAGGAGGTCAATGGCCTCCTCACTGAGGGCAGCAGGGGTGACTGGGGCAGGGCCTGAGGTGCCTGGGGCGAAGGTGATGCCCACCCTCCTGGGTGAGCGGGCATGGGGCGAACGCTGAGGGGCTGCTGGGAGGGCGGTGCTGGTAGGGGAGGTGGCAGCTGTACCTGTAGAAGTGGGGCGCACAGATGGTGCCGCCACCACAAGGGAGCTCCCATCGGCGGACGAGTCCGTGTCGCTGCTTGGTGATCCGGTGGCCGACGTGAAGCTCCCCTCACCCTCTGTCCCACTGGAGCATTCTGAGTCCGTGGTGTGGCCCTCCATGGCCATGTGGGATGCAGCTCCCTCGTGCCCCGGTACCACTGTACCTCCGCCTGATGATGCTGATGCACAAAAGAACAGGGAGAGCACAAAAAATGGGGGGGGAGACAGAAGAAAGACAGGTTGAGTGCATGGCATACCGCGACCGTTGGCGAACAATACAGACACAGCAGCCCCCTGCACTACGCCGTGCTCCTGGCCTCTACAGATGCAATTCCTGGGATCTGGCCTACATGGCTATGGTGGACATCTGCACACATGGATGCCACAGGGGCATCTATACCGGTACATGGCACTCTACTGCGGTGGGGTAGGGTGCCACATGGCCTGCATTACGGAGGGGCCTAGTCTACCTATTTCTGCCTGGCCTAGGTACACCCACAGGCCTCCTCCCCCACCCAGACCCCTCCACTGAGTGCAAAGTCCGCAGAATGATGTTGTACTCACCCCCTTGTGTCTGCTGTGATGCCCTCAAGCGCCCATCCAACTCAGGGTAGGCCACCGCCAGGATCCTGAACATCAGGGGGGTCATGGGGTGACGGGCACCCCTCCCACCTTGGGAGGCCATCCCCAGCTGAGCCTCTGCCATCTTCTTGCTCCAGCAGCTAATGTCCTCCCATCTTTAATGGCAGTGGGTGCCCCGTCTCTGGTGGACCCCCAGGGTCCGGACGTCCTTGGCGATGGCATGCCAAATGTCCTTCTTCTGGTGGGCGCTGACCTACATGACATGCACAAGGGAAGAAGAGAAGTCATTAACAACCGCACCGTCAATGTGCGTGGCCCCCCTCCCTACCCTAGCCATGTGGCACATTCATTCACATGCATTAATGTTCCCTGAACTCTGCCCCCTTCCCTCTTACAACCAGCCCTCTCCACCCAGGCCTAGCCCATACAACGTGCTACCTGTGTACTAACCTGTTGGTCTGGAGGACCGTAGAGTAGTGTGTACTGGGGGAGGACCCCGTCTACCAGTCTCTCCAACTCCTGAGCAGTGAAGGCAGGGGCCCTTTCCCCAGACGCAGCAGCCATTGTCTCTCCCAGACCGAGGTCACAGCAGCACTTGCAGTGTAGGTCCTCTCCTGTCAAAGATCAGATATCTAGTGATTCAACAGATAGAAAATGGCGGTGACGTCCGCGGCGGTGACGTCCGCGGCGGTGACGTCCGCGGCGGTGCGGATCATCACTGCCGGCGCACTTCCTCATTGGCTCGTGGGACCCAATGGGTCCAATGTTAACCAATGCAGCATTGCGCCGCGGTCTACAACAGCCTACCGCGACGGTGTGCAACAGCAACACAGTTACCCCACAATCCCATTGTCCCAGTTTAGAGGTCAGGCAGCCGCCATTTCAGGGGCCCACATGGCTTCATTTACTTCTGCGTCACACATATCTAGGCCTACACTCAACACACATACAGGAAGGGTTTTGTGTTTGGTGTCATGTTCTGTGTAACAGTGGGTACATACCTGGAAAAAAGTTGACCCGATCCTCGCTGTTGTCCTTCCTAGGCGCCGTCAGCTTGGACATGTGAGGAGTTGGCAGAATCCTCCGGTGTACCGACCGCTGGTGGACCTGTTGACAATGGAGGAGCGACATTTAATCATGACCTACAGGTTTGACCGTGCCACAATTCATGAACTATGTACCCAGTTGGAGCCAGACCTGATGTCACCAATCCGCCATCCCACTGGAATCCCCCCTGACGTGCAGGTGCTGTCAGTGCTCCATTTCCTAGCAAGTGGGTCTTTTCAGACAACAGTGGCCATGCCATCAGGGATGTCCCAGCCTATGTTTTCCAACGTGCTGTCCAGAGTGTTGGCTGCCCTGCTGAAACACGAAAGGAGATACATCATTTTCCCTGAGGTGGAAGATTTGGCTACAGTGAAAGGTGACTTCTATGCCCTTGGACATATCCCCAACATCATAGGTGCTATTGATGGGACCCATGTAGCTCTGGTCCCCCCCCACAGGAGTGAACAGGTGTACAGGAACCGTAAGAGTTATCATTGGGGAACATCCTTTTTTACAACTTTTTTTTTCCGAAAGTCGTGGTTAACGAAAGCGCAACAATGCTTTTTTTAACCACGACTCCGTTTTTTTGTGCCTTAACTACGTATGTTCTGAACAACGAACATGCGTGGTTAAGGTACAAAGAATGGAGTTGGCGAAGGTAAGTGGTGGGTTTAGGTTTTGGGTAGGGGGTGGGGGGTCAGGGGGTTTTAGGTTTTGGGGTGGGGTTGGGGGGGTGGGGCGTTTTTGGTTTTGGGGAGTGGGTGGGGGGTCAGGGGGTTTTAGGTTTTAGGGTGGGGTTGGGGGTGTGGGGCGTTTTTGGTTTTGGGGAGTGGGTGGGGGGTCGGGGGGTTTTAGGTTTTAGGGTGGGGTTGGGGGGTGGGGCGTTTTTGGTTTTGGGGAGTGGGTGGGGGTCAGGGGGTTTTAGGTTTTGGGGTGGGGTTGGGGGGGGTGGGGTGTTTTTGGTTTTGGGGAGTGGGTGGGGGGTCAGAGGGGTTTTGGGGTGGGGTTGGGGGGGGTGGGGCGAGGGATGTAGGGTGAATGGTGCCTATTGCTAATGATTTTATCAGGAATGCCTTTACAACGAAATATCGTTGTTAAGGCATTCGTGGTAAAATCATTAGTAGTAGCAACGAGGTCGGTGTTCCGACCTCGTTGTTAAGGCAGTAGTTGTTTTTGAAGTCGTTGTTTCGTCGTACAGTCGTTATCATTCCATGAATGTACAGATGGTATGTTTGGCAGACCAGTACATCTCCCAGGTAAATGCTATGTTCCCTGGCTCAGTGCATGACGCCTACATCCTGCGGAATAGCAGCATCCCTGATATGATGGGTCAACTCCAGAGGCACCGTGTGTGGCTATTAGGGGACTCTGGTTACCCCAACCTTTCCTGGCTATTGACCCCAGTGAGGAATCCCAGGACCAGGGCAGAGGAACGCTACAATGAGGCCCATGGGTGGACTAGGAGGGTGATCGAGCGGACCTTCGGCCTCCTGAAGGCCAGGTTCAGGTGCCTCCATATGACAGGTGGTTCCCTATTCTACTCACCGAAGAAGGTGTGCCAGATCATCATCGCCTGCTCGATGCTTCACAATCTTGCTTTGCAACGCCAGGTGCCTTTTCTGCAGGAGGATGGTCCAGATGACGGTGTTGTGGCAGCTGTGGAGCCTGTGGAGCCTGTGGACAGTGATGAGGAGGAAGCTGAGGAAGAAGACAACGACAACAGGGAGTCAGTCATACAGCAATATTTCCAGTGACACACAGGTGAGAACATTTTCATTTTTTACATTACATTCACTGTCACAAGTCTTACTCTATCCTGTGTGTAATTTACTGGGATTATTTGGTAACTGAGTTGTTCCTTTCCATTACGGTTTCACAGGTGTTGTTACCAACGTGTGTCATCTGCATGCATCCTTCAAGGACTTGTTATGTGTGACATTGGTATGTTGCCTTAACAACTATAAAAGCATTTTGACAATGTCATTGATAATACATTTTACAATATCATAGACTGACTCCAGAATGTTTTGTGGTTCAATGGTGTTTATTTAAGTGCTCAGAAATGGAGGGGGGTTGTAAAATAGTGATGGGTGATGGTGGAGGAATGTCCATGGCAGAGTCCAGTCTATTAGTCTCACAGGTGCATTGCCCATCTGGGCATAGGAAGTGGAGCTGGGGCAGTTTAAGTATGGACAGGGTAACAAAGTGAGACAGTGGGGGGACAATCTGGGTCGTCTCATTTCCTGGCGGGGTTCTTGCCATCTTGCTATGTCCTGTTCCTGGATCTCAGGGACCGCTTGCGTGGTGGTTGTCCGTCTGCAGGGGGTGCGGTGCTGGTGTGGTGGTCCTGTGGCGGGGCGTCCTGTCCACTAGCGCCGGTGGAGGTGGTGGGCAGTTCATCATCCTGGCTAGTGTCAGGGGCCCCTTGGAGTGCCACGGTGTCCCTCAAGGTCCCCAAGCAGATTATAAAAGGCGAGTAGGATTTACCATGGATTAATATTGCTTCACTAGAACAATACTCCAGTGTCACGATGGAAAGTTTAGACATTCAGCACCTCTACGATGTCCTTCAGCACCCCTACGATGGTGCCCAAGGCGGAGCTGATTGTCCTGAGCTCCTCCCTGAACCCCAAATACAGTTCGTCCTGCATGCGCTGGGTCTCCTGAAACTTGTCCAGGACCGTCACCATCGTCTCCTGGGAGTGGTGGTATGCTCTCATGATGGAGGAGAGGGCCTCGTGGAGAGTGGGTTCCCTTGGCCTGTCCGTCCCCTGTCGCACAGCAGCCCTCCCAGTTCCCCTGTGTTCCTGTGCCTCCGTCCCCTGGACCGTGTGCCCACTACCACTGTCCCCAGGTCCCTGTTGTTGTTGGGGTGGTGGTTTATCCTGGGTTCCCTATAGTGGTGATTGACAGCTGATTGACCTGTCCTGGGTACGGAGGTTTGGGCCCGCTGGGTGGGTGCTGTGCTGGTGTTACCAGAGGGTGGAAGGTCAGTGTTGGGCTGTGCCTGTGCGAGGGGAACCGACTTTCCCGAGGCCCACAATGGTCCGGGCTGGTCATCAGGTTCCAGTAGGGCAGAGCTGCTATCGTCACTGTGGGCCTCTTCTGTGGGTGGAGTGGAGATGTCTGGACCCTCCGGTGTGGTGACGGTCCTTTGTGATCCTGCAGGGGCATAAGAGCATGATTATTGCATGTATGTGTGTGATGGTGTGCAATAGGTGGGTGTTTGTGCACCCCAGTGCTAGCATTCCTGTGTGGGGGCTTGTGTGATGATGGTTAGGGGGTTGTTCTGGGTATGTGCAGTGAGCATGCTTTGGTGAGGGGTGACCATGCTTAGTTGTGTCATGCAGGGCTTGGTGTTGGGATGAGTGGTTTGTGTTCCTAGTACATTATTGAGGATTTGGGGTGATAGAGGAGGGTGTGAGGGTGGGGGTGTGTGATAGCATGCAGGTAGGGTGGGGGGTATAATAGTTGAGATTTAACTTACCAGTGTCCATTCCTCCACCGACTCCTCCGAGGCCCTCTGGATGCATGATGGTCAAGACTTGCTCCTCCCATGTTGTTAGTTGTGGGGGAGTAGGTGGGGGTCCGCCGCCAGTACGCTGTACCGCGATGTTGTGCCTGGAGACCGCTGAACGCACCTTCCCCCGTAGGTCGTTCCACCTCTTCCTGATGTCCTCCCGATTTCTTGGGTGCTGTCCCACTGCGTTGACCCTGTCGACTATTCTGCGCCATAGCTCCATCTTCCTGGCTATGGATGTGTGCTGCACCTGTGAGCCAAATAGCTGTGGCTCTACCCGGACAATTTCCTCCACCATGACCCTGAGCTCCTCCTCGGAAAAGCGGGGGTGTCTTTGGCGTGCCATGGGGTGGTGTGTGTGATGTGTGAGGTGGTGTATGTGGTGATGAGTGTAGTGATGTGTAGAGGTGTGTGGTGTTTTGTGCATGGATGGTGTGTGGGTGATGGTGTTGTGTGCCTCTGTGTGGTGGGATTGTCTAATCAGTGCTGTCTCTCTGGCCTTCGTCTCTAATTTTTGGTCATAGGGGTTTGTGGGTGATGTGTGTGTGTGTTTTATATTGAATTGGTTGTGTTGGGGTGGTGTGTGTATTTGGAATTGTCCAATGTGGCGGTGTTTTGGAGATGTGTGTGTATTTTGAGCGCGGCGGTGTGCACCGCCAATAGAATACTGCGGTTGAAAGACTGATGCGTGGATTCGTGGGTCGTAATAGCATGGGCGTGTTTCTGTTGGCATGGAGGTCGAGGTTTTGTTTTCGCCAGTTAAACACTGACCTTTGGTGTGGCGGACTTCTGTGGTTGACTGAATTTCGGCGGATTCCGAGATGGGTGTCATAATAGCTGTGGCAGAATTCCGCGGTAAGCTCCTTTTACCGCCAATGTTGTAATGACCCCCTTTATGTCACTTTTCAGTGATATCTTTACATTTTCTTATTGCATCTTTGATCGTTTTTGACCTGCAAATATCCAGATACATATCATATATTTTTCTAAACACTGTGTGGTGTATTTTTGTGGTGCTATATGGTGTTATTGTATGATTTATTGCACAAATACTTTACACATTGCCTTCTAAGTTAAGCCTGACTGCTCAGTGCCAAGCTACCAGAGGGTGGGCACAGGATAATTTAGATTGTGTGTGACTTACCCTGACTAGAGTGAGGGTCCTTGCTTGGACAGGGGGTAACCTGTCTGCCAACCAAAAACCCAATTTTTAACACTATACTTTTAAATTTAATAAGCAAAGCACACAGTTGCTACATGGAAGCTGTCAGATTGCTAAAATAATACTTGTTTTTCACAGCCCATCATTGGTCTATTTGCAAATGAAAAGAGGCATTTTTTATATATAAAGGTGTCTTACACTGAATCCAGTACTAATATATAGACCACTTAGTTTCAACATAAATCTAATGTTAGTGCATTATATGGGAGTTGACGTATTATCAAGGACTGCATCAAGACACTCTGTTTGAAGAAGAATCCTTGTGTTTGTTTTGCCAAATAACTGAGAGGTAGAGAAAAGAATATAAATGCGGGGAAGGCACTAGAACTGCAATAAATAATTTTTTAGTTGAGAAATTGTTTATCAAGATTTCAGGCCATATAAGTCAATACCTATTGGCAATTGTTGATAAGCTTATATTTATTTGTGATTATTACTGTTCAACAGAATGTGCTACATATAAAATACATTATAATAACATGCTTCTAGGTTACATATTGACATATTTGAATGCTTAATACTTCCAGAGAAGCATAGTAATTGTAGCATGAATCTGTAAGTGAATTCTCACACTGTTCTTCACAGCTTTCATCAAGAATCACACAGTTGATTTTCCCCCCAAAATATGATATAAATCATATACAAAGATTATTCAGGTCCCACTCAATGAGAAAGTTAGGTGCTTCAGAGCAGATTTATATCTATCTTACATCTTGAATCACAAGGTTGAGTTTCCCAAAATAAATGGTGTGGCTGATATAAAATGATCGTGCAGACCCTCTCAGTGACAGAGCGGGAAACTTAACTTAAATTAATAGAAGAAGCAGAGAGTGGAGTTCTGTGGAACTGCACGAAGAGCATTATTTGATAAGAAACTTTGCCACAGAAAAACAGCTCAACCTTGTCTCAGAGACAGGCTGAGAAGTAGAAAATAAATGAAGTTCAGATATGCTTGGATAATTTCTAAATACCAAGGGTTAGTGGTACTTGCAGAAGTTTTGGGAATGAGCAGAAAATATGCATGCTGCACTGAGATTTGGCGTCAGTAGCACGTACTGGGCTGACAAATCAGCGCAAATGGCAACATGCGTTGTGCAAGAGCCATTTGAGTTGATGTTGCTGCAGCTCGAGTAGAAAATTTACTTGAAAAGCAACCCTTTGACCACATCAGTTCCAGCGACCACTCGTGTTAGAAAATCACACCTGCAAGGTTCCTAGCAGCCAGAAATTGTGACTTTGTATATGCATCGTTTTTTTGTCCTGCTACCGTAAGCTACCCTTCCAGTGCAAAACAAAACCTGTGGGAGACATCATGCAAATCATTCTTGCACTATGGTACAAAGCTTTGTCGCTGGCGCATGGCAGCCTAAATTGTGCGAGCTATGGAAAAGAGAGCTACAGCGCCATATTGTAGTAGATATATTAGGGCTCTCTCTCTATTTCATGCAACACATTGAAGCACAGAAACATTGGTTGCTATACTGCTTGACTTCTAGGTAAATTCTACCCTAAATATTAAACAACTGGCTTCAGCAGGCACATGAGAATCTCTGAGCTATCTTTTCAAGATATTTTATATTGTACTATAATGGAAGAGAGATGCTACATTTCCTGGAAGGTTATTCTTAATATTGAGTTGGAAAATGCAAAATAAAGTGTTCAAATATTGTATACCCCTAACTTCATAAATTGTGACATATGCCATCACCAAAAATTTATCCACAGGGCCATTTCCAGAAGCAACTGAACGTGCAAAAGCTATGTAGAACTGAAACTTGACTCTGGTGCTGTGCCCAAATCACTTTGCACCACACCCCTGCTATTGTATCTAGAGGGAGCATGTCTAGACCTTGAATTTGGCATAAGACCATATCTAATAAATTGGAGTTTTCTGACTCAACCACAAATTCTAATTGCAAGTAACAGGATGCACAAGCTAGGACTCAAGCAGTATATCACATGATATACCTATATATAACATAATACCATAAACAATCCATCTTACGCATGCTGTTGCCTAGTCGTAGAAATTTGTACTTAAGGTTGTACCTTCAATACAAATTCTAGGCTATACACTGCTGGTTCTCCTTTGCACAAAAGCGCAATGGTTAGAGTCACTCAGAGCACCCACATTTATTAATAGCACCTCCTTTGATGTTCTTGGCAGATAGTTCTTACTAAATCTGATGTTGTCCTATTTTCTGCTTAAAGCTAGAAAACTATTTGAAACAAAAACTCCAGTATGTGAAAAATAGATATACCTTTAAATACTTCGACATTCTTTAAATTTCTGTGGGTCAAACCTGGTGGTCTTTGACGGGGGAAAGTGTATGATATGTACTGTACATCTACATGTGATTCCTCAAAAATTCAAAATAGGCGGTATACTGTATATCAAATACATTAACTAAAGCACTCTTTGGTCTTGCTATTTATTAGGTACAATATATATAATCTGTACTCATAATCCAGGTATTTTAGTTTATATATTGATCTAAGGAGGTGGTAAATAATACCACTTTTCACTAGGGTACATTTACTCACCGGTGATGAGACTAGAATCTTTATGTGGAGTGATTTATGCTTTATTCTTCAACTAGACTCCCAAGTAAAGCGGGAAATTCAGGAATACAGAAAAGGGGTTTGAAAGTCAAATTAAGATGCAATCCCTTAAACTGTATTACAACATTCAACCTTTCACAATTATAGATGATTGGCAAAAGCTTTTTCAAGTTTTGTCTTTGGGTCTGGCTTTGTATTGTATGTTTTCATCCCAAGATTCTAGATACAATTTTAATTGAGACAGCATAAAGGATATAGGGGGTCATTACGACCCCGGCGGTTGGCGTTAATGTGGCTGAAGCCAACCCGCCAATGTACCACTCTATGATCGCCACGGCGGTAACAGCCACCCGGATAGAGATATCCATGTCCAGCCCGGCGGCCGCCATTGTTCCGCCTGCAGGATTATGACCCCGCCCACCGCCATGGTTTTCGTGGCATTCGTAACCATGATTTAAGGGAGAGAGCATCTGCACTTTAGCACTGGTTAGCAGTGGTAAGGTGTGCAGAGTCCTAAAAACAGCAAAAACAGTGTCCAAAAAGTGGAGGGAGGCAGGCAAAACGTTAGGGGTGACCACCCTGAGGCTGTCAGGTCTAACAATGACCTATTACTTGTGAAGGATTTTGAACCCAATTTCTTACAGACGTTTACATTGAAAACAGGGTGGTAAAGGCATTTCTCAGGCAGCCCCAAAATTGAAGAATAATGATGCCATAATATGAAGATAATACAATAATACTCTAAATTGACCTCATCACCCCAAGCAGATTATAAAAGGCGAGTAGGATTTACCATGGATTAATATTGCTTCACTAGAACAATACTCCAGTGTCACGATGGAAAGTTTAGACATTTATTTTTCTTAACATTCCTTTCATAATATAGTGCAGTGTAATCAAGAAATTAACCAATTAATCAAGTAGTACTTGTATAGCGTGGCTTATCACTCTAGAGGCTATCCAGGTGCTGTGCTGCAGGTTTTAATCGAGGAGCAGGTCTTGATTCACTTCCAGAAGTAGGTCAACGGGGGTGAGGAGGTGGAGGGTGTGCCAGGATTTGGTGGCAAGGTGGGAGAGGGACAGTCCTCCAGAGTTGCAGTGGTGGATGCGAGGTATTTCTGCAAGGGTGATGTATGTGGAGCAGAGGTTCCTGGGAGGTCGGTGAAACTGTGGGTGGTGATTCATGTAGGTGGGTCCTAAGCTGTACAGGGCTTTGCAGGTGTGGGTTAGAAGATTGAATTGACATCCCTTCTGGACTGGGAGCCACCGGAGGACCTTCAGGTGCTGGGTGATGTGGGTCCTTTTGGGGATGTTGAAGACCAGTCTGGCATCTGTTTTCTGGATCATCTAGAGTCTTTTTATAAGTTCAGTGGTGGTACCAGCACAGAGTGCGTTGCTTTAGTCTAGCTGGATGGTGATGAGGGCCTGCGCCACTGTTTTCCTGGTGTTGGTGGGGAGCTACTTGAAGACTTTGCCGAGCATGTGGAGGGTATGGCAGAAGGCTGAGGAGATGGCATTAACCTGATGTTTCATGGAGAGTTTGCTGTCCGAGATAATGCAGAGGTTGTGGGTGGGTCTTTCGGAGTGGGGGTGGGACTGAGTTCCGATGGCCACCAGGAGTTGTTCCAGAGGGCGTTTTATCTGCACTTCAGTTTTGTCCATGTTGAGTTTAAGGCAGTTTTTCTTCATCCAGGCTGAGACATTCTTCATACAGTTGTGAAAATTTGTCTTTGTTGAGGTGTGGTTGGCTGAGAGTGAGAGGATGCACTGGATATCATTGGCATATAAGATAATGTTGATGTTGTGAGAGGTTTCATACAGATATTGAAGAGGGTTGGGCTGAGGGGCAAGCCTTGGGGGAAGCCACAGATTGTGTGCTTGGGTTGTGAGGTGAGGGGAGGGAAGTGGTCTCTCTGGGTGTGTCATGTGAGGAAAAATGCCATCCATCTGAGTGCGTCGTTGTTGATTCCAGTCTGGCATAGTCGATCAATGAGTGTGTGGTGCGAGGTGGGGTTGAAGGCTGCGAAGTGGTCGAGCAGGATCAGGCCGGCTGATTCTCCTCTGTTGAGTAGGATGCAGATGTCATCTGTTCCAGTGATCTGAGCTGTATCGATGCTGTTATTGACTCTAATCTCTGATTGGAAAGGGTCTAGCAAGTACTTTCTCTCAAGGTGTTCAGTGAGTTGGAGGTTGATGGCCTTTTCCAGGACTTTGGCAGGGAATAGGAGCAATCAGATGCGACATGGTTCTGGAGCTCGCTTAGGGTTTCTTGAGGAGGGGTCTCACTTTGTTTCCAAGTGTCGGGGAAGGTGGCTGTGGTTATGGAGGCATTGAGGATGATGGTAAGATAGTGGGCGATCTCGTCTCTTCTGAGGTTGAAAAGTCGGTGGGGGCATGGGTCGGTGAGTGGATGAAGTTCATTAGAGCGATTGTGTTTGGTGCGCTGAGGTGGTCCCATGCTGTGAGTTGGTGGTCGGTGGGAGTGGTCAATGGGATATTGTGGAGGTTGGTGGGATGGGGGTCAAAATTTTTGTAGATGATTGCTATTTTATTGTGGAAGGGGTCGGCGAGGGCGTCGCAGAGGTCCTGGGAGGAATGGATTGAGTAGTCAATGGGTGAATTCTCTGACAATGGTGAAGAATTCCTTGGTTTAGTTGGCAATGGTCTCGAACCGGTGTGTCAGGGCCTCCTTGTTTGCGGTTTTAAGCTAGCAGTGGTTGTCATTGAGGGCTGATTTGAAGGTGGTTTGGTGTGGGTCTTGCTGGTGCGCCACCTTCTTTCCAGTTGTTTGCATCTGCCCTTTGAGATGCTGAGTTCCGGGGTGTAACACCTGGCTCGTTTGATAGGTGTGTGCATCTTGACAGGTTTGGTGGAAGCAACTCAGTCGGCGGTGCAGGTGATCCAGTCTTTGAAACATTTGACACTAGTCTCAATAGCATCCAGAAAAGAATATAGATGAACAAGCCACATAGACACCTTCAAGAGCAAATAAAAATGACAGAGGCACTCATGGATACTGCAGAGGACATAGAATATGTTGGTGACCACTTTGCACACTGATGAAGAGAATGCAACAGCCTTGTGGTCTATCCTTGAGGACACTGAAACATCCTTTACAAAAATGTAATAGGAAACAAAAAAGCTATAAGATAAATGTGATGAATTGGAAGATCGATCAAGAACAGGCTTCTCCAGTGAATTGCTCGTGAGCTGCTGGTAGCTCGCCAGCTATATCTATAAGCACCTCTCCTGTATTCAGCCCACCCTACTAAAATAGATTTTCCTTAGTTGAGTTCATGTATGTATGGCAAAATTAAAAACTGTGTACTCAAGACAAAAATATATGTATTTTAAGAACTCATTTGCATATGTTTGGAGAAAAATGGTTGAAAAATATTTAAAACTTACATTTGCATGAAATCATGCTGCAATGGGGAGATCTATTACTCATATCATTAATTACCTTGGTGTCAGGGGGCATTGCAGCTATGCCTGTTATGTATTACCCACACGCTGACAAGCCTGCCTGATGCACTGAGCTGATCACTGCTGACGACCTCAAGATGATTTTCATAGAACATAAGTAGCTCTTATTACAGAAAAGGATAGAGATTCCCTATCAAACATCAGCATAAGAAATGTGAAGGAAACAATTGTAAATGGTGAAACGAAGAACTTCAATGCTAAACCTTTTAAGCAAACTTTCCACTTAAATTATGCTCAAGGACTTGGCGTAATTAATGCCTCAAAGGGTTCCCACCTCATGGATATAATATCTAAAGCTTCATCATTCATCCCAATAGATAAATGTTAAAGGAAGCTGGAGAGTCAGATTTCAGTGCATTTTACCTCCTGTGAAACCTATTGCGAGTAAACGCACAGCTTTAATTTCAAATTTGGATCAGCTCAGGGGAACCCACTTGCTTTGTGTTTCCAGATAAAATAATAACTCCAGGTGATTTGACCCAAGAGGAAGATCTGTTGGTTTTACCCTAAAAACAGAATCTGCTCAAGTGACACTCTGGGAGAAAGTGGCCGATTCTCCTAAACCAGAAGGAAGATGATATTGAACCAGAGGAAGCCAATGCCGGCATCACGAGACGCTTTAGGTGACATTCCCATTTTCAATTGGAAGATGAAAAATGTGCATATATAATACCTTTTATTAAAAAAAGAAAAGATTACAAAGATTATAAATGCCACCTTCTCCTTTGGAAACTGATAAACCATCAGGTACACATACAGTTTTGACGACTTTTAATTTCTTGTATGTCTGAGTGTAATTTAATTCCCCAAAGTGTTGTCTGAAGAACTTCTCAAGCGTTACTGTTTTTCATTAAAGAAGCGTGTTAGATAGCTAGTCTGGAACGCTATTCATTTCAGTCTGTATTATAGTAGGTTGCTAATTAGTGACAATATCGAATTATGTTTGTCTTGCACTGTAAAGAAAAGCGAGAGTTGCTTTCAATAGTTTGGTAATGCAAGAATAATGGAAGAAAAGTGGATAATTTATCAATATCATCACTATCGTACCTGTGTAGCACTACACACACTACGACATTCAAGCACTGAACTATGTGGCATATTTACAAGAAACTGGTGCGTCAGCACTGATGGGACAGTTTTCTTGCATCACCCCTGCCCCACCTAACGACACCATGAGTGCACTGTATTTACAATAAGGCGCACCATGGCAGTCGTTAGGACAATAGTGTCAGAAATTTCGACGATATTGTGGCACTTTGCTGCAACAGTGTTTGACGCTAGTGCAGCAAAAGGCAAGGAGGCCTATAGGTTACAATGGGTGAGTCATTTTAACGTCTTTCTTTGAGCAGGTGTTAAAAATGACACCAAAAATGGTGCGGTAAAATGTAAATTTCACTGTGCCATTTTTGCGGACCTCCAGCACTGCAGAAGAAAAAAAATAATTTTTGGTCTGGCGTTTGGGTCAATACAACACAAGCACTTCCATGGTACAGAATTAAGAAGAGTAATTGACTTGGCACCTATGATAAATTGGGGAGCAGAACATTGGTGATTAGATGACAAACATAAAGAAAAACAATCATATTTAACATGCAGCACAGAGATGTTCTGCCAAACACCAGGTTCTCGACACCGTACAGTCAGGATTCAGACCCAACTACAGCATGGAAACCGCCCTTACAGCAGCAAAGAATGACATCTAGATTACCCTTGACAGGGAGGAACCACAGTCCTCATTCTGCTGGCTCCATCAGCAGCCTTCAACAATGTCTCCCACCCTTTCTAATCCATTGTCACCACTAAGCAGGAATCTAGTGACTCGCCCTTGAATGGATCTGCTCCTTCCTCACCAGAAGAACCCAAAATGTAAACATGTCCCCCTGTGCCTCTGAAGCACAAGATCTTTCTTTGTGGACTCCTGCAGGGCTCCTAGCACAGCCTAGCTCTTTTCAACATCTACGTGACACTTCTGACTGACATCATACAAGTTCACAGTTTAAACGTCCTCCTTTATGACAATGACATGCAACTGATACTTCCCCTCTCTGACAAAACACCCAACACCAGGAACATGTTCACTACATGCATGACAGAAGTGGCCACCTGGATGAAATACAATTGCCTCAAATTGAACTCACACAAGACCGAAGTGGTGGGTTTCAGGAAAAAAGTCTTTGTATGGGC
The DNA here is from genome assembly GCF_031143425.1 of Pleurodeles waltl. Taxonomy (NCBI): domain Eukaryota; kingdom Metazoa; phylum Chordata; class Amphibia; order Caudata; family Salamandridae; genus Pleurodeles; species Pleurodeles waltl. The sequence continues at coordinate 1,264,483,954 of NC_090437.1, forward strand.
CCCTGGTGGCCCACAGACTTTGGACCCACCCCTACGCCCTACTTGGAGGCCAAAAACCTTGCAATTGTTATGGACCACAAACCAGAAATGACTGTGAAGTCAAAGCAGTGGTCTTGTCCTGTTTCAACCCTCTAAGGCTGCTCACAAAAGCTACACGTGGCTACCAGACAGCACAAGAAAAATGATCACCCAAACCCTCATTACCAGCAGACTAGACTATGGAATCATCCTGTATTAATGAATTACTAACCAGCTCACAAGGAGGCTGTAGACTGTTCAAAATGCAGCAGTTATACTAGTCCTCATTTTCCCACTCCCATGCCAAGTCCACATCACACCACACCTTAGGGGACACCACTAGCTCCCGATAAGCAAGTGTTTACACATCAAACCCCTCACTCACACCTATAAACCTCTCCACAACATTGGGTCTGCTTACCTGAACAGCCGCATTTGCCCCACCAACCTACCAGACACCTCCACTCTGTCAGACTTTCACTAACATACACCACACAAATACACAAAGCAGAGCAGGGGCCAAACCTTCTCGTACCTGGCCCCTAAAGACTGAGACCACCTCTCACAGCAAATCACAGCCTCCTCCTCTCTTCTTGACTTTGACAAGAAGCTGAAGATCTGGCTTTTCAAGTAGCCCTAGGACAGGCCTCATATACACACACACACACACACACACACACACACACACACACACATATATATAACACACCATAACACATGGTGGGACAGTTGATACTTCATTTCACATAATATATTTTCTACACTTTTAAATAAAGAGTGTCTCTGAACACACAGCATTCATGGGAAGTTCTTAAAACGTCTTGTCTTAAAACACATCAAAATCTTAGTTAAGAAAACCAAATGTGTGTAAAACACCTCAAAAAACAAATGAACTATACATGAATGGGACAGAACCCTTTAAAAGTATGATTATATATGCACTGCCATAGAACCCCTCTAGGAGAGAACAATATAATGAGATAGGTCACATGAAATGATGACTACAGAATCAATGGGCACCCTGCAAAGGATAAGGGCATGAACACTGAACAAGGTTTTCGACTTGCCAAATATAGAAAGACAATTGTTCAAATGGCCCTTTCTTCAGGGTCACCCCAAACTTTCTGCCTTCCTCCTCCCCTTTTTGCTGAATTAGTTTTTGGTGGCTTTAGGACTCTGGGCACTTTACCACTGCTAACCAGTGCTAAAGTGCACATGCTTCTCCCCTAAACATGGTAACATTGGCATATACCCAATTGGCATATTTAATTTACTTGTAAGTCCCTTGTAAAGAGGTATACCACATACCCAGGGCCTGTAAAATAAATGCTACTACTGGGCCTCCAGCAACGATTGTGACCCCACACAAGTAGCCTTTCCAACCTATCTCAGGCCTGCCATTGCCAGATCTGTGTGTGCTGTTTCCTGCCTCCTCAGTGTGGCATTTAAGACCCTTTACCAAGGCTTACAACCCGCCTTTACTACAAATAAGATACCCCTAAGGTAGGCTCTAGCTAGCTCTTATGGCAGGTGTTAGACCTGACACCCTTAGGGTGGCCATCCCAAATTTTTTGCCTGCCTCTCTCCACATTTTGGACACAGTTTTTGCTGGTTTTAGGACTCTGCACGCTTTACCACTGCTAACCAGTGCTAAAGAGCAGATGCTGTCTCCCTTAAAAAATTGTGATATTGGCTCATACCCAATTGGCCTATTTAATTTACTTATACGTTCCTAGTAAAGTGCACTACATGTGCCCAGGGCCTGTAGATTAAATAATACTAGTGGGCCTGCAGCACTGGCTGTGCCACCCACATAAGTAGCCCTTAACCATGTCTCAGGCCTGCCATTGCAAGGCCTGTGTGTGCAGTTTCACTGCCAATTCGACTTGGCATTTAAAAGTACTTGCCAAGCCTTAAAACTCCCCTTTTCCTGCATGTAGGTCACCCCTAAGGCAGGCCCTAGCTAACCCACAAGGCAGAGTTCTGTGTAAGTAAAAGGCAGAACATGTACCTTTGTAGTTTATATGCCCTGGTAGTGTAAAACCCCTAAATTCATTTTACACTCATAGGCTAACATTAGGGCTACCCTCATTTACTGTTTGAGTGGTAGATTCTGATCTGAATGGAGTAACAAGATCATATTTAGTATGGCCAGAATGGTAATACACAATCCTGCTGACTAGTGAAGTTGGATTTAATATTACTATTTTAGAAATGCCACTTTTAAAAATTGAGCATTTCTCTGCTCTTAAATCCTTCTGTGCCTTACAATCCACGTCTGGCTGGGTTAGTTGAGAGCGCCCTTGGGCATTTTACTCAGACAACCCCAAACACAGGATTCTCAGTCACACCTGCACCCATCTGCATACTGAATGGGTCTTCCTGGGCTGGGAGGGCGGAGGGCCTGACACTTACATGTCAAAGGACAGTGGCCTGCCCTCACCCAATGGACTTCCATACCCCCTACTGGGACCCTGACAGACAGGATGGAACTGGAAGTGGACCTTGTACACTCCCAAGCCACTCTTTGAAGTCTCCCCCACTTCAAAGGCACATTTGGGAATTTACACAGGGCCGCTGACCCTACCAACTTAGATACTTCTGGACAAGATACTACTGGGGAAGAAACTCTGAACCAGAACCTGCAACCTGCCAAGAGAAGCTGCCTGGCTGCCAAAAGCACTCACCTGACTGCTTTGCTAAAAAGGACTGCTGCCTTGCTGTTGCCCATCTGCCTTGCTGCCCTCTGGCTCTGTTGAGAAGTGCTCTCCAAGGGCTTGGATTGAGCTTGCCTCCTGTTTCCTGAAGTCTCATGGCCAAAAAGACTTCATCTCTGCAAAGAACTCCTTGTATGGCAAAATGTTGACGCACAGCCTGCCAGAAACAACACACAGCCTGCATCGCGGTGAGAAAATCACTGCACGCCGAACCGGAATGATGCAGCCCGGCTCCCCAAGTGGAGATCGACACAGTGCCAGCGTTGGGATCGGAATTTCGATGCATGGCCCCCTGGATTGATGCATAGCTGAGGTGGAATGACACAGCCCGACTTCCTGTGAGAAGAACTGACGCAGCCCCTGACGCGCAACAGAAATTTCCCTGCAACGCCCACCGGATCGACGTAGCTCCTGTGACTTAGTCCTGCATGCCCAGGATTTCTATTGATCGTCCCGAGGTATCCAAATACCCTGCAACCCAAAGAGGATCCAAGTTTGTGCGCCAGAAATCGACGCAAGGCCCTGGATGTGTGAAAAATATTGACGCATCATCTGTGTGAGCCCAGAGAAACTGAAACACACCTCCACGTTTTCCACGCATCTCCTCCTCTGCGGTCTCGTGCAGATAATTTAGACGCAAACCAGGTACTTTGTGCTTGCAAGAGACACATTGCTTTTAAGAACTCAAGACTCTTTTTATAATTCTCTAAAGTGATATTTCCACATGTACTTATCAAATCTTGATCGTTTTGACCTTATTTTATCAAGGTAAATACTCTATATTTTTCTAAAACTGTGTGGTGTATTTTTGTGGTGTTTATACAGTGTTATTGCATGATTTACTGCACAAATACTTTACACATTGCCTTCTAAATTAAGGCTGACTGCTCAGTGCCAAGCTACCAGAGGGTGGGCACAGGATAATTTAGATTGTGTGTGACTTACCCTGACTAGAGTGAGGGTCCTTGCTTGGACAGGGGGTAACCTGACTGCCAACCAAAGACCCCATTTCTAACAGCAGGGTGCTCTGTAAGTAAAAGGTAGGACATGTACTTTTAAGTTTAACATGCCCTGGTAGTGAAAAATGGTCAAAGTCGTTTTTCACTACTGTGAGGCATACTCCTCACAGAGGCCAGCACCAGGAATTCCTGAATATACTTTTAAGCTATAATTCCTGATGAGAAAGAAGTAGCTTTGTCATGTTTCGTATCTTTAGACTGGTAATGATAAATCCTATTTACTGGTTAAGTTGTATTTAACATTACTATTTTAGGGATGCCACTTTTAGGAAGTGGGCATTTCTCTGCTCTTACTGCTCTGTGTGCTTTGTGGTCTAATACACATCTGGGGTAGGTGACAGCTACACTTTGTGCATTCCCTCAAGACAGCTACAAAACACAGGAAGGGTAGGTGTGTCTGAGCACTCATCTGCATTCATTTGTATTCCTGGGCAGGAAGAAGGAGGGGGAGCTGACACTTACACTTCAATAGGCAGTGCCCTCTGTCCCACGCAAAGGCCTGATTACACCATAGGTATAGTTTGAAGCCAGGGCTGGTATGAAAGGGGAACCTGTGCATCTTGAGGAGCTGATCTGAAGTTATCCACATCTCGAAGGCACATTTGGGTATAAGTATTGGGGCTCTGACAAATCAGTACACTACTGGACTTAGGAAGAACTCTGCTGGAGTAAGGACTGCTGTGTCACAAAGATTACCACTCTGCTTGACTGAGTTTTCTGAGGAACTGCTTCACTGTTTTGCTGAGCTGTCCCTGTTGCCCTGCCCTGCTGAGGACAAGGACTGGACCCATCTAACTTGAACCCAGAGTGACTCCTAGTGCTTGCTGGCTTGCTTCCTGTTTTCTGGAGGCTCAGGGACACAAAAGCTCATCAGCTACAGCTCCTGGATTCGTCATCAATTAGCTGCTCACCCCCAAGAGGTGCCTCTCCAGTCCTAAGCCCCTGGAAGTGGTCTTTCTGCTTTTTTTGATCTTCAAATCAAGATTTTGGACTCAACGCAAATGGGCCCATTCCTACAGGAACCACACCGCTCGCACATAGGAACAGAATATAATGGCTCATTTTGTCTCTTCGCACAGAAACATTGCCACTCGTGGCCACGCCGCTCCAGCGCATCTGTTAGAAATGGGGTTTTTGGTTGGCAGTCAGGTTGCCCTCTGTCCAAGCAAGAACCCTCACTCTAGTCAGGGTAAGTCACACACAATCCAAAATCAGCCTGTGCTCACCCTCCGGTAGCTTGGCACGAGCAGTCAGGCTTAACTTAGAAGGCAATGTGTAAAGCATTTGTGCAATAAATCATACAACACCATAGCATAACACCACAAAAATACACCACACAGTGTTTAGAAAAATATATAATATTTATCTGGGTATCTTCAGGTCAAAACAATCAAAGTTGCAATATGAATTTGTAAAGATATCACTGAAAAGTGATATAAAGTGTCCCTCCCCCCAGTAGGAATATGACTCCCTGTGCCAGTTCCCCAATCCTTCTCAGGGACCCTGTGCATAACGGGAACTACCTCATACCCTTGAACCGCCTGGGGTGTGTCAACTCCCTTCTTCAAGTTGGGCACCACATCTCTGGGCTTGTGCCCTTCTTCAGCAGTACTAGATGCAAGATTTTTGCTGCCACCATCTGAACTGGACTCAGCCCTTCCGGCTTCCAGTTTCAGCTCTTTACAGCTCAGCTCTTGAGCTGCAATCTTTTCTTCTTCCAGGGCTAAGAGATTTGCTGCCTCAGCCCTTTCAAGCTGCTCATCTAGCTCTTCCATACACCGCTCTAGAGCTAGGAGCCATTCATCTCTCACTGGTTCTCTTTCCTCATCTGAGTAGTCATCCTCCTCATTTGAGCAGTCCCCCTCCTCATCTGAGGGGTACTTAGTCATTTGGTTTTTTTCTGCCTCTCTCTCTGCCCATCTTTCTTCCCCCCAGACTATGTAGGCATGTAGCATTTCCATCTTAGTAGATTTCCTTGATACAGGAAGGCCCCATTTTCTGCAAAGCCTCCTTAGGTCAGCCTTAGTGAGGTGGTCAGTAGGCACAAAGAGTGAGTAGGTACGCAATCTCATTGCTGATAAAGTCTTACTGACAAAAAACAAAATCCAAAGTCCAAAATATCAATAGAATATCCAGGAGGACATCAGAGAACCAAAAGCAAAAAAAGATGAAAAATCAAGTTGACCTTCAACTGTGGTTAGGTAGTGAAATACTTAGTTACTGTATGTCACTGCACAAACACAAGTCCTATCCTCACCGCTGATCACCAATGTTAGAAATGGGGTTTTTGGTTGGCAGTCAGGTTGCCCTCTGTCCAAGCAAGAACCCTCACTCTAGTCAGGGTAAGTCACACACAATCCAAAATCAGCCTGTGCGCACCCTCCGGTAGCTTGGCACGAGCAGTCAGGCTTAACTTAGAAGGCAATGTGTAAAGCATTTGTGCAATAAATCATACAACACCATAGCATAAGACCACAAAAATACACCACACAGTGTTTAGAAAAATATATAATATTTATCTGGGTATCTTCAGGTAAAAACGATCAAAGTTGCAATATGAATTTGTAAAGATATCACTGAAAAGTGATATAAAGTGTCTTAAGTCTTTAGAAAGTAAACAAAGTCTCTTTCAAACACAAAATACCTGGTTTCTGGTGGAAAATCTCCTCAGAGGGCCACAAAGGGAGAGGTGTGTGGAAAAAGGGTGTGTGCGTCGATTTCTCCCCAGCACACACGGACTTGCGTCGTTATTTTTCACGCGGGGAAGTCGTGCGTCGTTTTCCGGCACGCGGACAGTCTCTTTCTGTGGGTCGCGGGGATTACCAGATGTCCCGGGTCTGTGCGTGGATTTTCCTGCTTGTTTTCCGGCTGCGCGTCGTTCTGCGGGGCTGCGCGTCGAAGTTTCGATCTCACGGCAGGCGTCGCGTCGATTTCTCCTGCGGAGTCGGGCGGCGTTGTCCTTGCGAGGCCGTGCGTCAAAGTTTTGATCTCACGGCAGGCGTCGCGTCGATTTCTCCTGCGGAGTCGGGCGGCGTTGTCCTTGCGAGACCGTGCGTCAAAGTTTTGATCACACGGCAGGCGTCGCGTCGATTTCTCCTGGGAAGTCGGGCGGCGTTGTCCTTGCGAGGCCGTGCGTCAAAGTTTCGGTCGTCCCGAGGGCGTCGCGTTGATCAGCGTCGGTGTGCGGCGTTTTTCTTGCCGCGGAACAAGCTGTGCGTCGAAAAGTTCGACGCACGGAGCATCCAAGAGGAAGAGAGAAGTCTTTTTGGTCCTGAGACTTCAGGGAACAGGAGGCAAGCTCTATCCAAGCCCTTGGAGAGCACTTTTACAGCTAGGCAAGAGTTCAGCAAGGCAGCAGGCCAACAGCAAGGCAGCAGTCCTTTGTAGAAAAGCAGACAGGTGAGTCCTTTGAGCAGCCAGGCAGTTCTTCTTGGCAGGATGTAGTTTCAGGTTCAGGTTTCTTCTCCAGCAAGTGTCTGATGAGGTAGGGCAGAGGCCCTGTTTTATACTAAGTTGTGCCTTTGAAGTGGGGGTGACTTCAAAGAGTGTCTACGAAATGCACCAAGCCCCCTTTCAGTTCAATCCTGTCTGCCAGAGTCCCAGTAGGGGGTGTGGCAGTCCTTTGTGTGAGGGCAGGCCCTCCACCCTCCCAGCCCAGGAAGACCCATTCAAAATGCAGATGTATGCAAGTGAGGCTGAGTACCCTGTGTTTGGGGTGTGTCTGAGTGAATGCACAAGGAGCTGTCAACTAAACCTAGCCAGACGTGGATTGAAGGGTACAACAAGGTTTTAGTGCAAAGAAATGCTCACTTTCTAAAAGTGGCATTTCTAGAATAGTAATATTAAATCCGACTTCACCAGTCAGCAGGATTTTATATTACCATTCTGGCCATACTAAATATGACCTTCCTACTCCTTTCAGATCAGCAGCTGCCACTTCAACAATGTATGAGAGCAGCCCCAATGTTAGCCTATGAAGGGAGCAGGCCTCACAGTAGTGTAAAAACGAATTTAGGAGTTTTACACTACTAGGACATATAACCACACAAGTACATGTCCTGCCTTTTACCCACACAGCACCCTGCTCTAGGGGTTACCTAGGGCACACATTAGGGGTGACTTATGTATAGAAAAAGGGGAGTTCTAGGCTTGGCAAGTACCTTTAAATGCCAAGTCGAAGTGGCAGTGAAACTGCACACACAGGCCTTGCAATGGTAGGCCTGAGACAAGGTTAAGGGGCTACTGAGGTGGGTGGCACAACCAGTGCTGCAGGCCCACTAATAGCATTTAATCTACCTGCCCTAGGCACATGTAGTGCACTCTACCAGGGACTTACAAGTAAATTAAATAGTCAATCATGGATAAACCAATCAGTAGTACAATTTACACAGAGAGCATATGCATTTTAGCACTGGTTAGCAGTGGTAAAGTGCCCAGAGGTCAAAAGGCAACAACAACAGGTCAGAAAAAATAGGAGGAAGGAGGCAAAAAGTTTGGGGATGTCCCTGTCAAAAAGCCAGGTCCAACAGCATCCATCCATGAAAAAACTCTTGGCACCAAACTGAGAAGGGAAAAACTTCAGCAGGCCTTCTCTGGAACTGTTTCCAACCCACGCTCCATCACAGTCGGCCTGAACCTTGGTTTTGCACCAGTCCTTCACGATCTCAAGAATCCTTTTGACCGCTAGTAACTTCTAAGCTCTATTTTTAGTTTATTCTTTGAAAATTCATATCTCAACTTCTACTAATTGGATTTGTGTTGTTTTGGTCTTCTTCCCTGAGATAAATATTCTCTATTTTTAAACCTGTGTGAAGTATTTTTGTGGTGTTTTTGTTGTTTACTGTGTGTTTGTTGCTCGAATACTTAATGCATTGCCTTTATGTTAAGCATGCCTGCTCTGTGCCAAGCTACAAGAGGGTGAGCAAAGGTTAATTCAAAATGTATATTTAGCTTACCCTGAGTAGGACTGTGGTCCCTACTTGGACAGGGTACATACCTCTGCCAACCAGAGACCCAATTTCTAACACCAGTTTTCTAAAAAACACCATTAACCTTAATCAAGGAAAACTAAGCAACAAACGAAAGAGACTGTGAAAGCAACACGGATAAATTATTATACAAAAAGTGTCTTATATTTAATGTTGCTAGCATGTATTATCGTTTAGGGTAATGTGCTTCTAGTGTCAAAATAAAGTAGGTTAGCCAATAAACTTTCAGATATGCTCCTTTCTCCGTAAATAGAAAAATGATGTAGAAAGCACCACTGACATTTCATTTTGCATGTGAGATTCTCCCTCTACTCCAGTGAAACACAATGGACCTTGTGAGTAAGCAGTACCATTGTCACTGGAAGAGGTCATGCTGAAGCAGCTGGTTTTGACACGAAAATCTCTGGGTGGGAGACAGTCAAATGTCAGGGCTGATGAAGTCCTCAAGATAGGTGGATACCTTTTGCTCCCACACCCAGTCAAGTTCTCTAGCTTCAGACATTGTCTTTTTTATGGAACTCACAATCCTCCAGTGGTGCAGACCTGAAGCTGTATATAAAAGGTTGCTTTGAATTCATTTATGTTTTCCCCAAGGTCTTCCTGACTCAGCGGAGGTCTTGGAAACCTCAGCTTTTCAGAATTTCCACAGGAGCTCTTCTCTGTCCCTTCTTAGGCTACGTGGACCTCAGAGACAGTACTTAGGAGCCAGGACTCAGTCCAGCAATCGAGTCTTGTTCTATTTGCTACTGATCAGCTAGCCACTTGCAGCTTGTTGTGTCACTGCTCCAAACATGAGGTCATCCATATGACCCCTGGATTACACTTCTTAGTTGTGGGTACAAGTTGGAACAGGTCCAGTGGTTCAGGACTTTACAGTCTCCAGCAGCAGGTCTAGTCCTTTTGTGTTCCTCCACTGGTCCAGAAAGGTTTCTGATGAACTGTGAGTAGGTCATTTTTTGTAGAATAGACTAGCCAGACTCCTGGACACGTCCAACCAATTAGGTAAATGTTTCCAAGGGCAAGACGTCCCACTTTGGCAGCTTATCCTGCTTGCCTTAAGGCAAACTTTTCTACAATGTGCTATTCCGAGGCAAGTCTAAGATACCAGAATCTTTCTGCGCCTGAAGGGAGCTATGGAGGGCATAAGGAACAAAGGATTTATTTGCCCCAAGACTCCCTTTACTATTTAATGGTGACATAATATTTGAAAGTAGAGTTATTTTCTGTCAAAAAGGATTATTTTGAATGGTTTGCAAATTTGAAGGTTGCATGAGTCAGGCTTTCTTTGTCACTCTAGTGGATGGAACAATAAGTACTGCAGTCGACATTTAACTTTCCATGCCACTGGTGTATTTATCTACACCACATACTCTGCCCTTACTGTAAAGTTAAATACATTAATTTGGATTTAGCCAATTTTGCCACATGTTTGGGGGTGAGAGACCACGGACAGAGAACCATGGACACCAGTGCACCAGTTTGTAGACTTTAAAAAACACACACCACAAGTCAGCAAAAAACGCAGGTGACCATGCAAAACCAGGCACTTTCTTACACATTTTGTGGCTCCCAAGCATTACTTAGTTGAATAGTTAAACAATACTGTCATCTTAATGCACAGAAATAGGATCTGGAGCAGTTCATTCATGCAGGTGGAGTTTAGAACTCCAGACAAACTACTAACATATTGATTTGTCCATGGTATTAGTTTAAAGTTAGTTAGAGAAAATGCGAACTATCGGTGGTGAGGTGCAATGCAGATAGTGTTTGTAGATAATAATTTCACCCTGTAAATACGTGTACACCTGTTTGTGCGAAAGACAGAAATAGGTGAGATTCTAGATTGAAAAGGTGTTGTACAGAGTGGATCATTTCTACAATGAAAAATGTTTCCGGGCACAAACATAAATAGATGTAAAACTTTGTACAAGCGCAAAAATCCACTCCAGTTATTCACGTGAAATGTTTGCGCCATGGTTATTGCAAAGAGGTCGAGAAAGGGAAAAAATAAAGTGATTTGCACAGCTCCCCATGTTTAATCAGGGTTAAAGTCAGTGCTTAATTTGTAAATAAAAAGGTCCCGGTGCCCAAAGCCCTCCTTTTAAACATGCGGCTGTTGCAATTAAATGTGTGAACATGGAATACTGAGGAGGCGTAATCCTGAAGCCATCTCGGGCCTCTTCGATCCACATCAAGCCACTCCCTGCCCATTCAGCTCACTCTTGCAGCTTTCTACTTTCTCCCTTTATGACGCTTTTTCGTTTTTCCCTTCCTTCGTCTTTCCCATATGTGTCTTTTGCTCACAGCACATGCTTGAGGCAGAAGAATAAGTCCCGGCCCTAAGAAATAAGTGCTGGGGCTCAGCACCGGAAACAACAAGCACAAATTAAGCACTGGTTAGAGTAAAGGTTGGAGTTAATGGTAGAAAAAGGGTTAGGTTATATCACACAGGAGATGTATTGCTTTTTTCCGACTTCTGTCTTACTTGGGGTTAATCCGATAAAACTTATGTGTTCATGTGAATATACTGTTTTTAAACATGTTAAGGAAGGGCCTTGGTTTTCCAAAAGGGTATAGCATGCATTTGCATTAGCAAAGATCAGGGATATGCTTTAAATCCAGGCCTGACTATCTATAACGGTGAAGATAAACAATTGATCTGGATGAGAAAATATTTAGTTGCTGAATGGGGGAGGTGTGTTGGAATTTTGGTGGCTGGAGAAAATAATTCATTTTTTAGAATGCAGATGGTGACCTATCACTGGTAGTCGTGGCAGTAGTAGGTGGTTACCAGTAGCTAATTTTCTCCATTCTGAAGGATTCATGTTTTAGTGATTTTGAACATAGGGCCAGATGTATGAAAGCTTTTTGCATTCGCAAACGGTGCGAATGCCCGGTTGCGAATGCAAAAAGCCATTTCAGAATGTATTAAAGCCATTCTGAAAGCAAATTTAAGGAATCGCTAAAATAGCTATTCCTTAAAATTGCGACCCTGTTTAGATAGTCGCAAATTGAGAGTCTCTAAATAAGAAATCACAAATAAGGATTCCTTATTTGCGATTTCTAAGCACATGTAAGAAGCAATTCCTTAGTGCGAATTGGGTATTAAGGAATCGCTGTTTACCACCAAGCTGAACTTGGTGGTAACCATGTGCAAATTTTTAAAATGCATTTAAAATGCATTTTTAAAATGTACATGTAAAGCACACATGCCCTTTTGGCATGTGTGCACCTTACATGTCCTAAAAAACTTTGTGGGGTGCAGCAGAGGGGGCCTTAGGCCCCCAGCACCCTGGGGTTTTGCATTTCCAAACTTGCGGTTTCCAGTTAAGAAATCGCAATTTTGGAAATGCAAAAAATTCGCAAATATGGGCCTACAGGCCCATAGGTGCGAATGGGGCCGGTATCGCATTTTGCGATTCGGTAATAGCATTTGCGATTTTTAAGAAACGTTATCACCGAATCGCAAATGTGATACATTACATTCATTGCAATCGCTATTTCCGACTCGCAAAAGGCCTTCTTGGTACATCTGGCCCACAGTTCGGTAGGTTTTCTCTGCCTTCACTGTCTGGCAATTCCTTGATTGTATTAGGGCATTCTGCTGTGAGGCTTTTGTGGCTATTGACAGTAAACGTGCTACATATCTGGGGGCTGTAACTATGACAGATTACCAAAGTAAAATCTGTCCTCTTCGGGGTTGAGGAATTAGTCCTATCATGGTTGTGGCTGTCTCATACCCCCACTCCATCTACACTGCTCCTACTAATGTCAACCGATTTCATCTCAAATCTCCCTTCTCCATTGATCCCAACATTTCTGTTCTGATCAATCCATAACATACCTATTGTGAGACTGCTAAGGACAAAGTTCCCTATAAAAAAATTAAGTTCTTTCCCTGCTATTTCCTTCTTTATCTCAAGCTTTACTTATTTTTTCTTTTCTCTCATAGTTGGTGGGAACCTGTACCTAAGTGACCTCTGGAACTGAAGATACACATTTGGTGCACCTTGGAAAGGGAAACCCCAGTTCTGACACTCCCTCCTTTGGAAACTCACTTCCAGCATGGCCTTTTATCATTTTGTATCCACTCATCCTGCCTTCTGTGCAGAGGTTTCACACCTTGTAGGTCTGTGTGCTAGATAGGTGGATAAACCAATGAAGGGAACTGAATTGAGACTGCATACTGATAATGTTCCAATGTTCAATGCCTGTTTGTCCCCACAGTGTTGAAGGTGCCTAAAGAATACAAGTAAAGGTCTGGGATTTAGGTAGATACAAGGACAAAATGCACACTATTTATCGATGCAATGACCTGCATCCAGTTTTTAATTCTGTTTCATATCCTTTTGCTGAAGCAAGTCTACCAATTTTGTTTTTGAAAGGTCGAGTTCATTAAACTAGAAAATAAAGGAATAAGAACAATAGCAATTTTTAAGGCGCTGTTTTAGGCGCAGGCTGACACCCACCTGCACGAAGAAGAAAACTGATCCACTCCAGATTTTCCAGATCACATGAGGAGTGCCTCATAACAGTCCATTCAGGCCCCAGTCTTCTTCCAATTACGTGCTTGCAAGCACTTTCAGAATATGACAAGATAACCCTCCACTAAAATGTGTAAATACAACAACCTAAAAGTGTATTGGGTTGAACAAAGCTATGATTTATGTGAGTAATCCATTCTAGGAGTCTCAGGGCAATCAGACTCAACTGTGTCAAGTGGGGTATTTTGCCTCTGGTGTTGTGGGGCCCTTGCTCTGTGAACTCTGAAAGCGGGGATCGGGTACCCTTTTCTCATCTGACTCAGGGTAGTGAGGAAGAACAACAACTCAAGTCTGAGGTAGATGATGAGGGCTTGGACCTCAGAACTCAAGAAAAAAGCAAATGTTATTCAACAATTCCTTGTCCAGTCAGTCCTTTGTTTCTTTTTTGTAAACACTCTAACATATAACTAAGCACCACGCACACAATTACAAATATTTACAAAATGGTAGGTGGGGAAACCAATTGGAACTCCTGCTAAAAGAGCTTCACAAACTATTTTAGGTGTACATCATGCACCCTACATCAAGGTCTCAGTGGGCACCCTATTTCCTAAATCTCCCCTAGACCTCATAGGTCTGAGGCACATTAAACCATTCCTGTACCAGCAGATCCTAACGTCCATAACAGTATTATACTCTTAATGTTCCTATATTAAACCATTAAAATATATGCCATTAGAAAAAGAGACACCTACTGGTTGTGCGAAGGGTATTCACAATGCTAGAAAATGGTACATGGTAAACGATCATTTTATTAGTTTCCCCACTACATTTGTAACATAAATCATTCACTATCAAAAAGTTAAATCTATGTACTTTTAAAATATTTTAACACCTGCAAAATTATAAACATTATATCAATAATCAACATTTCATATCTTTACACAAAACCTTCACACAATACTGTCAAGCAACCACTTAGGGCGCATAGGGCCTAGTGCTTCCATGGCTGGGCTATAAAAGTGAAAGTGAATTGATTCAAAGCCTCATCACTTCTGAGAGGGACTAATTATACTTAAGACAAGCATGTCTATGACTGCACAAGGTGGGAAGGGGATCATGTTTCCCAGGGCCTTTCCAACACAGGGCCATGTCACAGGCAAGGAGGCTTTCGAAGGTGTCATGATAGGCCCTCACCTCTCATGTGGGAATGCTGTTTCAAACAATGCAGGCATACTTATGGACCCCAAGCGAGACCCAACCTTTCATGGGCTCCTGAGCATAACTTGGCATTTATTCTCTGCTGGAACTGCCCTTTCACCTGGGCACCCGTGGTGATGCTTGAGATGCTAGTCACAAGATGTATCAGGCGCCCCCACCTTCAGAGGCTCCAATAACTGCATATTGCACTAGTCTGAGAGTCAGAGAGCTCATGTACTAACCATTAAAGAAATCCACACAGTACACACCACAATTGGTGGATCAACCTTCACCAGTCCTCAAAGGATGTGAGGAGTTTAAACAGGGCGTTTGAGTATGTTTCCATTGGTGGTTCATTCACCCACCCTGGTGGTGTCGTAACTTCTTTCTACCCCTTTATATCACTCACAGGACAAAGCGTACTACCTTTAACACTCTTGTGAGAACGTTTCACAACGGCAAATCACTCACAAATACTAGCACATTCCTCCGCTAACTCTGCCCACCATGTCCTGGTTTCTTTCCTCTCAAAAGCTAAATGACCCTTCGCAGGTGACTGGAAACAGCTGTCTGCCTTTCATCCCTTTGTTCCATATGAGAGATCCTTCAAATCATTTTAATGAGAGCTATTGCTAAGAGGGAGATTCCACGCCCACCCCTTCCACTACAAGGAGAAGTTTAATCTCTCTAGAGTGAGGCAGTTGTGTTCAAGGGACACTAATATGACAGCTAGGGCAGCAGAGCCCTCAACCTTTCCAGCAGGGCAGCTCAAACATGAATCTTATTAAGGCTGCCTAAGGGAAATATGCCTAATTAATTAATATATGAAGGTACCCACATATGTTCAACTGGACCTCATGTATGCTCTTGTATGCCAACCTGAAGTTAACAGAACACAATTTACACATACAAGACGTGACAAGAAACATGATAAATAAAATCACATACATTTTGTTTCACCCCTCTGTGGCAGTGCTACTGCCTATAAATACATGCCAGGCTGAGTGAACTATACGCGGGGGTGCCATCTTGAGGATTCATCAGTTCAACAGAATTAATGGGTCTTCTTCGCTCAGCCTGCACACATGTGCACACATGTGTATGCATGTATTTTCATGCAACAATGCAAAATGCAAAGCTCGTACACTGGACAAGACTCCTTCATGTCTCCACCCCACAGCAGAGGTCCAAAACTGAGGCCCAAAAGTGAAAGGCCTTGAGGTGTCCACAAGGTAGATCTCTTCCTCACAGCTCACATAGCTAAAATCACGCCAGTGTATCATAAATGTTTCTTTCCGTACAAGCCTTGCAGGCTGCCTTATCACAGGTTTGACACATAAGTACTCTCTTTAGGTGTATGGTATAAGTAGTTTACTGTTAACATTAACACATGTACATCATTTTAGTTGCTCAAAAGTGTCTATACATTGAGACATTTGTATGTTGTTTTTCTATAACACAGTCATATTGCTAGCAATGTAAAATGATGATGCTTCGAACTTTAAACTTTGGAAAATAAGTCAAGAAATTGTATGTATTGATGTGTGGCCATGGGAAGTCAATCACAAATTTACCTAAATTCAAAATCTACACAGTGAATCGTACCTGTGACACAAGCGGTTCCAATAATCTTTCCACTGTAAGTGTTCTGATTTCCAAGCTTTTTGGGTCCCATTTCAGAATGATTGGTGATGTTGCCGAGGTCATACTTCCTACAAAGTGTAAATAAATATTTTATTATACGATATATAGCAGTTATTTATTTCTATTAGATTATAATTTCCATATACAAAATAAAATAGTATTATTGATTGTAAGACATCCTTATTGCCTTCTCTGCTTATGTCATTACGGTAAACAGATACATAAATAACAGAAATGTATTTTAAGTTACTACAGGTTAATTAAATGGCCGGAGTGCTTTTCAGATAAATGCAGTAGGCTTCTGAAAAAACGAATGCCTCAAGACCAAAGGCCTGATTCCCCAAGCCCCTCCACAGTGGTGCCGGAGTCTCCATACTCGAGGCGGAATCTACCCTCGGAGGACTCTGCAGTGCGCCGTGCGGAGATCCCCCCACAAGTGTGGAGACTCCTTGTCAATCGGGCTCCATGTGTGAAAACGTTCCTATTACATCATAAATTAGAACAAGATCCTGTCCTTAATGAATATCACTTTTAGCCCCATGCAAATGCCCTAATTAGAGAATAGAAGAAAGAAGACAGTTATTACAATTAGTCCATTCTGTGTTCTTAGGTCCAAGTAGGTGAATCAATTTATCATCAGTAGGTGGGTGTTCTTAAAATGCTAGTGAATATTTCTTGTATTTCTCAAGTGACAAATCGCGATAGGTATGAATTGTGTGTATGGAGGTGCATATGTACCTTTCTGCGGGTTTCTGCTGGTTGAAGAGATTTGCTTATGCAGAGAGGGGTGCTTTACAAATATTTGTTTACATTTGCAAACTGGTGCCTGCTTACACATAGGTTGCATAGCCCCAGTCAGTGCTGGTGCCCAACCGAACGCAGGGGCATATTTAAGAGCCCCTAGTGCCACCGGAGCACCAGTTTTCGGGACTCTCCAGTGGCGATATACCTTGCACCGTTTTTACAAGGTGGCGTTAAGCCACTTTTTGCGGCCTAATGCCAACTTGTAATTACAGCCCCTTCACACACAGCACTTTGCATGGAAGGGGCGTGCAATGGGTGTTGCTGTGGGTGTGCCACAACAACACCCATTGCATTTTGACACTGCCCCAGATTTACGAGTATTCGTAAACCTGAGGCAGCACCCAAATCTAACGCCATCCTGGGGGTGGCATTAGCATGGCACAACGAGCAGAAAAGCTTTAATTTCTCCTCATTGTATGCTCTTTCTATGTGTGCTGCATTCTGCAGCACACTCAGAAAGAGCAACTCACCATTTAAGATTTGTTTTGTAGGAAGGTGTCCTTTCCTGCACAAAAACAATCTCCCCCTCAACAAAGCCATCATTGCACCATGGCGCAAGGGTGGCTGCGTTGGCGCTCGGCTGCAAATTTAGCGCAGGTGCAGGGGACAACACTGGGGTGCACCGTATTCAATTAAATATGGCATTTCTCTGTGTTATGAAAATGACGGAGTACAGCGCTGCCAATTCTGGGACAGCATCGCGCACCATCATTTTCTGTTAAATATAGGCCCAAGTGTGCACGGGGTAGACTGGGACCTGGCACCAGTTATTGTAATAAGTATGCTCAGTACAGCTGATATAACTGTCCATGTTATTGCATGTCCTGGAGGAGGCTCAGTAGTGACCGACTAAGCAGCTGTTCAAAGTGCTGTTCAAAGTGCTTCTCTTACTTTCACTCAAGGCAGAGGGGCGTGGCTTTGGAGGGGAGATTGGAAACCCCACAGAGTGGTACAGTCTGTGCCTGCCCTTTCCCGTGGGCATTTCTCTGAGATGTAATTGTAACCCTCCATGCTCCTGTGGACCCATCAAGAACCTCTTTGCAGAACATTGGCATCTGTAATATGGAATATAGTGCAGTTACAAGTGTAAAGATGTTCATCACCTGAATAAGGTCTTGCCCCAAGACAAATAGCAAACAGGCAAACATTGCACAATCAACAACCTGCTCTCAAACATTGGGTATTAATGAAAGCAACACTCAAGCTTCAATGGCCGCCATTGCAATATGGAAGTGCTGGGTGGAAGGACATTTGTGGCTCCTCTCAGTTTCCAGAACTTTCTGTCACCGAAATGTGAGGAAAAAGTGTTTTTTTGGCCAAATTCTGAGGTTTGAAAAAGGATTCTGGGTAACAGAACCTTGTGAGAGCCCACAAATCACACCATCCTGGATTCCACTAGGTGTGGAGCAGGGCTGCAATGTGGCGGTGCAGTGGGTGCAGGAGCACCCACTTCACATTCCACTGCCCATAATTTGGGCAGTGGGATGGGGCTGTGCATGGGGACCACTGCACTGCCCATGCCAAATGCATGGGCAGTGCAGGGGCCCGAGTACCCCCCGAGTTCCCATTCCACCAGTCTTTCCATGGCCATGGGCAGGCTGTCGGATGTGGACTCGGTGCTGCAGATTACAACCACTGGGACTGCCAGATTGTCATAATGTGGCAGTTGGACCTCCACAAGCGTGGTGGTCCGACCTCCACTGTGAGACCACCAGGGGTCATAATGACCCCATAAGACTCTTATTTTTTTTAAATGCATTTCTTGACTTGTGTATGTTGGATTTTTGTCATTTTGGTCTTGTTTTGTTTAGATAAATATTACCTATTTTTCTAAACCTGTGTTGTGTCATTGTGTACTGGTTTGCTGTAATACTTTGTGTGTTGGTACAAATAGTTTACACATTGCTTCTGAAGTTAAGCCAACCTGCTCGTTCCAAGCTCCCAAGGGGGCGAGTGGGGGTTAACTGAGGGTGATTTTCCTTTTCCATGACTAGAGTGAGGGTCCTTGCTTGGACAGGGGGTAACCTGACTGCCAACCAAAGAAACCATTTCTAACAGGGGCCCATTGTAAAAAATGGTGTGTCCCCTTTTAACCCCTGCACTGAGCAGGCATTAAAAGTGCTGGAATAAATGGCGCGAGGAAATCTGTTAGATTTCCTTGTGCCACTTTTTCTGCCCCCCTGATGGGGGAACGCCCCCTTTGCACATATTATGCCCGGCGCAAAGGGTTACAAAGTGGCACAATGCGAGCTATGCACCACTTTGTAAATATGGCGTGGGTATTTTGGAGTCATTGGTCCACATTAGCGTCAAAAAGATTGGCTCTAATGTGGCGAAAGGAGGCGCTAGGGGCTCTTAAATATGCCCCTAATTCTGTTTATCCTCCTAGCATTTGAAGGCCATTCCACTAGTCCAACCCTAATGAAGGCAGTGTTTCACAGTCTCTGTAACTCTTTACTGCATAGGATTCTAAGTGAAAAGGACCCCCTACTCCTGCGATATTTAATTCTATTTAACACCGTGAAAATAACTTAAGCTTGCTCCCTGCAGGAGTACTTTACAACGTTAGAAACCTTTGTGAATACCAACAAAATTCAAGCTTTATTAGTCTGCACAAAATCACGCATGTCCACGTCAACACATCCATTTCCTTCCATAGTCCTAACACTGACTAACTCAGGCAGAGAAATCTGCGAACAGATGTACTTCTGTGCATGAGTAATGTGATTTGCATATGTAATAGGTTCTCTGAACCAGTATTTATATTTTAGGATGACACATCCACCTATTCTGCACATACCTAACACGTTAAAACACAAATAGTAAACCTAGCTCTGAATCAGAACTACATTATCAGTTAACAATAGCACCTTGCACTTATATTTAAGCAAGACTGGCTCCACCTAAACGTACCTGCGGTCATCAGTAAAATCAAATGTTGTACGTTTGTCGTGTGTTTATAAAGTGTTACAACACTTTTAATCAGACGTTTAAAGATAGCAGGAAAGCTGAGAATAAAAAAACAAGTTCTACATTCCCCCTGAGAGTTAACAAGGTGGCAGTCAAAGATAAACCTACTGTACACCACATTAGGTTCAAAATGTGAATGCATTATCTTGGGGAAAGATGGTAACCTGAACTCTTTTAAGGGCAGGCATGATTGAGTGTCTTAACTAGTCTAATGCTGTGAGCGGCACAGCATTTTTAGCCAACGACTCATGGGGAACCCCTTGAGACAGGCATCTCACTTGATCTGGTCTTTTCTTCTGTAGATTTTGTGTTTGTGAACACCATCAACAATTGCATTTAATAGAACACATTTCTTGCTTCTGTGATTTTTACTTGCGATGATTTTGTATTACAGCAAAAGCATTAAAAAGCAGAGTGCAGACAATTAACTCCCTGCAGAACAAGAGAGCAAGAGGGCTAAAAACTAAGAATCTCAGCTACATATCTAGTGTACAAATATAATTTTTACTTCTTGAAATACTAGAAGAAAAACTCGAATTTTTGTAAACGTAACAGCACACATCCAAAACTGAATGTAATAAAAGTGCCTCAGTCAATGGCTCATGCTACAAGGTCATAGCTTCTACATCAAGCATCAGTGCTTCTAAACGTGAGTCATCTGGAAGTCACTCTGGACACAAACTTGTAAATGATAACGTGTGAGTGCAGTGCACCTAAAACCCATTTTGCAACCTATGAGCCATTTGTGGAATCCTGGCTGTGGCCTAATCCCTCAAAAGTTCACAGCTATACTTATAGTTACAATCATCAGGATCTGTTACTTCAACAGAATTAATGAGTCTTAGCAGTAAACAGTGGTGGAGCTCCAAAAGGCTGCAAATCATGAGACACATCTTAGGACCTCATTAGGAGTTCGGCAGATGGGATAACCCGTCCACTGAACCTCCGGCAGGGGGGTTGCCGCCAGGCTGACTACTTCCCTGCTGGACCCATTACGACTTTCCCGCTGGGCTGATGGGTGGAAACCAAGGTTTCCGCCCATCAGCCCAGCAGGAAAGTGGCAGCAGCACTGTCACCGGCTCGTAATCAAGCCGAAGGGAATGTTGCTGCTACAGGACACACCAGCACCCTCACAATGCTCACTGTCTGCTGAGCAGACAGTGAGCATTGTGAGGGTGCTGGGCAGGGGAACCCCTGCACTGCCTATTCCAAGAGCATGGGCAATGCAGGGCCCCACCTGTGGCCCCCTGCACCTGTTCTCCCTCAGTCTTTTCATGGCAGTGATATCACCATGAAAAGGCAGTGCCACCCTGGCTGATTCAGACCTCTGCCTCCGTCAGCCTGTTGGGATCACTGATCCCTGCAGAGATGGTGGTACAGCCAGGGTTGTAATGTGGCGGTTGGTCCGCCACAGCAGGGGTGGTCCTTACGCCACTGTGAGGTTGGCGGTCTCAAGACGGCCAGCCTCGTAATCAGGCCCTTAATATAGGCTAGTAACACATAGACCATAACACCCCACAGGGATATCACTCCAGGGGCTCCTTGTCAAACAAAGGATTGAAATTCATGGAGAGAACCCTAATACCATGCCACCAAAACACCTAATATCACTAACCCACAGTTTTAACTAGTGAGATAAGGTTCAAATGTGTAGAACACTACATGTACAAAACATCTTCCTCTTCAACTTGATTACATTATCCATACACATATAAGAAAACTTTCTGCAATTTCTGAAATCTTTGAACAGGCAACTCTTTTGGTAGAACCTGTAGAATATATAACTTTAAAGAACTCAGTGAAAATAGTGCTAAAGAGCACAAAGTGCCAAATGTGATATCTGGTCGTGCCTGAGCAGGCCAAAGGGCCTGATTACGATTGTGGCGGACAGGGTTATTCTGTCCCAAACTAGACGGAAGTATTGTCACTGTGTTACGATCTCATTATGTCCTATGGAGATGTCAATATTGGGGACGGAATATGCGTCACGTTGGTGATGGAGTGCTCTATCCACTAAGATTGTAATCAGGCCCCAAGTCACAAGTTCAGACTGACAGTGATAGACTATGGGCTGGCTACTGGGACCAACTTAGGTTTTGCTGGAAATAGAACCTTAAATCCTGGTGCGTGGTCCGAGCAGCTTTGCTTTGTGAGACTTCGCATCGCCTAGCATCAGTTCGAATAAAGCTGTGTGACTAGGCTTTGCAGGGCTATGTGTCACCTTGCATTGGTTCCAGTGAGCTGTACGGCATAGTGGGGCATTGCATCACTTTACAGCAGTTCTGATGGAAATGGAAGCTGTGCAGTGTGGCTTTGTGGGTCTTTGTATTGCTGTGATGAGTTGACAGCTGTGCAGTGAGGCTTTATAGGGCTTCGCATTGGTTCCGAAGGGGTACTAGGTGGGCTTGGCAGAGCACTTCCAAGGGTCCAGGACTGGGGTGGCACCACATGGGAGGGCATGACTCACTAAAGGCAAAGTCCACGTTCTGAGTACAAGGTTGTTGGAAGCCCGTAATGTCCCTGAGGCTTCTGATCAGGGGGCCAGCAAACTAGCCCTTGGAGTCACTCGGGGGTCCTGCATTCAGAGATGCAGATCCAGTCTTTCCCACCCAGGAAATAATGCAGCAGGGCAGCAGTCCTTCTGAGCTGCAGTCCAGCAGAGTGGCAGTCCTTACAGTAGCATGCCAGTTCTTCTTCCAGAAAAATCACTCATAGGTCAAAAAGTGTATTGATGAGGTGTTGTCTGACGTCCAATAATTATACCCAGTGTTCCTCCTCTGGAAGATTGGATAAGCTTTGAGAGGTTTTCATTTGAAATACTCAGGCATTCTGCCTTTCAGGTCCTGGCTCCAGATTGACAACAGGGTGTATGCAGTCCTTTGTGTGGAGGCAAGACATTCAGCCTATTCAGGTGTAACTGGGGCTATGCCCAGCTCCTCCCTCCCATTCTGTCAATGATGGCCCATCCTGGCATGCCTAGGCTCACTATTGTGTGTGGCTGTCTAGGAGGAATACCCAAAGCCCAACTGTCAGCTACACCTAGTCATGTGACCAGAGACAGGCTGCAGACACTAAATGGCTACGGCAGGAAAAAGCCAACTTTCTAAAAGTGGCATTTTCTAAATTGTAATTTAAAATCCAGCGTCATCCTTAGTAAGGATTTTTAATTAGAATCCAAGAGACACCAAACACAAACTGGTTCTGGAAATTACACTTATAAATGTAATAAGGTAACTCCAATGTTCTCCTAAAGGAGAAGTAGGCCTTGCAACAGTGAAAAATTATTTTAAGGGTTCTGCACTACCAAGACATGCAAAATTTGAAAATGCATATCCTACTTTTTATATACAAATCACCCTGCCTTCTGGGCTATTTAGGGCCTAGCCTAGGGGTAACTAATGTTTTAAAAAGGAAAGTTTTGGCTTAGGAAGAGGTTTATTTTGCTGGTCAAAATGGCAGTTTAAAACTGTACCCACATAGACTGCAATGGCAGCCCTGAGATACGTTTAGAGGGCTACTAAAAGGGGTGGCTGAATCAGTTCTCCAGGCCCACTTGTAGTATTTAATTTACAGGCCCGAGGGCACATGTACTTCCACTTTGCTAGGGACTTACAAGAAAATTATATATACAAATTGGATGTAAGCAAAAGTTACGAGTTTTTTAAATTTATGTGTTCATTTTTTTATTTTTACTATGGAGGTACAACGAAAAACATACAAAGCATCAGACACAACAACACCTTAGTGCAGGAATAGATAATAAATAGTGAAGTTCAAAAGCAAAGACATAAAAAATACATATCTTTATGATATTACGCAAGGCCTACAATACTGCTACACTCAACCAGTAAACGAAAGATGGGAGAAATTTAGACTTTCAGTTTTGTAAAGTTTTGATCTGGCCAACAGCATTTAGATAAATATGATGTTCTGATTTCACTTCACCATCCATGGCATGTGACATAAGCCCAAAAGACCAAGTAAAGGGTTCTGCGGAATCTCAAGTTACAATTCATCTTCCAAAAACCTGAATATACTGTTCCAAAAATTGCTTAGTTTTGAACTGTGCCACATCATGTGGTGCCAATTACAGTTATCAATTGCATCACATCTGAAGCATTGGTTTGGATAAAATTCTGATCACAAATTAGGGGATCCAGTAGATAAGCCATTTCGAGAAAAAAATAATTTTGTGATAGTTTGCGTCCCTTAGAGGTTTAAAATTTAATTTATTGACTTCCTGCCAAATATCTCATGACATTATTAACCCTTCCTCTGTAAGTAATTTATCAGACATCCAACCAAAATATCTACCTTATCTAATAACTGTATCAGTCTCCAACCTTTCTCTTCTGATAGATGCTATTTAAATTTCCAGCTAGCTCAATTTTTTCGACCAGTGCTTTAGGATCTATACATTGCAAATGTACATAAATGATCCTATATGACCATTGGAGTCAAAATATTATTGGAGGTGATAGAAACGTCTATTTCCTTCCAAGTTTTCCATGTGTCGCAGACAAGGAAATCATCTAATCTTAAAAAAAACGATTATTTCCCAGCTTTTGGCAATGGCTTCATCCATTACTTTCATGCTCCAACATTCGATATGGCCAATAATCAACTCAGAATTTATAAATGGAAGACTGTATTTTAAAAAAAACTGTGCTTTCCTTCTTAAAGAAAACATTGATAAATCTTGTTCCTAACTTTTTTAGGAGATTTGGACAAGCCTAGGGGATCAAGAATTAGGGGCTAACTGTATACAGAACCAGGCCATTTGAGAGGACAAAAATGTATTTTCTGATCTACCACACCCAAATTGAGATTGAGTAACATGGGTTTGCGAATCAGTATTTGGAAAGGGCGTGTTTGAGGTGTCCCTTCCAAAGAATGATTTGCATTGGTATGTACGAATGATTTGCGACCAAAATGCCGTCGCAAAACATTCACACTTTTCTTCCAACTCAGAGTTGGTGGTAAGCCATTCGCTAATTAGAAGAGTTCTCCTTGGTTACACTTCCCCTTTGAGAATAGTTGATTACATTTTTTTCAAGAGCAGGCAGTTGTCCCACAGACCACTGCCTTCACTTAAAAAAAAAAAAAAAACTTTTCATTTTTTTATTTTTAAGTGCATCCCATTTTTCCTCTAGAAAGAAATGGGTGCTTTATTTAATAGCAATCACAGACATGGTGGTCTGCTTACCCCAACAGAACAGCATCTCTGTGATGGAGGCGAATCCTAGTGGGTCACAATTACAAACTACCTCAATAATATTCATGAGTTAGGTCTATTTTCGACCCATTACAAGTCACTATGTAGGGAATAGAAACTAAATAACCCCTTTGTTCACTGGTAAGAGGGATAACCAAACAATGATTCACAAAAAATCAATATTTGGTAATCACCATTACTAATCTTCATACATCTAGCCCTCGGTTCACTGGGGTCATTAAATCCATAAGTTCATTATGTAAATGGCTAAGCAGCAGGCAAGGTTTCATGAATCTTAAAGCAAACTGTGCAAAGTGAGCAAAATAGTAGGATCTCAAGATAGGAAGGGCTAACCTATTCACCTGTATTCTTATATAAAATCGCAAAGATGTTCTTGAGCTGCCTCTAGTCTATAAAAATTAAAAGAATCAGCTTTTTTAAAATATCGGGACAGCAGCGGAAAACAAAAAGTAAATAAGGGAATCACTGCCATGTTTATAAGAGCAGCCCCTGCCCAAAAGTATAGAGGTAAAAGCATCCACTTATCTTGCAATGCTTTTACCTTATTACAAAGGGACCTGTGATTTAAATTACACAACCAACTTAAATGTTCTGTAACAAAAACATCCAAGTAATGTTTTGGTCGGGTTTGGGCACCAGGTTGGAACTCCATCAACAGCTTCTTACTCTGGCAAGAAAAAAGAATAATCTTGGCCTTAGTTTTATTAATTTTAAACCTTCTAAGAAATTAAAAGCTGTAAAGATCTGAAACACTTTCCTTTGCGCTGAACTCTCAGTGACAATATTAACATTAGGTCATCCGTATATAATTTGATGTAGGACATTTGGGGCAAGGGTGTCTTAATGTCAACATCTTGTCAGATAGCCTGGAATAAAATAGGCAAAAAGAACAGGGGGAAGCCCTGCTAGGTGCCTTGTAGCACTTTAAAGACTCCTCTTATGGATGCTTTCAAGATTAGGCTAGCTTGGTGTTAAAATACATTAAGCCAAATTTACAAGAAAGTGGCGCATCAGCTGTGATGCACCACTTTTCTTGCGCCCCCTTGCACTCCCCCCAACGGCTATACGTTGCACCATGGTGCACGTTAGGACAATAGCATCAAAATTGATGACGCTATTGTGGTACTTTGCAGTATTAGTGCCATAAATTGAGACGTTAATCATGCAAAGAAAAGGGAGGCCTATTGAAAGTAATGGGTGTGTCATTTTAACGCCTGCTCTGAGCAGGGGTTAAAAATCACCCTAAAAATGGCACTGTGAAATGTAAATTTCATTGCACAATTTTTACGGGCCTCCCTGTGGGGGAATGCCCACCTTGCATACATTATGCCCGGTACAGACATAATGAGTGCCATGGGCGTAAAGTGGTGATATGCAAGCATCGTGCCACTTTGTTAATATGGTGAAGGAGAATGGCACCCTTAAGATGACATTAGCATAAAAAAATGATGCTTGTGTGGAGCTAAGAGGCATTAGGGCCTTATAAATCTGGCCCATTGTTTTTAAAATTTTTGTGGTCTGAGAAGAAAAGCTAAAATGCATACGAAAGAGCATTTCCCTGACCACAAGACTAAGGGGGTCATTCTGACCGGGGCCAGGGTCGGCGGGAGCACCGCCGACAGGCCGGCGGTGCCCCACAGGGCATTCTGACCGCGGCGGTTCGGCCGCGGTCAGATGCGGAAAACCGGCGGTCTCCTGCCGGTTTTCCGCTGCCCATGTGAATCCTCCATGGCGGCGGAGCGCGCTCCGCCGCCATGGGGATTCTGACACCCCATACCGCCATCCTGTTCCTGGCGGGTCTCCCGCCAGGAACAGGATGGCGGTATGGGGTGCCGCGGGGCCCCCGTAAGAGGGCCCCACTTCGTATTTCAGTGTCTGCTATGCAGACACTGAAATACGCGACGGGTGCCACTGCACCCGTCGCACATACCCACTCCGCCGGCTCCATTCGGAGCCGGCTTCCTCGTGGGGAGGGGTTTCCCGCTGGGCTGGCGGGCGGCCTTCTGTCGGTCGCCCGCCAGCCCAGCGGGAAAGCCAGAATGGCCTCCGCGGTCTTTCGACCGCGGAGCGGCCATATGGCGGCTCCCTCCACGCGGGCGGCGACCGCCGCCCGCGGGGGTCAGAATGACCCCCTAAATGCCTTTTCAGTGTCTAGAAGAAAAATAGGTGTCAAAATCTGTTTGGTAATACATATATCAATGCCCTCGAATAGCTACTTAGTGTTGGTGTAAAGCTACCACCCTACAAGGACCCATTGTGTTCTTCATGTAGCAGCTTCAAGGCCAATGTGTTCATTGTACTTGAAAATAATGACATTACAATTTTATATTCTACATTAAGCAATGTGATAGGGTGATAGGAATTAAGGTGTAGAGCAACTTTACCTTTTTTTTAAAAATCATACCTTACCCTGATTGAAAGAGGGGGGTGTCCCACTCTTCCATATAAAATTAGCCACCTCCAATAACAAAGTATTTAAAAGATCCACAAATGCCTTATAAAATTTAGTTGGAAATCTATCACGCCCCCCCAACCTGCTTCTCCCAGTTCTTAGAGGGTATATATGTTGTCCATACAAACTCATTCATTCTCAGGTAAACTGGAAGTAAAATATCCTATAGAAGAAATATCCAGCCCCCTCGATCAGCATTGCCAGAGATGCTTTATATATTTTTTAAATGCTCCAGAAAAATCGCCCTAATTTACCCCTGTGATGTAGTAGTGGCAACTGTCTTAGAGCAATTAACCCTATAAATTGTATTATCATTGCAGCACTCTCCGGTTTGCCAAGATATGAATCTCCCTGCATAGCTACTTTCTTCATAAAGTTGCTGCAGATCTGCACATCATTTTTAGAATAATAATACTCCCAGAGTGTCAGATTTGCCTTGTGTAGAGTCTTTCTGTTTTCCTTAGACCCCTCTCTAAGAAATTTCTCATACTCATTGTAAAAATAGGGCCTTCGGTTGGCAGTAAGATAACCCCCTGTCCAAGCAAGGACCCTCACTCTAGTCAGGGTAAATCACACACAATCCAAATTATCCTCTGCCCACCCTCTGGTAGCTTGGCACTGAGTGGTCAGGTTTAACTTAGAAGGCAATGTGTAAAGTATTTGTGCAATAAATCGTGCAATAACACAGTATAACACCACAAGAATACACCACACAGGTTTAGAAAAATATAGATTATTTATCCGAGTATATTAAGGTCAAAACGATCAAGATTTGATAAATACAAGTTAAAATATTACTTTCGGAATGATAAATAGAGTCTTTAGTTCTTAAAAAGCAGTAAGTGTCTCCTGCAAGCACAAAGTACCTGGTTTGTGTCTAAATTATCCACATGGGACCGCAGAGGAGGAGATGCATGGAAAACGGGGAGGTGTGCATCAGTTTCTCAGAGGGCACACAGACGATGTGTTGATGCTTTTCCAGGCAGCAAGGGCTTTGGGCGATTTCTGGCATGAAGGCTTGGATTATCTCTGGGTTGCGGGGTATTTGGATGCCCCGGGGACAATGCAGAGAAATCCTGGGCATGAAGAATGAAGTCACAAGAGCTGCGTCGATCCGGTGGGTGATGCGGGAAATTTCTTTCTCACTGCAGGCGCTGCGTCAATTCCTCTCGCAGGAAGTCAGGTAGTGTTGTTCCGGCTTGAGGATGCGTCAATGCGGTCGGCCATGCATCAAAGCTTCGGTTGCAATGCTGGCACTGCGTTGATCTCCACTCAGGGAGCCGGGCTGCGTCATCACAGTTCGGCGTTGCAGTGATTTTCTCATTGCAGGGCAGGCTGTGCATTGAGTCTGGCAGGCTGTGCGCCGATTTTCGCTGCACAAGGAGTTCTTTGCGTAGATTAAGTCTTTTTGGCCCTAAAGGCTTCAGGAAACAGAGGGCAAGCCCAATCCAAGCCCTTGGAGAGCACTTCTCAGCACAGCCAGAGAGCAGCAAGGCAGCAGGGCAACAGCAAGGTAGCAGTCCTTTACAGTAAAGCAGTCAGGTGAGTCCTTTGGACAGCCAGGCAGCTTCTCCTAGCAGGTTGCAGGTTCTGGTTTCAGAGTTTCTTTCCCAGGAGGTATTGTGTCAAGAGGTGTCTGAGTTGGTTGAGTCAGAGACCCAGTTTAAATACCAAAATGTGCCTTTGAAGTGGGGGAGACTTCAAAGAGTAGTTTAGAAGTGCACAAGGTCCCCTTTCAGTTCCATCCTGTCTGCCAGGGTTCCAGTAGGGGGTTTGGCAGTCCATTGTGTGAGGGCAGGCTACTGTCCTTTGACATGTAAGTGTCAGGCCCTCCTCCCTCCCAGCCCAGGAAGACCCATTCAATTTACAGATGTATGCAAGTGAGGCTGACCATCCTGTATTTGGGGTTTGTCTGAGTCAATGCACAATGGAGCTGTCAACTGAACCTAGCCAGAAGTGGATTGTAAGGCACAGAAAGATTTAAGTGCAGAGAAATGCTCACTTTCTAAAAGTGGCATTTCTAAAATTGTAATATTAAATCCATCTTCACCAGTCAGCAGGATTTTGTATCACCATTCTGACCATACTAAATATGACCTCCCTACTCCTTTCAGATCAGCAGCTACCACCCAAACAATATATAGGTGTCAGGCCCTCCACCTTTCCAGCCCAGGAAGTCCCATTCGGTATGCAGATATGTGCAGGTGTGAGTGAGCATCCTGAAGTTTGGGGTTGTCTGGGTGAAATCCATAAGGGAGCTGTCAACCAGCCCAGCCAGACGTGGATTGGAGACAGGCTGTAAGGCATAGAAGGATTTGAGTGTAGAGAAATGCTCACTTTCTAAAAGTGGCATTTCTGGAATAGCAATATTAAATCCAACTTCACCAATAAGCAGGATTTTCTATTACCATTCTGGCCATACTAACTCAGATCAGAATCTACCACTCAAACAGTATATGAGGGTAGCCCTAATGCTATCCAATGAAATACGCAGGCCTCACAGTAGTGGAAAACAAATTTAGGAGTTTTACACTACCAGGACATATAAACTACACAGATGCATGTCCTGCTTTTTACCTACATAGCATCCTGCGCTATCGGTTACCTAGAGCCTACCTTAGGGGTCACGTGTATGTCGGAAAAGGGGAGTTTAAAGCTTGCCAAGTTCTTTTAAATGCCAAGTTAAAGGAGCAGTGAAACTGCACCAACAGGCCTTGCTGTGGAAGGCCTGAGACATGGTTAAGGGCTACTTATGTGGGTAGCACAACCAGTGCTGCAGGCCCACTAGTAGTATTTAATTTACAGGCCCTGGGCACATGTAGTGCACTTTGCTAGAGACTTACAAGTACATTAAATATGCCAAGAGGGTATGAGCAAATGTCACCATGTCTTAGGGAGAGAGCATATGCACTTTAGCACTGATTAGCAGTGCGAAAGTGCGCAAAAATGAGGTCAGAAAAAGAGAAGGCGGAAGGCAAAAAGTTTGGGGGTGACCCTGTAGAAAGGCCATTTCCAACACTCATTAATAATTCGATTTTCCAAACATAACTTTTCTGCTTTTAAAGATTTCAATCAAAATGTATCCCTGGAGATCAGAGAAGCCCGCAGAGAGGCTTTTATGGCATCGCAAGCCATAGTGGCGGGAGTAGTGCCTATTTGTAACCTCCCAAAAATGTTTGTTTCAAATCTGAAGGAACCCAATAAGCTCTCCTCCTATAGGTAAGTCTTATTAAAAACCCACCTTTGAGATTTAAATTTCTGCTCCCCTCCCCTGACTTCTAACTTTAGTAATGAATTATATGAAAATCCATTTGGCAGTGTGTTAAGCCGTTTGAACTTAAATGCAGGGGAGACCATGAAAAAATCAATGTGCAGTACATATTTTAATGATTTGAAAAACAAGTGAACTCTTTTTTTATTAGGTTACCATCTTTTAAGGAGAGAGCACATGAATTTTAGCACTGGTTAGCAGTGGTAATGTGTGCAGAGTCCAATAGCCAGCTAAAACGAGATCAGCAAAAAATGGAGGAGGAAGGCTTAATGTTTGGGAGAAAAAACACCCTAAGGCTGACAGGTCTAACAATCTGACTTTACCATGAGAGAGGATTTGTCATTACTATTCCAAAGTTACCAAACAGGAACTAGTTACCTCATCCCATTTGGAAATTATAGTTTATTAAATGTAATAAGGCATCTCCAATGTTCCTATGGTGAAGGTAGACCTTGCACTAGTGAAATATGAATTTAAGAGTTTTTCACTACCAGGATATGTAAAAGTTAAAATGATATGTCTTACATTTTAAACACATGGCACCCTGACTTGTGGGTTGTTTAGGTCCTATCTTAGCTGTGACATATGTAAAAAGGAAGGTTTGGGTTTGGCCAAAGGTTTAATTTGCTAGGCCACAATGGCTGCATACACACAGGCTGCAATAGAAGGCCTGAGCCATGTAAAGGGGTGCTTAGGTGAGTGGCACCATCAGTGTTGCAGCATTTAATTTACAGGCCCTGCGCATATACATTCGCACTTTACTAGGGGCTTTCAAGTAAACTAAATAAGCCGATTGGGTGTATGCCAACTCTACCATGTTTAGAAAAAAAAGCACAAGCACTTTAGCACTGGTTAGCAGTGGTAAATTGCCCGGAGCCTTAAGTCCAGCAAAAACAAATTCAGCAAAAAGTGGAGGGTAAAGGCAAAAAAGTATAGAGGTGACCCTGAAGAGAAGGCCAGGTCCTACAATCACACCTAGAGATCCTTCGCAACCATTTTGTCCTTTGGAAAGCACTTTGAAGCAGGAAGCAGTCAACATTAGCATTAGAGAAAATGATGATTAAAAAATAATAAATCGATCACTGTTGAGCTTTAACTTATTGAATAGCAAATAATAGAACTAATATGCACAACATTGTTCCTGATTTAAAAGAAATTACTCAAAAAGCAGAATACAAGAGATTTATGCATATTTCAGGAGGAAGGATTATAAGAATCCAGCTCCTACTTTATATAGAGCACATTATCACCTGGTAGGGTATCCTTCTGCTGAGCAGGTATAAGTCTAGCTACACCTAGGGCCTCCTGGGTCTACATGAAAAGCTAGGTCTACAGCTTCTTGTGGTAATCAAGAAGTGAGAAGACTTATATGTGTAGTGGCAGGTCATTCCACACTTTGGGAGTGATGTAAAAGAAGGCTTGTTCTGAATGGTCTGTAGCCTTCTGGTAACGTTTTGTTTTTTATCCCGGCATAGAAGGTGTTCCCATAGTCCAGCTTGCTTGTGATCATGACAGTTTTCAGATGCTGACTGGGAGCCATTTGAAAGTTTTCCTCAGCATATTCAGGGTATACAAGCATGAGGAGTTGACGGCATTGCCTTGGGCAGTGTTGTCAAATTTGCTTTCAATAACTATCCAGAGGTTTTTGGCGTGGGTGGTGGTGGTGGGATAGATCGAAGTGCTTTTTCCCTAGATCAAGATTTTGGTCTTGTCATGTTCAGTTTCATCCTCTTTCCCCTTTTTCTTCTGTGTGACCATTCGTCTTCTAGAAGTTTTACCTTACACACTTTTCTTCCACAAATATGTATTTTAAAACCTAAACTTCTACTGGAGATTTAAAATCCTATGAAGTGCAAACCACCTATGGTAAATCATGCAGTACTACTGCAGTGCAGAGAACCTTTAGTATACCCAAAACACATTGATCCACAAACCTTTGTAAATATCTTGTTAGAGTTATGTTCTTTAAAATATTTTTAGCACTTTTCGTTATGATTTTTCTACTGTACATAGCTTGTTAAGCAAAACAAAAAAATAATATGTAAGCATGATAGTAAAAATCAGCTTGTCATAAGAAAATGCCCATTTGGAGTGATTAGATCTGACGTTCATTGGTTGAGGCACATTTAGGCTTCCTGATTATCAATCCTTCACAGGCTTTATGGCTATCTGTTTCTCTAAAAGATGGGAGGAAAGAAACCCCTAAAATGTTGTACAAACCACCAATTCGCTAATACAGATGACATTTGAAAACCAGAACCACGTATTCCTTTTGAGCCCTTAACTTTCATATGTTGGGTGATCAACTCCTTGCACGTCATTATGCACACTTTATCCAATACTAAACGTTTGTGTGATCACCTAATTAATTTTGAGTGTTGTAGACTTATTGTGCTTCCATTGGCTAACACACCTACCAGCAATAAAGGTTCAAGACTGGAGATCATGCCTGTAATGACCTGTAGTGAGGTGATCAGCTTATTGATTTGTGCCACCAAATTTATTGTGGATGGTGTTAGTGTTTACACACTCGATCTGGGGGAGATCTCAAATTGTGATATTTTTGAGACACATGTATGAGCCCTGTAGATAGTGTCTGTGCTGATATGTTAGCTTGGAAGGCACGCTCGCCAGATGTCCCTTCATCAAAGGCGAAATGTATTGCCTCAGTCAAGTACTGTATACTGGGAATGAAGCAATAAACCAGTTTAACAGAGAAGTATTACTATGTTTCAAATAGTAGGGATAATAAATAAATCAACAATTTGCTCGCAATTTTTTCCTTTGTAAGTAAGTACAATATAACATTTTTTTAACACATGTTTCTCTTACCCAGCTCATTGGTACACATTTTAGTGATGATGGTTCCAGTTTATGCCTGCCTGTTGCACACATATCTCTGCAGCATACACATTAAAATAAGGAAACATAGAAACAGAAATTGTAACACGCGTGTCTTTCTCTGTCTTTCTTTTTTGCTCTCAAGCTATTCCTTATCTGTTTCTCTTAGCAGTGTGACAAACAACCAAAAATAGAATATTGCTCAGATGAGGATGTGGAACAGGGAAACACTGTTTTGATTACACTAATGATTCCTTTATTTAATTTACACTTTATTCACCTGTGTTTCTATTTTTACGATAAAGAAAACAAAAACTAATTTGTTTCAATCAAATACAAATCAGACTGACAATATTAATAACTGAAGAGGATGATCACCATAATTTGCATCTAGTGGATAATTATTCTACCACCAAACCAATTGTAAATAGGTACAGATTTTAATTATACCAAGGCCTCTTGATGGAGAATTTAGCTAACCTACAAAGTGACAAAAATGGATATTTAGGGGGTTATTCCAACTTTGGAGGAGGTGGTAATCCGTCCCAAATGTGACGGATTTACCACCAGCCGTATTACCAGTTCCATAGGATATAATGGACTCGTAATACGGCTGGTGGTATATCCGTCACTTTACCGTCACTTTTGGGACGGATTACCACTTCCTCCAAAGTTGGAATAACCCCCTTAGTCACTGTGAGGGTATTGTATCCCATAAATGGAATATACTACTTTTTATATTTTAAATACTTAGTCATATGAGCTTGCATGGAACTCGTTAGTGGTGACAATACTAAATAAACAAACGACTTTCTCCATGGCAAATCCACTTTTCCTTTTCATGAGTAACTACAGTACTTTAAATTGCAGCTCAATCAGAGCAGAGACGGATTCCTGGCAGTCAAATATCTTTGTCATATTTACTAGTGGTATAAGTGCACACTGCAGCCTCATATGAAATTTCGCTTCCATGCCAATAGCCCATTTTCTGTGCCACCTACCACAGCAATATAGGAAAGTTAAATAATTCAAAGAAATACATCTAATGCATAGTACGTTTTAGAGGAAAGCAAAGGCACTTTTCTAACATTTAGAAGTGGTATGAGGCTGTGCCCCAGAAAAAAACAGCAAACAAATGGGATGTCTTCTGTCCTTCCTTATACACTTTAATTATGTGATGATACAACAAAACGGTGTTATTTCTATTAAAGTCCTTACCCTCAATCCCCACTGTGTCCCAAGTGCCAGGCCAACTATTTAATTGGATTATGTTCTTAATTTGATTATTTTCTAAAACATTCTTACATTGATTTACTATACTGTTTTTATGTCACGTGAAATAGTCTTCGGGAACAGGTGAGGTCCTGTCCTCTCATTTGCTTAGTTTTTGTTTGGGTGTGCTTTTTGTCTAATAGCCATTGTGTGAAGCTAGCCTCTTTGAAGAAGTTTTACTTTCTTGTTTCTTGTTCCTTAAGCAATTCGGTTCTGTTGACAGCTTGATTTAGTTGAGATGTAACCGAATCAAAAGCAAAAGCTATCAATCATCCGGGGCTTTAAATTAATGTAAGTCATAATGTGTAGCCTGAAAGATGGGCCATAGCCTATAAAATATATGAAATGATTTAGTTAGACTAGGCTTTACAAATATTAAGCTCATTTTTGCTGATACCCTAATATAATCCTTCAGGACAAAATCATGCTAAACTTTGTTTTAAATTTAAGTAAAGGAAATTGGCCTTTTTTAAATAAACACATAGCTTGCACTAGGCACTTTAGAGCTATTACCTAAACGATGTGTGTTAAACAGGCTAAAATCATGTTAAACTTTGTTTTACATGTAAGTTATGGAAATTGGCCTGTTTTAAATAAACACATAGCTTGCACTATACACTTCAGAGCTATTACCAAAGCGCTGTGTGTTAGCTCCGTGCTCCCTGCAGTAATCCACATTCACAGGTGTTAATTTCACAGAGTTCAACTGGACTGCCAAAGACGATAAAAAGAGTGCTTTGTTCTTTCTTGAAGATACCAAAGTATTTCAAAGTCAGAGGGTCCCAGCTAGGTATAATGCAGGCAAAGACTGTGAACCCAAATCACAGAGCCATTTTCGGCCATAAACCTATATTGTTGGGAACAACGACTTAATTTACTCCTCACACCTCTGTGCGTAAAGATACCTGGCAAGTGTAAGTGGTTTCAATAATGTGTACAGTTGAGCAGTGGTATACCCCACACAATAAGAGCAGAGTGGAAGAAGAGAAACTCAGTACATGGAGGATCCTCCTCCATGTGGATTGCATCTGATTCTGTCAGTCCCTTTTGGCTGGTCAACATCAGAAATCGGATTGCCACGTGTGGCATCATAAGGCTGGAGGCGTAGGATGGTGCTCTACCATGAAGAGTTGAACATATGAGGTTTAGCATGCATGTAATGTTTTCTCTTTAAAGTCTTGATGAAGCAGCCTCGTGCTGCAGAATATTGTGTGTAGATTCCAAGATACGGTGGTGGCTTGGAACGGAGGAGCTCCGCAGTTGCTGAGAGTCTCCCTCCCGGTCACACTGAGAATAAAAATATCTCAACTTACCTGCGTGTGAAGACAAATTATTTCAATGCATCTTAAAAT
Organism: Pleurodeles waltl; assembly: GCF_031143425.1. Taxonomy (NCBI): domain Eukaryota; kingdom Metazoa; phylum Chordata; class Amphibia; order Caudata; family Salamandridae; genus Pleurodeles; species Pleurodeles waltl. The sequence goes on from NC_090437.1 coordinate 1,264,520,222, forward strand.
ATACACATTTTTTGCCACTGTAGGTACGTTAGTTCACATGAGACATGATCTGTGGTCTTCGGAACATGGATAAAGTGCCATGTTTGGGTTTTGGCTAAAGTCATGGCAAGAAGTACTCTCCAGATTTTGATTCTGATTTTGACAGTACTGGTAAAAAAAGACTGAGAATAAATTTCAGGAGCAGCAGAGGAAAGATTCTTCAGTAGAGGCACAGGTCTTTGAACTCAGGGGCATATTTATGCTGCCCCTATTGCCACCTTGTGCCACATGTGCATCATTGTTTATGCAAATGTGGTCTTAAGGTGGCATTTCCCATGCACCATATTTACAAAGTGGCGCAATGTGAGCATTGGACCACTTTGCAAACCCTTGGGCCACAGTTTTCCTGCGCCAAGCATCATGTGTTCAATGGGGTCGTTCCCACGTATGGAGGCACAGAAAAATGGCGCAGTGAAATTTACTAGATTTCACTGCACCATTTTTTGCGTCATTATTAACACCTGCCGCACTCCCATTGAAAACAATGGGTCTTCCTGTGCTTTGCTGCATTAGCGCCATCATTTATGGGGCTAATCCAGCAATGCGCCAGATTAGCACCATATATTATGATGCTAATGTGGACACAACCGCCATGGTGCGGCGTATTGTAAATACAGGGCACACATGGTGTTGTTAGGGGGACGAAATGGGGCACTAGAAAAGTGGGTCTTCATGAATGATAATAGTTACCTCAAGAATCAGAAAGAGGTTTGCATCCAGTGTGATTCTCCAGTTGCATATGTTTTTGCTAAGAGGCAGAGGCAGGGTCAAGGGGCACAGTCAAATAGGTCACACAGTTCTTGAATAGTCCATGATTCTGGGGGGTTAATTGGTTAATTTTATGTCAATCTTTGTTACATCAGCATACATGGGGTAGCTTGTGTGGAAACTGTTCAAGATATTTTGCAAGGTGCTTCCATGCAGATGTTGAAAACTGACTCTAAAAGGAATGGGTCCCTTGGATAAAGCTCATGGAGGTGGATAGGTAGAGGCATATTTATTTGATGAGATCTGCTAGAGTGAAACCATTTGGGAGCTGTCACCTTGACATTGTAGATTGCTCAGAACCATTCTTGGAACATTTGTGACTTATAGCGCTGCATAATGGTGAGCCCAATGGTTATCAAGGCAGAAGCCTGCCTTGGGTTTATCATTTTGTGAAGGTCTTCTCATATATTTGAGAGAAGGTTTTGGCCAGTGGTAGACGTCAGATGTTATTTGTTTCTCCATATGAAAAATATTTCTACATTGGGAACATCTCCTGAAACCCTATCAATATTAGTTTTTTTTCTACTTATTGCCAACCCTAAAAGCGATGTACTCATGCCCTTGACAGAAATAAATCCCCAGCCATTGTTATGGTCGAATGGGCTGAGACAAAAACTGTAATTACCCACTGATTTACAAGTTTGTGGATGTGCAGAAAACCTCATACCAGGATGCTGCCCCCAGTTACGACCATTCAATCTTTTTCAGTATTTTTAAGCAAATACTGTTTTATAGCTCATCTGCTCAACTTTTTTGTCGTCCACTCTATTTCAGTGCTCTCACAAGGCAAAGCTGACTCTAATGCCTACATGTTTTCTGGTGGGTTGCCTCTATGCTGCATTAATATTGATATGTAACTTGCTATTAGAATTGTCTTCGATCTGAGCCTGAGTATGTGAGGAAATAAAATTGACAGATAGGAAGTTTGGACAGCTGTTGTGACTAACAACAACTCGAAAGCACGAGGAGTGATTTATGTCTGATTTCTGAATTATCTAATTAAATACAGACATTCATAGTATATTTACGACGTTCTGATTTGCTATTTTCCCATATGTGTTGCACTTAAGCACTGCACTGACACTACAGTCCCCCCCGCCCACGGTTTCTCTGTCGTGAATATGTCTTCTTGTTGGACTTAATTGAAGCATACACATTTAAATTAATGTTTATACAATATGACACTTTGCAGTTATATTCTGTGAATAAAAGCACATGTGTTACATATATATGTAGACGTTTCTCCCATTGTACATTAACACTTATGAATCAACCACTTTGTTTTCAATATTCTTAATCCAATATCCTAGAAATGCAGGATTCTTAATTTATATCGAATCAAAACCTCCCAGGTCTCCCTCTCCACGCACGGCCGTTCATGTGAACAGATTTATGCCCATGTAACTTAAAAACATATTTCGGTTCCATTATGGATAATCAAGTCAATGATTAGTGCAAAGTCACCCTTACATTCACAAATTAAGAGCCGAATTTAAGAAAAGTGGCACTGCATCCAGGGCAGCGCGACTTTTCTTGCACCCCCCCAACGCCACTAGGTGTGCGCCATGTGTATGAGACGGCCCGCCGTGGCAGTATTAGGAACAATAGCGTCAACATTTTTGACACTATTGTGTCGCTTTGCTACACTAGCGCCAAATACTTTGACGGTAGTGGAGCAATCTGCAAGGAGGCCTTTTGATTACAAAGGGGTGCATCTTTTTAACGGATGCTTTCAGCAGACATTAAAAATGAACCCATAAATGGCGCTAGGAAACCTTGCAGATTTCATTGCGTCATTCTTGCAGGACTCCATACGAAAATACGCCCCCTTTACATACATTATGCATGGCACATGCATAATGTGGCACACAGGGTGACAAAGTTGCACAATGCATGCATTACGCCACTTTGTAAATATGGTGTGGGTATAAGGCCACCTTAGTGTAAAAAAAAATTACGCTAAGACGGTGCTAAAGTGGCGCAAGGGGCTCTTAAATCTGCCCCTAAGTCTTTTTTCATGTGACACAGGCCATGCGTTTCTATGTTGGTTGCTATGATAGGCTTATCTCAGGGTACAAAGAAGAGAAAGATAACCTGGACAAATAATACTTGATTCTAAGAAATCTAGGGGCATACTTACAAGCCCCACTGTGCCACCGGAGCGTCACTTTTGTGACACTCCGGTGGCGATAACTGCAGAGCCTTATCTACAAGGCCATGTAAAGTCACCCTGCGGGGCTTTTTATGGCCTTGTAGTTATTGCATGAAACATCACAGCACAAGTCACTGTGTTATTGACGCGTGCCAAGGTCATTACAGTGGGTGTTCCGACCTAACAACGATGGCATTTGACACATTCCCAGATGTACGAGAAATTGTAAACCAGGGGTGGCATAAGGGAGGTGCAATGGGAAGAAATAACAATATTTCTCCCCGTTTTTTCCTCTTTCTATGAGTGCTGCACTCGCTTCCATTAATTGTCTTTGTGCAGAAAGGTGTCCCTTCCTGCACAAAAACAATAATCCCCACAAAGCAGACATCCTTGCACCATGGTGCAAGGATGCTTGAATTGGCACATGTCAGCCATTTGTGCGCCAGTGCAGGGGAGAGGACAGAAATGTGCGGAATCTTGTAGATACACTGCATTTCCGCCCTTTTCCAGTGGTGCAGGGAGGTGCAGCAAAGGCACTTGCTGCGCCTTCCTGCACCATGGGACATTTAAATATGTCTAGAGCCTAGTGGAGTCTAGAGCAGTGGTCTTCAAACTTTTTAATGCCGCGCCTCCCCAATTGAAAAACAAAAATCATTGGCCCCCCCCTCAGAATTTTTCACATTTATTTTAGAAAGATGGCAATGTTTAAATAGGTCTAAACCTATTTAAACATTGCAGTTGAGTATTGTTACCTTTTTAAAACTGCAATAACATGCTTTTGCTTAAAACAAAGGCATGTTATCTGTATAATATTTCTTTTGGCCAGAGTTTGGCGCCCCCCCTGGGATCACGTGAAGCCCCCCAAGGGGGGCCCGCCCCCCAGTTTGAAGACCTCTGGTCTAGAGCCTAGTGGAAAATCTATAGGTAGAGAAGTGAGATGGGAAGTGGCATGCATACTATCCAATTTTGCCCTGTCACTAGTGCAGAGAAGGTAATGATTTTCCTAATGGTGCACATTCAACAATATTAAGCATTTACACAAAGAATTGCTAATTGGAGAATCACCATTGATAACTCAGCAGGGTACAGAATCCTTTTTTAACTGAAACAGGCTCTGTTTATTGGCACATAAGAAACCTCCAGCGTATTTGTGTAGTCTTTTTATTGTAAGTAACTTTGGATAGAAATCATTGCCTTAATGCTATGGAATTTCGCAGAGTCCGCCTACTCTGGTGGAGGTGTATTCTGGAGTGCCGTGCTAGGAAAGCACATGGAGAATCAACAATGCTGATTGGCTGTATAGTAGCCATTGAGAATAACCTAAATACAGCAACACATTCTAACCAATCACAGTGACTGAATCAACCTCGGTCTTATTTCAGATCAAACGGATTAGAAAACACAGGTGATACAAGATATTACTTATTATATTGGACTATTGTAGTCAAGGTATTTGAAGTGAAGTAAAGGCATTACAGAGCTGCTAAAGGAAACTACTGTCAAATATTATACTTAACATGTGGTAGGAACAATATAATGCTCTAAGACTGCCCCACAGAAAGACAGTGTAGCAGGTAATGATGACAGCAAATGTGATTTGGCATGCTTAGCAGGAAGAGATTCCTTCATCTTTAGGTGTATACTGACATAAACTCTTGCCTTGGGGGCTCCTGTGAGCTTTTTGGGATGCAAGATGAGAAGAAAGCGGTGGAAAGCTTACAGGCATTAGAGCTAAGACTTCATATGACCACTAGACAGGAAGGTAAGTATTCAGAATGTACTGTCTTCTTTGTTGTTGCTTTAAACCTTGGTTGTAGGGAATATGCAAGGCCTGCAGTCACGAAGTCAGGGGGGCACTTGCACAAAAAGATCATCTTGGGCAGCATATCAGTAAACAGGTTTGTCCTACCGCACACATTGATTGGAGAGCAATCTGTGACCTGGTCAAATTTGCGGTCAAAATCACAGTTAAGTCATAGGTGATTCATGCTTGACCATTAACAAACAATAAAACTTGCATGTTTGTCAGTGAATATAAACACAATGTAAACCACACAGCTGGAACCTGTAGCCACCAACTATGCACATGAGAGAGAGCTATTCCTGACTTTGAGGCAAGGACCATATTTTTCGTTCTACGGGCCTAACATTGTATAATGCTAACACATTGCTGAAATTACAGAGAACTGTCTATGCCTAGTTTGACAAACCTGTTAGACCTGGCATCCTTGACTTAGTCTCCTGTTGTTTTGCCTCTGCTTCCCATGTTTTGACTGTGTGTTGAACTCTGTTTATGCTAGTTTTGTTACTATGGGAACTTTACCACTTCAGACCAGTGCTAAAGAGCAAGTGCTCCCTATGTAAACTGTGTGTGTAATCGGATTTTCCATGATTGGCATATTTGATTTACTAGTAAGACCCTAGTAAAAAGTACACTATAGGTACCCAGGCCAGTAAATCAAATACTACTAGTAGGCCTGCAGCACTGGTTGTGCCACTCACATCAGTAGCTCTGTAAATATGGCTCAGCCCTGCCACTGTAGTGTCCATGTGTGCAATTTTAAACTGCCAATTCGACCTGGCAAGTGTACCCACATGCCAGACCCAAACCTTCCCTTTTGTATACATGTAAGGCACCCCTGGGGTAGGCCCTAGGTAGCCCCTTGGACCAGGTGCAATGTATGCTAAAGGTGGGACAGGTACTGATGTGTTTTACATGTCCTAACAGTAAAATACTGCCAAATTTGTTTTTCACTGTTGCAAGGCCTATCTCTCCAATAGGTTATGATGGGGACTGCCTTTAAATATCTTTTAAGTGTTCATTTCCTTTGGGAGCAGAAAGAGATATGGAGTTTGGGGTCTCTGAACTCACAATTTGAAAATACATCTTTTGGTAAAGTTCTTTTTTAGATTGTCAGTTTGAAAATGACACTTTTAGAAAGTGGGCATTTTCTTGCTTAAACCATTCTGTGATTCTGCCTGCTTGTGTGTTCCCTGTCTGGGTCAGGCTGACAGTTGGGCTGTTTATGTATATCCTCTAGACAGTGAGACAAAGGGAGCTGGGATTTAGCCTGCATATCCTGATGGGCCATCTGGGCTGGAGTGGAAGGAGGAGTGGCCACTTACACCTGAATGGGGTGTTGTGGGCTGAACTTTGGGTACTTTACTCTGATGCTACTCAATTTGAATTTGCAGGGCCAGAAGTGGGAGGAAACTTTGGATACTTACACTTTGCATGGCACTGGCACCACTCACAATAGGCTCAGACTAGCTAACAGAGCATTAAGCATTTATGAATAGTGATTTTGTTTAGCTCAAATAGATCTTTAACGCCCAATTTTTCCACTAAGTTATTATATAGATTACAAATGCACTGCAGCTAAAAATAACAAAAAATGTATCACTTTTATGCGGAGGGGCTGCATACAGATTCATATCTGTTCAAGTATGAATGGGAACATCAAATAATCTTTTGTATCGGAATCCTAAGTCAGCATACACATAAATATCCAAGAAAGATCCAGAAAATGACAAACCAAGAGCATTTTTCTCTGCTGTGTCCATTAAAGAAATCTAAGCAACACTTTCCCATGCCTCAAAAATCCTATCACCTTGAGTAAAGAGATCAGATCCTCATTCAAGGAAAGTAAAACAATATCAGACCGCTTCACATAAGGTAGCATGAACGCCTTGACCCACAAGCTATAGGGCCTCACTTAAAGTTTGGTGGACAGGATATTCTGTAACAATTACAATGCAGTACCGTCTCTGTCAATCTCACAGTCCACTGCTCTATTTAGGATTTGGGAAACTGCTGTGTTTGTGCCATCAGAAATCATTGACCAATGACCATAATGAAATTGGGCCATGGATCAAAGAACATTTATTTAGGAAGGGAATTCCAAGGTATTTTATGCCTATTTTAGACCATCTAGGAAAGACTGGTGGTCCAGCACATGAAAGCAAAAATATAACCTCTCATGCTGGGAAAAGCTTCTGGTTTTTGAATGACATTTACTTTTTGTTTTTCAAGAGCAAACTCTCCACAACTGAGAGTTATGTAAAGATACAGGCGGTCATTCTGACCCTGGCGGTCAAAGACCGCCAGGGCGGAGGACCGCGGGAGCACCGCCGACAGGCCGGCGGTGCTCCAATGGGGATTCCGACCGCGGCGGTAAAGCCGCGGTCGGACCGGCAACACTGGCGGTCTCCCGCCAGTGTACCGCCGCCCCATTGAATCCTCCAAGGCGGCGCAGCTTGCTGCGCCGCCGAGGGGATTCCGACCCCCCCTACCGCCATCCAGATCCCGGCGGTCCGACCGCCGGGAACCGGATGGCGGTAGGGGGGGTCACGGGGCCCCTGGGGGCCCCTGCAGTGCCCATGCCACTGGCATGGGCATTGCAGGGGCCCCCGTAAGAGGGCCCCTAAATGTATTTCACTGTCTGCTGCGCAGACAGTGAAATACGCGACGGGTGCAACTGCACCCGTCGCACAGCTTCCACTCCGCCGGCTCGATTCCGAGCCGTCTTCATCGTGGAAGCCTCTTTCCCGCTGGGCTGGCGGGCGGCCTGAAGGCGACCGCCCGCCAGCCCAGCGGGAAAGTCAGAATTACCGCCGCGGTCTTTCGACCGCGGAACGGTAACCTGACGGCGGGACTTTGGCGGGCGGCCTCCGCCGCCCGCCAAGGTCAGAATGAGGGCCACAGTGTTTATTACTTTATCACACTCTGTAAGTGTCCAGTCAGAAGCATTGTAGCCTAGGTCCTAGTCTATTAAACTGAGTGCATGTACTTGGGTGAATACAAACCCTGTGTTTGTTTTAAAAAAACTATTATTACCATATAGAAAAATGTTTATTTTATACCCTAGCATTGAAACTCTGCGTTTAGATAACTTTGCTCTTCCTTTCTTATTTAAATTAGGTATGAGGAAAACTGGCTACATCAGTGACCAGATACTAAGTGGATTGGCAGGAAGAGTGCCTAACAGTGTTTTTGGCATGTAAAAATTGTGCACAACTTTAACTATTGCAGCATACAATGGAATAAGGGACACAATGTATGCTTATTTTTAATGTTGACCTGTGGTTTAAATTCTGCATGGGGCTGTTTGGGACTTGGTGCATTGCATGGCAGAACTGGGACAAGAATGGAAGCATTGACCTCTGGTTTGGAGAACAAGTTTAACAGTTCATAAGCACGTATTCATGACACCAGTATACAAGAAGATGTCCTTTGATGTTACTGCTTGGATACCAATTTGGGACTTTAATCTATTTCTTTATTTAAATATATATTTTTGTTTTACTTATTGTGTTCAGATGAAACTCTGTGCCAAAATGTCTGCTTATCATTATTGAGGGAAAAAAGTCAGCCCAGTTCTTCATGAGAAATAGAACTGGTATTACAATAGTCAAGAGGAACATATCAAAGAAAGAATTATCCTCTTGACATGTTACCGTGATAAATTCAATTGCTCCTCTAGGTTTCATGGTTAAAGACTGATCGCGAGTGATGAGGAATAGAGGAAGTATTTATCAGGTAAGGTAAATACTGACAATTTGAAGAAGGATATTTTACTTGGCTTCCATTTTTTCTGACTAATTGATCTCAAGCTGTCCACGTATGTCACTTCCTTTCAGATTATAAAGATCTGGGATGTGGGGCTCCACAGGATTCATCCCTCAGTCCTAAAGTTTTCAAAATCTATCTAGCTCCACTGGCTGGTCTAAATGCCTTGCCTGGCTTTCAAATGTATGCTTATACCCACAGCATTCAGATCACCCTACTGATAAAAGGTAATTTCAGCATTATACAGGAGCAGTTTAAATGCTGCCTACTCTTGGTAGTCAGTTGGATGAATGCCAGCTCTCTTAAACTAAACTCAGACAAGACTGAGGTCCTGGTGTTTGGGAATCCCTCCTGTTGGTCTTCATGACCCAAATCCTTGCACCCTAGGAGCTAAATTTGACCTGAAGATGTCTTTGTCTAGGCAACAATTGGTTTAATCATTGCCCATCAGTAACCAGGATTAATTTAACTCCCTATGCATCAACCTTCCTACTTGTCTTGAGCACAGGCTACTGCTGATTCAGAATGTGGTTGCAAGGCAGGTGATGGATGTCCATAAATATGATAGCATCACAATCTATCTTGAGAGCCTGGACTGCCTTCCAGTTGATGAAAGATTCATCTTCAAGTTCAAGGACCCCTGTTTTTGCTGAAGGGCTTTAAATGCCACCAATCGCCCAGACTGTAGGGCTTATTTACAAGCCCCTTGCACTGCCGGTCCGTTACTTTTTATATGACAAAAGGTGATGCACCGGTGGTCCAAGGGGCTTGTAAATAAACCGCTATATATCTCAAATCTTCACAAACTACTCATTCCCTGACTGCTTCCTTCCTTTTCTCTGCACTTATCAGAGGTCCATGGGTTTCAGAGGGCCTGACTCGGTAAGCGGACATTTTCAGTAATCACTGCCTAGACTTGGAACAATCTTCCAATACAAATTCAGTCTGATTCTAATTAAGATTTTGCAAACCTCTATTCACAGGGCTGTCAACATATAGAGCGGCAGGACACTTTAAGGTAATTGTGTGCTGTATAAATTAAAATAGAATCAGTAAATACGTACTAGGCGTGATAAATACCTCTCTCTTCAAGCTTGTTTTACATGAGTATGATATAACGTTCATAAATCTGTCAATTTTGTATTTTTTCACATTTTTACCTGATAAATGTCACCAGGTTATTGCTAGGAACATATGGGTAGGGAAACTGTGAGGTGCAATAATTATAGCAGTAGTCAGATTTTCTATATCTGGGTAAATTCCTATTCCTAAGGGCTCAAATTTTACCAGAGTATGAGTGAATTTGGGAAGTTAAAAAAGTTAAGCCCAGACATGTTTCACATTAACCTGAATGAAACAGATGATCAGTTGATATCCATTTTTTAGAAACTAAAATAGTTCTATGTAAAAAATGAAGGTTATCTTGGTGATAGAAAGTTTAAGGTTACAATCCACCTCTCTGAGGTAAAATGGAAAATATGTGAAACTGAACCACTGGTCATCACTCAGGCCCACATTCTGGTCCTTCACTTCTTAGGGGCATATTTATATTGTTTTGTGTCGAATTTGCGTCTTCTTTTTACACAAATTCGGTGCAAAACTAACTCCATATTTATACTTTGGTGCTAGGCCCGTCTACCACCAAATTTATGGAGTTAAAGTTTGGACGTGGAAACCTACTTTTCGTTAATGAGATGCAAAGTAGGCGTTCCAGCACAAAAAAATGACTATGGTCTTAGCACTGTATTTATCCCCCCATGCTAAAATCACGCACGGGGGGAGGATGGGGTCAAATAATGGTGCAAAGCCTGCTTTGCACCATTATTTAACGCCTGGGTCAGGGCAGGTGTATGGGGACCTCCATGGAATAAGCCCACAGGTGCCCTTTCCAGGCCCCAGGGACACCCCCACCAACACCAGAGGGACAATGGAGGATGGGGGACCCCTTTCCAGGTAGGTATAGCTAAGTACAGGTAAGTATTTTATTTTTATTTTTTAAATGTCATTGGGGGCCCTGAAATGGGCCCCGCTACATGGCACTGGGTGCAATGGCCATATGTGCTGGCCATGATTCCTGTCTTTTCTAAGACAGGAGTCATGTTGTATGGGTGGTTTTGCATAAAAAAATGAAGCTAGGCTGGTTAGAGTAATTTTTTTTTTTACTCTAACCAGCCTAATGTAATTTTTGGGTGCAAAACCCCCTTCTTCCATACCGCCAGTCCCACCCGGCTAATGTCATTTTGCTCAGAAATGGTGCAAGCCGGTGCCAAACTTTTTTGTGCAAAACTGCGTTCGTGCAGTATTGCACTAAAAAGTATCAATCAAGGCCTTAGTTCTTTATTTATAGATAAAGATCAACCACAGTGACATCGGAGTTGGATCATCCCAAAAATGGCAATAGAGCTAATACAGCTAGCCTACATTTTCAGTCAAAGGGGGCACAAGCAATCCCAGGTTACTTAGAGAGGTAGGCATTTGAGCTCCTGGTCTATTTGAAGCAGAGAATCATTTATTTTATAATAGGATGTCAGAATGACTTTGCTATTTCTTTCAATATGTAGTGTTGCCATTCTAGTAGTATAACTACATGAATTATTAACAGTCAGCAAAAAACTAATTTTGTCAAAGACCCATAATATTTTTTAGTAATGATTCTTCCAAGTGCCTTTTATTACTGCTACTCTAATTGAATCGAAGGTGATTTTTGCTAAGGGTAACCTTAATGTCAGTGCCTAACACATTTTGGTAAAATGTCATCCTTTCTAGTATTCCTCTGTTGTTTGGTAGTGATTTTTACAGGCCGGAATTCCAGCGGCTCTTACAAAGGCTTTTATCATTGACTTTTTTACACAATCTCTCATGCAGCAATTTTAAATTAAAAGGTGTTTTCATACAAAGATGTCTCATTTAAAGATCGGATCATTCTATGCAATATGATCCTTTTCAAAATAAAAAAAAAGCATGAGCAGAATAATAATTTTATATTTCCTCAAACACAAAGGTGAAAACCATTCTGATAGCAGTAAAAAAGATTCACTCAAGTGAGGTCAAATAAAATGTGCTTCTAGTGCTTCAAATTGAGAATGTTTACTGAGCAACATGATCCTTTGTCACGGACAAAATCATTGCTGTATACAATAATCACAGCTCTCAGAGAAAGGATTATTCCGAGACCTTTATGACACATACTGCATAGCTTTAACTCACAAGGAAATAAATGTTTGAGGCAGTAAAATCTATCATCAACAGCTTCTCACATTTGTCCTGTTACAAGATTACCTGGACTAAATGTGAGGCGCTACCCCATCGAAAGTGACCTCCAAGACATGTCTCTGTAATAGCCATATGAAATGGGTGTCTAAGGGGCTCTGCTATCTCGGGATAAGTGTGACTAGAGGTCTCTCTCCAATGGTGGGGGACAATCTTCTCCTCCTTATGGCAGGCTCCAAGCAAAACCTTTTCAAGTGACAACACCTCAGTCCATCACTCTGGGGAAATGTGCAGACGGTTAAAATGACGGTGGCACCTAGATACAATTATGTCTTTAACATGCTGCCCTTGCACTCTTTTTGGAAACTGAAGTACATAAGGTCTCACATCTGGAGCAGTCGCAGACCTAGACTGCAGGACTGGAGGGTCTGGACCAGCGATGGTGGGAGGTCTTTGTCTGCTGCGTATGTCTTCTAATAGCCTGGCTTCCCCCAGGGAAGTCCCGGCATTGGGTACAGATTGAATATTGTCTCATGGGGTACTGGCACTCCTCCTGCTGTGTTACCTAACATCCTCATTTTGCCTCTGGCATGGAAACCCCATTCTCTACACTAAAGCCACAACATTGTGAAAAGCACAAAAACTACTGGGCATCAATCCCCTTTTTAATAGTAAAGCACCAATGAGGCATAACACTGTTCTCTACATAGATGATAATCCTATCCACTGGGCTGCATGGCATGCAAAAGGGATCTGTCATGTAAACAAGATTCTCATCAAGGATACTCTTAAACCATTCTTGACCCTTAAAGGTGAATTCAACCTCACCCAATAGGACTACTGGAAATACGCCTACTACCAGTCTCCCCCATCGTACAGTATCTTCAGCTCTGGAGCAGGGGAATAGTCTCTTGTATATATGAGCACTTATCAAAGATGTCAATGTGTGCCTTATGCTTGCCCTCGGTAGAACCACGTGGTAGGCTATCTTAGGTAGGGAATACTGCCTGAGAAGACTTGACAGATCTATTTCTGGACATGATAAAGTATGTAGAGAATATTGATTAAAATTTCTGCAATTCCAGATTCTCCATGAGTAGTTCTAAAAGCCCCACAGAGACTGCATCAAACATGACTTTTACTTCATGGTTGCTGCTTGTTAGACCTGACATCCTTGCCGTGGGTTCCACTGACTTTTTGCCTTCTGACTTCCTGTTTGTCTGCCCTCATCTTTGCTGGCTTTGGGATTCTATGCACTTTACCACTGCTAACCGGTGCTAAAGTGCAGGGACTCTTTACTCTAAACATGGTGATTGACTTATCCACAATTGGCATATTTAATTTACTTATAGGTCCGTAGTAAAGTACTAATGGGCCTGAAGCACTGATTATGCCACCCACTACAGTAGCCCCTTAAACATGTCTCAGACGTGTCACTGCAGAGCCTGTGTGTGCAGTTTTAAACTGCCATTTCGACCTGGCAAGTGCACCCACTTGACAGGCCCAACTCTTCATTTTTAATGCATGTACGTCACGCTCAAAGTAGGCTCTAGCTAGCCCCAAGGGCAGGGTGCAGTATATTTGAAAAATGTTGGACACGTACTTTTAAGTTTAACATCCCCTTGTGCAGGAAAATTATTACATCAGTTTTTTACTACTGCAAGGCCTATCTCTCCCATACGTTAACATTAGGATTAACTTGATACAGCTTGTAAGTATAATTTCCAATTTAGAAAAGATAGAAATTTGGAGTTTGGTCTCTCTGGACTCACAATTTAAAACCACAACTTATGGTGAAGTGGGACTTTAAAGGGTATGTCTGCACCTACAAAATTGGACTTTGAGCTGCCCTAGCTGGACAGTTACACTGTGACCCATCTCAAGGACTTTTGCACGGGCGTTTAGGCTGTCTACAACAGGCTTCACCAGGAAGATGGAGCGTCAAAAGGCACTGAGGGCCTCATTAACAGCGCAGAATGCACCTGTGACCCCAGTGGAGGAGTATGACACAATGGAGAATGATGTGGAGCTGGATCAGGATTCTCTGGAACTGCCTGTGAGGCAAGGAGTCAATGGAGCGAAGGCTCCCCCCTAGGGCAGGGAGCATCATATCATCTAGAGGCCTGTCCCCAGAGGAGCGGGAGGACAGGAGCAAAGAGATGAAATTAAAATTGGAGCTGGCAGAGAGGGATTGGAGAAGAAAAGGTTGGCCGTGGAGGGGAGGAAAATGCATAGAGGAAAATGTATTTTAGCTAAGGAGTTGAGTCTGAAAGAGCTGGACCTCAAGGCCAGAAGGGCAGAATCAAGCCAAGATAGTGCCCTCTGACAGTAGGCTCCACATACCCAAGGGTCTGGTGTCTGACCTTGTGGTGGGAGACAACATAGACAGATGGTTTGAGACCTATGAAATTGTTCTGTAGATGTACAAGGAGGGTTGGGAGCTAGTTTGTGGAAGCACATTTTCAGTGAGGGGAAGGACACTCTACTGGCCCTAGAAGAGAGGACAGGATGAGATACCTCCCATAAAGGAGGCCTTGATCAAGAAAAGTACAGATACATCTTCAGGGACAGTCAGAAGTTAGCCCAATTGGAGGATTTAGTGAAGGGCAGTGAGGTGAAGGATTGCCAGGGGTTGTACAATTTCTTTGCAACAGAGCCCCTGTCCAGTCTTTGTTTTACAGATCATCACCAACACCTTGTTGGCAGTAAACTCACTGACCACAGAGAGCTTGTTAAGGAGGTGGACTGCTGCACTGGGACAGCAGTAGAGTCCACAAGAAGCTATCTGGTGGGAAGGGCCCCCACCAGAGTAAGGAGGTGGGGAAAAAGAGCAAGGAGTTCTCTAAAGGCTTTGAATGGCTTTGAATGGGAGTGGGGGTTCTCAGTTCTGCTTAAGCTAGCTTTGAGTCCATCCATGCATGTGGATTGTCTGCTGGGCAGTGACCTAGAGCAGTGGTTCCCAACCTTTTGACTTCTGTGGACCCCCATTTTATCAATACTGGAGCCCGGAGACCCCCACTGAATCATTATTGGAACACGGGGACCCCCGAGGAGACATTACTGATAGCTGGGACCTAATATTATTAAATTTTTTAAGCAGCCGCGGACCCCCTGAGGAAGCTTCGCGGACTCGCAGGGGTCCCCGGCCCACAGGTTGGGAACCACTGACCTAGAGCATACCATCTGGAAGGAGGTGGAGTTCAGGTCACACTTGGGAATGTTGGTGTTAACTAAGTGGGTATACTTGACCACACGCTCCATGGCAGCCCAAGTGGGTGATCAGAAGGACCTGGAACATGGAAAAATGACTCAGTATCCTGCCAAGAAGAGAAAGGGCAAGGGGCACGGGAAACCCACCCCTGAAATTCCCATGGTCCGGCAGAAGACTGAACTTGTGGGGGAGGCTCCAGTACCTACACAGGAGGAAGTTGTCGAAATAGGGAACCTTCCTGAGCTGTCCAACTGCAGCAGGAAGGGGGTTCCACCAGGGAGGAGTTTTTTCAATGGCAGAAGGAGTGCCTTACTCTTGTGAGTCTTCAGAAGCGAGGCTGAGGCCAGGGCAACTGGCAATGTCTCTGGCAAGCACCTGACCTACTGGGAGAATTATCTCCTGTATAGTGTGCCTAAGGCTCCTGAGCAACACATGTGTTGGTGGCCATTCAGTGATACAGGACCTTCCTACTGTGTCTGACTCATGATGTGCCACTGGCAGATCATTTGGTTCAAGACAAGACCTTTGACAGGCTTGTCACCCACTTTATTGGCCTCAAATGAGGAACGCCTCAGATGCGTACTGCAGGTCCTGCCCTACCTGCCAGGCAAGTGGCCACTCAGCAGGGAAGTGCAAGGTCCCCTGGCAACCTTTCCCTGTTGTTAGCACCCCTATTGAACGGGTTGGCATTGTCATTGAGGGTCCTCTGGATACCTAAACAGGGGAAACGTCCTTTACACCGACTTTTTTATAACGAAGTCCTGGTTAAAGAAAGCGGAACAACGCTTTCTTTAACCACGACTTTGTTATTTTGTGCCTTAACCACGCATGTTCTGAACAACGAACATGCGTGGTTAAGGTACAAACAAGGAAGTCGGTTGAGGAGGATGACGCAGATGATGAGGCGACAACTCAGGTAAGTGGGGGGTTTTAGGTTTTGGGGTGGGGTTGGGGGGTTTTAGGTTTTGGGGCGGGGGTGGGAAGTCGGGGGGTTTTGAGTTTTGGAGCGGGGGTTGGGGGGTGGGCGTTTTTGGTTTTGGCGCGGGATGGGAGGTCAGGGGGTTTTAGGTTCTGGGGTGGGAGGTTTTTGGTTTTGGGGCGGGGGTGGTGGGTCAGGGGGTTTTAGGTTTTGGGGTGGGGTTGGGGGGTGGGACGTTTTAGGTGTTGGGGAGGGGGTGGGGGGTCAGGGGGTTTTAGGTTTTGGGGTGGGGCTGGGGGGTGGGGCATTTTTGGTTTTGGGGAGGGGGTGGGGGGTCAGGGGTTTTAGGTTTTGGGGTGGGGTTGGGGGGTTGGGGTGAGGCATGCAGGATCAATTGGTGCCTGTTACTAATGCCTTTACCAGGAATGCCTTTACAACGAAATATTTTTGTTAAGGCATTCGTGGTAAAGGCATTAGTAGTAACAACGAGGTCGGTGTGCCGACCTTGTTGTTCAGGCACTCGTTGTTTTGTCAGTCGGCGTTCCGTCGTACAACCCCTAAACAGCCATGGACAACAGATTTGTTCTGGTCTTGTTGGACCATGCCACCCAGTACTCAGAAGCTATCCCTCTAAGGACATGGACTGTGCCTGCTGTTGCTAGGGCAATGATGGAGATCTTTACCCATGTGGGTTTCCCCAATGAGGTGGTATCTGACATGGGCCCCAACTTCATGTCTAACTACATGAAGTCTATGTGGACGGAGTGTGAGGTAACCTGTAAGTTATCCACTCCTTACCACCCCCAAACCAATGAGTTGGTTGACAGATTCAACCAAAACCCTCAAGGGCACGATTATGGGTCTATCCAAACCCATTAGGCATAAGTGGGACATCCGCCTGCCATGCCAGTTGTTTGCCTACACTGAGGTACTGCAGAAAGGTGTTGAACGTCTGTAGGGGCATCCTGTGAGAGGGCCTCTCAGTTTGGTAAAGGAGGATTGGGACCATGCTCCAGGAAATGCCCCCCACGATGTTGTCTGCTACATGCTGGCCCGCTGCAACCAGACAGTATTTCAGGAAGTTCACCCAAGAGAACATAGAAGCCAGCCAGGAGGACATGAAATGCTGGTATGACCAGAATGCCACTCTGGCTGAATTTCAGCCTAGCCAAAATGTCACCTCCTTGATGGACTTCAGAACTCCTAGAAACCCTTTGATGGTCCTGCGTGTGAATTGCCCCAAGCCCTACTCTGAGAGGTCTGAGATTAACTTCCTCTTGGTAACTGATAATGGAGTGGAGGAGGAGAGTCAACCTCTCCCGGACCTCCCATCTTCTGAAGAGATCTTCCCTAGCCTGACCGTAGATCAATAGAGAGACTGTTGCCAGTTGCTGGGGCAGTTTTCCTCTCTCTTCTCACTTACCCCAGGTCGCTCACTACATGGTGCACCCATGATATTGACACTGGGTACAGCCCATCTGTGAAAAACAACATCTATAGGTTGCCTGATAAAGTGAGGGCGGGCTAACATTAGTCTTCAAAGTGTTAGCACTAGGGGTTATGTGTGGACTACCGTTGGCTTAATGCAGAAACTAAGACCAACACACACCCCATACCCAGAGCTGATAAGCTCATAGATCAGCTTTGAGCTGCCAAGTTCCCCAGCACGTTTGACCTGACGTCTGGGTACCAGAAAATTTCCATGACCGAAGGGTCAAAAGAGAGTTCTGCATTCTATACACCAGAAGGGCACTGCCAGTGCCCAACAATGTTGCAGATGTAGCTCAGAAAGTAGCAACATCTATCACATTATATGATCTGGGAAGGGTTTCAGTCCTATTGGACAGTGGTGTGGTCATAATCTAAAAGACATCACCCACACTGGTGGGGCTCTTCTGCATATCTAGCACTTCTCCATGAAGTGTCTAACACTTCTGACTTGGACATGTATATTCATTGCTGGCTGGCCATGTGCTTTGCAGTGTTCAAAATATGCATTGTTTGCCAGTGGCTACTGGTGACAAGTCACAAGCCCCATCCCTACTGAGTGGATTATACAGCTATATAGAGTGGCACTCCATGACCAGAGCAAAAATATGCTGAATGACAAGATAGAGGCATACATGAACGTATGGGGAGCGCTCCTGACTGAGACACTGTACAACAGAAAGTTTTCACTGCTCCTTACCACAGTTTTCCTGGCAGTGACAGGCAGTGATTAATGACTTCTAATTCTGCCCATCTAAATTAATTACTACACAGGACCATCAGGGAAGAGTCACTCATGGCAGAGATGCTTGGGATGTTACTGCCCATGCCCTCGCCCCGGCATTCCACCCTGCTGCCCACGCTGACTAAGTGGAACTTGCACATGGCACCCTGGCTTCCTAAGCTACACTTACAGGATCCTGACTTCCTAATGGGTGCCAGTCCTCCTTGCGTTGCTCTGCCCTCCCATCCAGAACTATGCCTTATATTGACCCTGGCCTATGCTGATCACCACTGCAGGAAAGTGGGTTGTTAGTAGGTGGAGTTATTCAACCCCAGCAAATAATAATACTGAAATCACTATTAGGTCCAGTCAAGTCTAAATTAATCTCTGCTCAACCCATGGTATTTTGGGACCATCAGGGAACAGACAGGCACAGGCCAGGCCTTGTGACTAACCTCCCACTTCGCACGGCTGAAGACTTTGCGCAGCATGTGGTTAGCTGCGAACGGGGGTTGCTATCAGTGCCTGGCCATTGACCAGGCCCTGTGGCCAACTCCACACCATGCACAACCTCAGAAAGGTACGCAGATGTGGAGTTACAAATAGTAAATCTTTCCTTACTTTTATACACTTAGCTTCTTCATATCTTGTGTCTTGAAATTTTTGCCACAATATTTTGGTGGCACAATGATTCTGTACTCAATATTTTGACTTAAAACCTTATCTAACATGTCTTTCACTATTGCACACTGGTCTATTGTTTTGGTTAAATGCGTTTTTTATATAAAGGGTATCATGTGTAATTAATAGAACATTTTTTGCACTTATTTGTGCTAAAGATTGTAGAGATGCGACTTTTAGATATTATACTACAGAAAGACTGTTGGGGAAATTATTGTACATACTTCAGAAAGACCTTTGGGGGGGATTATTGCACATACTACAGAAAGACCTTCAGGGGGGACTATTGCTCATACTTCAGAAAGAAAGACCTTCAGGGGGGATTATTACACATACTTCAGAAAGACCTTCAAGGGGGATTATTACACATACTACATGTTGGACTTTTTGCTTATGCAGGGTCATCCCCATTCCTTTTGCCTCCTGCCTCCTATTTATTCTGACCTGTTGCTGTTGGCTTTTGAACTCTGAGCACTTTACCACTGCTAACCAGTGCTAAAGTGCATATGCTCTGTGTAACTTGTACGTAATTGGATTATCTATGATTGGCATATTTGATTTACTAGTAAGTCCCTAGTAAAGTGCACTACAGGTGCCAGGGCCTGTAAATCAAATGCTACTAGTGGACCTTCAGCACTGGTCGTGCCACCCACATAAGTAGCTCTGCAATCATGTCTCAGACCTGCCACTGCAGTGTCTGTGTGTGCAGTTTTAACTGTAACTTCGACTTGGCAAGTGTACCCACTTGCCAGGCTTAAAACTTCCCTTGTCTTACATGTCAGGCACCCCTAGGGTTTGTCCTAAGTAGCCCCAAGGGCAGGGTGCAGTGTATGTTTAAGGTAGGACATATAGTAATGTGTTTTATATTTCCTAACAGTGAAATATTGCTAAATTCGTTTTTCACTGTTGTAAGGCCTGTCCCTCTCATAGGTTAACATGGGGGCTACCTTTAAATCTGATTAAAGTGTAGATTCCCTTTGGGAGCGGGTGGACATTTGGAGTTTGGGGTCTCTGAGCTCACAATTTAAAAATACATCTTTTAGTAAAGTTGATTTTAAGATTGTGTGTGTGAAAATGCATTTTCTTGCTTACACTCTTTCTGTGACTCTGCCTGTGGATTCCCTGTCTGGGTCAGTTTGGCAGTTGGGCTGGTTATACCTCACACTAGACATTGACACAAAGGGAGCTGGGGTGTAGCATGCATTTCCTGAGGAGCCATCTGTTCTAGGAGGGAGGAGGTGAGTGGTCACTTACACCTGAAAGGGCTATGCCTGTCCTCACACAATGCAGTCTCCGACCCCCGGTGAGTGTCTGGGGCCTGGCCTGGGTAAAGCAGGATTTCACATTCACAAGAGACTTTACTTTGAAGTAGGCCTACTTCAAAGGAGAAATTGGGTATAAGAAGGGCACCCAAAACCACAGACTTTAGAACACTTCTGGAAACAAGAGGAACCTCTGCCTGGAGAAGAGCTGAAGAGCTCAGGAGAAGTGCTGCCCTGCCTGTGACTGTGCTTTGTGGAGCTATCCTGCAGTGCTGCTTCTACCAGAGTAAGAGGGCAAAGACTGGATTTTGTGTGCCTTCCATCTTGTGAAGAAATCTGTAAGGGCTTGATTTAGAGCTTGCCTCCTGTTGTTTGAAGTCTCAGGGACTGCAAAGACTTCTCTCTGCCAGCACCTGGAGTCTCTGGAGAGACTCCTGCTCTGACAAGCGATGCCCTATCCAGTCCCTGGGCCCTTGAAAGGAAAGCTGGTGGAATTCCAAGGAAATCGACTTCCGACGACTTCGGACCGACGTCACTGCTGAATCTGGTGACGCTGCCTGCAACCAACTCTGCGACGCAACGACCTTCGCAGGCCCGACACCGCTGCAGCCCCACTGAAGTCCACGATTCCGTGGATGTCCCCGCACTACGTCATGACCGACGCCGCTCAGAGTGCGCGGATTCAACATTTCGCACAGACGCCGCGATCCCCGACTTCGCGCATCGACTTGTTTTTACTCTTCACCAAAGGCACTGGACTTGGGGGTCTAAGCGACTCCGTATCCAGCGCCGCTGGTGTCGGCTTGTTGGGAACGACTCCGTCACAACGCCGTGTTAACACCTCATCGAAGCATTTTGTGTTTCTAAGAGCTATTTTTGAGTTTAATCTTTAAAAATTCACAACTTGACTTGTGTTTGTCGGATTGTTTTCATTTTGGTCTTGTTTTGTTTAGATAAATATTTCCTATTTTTCTAAACTGGTGATGTGTCATTTTGTAGTGTTTTCATTGAGTTACTGTGTGGGCTGGTGCAAATACTTTACACCTAGCACTCTGAAGTTAAGCCTCCTGCTCTGCCAAGCTACCAAGGGGGTAAGCAGGAATTAGCTGAGAGCGATTCTCTTTTGTCCTGACTAGAGTGAGGGTCCTTGCTTGAAAAGGGGGTAACCTGACTGTGAACCAAAGACCCCATTTCTAACACTACAGAAAGACCTTCAGGGGGGATTATTGCACATACTACAGAAAAACCTTCAGGTGGGATTATTGCACATACTACAGAAAGACCTTCAAGGGGGGGATTATTGCACAAACTACAGAAAGACCTTCGGGGGCATTATTGACCCTCAAGGGGGCTTATTTACTGACTGCTTAAAAGTGTCACACTGCCCCTTTTGATAGTTCATTCATCTACTAAAAAGTGCGAGTGACGACATATTTTAAAGGAAACAAGAGAAACCTCCTTGCACCATAAACAAGAGTTAGTATTATATGCATTTCCCTATTTGGGTCATCTTCACTCTTAGTAACTTTCTGTATGTTTGACAGAAGGTGAAGTGTCTTAAAATGTTTCTTCCAGTGAGTCCACAACTTTGGAGAAATCGTAAGGGTGAAAGGTCAATACGACTATTGGATTATAGATTAATTTGTGAGGCTCAATGCTTTTACAAGCGTACACCCCAAAAATATTATCTGGAAACTGTGTTGTACCATGGAATTAGATTTGTCACATCTAATTTTAGGCACCCGACAAGCTTGGAGAACATTTGAGTAATATATATGCCTTAAATTGCCATACTGCTGTGCAACATTCTTCATGCCAGAACAAGTCTAGGAGGCAATATTTATTTATAATGCTGTAATGCATCATATGCAGAATATACGCTTTGGATGAAAAACTATAAATAATAAAATACAGGCCGGCAGAAAAGTAGCAACATAATTTTGCAATACAGAGGAAACACCGAGAAAGACTTTTCGTCCTTATAGTGAAATTGAAGAAAGCCTGACAAGCACTACTGAAAAAAAGATCGTGGGGGTGAAAAGTTATGAATTGATGTAGTTATGCAAAGCTTCAATAGCGGAATTCTAAAATATTATCAAGTTTATATTTGCTGACTTCGCTCAATTATAAGGTTTTTCAATAACAGCATGGTACAGCTCTTTTTCTATTTATGAAATGCTAATGTGGGCCATTAATATGGATGGAAATGAAAACAGATCTGTTTAGATGAACACAGTCCCTGACCTTGACAGTTCAAGTTCTTTAACATAGGCTATTATTTAGAAACCCACTCTGCCCGCCTGACCATTTATCCTTCCGAGGTTGCCAACATTATTAATAATAATTTAAAAAAAATAATAATAACAACAACAACAATAATAATAAATAAATAACGATACACTGAATAAACATAAAAGAGTAAGATTTAAGAGCCCCAGCGCCTCCTTGTGCCACATTACCATAATTTTTTTTTTTTTTTACGCTAATGTAGCCCAATGAGGCCAAAATCACTGCGCAAATTTAAAAGTGGCGCAATGCATCCATTGTGCCATTTTGTAACCCTTTGTGCTACATTATGGCTGCGGAGTTAGGGGGCTCAGAAAAATGGTGCAAAGACATCAAAGAGATTTCTTAGCATCATTTTTTTCAGCACTTTTAAAACCTGCTCAGAGCAGGCGTTAAAAGGACGAACAACATTGTTTACAGTGGGCTTCAATGGACTTTGTATGATTAGCATCAAGTCCTGCAAAAACGTAAAAGGTTTTATGTATAAAGATGTGTGAATAGGTGCACCTGAACGTTCATGAAAGAACTGTGCAGAAGAAAAAATGTGTGTCTTTTGCATGTGAAATAAATTTTAGATAAGCACAACTTCTCTGAATTCTGGCACACTTTAGCCCCTTAGGACAATGTAATTGTCATAGATTGCTGTGTATGGGTGGGGCTGCTTTGTACTGTGCTCCATACGTTTTGCTCATACTACCCAAAACGTGGCATCAGGAAGTAAAATAGAAGGGGTGGCCTGTGGAGACGAAGCACAGTGCATAGATGACGTCACAAGATGTTGTGCTGAGTTGGGAAGCCCTTAAGCTGTAAGCACATGATGCTACCCAGGCTCTGGTCTAGAGATAACACAATTACAGACAACTAATTAAACTAATTCGATTCTATTTCCAGGAAGCAGGTGTCCACAGCACTCTAAGGGGCAAAATGAACAGGTTCTGGTTACATTCTGCAAAGGATATAAATGTACGTGTGGCAGGCACCAAATATGTTTTTTATAGGCACTCTTCAACAAAGTTGGAAAAAGGAGAGGGACTAGCAGACTGCAGCAGGCCCATCCATGTGGGGAGCTACAACATTTCAGATAAGTCTACTAAAATATACCGGAGTCAAAGAGATGGAAAATAAAACAATTGTCTACAACATGTGAAGCTTCCTTGCTGATATAGTTCAAAATGGACTACACTTTGTGAAACTAGGTGCAGTAAAAGGAAGACCCCCACATACACCCTCAATGAACTAGAGATAACAACACCTTCCTAGAAGCTTTCACCTTCCAATGCTCTATATAATAATTAGGGTCACGACCATCACAGTGAGAATGAACCCAAGCTTGTGTATTACAATGAGGTTTTCAACACTTGGTATGCAAAAGTACATTTTCACTCACAGGGAATAAACCTGGATGTTGACAATTAGCACAAAAGAAGACTTTACACGTTGGTAAATAGAAACAGAGGACATGTTGAATATAATTTGCCAAAGAGGAAAACTGCAACTGACTGTACATAAGTATGTATTTACCCATTTCTTTTTTATTTCATATACAAAATTATTCAAAGCTATTTCTCGATGTGTAAGATTATCTATTGCAAATAAAAACAGATATAAGCACGGCAGTGATGATATAAGCCAGAGAGGTCCAACCTAGGTGGGGAAGGGCTAGATTCCTTCCTTATTCCTAACATATCCACATAATATACACACAATAGGCACCAGGCCATAGTAGAAGTCATTTTCTAATATTATTAAGATCGTTAACATTTCTGGGAAGCAAAGAAATGGATCAGTGGTTAAAGAATCCAGTGTACATGATAAGAGTTTTCTATGACTAGATCCCTTGCTGGAGGGCTCCTCTGTATAGTCAAGCTGGGTTTTAACAAATCAAGCTGAGACTCTCCATTATCCTCTAGAGAGCTAGTGAACCCATTACAGGACTTCCTGTTGCCTCCTTTTTCTAAATGACAGCTAAAGCTGCCATTGATCTAGAAGTGTAGGTGTGAGGGGACAATGCATACCAATTTAAGCTCAAGTAGTCACAAACCACATTTCTCCAGACTTGGGAAAGTCACATTGTTGAAATAGCTGTTGTTGGTCACCTAAGGATGATGTAGAAATAATATCCAACAAGTTATAACCTTGAGCCAACCAACCTGGACAAGCACTGAATCCAGTAACTCATTATATAGACAAATAGTGTTCCTTCCGGCACTAGTTGCCTCATTCAATTGAAGACTTGCCTGGCAAAGGCGGAAGATCCAGCTTCTCAGTTTAGCTCTAAGAGCAGTAAGGGTCTTCTACCTGCAGTTTGGAGCCCCATGTGTCAAGAAGCCAGGGTGTGGGTTACCTCAAAGTCTAGGACTAAAAAGTAAGAATGACAACAGAGCAGCTCCCTGAATCTGATAGATGAATGAATAAAGGTTTGTGGCATGAATACCAGTGAGGGACTACCGACAATTATATCCAAGCTGCCACTGTGCACATTCTATCACATATGGTGACTGTTAGAAATGGGGTCTTTGGTTGGCAGTCAGGTTACCCCCTGTCTAAGCAAGGACCCTCACTCTAGTCAGGGTAAGTCACACACTATCCAAATTATCATGTGCCCACCCTCTGGTAGCTTGGCACTGAGCAGTCAGGCTTAACTTAGAAGGCAATGTGTAAAGTATTTGTGCAATAAATCATACAATACCACAATATAGCACCACAAAAATACACCACACAGTGTTTAGAAAAATATATAATATTTATCTGGGTATTTGCAGGTCAAAACGTTAAAAGATGCAATATGAAATTGTAGAGATGTCACTGAAAGTGACATAAAGTATCTTAAGTCTTTAAAAAGAAAATAAAGGCTCTTTCAAGCACAAAGCACCTGGTTTGGAGTGAAAAATCTCCGCAAAGGGCCGCAGAGGAAGAGATGCGTGGAAAAATGGCGTGTGCGTCGGTTTCGCCCCTTTACACATGGACTTGCGTCGTTATTTTTCACACGGGAAGACATGCATCGTTTTCCGGCGTGCAGACAGTCTCCTTCTGTGGGTCGCGGGATTACCAGATGTCCCGGGGTCTGTGCGTGGAATCCTGGGCTTGTTATCCTGCTGCGTGTCGTTCCGGTGGGCTGTACGTGGAATTTTCTCCCTCACGGCAGGCGTTGCGTTGATTTCCTCTCTGGAAGTTGGGTGGCGTTGTCCAGGCGGGCAATGCGTTGAAGTTCCGGTCGCACCGCAGGCGTTGCATCGATCTTTTCCTTGCGGGGTCGACCGGCATCTTTCCGGATCGGATTGCAGTGAATTTTTCACCGCGGACCAAGCTGTGCGTCAAATTTTTCGCCACACAAGGAGTCCAGTTGAAAGATGGAAGTCTTTTTGGTCCTGAGACTTCAGAAAACAGGAGGCAAGCTCTATCCAAGCCCTTGGAGAGCACATCTGCAGCAAGGCAAGAGTTCAGCAAGGCAGCAGGCCAACAGCAAGGCAGCAGTCCTTTGTAGAAAGCAGTCAGGTGAGTCCTTTGAGCAGCCAGGCAGTTCGTCTTGACAGGATGCAGGTTCTGGTTCAGGTTTCTTCTCCAGCAACTGTCTGAGGTGGTAGGGCAGAGGCCCTGTTTTATACCCAAATGTGCCTTTGAAGTGGGGGAGACTTCAAAGAGTGGCTTAGAAGTGCACCAGGTCCCCTTTCAGTTCAATCCTGCCTGCCAGGGTCCCAGTAGGGGGTGTGGCAGTCCTTTGTGTCAGAGCAGGCCCCCACCCTCCCAGCCCAGGAAGACCCATTCAAAATGCAGATGTATCCAAGTGAGGCTGAGTACCCTGTGTTTGTGGTGTGTCTGAGTGAATGCACAAGGAGCTGTCAACTAAACCAAGCCAGACGTGGATTGTAAGGCACAGAAAGATTTAAGTGCAAAGAAATGCTCACTTTCTAAAAGTGGCATTTCTAGAATAGTAATATTAAATCCAACTTCACCAGTCAGCAGGATTTTGTATTACCATTTTGGCCATACTAAATATGACCTTCCTGCTCCTTTCAGATCAGCAGCTACCACTTCAATAATGTATGAGGGCAACCCCAATGTTAGCCTGTGAAGGGAGCAGGCCTCACAGTAGTGTAAAAACTAATTTAGGAGTTTTACACAACCAGGACATGTAAACTACACAGGTACATGTCCTGCCTTTTAGCCACACAGCACCCTGCTCTAGGGGTTACCTAGGGCACACATTAGAGGTGACTTACGTGTAGAAAAAGGGGAGTTTTAGGCTTGGCAAGTACTTTTAAATGGAAAGTCGAATTGGCAGTGAAACTGCACACACGGGCCTTGCAATGGCAGGCCTGGGACAAGGTAAAGGGGCTACTTGAGTGGGTGGCACAACCAGTGCTGCAGGCCCACTAGTAGCATTTAATCTACAGGCCCTAGGCACATACAGTGCACATTACTAGGGACTTAAAAGTAGATTAAATAGTCCAATTGGGGATTATCCAAAGTTACCATGTTTAAAAGAGAGAGCATAGGCACTTTAGCACTGGTTAGCAGTGGTAAAGTGCGCAGAGTCTAAAAGCCAGCAAAAACAGAGTCCAAAAAGTGAGGGGGGCAGGAAAAAAGTTAGGGGTGACCACCCTAAGGCATGTCAAGTCTAACATCCACAATTTTCACAAATCATATTTCCCGGCCAATATTGAAGGGGAAAAAATCGAAATATGTGCAGCAGATATGTATATTTGTACATTTTGGTGTGAAAACGTATTGTAATAGTGAATAACTTTCCACGGACTGTAAGGTTATGGGCACCCCATTATCACTCGTCATCATAAACCTATAACATAATGCTACAGAAAATCTGCAACCCTGCTAGATCAATAAGTTATACGTTTTATTTGTGTGTGTTAATGCTTGCAGATGCTGATTCTTGGGGAGAGCTACTCAAACTCCTGGGAGCTCTCATCGCTAAGGTGGAAGTATCTGGAGAGACCATCAGCATTGGCGTGGTCAACCCCTGGGCGATGCTCCACCGTAATGTCCATCCCCTGTAGGGAAATGGACCACCTCAAGAGTTTTGGATTCTCACCCCTCATCTGCATGAGCCATCTGAGGGGTATGTGGTCTGTCTGAACCCGGAAGTGAGTCCCAAACAGGTAGGGGCTCAGCTTCTTCAGTGCCCAGACCACAGCGAATGCTTCTCTCTCAATAGCACTCCACCTCTGTTCCCGTGGTAATAGTCTTCTGCTAATAAAGACTACTGGTTTTTCTGAACCCTCCTCATTTAGCTGTGCTAGAACAGCCCCAATGCCGTGCTCTGAAGCGTCTGTCTGCACAATAAATTCCTGGGAGTAGTCAGGGGCCTTGAGCACGGGGGCCGTGCACAAACTTCCTTTAGAGAATCAAAGGCTTTCTGGCAAGCCTCTGTCCAATTCACCAACCTAGGTTGTTTCTTGGAAGTGGGTTCTGTCAAGGGTGACACAATGGTACCATAGCCCTTGACAAATCTGCAGTAGTATCCAGTGAGGCCTAAAAAGGCTCTCACCTAAAGGCCTGGCAAACAGTTGTAAAGATTTAGCTATTTCTGAGAAAGGCATTTAATGGAACACTCAGTAGAAAAAGAAAAGCAAAGATCAAGGCCTATTCAGAACCCAGATTATTAACAGTCCAGACAGAGACAAATTAGATTATCGATTAAGGACCCTATCTAGAACTCCATGAACGATTTCCGTAGAAGAATGTTTCTGTCATAACTCAATTCTAGCCTCCCTTAGAGATCATAGGAAGGGATTTCATCTGCTATTTAGATGTGGAGAACTGTGCAGACAGTGCTATAGTTAATTGATGATATTTAGGGGAAGCAGACTGCTGAAGAATTAGGGTCAGGAATATTTACTGATTATTCAGATTTCTATGGTATAAATGACTCTGATGTAAGGCCGAAGAACCTTGTGCGACTTTAATCTGATGTGAAATATGTGAAGTTCTATAAGTCTCATTTCTTTTTATTTGTAATTTAAGGTATATAACTTCAATAAATAATTTACTTAAGTTTGTATTCAATGCTTCAAAGAGAAATGGTTTCACAGTATTTGGATGTTGAGAGTTGCAGTAAAAGGAGGAGACTACAAGGGATAGTAATTGTAGAAGGTATCTTGAGGTGTGCTTGGGTTAGTGGAAGTTAGGTTAAACAACCAGCAGTGTTTGAGATTCAGGCATTGAGTGCTGCTACAAAAGCATCAAAAGATACCCCTGACCTGGATTCTTGAGGGAGCACATTTCATGAGGGAGAACATTTCACTGTAGTCAGCGCCGGACTGGCCATCTATTCCACTGGGCAATTCGCCAGTGGGCTGGAGCCCATGGAGGCCAAATTTTAAAGCCCAGGACCGTGCCTGGTGCCTCTGTCCTTTGCCCCATCTCCGCATGATTAATTGCAGCAGGCACAGGTGCTTCAAGGGAGAAAAAGCAAGCGTGCGAAGGAGATAGAAAGAATAAGCAATCAGAGAGGAAGAAGAGAGAGAGGAGAGATTATGAAAGAAGGTAGAGAGAGAGGAGAGATGGAAAGAAAGAGTGAGGAGAATAAGGGAGCAAGGCTGGTTTGAAGATTTGTGTCAGCGCTGCTTTTGGTTCTCCAGTCCAGCCCTGACTGTAGTTGTGTGAGTGAGAAGCAGGCCACTTGTGCTGGTAAAATGTGGGTGAATTATCTTGAATGCAACCAAAGCCATCATCCATACAAATGTATTAGCAGCTTAGCATCTACAGTCAAACATTTTTATGAATTTTTCTCTTATGTTTTTGGATTATCGAACAATGCTGAAACATAGGGGACAAATGCAAGGCTTGTTTTCTAGAACAGCTTACAGAAATAAACAAAAGTATGCCCGTTGAAAAGACATGACACTCGATCCAAAAAGATAAATTCAGTATGAGCAAACCTACTTTTTACACCTATCAGAAACCCACAATTGTATACTTGGCAAGCATAAATGGATTTCCATGTGGATTTGAGTGTGAAAAAATATGCACTTAGAAATCCCACACAAGGGCAATTCTTTGGTGGGATATGTCTTGGAGGTTTGGGATCAGCCACACACAGGTACATTGGTGCACATTCCGAAACCACAATCTGCCTTTTTCCACCGTGGAAATGTTCAGAGATTTACTTTGCTACAGTAGGGAAGACCGAAGAAGGAACTATCACTAAATTTGGTGGGGGTGTACGTAAGGACTTTCTTCATGTTTTAAAATGTTTTGCCTGTGGACATAAAACAGAAAAAGAGGCTCCTTTACCTCTAAGCTCATGTCTCTGCTTTTAGAAAACTCCCCACAGGGAACAGGACCCTTTGGCAATGGCCACATGACAGTACAGCTAGCACAGCCAATTTGGCATAATTCTGGGAATGTTTGTGAAGTCCAAAAAGTATCAAAACTAGACCTGCATATCAAAATAAATTAATAGGTGCAAATGTACTACTTTTTCATGAATCTGATCCATGGCATGGTAGAAAGGGAAGCAAAGCCAAATATGAACATACCTATAATGCTGTTTTAGAATTCTCACAAACATGAAGGCTATCCCATCCACCTTACAACAGTTGCATTGTTTCCTAAGGCACCTGTAATAAGGCGGAGAGGACATTCATCCTGTTTTTGACAAAGTAGCAGGTCCACCAAATTTGAATCCAAACCTTTGGTCTACTATTAATACTGGTTGTTGTGATATATTTGGGACTGTTCTGTTCATTTACCTATTTACTTCAATATGTATTTATTTTCTGGCTGTCGTGTGGGGTTGTATGTAGAATGTGGATGTGTAGTGTGTTGGTCAGTTTAGTCTGTTTAGCTCCCTTACCTGTGTCCTTAAAGATAAAATACCTAATTTTAAAATTAGTTATTAATATTGCAATAAATAAATGGAGACATTCCTTCTTAATAATTCATCTTAACTGCATTTATGAAAACATGTGATGATATTTATTTTGGCACTGAGTATTGTATACCAGGTAATTAAACTGATGCAATCGTTCATAGCTTTGACTAGTTTTATTTCTTGTAAAAAGTTATTCACAACACTAACACAGTTCCTAGCTCCGCCCAGAGTGAACTGAAGGTACTCGCCCAGCCTTTTATGCTAATATACCCTAGCCCTTTTCACAAATCTGGTAGTCCACAACGGGCATGCCTGCAAGCCCCATGGAGAAATGAGTTTGAAGGGCTGGTTGAACGTCAGATATAAATGGCATTCTCCTTTGACCATGTTCTGACTCTCAGGATGTATTACACGTGCCTTCTGTGACCACCTCGTGCTTCCTCGGGCCTTGAATTTGTGAGCTACCATTTCCGACCAAAGTTCAGCTTGCACCTCAAAGGAATGAGAGCCCATGATGACGTTCCGGGGCAAAGGGCAAGCTGCCCAGACAGTACACTAATGTGCTATTTTCCAGAGATGAAATGAATGTGTGTAGGCTGCTATCCACAGGAGGACAGCGCTGTTGCGATGAAGGCACCGTCACAAAGACATTTCCTAGTCTCTGACAGCAAAAGGTAAATTGCTGCAGGCAGAACGGGAGACAGGTAGTTTTAAAGCATCCAGTTTTCATTTTCGCTACACTCCAGCAGGGCTGATGAGGTAAGGCAGTGAAACAGAAATTGCTTGGTAAAGGAAATAAACTGTCTTCATCTGGAGTAAAAAGTCATGACTCCTTATTGAAAAGTGGAAAAATCATTCCACTGCTTTTATAGAAGGCACATACATCCTCTGAAAAGAATTAAGCGCAGTCAGGTATTGCAGAAAGTTTCGGTGACCTATGTCTATCTATTAAAAAGTGACGGTGAAAACGGGCGATGTAGTGCCTTTTGCAATAGTGCATACAGTTGCTTTAGACATGAAACCATATGCATTATTTGAACTCGGTTAAGGTGTTTATTTGGTGCAATACACGTAATAAATTTAATTCCTGATTTTTACTTTCACATATACATATGAAGGCATACATAGAATATTCCATTGCATGTATAAATAAATGAACCTTTCATTCTAAAAGGGGGGATTTTTATCCCAGAAGAGTTTCTCCTCCTCATCCATCTCACCAATTATGGGAGTTTACCCTAAAAGGAGTAAATTTACATCTTTCTCCAAGTGAAAATGGGTCTGTGTTTTTTAGGGGGGGAGCGCTCCGTCCCTGAAGTAATCTCTCTTTGGGCATCTAATCACACCCATGTCACGTCAGTCACTTTTATTGGTTCGTGGGCTTGCCTTTTAAAATCCGCTTGCTTTCATTCATGAGAGGCATGCATATGTCGTGCCTTTTATTGTTTAGCCTGCCTATACAGCACCGGTAAACTACTGAAAACATACAAGGCTCAATTTTTTCAGTATGGTTTCTGGACTACTTTATCCTTTTATTTTCCACGCAGCACGATCGCGCTCTGTTTTTCCATTTTAAAGTTCAGTGCGATCGCCCTGCATTTTACATAGCGTGATTGTGCTTTGTTTTTTTCTTTTAATTTCTGTGGCAAGAAACGTCCGTTAGGAGTTTACAAAGCTAATAGCTCTAACCTGAGCAAATGCGAGACCTGTTGCATTGCAAATGCTTGTTTTAAATTACTTTTATTGGTTTTTAACGTACAACATAACTCGTGACATACAATGTAAGGAACATCAAGCGTACATTTTTACATTTGTAATTATAACATTCTGTGGGGGAGCAGCTAACATTAGATCAGTAAGTGAAGCACCAAGCAAGAATGCAGCGAAGGGTCTGGTTATACGTTTGTGAATACACACAAAACAAAACGGATTACAGATATATTTTCATAACATATCCTACCAAGAGCCACCACTTCCCATTAATATGCATGGAATTACTCACTGAAACCATCTTTTGGGAGTTACAGAAAGAAGTTTACACTTGTAAAGAAGTCTAATTGCACACAGAACCAAAACATACACATACAAAAAGCTTTATGAACTGGCCTCAAGCCACCCATATATATATGACGGAACAATATGGTTCTAGGTTCACTAATGAGCCTTTGCTGGCTGCAGATTAAAACACTGTAGCAATTCCTGTTGGATATGTCCTACACTGGACAAGTAACCCATAAGCGAACCATGTAGCCCAAAACGTCGTATGCTTAATGTTAAAAGTGTGTCATGCTAAAGTTTAAATGAAAATATGTATCTGCCTTGATCAGCTATCTATTGGTGTTTACATGCTGCAGAAAAACGTGTCATTTCTCCAGAGTAAGGTAGAGAATAATAGTCTATTTTTACAATTTCAACTAGGAAAATAATAAAAAACTTCATTAAATTTCCTTTTCAAAGTTAATCAAAATTCCCAATAGTAACAGTAGATATTTCATAAGTGCATTTGTTAAAGTGACTTGTAAAACCATACTGTGTTTTATTGGGAATTCCTCGTCACAGACAGTGAAGCTTGATGAAGTGGGAAAACCTCTGGCAGCAAAAGATTAGAAATGCTTCTGAGAGCAAAATGACTGGATTGGGATACTTTCTGAGCCCATATAAGGGGATCAGCCACTTGCAGGTGGAAAGAAATTTGTACAGAAACTGTAATGAAAGAAAATGTTGAGGCTAACACCTCTATGTTGACATATGAGACCATAAGAGGGCGTATTTTTATGTATTTCTTTTATTTGTTGATTTAGTACATCAAGAACATTAAGCTCAGACAGGTTTTCCATAGCAGATTTGGTACATAGGAAGCCTTGTAACTTGTAACGTGTGGTATCTGTAATAGGCACTAGCTACAGTAAACTCTTGGAAACATTATGCCAGAAAAGGAAGACAGCTAGGCATATGGTTGGCTTGTGCAAAAAAACATATACGTTTATGGAAGAGAAGACTTCTTTTGTAGGTGCACTCTCAGGCATCCAACTCTGCCCCAAGTAAGGCTGAAGCCTGTTCTCAGCTCAGGAGAGAGTGATACCTCTTTTTCATAGAGATGTCCCATGGAAGGGACTATGAGCTCTTGGGAGGAAAGCCTGACCTGCTATTTTGGACAAACGCTTCTGGAGCATCTGAGATGTGCTCAAAAAGTGCACTGGGTGATGGCATTAATTCTGTCCAGAGTGACCTAGGAATGCCTTCCATACCTGACTTGTGCACTGTGTAAAAATGGCACATCACCACCAGCTCATCTGAAACGTATGGACCTGAAAGAATCATCAAGAAGAAAGACAAATTCTTCCTGCCATATGACTAAGTGCCTAGTTACGAGTACGTTGATCCTAAGGCTGCCGTACTAGTGGTAGTGATCTGATCACCGCAATCTTGATGGTCCGACCACCAGATTACAATGCTGAGAGTCGTACCACCCGGAGATCGCCGTCAATGCCAGGATCATAGAACTCAATGGGTTGGCGCGGTGCAAGTCATGGTCAACCACGGTGGTGGTGATGTTGACACTGTCATGCTGATCATGACTTGCCTTTTTGTCAGCCTTTTCAAGGCAGGGTCACTGCCATGTAAATGCTGGTGGAATGGCATAGACAAGGCCACAGGGGGCCCCCTGCACTGACCATGACTATGCTATGCTAGCATCGCTCACAAATAACTCTGTGGAAAATCCTGTTGCTCATTGAGCAGAGTTTTCTCAGCGAACTGTGTTCACAGTAAGATAGTGCCTTATTAATTTGGATGGTCACTCCCACCCAAATAAATGATTCACTTTCTAAAATGTACCTCCAAATTCAATAATTGTGCTTTATACACATGTGTAGGGTGTCTAGCAATGATTCATGGAAGATCCTCTGGATCTCCAGAAGTACCGCCCCATCTCATTGCCACCTTTCCCAGCCAAGGTCATCGAAAAGGCCATCAACACTCTGCTCCGTAAGCACATCGAGGGCAACAACATACTGGACATCTCCCAATCAGGTTTCAGGAGCAACCATAGCACAGAGACCACCCTCCTCGCCGCCACAGATGATATTCGCTCATTCCTCAACTGCGGCCATACAGCAGCACTCATCCTACTGGACCTATCGGCTGCCTTCAACACGGTCTCACACCTCACCCTCAGCTCCGGACCCCACGCAGTCGGCATCCATTGAAAGGCCCTACAATGGATATGTTCCTTCCTGTCTGGCAGAATCCACAGCATCAGACTCCCGCCTTACCTCTCAGAACCTAAAGAGATCAGCTGCGGAGTTCCACAGGCCTCCTCCCTGAGCCCCACAGGTTGAACATCATCTCCTAAGCCAACAACACCAGGCTGATCATCTCTCTGACCGAAAATCCCAAAACTGCAAAGAAGAATTTCCACAATGGATGGAAGCCATTACTGCCTGGATGAAGGATGTATGCCTCGAGCTAAACTCTTACTAGACCCAGATCCTCATCCTGGGACCCTCCACATCAGCCTGGAACTCATCCTGGACATTCCCCACCGAAAACACATCTCCAATCACCTAAGAAAGCTCCACTGGCTTCCGATCGAGAAAAAGATTAAAATCAAACTCCTCGTACACGCATACAAGGCCCTCCACAACCTGCCTACCTCAACCACCGCATCACCTTCTACTCCCCCACCAGCCCTCTCTACTCCGTTCAACAAGGACTAGCCACCGTACTCCGCATACGGAAGACCTCGGCTGGTGGAAGATCCTTTGACCTTCCATACGGCAAAGAGCTGGAGCACCCTGCCCCTGCACCTCAGGCAGTCACCATCGCTGCATCTGTTCAGGAAGAACCTTAAAACCTGGCTTTTCAACTAAAGCTCAGAGGACAAACCCCCTCAGCGCCTTAAGACCCTTAAGGGTGAGTATTTGCACTTTATAAACATTGATTTGATTTAATTTGATTCAGCTTTTATTTTGTGGGTACAATTATTCATGATATTAATTAGTAATTTAATGTGTTTTTATATTAAACGGATAGTCTGATAACTCTCAGTTTTGAACTCGGACTGTGTGGGGACAAAGATTAGTTTACATTTCATATTACGAAGAACGCATGATTTATAAAAACAATTTGGCGCAGCATATCAGATATGTTGTTAACAAGGCTAATGGGTCTTTTCACCCAGCTAAAGGGGTAGAAAGGTTAGGCATCAAATCTCAAATGACAATTTAAAATGACAGTATGACCTATTTGGCCATACAAGGAAAACTCCAGTGAGGATTAAGGATTTTATTACAGACTAAGGTTCAAATTTATGTAAATGAGTCTCATAACAATGCTATAAAGATACAGAATCACAATGGGTTGAGCAATATGTCAAATGAAATTTAGGCAAGCAAACATCAAAAGGACTAAGCACTCAACAATAGCAATACAAAACATCAGCAGAGTTATCTGATGATCGGTAAACAAGAGCTGTCCAGTTCTTTTAAGGAGGAAGACAATTTAAGAGTCATCTAAGTTAAGTAGCTAGGGCAAGGGACATCCCTACAGATTAGCAAGTCACAAATTAACATGTAGTGAGCTACAACACATGAGGGCAAAAAGTAAAAAGAAAAAAGAGAACAAAACAAATTTGGAAAAATGACATCTGAGGAAAAATGTGGCTAATCAAGGTTGGCAAAAGTAAATAAAAAGGGAAGGCATCAGCATTTCAGAAGCTCAGTCAAGAGTCTTCTCCTTGGGCCAGGGAAAATGTCTAAGTCTCAGCAAACATTGAAATGAAGGGTAAGGGCAGAGAGGTTTGCACGTCTCAAAGGCCAGGGGAATTAGGAAAAGAATGAAGAATGCCCCCGATCCAACTGGGACCCGGTATATTAAAGTACAAAATAAACGATGATTCATTAATCCATCACACCACACAACAGGAATTGGAAGGTTTAACTGTCCAATCATAGTCCATCATATGACAGTCATTTGAAACATCGGGAAAGATTCCCATTACCAACATGGGAAAGGCATCAATCTTATCTCATCTGTATGATTTGAAACAACTGTATTTTGTTCATTTCCAGAGTTCTTCAATGCACTGGGTTCAAGGTTACTTTCTCAGCTTCCTTATGAAAACAACAATAGGACATCTATTTCCAGGCTACTATTCAATAGGAACAATATCAAACAAAGAAAACCGTGGCTGTGTGTGGAAGGTGCGCACTTCCAAAGGCTATTTGTTAGTAGAATACAAAGTTCATGAAGGCAAAGTCTCTTCTTGGAGAAAAGGAGTGCTCAAGTGGTTAAACACCCAGCCACAGGGTGTGTAAAGCTGTCGCCCAAGAAGGGTCCCAGTCCATGTATATAATGAGAGAACCACGGCACATCACAGGATCATAGTGTGAAACATTTAATATTTTGTAGTATTTCAGGAAAGACAAATATCCTGATTCAATAGAATACACTCATAAGGTTGCTTGTAGATTAATTCCATAGTGGTAAGAAAACAGCCGTGTGAAACATTTAATATTTTGTAGTATTTCATGAAAGACAAATATCCTGATTCAATAGAATACACTCATAAGGTTGCTTGTAGATTAATTCCATAGTGGTAAGAAAACAGCCGACACGTGTTTCGTCATCCTTGACTTTTTCAAGGCTGTGAAAGATGGAATATAACAATCATAAAGCTAGTTGGTACTGATAAGATGTATTTTAGTGTGAAATGCGAATGAATATAAGGTGTATAAGCCTAATAACGAAAAGGAAGGAGAAAGAGAAGACCCCGTGTTATAGATGTGATCCGATTAAAATGTAGAACAAGAATATTATGTCACCTTGATAGTATAGTGATTCTATATATAAAAAAAAAATTCCAGTGAGAAAGTGGATACTGATATAGCACCGCAGTGAAAAGTCGTGGAAAGAGTGAGCAAACAAACTGCAACAGCAAAGTGTTGGGTGGTCTAAGAGTAAGAGCACATCACCACGTATAGCTATAAAGGTATGACAGTGTGTGTCCAGGCAAGAAAAAATAATATATACAAATAGGACATACCTCATTTAAATTGGAAAGGTTGAATGAATGGTGGAAGTTCCATGTTCCGACAAGTTTGTAAGTTCAATCAGTATGGCAGAATGATAGAAGGAGTCACAAGACCATGGTAAGTCTGTAATATGATAGGGGAAGCACGGATCGTAAGTTGAAAGCGGTCAAGAAAGGAAAATGAAAAAGGACAAAATATATGCTTATATATCCGATTGGAGGAAAACATATTCTAAGAGCAAAGGTTATCGGTCCTAAGTCTGGAAAATGGAAATTTGGAAATTTCTTGGAAATAGAGTTAGTTGCTTAAAAACAACACTACAATTAGAAGAATCCTTGATGTATAGAAGAGCCACAAAGGAATTATTGACGATGACACAAAAGTATCTTTCTGTTTAACCACTCGTCTCTGCACATTAAATCATCCTTTTTTGGGTTAAATCATAAATTCAGTTTTTGTTTTTTATATTAATTATTTATTTTTAAATTTCAAAGCATTTGTTTGTTGCCTACGTAAATAAACCATTAAACAATAGGTGACACATATTTTACAGATGATTGCGAGAAACAGCCCCTTTTTGTGTGATCACCACTATTATTTTTGGACTGATGGTGCCATATGTTTAACTCTCTGCACTACATCATTGCTGTCCAGGCAACTGTTCATGCACTCTGACCCCTAAACCATAGTTAAGTTGGCTTATCCCTAACTGATGTTTGTAACTTTCATACCCTTGTATATGGTATAGAAAAAGTACACAAGGCTTGGAAGATGAATGCCATCTGTATTCTGCAGTGCTTATTGTGCAGTATTAGAAATGGCAGGTTCCCCCAGTCATTGGGCCAAAAACAACATTGTCACTGGTCAGGTTGAAACTACAATGTAAGAAAGTATAGTTTATATACGTTTGATCAATAACGTTTGATCTGTACCAGCTACAGACTACATTCAAACATCTATTGTTTATATGTTAGACCTGGCATCCTTGGTGTGGTTTCCCCTGACTTTTTTGCCTCTGCTTCCTATGTTTTGACTGTGTGCTGGACTTTGTTTTTGCTGGTTTTGGTACTCTGGGCACTTTACCACTGCTGACCAATGCTATAGTGCAAGAGCTCTCTGTGTAACCTGTATGTGTAATTGGCTTTTCCATGATTGCCATATTTGATTTACCAGTAAGTCCCTAGTGAAGTGCACTAGAGGTGCCCAGGGCCTGTGAATCAAATGCTACTAATGGGCTTGCAGCACTGTTTGTGCCACTCACATGAGTAGACCTGTAAACATGGCTCAGACCTGCCACTGCAGTGTCTGTGTGTGCAGTTTTAAGCTGCCAAATTCGACCTGGCAATTGTACCCACTTGCCAGGTGCATATTTTCCCTTTTTGTACATGTAAGACACCCCTAAGGTAGGCCTAGGTAGCCCCATGGGCAGGGTGCAGTGTATGTTAGGGGTAGAACATGTACTGATGTGTTTTACATGTACTGACAGTGAAAAGTTTGGAAAATTTTGAAAACTTATCTTCCAGACCTTCTGCAGGACTTACTGGAAAAAGTATGTGATCAGCAGTTCCATAGCCTCAGCTACATCCCTTGCACCTCTTCAAACACAACTAAATCCCTGTGCTGGGACTTGAAAAACCTTCAAGGAGACATCTCCCAAGAGCCAGAAAAAACATCCTATTTCAGGTATCTGGCCTTTTCAGCGCTGACCGGCTCAGGTGGGGTTTCTCTTCTTAAAAAAGTGACAAAGTACCATCCTGTGTTGGGACTGCAAGAAATGTCAATACCTTAGAACTTTTTTACTTCCAGACTTTCATCAGGACCAATTTACTTGGTGTATCTGATCCGGCCTCCTTCACAGTTGGCCTCTAATCACACCTAGTTCCTGGTCTGCTCTTACCATTGACTACCACTGACACTTTTTATGTGCTATTTTTAATGAAATCTTCGAAAATGCATATCTTCAAGTCCCCTTGCTGGATATTTGTTGTTTTGGTATCAATTTGCTTATTACATTTTCCTCTATGCTTATAAACTGGAGCGTTGTTTTACTGTGCTGTGTCTGTGACTTTTTCACTGTTTGCAAATTTAAATGCTTTACACATCTTCTTTAAATCCTAACTTTTAGTTCTGTGCCAAAGTTACCAGCGGTTGAGCTGAGGTTTAAAATACTGAAACTCTTGACTGGACCTAAACAGGTTAGTGCTTTTTGTATGTGTGGTGGATTTCTATCTACCCAAATTAATTATTCACTTTCTTACAATACTCCAACATGCCAGAAAAACATTACATAATTACTGAGTGTTAGGCCTGTCAGCCTTCGGGTGGTCGTGCCTAAAACATTTTGCTTGCTTGCCTCATATTTCTGCTAGTTCTTTTTGTTGGCCTTAGACTTCTAAGCACTTTTCCACTGTTGACCAGTGCTAAAGTACATGTGCTTCTCTCCCAAACATGGTCACAATAGTGTATACGCAACTGGCAAATTTAATTTACCTGTAAGTCCCTTTGCCTGTAAATTAAATGTTACTAGAGGTCCTGCAGCATTGATTGTGCCACCCACTTAAGTAGCCCTTTAAACATGTCTCAGGCCTGCCATTGCAGAGTTTGTGTGTGCAAAACCCCTAGTTGAGCCTAAACTTCCCTTTTATTACAGGTAAGTCACTCCTAAAGTAGACCCTAAGTAGCCCATCGGAGAGGGTGCCATGTAACAAAAAGGTATGAAATGTACTTTTAAGTTTTACATGTCCTGGGAATCAAAACTCCCAAAGTCATTTTCACTACTGTGAGGCCTACCACTCTGATAGGTTAACATTAGAAATTCCATGAAACACTTTTAAGCTGTAATTTCTGATTGAGAAGGAGTAGCTAAGTCATGTTTCATATTGGAATGGTAGAGATAAATCCTCTTTACTGGTGAAGTCAGATTTAACATTACTATTGTGAAAATGCCACATTTAGAAAGTGGGCATTTCTCTGCTCTTACAGCTCTCTGTGCCTGAAGTCTGCCTCCAATACACACCTGGGGTAGGTGACAGCTACACTTTGTGAATTCTCTCTAGACAGCCACAAACACAGGAAGGTTAGGTGTGTTTTAGTGCTCATCTACATTAATTTGCATTCTGATGGCTCTTCCTGGTTAGGACCCTTACACATGAATAGGCAGTGCCTGTACCCACTCAAAGGGCTGATTACCCCCTACTGATAATCTGGAGCTCGGGCTGAGGAAGAAGGAAACGTGTTCACTTTAAAGACCCTTCTTTGAAGTCACCCCCACTTGAAAGGTGCTTTTGGGTGTAAGTACAGGGTCTTTGATACCACCAAATCAGACACTTCTGGACCTACAACTGGACACGGTCAGAAGAGTTGCTGTGCAGCACCAAGGATTGTTACTCTGCTGGACTGCTGATCTGCAAAGACTGCTTTTCTGTTGTGCTGTCCTGCTGCCTGCTACTCTCTGACCTTTCTGAGGGAGAGCTGGACTCTGCTTTGCACCCCAAAGTGATCTACAAGGGCTTGTTGGCTTGCCTCCTGTAGCAAGAGACTCAAGGAAATCAAAGTCTCTACTGCTGCTCCTGTGCCTGGTTCACTGGAAGTGGGTGGAGCTATTTGGTCCAGCAAAAATCAATGCATCACCTACTGCGAGAGGCAGAATCAATGCATCAGTGCTATTGTGGGAGCAGAACCC
The DNA here is from genome assembly GCF_031143425.1 of Pleurodeles waltl. Classification (NCBI taxonomy): domain Eukaryota; kingdom Metazoa; phylum Chordata; class Amphibia; order Caudata; family Salamandridae; genus Pleurodeles; species Pleurodeles waltl. The sequence goes on from NC_090437.1 coordinate 1,264,561,081, forward strand.
GCGAATAGCATTCAGAACCAGTACTTCAGCATTGCATCGTCACTGCATCAGACCCACTGTATTGTCGCCACTTCTGAAGGAGGATTGACGCATCCCTCCTTCACTGCGTACAAAAACTTGGGGAATTGGCTTCGGAACCGATGTATCGCTGTGCCAGCATTTTGCTATCGGAACCAATGCATTGTCAACTCTGCGTGAGGAAAATCGACCCATCTTGTGACTGCAATCAAGATAAAGGTACATTGCTCAGTGGGCTCTACGTGGGTCCTGTAACTGGCCTGTGCTCGATCACAGGTGGCCTGAACTCTTGTCTTTGTCTCTTTCCAGTGCAACCATAAGTAACCCCTTAAGCGATATTTGCTTCTAAGCACAAGAACTCTTTTAATATTTCAAAATATATATCTCGACTTCTCCTCATTGGATTTTTGTGCTTGTGATCTTGATTTATTAAAAAAATCATAATCTATTTGATAAACATGTGTGGAGTTTTTTTTTTGGTGTTTTCATTGTTTTGGTGTGTGTGCTTGTGTGTGTGTTTCACAAATACTTTACACAGTGCCTCTTTAGGTAAGCCTGACCGCTCTGGGCCAAGCTACCAAAGGGTGAGCAGAAGCTATCTTTTAATGTGTACCTGGCTTACTCTTACTAGGATTGTGATTTCTGCTTGTAAAGGATGCATACTCTGACAAGCAGAACCCAATTTCTAACACTGAGTTAATATATTAAATTTAGCACTTGCACAATCTTTTAATAGTGTGCATGCAACAGTAAGAAATAACTGGGTTTTAACACACTAGTTTAAATGTTTTGACATTGAAATTGAGTGGGTGATCATACTGAAAACTAATTGACGAAACTCTTCTGTTAGGTAAAGTTGAACTTTCCCTTTCAGAACTCTTCACTTTTTTATATTTTGCCTCTTGCTCTCTTCAATGCTGAAATCATTTTTCTCTCTTGGCTCACCACCCCTGAGAAGTTTCTAGTTTCTTCTCCTTGCACTTTCTTCACAGCGGGAATGCATTTTCCTTTGATTAGCCCCATCCTCCTATGATTCCATGCTCGGACCAGATGACACGTATCACCTTTACTTGCCTCACCTTCAAAATCTTTGCTTTAATGTTATACAACATTCAGAATTCAAAACTTATTTCTTGTGAAATCCCCAAAAAAATGAAGGAAGAACTTACTTTTTTGAAGTGAAAAGTCTGATTTACTGATTTTAAGTTCAGCTGCCTTGACCCAACAAGCCAGGGCTGTAAAGATCAATGATACTGAAGGGATTTTGATGGTCTCTGTTTCAGAGAAAGGAACCATCCAGCAACTGGAAGAACAGGCGTGGTCCACACGCCTACTAGCATCAGAGAGATATTTGTAAAGCAGACATCTCTTTCAAGGTCAAACAGGATGAATAGTGAGATCCTCTCACAGTATGTTTCTCATTTAATATCCCAAATAATGCTCTAGAAAATGCAACTGTTTGCTGTTTTCATGTTAAATTACATTTTAAACTCCAGGGTACAAATGTGTTTTTCTAAGCCTGTACATGGAGCAGGAGGTATTCTGTAGTGAAATGGTTGTTGACTTACTGGGATTCTAATGCTGGTTTCTTTGCTCTGCTTGTGTGACCTGGGTCATTGAACTTGTCTGTGTCTCAGTATCCTTTGTTTCCTAAGCTGTGAGTGCCTAAACATCATATATGTCAATGTTATGCACTGCATAACAGCAAATCTACATTTTAATACAATTCTGATTTTCTACTCAGTCTTAATTAGAAAATGAATGTGATGACCACTTTGTCCACAAACCTTGGCACTATAATGGTTAAAGGAGGAGATTTTCATAGAGTTTGCAGTAGAAGACTTGGAGAAGGATGAATGAATTGACAGCTGAATAGTGGATCAGGAGAGAAGGAGAGAAGTTTCTACGTAAATTCTGGACACCATATTCTGGATTATCCTATGTGCTGGAAGTCCTACATTCAATTCTGTTTATTGTGCTGATATTTTCATCGAATTTAATTTTCTAACCCAGGGTGTTTTCAGTATTTGACCAATGCACTCTATTTGGCAACTATAGCTTCACCTGCTACACACAGTCGTGCTTACTATCTTAGCATTGGATTTAATTAACAATTATGTTCCAAATAGCTGTCTGTTCGTGTATTAAGCGCCGCGTTTTACGTTACGCTACGTTACTAACAAAACGTAGGCACATGCACATTGTGAATCTCTTAACTTTCACTGTGTGATTGCATTTTCTTCACCTGCATCTGTGTTAGTGCGACAAAGAGTAACGCGTTTCAGTTGTAGTAGTTTGTGGTGTGTTAAGTATGCTTTCATGATACATTTTACGCCCCGGGTTACATTCTGCGTAAATATTTAACTTTCCTAAATCAGTCTGGGGCCGCTGCACCAAAGCAGAAGGCCTCTGCAGGGATTTTTTCTGCCTTCAGGATAAACATGAACTCCTAAAATCTGCGAGTTAGTGCGTGGGCCTTAGACAACAGAGCACAGAAACACCGGGCAGTAACTGTCCCTTGGTGCCCTGTGGTCAGCAGCGCGTGCACATGTTTCATGTTAATGCATGAAGGGTGGACAGAAAAAAGAAATGTGCAAATCCCTCATGCATATTGTATTTTTCTCGCTTACAGACCCCACTAAAAGATGGCGAGGATGTTATCACTGTAATGGACACTATTAGGGAAGCCACATCATATGAGATACCGTTCCACAATTCGTTCTCTTTGTTGGTTCTTTTTACCACAAGAATCCTTTTAGAAATTAAAATTCACTAACCATTAACCATAAAAGAAAAGAAACAGTCCATGATGTTACTAAGAATACATATGTATAATGTGAATTGACTGAGCATGAAAGGGAAGTGCGCACGGCTTATTGTACAAAAGGCACACAAAAAAGACGACAATTAATACGTATAAATATATATTTGCAAACCCAATGGAAATGGAACAGAATTTTTTCAATGTAAAATGAAGAATTCAAAAGTAAAAAAAATGATGCTCTATTGGGATTTGCTATGTTGATGTTATAATGTTATTGGGATTTGCTATGTTGATGTTATAATGTGCTGCACGTGTAAAAAAGTATGGTAGATGAAACTCAAATTCAAATATCTTGCCAAATAATATTTGTAAAAATAATTCCATCCAGTCAGTACTTTTCTGGTAATAGTTAAAGATGATTTCTTCAATTGTTAGGACTGAGGAAAACACCCACAGATGCAATAAAAAAACAGACACCATCACATACAGCTGCTGTTTTCTTTTGTGTTCATCTTAGTGGCACATTCAGCGCAGGGATGCTCCAAGTTAGGAAACGCCAAACAATTTCAGTCATTTCAGAGTAAAAGAAATGTGAAAAGGAACATCTGCTTCACTGTGCAGTCGAAAGGAAACATCTCCATTTTCATTTACACACTGCCCCCTCCCATGCAACTCTTCATCAAGGCTTCAGCCCAGAATCAAGGGAGAGGGAACAGATGTTTCCTGATTGAAGCTTTTTTGTTCCTTCCAGGGAATCACTATTAACCATCAGACCCCAGCCTCATCGATCTGCCAGGGGCAGCAATCCTCTGGAGATGTCTCACCAGCAAGCACTCACATGGGCAGTGCTCTCTGTGGGGCACGTGACGTCAGCGTGACGAAGCTGCAAGGAGATGCTCTAACAATTTAAAGAGACGGTGCTAGGCTCGCAGGTCTGCTAGCACTAACTTACGCATGGCTCTAGTGAGAAACCTTCTGGAAAAAGATCAGGAATCTGTTCGAGGCTTTATAGCTTGCGAAGAATTATGTATTTGAAGTAATTCATAAAAATCCAAGAAGGAAAGTCCACAATTTTCACAAATCATATTTCCTTGTCTGGCTCTTCCCGCCCAATATCGAAGGGGACAAAAATCGAAATATGTGCAGCAGATATGTATATTTGTAAATTTTGGTGTGAAAACGTATTGTAATAGTGAATAACTTTTCACGGACTGTAAGGTTATGGCCACCCCGTTATCACTCGTCATCATAAACCTATAATATAATGCTACAGAAAATCTGCAACACTGCTAGATCAATAAGTTATACGTTTTATTTGTGTGCGTTAATGCTTGCAGATGCTGATTCTCAGAATCAGGATCTGCAATTTAACAAAACAGGTGGCACTTTTGGCACATCTAAGTGGAATGCATGCAATAAACACTGCTAGCGTCACGCCCTTGAAACTAAAGCTGGTGGAAATCCAAGGAAATCAACTTCGGACGACTTCAGACCGATGCCGCTGCTGAATCTGGTGACGCTGCCTGCAACCGACTCCGTGATCTTCAGTGGAACGCGATGACCTTCGCAGGCCCGACGCTGCTGCAGCCCCACTGAAGTCCGTGACTCCGTGGAAGTCGTCGCACCACGTCGTGACCGACGCCGCTCGAAGTGCGCGGATTCAATGTTTCGCACAGACACCGTGATCCCCGACTTCGCGCATCGACTTGTTTTCACTCTTCACCAAAGGTACTGTACTTGGGGGTCCACGCGACTCCGTGTCCGGCGCCACTGGTGTCGGCTTGTTGGGAACGACACCGTCACGATGCCGTGTTAACACCTCATCGATGCATTTTGTGTTTCTAAGCGCTATTTTTGAGTTTAATTTTTAAAAATTCATAACTTAACTTGTGTATGTCGGATTTTTGTCGTTTTGGTCTTGTTTTGTTTAGATAAATATTCCCTATTGTTCTGAACTAGTGTTGTGTCATTTTGTAGTGTTTTCATTAAGTTATTGTGTGTGTTGGTACAAATACTTTACACCTAGCACTCTGAAGTTAAGCCTACTGCTCTGCCAAGCTACCAAGGGGGCAAGCAGGGGTTAGCTGAGGGTGATTCTCTTTTACCCTGACTAGAGTGAGGGTCCTTGCTTGAACAGGGGGTAACCTGACTGTCAACCAAAGACCCAATTTCTAACATTGGGGATCAGCGGTTGGGATTTGGACTTGTATTTGTACTTGACATACAGTGATTAAGTGTACACTACTGTTTTGATCTCAGACCACTACGTGATCACATACTACTTGTTTGGTGATCTTTCATTTTTCTCTTAAGGACTCCTTTTTGTTCTACTTCCAGGCACAGAGTGAGCAGTCACATTCACGTAGAAACTGTGAGGACAGATTATGCACAGTCACCTGAATAGACTTTTTGTGCATTGGAAGCAGGGAGAAAACAGAGACTATCTTGTAGCTCTTCCAGAGCAAAAAGACTGTCTTACAGTGTCTGATCACCAACTCCCTCGAACACGCAGGAAGAAGCTGTGCCTTGTCTGCTACCTTGACAAGAAGGAGTGCCACATCTCTAGCTGAGCATCAGTAGACAAAGCTTCAGCATTTCAAGCTCAGCATGAGCTGACAGCAGCAAACAATACATTTATACATGGATCAGTGATGACTCAAATCTCTATCAAAGTTCAAAGTAGGTTGGCAGCAGTGAGAAAGCGTTTAAAAAAGGTCATCTTGTTCTGTTTTGCTTAAAAAATCATATTGCCTACGTTTTCAGGCTTAAGCCACTGTTTGCTCTGCTATTTCATGTGTTACTCCAAGCGGCTCAATATTGTGTGTCACATTCAGCCCTTCCGGGATGTTAGCCTACAACTGTACATTAAGGGCTTCTAATCAAAGATATGTCATAATCTCAGCATGAAAACTGCAGTAAATGTCAAAAATGATACTGGAAATTAGTGACATGTGAAGGGGAAGAAGCAACTGTATATTATATGAGAACTAATAACGCCACCTTCACATGGGAAGGATACTGCAAGTCACCCTGGAGTTCCAAGCGGCCTTGTGCCATATAACAACACTCCTGGTTCATTTGGAGCACCATTAGAGTGATGTATGGTTGTGGGTAAGTTATCTTGTACAAAATTAATATAACCTAAAAATAAATTAATCATAATAATTTCAGTAGCATGTCAGGAGACCTACAAACACTGAAATTTGCACCCCATCTACCTTATATTTTAGCTGAATGTGCATGAACCAACAAGCCATTATAACTAATGAAATATTTGTGCTTCCCTGTAAACTATGTATTGCTTGCAGATCTGTGCTCTGACTTCTCTATTAAATTGTGACTTCCTCTGCTTCTATGCACATATTATCTAGATCGTTGTTGACCTCTGCAGGGTCACCTCCAAATTTTTTGCCTTCACCTCTTCTGCTCCTGAACCCATTTATGTTGGCTGTTAGGTCTCAGTGCACATTATCTCTGCTAACCAGTGCTAAAGTGCTTGTGCTCCTCTCTCCTTTAAACATGGTAATTTTTTTTTCTTTTTTTTCCGGCCTAGCAAAATAAACCTTATGCCCGACTTAAAACACCCTTTTTAATACATATAAACCACCTCTATGGTAGAACCTACTCAGCCCAGAGGCCAATGTGCATTATATTTAAAAAGTTGGGGATGTATTTTTAAGTTTTACATGTACTGGTAGTAAAAAACTCCTAAATTAGTTTTTTTCACTATGCAAAGGTCTACCTCTCCCATAGGATAAGATCGGGTTACCTTATTACATTTAATAAGTGATAACCATTGTGTGTTTTAGATAGAAAAACCTTGTTCATTGTTTAAGGAATTGTAATTTAAAATCTTCTTTAATGCTAAAATCATATTTTAAGTCACAGCAGCTTGCAGCTTGTTTAGTTGGCAGTTGGCTGTTCTTTAGTTGCCCAAGACAATATCACAATAAAGGACATTTGTGTTGGCAGGATGGGCCATACTAACTAAAGTGCATGGGAGGCGGAGCTGTCACCTACTACATTTCGACTTCTAAGGAACTGGCCCAGCTCACACACAAATAACTTCAGATTTGTGGATCCACAGCCAGATCCTTGAATCTGCACACTCTTTCTCAGGACGATTTGTTGAGCCAGCTGTCGTTACCCAGTTAGCTACATTGAAAGCCACTTTGGTAAAACGGAAAATATCTAGAGCATTTGGGGGTAGTGTGAGCAGTCTCTGACTCCAAGCCATGTGGGTGGCCCTTTAGAGACCCCACTGTATTACAATTATTTTAAAAAAGTTGATTTTTCCCTGGATTTGCAGATCCTGGACCAGCGCTATGAGTCCTGCACTATCTTGAACCCTGCAAGCCAGGGTTAGTGAAGTCCTGAAAAATCAAAGTAGCTCTTTATCTGCACCAATCTAATGACCATATGGCATGGGGGTTAGGCAACTGGTGTTATGTCTGCAGTAGTTCTATACTCACTGATAAAATAACTGACAATCAACCAGACAATCAACCATAGACTAGGTCAAAGAGAGCAGCAGACCACTGGCTTCCAGGTGAGGGCAGTTAATCCCTTACACAACACCTTTGGGTCGGAAGTGAGAGTTTTGATTTTGATTTCCCCTTTCTTGCTGTTTAAGCACGTTTATGGACAATGCTGTCTATGAGGCTGCTGGTGTCCTGCATCACCAAGGTCTCGCCCCACCTATTCCCAGGCAGTGGAGTGGAGTGGTGTATCAGTCTATACTGTAGTTAGGTCAGATTCTCTTATACAGCTGGGACTTTATGGGTAGGGAATACTATGTACTAGGGTATGATAACCCTAAAGTTAGTGGCAGGATACCACTAGGGACACCAAAACACTCAAATACTGTTTGTTGGGACACGCATGCCACCAGCATGCTAAAGAGGAGCCATGCCCTGAGTGCCTGGCTCTATGTGAAACTGGTATTCAGATTTCTTTTTTTATTTTGGACCTCACATTATGCTAATCTAGAGAGTCTGCTGAGACCTGTGCTTGTCTCTGGTAATGCAGGGTCATGAAACTCTCTGGTGACCTGTAGGGGGGCACAATGCATGTCACCATATTGGCAATATGACTACTGTTCATGCCTTGGGTAAATTACATAGAGCAGTGATGTTGGTGTATCAAGTTATTGTGAATCAGTAGTGTGACCAGACCTTTTCTTTATTATAGAGAGAGATTAGAGTCCACTGATCCTTCTCATGTAAAAGTTCCTCTGTATGTCTGCCTCAGATCCTTGCGATGACATTTCATATGACATTCAGTGGTTGTGTAGCACATGTATGGTAGTAGGACTCTGTGTATGGTATAAATCTGAGTAATGGGAAAAGTTGGATCCATTTTAGATGGACCCTGGTATTCCCTGGAACAAAATGGAGAAGGATACAGCTTTCTCAAAAAGTGGAAGTGTATTCACTGCATTCATTCATGTGTCTGAAAGATGGAGATGTAGAAAATGATGAAAGCGGACAAGGAAGGAGATATTCCTTTAGAAACTAATTGGGGATCTTGTTAGCAAAAGTCTACTGATTAGATAGATGGTAGGGCTGAAAGGTGGGATTGCAGTTCTGTTGCTGAAGTTGAGAAAGGGAATGCTTTTTGTTTGATCCTGATTACTGCTTGAGGAAGGCAAATGTCCCCCTGGTGCAGATATCTCATCCTTCAATGTGCCCTTTTTTTCGTACTCCTGCTTGGAGCCTGTCACATTACTATCTACTGTGAGAGCCATAAGCTTGCACAAAGGCAGTGTCAGAGGAACAGTCAGAAAATTACATTTGAAAGAGAACCATCGCAAACCAGTTCTGAAACCTTAGACAGTGGATCCACAGCCACTGTCTAGAAATGCCTATAGAACTAGTATCTAAACCACTCAACTTTGTCCCAACTTCCAAATTCTTCTTGAACAAGGACGGGAGTGCTCCGCAGAGTAGGGCTAACACCTCCCTCAACCAATAACCCAATTTATTACAGGCACCACTTACAAGTCAGAATATATGGTGCTATTGTTGCCAGACTACAAACTAATTAAGGAGCATCTCTCACCCATGAAGCTTAAACCTGATCTCGATCAGGGAGCTGCATCTACCAAATGAGCTCACCAAGTGATTCTGGTCACAAGCTGACACTTCCTAAAATGAGCATCCATTATATTCCAAATCGGAGGCTACATCTTCCACGATGAGCACCCACCAAGCCGGCCTGAGTGGTCTTCCCTACCACGGCCTGAGTGCTCAGTAACAACTGCTGTGGTCCCCTGTCAGCAGAGTCACCGATGAAAGCACGGGTCTTGAGAAGACCTGCCAGTGGCACATCACTGTAGCGACATAAGCAGGCAGCAGACTCATAACCCAAATGACTGAGCTACCCATTCAGACTGTGCTCTACAGTGGCAACATTGGCTGTTCCTAATGCAATCCCATTTCGGTTATGAACTGTTGAACTGAACTATGAAATACTCTGCAAATTTATTTATTAATTTCTTAAAAAGTTCTATATAGCGCAAACATGATCCCAGGGTGTATCAGAGTGCTTTACAAAGCATCAGAAGAATAAGCAAGTAGCGTAACTACAGAGTAGAAAATGAATATTACATGATACATGATGAAATAGCAATGAACCAACAGAATAAGAAAACGCAGTTGCAAAAGTTAAGTAATAGGCAGGTATATAGATAAGGTGTCAACTGGGTCCGGGAAGAGGAGGGCCTGTGTATTAGGGCAAAAATGTGTTCATCAAGAGCATTTTAACTTCTTTTTTGAATGATGCAGTTTAGGGGATCAGCCTGATTACAGGGGGCAGGGAGTTCCAAAGTCGCAGAGTGATGCCTGATGACGCAGAAAAGAAGGACCAACATATATTCGTATAGCATGTAACCAAAATCGTATAATGTAGTGTGATTCTAGTAAAGAAAATAATGAACGAGGGAAATTGTGCCCTCGGAGTAGTTCGCCATTATTATAAATGAGCTTAATTAATCATGAAGAATTGAAAAATGTAGTAATCCGTCATAATTGCAAATGTGTTTTATGATTTTCTTGTTGAAACTGTTTTATGCTTAGCTTAAATTTAGTAGAGGCTTTGGCCTAGTCGCCTGGTCTCAAAATCAACTGCGTGGTTTTCACTTGCACTAACCAAAATGTATTATTTCATTTAAAGGTTGTATTTTTCCAGTAGAAATGACTAATACACTTATCTCAAGGTTTCGTGCTAGGCTGGTTGCATCCCTTTTGATGCAAGGTCAGCTCCTGCAGGTGCGGACAATAAAAGCACTGATACCGAAATAATTGGCAAACTTTGTTGCAACTTGTGTTCCAAGGCTCCAAGGACAATGTATGCATAAAAGAGTACTAGGAGAAAGACACTATTCATTGGTCAAATTGAAGCCACCCTATGAACCCTCCAATGGAAGGCCCTGAAGAATTTGGAATGTTTCTTACTTAAACCCACCGGACAAAGAGAAGTCAGCCATTTTCCTTGATGCCATCTTTGAAGCCAAATGCCAGACGTCATCTTGGATGACATCTTGATGCCCCTTTCTCTATTCCAGAGAAAGAGACTTTAAGAATTCTCACCCTAGAGACTTTAACTTTAATTTGCCCCGTCTTGCCCATGCAGTAACTTTGCCCCATTTTCCTTGCTGCTGCAAGGAAACTTGCCCTTAACTTTGCCCCTTTGAAATCTGCCCCATGCTGATCGAACAGGTACCTGAAGGACGAAGACTTTCTTGAATGCTGATTGTATTTGGTAATTATGAAAGGATAATTGTATTATGCATTGTGTTTTCCTTCTTAGGCACCAACTGCTATTTTGATAGGGCCCAAGCTAGAAGTTTTCCAAATTTGTGTTGACTAAATTAGTTTTGCATGAAGTCCCACATGCCAATGCTAATTAGAGGTTAGTCGAGGTATTCACTTGACGCACCATGTGGAATTGAAATCTTGTCATGCTGACCGATGTATGCAATTAGTCAAATTCAGTTACTCATATTAGTGATTTGCATTGCTATAACCGAGTGTATTATAATTCAGATTTTGCGTAGCTTGCGTTTCTTCCGCCGCTATAGACAGCTAGAAATGTTCGTATATGTATATCATTTGATTTTGAGACTCATATATATTGTCTTAGCTTTGTTAATATAGGGAAATAAGCTCATTAACTTTTAATAAACTGGTGTGGTTATTCATGACTGAAAGGTCATGGTGTGTCAAAATACTGATTGTTATTGATTTTAATGTGTTGTTAGATCTAGTAAATTGAGCATTGGGTATTGATTAAAATGGTTACTGATTATTGATTTGAGAGAGCCGACTATTCTTGGATGAGGAGAGCCCAACTTGGCTAAAAGGTTCAGTGACCTCCGACGTGTCCAGGTATAAGTAATTTATAAGGACTGGACGCGTTATCATGCCCGAGAAGGCTCGGTTGACACACAGTGAACTGCACCTGTGCCTAATCTATGCTAATACCTACACTTGGATAAACGGTCTATAGACACTAGACAAGCTCCTATAACGGTGCTAGGGCATCACTGACAGTGTCAACACGTACGTAGAAATTGTAGTTAGAATCACAACCTCATAGATGAGTCCCATTGAATTGTGTAGTATTATGTTCTGCTGTGTTATTAAAGTACTTTCTTTTAACTAAGAAAAGCACTGGGTTGTGCAATGCATTATTGTGCCTGTTGTTTAACTGTTGAACTCTCAGCTCATGTTCTCCCACACTACCACCCTCAGAAGCCACTGAGTGCACATCCTTCCCAACCTGAGTCAAGTGCAGAAAGGTTGTACTTGCCCCACATTATATTCTGAGTAAAGAAATGAGTGATTAGGAATTGTGAAGTGATGCTTGTTACATGTAAAGGAGTACATGTTTTGGAAGCAGGGCCCAACTGAGCGCATGATTGCTGCGCACCTCAAAAGCTCCAAGTAACTCCTGGCTATGGGTGTTTTACAGCTACAGCAAGTGGCTAATAATCCACAATGAATGCTCATGACAATGAGGATCCTGCTCAGGAGTGAAAACTTACTGTAATGAATAAAAGATCATGTTAAATGCATGGGGACAATTCTAACATCTTCAGAGACATATGATCACCTTCCTGCCCAACCTGGAGTAGGTCATGTGATGCAGGAGAGACCACACCTGATCATGCCATCAATACGAAGTGAGGGCATACTGGGCAGTATCATCCTGAAGTCTGCCCATCACTACACTGTTGATGACATTTCCCAACCCAACATTCATTAAGAGCAGTCAGACTTCTCTGGGGGCACTGCAGAACAAAGGTGCCGCCAGTCATGCACAGCAATATGGCTACCTGCTCTGCAACAAGTTACCCAAGTTACCCAAACAAACCAGGGAAATTAGCACACACAGCAGACTGAAACAGGACATGGTGAAGGCCATCTTTTTGAAATGATACTACTTCCTTTTCTGCATGATACTTGGTTTATATTTCAGCAGGCCATGCATGCCTAAAAGTTCACACTATTTAGTGAAGAGCAAACCTTCCCTTTTGTTAGAGGTTTCTCCGTTGGACTCCTACTATAAAATGGTAAATGTTTCATTTAAGGTAAGCTATCACAGATCATACAATTTAATTCTTGGAAGCAGCACAGAGGGATTGCTTTGCATCTCAAGTATGCTTGTCTATTTTAGGTTTGCTCTTAGTTCAAAGCAACATTCTAGCTCAGCAATGCAGCTGCATAACATACCTGTTTGATAAACTACATTTTACTGGATACCCATCCCTTTCTGTGTGTGAGAGCTATCAATCCAAGTTGAGAGCTCTCAAATGAGGACCCTTAATTGGCTTTATTGGGCACTCCCCATTAGTGCATTGTGCAAGGTAAAAAGTGAACAAAGTGTTGCTACCTGCTTCCTCTGTGACCTAAGAATTCACAGAACAGCATGAATACTCTGATATATCAATCAATCAGTCAATAACACAATATACGGCTGAAAGCTATAAGCGAATCACACACAACAGATAGCAAATATTAAATACTCAACATTAATTGCAAATTAAAAAAGTCTTAGACAAATATGTACAATAATGTGAATTCAAAACTGCCGTAAAGTTAAAATACAATAAAATTAATTTTGACAAAAATACTGCTATAAACACAAATTTACTTATAACACCAATGGAGGATTTAGGCTTTGCCAGATAAGATTTAAGCACAAAATTTATTTAATATTCTAGGCAATGCCATTTTAGTCATCCTCAATAATGAGTGCTTAATGGCGGTAATCAGCTCCTTACAAGCGCTTCTAGTTAACAAATACAACAGCCCTCTTTAAGAAATTCTCTAGGCCATACAATTATAAGTTGGTACTAGGGGCTGTTTTCATTCTCATCTTCCATGCCCAATGCAGATAACCTGAAATGGTCAAGACAATTATCTCCTTGGTGTAATGTTTTAAAATCCTTAGCACTTCCCAGTAATGCCTCACTCCAATGGACCAGAATGCAATGAGCCATTTCCTGCGTGGTGCACAATAGTTGGGGCAAAACAAAAGAAAATGTGCCTCAGTTTCACTTTGGTGGGAACAATAAAGGCAGTGATTTGTAGAACATCCTGTTTTGTCCCATTTTAATGTCATTGATCTTAAGTGTAGAGTGCCACATCTAAATTGTACATATAGACGTTTCGCTTGGGATGGCAAGATATTGGGCCTGATTACAACTTTGGAGGAGGTGTTAATCCATCCCAAAAGTGACGGTAGAGTGACGGATATACCACCAGCCGTATTACGAGTCCATTATATGCTATGGAACTCGTAATACAGCTGGTGGTATATCCGTCACATTTGGGAGGGATTAACACCTCCTCCAAAGTTCTAATCAGGCCCATTGTCCATATAGGATTCAAACCAAAGCATACATGTATGGAGCAGATACTGACCAGAGGTGCTTCCCTCTGACTGCTCCTTCTATATCTGCCCCAATACATACTCCCAATAATTACTTTTCAATTTCTCAGTTACTCCTTTCGTGATTGTGGAGTGTGAGGGCAAAAAGGTCCTCCATTTTCACCGCCCCACTGAGATTCTTGACATACTTTAACCATGGAGCATGGCTTTCCTCATTACATACAATTAGTTCCCCTATGGATTCCCTATAGGAACCCAGCTCCACAGTTGTCCAAAGCTTCACCCAATACAGCAATGGATTTAATGGTATTGACAGATGAATGCTATTGAGAGCAAGATCAAGTCTAAAGGGTAAAAGAGGAGTACTAGTTGGCAAATTAAATGAGCCCCTTAAAATAGTTTTTATACCTTTGTTAAGGAATTTGCATCAACATATCAGCATAGGTCTGCCCCATACATTTCTGCTGTTAAGGCGATAGCCCTATAAACCTTAAGTGGCGGCGACACCGGGCCACCCAGCGATTATCTTACTTTCCTCCCTATAGCCATTGTTCTCTGCTTTAAAATGGTTTTACTTTTGTCCAATTGAGGGCTCCAGGTTAAATGATCACTCAATATGACTTCCAGATTCTCATTGTGTTTAACCTGTTCTATCTGGGTGCCCTCAATAGTCATCCTTCCTCTAAAAGAGCGGTAAGGATTAATTGCCAAATATTTGGATTTCAGTAGGTTTACTTCCAGTTCTTGAGTTGAGCAAAAAGCTGGAAATGAGTCTCGTTCAGCTTGAAGACCCATCGAGGCCCTGGATATAAGAAGGCAAATCACTGGCAAACATAAGAAGAGGGATATGGGAACCAGCAAACCTAGGCGCATCATGTCTACAATTTTTTAACCACTCAACTGCCCCATTGATATAGAGACTAAACAACTTGGGCTCGAGTACACACCCTTGGCTCCTCCCAATCCTACCCAACCCCTGCTATGTTCCACCTTACTCTTGAATACGTATCAGTATCCAAGACTCTCAAAATCTAAAGAAGATCACTTAGGATGTTACATCTTTCCGGGACTTTCCACAATCCGACCGTCTGAACAAAGTTGAATGCCACTCTCAGGTCTATAAAAGCTACATAGAGCTGGTCATGCCTCAAGGTGACACACTGCCAGCATATCACATTGAACCGAAAGACCTGATCAAGAGTAGCAACCCCGCTCTGGAAGCCAGCCTGCATGTCTTCGAGGATATGATTGTCCTGCATCCAATTTTTCAATCTTGCCAGGATCTGTCTGCAATTTTTTTTAACTTATATCAATAGGACTTATTGGTCAGTAGTTTGCTGGTGTGTTCCTGCACCTCTTATTATGAATTGGAATAATGATTGCTCCTTGCCAAGAGGGAGGGATAGCTACTCCCCTAAGATAGCATTACTAAGAGTGTTAAAACATGGCAGCCGGTCTCCTTCTGAGATATATACAAATCTCCAGCGATGCCATCCATCCCAAGTGCTTTCCTTCTTTTCACATGTTTTAGGTCAACTGCAGTTTCAGCCATAGTAAAGCTAGCTACCTCAATAGCCACTGTTCCTAGTATCCTCTTAAAGTGAGTTAGCGCTGGGGGCTCTGATAAAGTACCCATGTCTTGCTCCTGATCTTGGCAATTTACTTGATCCCATTAATTATATAAGCCACTAAAATGAACTGTCCACTTATCTGGCAATACCACTGCTTTGAGATGATTACCAATAGTGCGTGAACCTACAGAGAACAATTTCCAAAAAGCTTTTCGATCTCTTCTGGAGTCCTTCAAATAAATATACCCATTGTTCAGATTACCATCTACTCGTCGCTTTCCTCAAAATGGCTTTATGCCTTTCCAAGCCAGAAATATATCTTGCTGGTCACATTGCTTAATACAGCTCACTGAGATGTTTTTTGCCAAATGATAATTCTTAGAGAGCCAACTTGGCATTGATTTAAAGGAATGACACCTTCAGCCCTCTTTAACAAAAAGATGCCTCAAATCTGCCATTAAATGGCAGTAAATTGTAACAAAAGCTAGCTCAGGCGTTACCGTAGATCAAATTGATGATAGTTTTCCAATAAATATCTCATAAATGTTTGCTTGGACCTCAATATTATTTTCAATTACTGACCATTTAACATTCCTACTATTATTTGATGTCTCAAGTTTGTTGCAGTAGCCTGATTAGGATTCCAAAGTATATTTGTCTACACTTTGGCACTCAAGGCTTGGTGGTCACTATCAGTTCTTGGTACAACCACCATATCCACTAAAAATGGCCATAAGGCCCGATCCAAGAATATATCATCTATATTACTAGAGGTGCTGCCCCTTTTAAAAATAGGTTGTGGGGGGAATCTGATAATACATTGATGTTTACAATTCTCATCCCAAACACCCGAGCCACGGTTTCAGGTTGTAATGCTACACTAGTAGATTTTTTCCCTCCTATCTGGAGATCCACAGAACTGAACCTTGTACCTCTTTGTGATACCTGTTGATATTCCTGTGGCCCAACATCTCTAACTAGGGTATTACAGTCCCCTGTAACAATTTTCTGGGCATTCCTGTGGGTTTGGCCCAACATATCAGCAGGTTGGTCTACTATAACAGACGTGCTATTTACAGGGAAAGATCTAATATAGATGTTAATAATAACAATGTAAATAGTCCTTGAGAGTGTTTTAATCTTGATTTCAACACCCAGGAGGTCTCTACTTGTAGTGGGGATAACTTTGACTGAAGGGAACAAGTCTAACTTCAGCCAAATCAATAGCCCACCAGACACCATACCTGAAGGGGATGGAATAGAATTAACATTAAAGGCGACAAACCCCGATCTAAATACTGGATCGGTCGCAGAAGTTTCTTGACTAGTATTATATGATGGTGATTGGCAAAGTCCCCCCCTTCTCGATCAATAAGTTTAGATGTTATTCCAGCAACATTCCATGACACCAGCCTACTAAAATCCTCTCTGCTTTCAAAATTTCCTGGGGGGGGGCGTTTGAATCCAGAGATCTCAAAGCTATTGGAGTACAAGAGGTTTGCTTGACTGTTCTACCTAACAATCCATAGTGCGTAGAGGCCTTTGTTCCCTAGGAACACGTTGTTCCACCATGATGACAGCTAGATAAATACTGGCACCACCACCCCCCCTTCCATTCAGTCAGGCATTATCTGAAAGATTGCCTAGGGGCTCTAAAAGATGCAGATTTGTAGGAAGAGTACTTTAGGTTTTATAAGCCCTTGGGTTGTTTGACAGGTTTAGCTTTAACCTTATATCTGAGCTCCTGATGGGCCTAAATCTTACCTCAAGAGAAATTAGGTTTTACGCTAGCTGACGATTTCTCAATTTCAGACCTATTGAATCCTTTTAAAACACGGCAGCAGTAAACCATGCAGCATACAAAATGTCATCTCTAATAATGGACCTGCAGCCTCTCATATGTGTCAACAAATAAATAGTTTCGTTAATGAAGGAATCATGCATCTCCCTCAATGCAGGAGCAATGTGTGGAACATTAACCATATGAATATCGTACTGATTAGTATGAAAGTCATGGCAATCGTCACTGCTATTCTTGCCTTGTTCCTCATTTAGCAAGAGCTCACATCACCTTGAGTATTTAGTTGCGGGCCCTGCCGCAAATACGAATTTTGCCTAGGATCAGCCGATTGACCTGTTGCACTGGCATCGGTATACATCCCTACAGATTTAAATTGGGCGCTGGTTCCTAGGTGGGATGGATTAACCACTGGGTCTTATTTCCCCAGAACAAAACTTTTATTAGAGGACATTGATGTTACTTTGCCCTTACTAGGTGATAATGAATCATGTATATTTGTAACCAAAACAGAAACATTATCTAACTTTTCATTCAATATTTTAGACAATTTACACATACAATCATGTAGTAACGAAATCTCCCCTCTCAGGGCATCTAAATGAGCAGTATTAACCTCGGCAAAATCTTTTCTTCTACCACAGGTGGATCTCATTCTACTGTTTCTTTAAGTGCAAACCCCAAAATTTCAAACCGATTATTCAGTGCAATATCAGATAGTGCAGAAGCAGGTATTGACAATGCCTGCTGCGTCATCTAGGCATTAGCTGTTTCCGACTGGGTAGCGTCCTGTTTGAATATCAGGGAATTAATGTAGCTCGGCTGCTTCTCCACTGGATGGGGTCTCACAATACACCCCTCTTTTTGCTTATTAGGATACAACTTTATACCTTTCTGACCATTTCCCCTCCCCTTCTTTCCACATTGGTCCTATATGGTCGAAGGCACTAAGAGACGTTCGACCTCCTCTACCAGTTCATCGATCTCACTAAGGGTGCAGCTTTCTGCTGAATGTCCAGGGAGTTTCCTAGCACCTCTTCCCTCAGAAGTATTATCCATTGCTTTCCTCTTCACCATATCTGAGCCAATTTATCCAAGTCAGTAACCTAAACGACTCGAACTTTTCTGAAATTCATTTAGGTGTACTCCCAGTAGTTCTGAACCATGGATTACAAATTACATCAATTGACCCCACAGCGTGCAACAAAGTAATGAAACTATAGTACTGTTGCTTTGTACCGCAAACAAACACCAAAAATTCCTTGTGATAACAGTTCACACGGGGGGCCAGAGGCCGAACGTATTCTTACCATTCACCACTAGGTTTAATTCAGAAGGGCCAGGGTGGGCAGCCCTGCCTTGCTCTCCCTGTCACTGACGGATGCAGATGGGCCTGCTCCTGGCCGGGGTATGTCCCATGCAGCGGAACAGCTTTATAGCTACAGGAACCAGATGGAGATAATGGCCTCCTGCCTCCTGTGACTCTAGGGCTTCTGGTCTTTGGAGTCTCCCTCCTAATGCGGTGCAGATGAATGCACACAGCTTTACAGCTAGCGCATTTTATGGCATTTTTCGAGAGCCAGGAGGGGATAATTGCAGGGTCCGCCTCCTGTGACTCTAGGGCTTCTGGTCTTTGGAATCCCCCTTCTAACGATGTGCAGATGAATGCACACAGCAGGACAGCTGTCGCTTTATAGCGCTATGCAAGAGCCAGCTGGAGATAGTTCCAGGTTCTGCCTCCTGTGATCCTAGGGCTTCTGGTCCTTGGCATCCCCCTCTTAATGCTGTAAAGATCAGTGCACACAGCAGGACAGCTGGCATGCTTTATAGCAACTTGTAGGTGCCCAGTGGACATAGTTGCATGGTCCACCTTCTGTGACCCTAGTGCTGCGTAGGTTCTCATTATCCTTATGAGACTACTGGATTTGGGTGGCAGAATCACCTGGACTGCGGGGGACTGAGTCTGAACCTGCTCCAGTTGACGCATGCCAGCCTAATCGGGGTTTGTTCCGGCTAACTAGCAGTGCCTCATCTCCACCAAAGAGCGGGGATGGTTTGGGCAACCGAGCGCATGACATAAATGACTCCTCAGGGAAATCTTGGTCACTCAGATCTCATCCGTTTCCCTCTCTAGTGCTTCTGGTCTGTGGAGTCTCCCTCCTAACGCTGTGCAGATGATATTGGCTTGTGGTTAGGCAAAAGGTCAAATTGGATAAACTATGGGGACGATAGAAGAGCACCTTGCACCACTTTAGTGGCACCTTAGCGTCATTTTTTTTAATGCTAAGGTGGTCTTTCCCAGGGCCATATTTACTAAGTGGAACAATCCATGCATTGCGCCACTTTGTAACCCCTTGCACCACTATATGCCTGTGCCAGGCATAATGTATGCAAGGGGGAGCGTTCCCCCGTTAGGAAGCCCGAAAAAATGGCACAGTAAAATTGAAATGGACCTGCTTGCACTTGGCTACACTGGCGTCAAAATATTTCCTAGTGCCGCAAAGCACCACAATAGCATAAAAAACATTGATGCCATTGTTCTAACTATCACTATGGTGCACTGTATTTTAAATATGGCCGACACATGGTGGTGTTATGAGGCGCTAGAACAGTGGTGCTGCATTGGATGCAGCACCACTTTTCTAAAATTCGGCCCTATGTCTGACCACAAAGTATGCATTGTGGTGCACCAAAGTACTTTTTGAATTACTGTTCCCATATTCCCCAAAGAATATTGTGAATTCAAATTCACAGTACCACCGTGAGCTTCGCCATCAACATAAGAGCATGTTGGGCGAAGGTGCCTGCGCCATCAAGTCTTGCAGTTTAGTAAATTATTACATTTTCATCTTTATCTCAAGGAGCATCTTAGGAAACATCATAAATGAGTGTAAAATCCCACCTGTTCCATCGAGGCACTTGACTCCACCACAGAAGGTTTGCTCCATTGTTTGTTGTCTCTGCATTTCAAGTCCTTCCCTTCCCTTCTTTACCCACAAGAGTGACCTTCTGGTTATGTAACTGCTACATGTAGGTCTCATATACAGTACATATTTACTAGTTTTACGTATTGTCACAAGAAGTGTCCTGAAACACAAAAGATGGCCTATGGCAGTGTCTGATTCAATTTTATGGAATGAACATCTGTATCTATAATTTTAAGTAACTGTGTATTGCTTGTAAAGTACTTCTTCGATACATACAGCAGACAGAAAGCCTGTCTAGGAGTGATTTCAGCGATGTCTATACCAATGGCTGTGGACAAAATATTGGTTCTAAACAACTGCAAAAAACGCATGGTAAGCGATATTTGTTAGAGCCTGACTTCAGAATTCAGCTATAAAATGCCTCCATAAAAGACATTTTCATTGCAGTTTATTTTTAAGTGTCTTATGCACTTGAGCCGGAAAGAATGTTCATGAAAAAATAGGTATTTTTTTCGTTTATTCATCTTATTTTTCTTTCTTTTTTAATAAAAAAAAAGTATGGCTTTTTTACCTAGAGATATGTTTACCCCAGGGCAGCACAGGAATACATGTCCTAAAGAATTAGTGAGTAGTTGTTAACTTAGGTAAGGGGAATATTATTCAGGATATGTTTAATTATCGGTTTCAAAGGTGCTCATTTGTAGAGCTCCATCAGAAAAGTTTGATCTGATGTGGATTGAGGTTCAGTTAATGATAGGTGTACCCAATAGCAACGGCTGGTTAAATCAAGCATCTGACTATAGCTATCAACACTGTCAATTACTCCAGAATGATGCCCATGTATAGACTGAATCATTTCCTTAGCATAAACATCATGCCTCATACTCAATCAATGGAAGTGTCATTTCCTAAAGGGAGCGAACAAAGCAGGCTCCAAACTTAGTAGATAATTTCTGAATATGTTGTTGGCATGAGCACATGTGTTCCACTGATCTATTTCAATGTTTCCAGCAGTCCCCAAAACAGTTTGTTTGCCCTCCTGCATCACCACAATGATGACACATCTCCTTTTGCAAGAAGGCTATACACAATCATATTTTGTCCTGGGACATTACATGGACAGCTGAGTTGGTTCATACCTGATTAAATATATGAAATGGTGGAAAAAGACCCATTGTCATTGTTTACCTTTCTGCTGCTATGACATGACACACTTTGGATTCCTGGGCAAATCTCTAATTCATAGAAGGGCACAGTTATCTAGCTGGAGGACTGATGCTTTTGGTAACCCAGTAATGGGCTGTTTCTGCAATAAACATATTTTATCACTTTAATTATCAACCCCCTGTTCCTCAGTTTCAGTAATGTGTTCGATCTTCACAGATGGAGAAAGGTAAGACATTATTAGTGTTTCTTTGGGTGGTGCAGTCTTACAATTTGCATTCAGCTTCCGCAGTTAACCGCCCCGCCAAATTATTTAGTTTATAGGATTATCTAACAATGAGTTCAGCATGAAGATTTGGGGCTGTTCTAATATTAATACAATAGCCAGTGTCACAACTTGCGGAGAGAGCACACAACTTGGGGACAGTACATAAGGGAACGTTGGAGTATATAAAATACTGCCACTGAGCAACAGGACTATTGCATACTCCAAAATACCTTTTTGATTAGGCCCCAATGGGGATGAGTCACAAACAAATACAGGCAATCAAGCTTAACCTTTAGTGGGCATAGTCACTCCTGTTACTAGGATTGTGAAAGGCGGGCACACACACACACACACACATACACATTCTCCTTACTTATGCCACTAGTGTGTCTACAGTAAAATCTCTAACAAAGGAAATCAACCCACCTGCATTCGAAAGCATCACTTATGTTACCTAAAAGCTGTAACTTTACTGCTGCAAATTGAGTCATCAGCTAAATAAAATATTAGATTGCTGCATCTCATTCTATTCTCACCCCTTTTACTGCCCACAAAAATGTCACAGATTTCAGTTTCTTTCTGATATTTGCCCACTAAATGCTTAACGGTGTAAATGTTATAGAGGTAGGTAATAAAGGCCAAATATTTGTACTGGAAAATCAGATTAAATTCACCACAGCATTACATCAGAACTACTACACTCATTGAGCTATATATTTCACATGCTGTTGGACCTTGCCATTTTTGCAGGGTAATCCCCAAACTTTTTGCCCCCTTCCTCCTATTTTGTCTGACCAGTTTTTGTTGGCTTAAGGAATCTGGGTACTTTACCAATGCTAACCAGTGCTAAAGTGCATATGCTCTCTGAGTAAATTGTATTGGTGATTGGTTTATCCACGATTGGTATATTTGATGTACTAGTAAGTCCCCAGCAGAGTGCATTAGAGGTGCCCAGGGTCTATAAATCGAATGCTACTACTGGGCCTGCAGGACTGGTTGTGCCACCCACATGAGCAGCCCTGTAAACATTGCTCAGATCAGCTACTGCATAATCTGTGTGTGCAGTTTAAAACTGCCAATTCGACCTGGCAAAGTGTTCCCACTTGCCAGGCCCAAACCTTCCCTTTTTATATATGTAAGGCACCCCTGAGGTAGGCCCCAGGTAGCTCCATGGGCAGTGTGCAGTGTACGTTAAAGGTGGGACATGTACTGAGGTGTTTTACATGTCCTAACAGTGAAATACTACCAAATTAGTTTTTCACTGTTGCAAGGCCTATCTCTCTCAAAGGTTAACCTGGGGGCTGCCTTTAAATATCCTTTAAGTGCGGTTTCCCTTTGAGAGCAGATAGAGATGGGAGTTTGGGGTCTCTGAACTCACAATTTAAAAATACATCTTTTGGTAAAGTTGTTTTTTAAATTGTCTATTTGAAAATACCACTTTAAAAAGTGGGCATTTTCTTGCTTAAAACATTCTGTGACTCTGCCTGTTTGTGTATTCCCTGTCTGAGTCAGACTGACAATTGGGCTGTTTGTGAATCTCCACTAGGCAGTGACACAGAGGGAGCTAGGGTGTAGCCTGCATATCCTGTTGGGCCATCTGGGCTAGAGTGGAGGGAGGAGTGGTCACTTACACCTGAGTGGGCTATGCCAGCCCTCACACTGCAGTCTCCAACCCTCTGGTGTGAGTCTGGAGCCAGGCCTGGGCAAGGCAGGATCTTGTGAACAACAGAGAATTTCCTTTGGAGTTTGCCCACTTCAAAGGACGAAAGGGGTATAAATAGTGGACCCAAATCCCCAGATTTTCATATTTGCTTCTGGAACCAAGAGGAACCTCTGCCAAGGAGAAGAACTGAGAAGAAGTGCTGCCTATGACTGTGCTTCGCTGGGCTATCCTGCAGTTGCTGCTTCTGCTTGTGAAAGGGGACAAAGACTAGACTTTGTGGTATTTTCCTGCTTGTGAAGAATCTCCATGGGATCGGACTGAGCTTGCCTCCTGTTGAGAAGTCTCAGGGCCATCAAAGACTTTCTCTGCCAGCACCTGGACTCTCTGCTGAGAATCCTGTCCTGCCAAGTGGTGCCCTATCTAGTCCCAGGGCCCTTGAAAGGTGAAGCTGGTAGAACAAGTACTGAAATCCATGAACAGGAAGCCGTGCAGGGAAAATGTCGATGCACCAGCCTGAAACGCGGCTGAAAAATGACACGCCACCCACCTCGCGGTTGATTTCAATGCATCACCTGCATCACGGCTGGAGAAACGACGCAATATCCGCTTGCGGCTGCTAAAATAGACAGAAGCCCTACGCAGTGCAGTTTTCCATCACTGTGCGGCTGGATTTCACAAATATCATCGCTGGGTGTCAAAATCATCGTGTACCTGCGTGGATACGAGGTTCCCCGTCCGGAAATCAACACATCGCTCTCTTGCGTGAGAGATAAATGATGCGTTGCCTATCCGACCAGAGAAGAAATGACTCACGGCCTCACTTGCAAGTAAGGAATCGGGACATCGCTGACTTTTCCGACACATGCTCGCCTGTGCAGTTTTATTTTTTATGCAAACCAGGTACTTTGTGTAACAACAAAGTTTCAATTGTTTTCTATGGAGTAAGATTCTAATATTTTGAAAATTCATATCTTGACTTGTGTATGTTGGATTTTTGTTGTTTTGCTTTTGTTTGATTTAGATAACTATTGCCTATTTTTCTAAACTGATGTGGTGTCCATTGAGAGTTATTTGCACTGTATTATTGTGTGTGTTGATACAAATACTTTACAAATTGCCTTTGAGATAAGCCTGACTGCTTGTGCCAAGCTACCAAGAGGGTGAGCAGGGGTTGTCTTAAGAGTGTAACTTCTTTACATTGACTACAGTGGGGATCCCTGTTTGGACACCGTGCAAACTGACTGCCAACCAGAGACCCCATTTCTAACAATCTACACGAGGAAAATTAAATGTCACCTTTGGAAAAAAGAATATGCATTAGCCTGTCAGAAAATATTCCCTTTGTGAGGTGTTCTCCATCCAGGAGAACCTGTTAAAGAGGGAATACATTCCCAGCAAGGAAAACAGCAGGGAATCTCCACTTGCTTTTCAAAAGATCCCACTCTTGATTTCTTTGTAAACAGACCATTTGTAATTGGTTTCTCGCCATTTTCTCTGCAAGGTCAGATACCTTCGGTGAATGCTCCTACCACAGCTTTGTTTCCTTCTGCAAAAAACTTTGAGTTTGACAAACTAAGAAGCCTTAGCCATGAAGATGGTGTTATTCTATGGTAGCCTCAGAAACCTGCCCTATTCCAGCCTCAGAAACTTGCCCTATCCCAGGAAAACTGGTTCAGACAACTTTCCTACATATTTTTGTTCTACCTCAACCAGGACCAAGTTGGTGTCACTGTTTTTTAAGTGGATGAGCTGTATGATTTGCTCCTTACTTGAGGAGGTACTCTTGCTCTCCTTGTTTTTGTTTTCCCATCTCCATGAGCTCTCCTTTTCTTTCTTTCTTCTCTCTCTCTTTTATTTCATCTGCTTGCACTCCTTAGCTTCCTATTTTTGTTTTCTGATGCTTACCACTCAACTCACCATCCTTCTCCCTGTGTTATGTAATTTTTATTTATTTTCGATAAGGGTTAAGAAGCTGCAAAGTGCTGCCTGAAGTTGCACTTATTGCTGTTTTTTATACATTATAATTTACAGCTCAAATTAGACGTCCACCAGGTAAGAACCGCAAATTAAATATGGGACCAGATGTCATGATGCATTCCTCGCAATATAGCTTGCCGTACCTTCACAGCTTCATGCACGCATTTGCACGCTGTTGGACTTTTTTCCTTACGCAGGGTCACCCCCAGTCTTTTTGCCTCCTTCCTCCTATTTTTTCTGACCTCTCGCTGTTGGCTCTAGGACTCTGAGCACTTTATCACTGCTGACCAGTGCTAAAGTGCAGGTGCTCTCCCATCTAAATTTGGTATTATTGGCTTATACCTAATTGGCATATTTTAATTTACCTATAAGTCCCTTGTACAGTGGTATCTCTATACTCAGGGCCTGTAAATTAAATACTACTAGTGGGCCTGTAGCGCTGTTTGCGTCACCCACTGAAGTAGACTTTCAAATCTGTCTCAGGCCTGGTAGCGCAGGGCCTGTGTGTGTAGTGTTCTGCCACAGGGACCTGGCATCTAAATTTACTTGCCAGGCCCAGAACTCCCCATTTACTACATGTAAGTCACCCCTAAGGTACGCCCTAGCTAGCGCTATGGGCAGCGTGCCATGTATGTAGAAGGCAAGACATGTGCAAGGTTGCGTGGCCTGTCCTGGTAGTGACAAACAGCCTAATGTGGTGTCTCACTGCTGTGAGTGCTACCTTCTCATAGGTTTGCATTAGAAATGCCCTGCCTTATGTGTATGGGTATTGTCTGATTTATGAGGGGTAGAGTAGGCATGTTTGGTATGGTTGTGATGGTGATAATAAATGCTGCTTACTGGTGTAGGTGTATTTTTTATTACTATTACAGAAATGCCACTTCTAGAAAGTGTGCATTTATCTGTGCTTATGACTCTGGTGTTTTGGAGCTTGAACCCAATCCACGTCTGGGCAGAGTGATAGTTGGGGCTTTGTGCATACTTTTCAGACAGCCTGTACACAGGGAGGGTGGAGGTGTCACAGAGGTGCATCTGCATACTGAATAGTC
Organism: Pleurodeles waltl; assembly: GCF_031143425.1. Taxonomy (NCBI): domain Eukaryota; kingdom Metazoa; phylum Chordata; class Amphibia; order Caudata; family Salamandridae; genus Pleurodeles; species Pleurodeles waltl. Next base: position 1,264,587,176 of record NC_090437.1, read on the forward strand.
TTCCTCGGCTGAGAGAAGGGAGAGGTGGGGTACACCTACATTTGTAACGGCTGTGCCCTGGCCTCACACAATAGGGTAGTTTACCCCCCCACTGACGTTTGGAGCCTGTGCTGAAGGAGAGAGGGGGCACTCCCAGAACCAGTTGTAACTGGTTGGAACCTCCTCTCCCTACCATTGTAAAACATTGTAAGGACTGAGTATAAGTACAGGGGGATTTTCCCACAGTTTGGAGACTCTTGGGATCATCTTGGAACTGGACACAGAAATGCTGGAAGGACTCACCAGGAACCGCCATGGACTGGTGCTGCTGTGCTGACCTGGGACTTGCTTGGTCACTGTAAAGGACTTGCCACTTGCTGCATCCTCTTTGTGCTGGCCTGTTGATGGGCCCCTCCACCTGTGGGCCCTTTTCCTGGAACTCCGCTCCCCAGGAGCAGGGTGCTGTGGCCCCCAGCCCCTGCATCCACTTTGAAGCACGAGGGGTGCTTCACCCTTTTGTTAAATTAAGCGCTTGGGAAAGTGCTTGTTGGGGGATTTCTTTAGCGCTTGAAAGCGCTTCTCCTTTCCTGTAATGGGCGCCTTAAAAAGCGCTTATTTTTGGTGCCAGGATAAAATCACCGCTGCAACCCGGGCTGCGTGTTCCCCAACGCCGGAGTCACACTGTCCTTCGTGCCCCCGGGGCACAAGAAGATCCAACTGAGCAATGAATTGGAGCGAGAGCGCTCCTGTCGTGCCCCCAGGGTGAAGCGTGCTCAAGGTGAACCTACCTTGGTGCCTGCCCCTTTCCGATGCCCGTTACAAGTCAGAGGGGGTGCGTGGCGCCCCCCTACGTTATCCGGAGGACGTTGGCCCCCCCCTCGTGAGGGCCGGTTGAGGCCCGGGGGGCCCCCAGTGATCACGGGCCCCCAGAGGGGCCCGTCTACAGTACAGAGGAGGTGCGTGCCGCCCTCCTCTAGCCCAAAGGATACAAGAGGCCCCCGTTTTGCGCAGGGAGTGGCGGGCCCCTTTTTTTGTTTTCTAGGCACTGGAGGTGCTTTCATCATTACCACAGGTACTCCCTACCATATACTTATTCTAACGTTCTTTCTACAGACTTGAATATATATATTGCCTACCTGTGTTTGATGTGTTGATATATGTATGAACATGTCCCTATTTTGGGCATACCATACTAATATGTTTTCTGACTTGCCATATGGTTTATAATGTTCCTACTATGGGTGTTTATCATATTCTTATGACAAGTGTTTTGGTGTAATAACATGTTTCCTGACTACTGCTTATGTTGCAGAATACTAAGTGACCTGGGTGTTATATGGGACTACTGCTAGTTTGCAGAGTGACTAATGTGTAACGTTCTGACAACTGCTAAGGTAGCAGGATAGCACTGATATGTGATGTTTAGTATAATAATTGTGTTGTGCACAATACAGTATATTTTCATATAATCTGGTGTTGTGTTTCCTTTGTGGTGGGGATATTGTGTCACGTGTGTTGTGTGTGTTGTGCAAATGCTTTACACAGTGCCTCTGGGATAGGCCTGACTGCTCGTGCCAAGCTACCAAGAGGGTGAGCTGGGGTTATCTTGGATGTGTAACTCCCAAGCCCTGACTAGAGTGGGTGGGTTCGGTCTGGCTGAGGTGCATACCCTAGCCAACCAGAAACCCCATTTCTAACACACGCACTCAGCAAAAAGCAATGGCAAAACCAATAACTCAAAATTTAAGAGCACAGATCTAAAGGCTTTGCCAGTGCTTGTTACAACTGTCGCTATAACCGGAAATGTAGTTCAGAATGGAGTATACAATCAAGCATATTATCTGAGGGTGAAACTAGGCGGAGGGGAACCCTTACACTTAAAATTGAGAATAAAAGTCTCCCTCATTTTAATCGGTTTATACACTTGATAATCTGTGATCAAGTAATTATATCCCAATAAAAGTGAGCTACAAAAATAAAGAACCAATGACAAAGAAACATGAAAAAACTGTAGTTATTATCTTAATTGTACTGACATCTAGCTGGCATATTGAGAATCTAAAGTGGATATTTGTAACCTAATTAAGTAGATGACTAATGAAAATGTTAAATATGAAATTCAAAATGAATATGTTGCTTTATGTCATTAAAGTAGTGCTGCATACTAATTAACACCACTCTCTACCTCAGCATGCTGCTTTACAAAGGAAACCCTGCACACTCTAACATACAAGTATGCTTCAACAATATTTCCTCTATAACATTATTTTTATAGTTAGGACTAAGTGGAAGTGGAGTAGGAACCTGCACATAGAGCACGCAGCTGCTCTGGAGCCCCACAATGCAAGGAACTGTAACTGTGGTATGAGGTTAGAAGGCAGGAGCCACCTTTGATATCCCCTTGATTGGATGTGTATGTTTACAGCAGCAGCCGCTGCAAATCTCAAGGGGAGGGGTGGGAGTGGGAGGGTTAAAAAAAAAATAATGAAACAAAATCTTACCTTTCTGAGCACGGCCGCCTTGCTCCTGTTCCCTCTCGATGGTGTTGGTGTCCCAGCAGTCCCTGGGACACCAGCAAAGGCTGCCCATGCAATCCTGCCACTGCTCGCATGCTAAACCTAGCATGAGAGCAGCACCAGGATTGGTCTGAGTGGCTTGGTGTGCCGCTCAGACACTGCATGGGAGTCAGCAGAAATCTAAGTGCACATGTGTGTTTGGCCGACCTAAGATGGCCAGCAAAACACACATGCGTTCTTAAGTGCACTCCATTCCCCCTTCCCTCTCCCCCTTCCCATGGCCCAGCACGTCCCTCCCTGCCCATGCTGCGGCTGAGCCAGCAGCTAAAAAATAAAACAATAGTAAACCATTGTTTTATTTTTCAGCTGCTGGCTTATCCAGGTGGGAGACGCTTATTCACCATTGCGAAAGAGCTGCTCCTGTATGTTTATCATGTCTGCACAGTAAGCAGGTACAGAAGCAGCATTTGTGATTAAATACTATTTATTCCAAAAATTCAAAACACATTACTCTCAGCACTGTATAGTTTATATTGGGGTGGGTGTAACTTGCGTAATTATTTGGAGCGTAAACATGAGTAATTACCAAACAATTGTGTACGATTATGCTTGAATTGCATGAGAAGAGTAATTATGCATTTAGCACTTTTTCTTAGTGCACAAATGCCCTCTTGTGTCCAAAATTGACACACGGATGCATTTTGCGCCATGATATAGCACTATATGCATCAGAACCCACTAAATATGCTTCTACAGTAGAATGTTTTCCACCAAATTAAGAGTAGTTGCATAATTTTCATTAATTCTTCATCAAAGAGTAACAAGGAGTTAATTTATACATGTTTCAAAACTAGAGCTGTGTTGCAAAAATATTGCACATGAATGGAAACCAAGCAAGGACTTTTTTGTGTCACAGAAATCTATAAGCCAGTCAAAACATACATACGTATCTCTTCGTGATAGTAAACCAGGTCAATGTATTTTATTGTTCTTTGGATAAACATAGACTGTTATTTTCCACAAAACAAATACAGGATTTACTTCACCTCAGAGATACAGCAAGTAGAACTCTCTATGAGATAATCCTTTCAACCTCAGTATTTGCTGAGCATAGAAAATCTCAAACAGTGGCGAATCTGCTGACACAGTTACATCTAGAAAGTTGGGCATTGTTAGGTAAAAAAAAAACATTTAATAAAACAGTACAGTTAGCCGTGTGTGCTCTCGGTGTGATCTGTTCTGCCAGCTATTAAGCATTGTTACACATACTTTAGTTATAAGTACTGGAGAACATACATTTGTTTACATATTATTTCCAATTGTCACACATTAAGGTAAATCTGGCATTCAATAAAAACAGAGCTTACTATATAATTTGAGAGCCTTCTGTAATATACATCTATAGCACATTTTGCAACTGTGCACTGTGTATTATACTATACACAAGAGGTAATCTTCGAGCGGGTCATGTTATCCCTCCCTACGAAGTTCATTTTGACACACTATGTTCACCTGTTTGGACTTATTTCTATGCAACATACATCTCCAAGGTATGTTTCTGTTAGCTCCTTTGAAGAAAACATAGAAAACATAGTTATCTCTCTCAGATTCTTTTATGTGGTTCCCTTACATCCATTTACGCGGGAGCAATAGCTATGGTTTAGTCATTGTGGGTAATTTAAACTCCCCTCATCTGCTATACAAATGTGCAGTCTGCTACCAAAACTAGTCTCCTGAGAATAAATGAAAGCCCTTAGGAGATCTCTCCTTACTCAAGAAGCAGGAGAGGTCGCCTGGTTTACTTCAGAAGACTAAGAGCATGGTTAGGAGTTGGGCAGTTGAACTGCCACAACTCCAATACGGCGGTAGTGAGGTAGCTGTCGAGCCGGTAGACTCACCATCATTGTATAACCATGTTACCACTGGTCAGGCCGGTGGAAACAGTGCAGCAGCATTGGCCTCGGCTCCTTTCGCACGCAGCACCTTCGGAATAATCACTGTCAGCAATAGCTGACTGTGCGCACTCAAAGGGTGCTGGTCATGGGCAGTGTAGGGGCCCCCGTCTAGCCCCCAGGACTCACCTTCTGCCAACCTTTTCATGGCAGGGACCCCACCATGAAGAGGCTGGCAGAAAGCACAACCACAATTTTGACCCCGCCAACCTGTTGGGATCCCTGATCCCTGTGGAGGCCGCGGTCTCCTAGCAGTCTGACTGCCAGGATCGTACCCTGCTGTCAGATCACCAGGATTCAGGCGGTCTGACCACCACCATGAGTTTGGTAGTCTGTGGACTGCCAACTTATAATTATGCCATAAACCTCTTTCTCTATGCTCAGTTATCTGAAAAAAGCAAGACAAGCTAGCAAATCTGTTTAAAGGTTTTGGTTTATTGGTCCGTTTTCCTATTTCAACTGTGGCTATCTCCCTGAGGGACACTGTGGGGGTGATTCCAACTCTGGCAGGCGGCGGAGGCCGCCCGCCAGAGTTCCCCCGACAGAACACCGCTCCGCGGTCCTAAGACCGCTGCGGTGATTCTGTGTTTCCCGCTGGGCTGGCGGGCGACCGCCAGAAGGCCGCCCGCCAGCCCAGCGGGAAACCCCTTCCCACGAGGAATCCGGCTCCGAATGGAGCCGGCGGAGTGGGAAGGTGCGACGGGTGCAGTTGCACCCGTCGCGAATTTCAGTGTCTGCTAGGCAGACACTGAAATTCTTTGTGGGGCCCTCTTATGGGGGCCCCTGCAGTGCCCATGCCATTGGCATGGGCACTGCAGGGGCCCCACGACACCCCATACCGCCATCCTGTTCCTGGCGGGCGAACCACCAGGAACAGGATGGCGGTATGGGGTGTCGGAATCCCCATGGCGGCACAGCAAGCTGCGCCGCCATGGAGGATTCCATAGGGCAGCGGAATACCGGCAGGACACCGCCGGTTTTCCTGTTCTGACCGCGGCTAAACTGCCGCGGTCAGAATGCCCTGCGGGGCACCGCCAGCCTGTTGGCGGTCTGTGATTGTCCTCTTTATAATTGAAGTGTACTCACTATTACTGTGTTATACCTGCGAAAGCCTCCACTGGCTCTGCATGAGTTGTGGAACTCTACATGATCATTGCAGAGGATTAACTTAACATTTACGATTTTTTTCACCTTGGATTATAACATTACAAGGTGTCTGATCTTTAACAATCTTAGTGGCCAAAGCCTCCCAGAATTGTTGAAGATTTATGAGAAATATACATGCTATTGAATCAAACTCCTATGTTTATTTTGGCCACTGCACTGTAAGTTGAAATCCTGTGGAGTTAATGCTGATATCTATACAACAGTCTTTAGACAGTATCTCCCTGTACTAGAACAATTCAGTATGGTCTCTCCTGGAAATTTCATTTACCTCTAGATTTGAGTATGAGAGAGTTCGGAAAGCTAACGGGGTGAGGATGCGAAACACCCCTGGTCGGTTTAACAAATCGAAACAACGTTAGTAGGATATATTGCATCACAAAACTTCCATCAATAACAAACTCCTCAAAATCCTTCTTTGATAGTTGACGTAGGGCCATTTCTTCAAAACAGACAGGGGAAACTTTAATCTTGGAAGCAATTCAGATTTTGAAGGGTTATTACACTTAACTTGGGAATCAGGTGCCTGTCCTCAACTTGTCGGGATTCTTCGTTCCTGCTCATGATTTTAAATAGGAGGTGCTGGGCATGTGGTCAATCTGGGGGGAAAAGTCCCAAGGGAAAACCTTACTCACGTTTGGAGAACATCCTGTGTACCTTACTGCAAACAATTTAATTTTAGGCCATTCTAAGGGAAATCCATGATGGCACATGCATTCTGCCCCTGAAGGGAGTCTGTGGGTCAGCCAGGGGTGGGTTTAGGGTATTGAACATTCACCATTTACTCAGATACACCAAACTGATTCTCGGATCAGATCTCCTTTTCCCTGGGCTGGTGCCCAACTGCCTACAGAGAGCCAGAAGAATGAAAGATTTCCTTTCCTTAGGTCTCCAGTTTCACTAAACTGTGAATGGGCAGGTCACGTTTAAGTAAGTAAAGTCCTAACCCTCCAAGCTGCTCATCCTGGCTGACAGAGTCACATCAGTCATCCTGTCCAACTGGATTAAGCCTTTGTCCTGCTCTCGGAGTACCTTTATTTTGAACTGGATTTATATTACAAACAGTAGTTCAGTTATTTATCTAGCTTGTTCCACACCCAATATACCAAAACTAGCAGATTAATCTACAATCTTCCTTTCCTCATAGGACAGCCAAGGCTTTCTACAGTGAAAGTAGCTTTTGCAGGTTTGTCACTAAAAGAACATGCCAACATTACATTTACATGCCCCACTTTTAAATATTAGGCATCCTACATTGTGAGCTACAAGGCCTACTTAAGGGTGGCATTAATATTTAAACAAATGTTTTCCCCTGTTAAAATGGTTATTTTCACAGGTCTCACTGCATGTTTAAACTGCAGCAATCAGGCTACCTGGTAGGCTTGAAGCCAGGATTTCTTTGTCACACTAATGGATGGCACAATGTGTGCTGCAGTCCACAGGTGACATTTTCATTTCCATCCAGTGGGAGTAGTTTCTACACTGTATACTATGGCCTTATAGGAGAGTTAAATATTCCAACCATGGATCAGCCAATATTTATATGTTTTGGGGTCAGGAGCACATACACTAGACACTATAAAGACTCAAAAAACAAACCAGCAACAGAATTAGGCAAACAAAATTTAAATGATCATGCAAAAAGGGGCATTCTCTTGCAGCAGCTATAATACCGGTAGTTTAGGTCAGTTACAACGTGCATAGTGTTCATTCAGGGAAATCAATGTTTATCTTTAGTAGCAAGGCTAAAACCATTCACAAACAAAGATTATAAGTTAAATATAACATTCTGTTTAATAAACTGTGCATACAATCCCACAGCATAAATGGCCAGAGGAATATGCATATGCAACTTACATATTATAGTTTTACAAATGCTTGGGAGTTCATCTGCTCTATAACAGTAGTATGAGCAGCTCCACAGGGTGCCTGTAAAAGCAGACATGCACGAGAGGCACTTATGAAAATATTATCAATAAAATGCATACAACTTTAAAGAGAGCACAAGTGACTGGGCTGGATCAGTGCGTTGCAACTGCAAAGCAAGTGCAAAATGCCAGAAGCCTGAGTCATAATATTAACACCCATAGATTTAGACCTATGCTTAGATACTTTTTTTTAGATTTGGCCACCAATTACATTAGTACTCCTGAACATCTGTGACAGTCCCTTAGATGAATTAAGCAATGATATATATGTCAATTGTACATGTTAATTGTACAAATTATACAAATATGCGGGAAACATCCCCAACCACGACTGTGGTGAGCAACAAAAGTGGAACAACGCTTTCGTTAACCACAACTTTGTTGTTCTGTGCCTTAACCACCCATGTGCTGAACAATGCATATGCAGGGTAAAGGCACAGAAGATGGGAGTCAGCTTCTGAGGAGGAGGCGATCAGGTAAGTGGGTCTGGGGCCATTTTAGGGGTGCGTGGGGGGGTCTGGGTATTTTTAGTTTGTAGGGGCAGGGGTGGCGGTAGGGGTATTTTAGGTTTTAGAGGGGGTGGGGTTGCAGTAATTTTAGGGGCGGGGTGGGTGGGTGTCCATTTTTAGTTTTTAGGGGTGGGGCTGGGGGGGTCACAGTAGTTTTAGGGGCAGGGTCGCTGTAGTTTTAGGGGCGGGAGTTGGGGTATTTTTATGTTTTAGGGGTGGTGTGGGGGGTCGGGGTAGTTTAGGTTTTAGGGGGGTGGGAGGGTCACAGTATTTTTAGGGGCAGGGTGGGGGGTCGCTGTAGTTTTATGGGTGGGGTGGGTTATTTTTAGTTTATAGGGGAAGGGTGAGTGGTCAGGGTTGTTTTTGGTTTTATGGGGGTAGGGGGCTGCTGTAGTTTTAGGGGCGGGGTGGGGGTTGGGTAAGTTTAGTTTCTAGGGGTGGGGTGGGGGGTCGGGGTAGTTTAGGTTTTGGAGGATGGGGGAAGAGGTAGTCTTAGGGGAGGGGGTGGGGGTTGGGGTATTTTTCATTTTTAGGGGCAGGGTGGGGATCAGGTAGTTTTAGGGGTGGGGGTATTTTTAGTTTTTAGGGGCGGGTGGTGGTCGGGTAGTTTTAGGGGAAGGGGTTGGGGTATTTTTAGTTTTTACAAGGGTGGAGGGTCACGGCAGTTTAAGGAGCAGGGTAGTTTATGTTTTAGGGATGGGATCGGGTAGTGGTAGAATTGTTTTAAGGGGTGGGGTGGGGGTACGATTGTTTTAGGGGTGGGGGGGTCGCATGCTGGAACCACGCATGCCTTTACCAGGAATGCCTTTACAATGAAAAATAGTTGTCAAGGCATTGTTTAGGCATCCGTGGTTCCGACTCCTATTCTAAATACGTATATTTGAATATTTATGAAGTTTCATTATGAACATCCTACTTTTCTTCTACACAATCAAAATATTTTCTTCAGATGAAAAAATCCTTCTTGTTCCATTTATATTAAGAGTTAGCAGAGCGGTGGAGTATGGTTAAAGACATGATTTCTCACCCGCGGGTCTAATATGCATTTTATAATTCTGTGAACACCAATAAACTCAAAAGTTCTGTGAGTAAGTTTTCAGACATTTCCCACCATGTAATTGCTCGTAAATCTACTCCTTTGAAATACTTGTGCAAGTGCGTTGCTGAGTAGGAACGAAGATTGAATATCTTCACAGGGCACGTAGATTAAGGTGAAGGGGTTGCAAATGTAGATTTCCACATGATTTCATCCTCGTTTATAATCTCTATGAATTAATTGTCCCAGTAGGTGCACTCCTGAAATCTAGACAGTTTCAGTTTAGCAGCAGTATTCTTCATTGAAACCACAAAAAGTTTAGGAATGAGCTCCAACCATTGGAGGAACCTATAGGAGGCAGTATTTTCCCGATAAATCTCTGCTTTGGGAATGAGGCTCAGACATTTCATTTATACAGTCCTTAATGTGTAAATAAAAACGTGCCGGTGCCCAAAGCCCTCCTCTTAAACATGAGGCTGCTGCATGTAACACTGAGTCAGCCTAATCCTGAAGCCATCTCGGGCCTCTTCAAACCATTTAAAGCCACTCACCGCCCCTTCCGCTCACTCTAGCAGCTTTCTGCTTTATACCTTAATGACGCTTTTTCGTTTTTCTCTTCCTCCTTCTTTCCCATATGTGTCTTTTTCTTGCACCAAATGCTTGAGGCAGAAGACTAAGCGCCAGCCCTAAAAAATAAGCGCTGGTGCTTAGCACCGGAAACAACAAACACAAATTAAACACTGCATTTATACTAGTCAAAGGCTATGGAAGTCGTATGTGTGTGTATATCTGCGCTAAAAGCAACCGCAGCCCGTCCTTTGGGGCTGAGGGTCCAATGAGGGAAGGCAGCAGTCCCAACCCTCCTGGGACCTCCAAGGCGTAGGGCTGCTGCCTTCACCCATTGGCTGATCTAAAGTGAACCAATGAGGAAAGGCAGCAGTCTCATTTTTAAATTAAGTTCCCACTTCCTGGAAGCACACCATGGGTCCGATGACTTATGGTGGATAGTTATACAGGCACCGAGATACAATGACAACGATTCCAAATATCTATTTCGTATTGAACAACGTTGGATTTACAGACTCAAAACATCCAGTGAGGCCCTGAACGATGATATCCCGTGGTGTACCTTATCTTTATAAAATCACATGATTGACCTGTGATGGTACCACTGCCTTTCCATTCTAGTATTGGGAACCTTTGCCAATTTCTCATCCATTTACCATTTAATACACTTTTTGTGCCCATACCCTTTTTTTGACTGTCAGAAACTTTCTACAGTTTTGCCCTGTGTGACTCAATCAGAGGTGTTATGAGTAACATATTTCTCCGAGACATCTATGTTTATCACCTTGTTATTTTAGCATTTTTATGAATTACGTCAGCTACCAGTGACTTTGATCCTGTCTATCTATATTACTACTAATTGGCGGCATCTCTTACCAATTGTGTTAATTTATTTATCACTTGCACTCTCACACTGTACATGTGACTATGGTGCCTGCATGCAATTTTCACTCCCAAGATGGCCGCCGCTACTACATCGGTAGTCCTTCCTTTATTTTTACAATCCACCCGTGACCTCGGCCGACTTCTGGAGTGAACGCTACTGCTCGCGTTTCACTCCGAGTATTTAACCCCTTCGCTGCCAGGCCTTTTCCCCCTCCTGTGCCAGGCCTTTTTTTGCCTATTTGGGGCAGTTCGCGCTTAGGCCCTCATAACTTTTTGTCCACATAAGCTAACCAAGCCAAATTTGCGTCCTTTTTTTCCAACATCCTAGGGATTCTAAAGGTACCCAGACTTTGTGGGTTCCCCTGAAGGAGGCCAAGAAATTGGCCAAAATACAGTGAAAATTTCGTTTTTTTCAAAAAAATTGGAAAAAGGGGCTGCAGAAGAAGGCTTGTGGTTTTTCCCCTGAAAATGGCATCAACAAAGGGTTAGCGGTGCTAAACTCAGCAGCTTCCCAGCTTTCAGGAACAGGCAGACTTGAATCAGAAAACCCAATTTTTCAACACAATTTTGGCATTTTACTGGGGCATACCCCATTTGTGCAATTTTTTGTGCTTTCAGCCTCCTTCCAGTCAGTGACAGGAATGGTCATGAAACCAATGCTGGATCCCAGAAACCTAAACATTTCTGAAAAGTAGACAAAATTCTGAATTCAGCAAGGGGTCATTTGTGTAGATCCTACAAGGGTTGCCTACAGAAAATAACAGCTGAAAAAGAAAAATATTGAAATTGAGGTGAAAAAAACAACAATTTTTCTCTACTTTTTACTCTGTAACTTTTCCCTGCAATGTCAGATTATCGAAAGCAATATACCGTTACGTCTGCTGGACTCCTCTGGTTGCGGGGATATATAGGGTTTGTAGGTTCATCAAGAACCCGAGGAACCCAGAGCCAATAAATGAGCTGCACCCTGCAGTGCGTTTTCATTCTATACCGGGTATACAGTAATTCATTTGCTGAAATATAAGGAGTAAAAAATAGCTATCAAGAAAACCTTTGCATTTCCAAAAAGGGCACAAGATAAGGTGTTGAGGAGCAGTGGTTATTTGCACATCTCTGAATTCCGGGGTGACCATAGTAGCACGTGAATTACATGGAATTTCTCAAATAGATGTCTTTTTTACACACACCCCTATATTTGGAAGGAATATATGTAGAGAAAGACAAGGGGCAATAACACTTGTTTTGCTATTCTATGTTCCCCCAAGTCTCCCGATAAAAATGATACCTCACTTGTGTGGGTAGGCCTAGCGCCCGCGACAGGATATGCCCCAAAACACAACGTGGACACATCACAGAAAACAAAGCTGTTTTTAGCAAAGTGACTACCTGTAGATTTTGGCCTCTAGCTCAGCCGCCACCTAGGGAAACCTACCAAACCTGTGCATTTCTGAAAACTAGAGACCTAGGGGAATCCAAGCAGGGGTGACTTGTGTGGCTCGGACCAGGTTCTGTTACCCAGAATCCTTTGCAAACCTCAAAATTTGGCTAAAAAAACACATGTTCCTCACATTTCTGTGGCAGAAAGTTCTGGAATCTGAGAGGAGCCACAAATTTCCTTCCACCCAGCATTCCCCCACGTCTCCCGATAAAAATGATACCTCACTTGTGTGGGTAGGCCTAGCGCCCGCGACAGGATATGCCCCAAAACACAACGTGGACACATCACAGAAAACAGAGCTGTTTTTAGCAAAGTGACTACCTGTAGATTTTGGCCTCTAGCTCAGCCGCCACCTAGGGAAACCTACCAAACCTGTGCATTTCTGAAAACTAGAGACCTAGGGGAATCCAAGGAGGGGTGACTTGTGTGGCTCGGACCAGGTTCGGTTACCCAGAATCCTTTGCAAACCTCAAAATTTGGCTAAAAAAACACATGTTCCTCACATTTCTGTGGCAGAAAGTTCTGGAATCTGAGAGGAGCCACAAATGTCCTTCCACCCAGCGTTCCCCCACGTCTCCCGATAAAAATGAGACCTCACTTGTGTGGGTAGGCCTAGCGCCCGCGACAGGATATGCCCCAAAACACAACGTGGACATATCACAGAAAACAGAGCTGTTTTTAGCAAAGTGACTACCTGTAGATTTTGGCCTCTAGCTCAGCCGCCACCTAGGGAAACCTACCAAACCTGTGCATTTCTGAAAACTAGAGACCTAGGGGAATCCAAGGAGGGGTGACTTGCGGGGCTCGGACCAGGTTCTGTTACCCAGAATCCTTTGCAAACCTCAAAATTTGGCTAAAAAAACACATGTTCCTCACATTTCTGTAGCAGAAAGTTCTGGAATCTGAGAGGAGCCACAAATTTCCTTCCACCCAGCGTTCCCCCACGTCTCCCGATAAAAATGATACCTCACTTGTGTGGGTAGGCCTAGCGCCCGCGACAGGATATGCCCCAAAACACAACGTGGACATATCACAGAAAACAGAGCTGTTTTTAGCAAAGTGACTACCTGTAGATTTTGGCCTCTAGCTCAGCCGCCACCTAGGGAAACCTACCAAACCTATGCATTTCTGAAAACTAGAGACCTAGGGAAATCCAAGGAGGGGTGACTTGTGTGGCTCGGACCAGGTTCTGTTACCCAGAATCCTTTGCAAACCTCAAAATTTGGCTAAAAAAACACATGTTCCTCACATTTCTGTGGCAGAAAGTTCTGGAATCTGAGAGGAACCACAAATTTCCTTCCACCCAGCGTTCCCCCCACGTCTCCCGATAAAAATTATACCTCACTTGTGTGGGTAGGCCTAGCGCCCGCGACAGGATATGCCCCAAAACACAACGTGGACATATCACAGAAAACAGAGCTGTTTTTAGCAAAGTGACTACCTGTAGATTTTGGCCTCTAGCTCAGCCGCCACCTAGGGAAACCTACCAAACCTATGCATTTCTGAAAACTAGAGACCTAGGGGAATCCAAGGAGGGGTGACTTGTGTCGCTCGGACCAGGTTCTGTTACCCAGAATCCTTTGCAAACCTCAAAATTTGGCTAAAAAAACACATGTTCCTCACATTTCTGTGGCAGAAAGTTCTGGAATCTGAGAGGAGCCACAAATTTCCTTCCACCCAGCGTTCCCCCACGTCTCCCGATAAAAATGATACCTCACTTGTGTGGGTAGGCCTAGCGCCCGCGACAGGATATGCCCCAAAACACAACGTGGACATATCACAGAAAACAGAGCTGTTTTTAGCAAAGTGACTACCTGTAGATTTTGGCCTCTAGCTCAGCCGCCACCTGGGGAAACCTACCAAACCTATGCATTTCTGAAAACTAGAGACCTAGGGGAATCCAAGGAGGGGTGACTTGTGTGGCTCGGACCAGGTTCTGTTACCCAGAATCCTTTGCAAACCTCAAAATTTGGCTAAAAAAACACATGTTCCTCACATTTCTGTGGCAGAAAGTTCTGGAATCTGAGAGGAGCCACAAATTTCCTTCCACCCAGCGTTCCCCCACGTCTCCCGATAAAAATGATACCTCACTTGTGTGGGTAGGCCTAGCGCCCGCGACAGGATATGCCCCAAAACACAACGTGGACATATCACAGAAAACAGAGCTGTTTTTAGCAAAGTGACTACCTGTAGATTTTGGCCTCTAGCTCAGCCGCCACCTAGGGAAACCTACCAAACCTGTGCATTTCTGAAAACTAGAGACCTAGGGGAATCCAAGGAGGGGTGACTTGTGTGGCTCGGACCAGGTTCTGTTACCCAGAATCCTTTGCAAACCTCAAAATTTGGCTAAAAAACACATGTTCCTCACATTTCTGTGGCAGAAAGTTCTGGAATCTGAGAGGAGACACAAATTTCCTTCCACCAAGCGTTCCCCCACGTCTCCCGATAAAAATGATACCTCACTTGTGTGGGTAGGCCTAGCGCCCGCGACAGGATATGCCCCAAAACACAACGTGGACATATCACAGAAAACAGAGCTGTTTTTAGCAAAGTGACTACCTGTAGATTTTGGCCTCTAGCTCAGCCGCCACCTAGGGAAACCTACCAACCCTATGCATTTCTGAAAACTAGAGACCTAGGGGAATCCACGGAGGGGTGACTTGTGTGGCTCGGACCAGGTTCTGTTACCCAGAATCCTTTGCAAACCTCAAAATTTGGCTAAAAAAACACATGTTCCTCACATTTCTGTGGTAGAAAGTTCTGGAATCTGAGAGGAGCCACAAATTTCCTTCCACCCAGCGTTCCCCCACGTCTCCCGATAAAAATGATACCTCACTTGTGTGGGTAGGCCTAGCGCCCGCGACAGGATATGCCCCAAAATACAACGTGGACACATCACAGAAAACAGAGCTGTTTTTAGCAAAGTGACTACCTGTAGATTTTGGCCTCTAGCTCAGCCGCCACCTAGGGAAACCTACCAAACCTGTGCATTTCTGAAAACTAGAGACCTAGGGGAATCCAAGGAGGGGTGACTTGCGGGGCTCGGACCAGGTTCTGTTACCCAGAATCCTTTGCAAACCTCAACATTTGGCTAAAAAAACACATGTCCCTCACATTTCTGTGGCAGAAAGTTCTGGAATCTGAGAGGAGCTACAAATTTCCTTCCACCCAGCGTTCCCCCAAGTCTCCCGATAAAAATGATACCTCACTTGCGTGGGTAGGCCTAGCGCCGGCGACAGGAAACACCCCAAAGCGCAACGTGGACACATCCTAAATTTTGGAAAAAAACAGAGGTGTTTTTTGCGAAGTGCCTACCTGTAGATTTTGGCCTCTAGTTCAGCCGGCACCTAGGGAAACCTACCAAACCTGTGCATTTCTGAAAACTAGAGACCTAGGGGAATCCAAGGAGGGGTGACTTGCGGGGCTCGGACCAGGTTCTGTTACCCAGAATCCTTTGCAAACCTCAAAATTTGGCTAAAAATACACATGTTACTCACATTTCTGTGGCAGAAAGTTCTAGAATCTGAGAGGAGCCACAAATTTCCTTCTACCCAGCGTTCCCCCAAGTCTCCCGATAAAAATGATACCTCACTTGTGTGGGTAGGACTAGCGCCCACGAAAGGAAAGGGCCCAAAACACAACGTGGACACATCACATTTTTTTATAAAAAGCAGTGCCTACCTGTGGATTTTGGCCTGTAGCTCAGCCGACACCTGAGGAAACCTAGCAAACCAGTGCATTTTTGAAAACTAGAAACCCAGGGGAATCCAAGATGGGGTGACTTGCGGGGCTCTGACCAGGTTATGTTACCCAGAATCCTTTGCAAACATCAAAATTTGGCCCAAAAAACACTTTTTCCTCTCATTTCGGTGACAGAAAGTTTTGGAATCTGAGAGGAGCCACAAATTTCCTTCCACCCAGCGTTCCCCTAAGTCTCTCGATAAAAATGGTACATCACTTCTGTGGGTAGGCCTAGCGCTCACAAAAGGAAATGGCCCAAAACACAACGTGGACACAACATATTTTTTCACAGAAAACAGAGGTGTTTTTTGCAAGGTGCCTACCTGTGGTGTTTGGCCTGTAGCTCAGCCGGCCTCAGGGGGGGGGGGCAGAAATGCCCTAAAATAAATTTGCCCCCCCAACCCCCACCCTCCCCCGCCGGGAGCGACCCTTGCCTACGGGGTCGCTCCCCCTGTGTGACATTGGCGCCAAAAAACAAATGCCCGGTGCCTAGTGGTTTCTGCCCCCTTGGGGGCAGGTTGACCTAAACTCAGCCAATCTGCCCCCAAGGGCGGCAGAAATGGCCTAAATACAATTTGTCCCCCAGGGGAGCGACTTTTGCCTGATGGGTCGCTCCCCATCTCTAAAAAAAAAAACTAAGAAAAAAAAGAAAAATTGCCCTGGTGCCTAGAGTGTTCTGCCCCCCCCCCGGGGGCAGTTCGGCCTAATAATAGGCCGATCTGCCCCCCGGGGGGGCAGAAATGGCCTAAAATAAATTTGCCCCCCAAACACCCACCCCCCCCCGGGAGCGACCCTTGCCTACGGGGTCGCTCCCCCTGCGTGACATTGGCGCCAAAAAACAAATGCCCGGTGCCTAGTGGTTTCTGCCCCCTTGGTGGCAGATTGACCTAAAATTGGCCAATCTGCCCCCAGGGGGGCAGAAATGGTCTAAATACAATTTGCCCCCCCAGGGGAGCGACCCTTGCCTGATGGGTAGCTCCCCATCTCTAAAAAAAGAAACAACAAAAAAAATAAAACACAAAAAAAAAATTGCCCTGGCGCCTAGAGTGTTCTGCCCCCCCCGGGGGCAGTTCGGCCTAATAATAGGCCGATCTGTCCCCCGGGGGGGCAGAAATGGCCTAAAATAAATTTGCCCCCCCAACCCCCACCCCCCCCCGGTGCAACCCTTGCCTACGGGGTCGCTCCCCCTGCGTGACATTGGCGCCAAAAAACAAATCCCCGGTGCCTAGTGGTTTCTGCCCCCTTGGGGGCAGATTGACCTAAAATTGGCCAATCTGCCCCCAGGGGGGCAGAAATGGTCTAAATACAATTTGCCCCCCCAGGGGAGCGACCCTTGCCTGATGGGTCGCTCCCCATCTCTAAAAAAAGAAACAACAAAAAAAAAAAAACACAAAAAAAAAATTGCCCTGGCGCCTAGAGTGTTCTGCCCCCCCCCCCCCCCCGGGGGCAGTTCGGCCTAATAATAGGCCGATCTGCCCCCCGGGGGGGCAGAAATGGCCTAAAATAAATTTTCCCCCCCAACACCCACCCCCCCCCGGGAGCGACCCTTGCCTACGGGGTCGCTCCCCCTGCGTGACATTGGCGCCAAAAAACAAATCCCCGGTGCCTAGTGGTTTCTGCCCCCTTGGGGGCAGATTGACCTAAAATTTGCCAATCTGCCCCCAGGGGGGCAGAAATGGTCTAAATACAATTTGCCCCCCCAGGGGAGCGACCCTTGCCTGATGGGTCGCTCCCCATCTCTAAAAAAGAAACAACCAAAAAAAAAAATCACAAAAAAAAAATTGCCCTGGCGCCTAGAGTGTTCTGCCCCCCCCGGGGGCAGTTCGGCCTAAGAATAGGCCGATCTGCCCCCCGGGGGGGCAGAAATGGCCTAAAATAAATTTGCCCCCCCAACACCCACCCCCCCCCGGGAGCGACCCTTGCCTACGGGGTCGCTCCCCCTGCGTGACATTGGCGCCAAAAAACAAATCCCCGGTGCCTAGTGGTTTCTGCCCCCTTGGGGGCAGATTGACCTAAAATTGGCCAATCTGCCCCCAGGGGGGCAGAAATGGTCTAAATACAATTTGCCCCCCCAGGGGAGCGACCCTTGCCTGATGGGTCGCTCCCCATCTCTAAAAAAAGAAACAACAAAAAAAAAAAACACAAAAAAAAAATTGCCCTGGCGCCTAGAGTGTTCTGCCCTCCCCCCGGGGGCAGTTCGGCCTAATAATAGGCCGATCTGTCCCCCGGGGGGGCAGAAATGGCCTTAAATAAATTTGCCCCCCCAACCCCCACCCCCCCCCCCGGGAGCGACCCTTGCCTACGGGGTCGCTCCCCCTGCGTGACATTGGCGCCAAAAAACAAATCCCCGGTGACTAGTGGTTTCTGCCCCCTTGGGGGCAGATTGACCTAAAATTGGCCAATCTGCCCCCAGGGGGGCAGAAATGGTCTAAATACAATTTGCCCCCCCAGGGGAGCGACCCTTGCCTGATGGGTCGCTCCCCATCTCTAAAAAAAGAAACAAAAAAAACAAAAAAACACACAAAAAAAATTGCCCTGGCGCCTAGAGTGTTCTGCCCCCCCAGGGGGGCAGAAAAGGCCTTCCCGGAAATATGCCCCCCTGGGAGCGACCCTTGCCCAAGGGGTCGCTCCCTTTTGTCAATTTCTATGAAAAAAAAAAAAATCCCTGGTGTCTAGTGGGGTTTCAAAAGCCGGATTGCAAGCAATCCGGCTTTTGAAACCCTCGGAGGGACTTCAAAGGGAAGGAAATACTTTTCCTTCCCTTTGAAGCCCCTCCGGGCCTCCCAAGTGATTGAAAAAGAAATGCTTTTGCATTTCTTTTTCAATCGCGCTGGAAGCAGAGCTTCCAGCGCGACGAGGGAGGCCCCTGTGACACATCATCGCGCGCGCGCGCGATGACGTCACAGGGGGGGGTCGGGGTGGAAGGGGAAGGTCTTCCCCTTCCATCCCCGACTTGGGGGGGAAGGGGGGTGCACGGGGGGCGCGCTAGCGCGCCCCCAAGTTCCCCTGTGCCATGGACGAGATGATCTCGTCCAAGGCACAGGGGAACTGTAGCCTTGGACGAGATCATCTCGTCCAAGGCACAGAAGAGGTTAACAATCTCCTGGACGCTGTGCCAATGTTTGCAGGCATGCGTTCCCGGGGTAGATTTACTGCCGTCTCAGGGAAACATCAAGTAAGTGCTTTTTAAACTTTGTTCTACCTCGACTATCGACCTCAGTCAACACGCATATTTGGTGACTATTTAAAACTTTTTACTGTTGGGTTTTTCCAAAAAAGCTTAATGTACACTTATCTGATAACGAGACAATATACAACTGGTCTTAGAACTTTGTGCACTTTGCTACACCAGGCATTTTGAGCTCTTTTGAAGCAGAGTTTGTAATAGAGAACTCCCCTTACGTTTAGGACTATGACTTCCATTGTTGTACTTATTGCTAGACATATATTAACAATTCTTTCACTGTTAAAGTGTAATTTGAAGAATCTCTGTTTTAGGTTTTTCCATTAATGTTTATGAAATGTTCGATTCACGTATGTTCAGAGTTGACATTCTCACTCTGTTTTGTCATATCTAGTATTCTCCCTCTGACTTGAGGTTCGCGCTTGCCTATGTTGTCGTTTCTCGAGTATGGGATGGTAAGCCTTATGTGTGATACAGTTAATCTCACGGTTCAATTTGGGGTATTCACATTTCTTTTACGTTTTTTTCACTTGGCAGACATTCATTTTTGTCTATGTCTTTAATATTTTTATTTGTCAAACGGTGCCATAATTGTCTTCGGTCTGTAAGTGACTACTTAGCACTTATTTCATGTTGTTTCATATAATTAGGAGAAGTATTTATGCAGGTCCTGATGAAGCGCCAGAGGATCATTTTTGTGACAAATCAGTGCGAAAAATGTTGACCATTTATTGTTAGGACTAGGCACACTTCCCTTTTCCTTTCCTTGGAGTGCTGTGGGTCATTACTCCCCGTTTCCACTCCTATTCTTTTTAATCTTGGCCTGATCCTTACCCTGATTCATTAAATTATGATGTTCATGGGTCAGAGTCAATTTTAACTATATTCTTTTTCTCTCCTTTTCTCAGTATTTTTCGCAGACCCTATCTCCAATTATCACATCACTTTCGGTTGAGTGCCACCACCGATGTGTGGTAGGCCCGCCAGACATTGCAGTACCGGTCTGACGAAGGAGCTAGCCCAATGATGATGCTCAGCATCCTAGTGGATGCGTGAGGGCTCTCTGGCCAATACTGATTCCCTTCTCTCCCTGCATACCTACTTATTGGAACAGTGTACCCATTTTCATTACGTAAGCAGTCTCATTCCTCCATGACTGCTGCCTTCTGCAGGTAAGTTTTTATTTTTATTTTTTTTATTTCAAAAAAATGTTTTGTGCATGCGTGCACGTTTGAATATTTGGTGAGTGTTGTGAATGGGTGTGTGAATGTGTGTGTGTGACTGCATGAGTGTGAGCGTGTATGTGTGATTGTGTGTCCCACCCGCACCCCTCCCTCCTAAAAACTGATTAAAAGATCCGTTAATTCAGCCGCTATTACAATGTATCTACCTGCGGATGAGGAACCACTTCCTGATGAGGTGGTTCCTCATAAGGAGTCAACATTGCCAAACTTTGTTAGTGGTGTACAAGTTTCAGGTTCGAATCACAGAAAGGTCGACTCCGCCTTTCATCCGACTACGATTGGTTAAATAAGTGCCAATTTAGATTGCGTAGTAACAATAGAAGCATATACAACTGTGCTTTAGGTAAAAGTGTTCTATAAACAACGTATTATTACAGTAAATGTTCTATGTACAGGCAGACAGTATGGAGAACACAAAATGGTTTTCGTTGTAATTCACCCAACACAACACCTTATAAGAAAATGGGAAACGGGGATGGTAACTTTCAATGAGATGCAAATCCTAAACTTGAGTTATAACTTTACTGAAGTTCTCTACAGTTGTATTTTTTTGCTGAAAGTGAAATGATTGTGCTCGTCAGAAAATAAGGAGGTTTGAAAACTACAATGTTGAATATGCAAGTGTTCCAAAAACTATAATCACAAACCTTTACTTTTCAGGAAAGGAACGCACAGATCTCCAACGATGTGTACGTCTTTAAATCTCACTCATGTGTTGTGTGGTACAGGCTTCCTATTTTGAAAGTGTAAAGTCACACCCTTTGCTGAAGTGGAACACAGAAATGTGAAATGGGCATGCTGTGCGTTTGATCTGAGGTTAGAATACTTTATTGCACTGAGTACCCAGAGAAAGAGAATTAAAAGGGCACAAATGAATTAAAAATTGACGATCGGGATCTTCTATTTCAATAAAAGAAGCTAGGTTCCCATGAAATCATAGCTGTGTGGAGAAGTGTGTGACTCAGTTTAGAAGATGACTCATCCTCCCAGAAGTCATTTTGCAGCCCATACACTCTTTTTTAAACTAATGTAATCTAAATCCGTAGTCCACTAGCCTTGATTATGGCGAACCAGGACTAGACATTCTAGACGTGTATATAGTTTTTAATGAATGGCCAGCACTGCAACACTTTATCCCTGATGGCACTAAGTCATCTGGTAAACTGTATTTTCATAAATACACTGACCCAGATGTAAGAGAGCCCTGTGCCCCCTTGTGCCACATTAGAGTCATTTTTTATGATGCCAATGTAGCCCAAGGAGGCCACATTCGCTGCGCCATGTTTACAAAGTGGCGCGTGGCGCAATGCATGCTTTGCACCACTTTGTAACCCCTTGCGCCATATTATTCTTGCGCCATGCTTAATGTATGCAAGGGGAGCGTTCCCCTGTTAGGGAGACCTCAAAATTGGTGGAGTGAATTCTAAGGGATTCCACTGCGCCATTTTTAGCCGCTATTTTTAACGCCTGCACAGAGCAGGTGTTATAAGGGGGCATCACATTGTTTTCATGCCCCCTATGCACTGTTCAGGGTTAGCGCCAAAATGTTGGCACTAATCCTACACAGTACATCAATAGCATCAACATTTGATGCTATTGCTCCCTACCATGCATTGGATACAGCACCACCTTTCTTAAAACCAGGCCACTGAATTTTGATATTTTTACTGTATTATAAACCGTATGTCACTTTTTAGAAATATAAAACATGCACTTTGTCACTGTGATACACAAAATTATTTGCCCTGAGACTGCCTGCTCTAAGTAAGACTCAGTACCCTCACTATATGAGACAGTTCTCGTCCTTTGTAAGAGTTTGTAAGATGGTAAAGTCTTGAGTTGAACGTTGCCTTTGCTGATTGTTGCTAACGTACTACAATTATAGTTTCTACTTAAATTAAATTTGCCCCAAGGTTGAAAAAATTCACCGTTGTTGAAATGGACTGTATGTTTCTTAGATTTTCTTGATCATTTTAATAGAATTGTAATGTATTTTTAATGTTATCCATGATGTTGCTGTGAAATAGACAGTTGCAGTGTCTTTCTGGAATAACCTCACCAAGATGTAATTAATAACTTTCTGCCTTAAAGCGCTACACAATTTACTCTTCTGAATATTATGCCTGCTTTTTTACCCTTGTAGTTCGAGTGAATCATAAATACACAGATGCCTCCTACTTCTCTCCTATTCAACCAGTTTCCTTAAACTTGAATTAAAAATGTTTATGAAATACTTTATCTCGAGTAAAACTATGTCTTGGGTGTTGCTAGTTTAGTTTTCCCACTTTTTGAAAATGCTGTTAGCTAAATATATCACAGGAATTTTCAGATTGCGGACCGTGATGAATTTTTTTTTAATCATATTGATTCAACATACCCACACAACAGTAGTCTGTGTGTTATACAACTACCAATCACAATACATAAAATAACGTTAAAAAGTTCTGATAAGTTACTGACCAATATTTTCTCATAAAAAATTAAGGATCAGCTACAGCAAAATATTCATTCAGACAGTGTTAGTCTTGTCAGCCTTAGGGTGGTCTTCCCCACAATTTTTTTGCCTTCCTCCTCCATTTTTCTGATCTCGTTTTTGCTGGCCTTAGGACTTTTCACATCTGCTAACGTGCATGTGCTCACTCCATAACACATGACTCCTACCCAATTGGCATATTTGATTTACTTGTGAGACCTAAGTGTAACTACATGATCCCAGGGCCTGTAAATTAAATACCAGTAGTGGGTCTGCAGCATTAATTGTGCTAGTCCTTTAAACATTGCAGCCTGTATGTGCAGTTTTGAACTGCCCTATCAACCTGGCAAAATAAACCTTTTGCTGTGCCCAAAGCTTCCTTTTTAATACATACAAGTCACCCCTAGAGTAGGCCTTAACCAACCCAGAGGGCAGTGTGCAGTGTATTTAAAAAGTAGGACATGTGCTTGCAGTGAAAAACTCTTACATTTGTTTTTCACTACTTCAAGGCCTACCTCTCCCATAATGTAACATTGGAGTTAACCTCATTACATTTTATAAGTGTAATTTCCAACCCAGAACAGGTAACCATTTCCTGTTTGGTATCTTTGGATTTGGGATTTAAAATCCTACCTATTGGTGAAGTCAGATTTTAAATTACAATTTTGAAAATGCCCCCTTTAGAAAGTTGGCATTTTCCTTTCTTAGCCTCACTGGTGCAGCTGAATTTGGCTGTGTGATTCTTCTTCAAGGTAGAACGTTGCAATGCTCCACAAATTAGGTTGAAGGCACTTTATTCAGCAGGCCTAAATGGGTCCCTGTAGCTGGCTTGCACTCCATTGCGGTCAGCCTGAACTTGTGACTTTGTCCTGGTCTGGCATGACCAGATATCCACAGTTGGTGCTTTATGCTTTTTGGCACTATTTTTACTAAAATCATTAAAATTGAATATGTCCAGTTCTACAGATTATATTTTTGTTGTTTTGGTCTTGGTTTACTTAATAAAAATTACTCTACTGATTTAACTCTGTTATGAGCTTCTTTTGTGGTGTGTTTTCACTGTGGTACTGTTTACAGTGTTGCACAAATACTTTACACATTGTCTCTGTGTTAAGCCTGACAAGCTACCCGAGGGTTGAGCAGAGGTTAATTTAGGGTTAGCTTTTAACTTCACCCTGAGAAGATGTGTGGCTGCTGCCTGAAAAGGGTTTCACCGCTCAATTAACAACCCAATTTCTTATGCATAATATGGCTGCCTGCCATTTCAGAAATATGCTAATCATGATGTGCCTTGTTATTCTTTCAGACATGTCACATGCCTTTTATTACCCTGAATTCTAAAAGGTGTTTTATGAAAAAGAATAGAAGAAAGTAGAATTAAAACTAACAAACTTGTCTTCGACAGTCAAAAAGTACATGTACTTGAAAGTTAAAATTAATTTGTACAATTCCAAGCTTCCATCGAAAGTGACAGCCTGACACTCTTTTGCAGTTTACACAAAAACATCAAATTAATAAACAAAGTATGGACAAGCACAAGGCAAGAAAATTACCCAGTATGCAAGCAAAACAAAGGACGACATGATGGAAGAGTTTCAAGAACAAGTAAGAAATTGGCAACTTAAATGTGCTTAATGTGGTAACTAGTTTGACAATTTGTCTGTCTGCACTTCCATTACCAAAATTAATAATGTATGCAGTGACAAACTGTCAAGTGTAAGTGTGCCAAAGATTAAATCTTCACATGAAGCTTTCAGGAAGACGAAAATCAAAATCTGAATATTGTTTGTGTACTTTACAAATGAAAAGCTATATACTTCTCTAAAACCAACTGCAGTTATAGCTGCATAAAAATGGACTTTCCAGTAAATAAGGTCCATTTGAAAACAAAATATGAATGCCACATAAAGGAAGATACTCTATAAAATGGCATTTGCATGCTTCAATGTAAGGGACCATGGGGGTTATGCCTCAAATCCGCTAGTCAAGGCCTTTGTAGCTAAGGTGATTATGACTGTAGTGTGTAGCAGCCATCTCTGGTTACCAATGTTTCCATAACTGCTAGATTAGTTGGAACCCAGGGTACTATGAATTTTACAGGGGGAGGTTGCAGAAAGTAGCACTCTATAGGTAAAGGCTGGCTGATCACACATAGGGCCTTAATTAGAGTTTGGCAGACAGGATACTCTTTCTCAAACATGGTGGGTGCCCTTTCCACCTTACTGCACGTGTATTATAGTCTATGGCACTTATTATATGGCAGACAGGATATCCAGCAGGTTTTGATAGAGTGTATAGTATGTCAAACTATAAATAAGGCTTGTAGATTGCCAAGTACAAACTATGTAGGAAGTGCCATCTGAACTAAAGTGTTGCCCTTATTTGAAGAACTACATTAAACCGAAGTGTCCCCTCAGACACAAAAAAGAGGCACCTCCATTTTTCCAGATATCTGAAGCACAGGCAGTGAAAAGGGTTTGTAAGTTTTGTAGTTTATTCCTGGTGTCTTTCAAATATATCCTTTTGGATAGTTCATTCATAAGCCATGCAAAGGGGTTAATTAAAACAATACAAGCACACATCAAATACAAATAATTTGAAAAAATAACATTTATACACAAAACTAAAAACACTTGCTTCTTAAAAAATAGCCCCTCAATTTATAACAAAGGGGGTAATCCGCCTAATCATTTCAGTATAATAGCCTTATTGACCTGCCCTTCTCCTACATTTCATCATTTCCACAAAAAAACTAGCAATATGGAAAATTTCCTGCACACTGCCCAACATCTTGAGGTCCATAAATGCTGGTCTCATCTGTATATACCCTTTCCCCTTTAAAAGTGGTACAATAAACCTTTGACATGGGGCCCAATAAAATAACAACAAAAAAAAGTGAAGTGTATCTTGCGCTGACCGATAGTCGCATGAGCATGGACCCACCTCCTCCAAATTGTATATCCCTTACTGTCTAGCTACCAACTAGTGCACTAGGTTTAACCTAAACCTGGTCAGAAGAAAACGGTGATAGGATGTACTTGTCTCAAGCACATAAGCTCAATGGTGGGACCGGATTTAAACACATTTAAACACAGTATAAGACCGCACACAGTGTTAAGCTAGCAATGTTACTTCATACTCCATGTTAGCCAATAGGGTCAAATGCTTTTACTCCCATTTCAGATCTTTTTTGGTGAGCACACTTGGAGACTCATACGTATCTGGGTAGCCCAGTTTCTAGGACAGGCTTTTTATGTGCTGAAACCAATGTACTCTGCTTCCTTTCTCCAGGGCTAAACAATCCTTGACAATCTTCTGATTTAATTTGAGAGCCGGATTTGTCCAGATCCTAATCCAGACAGTCAAGGATGCTAGAATCACCTGATCTAACAAATACCCCATACTGAATACTTCATGCGCAATAAATGAGGGAACTGAGGCCCTCACTATTAGTATGGCGGCCCTAGGACTACAAGACGCGCGGTGGCAGTCGGACTGCTGCCAATGTGGCAGTTCGAATTCCACATTATGACCGAACGCGCCACAGTTGGACCGCCGGCACCGACCACTTTTTCGTCAGCAAATGACCTGGCAGTGCCAGCGGTCTTAATCTGCCAGGGCAGCGCTGCAAGCAGCACTGCAGCAGAACTGCCCTGGGGATTTTGAGTCCCCTCTTTGCCGGCTTTTACATGGTAACACTCAGGAAAGCTGATCCTTATTTATTCAGATATAACTCCTGCATCCTTGCTTTAAAACTTAAAGAATAGGAAAAGAAAATGAGCAGACTAATGTGGAGTGTTTCGTTGCAGACACATAATATTTTCTGCATCAAAAAAATAGAAAGTGTCCCCCAGAAGTGGCTCTGTTAGGGGCAAACTAAACAGACTCACAATACTTCACATATTCAGTCACTCGGCATGGGCAGTGCAAGGGGCCCCATGGCCAGCCCCTTCATGCTTTTCACTGTCTTCTTAGCAAACAGAGAAAAGTTTGACGGGTGCTTCTGCACCCGATGCACCACAACATTTCCGCCGGCTCTATTATGAGCCGGTGTCAATGTTGTGGGTTGTTTCCCACTGGGCCAGCAGGCAGAAACTCTGTTTCCGCCCGCCAACCCGGTGGGAAACTCGTAATAGCCCTCACGGTCAGGTCACCGCACTGGCAGTTTCCTGACCGCATGGCTTCGGCGGATGGGTTTTTCCATCCGCCGAAGTCGTAATGAGGGCCTGAATGAGGTAAAAACTTTCCCACAATTTGTAGTGCTGTAGTGCACTGCAGTCCTTGTATTCCCAAATCTCGCTTCCATAACATGCTATTAGTATACATTTTGCCTTATACACCTATGACAAGGTCTGCATGGGCCTTGCCGCAGCCTTTTTGTAAAATTAAAAACTGCCCCTATGGCTTTAGTCAGGGTGTATCCGAAGGGGAATACAAGAACCGTTCCCATCAAACATAACTCCCAGATATGAAAAATTAGGGACTCTCACAATCTGGTTTGACCCCACAAAGATTTATTTCCGGATCCTCCATCCAGATTCCAGTACCACTGTGTGGGATTTAACAAAGTTGGTACTCATATCCAACATTTCCATAAACTCCAGGTACCCCTTAAGTAAACTTTGGAGTCCGACTGCTGTCCTGGCCAGCAGGACTGCGTTGTCTGTATACCAGAGAACTGGAATAGACTGGTCACCCACCCGTGGGACATCCCTACATGTGGTACTCAGGGTGGGCCTAAATTGTTGATATAAAGCATAAATAAAAAAGGGGCTGAAATGCAGCCTTGCCTCACACCCCGCTGCACACTGAATGCTGAAGAAAGGCTCGCATTTTGGTTATACCTTATCGCAGATCTTAGATCCACATGAAGGTCATGCAAAAAATCGACTTGACAGGGCTCCATCCCCATAAAAATCAAAAGGGATCACATTTTAGATCTATTGACTCGCAAATGCAGCTGTTAAATTTATAAAGGCTAAGTAAAGTGTCCCACCCTTTACAACCGTGTATTTTTGTATTAAAAGGTGGAGATTGAAACATTGTTTGATAGTCCCTTTCCCTGACCTAAAACTGTATTGTAAGTTTGAAATTATGTTGTGTTGCTCTGCCGAATCAGTCACTCTAGCTAGGTCTACTCTCCCAAGCACCTTCACTGTAGAACCGAAAAGGGAGATCGGACTTTAGCACCTTGGGTCATCCCTTGCCCCTTTCTTGAATACTGGCAAGATAATAGAGTGCAACCAGGATGGGGGGAACACACAAACTTTACAAACTGCGTTGAACACATGAGTTAAAATTCTTGTCCATAATGGGGGGTTAGATTTATACAGATCAGCTGGAACCCCATCTGGTCCTGGCACCTTATCATTAGACAGTGATATGATGGTAAGGACTCCTTCCTTCCTAAATGTTACATTCGCATAACCTTTCTTCACTGCCTTTGGATAAGTGGTTTGGACCGCTTCTGGGGGATTATCTGTGCTCTTAAAATGGGTCACCAAAGACTCAGCAGGAATAGTACAATACATTGGAGAACTCTACAATCCTAAAAAATATTTGCAAATAACAACTTCCCAGAAACAAGAGCTGCGATTTGACACATCTACTTCTAAAAGCACACTCCAAGCTTTTTCTTTAATTTACTTTTTACGTGCCACAATGGTAAGCTTGTATATTTTCCTTCTGTGGGCTGCCATTTTCCTATCCTGCGGCTCTTGTTTCAGGGCTTCTAACAACAATCTATTGGCCACAGAACATTCCCAGTCAAACCATCTAACCCATCCCTTTGATGATCTACCTGATGACCTTGTAAGGCTTACTGCTAACTGCTGATAGATGGTAGAAAAGCGCTCAAAAGATCTGACCCAGAAGATCCTTTGTCCAAACAAACATTTACCTTTTCACTGCATGTGCTAAAAAGATTCTTTATTAACTGATCCGGGACAATGTTGGACCACTTTAGCCTACAAGCTTGGTCTTGTGGGGTAATATCTAAGTTTGATGGACCTACGTCACGATTTTCCTTTAGCATGAGATGGCTGATCAGGTTCATCAAAGGAGATGTACCCACCCAGAAAAAAGGTAGGTCTACCTTGCCAAGTTCTTGTAGGTCTACAATGTGTTGTTCCCACAGCACATTAACCCACCTGGAGTCCTCCTGTTCCCCCCTGCACCTGCAATAATCCAGCGGAGCACTTTTAAGGCGCTTGCAGTAACAGACATGAAATTTTCACTGTTGCACAGGACCTCCAGGGATGAACACTTCTCACACTCAATGGCTTGCTGAGATTGGGGCTTCATAAATTACCAGCCCGTCAGTCAGTCATTTGAGTCCAGACAGCTCGGGGGTAAATATCTGTTGGACAGATGGATAGGGGTGGTGTTAGCACTTCTAATCAGGGGCAGAAATCCTTCCCTGGTGTTCCTATGCAGGCTAATGTCCTGCTGGCCCCTTGCAAACCTGGACGGGTAAAAATAACCCATGGGGAAAGTCCTAATTCCCTTCACCTGAGTATGTGCTGTAATGCTCAGCATAAAACCTGCTGCTTCCAACCGATCTTTCTCTGTGGGGTCCACCCACTCCACTGTCCTGGCCATAATGATATGTGAGGACACCCTGGCCCCTACCCCTATTGCGTTTGAACACCAAACCCTAACTTTTCACAACAGCTCTGATGTGGACTCATTGTCCCCTGGCTTTAACTGGGGAACCCCCATCAATACCACCACCAACGGAGTTGCTTCGGGGTAAGATGAAGCCTCTGTGTACCCCTTTTTTACCTAGAAGGGGCTAGGGGTAGATTGAGTGTGTCAGCCACCTTCCTTGTTTCCTGTCCATTCACCACCAAGGGGGGAGAGAGGCAGCACTGAACTGCATTGAAGGGTGGATCATCTGAACTACATCCCCTGCCAAACCCTTAGATAAAGGGACTATCTCAGTGACCAGACTATTAACACAAACTGATCTCCTTCACAGTCTCTGAGCCAGCGATCACAACTCTGTGCCCTTGCTAATGTTGCTGCATGTTTGTTCTCTCCCGGGCAATGACATTCCTTGCATACTGCAATTAGTTCAGACAACAAAGACTTTATAACCCCTTGTTTGTCATTTAAACCCTATAAAGTTTTTTGAAAAATCTTTGCAAAGTTCTCTGCCAGGGCTTTACACAGGGGTTCAATTGCTGACTGCATGAGGCTGCCCATTAAAGCAAAGTCAGTCAGCGTTTCATCCCGCACTCAGTGACCCTTACTTTGTGCGCCATCAAATTGTATATCCAAGAGAGTAGAGCCCCCTCCCCGAGCTGCTTTTGTTTTTGGGCGATCTCTTCTTCCCTTTTTTTACCAGTGGGTGCAGTTCTGGAGAAGTGAGTGGGACAGATGAAACTCGTGGGTCTGCGGGGCACCGTGTATGCTCCAAAAACATTGTGACATATTATGCAACAAGTCCCTGGACTACAGCTGAAACAACTCTTCTGTGATTTGAATCTCCTCCGAGAGGGCAGCAACAGCCAAAGTAAGATAGGTTGGTATAGAAGAATGCTTCTGTAATACCTTGGATGTATTGGAGGCTCCAGCCATTCCTACAGGTGCACAACATGTCTTTCACTTGCTCATAATTGTACCGAAATACAGACAAAAGAAGTGTGGCCCAGCCGAGCCTCTGCCAGTCACTGATGGGAGTGGATGGGCCTAAACTTGGCACGGGCTTTGACCGGGCGCATCCTGCGTGCATCCCGTGCAGCTGGTCCCTTCTCCTGCAGATAAGCACCTCCTGGCATGCACACCACAGCGTAAGCGGCTCCTGCTGCACTTGATGCTGGAATGTGTAGGCAACTGGCCCCCAGCTAAAGAGTCTCCAGCACAGCGGATCCCTTCTCCTGCAGATAAGCACCTCCTGGCACACACACAACTGCACAAGCAGTTCTATTTCAAACATGAGATCAAGTGCAGGTATATCTGTGGCACACCGAGCTACAACTCCCGAACCAGTATGCCAAACAGTGAAAGCAAAGGTAATCATTGCAGGAGAGGTATTACACATTGTAAGTAATCTTAATTTAAATAATTTGCATTGATTGTTTGTGACTCATCAGGATTATAATTTATTTTGAAAAACATTTCCCTCAAAAAACTTCACCTCTAGCCTTTTCAACTCAACCTTTGGCGCTTCATTAACAACTAATAAATCGTGTTTAATGTGCTCGGGAGAGGCTGGTGGTTCGAAATACTTTAAAATCTCATAGCATGACCGAGTATACTTGAAAGTTTGGCGGAGAAGTGATCCATTGCAATGGCTAAGGGAGTCCCTTCTTCACCAAACTCTTGATCAGGGCTGGACCGGCGAACAGTATATCAACTATGAAGCCTACTCTTGCCCGTCGTCAACATACTCCTCTTTGCCTCAGGCGGTTGGAGGTAAGCCATCACAGTTTACAATTAATGGTCTCATGGATTTTTTCCTGTTCATCACCATCAGGTATAACCTGCTGGTAAGGGACAGTAAAGAATTTAAAAATGACACCTGTACCATGGGAGAAAACTCTCTTTGGGAGTTTATTATGAAATGTAAAATTTAGTAAGAAATTTGACAGTTGGCCATTAAGTTCAGAGCTCCACCCCTCAAACCTTTTTAAATTTCAGAGGAACTTCCATAACAGCCGCTCCTTCCAAGGTACCAAAATGTCCATTGGGTCTACAGACACCTTTAAATTTGGTGGATGGGATGTCCCTCAGGGCAATGGTTTAAAGTAGATTGTTGCCCTGATGGACATTAAACCATCCATCCAATACCTGTACTTGTGTCTCAGCTAAAGTTTGTACCATATTCTATTATAGATCACTGGACAACTGTAAAGCTTGGTTTCGAGTAGGGTAGGTAATGTGGACTTTGAGGATTTTTTGATTCTGAAGCATTGTTATTGGAATTGCATATCTCAGCAATTGGCATAATCACAGCTACATTATTATTGAAACAAATACATATCTCTTGGATGACTCAAACATGCTAATTGTCATAATGTATCTTACAGAGGAGTATTCCATTATCTGTACTAGCTATATATGTTACAAAACTTTATAAAAAGTGACTTCTCTAAGTAAGACCCCACATATCATGCTGCCTATGATAGGACTTAAAACATCTTATTTTTTCTTAATTTGCCATATAATGGCATATATTGCATTTCCCAGGTCAATCTTAATAATGATAGCGCCTATACCGTCATGTTCATAGAACATATTGCATACAACATGTAAAATAGATACCTTCAGTCTCTATATGAAAGAGGTACAGTGCTTTGTTATGTAGACATATTTGCCACAAAGATGTGCAAGACTCAGTAACATGAAAAATTCACTCTCAACTGAAAAGAGGTAACCTCAGGCATTTACTCTTCAGGGTTGCTCCAAAAATATCGAACAGTCTACTGGTGAAATTGAGACAGGACCCTTCCTTTACCTCCAAGCTCCACACATAGGGCAATCTGCTGATGAAGCACATCAGCTTGAAGTGAAATCGCACTGTAAACCTTTGTTATATTCATCAATATAACTAGACCTATGATCATATAATTTCTTTAAATAACTTTTAATCTAAAATGTCTACTTCGGGCATCCACAGCGTCCCAGTACAGATTTAGCAGTATGAATGGGGAGTGGATTATCGAGCATCTAAATTTGCTGTGAACTCGTGCCATCAATTCACATCCATTTAAACAAAGTAACTTTATGATCTACTAATGTCTTCTATTAGCCTTTTGATGTCTGAATTATATATATTCTGGTCCTAATTTACATAGAAATTGTATTCTTAGTAGGGCTTCTTACCTGTCTATAAAATATAAAGTCCTCAAAAATCTTGCAGGGAAAAGTCTGTGGTATAGAAAAAACAACAAAGTTAATTAAAAAATGAAGGGGCAGATTTTCTTGTGCCCCCTAGCGCCCTCCTAATGCCACCATGTGTGCAACGTATTTAAAATACAGTGCACCATGGCAGTAGTCAGGGGTGCTAGCATCATAATTTTTTACACTAGACTGGTGCTTTGCAGGACTAGCGTAAAAATTGATGACGCTAATCTTGCAAAAGCACCCAGAGGGCCATTGAAAACAATGGGAGACTCCCTTTAAAAACTGCACTTAGCAGCCGTTAAAATGGCGATGAAAACGTTGCAAAGAAATCTATTAGATTTCTTTGCGTCATTTTTTCGGCCCCTAGAGCCGGAAAGCCCCCCCTTGCATACATAATGCCTGGCGCAGGTATAATGTGGCGCACGGGGTTACAAAGTGATGCAATACAAGCACTGCGCCACTTTGTAAATATGGTGTGGCGTTTTCGGCCTTCCAATGCCACATTAGTGTAAAATAAATGCTGCTAAACTCTTAAATCTGGGCTGAAGTGTATGTGTATATATATATATATATATATATATATATATGTATGTATGTATATATATATATATATATATATATATATATATATATGTATATATATGTTTATAAATACACACATATACATATATAAATATATATAGGTAGGTATAGTTAGGATATAGGGCCTGATTACGACCTAATGGGATGCTCAGTCACAAACATGACGGATAGCCCATCCGCCGTATTACAAGTTCCATTATAGCCTATGGAACTTGCAAAGCGGCGGGCGGACGGAGTATCCCAACCGCCTTTGTTGTAATCAGGCCCATAGTTTCCATAGGAAAAGTGTTTTTTGTTTTGCTACTAAAATTGTCGTCATTTGACAAACCTTTACAAAATTTTCAAAACCTCAAAACTAGTTTGCCACTCACTCCAGCTGCTGTCTTGAAAGTTTTGAGGTGATTCATCAAGCTGGGGATGAGAATTAGGAGCGTCCCTAGCTAATCTTCCCCACGCAATTCCTCATTGGGATTTTGATGATGGCTACAGCCTAAAACACTGAACGGAATTACAGCAAATTTGGCAGAAAGCTATATACCCATTCAGTAGTTTTCAAGTTATTAAAGAAAAAATAAATTTGTATATCTAGGAATGCAGATCCTCTGGGGATTCCACAGATCTCTGGCTTGAGATTTAATTGGCTGCCAACACTTCAACCGCCAATTGTTGGCAGCCATTTTGGGACTCCGACTCAGCCAAGTAAAAATAAAGAGAAAGGGACAAGGTACCCTGAACCCATAGGCCTGGTGTTGGACTGCCACAGGGATCCTGCCAGTGTCAAAAAGTATTTCTTTTAAAAAAGTTGTCACCAAAATCATGGAGAATCCACGAATCTCTGCAAACAAACACAAAAAAACAAGCTGAGTCTCTCATGCTTGGTTTTACTTCAGCCCTGAGTGGGCCAGATCCCAGGGGCAAATTTTAATTAGTATATTGGGGAGGGGACACATGCAGCCCCCTTCCCCATGGCAGTTTAGAGACCCATGGGACAACCACCTCTCCGGGGCAAGGCCTATATTTCGCAAGGGAGAGGGGTCACACAGGCACCCCTCACAGGTCCCTTTAGGTCCCAGGGACCACCATCTCCCCAAGGCAGGCCGATTTGAGCAAGGGAAGGGGAGCTGCGAGGCTCTGCTCCCAGGCTGTTTTCAGCCCCAGGGACCATCACCTCCCCGCTGCAGCCCATGCATTTTGAATGAAGTGGGGCCACACTGGTCCTGGATCCATTAATGGCCGTGGGGACCATCACCCCTTAGGGCTGGCTCCTTATATCCCTAAGTGCCCTACCTCCAGACATAGATGTTTGCTTTCTCTTCGTGGGAGCTGTGACACATCCCAAAAAGCAGGAGCAAACAGTAAGGATGCTCCCAGTGGGTCGGAGCAGTTTTCCTGGGAAACGGGTGTTTCATCTGTTTCCATGACCACTGTTAAGTGGGCAGGAAAACAGATTTTAAAAAATGCTTTGCTGCTTCCTGTGTGTGGGAGCGATGCCATCCCCTGCTGGAGAGGGAGAGCTGGCAGGGACATTCAGGCTCCTCTCATAGTCCCCAGCAGTGCCCACTGGGTGCCCTGGGTTGGGCCTGGGCACCCAGCATGAAGTTGCCAGGCTATGGGGGATGAGTTTCCCGGGGCCAAAATAGGCCCAGGGAGGGGGGGGGGGGGAGGCAGCATGGCCACCCTAACCTTGCATTAAAGGGCCCCGGGCCCCTATGTCATTATAACTTGTGCCCTCGCCATGCACTAATACCTAAACATATTACAACTGTAATGACATCTTATATAACATAATTTATAAAATAACTGCAACATGTGCAATAAAATTATTCATGAGAAAACTGTGCCAGGTGAGGTCATGAATCATAGTTACATTAGGGAACGAGTTATAGTTTCTTGAGATAGGTATATCTGTTGAATTTCTATGTTTTTGTGCATGTGAAATATGAACTGAACTATAACATCTTTCTAACCTTTGTTTTTTTTAGTGAGTACATATATGTGGCATAGCCAGAACAAATCTCAGCCGCTGAGCCTTTTACATTGAGTGAGATTTGGCGATCACCAAATAACCACTGAAGTATTGAGTCTTGTGGGCCAGATATATGTTTGCTCATGACTACTTGTAGTCACCGCTTTAACAATTATGCCATGGATCCAGCAAGACAAAATTCGGTGCACAGTACCAGCCTAATAAATGTGGGTTTTCAAAAAGTTAAAACGTTTCTGGGAGCCCCATATTCATGTACTCAAAATAATCAGAGCTATAGTCCAGTGAATAACAGAAATATAAAACTGATAAACATACTTAAAAATGGCTCCATATAGGTGCTTTAGTATTGCTTAACATTTGAGGCAATAGTTTATAATTTAACTGCCATTATTTAGAAACATTCATATGTAAACTGCAAGGAAAATCACTGAATTTCTAAATTGCTAGCAGTCAAGTGGAGTAACTATTTGAGCAACCATTACAAATAATAATTATGCCTTATTTTAATAGTGCCACATATCGAATTCGTGCACATTGTAATTATTGTACATAACAGGTGTTAATATGACCCAATATGAAGGTGTTTTATGTGCCAATCATAGACAGATGAAAGGATGAGTCGGTCAATTGATGACTATTGGCATATCTTGGCTGCGAGCATTAGACTCGGTAAGCCATTTTAAGGAAAAGTTTTCTGATGATGGGGGAGTGACTTCTAGGATGTATACACAGCCAAATGAGTCAATATAAGCCCATGCTCAGGTCAAATTGCAACAGAGGTATTCAGTAAGTAGCGAAGTTGTTCAACCCGGAAGGATGGTGAAAAAAGAGATCAGTCACTGTCATAGTACAGTCTCAAGGGCAGCAAACGATTTGTCAATGTGACCACAGCATTAATGAAGATAAATGTTTTTTACTTCTAAACCTGCTTGCACAAAATTAACCTTTGAGTTTCTACTATTGTTAGGAACAAAACTATTATTCATCGCCCAGGCACACAGCATCACAGCCATACTTCGGGGCACTGAGAATACCTTTCCAATGTTTCCCATCAAGATTGCCTTGTGTCAAATGACTTACTCTTATCTCTTTCACTGTTCAAGTGGAAATTTAATAAAAAACAATGACTCTAGTTCATTAGATCATTACAACATAGCTTAGGGACATGTAAAACATGTTATTCCATGGCAGGTAATATAATGTTACCTTTGTCGTGCTGTTGGAAATGCTGTTGTAAAGTGTACGTTTTCCCAGGCGGTCATTGCGCTAATTATGAAAGTACACATTGGGGGTTATTCTAACTTTGGAGGAGGTGTTAATCCGTCCCAAAAGTGACGGAAAAGTGACGGATTTACCACCAGCCGTATTACGAGTCCATTATATCCTATGGAACTCGTAATACGGCTGGTGGTATATACGTCACTTTACCGTCACTTTTGGGACAGATTAACACTCCTCCAAAGTTAGAATAACCCCCATTGTGTTTTGGAAAGGTGTAAGCCAAGTGTACAGGAGAGCAAGTTTGTGGGCAAACCAGGTGGAAACCACAAATTTAGAAAAGATGAATTGACACATGTGAATAGACTTACTCACACAGAATCTTATGCCAATGAATCAACTTTCAGGGGAAGGAAGCAAATGTCGCCCAGAACATTTGTGCAAAACTCACATGAATACTTTTGTGGGGGTTCACAAACGTTTCATTTACTTATTTCCACCGTGAAAGTGCAGAAAATGTACTCAAGTTAATGACAAATGTAATGCATTTTCTAGACTAAGAGTAGGAAAGATTATCATCAACATTGGTTTTGTTGATGCAAAATATATTTTCCCTGTGCACTTTGCGTTTGATCACACAAGACCAAGTGCAAAAATGTCCCGTATGGTCATATTTAGCAATTCTCATACTTCTTCCGGGAGTACATCTGTGGACCTGAGACTGTCTAACATTTCTAGGCTTACTCTAGGCCTCTAGGTAACATTTTTCCCCATAAACTCTAGGATAACAGTTAGATTTTTAACATTTAAAACATGCAGATAAGAGTTTATAAACATGCAGATGCCCATTTAAACAATCTTTTAGGAATGTGGCTCTTAGTCAATTGCCACAATTTAATTGATGCTGCTTTTAAAAATAATCTGCTTAGAGGAACACTGTTGTAAGAGAACATCTACTGATGTGTTTTGGAAATAGTTTTTTTTCGCCTGCACTACCTTATACAATGAAGCTGCAGTGAAAAATTAGCAAATAAAGGCTGAATGCCTCTCATCTCTGTAGACTGTGCGTGGGGCAGGACGATGATAAGTTGTTTTGAGCTAAGTACTTGCAGCAACCCCACTGTGCATGGCCCATGGCCTTATGCAGCAGGGTTGGGTGCTTATGGAGGTTTAGGTGCTGAACCAATTTGGAATATAATCACAAATCTCTAGAAATTCACTGGAAAATAACAAAGGTTAAACCAATGTTATTGTCAGGTATGAGAATTCAACAAGAACTAGTGCTAAAACACCTCAAACCACTGAAGTACACAAGATGTACTATAGTCAATGAACTATAACTTGGCACCCCATCATGCACTGCATGTGACCTTACATATTACGTTACTCATGATATGTTAAATGATGTTACTGATGACATCACTCATTTAATTGAAAGAAAAATATTCTTTGTATTACTACGACTACCACAGTCCAAAAGGTAATATGTGAGGTCATAAGAAGTGCATGGTGGGGGCACAAGTTATAGCAAATTGATTACACTATACTGATGTATTTTAGTGGTGATTGGGTTTTTAATGTTAGTTCTTCTCCCCTTTCAACACCTAACTATAACATCACATTGGGCCAGATGTATCATCTGATTTTCCACTCGCAAACAGCGAAATCGGCCGTTTGCGAGTGCAAAATCAGGGTCTGCAATGCATCAAATGCATTCGCAGACCAAAAACAGAAAATCGCAAAAATTGCAATTTTCTGCGTTGCGACCTGGATTTAGCGAATCGCAATTTGCGATTCGCAAAATCCAGGTCGCAATGCAATTCTGCAAAAAATCGCAAATTGCGATTTTTCGCAGAATGGTATTTGGCAAGTGCAAAATACCATGACCTGCAACCAGGTGGTAACCTGGTGCAAAATTTAAAAATGCAGTAAAACTGCATTTTTAAATTTGATATGTAAAGCACACATGCCCTTTTGGCATGTGTGTACTTTACATGTGGAAAAAAAAAAATGGGGTGCAGGAAATGGGGCATTAGGCCCCCAGCACCCTGGCCCTTTGCTTTTCCCAAATTGCGATTTCTGTTTCAACATTTGTTTGCACGTAGTGCATGCCTTTATACAAAAAAACTGGAACAAAATAGACATTGCCCAAACGGACAGGTAATTCCCAAACATCAGATCGATTGGCTTTGCCAATGTTTGTTTACTGTGCCAGAAAAAACTGCTTTGTTGCTCCTTTTAATTCAGAAACACATACTTTTATTTTCTTATATTTGAGTTTAAAATGGTGGAGGTGTGAGCAGTTCAAAATTCTTCAAGATAGCAAGGTGCTTTCCATCCAGATGTAGATGCTTTTTCTAAAGTGTTAGCAGTGATAGCATAAGCAATCCGAAGATAAGAGTTAGAATTTAATGCATGTTTCTGCTTGATGTTCATCACCCCAAGATACCACTTCATTAGACACTACCGTCTGAACTGGGACGACAATGACATGATAAATTTTGAATATAATTTACCACTATTTCAACTGGACTGCATTGACTTTACATCCATATTAAATGAATGCAATTAACTTATATTTAAAAAATATGTACTTATCCTAAATTTACCCCTACCTTTCACCCAATCCTGACTTCAAAGTTAGTTAAAAATATGTGTTAGTTTATTAGAAATCAAACATAAGCCTAAGCATTATTCTAAATCATGTGATATAGCAACGGCTAATACCAGCCCAATTTAACTAATGCTTAACCTTAACTAATTTAATTTAAAGTCAATAAAATAAAATAATTTCTTATAAATCTAATCCTTAAAAGTTCATGAGATGTTTTATTCTGATTAATGTTATTATTATCAATGTACAAAATTGCATCAACATAATGTGACTACTAACACTAAATCTGATAATTAATTCATTAAAAATATATTAAATTAGTAACAACTTAACCCACATGCCAAAATTAATGCTAATCCTACATTATTTGGAATTATGTTAAACTAAATAAAAAGAAGCAATATTCTAACCCATACGCCAAACTTTTGTAATTTATGTTAAATGAAAAAGTAATACTAACTCCTCATCTTAATGTAGATAAATAACCATAACCCCTCATCATCACAGATGTCTGCCATCTTGGAAAGTTAAATTAAAAAAACAGTATAGCAGCTGCATTGTGATCAGTGCTCACATAGGCTTTGTGATGCATGCACACCTCTACACCACCCTCACTCTTGATTTATCTAGCAGGATAGCTAAGTGACTTAAACTGATCGCTGCTGACTCTGATACTCAAGTCACATGGTTTGAGACCTAGCAAAGCAAACTCAGCTTTTCATCCTTCAAAGGACAGGAAAATGAATACCATTGAACTGGATAACGGTACAACCTGATATTTTTGGTGTTTAGAAATGTAAAAGAGCATAATGATGCACAATATTAAAACCAGGAAATGTATTATTATTATTTGGATTCTGCAATCTCTGTGGTTGTGAGGGTGAAACCCTTCTCAAGTAGAAACCATGATTACCTCCCATCCTTCCCTCACCTTCCTTCTTAATCAATAAGGCTCCCTTGCCTCCAAGAGACCCCTCCCTTCCTGAATAAAAATGCACCCCCCTCTTCCTGTTATCTTTTGTCTCCCAGGAAACTTATCTTCTTTCCTCCTTCATGGCAGGGCCTGGGGAACTTTCCCGCTGGGAGCAGAACTCCGAGCGACGGTCTCCCAGCCTGGCAGTGTTTTTGAATTTGGCAGTGTGGCTGGTGAAGGAACATGGCTAGTGGATGCCGCAACAGACTTGGGTAGTCCTGCTGTGGCTGAGCTTCCAGGTCAATGGCTCTGCATGGCAGGTCACATTTGCAGAGGAATTTCTTTAAAGAGAAAGGTGGTAAGAATAGGTTTGAGCCCGTTTTTGTTTCCACTTTTGGGGTAAAGTGTGGGGACTGTGATTGGTAAATGGATTGCCTCTCCTGGCATTTCCACACTGGTTTAGGTTGAGGTTTGGTTTTCCTTATTTAAGGGGCCCTTATGGGTTTTGGGGCATTTATGTTTGATCATAAAAGGGAAGAGAGCTAACAAATGGGAGCATGTTCTAACAACTGCTTCTTCCTTGGAGGAATGTTCCTCACCCTCGCAAGCGGACTCAGGATGCTCGGAGTACAGGATGGGGGAGTGTGCCTCATCTCTAGGGAAGAGGTGCAAAACATGATTGAGGTAGGCATGGCAAGAACTCTTCAGTCTCGGCCTGAGAAACCTGTCAAACTGTCCAAGCCTACGTCTGTGGTGGCCGACAATGATTCTTCTGCCCGGATTTGGAGGCTCCATCTACTTCATCAGGAGGGAAGTATGTTTCCCGAGAAAAGATGTGGGACATTCTGGCCCATGTGAGGAAAAACCTGGGATTTCCATCATTTCAGGCAGTGGAGGTTGGGACTGCTCTGTTTTCTCAGTATGTTACGCCGTCTAGGTTTGCCTTGACCTTTCAAGGTTCTGTTGGGGATATGGTAATGAGGGAATGGGAGAATGTTGATAAGATTTAGGTCCCTGGATTCCTAGAAAAGTTTTACTTGTTGGAAGGGGAGGACACTCTTCCTCATTTAGTTCATCTGGATTTTATCTCTGGCTACCCTGAATGGCCATTATTCCAGAGTAGTATACTCTCACTGATGCCATTGATAGGTGGGAGGACTCTGGTATTAAGAGAGAATTTATGGCTGAGAATTTGGCTTTGAAAGCAAGTCTTTTCTTGGGGTAGTCAGCACAATCTCTGGTGCAGGACTTCACTAAGCTGGCTTTGGCCATTCAGGAGGGGACACAGTGCCCTGATCCATTGGCAGCTTTGGAACAGCAAGTGAGGTTGCTGGCTAACATTTCCTTCGATATTATACACATGTCCACTATGTCCACTGGGTTTTTGATTGTGGTCAGGCGAACTCTATGTCTGAGGCAGGAAAGGCAGACAATGGGGAGAAGGCAGCCCTTATAAAATCCCATTTGAGGGTCAGGCGCTGTTTGGGGAGCAGTTACCGGCCATGATCTCTAAGCCATTTGAAAACAAGCCTTGCCATATAAAGGGGGTTCATCTGCTGGAAGAGGGTAGGAAGAAAGCCTATAAATGCTCCCCAAGCATGAGTGCTGTCAATCTTCCTTTCAGAGGATGAGTTTTCAGCCCCAGTTTTCTCTGAAACTCAATGTACCTGCTCAGAAGAGGGCCTCTAAGAAAGGCCCTTCCGACAATCACTGGCACGGTGGGACATTGCCGGTAGGAGTCAGGATCTAGCATATTCTGTACATTTGCCAGCAGTATGTGTTGGACCGATGAGTACTAGACATTGTGGATAAGGGCTACACAACAGAATTCAATCATGTGCCCCCAGATACCGGTGTCCTGCTGACTCCAAGGGGAAGAGGTTGGCCCTGCTGGATGGGGTTAGGGACTCATTGGCAGAAGGGGGTATCTGCAGGGTACCAGTGGCAGAACAATAGAAAAGGGCCTATTCCATCTTGTTTCTGGTTCAGACGGTGTTAGGGGCATTTCGGCCAATCCTGGATCTCAAGTGGGTTAATTCATAGATAAAAGCCATTCCGAATGTTGACTATTCAGGCTCAGGATGCCTTCTTACATGTTCCTGTTGCAGGTCCCTATCAACAGTTTCTGTGACTTGCGATAGGGCAACAAATTCCAGTTTTCTGTTCTCTTTCCTTTGGGCTCAAGTCCTCACCTAGGGTCTTTAGGAAGGTTCTGGCACCACTAATGGCTATTCTTCATGCCTAGGGTGTGTTTGTGAATCCCTGTTTTGACAATCTCTTGGTTCAGTCTGCAAGCGAGTCACAATTAGGGGTTCATGTGACAAGAGTGCTGAAGGTCCTACAAGGGCACGGATTTTTTTATAAATTGGGAAATGTCATCTTTGGATCCATCCCAGGATACAGTGTTCATCGGGGAATGTTTTCTGACTCTCAGAGGATTGGTGACATTGTTAGAGAGGAGATTGGTAAGCTTGCAGGATCAGGTTCAGTCGTTGGGGGTCAGGAGGTACCAAGTGCTGGGGAGTGGTTCAGGGTGCAGGGTCACTTGGCATCAGCTGTGTTCCTGGTCCCACGGGCCAGGTTTCACCTGCACATTCTGGTCAACTGGATTCTCTTCCATTGGTCTCAAGGGCTCTCAATCTTCAGGTCCATATCCCAATGGCAACTCCAGTCCCCAGGGAACTGTTGTGGTGGTTGAAGCAAGAGCATCTGCTCAAGGTGATCCCCTGTATCCTCAAGCTCTGGTGTTTGTAATGATGGAAGCCAGTCTCTCCGGGTGGAGGGGCTTAGCTGAAGTCAAAGCAGGTTCAAGGGTTCTGGACTCTTCAGGACTCTTGGAGGTCATAGAAATGGAGGGAGTTGAAGACTGTTCTTCTGGCTCTGGTGTATTTTCAGGCAATCCTGAAACGGAAGGTGGTACTAGTCCAGACAGACAATTTGGTGGCAAGGGCTTATGTCAACAGATATGTGGTACAGGTCCAGGTCCCTAAACTTGATTGCATGCTACATTTTTTTGTGGGTATAGGTTTATGTTGTATCTCCAAACAGTCTTTACATTTAGGGAGGAGAATATCCAGCCAGATATGTTAAGCAAAGAAATTCCATCCTCCAAGCATTTTTCCCTACACCCGTTTCTATTCGATCTACTTGTTCTGAGGTGGAGTCTTCCAGTAGTTGACTTGTTTGCTTCTCTAGTGAATGTAAAAGTGCAGATATTTTTTTTTAAGGGGTCGCTGTCCTCTGGTTTGGGGAGTGGACAGGTTGACTTGTCATTGGCATCTGAGCCTGAAATATGCCTTCCCACATTTTCAGTTGGTCAGGGCATTTCTGGTTAGGATCAGGAAAGAGAGGGTGCAGGTGATTTTGGTGAAACCAGGGTGGCCTCAATCTAATTAGTTTCTTCTACCTGAGTTGTTGAGGAGCGGTAAGGAGTGGGATCTGCCAGTGCTTCCATTTCCGCTAGTCTTTATGATTCTTCCTCTGGGGTCATTGAGGAAGTTGCATTTGACTACATGGATGTTGAACAGAGAGCTAATCTGGGTATTCCTGAGCAGCTGGCAGGGACCCTAAAGACTTCACAGAGATCGTCTGCATTCTTATGCCAGGCACTGGAGGGCCTTTTCTACTTGATGGTTGAGGAAGCAGGTGGATCCTACAGTTGCCAGTCTATTTTTGGCTATGCATTTTTTACAGAATGGTGCTAACTTGGGTCAGCTGGTCGCCACTTTGAGGATTCAGTGGGTAGCAATTCAGTCATTTCATAGTTCTTGGCAGAATCTAAAGGATGATGGATGGCTGATGCCTAGATTTTTTTAGGGTCTGTTGAATTTGTTTCCTAGAATGGTTTGTTCTTTCCCTAGTTGGAATCTGCATCTGGTTTTGGATGCCTTATTAGGGCCTCAATTTAAACCCCTGGAGGGTGTTGATTTGAAACTTTTAAGCATTTAAGACTTGCTTTCTTGTGGCCTGCGAGGTGCTTGGGGGAGATGGGGGCCTTTTCCTGTAAGTTTCCTTTCTGTAAGGTGTTTCAGGACAGGATTGTTCTGGCTCCGGTGCCCTCGGTCATACCTAAAGTCAATTCCGCTTTTCATGTAAGTCAGGAACTGATTCTGATGGCCTTTTGTCCAGAACCATCCACAGATGAGGAGTGCAAGTTGCACTGTTTGGAAGTGAGGCGGTCTTTGCTGTGGTACCTGGATGTGGTGAAGTTGTTCCGTAAAGGAGACACATTATTTGTAAATTTTGGTCCTGATAAGAAAAGGGAAAAGCCATCTTCTGCGGCCTTGAGTAGG
Organism: Pleurodeles waltl; assembly: GCF_031143425.1. Classification (NCBI taxonomy): domain Eukaryota; kingdom Metazoa; phylum Chordata; class Amphibia; order Caudata; family Salamandridae; genus Pleurodeles; species Pleurodeles waltl. The sequence continues at coordinate 1,264,631,247 of NC_090437.1, forward strand.
TGAATACTTTCTTCGGTCTAGTTTGGCATAAGAGTTGAAGGGTGTTAAATTCTCCCTTGCATTTTCTGGGGTGGTCTATGCACAGAATGGTGGCAACGATGGCAGAATTGCAGGGGACTGCAGTTGTGGAGATTTGTAGTGCAGCGACTTGGTCCACTCCCACTACATTTGTTTGATGTTATCGGATTGCTGAGTTTAGATATGTATGTATTGGGTCACAGAGTTTTATCCTCTATGAGGGAATAGAGGTATTTCTGTATATGATCTGGGCTCTATTAAATTTGAGTGTTAGCGACTCAGTAGTCCATTTCTATTTTTACTTGCCTTGTCTCATTGGTTAAGAAGAAAGGCAAGGGAGGGACGTGAGATAATGCATCCATTGCGTACCGATAATGGCCTTACTCCTAATCCTACTCCCTCACCTTCCTTCAAGGTGCTCCGGCCCTCCCAGTCCAAAACAATTGAGTATCTGGTTGGCTTGTTTATGTACAGGAAGAGGAGCAGGTGGGGGCGTTTTTATTTAGGAAGGGAGGGGTTTATTGGAGGCAAGAGAGCCTCATTGGTTAAGAATTAAGGTGAGGGAGTAGGATTAGCAGTAATGCCATTATCAGTAAGTTACGGATGCATTACTGTCAGGGTGGAGTCTCAAGCTACCCCAAATTAACCGGCGCTTAACCTTCTGGTAGCTTGGCACAATCAGTTAGGCAATGTGTAACATATTTATGCCGCACTTCAGAAAGGAATTAAGTGAAAACACACAAACATACTAATTTACAGTAGGAAAAAAGAGTAAAAAATGTAATAAATTATTTGAGACCAAAACAACAAAAGTCCAATCAATAGAACCAAAGCTATGCAATTTCAAAGGTTTCATTGAAAATAGTATGTAGAAGCACAAAGTTTATAGGAGGGGTGAAGGCAAAAAGGTTGAGGGAAGACCACCATAAGCCCCACAGGTCTAACAGAGGCTATGCTATTTTTTATAGGGGTCTGGATGCATCACAAATCATCTATTATAAGGAAATTAGAAATGGGTTTTGTTCCGATGTGGCATGGCCAAATAAGCAGAGTTGGCACTTTGTGCTTTTTGGTGCTATTGTCACTTGAATCTTCAAAATTGCATATCGCCGGTTTTACTGAATACATTTTTGTTGTTTTGATCTTTATTTATTGAAATTTACTCTATTTTTTCTACATTGGTGTGGGATTTTCGTTTGTGGTTTCATGTTATTACTGCCTTAGCTGCTGCAATAAGATTGTACACATTGACTCTAAGTAAAGACTGACTGCTCTTCTCAAAGCGACCAGGGAGCTTGGCATAGGTTAATTTGGGGTTTGATTGTGACTTCATGTAAAGAAATGGCTCCCTGTTGCAGTTACCCCCCACTTTTTGCCTGATACTGATGCTGACTTGACTGAGAAGTGTGCTGGGACCCTGCTAACCAGGCCCCAGCACCAGTGTTCTTTCCCTAACCTGTACTTTTGTTTCCACAATTGGCACACCCTGGCATCCAGGTAAGTCCCTTGTAACTGGTACCCCCTGGTACCAAGGGCCCTGATGCCAGGGAAGGTCTCTAAGGGATGCAGCATGTCTTATGCCACCCTGGGGACCCCTCATTCAGCATAGACACACTGCTTGCCAGCTTGTGTGTGCTAGTGAGGACAAAACGACTAAGTCGACATGGCACTCCCCTCAGGGTGCCATGCCAACCTCACACTGCCTATGCAGGATAGATAAGTCACCCCTCTAGCAGGCCTTACAGCCCTAAGGCAGGGTGCACTATACCACAGATGAGGGCACAAGTGCATGAGCACTGTGCCCCTACAGCATCTAAGCAAAACCTTAGACATTGTAAGTGCAGGGTAGCCATAAGAGTATATGGTCTGGGAGTCTGTCATGCACGAACTCCACAGCACCATAATGGCTACACTGAAAACTGTGAAGTTTGGTATCAAACTTCTCAGCACAATAAATGCACACTGATGCCAGTGTACATTTTATTGTAACATACACCCGCCCCCCTGAAACCTTAACCGACTATTCGTGGAGGCTGACTAGTTCTAGCAGCCTGCCACACACCAGACATGTTGCTGGCCACATGGGGAGAGTGCCTTTGTCACTCTGTGGCTAGTAACAAAGCCTGTACTGGGTGGAGGTGCTTCACACCTCCCCCTGCAGAAACTGTAACACCTGCCGGTGAGCCTCAAAGGCTCACCCCCTTTGTTACAGCACCACAGGGCACGGCCCCACTTTTGGTGGCAAGGCCGGAGGAGATAATGAGAAAAACAAGGAGGAGTCACTGGCCAGTCAGGACAGCCCCTAAGGTGTCCTGAGCTGAGGTGACTCTAACTTTTAGAAATCCTCCATCTTGCAGATGGAGAATTCCCCCAATAGAATTAGGGATGTGACCCCCTCCCCTCAGGGAGGAGGCACAAAGAGGGTGTAGCCACCCTCAGGGCTAGTAGCCATTGGCTACTAACCCTCCAGACCTAAACACCCCCTTAAAATTTAGTATTTAAGGGATCCCCAGAACCTAAGAACTCAGATTCCTGCAACCTAAGAAGAAGAGGACTGCTAAGCTGAAAAACCCTGCAGAGAAGACGGAGACACCAACTGCTTTGGCCCCAGCTCTACCGGCCTGTCTCCCCACTTCTAAAGACACTGCTCCAGCGACGCTTACCACAGGGACCAGCGACCCCTGAATCCTCAGAGGGCTGCCCTGCATCTAGAAGGACCAAGAACTCCCGAGGACAGCGGCTCTGTTCACCAAAGTTACTCGTGCCAAGCTACCAGAGGGTGGGCACAGGATAATCTTGGATTGTGTGTGACTTACCCTGACTAGAGTGAGGGCTTTTGCTTGGACAGGGGGTAACCTGACTGCCAACCAAAAACCCCATTTCTAACAGCCTGGAATTGTCTCTGAGTGTGTGTTCCTCATTTATTGCTTGTGTATGTACAACAAATGCTTAACACTACTCCTTTGATATGCCTACTGCTCGACCACACTACCCCAAAATAAAGCATTAGTATTATCTCTTTTTGCCACTATCTTACCTCTAAGGGGAAACCTTGGACTCTGTGCATACTATTCCTTACTTTGAAATAGTGCATACAGAGCCAACTTCCTACACTTCACCTTTATAAGGATTGTAGTTGTTGGTTGAATAGGGTTTCACCTCCCTCAACCAGTAACCCAATTTCTTACAGCTGCTCACTATAATAACGTATTAGAGCTGATTTCTGATGTCGCAAAATGCCTGCTGCCAAAGCCAGCAGCCGAGGGGAAAGGTAGGTCACTGAGAATAATTCAAGCAGCTGTCTTTCTTCTGCTCTGTTTTTCTATCTGTACAGTGGCATGCAGAAAGACAACATATTTATTTTTTGCAGCTCTTTTGTAATTATGGAAAAGTTAGACATTTTCTGCATATTTCAACACATTCCAAGTATCTGTGACTTTTTTGATGTGTGTAGTTTTGCACTAGATATTCTATTGTATCCTTCACGTTTGCAAACATGCTGTCTCTTTCATATGAAGGAACTACAGGCCATGGATTTAACTGGTTTGTGGGAAAGGTGGTAGTGTGATATTGTATCATAAGTAATAAAATATCCTCTACAGTACATGATAAGGATTTTGCAAGTCGCCTCAGAGATCCATAACCTTATAAAGAAAATCAGCCGTTAGACTCGTTCCGCAATATGGTAATGGCTCCACCGTGATTTGTAATATGCTTATAATGTACAACAGAGGGTACTTTATCCCATATATTATCATTATTATTTTTATTGTTGTTGTTACTATCATTATATTTAGTTACATCACATTAGCAAACCTTAGTCCTTTTCAATTACTATATGGCAAACCCTTAGCTTTAAATGAGTTATATTACTTACCTTAAATTACATAGTGGAAATCTCTGTAATTATGATCCCTCTAGTGGCAACCTCTGTAGTGCTGATTGCTACATCAGTGTGATTACATTGAGTTAGTGCCCCTAAGACTTAATGCCATCGATGTGGTGAGGCTACAATGGTCTTGTTACCACTATATCTAAATTGTGCCTTCACATGGGGCAGATTGTTAATACCCCTTTGATCATAGCAGCAAGACCATCACTGATTTCCTTACGAAGTGACCGAGAGGCTGGTACAATAAATATGGATGGAGTCTTTAGCTGGGTCTGGAATGGCAGAAATTAATACACAAATCCTTAAAATCAATTAAACATTTCATCAGTGAACTAATCATCCAAAAAAGGCTGATCTCCTTAGTAGCTTTAAGGAAACCTTATGAGGGACATCAACTAAAAAATAATTCATGTAAATTTGGACCTTAAGCGATGTCTAATAAACACATACGAACATGACTGAGCATGTGAATAACTGACACACAATTTGAATCTGATAACGCGTCCCGACCTAGCTAATTTATTTATACGGGGACTCGTTTTAGGCCAATGAATCTTTTGACCCTGATTGGGGACTCCTTAAGACGAGATAGCTATTTGGCATTTCAATCAATAGATCAATCACTTCATCAGTATTCACAATAACTAATCGATTCGCTTTACCGATACCCTCCCATAAGACTAAAACACCATGACTTTCCAGCCAGTAAATGATCACGCAAAGCTAATAAAGGTTAAGATATTTATTCCCTATTAGTTACAATTCTAAGGTCATGTTTATTAGTCTCAATATCAATAAGCACATCAAAAGCATAATAATATGGCAACTTAAATAAGACTTTATCAAAGCAATAATCAGAAACATCAGAACAAAGCAGGATGTCAACATGAATCAACTTTAGCAGAGTATCATTAATGCAGCCACATGATTATGTAAACATTTCCAAATTAAGCTCAACTCTGTATATTAAATTTATAGGACAGTTTTCTTTGTAAATCGGACTTTGCATTCTTTCTTTTCACTTTGTTTCACATGCTATGTATAGAATTTCATATATAACTTTTATCAGTGTTTTTTCCTTGCTGTTTCATTTTTATTGGAAGCATTCATCTACACAGCGCACCGAACAGTAGTCACCCAATTCTGGCTAGCCTGGGGGGACTCTGCAGAGCATAGCCTCTGCCTATCTATCAGTGGGTGACCTCACCTAATGCAGTCAATCAAAATGGAGACCTCGGTCTCTGCTGCGAAATGAAAATGATTCATCATTTCTACTGCAAGCTCTATAAAAATTGGTCTTCGGATAAGGGGAGTATATTAGGCACAAATGCATAGTTTTCCCGAAAGACTCGCGTATTTTGCTTCCTCGGCATAGTTACTGGCACAGCTTACACAACACTGAAGAAATAACTATAAAGAAACTACGCATTTTGCTACCAAAATTTGTTTCACACGAACACGTAATACATAACAAAGACCAAGCAAGTGTTCGTCTAAAAAAGATTAGCAAGGGAAAAGGGGATGGTTGTGTGATTTTTTTTGTGTATGTTAAGTAGAAATATTATGTAACCTATTTCAACACAAAGGTATTTTGGGGCATATTTACAAGCCCCTTGAGCCTCCTTCCACTACATTGGCGTAAATTTTGTGGCATTTTTGTTGCACCATATTTACAATATGGTGCAATGCTTGCAGGGGGGCATCAGGAGTCCCCCATTAGGAGTCCCAGAAAAATGTTGCAGTAAAATTTACAAGATTTCACTGCACCATTTTTTATGTTTTTTTTAATGTCTGCCTTAGGCAGGCATTAACGTGATGCACCCATTGTATTCAATAGGCCTCTCTTGACGTCAGTGGATTAACGCCAGAATTGTTGGTGCTAATCCAGCAAAGTGACACAATAGCATCAAAATTCTTGACGCTATCGGCCTAACGTGCGCCATGTGTGTGCCCTATTGTAAATATGGCGCTCACATGGTGTTAGGGGGCGCAATGAAGAGCAAAAAATGTAGCGCATCACCTATGTTGGCTCACTTTCTTGCAAATATGCCCCTCTATTTTTATCAAATAAACTATCATTCTCAAAAGTACAGACTAGTATTTCTGATTAATAGATGGCTGAAAAATGTTCTTCCACATTTCTGAATGTCAATCATTTTTCTTTCTTTTTCATAGCATCACAATATAAAATAATAAAGCTCAGGAAAAATATGTCAACGGAAAGGTAAAATGACTATGGAGCACTTTAAAAATCTAACGCAAATAAAGATAAGATGAAGGTAAATAGTGAAAATGTGGAAATAGGGGGATGGCACTGGAAAAAAGAGCAGAAATTCAAATATTGACGCCAATTTAACCCGTAGGATGTCCCGGGCGAGCTGGTCTTGTCCAGGCACACGGTTGCCATGTACCTGGGACGAGACCAGCTCTTCCTGCACCCGGCCAGTGGGGGGAGCGCTAGCACTCTCCCCTTTGTCCTCCCTCCGACACCCTCCAGTCGGGGATGAAAGGGGAATCGCTGGGGAGTAGGAATTTTGTGCCGGAGCGGTGATCCTACAAAGAAAAGTCAGGAAAATATGCTTTTTTTAAGCAGAGTTTGAGGTTTGCAAATTATTCTGGGTAACAAAACCTGGTGAGAGCCCCACAAGTCACCCCATCTTGGATTCCCCTAGGTGTCTAGCTTTAAAAAATGCACAGGTTTGGTAGGTTTCTCTAGGTGTCGGCTGAGCTAGAGGTGAAAATCCACAGGTAGGCACGTTGCAAAAAAACTGCTCTGTTTTCTTTGGGAAAATGTCATGTGTCCACGATGAGTTTTGGGTTATTTCCTGTGGCGGGCACTAGGCCTACCCACACAAGTGAGGTATAATTTCTATCGGGAGACTTGGGGGAATGCTGGGTGGAAGGAAATGTGTGGCTCCTCTCAGATTCCAGAACTTTCTGTCACCAAAATGTGACGAAAAAGGGTTTTTTTGGCCAAATTTTGAGGTTTGTAAAGGATTCTGGGTAACAGAACCTGGGGAAAGCCCCACAAGTCACCCCATCTTGGATTCCTGTAGTTGTCTAGTTTTAAAAAATTTACAGGTTTGGTAGGTTTCCCTAGGTGCCGGCTGAGCTAGAGGTCAAAATCCACAGCTAGGCACTTTGCAAAAAACAGCTCTGTTTTCTTTAGGAAAATGTGATGTGTCCACATTGTGTTTTGGGGCATTTCCTGTCGCGGGCGCTATGCCTACCCACACAAGTGAGGTACCATTTTTATTGGGAGACTTGGGGGAACGCTGGGCGGAAGGAAATTAGTGGCTCCTCTCAGATTCCAGAACTTTCTGTCACCGAAATGAGATGAAAAAGTGTTTTTTTGGCCAAATTTGGAGGTTTGCAAAGGATTCTGGGTAACAGACCCTGGTGAGAGCCCCACAAGTAACTCCATATTGTATTCCCCTACGTGTCTAGTTTTAAAGAATGCACAGGTTTGGTAGGTTTCCCTAGGTGTCGGCTGAGCTAGAGGCCAAAATGTACAGCTAGGCACTTTGCAAAAAACACAGTGGATTTCAATGTAAAAATGTGATGTGTTCATGTTGCATTTCCTGTCGTGAGCATTAGGCCTACCCACGCAAGTGAGGTACCATTTCTATCGGGAGACTTAGGAGAACGTAGAATAGTAAAACAAGTGTTATTGCCCCTTGTCTTTCTCTACATTTTTTCCTTCCAAATGGAAGACACTGTGTAAAAAAGATGTGTATTTGAGAAATGCTCTGTAATTCACATGCTATTATGGGCACCCCAGAATTCAGAGATGTGCAAATAACCACTGCTTCTCAACACCTTATCTTGTGCCCATTTTAGAAATACAAAGGTTTTCTTGATACCTATTTTTCACTCTTTATATTTCAGCAAATGAATTGCTGTATACCCTGTATGGAATGAAAACCCACTGCAAGGTGCAGCTCATTTATTGGCTCTGGGTACCTAGGGTTTGTGATGAACCTACAAGCCCTATATCTCCCCGCAACCAAAAGAGTCCAGCAGACGTAGCGGTATATTGCTTTAAAAAATCTGACATCGCAGGAAAAGGTTACAGAGTAAAAAGTGGAGAAAATGGCTGTTTTTTTCACCTCAATTTCATTTTTTTTTTTATTTCAGCTGTTATTTTCTTGTAGGATCTACACAAATTACCCATTGCTGAATTCAGAATTTTGTCTACTTTTCAGAAATTCTTAGCTTTGTGGGATCCAGCATTGGTTTCACACCCATTTCTGTCACTAAGTGGAAGGAGGCTGAAAGCACAAAAATCGTAAAAATGGGGTATGTCCCAGTAAAATGCCAAAATTGTGTTGAAAAATTTAGTTTTCTGATTCTAGTCTTCATGTTCCGGAAAGCTGGGAAGATGGTGATTTTAGCACTGTAAACCCTTTGTTGATGCCATTTTCAGGGGAAAAACTACAAGCCATCTTCTGCAGCCCTTTTTTCAAATATTTAAAAAAAAACTAATTTTTTGCTGTATTTTGGCAAATTCCTTGGTCTCCTTCAGGGGAACCCACAAACTCTGGGTACCTCTAGAATCCATAGGATGTTGGAAAAAAGGACGCACATTTGGTGTAGGTAGCTCATGTGGACAAAAAAATATGAGGGCCTAGGGGCAAACTGCCCTAAATAGCAAAAAAAGGCCTGGCACCTGACGGGGAAAAGGCCTGGCAGCGAAGGGGTTAAAAACATTTTGACACAGTATGTTTTGACTACAGTCAAAAAAGTGTCTGTCCTCTTCTTAATGGGAGATTTTGATATTTTGATTCATAAACTCTGGATTTTTTGTGGAGTGTCATTCACCCATGAGAAAATACCTCCTTGCTGAAATTAAGTGGCATTTTCCCCTTACTTTTCTCCAGAATGGGGCCAGAAAGGGAAGCAAAAAGAGCCTGATTGTGGCAGTCAAAAAAATTAGTTGGAAACTCACACTAAGTCAAAGGCTTGTTCTCCATCCACATGTTGGTGTAAGTGTTTTTTCAAAGTAGGTCAAGACAAAGAATTACCTCCAGTTCTTTAGGATTGCTTCAGGGAAAAGATTTATGGACAGTGGAAATTACTGAAGAGAAAAAACAGTGTGAAAAGCTCAGTCAAATGCACGGTTCCACCTCATATTAAACTGGTGTATTTTCCGTGGCTGCATGCCATAGTTTCAGGACTTTCTGAACATTTTGAAATATCCTCTGCACGTTGTTTTCCCGCAGTTGGGTTTCCCTTTGGATCCTAAGGTTAAGAATATCTGGTGTGGCGCAATGTCAGCTGAGAAAGCCCCACAGACAGCGTGCGTGTGGTATTTCCCTTCACCTCATCCAGCTCCTGCAAATGTGCGACTATATTGACATGAAATTGAGTGACCAGGTTGATCATGTAGTGCATACACTATAACGGTCTGTAAGGTTGTTCTCAGTTTACAGGCTGCCTTACTCAGTTGCAGATATGTTTAGTTACAGAATTGCACAAAAGCATGGTTATCTTTGCAGTCTAGAGATATCTCTAGTTTCCTACAGCGCTACCTTACAAACCAAAAGTACCATTCTACACTGCATCTCTTAGTAGGAAAACGACAAAATAGTCCTACCTTTTTAAGTATGGTTAGTTTAACCAATGAAACCAAATCCAAAGGTGGATTTTGGTTATGTGTTTGAAATGTGGAATTTGAAAAGTTTTATGTTTTTCAGCCAGGGTGAAAATAATGAGGATAATCACATCTGCTCGGCTAGTGAGGAATCTCATTAACTTGCTTCATTGGACCTGCTGTGCTTATTTGCCAGTGACATAGTTAACGCACCCCAGGATAAAGGAAAGAAAGTGGATCTCTGATTGATGATGCTGCCTCTGCCACAGAAGGATTACTCCTTCACATTAACAGGCCCTGTCCAGAGCAGAAGTACTCCCAGGCTGTATGTCCATAGCTCTCAGGTTTTCTTACTTGCAAATTCACAGGGGAGAGAGAAATGGCTTTGAAATGGGATAGGCTAAATAGACTAGGCAAACTTGTAAAGCAAAACAGAGCTCTGTTCATGTGGAGAGACCCCTCAGGTTGATGGTTGTTGTTGTCTTCAAGAGACTTGGCTCCGGGTGCCACTGCACCAGCTGTACTAAGGATGGTTATGCCCCAGTGACTAGTTCTCTCACTTTGCCCGGGAGTACCAGCGGAACTCCCTGCCCATTTCTAGCACCGTTGTTTGACGCATGTCTCCAGGAGAGGCTCCAATCATCCACCATCTCTCTGGCCTATAAAGTTAGGGATGGTTTTAGCATTCTCCTTTTGTTTGTATCTATCCTCTGTCCAATGGCGTAACAAAACTGGAGCCTCACCTGAAAAGGGCATGGAGGGCCCGCCCCATCCCCCAGACTCACTCAGGCAAGGTGCAGTGCTGAGGAGGCCCCCTTCAGCTGAAGCCCCCCACACCGCCTCTTACACCACTGCCTCTGTCCTAGTGATGTTTCTTGCTCCTTGCAATCCCTTGTCACCTCTTGACACCCCCTGAGATGCTAGCAATTCTCGGTCCCCTCTCTTCGGAGCTTACGCTCTGCCTTCCAGTGGTGCTGAAACCAATCCCATTCATGACGTACACATTTTCGGAGTCAGTGTGGAGCTATACCATGTTTCATTCTACCCTACATGAAACATTGAGTAAACCCATGTTTGCAAGGTCACAGCCCCTCATGTTTGGTGTTAGGTTAGGTAGATAAAGCATGTAGAGCTCAGCGCAGCCCCGGTCAGGTTTATAGTACAACAGCCTTTAATAAGAGTTGCTCAGAGTTGTACTGGTATCTCAGTGGGGTTGGGTGTGTCACCGTTCCAGGCATCTACAAATATACCCGTACTTCCGGGCGCCGATTTCTTTGGTGTGAAAAGCCCTGACCCAATGATTTCACACATGGGGATGCTGAATCCGAAGTCTTGTGAGGAGCTGCAGGGGCTGTAAACACTCGGCCCCCACCCACCAAGAACTGCAGTATGAGGGGAGATAAAGCCCACCCAGTTGAAATTAAAGAACCTCCGACCTCCTGATGGCCGCGCCCCCTGTAAACATGAATAGATGTATAAATACTAAAATATAACACGATTTAGGATCTTAGAAAACGTGTAATACATGTACCTGATTATGCTATTTGGACAAACGAAATCAACTGATTGACTTAAATGTTGTATTAATTATTGACTGAAGACTGCATCATCTGGTGAGATACGTAGGAATTAAGGTTGCGATATGTACTATGTTCCCAATACAAGAATAAGAATTCCGCCACCTCCTATGTTCGTACAATTCAAATTGTAAGCATTGCAGTGCACACAAAATGCATAAAATACGTCTGACCTTCCTATCTAAGATTATTTTTTATGCCTGTGTTGGGGCCAGTTTATAGCACTTTACAAAATAGCTTAGCCTTCCAGTCTTCCAAGGTCGATAATATGACCACCATTGAGCTGGGCAACAATAAAAATGCTGTTTTAGTAACAATAAACAGCTGCGAACCAAACTTCCTCTAGTTAGATAAATGAATGAAAATCACAGCAGTCTGCTTTCTATTTGGAGAGGTCTGCTGAGCCACCCTGAGTAGGCATTTGTGTGCCCATCCCCGCTACAGCAGAGTACCAATTAAGACCCCTAGGGAAGTAGAAGGATGTGCAGAGGCATTAAGGAGCTGCTCATGAATGATTTCTGAGCAGCTCATTAATTATCCAGCTAGTGCCAAGGACAGTATGCAAGCAGAAACTTTTCCCCCTCAAATAAGGCTTTTATCAGCTGCTGGCAGCGTCAGGCACCTTCAGCAATCCAGGGTCGTACTGGCCCACAGGACAATCTGGAAGTGCCCGAATAACTGGTGTTACAGCCCAAAGTATGGGCTGTGTTTTGGCTGTTTGTGGGCGGATTTTATGATCGAGTAGGCCAGTTTTACTACTGATTTTTCTAAGATTACTACAAACACTGCCCCCAGCAGACACAAGTGCATACAGTTCCCCATACCTTGCAAAATACTTATACAGCTTTTCTTTGCAAGTTTAAAACCGCCCAGAAATGCAAAAGTGGCCCACCCTTTTAGCTCAATGGTTCACTAATGTGGGGCAATTTTATTTGGTGCCCGGGCCTAATTTCTGCCCCTGTCGAAATCCACTGATCCAAGCACTTATTACGCACAGCGAATAAATGAGAACAACGAGACTCTCTCCCTTCACCAGATGTGTCTGACACCCAACGGAAGCCCTATCAGGAACTGATAGTCTATAAGGTCCAGTGGGGGAAGCTTGACATTCCTTTGCAGATGCTGCACTGTGCAGCAAGTAATTGTGACAGGGGTATCAAGTAAGCTGCAAAAACAAAAAATTCAGTCAGATGTTGCATAGCAAAAGGTGGTTGATTATTAGCAGGATGAGAAGTATTTTATTAAAGCGTATTACCACTGAATGAAGAGGATTTCTTCACTGGAGAATAAATGATTGGCGTATGATGGTTACTTGCGCAACTAGGTAGAGAAATGGTACCAGAGCTATATCAACCCCTGCTCTTTACAAATGGTTCAAAGACAGGGATCCTAGCCACTTGGAAAAGTATCTTCTATTTTATTGGACACAATGGCTGGATTCAGCCTCAAAACTAATAAAAACTGAAGAATATTGAGGTGTGGTTTGAAAATGATCTATCTTTTTCTCCCCAGATTTGTGGTGCATGATGCTCTGATGGTTCGTACTGTATCAGCAGATCAAGCTGTGTGTCACTCAACTGGGATATTTATAGCTTGTTTGGGTTAATGCAAGGTATACTACACCAAAGGTCTTTCAGAAGACATAGTTTGTCCTACTTTAAGGAAGCTTTCAATAAACAACAACAGAGGCCATTTGGTGGCTGCTTTCAGCTCAGTAGGCAGAGCACCAGATCTTTGAGACTCTTTAATAAAGTTTAGAACAGAAGGGGCTTTATATTTCTCATTGATTTAGGTCAATGTGCAGTTTACACTTCTACTTAGGAACCACAAAGTTTTCTTAAGACCATCAGTTCTTCAAAATCCTCCCTTTATTGGATTTTCCACCCAGAATATCAGTGGTTAATTACCTCGCTTGTCCATGACCAGCATCCAACAGACACAGAAAATTCAAAGTACATAGACCAGGACTACCTTCAACATTAAACAGTTTTACCATGTTTCCAGTCACGTCCACCAACTGCACTGACCCCCAGTTTGGAGAACAAACAGTTTTAAATCAGCCTGCACGGTTCCCAATGTTTTCACCGCACAAACCCAGCTTTTTCACAAATAATTTTTCTACATATTTACTGTCTCAAGTGAGGTCCGAAAATGTGGTGGGAGAGCTTTCTGAGTTCAGGCAGCAAAACTTTGAGCAGACTCTCGTTAAGAGTACATTTAAAACCCAACCTGACTAAATTCAGGATGAATTAAAAACCTGGCCTTTTAAAATTAAATGATAATTAGATTTTCTCACCAACCCTGCGGTCAGTATGTTATCAAAGTGAACAGCACCAAGAAACTGCTTGTGAGTGCACACCTTAAAATGAAATTAAAAAAAAGAAAAAAATAATGCTAATAATAATACAGCAACAATACCACAGGTACTGCTCCCTGCAGCTAAGAGTGCAACTGAGCTAGGCACGTGGGGCTAACCCTGTCGCTACAACGCTTTATTCTGTCCAACATTAACTCTGGACTCTGCCAGGTTGGTACTGGAATCATACATTTTAAGCCTAAAAAACCAAATTGCAAATGAAGATCTACACTCCAAACATCTGACAAAAGGTTAAAACTTTGCTGAGGCTACAATTATGTTCCTTCATTTGCTGCCTTCAAATGCAGCTCCTCTTCAAGAAGCATTCAGCACTCTCCACTATGGGATGTGGTCAGTCAATTAATGCAGAGTACTGTTCACTTCCCTTAGATGCCTTCAGCCTTCAGATTCCGCTAACAGGATTATTTCATCAGAAGAAGACACTGTCCAAAGGGACTCAAGCTTTGTCGCTCTGAGTCTGCCATGAGAGCTACCAATTAATCACAGTTGTACTGGCAATCCAGAGGTTGCTGCATTTTAATGTCCTCGACTGAATAACCACTGGCTGGCCATTTATTTGATACCATGTTTGGGATAAACACACTTATTTTACTAATGGTAGGGTCTAGTGATACAAGAGAAATATTTTTAACTACATTTCTCCAGGCCTTAACCTTAACTATATCTCCCTTTTATCACTCCCAGTCTTCCAATAATATGTTATTTGAGATGGCATGAGTGCTCTTAAGAATTCTATGATTTAACATGCCATAAGTGATATGAAAGGGTGTAGGTAGTGCATGGGAAAGGAATGAGTTATAGTTAATTTCGTCTGGCTTGTGAGTTGACAACATTCTCTACTGAGCTGAGTGAGTCATAGTAAATTTACATAGGACGCAAATCATAACTTTAAGTTATAACTAGCTTTAGCATTTATAAGGTTTGTGTAGTTCAAGGTGTTTTTTGTAAATAAATGATCCATCACATTTTCTAGCTATAACTAATTTTAAACTTTTGTTTTTTCATTGAATCATCTGTGTATTTTTTATCAATTTGTTTCTAATCATATAATAGTGTTGTTAGACCTGGCATTTTTTGTGTGGTTCATCCCTAAGTGTTTGCCTTCAAACCTACTGTGACTTAGTTTTTGTCGGCTTTAAGACTCTGCACACTTTACCAAACCTAACTAGTGCTAAAGTGCTTCTGCTCTCTCTTCTCAATATGATGAAACTGACTTACACCCAACTGGCACATCTAATTTACTTGTTAGTACCTAGTAATATGTTACTACATGTGCCCAGTGTCTGGAAATGAAATCCTACTAGCGGGCCTGTGGAACTGATTGTGCCACCCACTTAAGTAGCCCTTTAAACATCTCTCAGGCCTGCCATTGCAGCCTGTGTGTGCAGTTTTATAGTACAAATACGACCTGTCAAGATAAAATGCCACGAGGCCCACACCTTCCCTTTTAATATATATGTCACCCCTAGGGAAGTACCAAGGCAGCCCTTCGGGTGCAGTGTACATAAAAAGTTGGTCATGATACTTTTAGATTTTACATGTCCTGGCAGTGGCCTTATTACATTTAATAAGCAGCAATTTTTAATTGGGAGCAGATAGACAGGTCCAGTTTGGTGTCTAAAGAATTATAATTAAACCCTCTTTAGTGGCAAATCGGACTTTCAATCACAAATCTGAAAATGCCACTTTTAGAAAGCTGACATATTCTGGTCCTAACCATTTGGTGCCTGCAGCCAGATCCTGGGTCACAAGACTAGGTGTGGCTGGCAGTTGGTATTTGGGTATTGCTCCAAGACAGCGAGGCAAAGGGAAGATAGTTTTTGGCAGTATGCGCCACTCTGAGTTAATGAGGGGGAAAATCTATCACCTACTACACTTGCACATCACAAAGGTTCTGCTGGAGCACTCTCACACTGGTCATTCGTGACCCCAGACAAGCTGGGACCAGGACAGGGAAGAAAGATGCTGTGCGCACTTCCCTAATACAAGGACTTTGCATTGCCCATTGCAGCCCACCAGAACCAATCTGCGCAATACATTTCCATGCAACAACATCGGCTTGACTAAAGTGGCCCTTTGCAGCATGACACATCTCCATGCAAGGATGTCACATCACACTTCACAGCTCCCCAGAACCATGCTGCATGATGCAGCTCCCTGCCCGGTCCTTGCCTCACCTCTCCTGTATGACATGTCCTCAACTCAAGACTCCGCAACTCTTCGCAACAAGGATTTAAGGTACATTTGTTCTTTAGTTCCTATAGCAGGTCCATGCTCCATCCTGGTTGGCCTGAACTTCTCACTTTGTCCCGGTCCAACGCTACCAGATAATCAGAGTTATCGCTTTGTCCTTTTTGGTACTATTTTTCCTTAAATCTTTAAAATTGCCTATATCTAGCTCTATTGATTGGATTTTTGTTATTTTGGTCTTGATGTATTTATAACCATTTACTCTATTTTTCAAAATTTTTGTGGGATTTTTCTTGTATTGTGATTTTATTTTATTATTGTTTGTAGTGATGCATTAATACTTTACATATTGCTTCCATGTTAAGCCTGACTGCTCTGTGCCAAGCTACCAGAGGGTCGAGCACAGATTAATTTGGGGTTTGCTTGTGACTTCAAACTAACAAGGTCTGTGGTATTGGCTTGTGTTGGGTTTCACCTCCTCAGCAAGTAACCCCAACCAATAACCCAATTTCTTACATTTGTATATTATGGAATTAACTCTATTAATGTTTTCTTTTGGTATCATGGTACTTTTAAGAAAAATCAATGTTCAGTATGATCATCAGCATTGTCTGTGTGGCCATTTTGCGTTCACTAGCAAATTCTCGATAGTACTGCGATATCTCCATAAATGTTAAAATAATAATTACACCAAACAATTATTCTTTATTTAAAATCTAGATTCACAATTTCATAGCTGGTTATGTTTTAATAGTATTTGTGTTAGTATTATAACTGCAGGTTCTGTTTGTGAACTATATGAATACCACAATCATCATGTAGTAGCATGAAGACACCACTGACATACTTTCACCTTAGTAAAACAGCATTTCATTAGCTTAGAACTCTGTGAATTGTAGAAAACAGGAAATATATACTCCTTATCCCCAATCAATTTGTTATCTTCAAATGAGAAGGTTGTGTTCTTTGGAAGAGGGAAACTCTTTTGTTCAACAGCTACCTTGGAAGTTTTGGACAACTGCAATGGCTGAAGAGAGGAGCCTGTGTTGTTAAAAGAGCATGAGGAGGAGGTGGTACAGAGGAAGAAACTGCAGGACTCCATTGTATGGGGTTATTTTTCTTTGCAATTGTGGCAGGAAAAAAGTTAATTACAAAATTGTTACATGCAACCTATGTAACAAAGTTATTACCAATTCACATAATGACATATTTTCAGAATTAACTAACTACAACTCATAAGTACCATTTCCTAAAACAGCCACACAGATTTGCGTAGAAATGTACCAGTTTCATGTAGAAAAATATAGATGGAGCTGGCTTTTCAATTACTCTGTTATGTCGTTGAAGCAATAGAGCTCTTTTGCTCTCCAACAGTCAGCAGAGTCTCTATGGTTGTGGTGTTTTCTAGTAGTATAGGGATGTGTTTATAAGCCACTCTGTTATTAACCACTTACAAAATACTTCTTAATTTTTATTTCTAATCCAGTTTTCATGTTGAATGTCATTGCTACAGGCTAGTTTATCTTCTTGCCTCATTTAGATTTTGTAGTACATTAGTAGCAGTGCTAGCTATAACTTGCACCCCCACCATGCTCTGCTTATGATCTCACATATGGCACCACTCATGACCTGTTCAATGACATTATTTATGACATTACTGATCATCCAGTGAGTGTGTACATTTGTTTTATAGTTTGCATAGTGGTGGGTAACTACTATACTACTTTTAAATCTAAGTTTGTACAACCTGTGTCCGGGCTAGTGGCTGTAAATGTTTTCAAAACGTACAAGAACAAATGTGTTCCTAATGCACAGTAGATGTGTAGAGGTACTCAAGACATCATAAATCTTTGTTTTGAAGAGTGACAGTGACTTATGTTCACTATGTTCTACACAGTTTTTTGGGGAAAAAGTTTCCAGCAGGGCAAAGATTCTATGTACTACATACCAAACATTGCAAGCAGCCTTGATTTATTAGATAGAATCGTCTCAGCATGATAATTTCTACTTAACGCAGAAGACTGTGTGCACCAGGGACTAACCTGTGTACATGTGATTGTTTTGCTTTTTGCTTCAGAAGGTGGTCTATCTGTAAAGATTTCCCCACTCTATGAAGGTTGCAGGTAGTCTGATCTTTAGCACCTCCAGATGTTGCTTTTATGTAGTGAAAAGTCACTCTTCGGACACGTTTTGCATAGAGTGTACACTGTTCTTAGTAGAAATTTCTAATACTCTGTAGTGTATTTCTTATGAGAGTTCCACTGCCTGAAAACATGGTGGTACAGTGTAAACTCTCTCCGTAGAGTAAACAGTGTTAACAGTACCCATTTTAATACACATATCCACTTCACATCTCAGTGTAGGTTCAGTGACTGTCAAGGGTTTGACACTGGTAAAGACTGTCTGTAATAGGGCATTATTTATGTAACAGGGTTTGGGTATCTGGAGGAACTTGGTTGTCCCTGAACAGTTGTATACAGATTGAACACTGTGAGCAGGATAGTTTACCCTTTTATCACTGGTTCTTAGTCAACATAAAGCCAGCTACCCATATAGTGTATGCTGTGGGGTCAATGTTGTAAATAACACGTTTGTTTTTCCTATAGGGGTTGTATGGATGATAGCAGTAAAGGCACTTCATGTTATTCTAAGCTATTCTGCACTTTCTGTTACAAATGGCGTTTACAGTTTGCTAGGGTATGCACCTAAGCAAGGCAGAACTCACCACTCTAATCAGGGTAAGTAAGTTACACACCAGAGATACTCTGAGCTCACCCCCTGACAACTTGGCACAGAGCAGTCAGGCTGATCTCCAGAGGCAATGTGTAAAGTATTTGCACAACACACTCACATCAGTGACACAATAAATATACCACAAAAGAAACTCCACACAGGGTGTGTGAAAATACGTTTTTGTATATTATAAATATCACACGATCACACTGTCAAGAACCATGATTACAATGCATATTATGCCAATCCTCATATAGTCCTCATTGTCAAGCACAGTGATCTATATCATGCCATCAGGGCATAAGGTAATATAACACTCATTATCCTAACAGTGAACTAGGTAAACATGATTATAATGTCAGGGGATGAAAATGTAACAGTAAAACATGTGAATTACCAAATGTCACCCACAATGATACACCGTTTGTTAGCCTCTAAATGCAGGAGTTACCCACAACGCTGGAATCAGGAAGCACATCCCCCCAAGTAGATACATTATGGCAATGTCTTAGCATGTGGCCATCGGGCACAGGAACACCTGCATCCCTCCCAGGTGGTGTATGGTAATTTGCTATTCAAACAGAAAAGAAAGCTGTCCCTAATGGTGGGTGTACACTACTCTGAAGGTGTCCTCCTGGGAGGCTTCCCCTACTGGAGAGCCTGGGAACAGTACTTGCTCCCTGTGGCAGGTCCAGGCGGAGAGAAATGCACACATACTGAGGATCCCATAAGGGAGGCTTTGTCGTGTCCTCCCTCATTTGCTGTATCAATCACAGTGGCTGACTGTGCAGATACACAGCTGCTACTTGGGGCAGAAACCGTACCTTCCAGTGGCTGCTGAGGTCATCTCTCCTGACCTGGCAAAGATATCCTCCCTACACTGGGGGGGGTCCTCAGAGGCACTTTTACATGTAGTCCTACAGAGTGAAAGACAACCTCAGTGGTCTCACTTGCTACACTCAGGGTCGCGGCTGCCAGTGTGAGCCTTGCATGCCCAACTCGGACTTGGTTCATGGGGAATGTGCTCTTGATTGGGGCGCTAATAAGAGGTGCTGCAAACACAAAGAGCACAATGCCACTGGCAAGTCTTGAGGATTTGTGAGTCCAACACCCAGTCGGGTCAGCACAAGTCACAGGTGGAAACTTGAAGGCTCAACTCAATTCTTCTGCAGATCTCCTAGGGACATGAAGGCTCTGGCTGGAGTAGCCCTTTGATTGCGGGCCACACGCAGGTGCAGAAAGTTGGATAGTGAACATTCCCTATGCGCTGTACACTACAAGTGTGCTTCCAACCACAGCTCATGAAGGGGTGCTGAATGAAGCACTCATCATACATGAATTGTGGGGAGCTAGAGTAGCCAGACTCAGAGTCCCACTGCAATTCTGGGTGGTTCACTGTCCCAGGAGAGTACTGGGGGGGGAGTATGCAGGCAGGCCAGCTCATCAGTGCGAGAACACAAGTGGTAGTCCTTCCGGCAGCCCACAAGTAGCAGGCCAACACAGATTAGCAGCTAGCAATAATGATGGGTTCTCCTGGAAGCCCAGCAGAGTTCAGTGGGAACAAAGTCATGGAGCAGCTGGCAGTAGGGGCAAAAAACAGAAAAGCAATCTAGTAAGT
This sequence comes from Pleurodeles waltl, assembly GCF_031143425.1. Classification (NCBI taxonomy): domain Eukaryota; kingdom Metazoa; phylum Chordata; class Amphibia; order Caudata; family Salamandridae; genus Pleurodeles; species Pleurodeles waltl. The sequence continues at coordinate 1,264,651,245 of NC_090437.1, forward strand.
CATTTGTGCCACCCAACAAATAGGCAGCATCAGGGGAAAAGCAGAAGAACATTCCAGATGTGTCTTCTGTGCAGTGCAGCAGTCCTCCTGACAAAGGTTCAGTCCCATTTCCAAAAGTGCTCTCAAAACATGGGGTCAGAGCCCCCATACCTATACTTTAAAATGTCTTTGATGTAAGGGCTGACTTCAAAGGAACCACTTCAAGTGTAATACAACCCCTTTCAACCCAGCCCTGGCTCCAGGTATCAGTATGGGATAAATCAGCTCTTTATATGAGGGCAGGTCACAACTTATTGACATGTAAGATGTCAACAACCTCTCCCTCTCCCAGCCCAGGAAGACTATCACTATGCAGATGGCTGCAGATGCCTCTCCTGTCACACCCAACCTCTCCTATGTTGTGGCAGTCTGGAAAGCATGCACAAAGTGTAGCTGTTACCCTGCCCTAGACGTGGATTTGTCAGGCTGCAAAGCACACAGCTTTATAAGCACAGAGAAATGCCCACTTTCTAGAAGTGGCATTTCTAAAATACTAATGTAAAATCCAACTACACCAGTAAGTAGGATTTCTCACTACCAACACAAACATACCAAACATGGCAACGCTACTACTTTCAGATCAGAAATTACCACTTTAAATATATAAAGGAATTCCCAATGCTAACCTATGAGAGGAACAGCCCTCATTGTAGTGAAACATGAAATAGGTTGTCACTACTATGACATGAAAAACATAAAGGTACTAGTCCTACCATTTACATACACAACACCCTGCCCAGAGAGCTACCTAGGGCCTACATTAGGGGTGATTTAAGTGTATTAAAAGGGGAGTTTAGGCCTTGGCAAGTAGTTTAAAATACCAAGTCAATGTGGCAGTAAGCTGTGCATGCAGGTCCTGCAGTGGCAGGCCTGAAACAAATTTGAACGGCTACTTCTGTGGGTGGCGCAATCAGCACTTCAGGCCCACTAGTAGCATTCAATTTACAGGTCATGGGTATATGGTATAACACTTTACAACATACATATTAATCAAATATGTCAAACAGGTTCAGGCCAATAATACCATGTTTGAGGAGAGAGAGCACATGAGCTTTAGCACTGAATAGCAGTGGTAAAGTTAGAAGCAACTTTTAAAGTGCAGTTTGTGGATAGCAGCGGGCCTACTTTTAAAGTCATCAAAAAGAGGGCCAGATAAATAGGAGGAAGGCAAGAAGTTTGGGAATAACTCAGCAGAACGGGCCATTTCCAACACTTTCATAGCTCAAATTGTACACCCGTTTAAAGAGTAATGTGTAAAAAAAGAAGCTTGGATGATAACAGTAGTGACATCACTGAGGTCATCTGAGATTTCATCAGTGATGTCATAAAATATGTCATAGAATATTTCATGAGTGATGTCATGTGTGAGGCCATAAGTAGTTCACAGTGAAGGAGCAAGTTATATTTAGTACTGCTAACTATAACTAGTGAATTGCTGTGTTTTTTTAGTTTACAATGTTAATTTGGCAGTGACAATTTCACCTAACTATAATGTTACTTTAACCTTTGTTTTTTTCAGTTAATCTAAGGTTTTTATTGTATTTTTTTTTAAACAAATAAGATCCTTTTATCGAGTAGTAAATGCTCTTTTAACCTTTGTTTCTTTCAGTGAATTTCTAGGGTTTGTTAACATATAGTAATGCATACTTAAGTACCATATGTAAATGCAACCTCCCACGTGGCTCCCCTGTCTTACAGGAATTGGCCCAAGAGGTGGCCCCGGAGGTGGGCACCCTGAGGCCTTCTCAGGCTCAGGGAAGGGGGCATGTGACCCCCCTCCCATATTGTGATTTTTCAGCCCGAGGGATGGTCTCCCTGGTCTTTTAGAGGCTCGGGGAGAAAGACAACACTTTCTCTCCCATTAAAAATGCTTTTGGCCCTGGCTGAGCTCCCCGGGGCCTCTGGAGGCCCAGAGAGGGGTGCCAGGCAGCTCTCCTCCCCTTTATAAACAAAGCCCTTGTTAGACCTGCCCTTTTTGCAGGGTCATCCCCAATCTTTTTGCCTCCTTCCTCCTAATTATTCTGACCTGTTTTTGTTGACTTTAGGACTCTGGGCACTATACCACTGCTAACCAGTGCTAACGTGCATATTCTCTCTGTGTAAATTGTATTGGTGATTGGTTTATCCCTGACTGGCATATTTGATTTACTAGTAAGTCCCTAGTAAAGTGCACTAGAGGTGCCCAGGGCCTGTAAATAAAATGCTACTAGTGGGCCCGCAACACTGGTTGTGTGTGCAGTCTTGCACTGCCAATTCGACCTGGCAAGGCCTAAACCTTCCCTTTTTATACCTGTACGACACTCCTAAGGTAGTCCCTAGGTAGGCCCATGGGCAGGGTGGACTGTATGTTAAAGGTGGGTCATGTAGTGGTGTGTTTTTAATGTCTTAACAGTGAAAAACTGCTAAATTCAGTTTTCACTGTTGCAAGGTCTATCTCTCTCATATGTTAACATGGGAGCTGCCTTCAAATAACTTTAAAGTGCTCCCTTTGGGAGCAGATAGGAATGTGGAGTTTGGTGTCTCTGAACTCACAATTTAAAAATACATTCTGGAATTAAGTTGTTTTTTAGATTGTTAGTTTGAAAATGCCACTTTTAGAAAGTGAACATTCTCTTGTTTTAACCATTATGTGACTCTGATTGTTTGTGGATTCCCTGTCTGGGTGCAAATCCAGTCCTGGACCCCTGTAAATGGGTATTTTTAGAAATAGGGTCTTTGGTTGGCAGTCAGGTTACCCCCTGTCCAAGCAAGGATCCTCACTCTAGTCAGGGTAAGTCACACACAATCCATAGTATCATTTTCCCCCCTCTGGTAGCTTGGCACTGAGCAGTCAGACTTAACTTAGACAGCAATGTGTAAAGTATTTGTTCAATAAATCATGGAATAACACAGTGCAAACACCACAAAAATACACTGCACAGGTTTGGAAAAATATAGGATATTTATCTGTTCAGTGCCTTACTGGAGAAATTAAAAAATTCTACCCAGTTCTGTGTGGAGAGTTTGGTGCTGTCCCTGAATATTTCTCCGGTGTCAGCCCAAACTTGGCAAGTAAAGCGGTTTTTATGGGTGCATAAGTGTTTTGATCCCTTGGATCCAATGCAAGGAGTCTGTCCCTCCCCACTACTGGTACATACCACCACAAGGCTGCCCCCCATTGCTCTTCAGAAACCCCATGAGCCCTTAGTGCAACTTTATAAGCAGCCAACCACTTATCAATGTCATCTCCCACCACATAACATGGAACCACTTTTTTTGGGTATACAAACCCTCTTTTCACCAGCAGGTCCTGCATGTATGCTGCTACTGTCACTGCTGGATTCAGACTGCCTCGCCTTGATATCCAGCTCTTTGAGACTCAGTTCATGAGCCAACAAAAGTTTCTTTTCAGCCAAGGCCCTCTGAGCTTCAGCCTCAGCTCTCCTCTCCTCTGCCTCTCTCTGAGCTTCAGCCTGTTTTACTTCTCTCTCTGCCCTCCTCCCCTCCTGTTGAGCTTCAATTTTTAACCTTGCCATTTGCAGTTGAAATTCTCTCTCTTCCCTCCTTTCCTCTGTGGTCAGGTCATGGCTAGAGACACTGCTCCCCGGTTTAGCAGGCGGGCACAATTTCAGGGGTAACATCCCCCACTGCTGGCAAAAAATCCTCTGAGGGGCCATCCTCCAGCTCCTCCTCCTCAACATTCTCTTGTGAATTGGCTTCTGCCCAGGCCCTCAGCCCCTTTTGGTATTCTGCCTTTCTGGAGGCACCCCGGGTAGGTACTCCCATCCCCTTGCAGAAACCCTTCAGCTGGTTATCAGGGTATGTCTCCAGCTTGGCTAGGTCAAACTATCCAGCTCCTGCTTGAGACCCAGCCAGAGACATGTTGAATGAGGATTAAGTTAAAATGCCAGGCAGAAAACGAAATTGCAGAAAAAGATAAAAAATCAAGTTGACCTTTAACTGTGGGTAGGTAGTGTACAAGTAGATATCGTATGTCACTGCACAAATACAAGTCCTATCCTCACCACTGATCACCAATGTTAGAAATGGGGTCTTTGGTTGGCAGTCAGGTTACCCCCTGTCCAAGAAAGGACCCTCACTCGAGTCAGGGTAAGTCACACACAAATTATCCTGTACCCACCCTCTGGAGCTTGGCACTGAGCAGTCAGGCTTAACTTAGAAGGCATTTTGTAAAGTATTTGTGCAATAAATCTTGCAATAACACAGTGCAAACACCACAAAAATACACCACACAAGTTTAGAAAAATATAGAATATTTATCTGAGTAGATTAAGGTCAAAATGATCAAGATTTGATAAATACAAGTTGAAATATCACTTTTGTAATGATAAATAGAGTCTTTTAGTTCTTAAAAACAACACTGGTCTCTTGTGAGCACAAAGTACCTGGTTTGCACCTAAATTATCTGCGCAGGACCACAGAGGAGGAAATGTGTGTAAAAGGGGGAGGTGTGCATCGGTTTCTCCAGGCGCAGACAGACGATGCGTCAATGCCTTTCCATGCAACAAGGGGTTTGCGTCAATTTCCGGCATGCAGACTTGGCTCCTCTTCAGGTTGCGAGGTATTTGGAATCCCAGGGGAAGATGCAGAGAAATCAAGGGCATAAAGGACGAAGTCACAGGAGCTGCGTTGATCCGGTGGGCGAATCAGGAAAATTTCTGTCGCACGACAGGCGCTGTGTCGATTCCTCTCTCAGGAAGTTGGGCTGCGGCGTTCATGCTCAGCGATGTGTTGATCCAGTGGGCCATGCATCAAAGTTCTGGTCGCAACGCTGGTGCTGCGTCGACCTCCATTCAGGGAGCCGGGCTGCATTGTTCCTGTTCGCCGATGCAGTGATTTTCTCACCTCAGGGCAGGCTGTCTGTTGATTCCGGCAGGCTGTGCGTCTATTTTCGCCGCACAAGGAGTTCTTTGCAGAGATTAAGTATTTTTGACCCTGAGACTTCAGGAAAACAGGAGGCAAGCTCAATCCAAGCCCTTGGAGGGCACTTCTCAGCAGAACCAGAGTGCAGCAAGGCAGCAGGGCAACAGCAAGGCAGCAGTCCTTTATGGCTAAGCAGTCAGGTGAGTCATTTGGGCAGCCAGGCAGCTTCTCTTAGCAGGTTGCAGGTTCTGGTTCAGAATTCCTTTCCCTGTAGGTATCCCGTCAAGAAGTGTCTGAGTTGGTACGGTCAGGGACCCAATTTAAATACCCAAATGTGCCTTTGAAGTGGGGGAGACTTTAAAGGGTGGCTTAGAAGTGCACAAGTTCCCCTTTCAGTTCCATCCTGTCTGCCAGGGTCCCAATAGGGGGTTTGGCAGTCCAATGCGTGAGGGCAGGCCACTGTTCTTTGACATGTAAGTGTCAGCCCCTCCACCCTCCCAGCCCAGAAAGACCCATTCAGTATGCAGATGTGTGCAGGTGTGACTGAGCATCCTATGTTTGTCGTTGTCTGGGTGAAATGCAAAAGGGATTTGTCAACCTGCCCAGCCAGACGTGGATTGGAAGGCACAGAAGGATTTAAGTGTAGAGAAAAGCTCACTTTCTAAAAGTGGCATTTCTAGAATAGTAATATTAAATACAACTTTATCCAATAAGCAGGAGTTTCTATTAACATTCTGGCCATACTAAAGATGACCTGGTTACTCCTTTCAGATCAGTATCTACCACTCAAACAGTGTGTGAGGTTAGCCCTAATGCTGTTCTATGAAAGGAGCAGGCCTCACAGCACTGTAAAATGAATTTAGGAGTTTTACACTACCACGACATATAGACCACACACGTCCTGCCTTTTACCTACGTAACACCCTGCCCTATCGGTTATCTAGGGCCTACCTTAGGGGTGACTTAAATGTAGAAAAAAGGGTGTTTAAGACTTGGCAAGTACTTGTAAATGCCAATTCGAAATAGAAGTGAAACTACACACACACACAGGCCTTGCAGTGGCAGGCCTGAGACATGGTTAAGGGGTACTTATGTGGGTGGCACAACCAAGGCTGCAGGCCCACTAGTAGTATTTAGTTTACAGGCCCTGGGCACATGCAGTGCACTTTGTTAGGGACTTACAAGTAAATTAAATATGCCAATTGGGTATGAGCCAATGTCACCATGTTTTATGGAGAGAGCATATGCACTTTAGCACTGAATGCTCAGAGTCCTAAAGCCAGCAAAAATGAGGTCAGAAAAAGAGAAGGAGGAAGGCAAAAAGTTTGGGGATGACCCTGCAGAAAGGCCATTTCCAACAGGTATAAAGTGCTGCAATTGCCAGAACCCACGCATCGCTATCACCCCATAATTCCTCATTGCTGACGCATCGCCACTGCCACTGAGGATGAGGACATTGCAGCCCCAACTGCGCGAAGCAAAGCCCTCAGTCCTGAATGCATTGCTGCCTGTGTGGCTCGACAACACATAACTTTTCTCACAAAGGGTTCCACAGTGATGATTTCTCGATCGTATGGTTTGGAACCGATGCACAAACCTACACTGCCAGGATTGACAACGACGCATCCACTTTGCATCACCCCTTGCTTTATTCCTCACATCATTCCTTGCATCCTTCCTTGTCGTGGATGCAACCCCGAACTAAGGTATTTCAGTGGGCAAAGGTTGGTCCTCACATCTGACGTGTCCTCCATCGCAGGTGCCCCAACTTTTTAGATTTTACCCGGTCAGACTAGATAGCCCTGGTTATGGGCCTGATTTAGGAAAAGTTGCGCTGCACCCAGTACACTTTTCTTGTGCCCCTTTAGTGCCCCCTAACGACACCATGTGTGCGCCATACCTAAGATACAGCGCACCATGGGGGTAGTTAGGGAATCCAGCGTCAAAATCTTTGACACTAGTTGAAAGCTTTTCAGTATTAGTGTAAAAAATATTGACGCTAATCCTGCAAAGCCCATTGAGGTCCGTTGTAAGCAATGGTGTGCCTCCTTTTAACTTCTGCTCTGACCGAGCGTTAAAAGTGCTGAAGTGCCAAAAAAAATGACACAAAGAAATCTCTTTTTGGACCCCCCTCACGGGGAACGCCCCCTTTGCATACATTATGCTTGGCACAAAGGTGCGCACTGCATGCATTGTGCCACTTTGTAAATTTGGCGCAGTAATTTTGGCCTTGTTGTGCCACATTAAAGTAATACAAAAACGCTAATGTGGCGCCAGGAGCCCCTATGCCCCTATGTTTCTAAGCATTACAGTTTCACTAATTCTTTAAAAATGTATATATTGCCTTCTACATATTTGATTTTTGTTGTTTAATCTTGTTTTATTCATAAAAATAAGCTCTGATTTTTTTAACCAGGTGTAGTGTATTTTTCTATGGGGTTTTCATTGTTTTACTGTTTCAAGTCTTGCACAAATACTTTACACATTGGCTCTTAAGTTAAGCCTGCCTCCTCTGTACCAATCTACCAGAGGGTGAGAAGAAGTTAATTTGTGGTTTGGATTTGAATTACCCTGACTAGGATTGTGGTTCCTGCTTGGAAAGGGTGCATACCTTGGCCATCCAGAAACCCAGTTTCTAACAGGAGGGATCCACTGATCCTGACACCAATAAAAAAAGCACATACACCCACTCATAGACCAACATAGCTACTCACGCACCTTATCACAGACTCACAAAACCACTCACAAACCCACACCGAGGTAACTATAACTCACAACCTCACCATGCGCTGCTAATTACCCCACAGATTACATTACTCGTGACATCTGCTATTACATCATTGATAATATGACTGCAACATTTGCAGTGAAACTATTGATGAGAAAACAGTGCATGGTGCAGATGGGAGTAATAACTACCTTAAAGCACAAGTTAGTTACTGCTGAATTTGTATGGTTGTGTGTGTGTAAATTCTGAACCTAACTATACCGTCCCTGTAACCTTTGTAAACAAATTTTATCTGAAAATGGGTTTGCACCACACACATGCATGGGTTTGTGGACTCGTCTGTCTGTCACACAAGCTAGCAATATCACAAGCATTTCAGATATTTCCTATTTATGGGCCCATTTCAGTAAATCTGTTTATAGGAAATTGCTCTGTCTTATTTAGTCTGCCAAAAGCTTCAGATATTTGAGGAATGCCAGATGGCACTGGCTAAATGACACTGGTCCTGCAGCAATATTTGTAGCTGTTTTGCAATGATACTCATGCAATTAAAGAAAACAAGACAAAACTCCAAGAGAGCGGATAACAACATTATTTAAGAACATTGTTTTTTTTGCCACTGATTCAAAGAAGTCATGGTTTGTGTTCTACTTATTGAAAGATTATTGCAAATGCATCTGTTGACCTTAAAATGGTAAACGTTGCAATTATATGTCTTTTAGAAAATGTTAGGAGGAAAAAAGTAAAGACGCAAATACCCTTAACGCCCTTTATTAGAAAACTACATTGGACCTTTTATGACGCTGCAGGCCAGATTTACCAAAAGAGATGTACAAGGCGTTCTGCAAGATACGATTTCTCATGATCCTAATTTACAATGGTTTATCTAACTCATAAAACATTCTAATATACCATACATTAAATAAACATGTACGAATTAACATGATTTCTGAGAAAACACTCACATTGTGTACACACACGTATATGTTCAGATAATTTAAAAAGAAAAATCTCTCCGTTGGAAACATTTACCTGCCATTTGTTTATTCTTGCATTTTCACTGTGGATAGATTGCTAGTCGGTGCATGTTCTCACACTGTCTGGAACGCATCCATTTTCTGTCTTTCAGGTGTAACCTTGATGTACTTAATATTGTGGAAAACTACATTCGAGTGTTTCGAAGATGCCCGCGTTTGTACTGAAAAACTAGTTTACAGCTCATCTCAAGCCTCCCATGGGCCGTTAATCTGATTCCTTATTGTATTCTTGCAATATTTTCAAATATCTTCCAGAACCAAGCAGAACGTTTGTTTTGCAGTAATTTGATCGTGAAATACAGCAGAATGTACAAGAACAAAACTATTTTGCTGCAGTAGTCCCAGAGTTTACCTGAAACTCCGTTGTACACCAATCAGTATTTGCACATCCTGGACGTGTTGGGGCCTATTCAGAAACTGCTATTCACAAACCTATCTGCGGACCCCTCTGCATCTCCTACCTTTATTATGTGGCGGGAAGAGAAGAGGTTATGGGAGGCATGAAGCTACAATGACCAAACCACAAACAAGAAGACCAACTGCTATCCACAAACTGCACTTCAAAAGTTGCTACTGAGGTTACTACGGTTAAAAAATACCCAAAACAGTAGTATATGTACTCCAGCACCACACATGACAATTCATAGGCACTGCGATGCACTCTCATTGAAAAGAGGCTTAAAATAAGACCCAAGAGGAAATAATGTTAAATTAAATAAATTATATCAATTTTAAATATACAGATATATACTACCTAGTGGTGGTTGCCATTAGGTAGTCATAGTAATGTAGAAAGAGAGTTTTTATGTGCTAATAACTTTGGCTGTGTTTCAGAAATGTTTAAAAAAAGTTAATCCACCTCAGCCCCTTCCTGAAACGTTTCAGGCTGATCCGTCAAGCAGGGGCTGAGAAAAAAGAATCCCCATGCATTTTCCATAGACTTCTTTAAGACAGGCTACAGCAGAAACTGATGAGCAGAATTACACCAAATTCAGCAGGAAACTGGATCTTGGTCCGCAGATTGTACTTCATGTGAGTTGGTATAAATTCGTTCAGTATTTTTTCAGAAATTAAGTGTTAAAAATAATTGTGTAATTTGGCAGTTAAGCTTGTGAGAGTCTCCAAGACACTCTTGTAGCAAACAAAGTCTAGGTGCTGTTGCAGGTTGTGTTGGAAGTCTTTTGTGTTCCTGTGACTTCAGCATTACAGAAGGGCAAGCCAGTAAGCCCTTGGAGTCATTCTAGGTTTAAGTGAGATAGGTCTAGTCCTTCTTCAGCAGGGCAGAAGGCAGCAGGCAGCAGGTAGCAGGGAAGCACAGCAGAAAAGCAATTCTTCCAGCTAGGGTACAGTCCAGAGTGGCAGTCCTTGTAGCAGCATAGCAGTCCTTCTTCCTGTCAGAGTTCTTCACAGGTCTAGAAGTGTACTGAGTTGGTAGGGTCAGAGGCACAATACTTATACCCGGTTGTGCCTTTGAAGTGGGGGTAACTTCAAAGAAGGGTTTATGAATTGCACAGAGGTCCTTTCTTCCTGCACTGGCTCCAGACTCACTATAGGAGGCTAAGCAGTCCTTTGTGTGGCAGCAGGACACTGCCTATTCAGGTGTAAGTGTCCTACACCTCCCTCCCATCCTGTCCAGGATCACTCATCAACATGCAGATGGCCAGTCAATCACACTTACCCTTCCTTTGTGTGCGGCTGTCTAGATAGAATACAGTAAACCGGGTGTCACTCCAGCCCAGATGTATGTCGGAGACACGCTACAGGCACACAGTACTAAGAGCAGGAAAATTACAACTTTCTCAAAGTGGCATTTTCAAAATTGTAATAGTAAATCCGACTTTACCATTAAAGAGGATTTATCATTAGAATTCCATACGTCCTAAAATGACAGGTCCACTCTTTCTCAGTCAGGAGCTACACTCTATTAAATGTAATAAGGAATCTCCAATGTTAACCTATGAAAGGGGTAGACCTCACAGTAGTGAAAAAACACACTTTTCACTACTAGAACATGCAAAACCTAAAAGTATATGTTATGCCTTTTAATTACATAGCACCCTGCCCTGTCAGCTACCTAGGGCCTATCTTAGGGATGACGTTTATTTATAAAAGGGACGTTTAAGGCTTGGCAAGAGGTTTTAAATGTTGAGTCAACATGGCAGTGTAACTACACATACAAGCTCTGCAATGGCAGGTCTAAGACATGTTTAAGAGCTTCTTCAGTGAGTGGCAAGAGCAGTGTTGCAGGCTTACTAGCAGCATTTAATTTACAGACCCCAGGCATATGTGGTGCACTTTACTAGGGACTTATAAGTAAATTAAATTTGCCTATTAGGTAGATACCAATCAAAACATGTTTAAGGGAGAGAGCACATGCACTTTAGCCCTGGTCACCAGTGGTAAAGTTTGAGAGTCCTAAGGCCAGCAAAAACAAATTAATCAAAAGTACAGGGAAAAGGGCAAAACGTTTGGGATGACCCCTCAGAGAGGACCATTTGCCAACACACCCAAATTCATCCAAATCTGAGTGGATCCGCAGACTCTGGCACACTGCAAAGAAATGTTTTGGGACAATTGCTTTCCTATGAGGGGTCCCTCACAGACCCCTCCATCGGTACCATGGGTTTAGGGTACCTCTACCCTGACCCTTGCAATCACTATTAAATTATATTTTCTCCACTCCGAACCAAGTCCTGAGGAACAAAATGGCCGGCGCAACATTCCTCTCAGGTTGCGGCCAGCCAATTGGAGCAATGCTGTTGGCGCGAGGAGCTGTGGCACCACCCAGATCTGTGGACTCGTATCCTTATCTGCACCTATAGATCTACATAAATCTTTTAACTTTAATAACTCCCAAAATACTAAACAGATTTACACCAGATTGGAAAAAAAGATCTTTATGGACCAAGATCTAGCTTTCTGCCAAATTTGATGCAATTCCGTTCCATGGATCAGGCTGTAGTCGTTTCTTAAATCCCTATAGGAAATTAAATGGGGAAAATGTGATTTTCTGGGCCCCCGTTTGACAGATTATGCATATACATATATATATATATATATATATATATATATATATATATATATATATATATATATATATAAGGATAGATAGATCAATGTCAAATGAAAATGATTTCATTAAATTAAATATATTAATATTTAATTTGTGTTATTTTTAAATATGTAAAATAATTAAATAAAGCATGTTCTTAAACTAAAATTAATTAAGCAAATACATCTGAATATAAATTAACTACATTTGATAAAGATAGCCTGCATTCAATTTTCAGATAGATACAATTAATGCCTGGTGCATAAGGCTATTTTTGGAATTTGCACAAACATAAACATGTATCATATGCAACGTGTGCTGATTCAGTAAACCATAAGAACTAAGAGGCATATTTAAAAACCCCTGGTGTCACAGGAGCGTCACTGTTTGTGATGCTCCTGTGGCGCTGTGCCCTACGCCATATTTACAGGGTGGCATTAAGCTACTTTTTGTGGCTTAACACTGCCTTGTAAATATGGGCCCGACGCAGTATCCTGTGGCAGACGAGTGTGCAGTGGGTGTTGATGCAGGCGTACCCACACAACACACATTGCTTTTTGACACTGCCCCAGATTTACAAGAAAACGTAAATCTGAGGCACTGCCAAAAACTAACACCACCTCAGGGGTGGTGTTAGCATGATGCAACAAGGAGAAATACTTTTATTTCTCCTTGTTTTTGCTCTTTCTATGTGTGCTACATTCTGCAGCACAAATAGAAAGAGCAGAAGACCATTAATGATTATCTATGGCCAGGAGAGTGTCCCTTCATGCACGTAAACAATCATTAAATATTCACGATTTGCTACTTCGGTGTGCTGCACTGTGCAGCACACATAGGAGCAACAAATCACCATTATTGATTGTTTGTGCGCAGGAAGAGACACCTTCCTGCACATAGACAATCATTCCTGCAATGCAGGCTTCCTGGCACTATGGGGCAAGGGTGCCTGTGTTGGTGCTAGGCAGCTAAATATAGCACCAGAGCTAGGGGAAACACAGGGTTGCGCCATATTTTTATAAATAGGGCACATCCCTGCGTTTCTCAAGTGGCGCGACGCTGCCAATTTTGGTCCAGCGCCATGCTGTGCCACTTCCTTGTAAATATGCCCCTAAAAGTACAACTGCCACAAAAGACTCTGAGTTTATACATTTCAATAAGCTTGCTTTAAATGTGCATAAATAATGCCCACAAAGTCAATGTTAGGTAAATCTCTCAGAATGATAGGATTTTTTTAACATGTCTCTTGTTATTTATCCATATTTCTTTTAGTGACGAGAGGAAGTTACAACCAGTACAGGGCCATCCTAAATTAACTGATATTTACACACACACGTCATTAACTATATATGCTTTCTTTCTCTAAATAGCACACACGAATATTTGCACCCGTATAAACTTAATTACAAAATTGCTTTTTAAAAAAAAAACAAAATAAAATAATCCTTGTTGAGTCATTAAACATAGATATTGCCATTCCTGTCAAAAAGATACCAGGGAGAAACTCTCAACAGATGGTGTAATTGTCTGTTTTTTTCTTTTTTTAACATCAGTTCAGACAAAAACAGGCTGTTTTCTCTCTGTATCTATATGTTAAGAGCAGGAAGCACCAACGAATTGATGGAGATAAGTTGGGAACTACAAAACCATTGAATCTTCATATACAAAACTGGAGCGTCCATGGAATGGTCGAGGACAGCCCATGCACACTCATTGGACGAGTCAGAGTCGGCCAATGCACATTAAAAATATGTGGCTAGCATTACTCTACTATGGGCCCAGTTCCGCCCAAATGAAAACTCTTGCTCTGGAAAGCACCAACAGGTGCTTTTTTCTCTGGCTGTGTGGGAGGGGCTGCAGTCCCCCAGAATTACCAATTCTGGAGTTCAGAAAGTGAATGAGCAACAAAGATGTCTTTCTTTAAAATTTTCCTTTATCTTTTCAGTTTCTGTTCTTTCAAAAACAGTGGTCACATGTCAGGCTGCTGCTGATTCCTTTAATATGGAAATTGGTGTTTACTTTTCATTCTCTGACTACAAAGAGAGTGGATTTTGTAAAGTGAACTGTCTGACAATCTTGCTGCAGTATAGGGAATATGACAGCAAAGGCCATAGGATGTTACATGCAAATCATACCCGATTTCCACACATTGAAATTTTGTCAGTAAAACTGACATATTCAGTAGCCATTTCAAAGCAAAATGTGCTATCTTAAAATGGCAGTGCACTACCACTCCATGCTTTAATAATATATCTGTGACAATGTGCTCCATAATGTACCACAGGCTACACAGCACACTTTTACAACTCTTTTGCAGAATGGGAGTGGAATGGCAGTGCCTCAGTTGCTACACTTGTTTAATGTGTGATGGTTGAATTTTTCACATTCACTATGACTTGGGTGGTGTAACACTGATGACAGCACTCATACTCTAAAAACTGGGGCAAATGCCATTTATTTGTTTTACAGAAATTTCTATTAACATTTTGTGGTGAGAACACCTCACCCATTTTCTTGTATCTTCTAGAATAACTGATCTTTTTAGGAGTTCCGAAGGGTAAGGAGAAATCAAAACAACATTTCAAAATCAATTAATAGTGTAACCCATTTGGTCACACGTTAAATCTCAGAGGCAGGAATTGCGTTTAAAGGTTTTATTAACATTTAAGGATAGACTTCTGTAATTGAGCCTCAAGTTCAAAATTAGCAAAGGTGAATTAAAGCGCCTAAGCAGATTGAATTGTACAAGCATAAGGCATACAAGGACCTCTGTTGCAGTAATACAAAAGATAAGAAACAGGTGTCTGGAGTCCAATTCGCAATCTTCCTGTCTAATCATTTGAAAACTAATTAAATCAAAATATTCTAATTAACTTAATAGTAAACCTTGGTATTTCTCTGGAAATGCAGGAAATAGAGGATAATCAAAAGTGCATGGTATAAAGCCACTCAGCCAGGCATCACAAAGGTCAATGGTGACAGATAACCCGTCAGCCGAAATCTAAATCTCATTATGTCCAATGGAATTTAAATTCGGTATCCGTCGCCTTTGTGATGAAATAACCCGTCCGCCAATATCTATGTCAGGCCATTATTCTCAAGTGTATCTGCTCTTTTCAAAGCGTAGACAGGATCTATGTCACCTAACTAACTGAACACCACTTTAGTCCTTGTAGAACCTTCAAAAATTCACATCATCATCGCCAGTAGTTTTTCATCTTCTGTGAACAGTTTGGAATTTGCAGCTCCCATTAGGCAACTCCCATCAAAATTTCAGCCCACGAACCAAACATCAGGATGACCTTGGGTACCTCCTGTGTCCAGGAGCTCACAAAGGAGTCCTTCTCTCTTGTCAACTCATTATTTCGTCTCGTCCTTGCCAACATACCCTCCCATACCTTTTCATCTCGAAAACACAACATGCCTTTCGTTAGCTGTAAACTGCAAGTAAAAAATATTGCAACACGAGTCAAACTCCACTTTGTAGGTTAATTTAATTTAATGTACAATTCAATGCACATTCAAATACATGGATATATGTGCATTTCTCCTCATACGTATAATAATTGGCAAATAATTATGATTATATAACCTTTAACTGTGATATTGTAATACCTATGCATTGAATATGAATCATATATGTATTATATTTCAGCCAATAAATGTCATTACAGTAACACACATATAACTTTTCTACATTTCTATTTGTGAGTGCACCTTGATTATATAGCGAAGATACTCCACTTTAAAATTAATACTTTGGAACACACGTTATATATATATATCACATAATGGCAGTCAAGTTATTCTCTTTCAGTAGCATACACAATTTTAAACATGTTGAAATGTATTACTGTTCGCCCTTTTGTGGCTACTGTACTACATTGCCATATTGCTTCTTGCCTTGTAGCAAAATTGGTGAGCCCACTTTGGGTCGGTGCCTTCGGTGTTATTCTTTGGCAGGTATGATCGAATCAAGGTTTTGTAGGCAATGGGGCCCAGTACTGGGAAACCTCTTTTCAATTAAGGGTTTGTGGCCTCAATTACAAGTGCCACACAAAAAACTCTGACTATTTACTGTTACAGGAGTCCCGAAAGGACACAGAAATAACAGGATTGTGAGGTTTTTGGGAAAAAGTGTGCAGAAATCGATGATTCCATGCTGAATTCTGTATATTATTACCCTGGTCTCACCTACAGTGATTTTCACTGGCTCTTACAGATGAAATTTCATTGTGGAAAACAAAAATTTGACATTATGATGGGCATAGTAATTCAGTTATCATCATCAATACGGGCCAGTCATAATAAGGGCCTAAATGTTGCAGTAAGCAATCCTTGCATCTGATCAATATGCTTGCATTGTAAAGTGTTTTCAAAGTAAGAGGACAAATTTGGATCCACATAGGAAAGATCTATATGTAAATTACCTGTGTCTCCTCAGAAACAAAGGGCCCATTCATCAAAGCTATCTGCTCACCTATTTTTAATTTATCAGTGCAAATGATAGCATTTACAAGTGCAAATTCTTTTTCTTGAACTATATAATTAAAAAATGCTTATTTTTGCTTTCTTACATGTATTTAATCATGTACAGGTTTAGAAGATGCGGGTAAACTTTACATGTCAGTACTAAATAAGGGCTTTTGCCATTCCAGATTGGAGACACCTGCAAAAGGTTTTGAACAACAAGTATGGCTGCCGACACATTGGTTGTATTGAGTTTAAAATTTGGCAAGACCATTCTTATGGAGCTGTCTCAAGCCTCATTCATGCTACTTAACTCCATCTTACATTACACTGCCAGGGTATTGCTCTCAATACGACAGTTCCACCACATCACCTCAATAGTTTCAGGCATATTATGGCTTAATTTAAAGCTGAAGATACATTTAAAATCCAGTGCCTAGCACACAAAGCCCTTCATCAGAATCAGCCATAGTTCTCGGCCATTCTTCTCTATAACCTGGGCGGAAGATGGCACAGAAACATAGCTCTTCTGTGGTTATAAGTGCCTAGGCTCAGAACGGCTCATTTTCAACAGTAAGGTTTTCAGGAGAAGAAATCACTTTCTGGAAATGGCCTCCAGTAATTAAACTTTCCCTTCTGTCATTCAGTTGGCACCTAAAAGCACAACTGTTACAGGCGTGACTGTATTAAGAATGCCTTTCTGGTAATTCTCTATACCCTCCATATTTCTCTTATTCTAGCAAATGAGTGATGGCAATGTATCTGGACCTAATTCACTCACAGAGTTATGACTCGTAACTTTAGTACTGCGGGGTCTCAACAGTGAAGGCGGAGTCTCCCCCGGAGGACAGAATCTCCATACAGCGCTGTACGGAGATTCAGCCCTGACTGCAGAGATTCTGCCCTGACTACGGAGACTCCACCCCAAATGTGGAGACTCCACACTCGTAAAGTTACAAGTCACAACTCGAATAGTGAATTAGGCCCTCTGTGTTTAAATGTAAAGCACCTTAGTATATTTTGCATATGAAAGCACTATATAAAAACTATGAAATAAATAAGTAGATAATTATGTATGTGAAAATTCAACAATGCCAGTGATGTGCCAGCTAACACTCAAATCTGAAGTAGTATCCAAGTCTTATTCTCTATAGGTGAGGAGACCCTGAAGACAAGGGCCAGTCTCGCCTCCCTTCGATTCCTAGAAAAACTAAGGGGTGACGTCCTTGATGACAGTCAATGGATGGAACCTGGACGGGGTATGCAAAACTTCTGTTGCACAGAAATTCTGATCTTGTCTGATATGATACCATCTTCAGAGAAGAACATCAGTGACTATGATAGTGCTTGTAATATAAATTGAAGGACCATATTCTTTATGGAAGTAACTTAATTTCTGAGTTTACAAATGCTTCCTTTGTCCCTATACGTTCATACGTTTCAGTCTGTTATATTATGTGTTTACTTCTGGTATTCCGGATCGTCTATTCTGTTCTGTTTCAATGTGGTCCAAAAAAGTCACACTGTGACTATCATTCTTTACTATACTATACATCACATACTTTTCAAAGCCAGAGTTACAGTAATATGCAGTCAATGACAGCAGGGACGTGGAACAATTATTCAAAATAAGATCATAAGGCAGACACCTGTGAGACTGTGGCAAAATGTTTGATGTACTATATATTTCGATATTTGATTTGTCTTTGGAGGAAATGTCCACAGAGACATCCCAGTCCCCTTCCTATGTATTAAGTGGCCAGTTCCTTTAAAGAGGAAACAGTTAGCACATTATTGACTACACAGGGGCCTCAAACATTACTATCAACTTTTTGTTTAGATTCTGTGAATGCAAGATCTTGCATTATTCCATTGTTTATACAAGTATTTAGTGTTTCCTTATCAAGTAGCATCTCTTATTTTATCTCCAAATTACATTGTTTTAGGTATTTATATGTTACATTAATATAATGTAATATGCAATAATGTATTCTAACTATGTAACCATTGCAATAAAAAAAATACTCTCAGTGCAATGGGATTCATCAGGTATAACAGTAAATAAATCTTATGTTGTATCATTGTCTATTATCAGTTAAAATGTTCATTGTAAGACAGTGTGCAGATCTCAGTTAAGAGGTGTCGAACAGGATGGCCTGTGTCTCTGCATAGATTAAAATCCCTGCAAGACCTCCAGTTATTATAACTTAACTTCATGTTAAAATAAATAAAGCGTGAGTACTTGGGGTGAGCGGTAGACATGTGAAAATGTAATCTTAAACAATAGGCGAAAGCAGCTCTCTGCCAGTAAAGTAGGCAAACTGTGCAAAAAAGTTAATATAAAAAGAGTTTCCATTCCTGTACAATGTGCTCTAACCAACTCCTATCTACAGTCGTGTAAATAATTGATCACAATGCAAACGTGCCAGTGTGCCTGAACTTTATGAAGCCCCTCCATATTACCCCTTTATTATGCCAATGATGCCCCATATCAGGGCCACACCCTACTCACTGGTCTTCACTGCTTCTTTTGTGTTCTACAGCCAGGGCCTTTTTCTCCACTGTCCTAAGAAATTTTACCAGTGCAGTTTAGTCTTAGGTATGCATGGTTAAAACATGCAACAACTGCCTTTCTGCATGATCTTATCCCTCTCTAGATGAATTATTTACATAGAATTCTCTGCCAATCATTCAAAGTGGCTATACAGAGACACACAGCTTGTTCACAGAGCCTGCAGAGTTCCCCTCTTTCCTTTATTCTCCAAGGTGCACAATGTTTTAATACAGGCAGTACCCCCGTCTGTATTTTAAAAACTGCTCCTTGGAGTGATTACTATAAGGTATTACTAGATACCCTTGAGGAGATACCTTTTTGTAGATGCTGAGGGTTAGCCCTCTATGGCTTCTCCTTGCAAACAACTGCCTCTCTTTCAGAAGAGTATGTTCTTGGGTGTTTAGTTTAATTGCTCTTTTCAGCTCACTACCAATCAGAGTTAAGGCCCATATGGATCAGAGGCCAAGGGTGGTTAGTGGTTTTTGTAGGAAATCTCTCATTGGTAAGCGATCCCTCTCCTCTATTTCCAGTCAAAGATGGTGGCTTAAGGAGCCCTCCTTTGCCAGTTTGAGGCTTTTGCAGCAGTTCACAAAAGCCACCTGACTACCCAAAGACTGTATTGTCAGTTCAAATTCCAGCCTGATTTGTGCTGTGGATGTGTACACTGGCAGGTGGAAGATGGACTTGTAGATTTTTAAAACTGTTTTCCAATGCAGTGCCGCTGCGACTCCTAAGAGCTTTGCTCCCATAAGCCGACGTGGGAAGAACTTCGGCTGTTGCTACCTCCAGAATCAGACAAAGTGAGGAGCCCTTCATCTACCTGTGCAACAATGCAAGTCTGATTGCAAGTGCTTTGCCTTTCTTTTTTATTTCTTCTATTTGCGCTTCAAACCTGCCATTAGAGTTAAATAGTACTCAAAGATATTTGTACATATTCACTAGTTCCACTTTTTCATTTCCTGAGTGCCAGTTATAGTTGTTCAGTTTTCTCTCTTGAAATGTTAGTGTGAGTTTTTGCTATATTTATAGTCAACCCGTTTTTGTTTAAGTATTCCAAGGGTGCAGCCCAATTTTTGCCCTGCTGACCAGAACTAAATCATCTGCATATAGGATATTTGATAGCAAAATTCCTCCCATTTTTAGCACATGGCTAATGACTTCATTTAGTAAGGGAGGAAGCTTGTCAAGGAACAAGTTAAAAAGAGTTGGAGCCAAGGCACAGCCCTGTTTTTAGTTTTTCAGTTGTTGGTATTCTCCTAAACAGTCTGACGCCATCCCGCAGTTTAATCCTAATCCACATGTTTATGTGTAGCATTTGTAGTGCCCTTAGAAGGCCACCGGGCACCTTCCAAGCCACAAGTTTTGCCCATAGTTTACTGTGGCTTACCCTTTTGAATGCAAATATTTAGTATATGAAACATAGATGGACAGGCTGTATATAAGACATTGCAAAATCACTCAGCAGGGATAAGTTATTATGTTAGTTATTGACCCTGTTTGTTTGGTAAAACTGGTCTGATTTAGTGGGATTTTAATGTTTTCCTCAGCCCAGGGCTGTAATTCTTCCAAAATGGTTCCTGCAAAGTATTTTGCTTAATTGTCTATCAACACCACTAGACTGTAGTTCTCAGGCTTGCCTTTATCACCCCCTTTGAATACTGGCAAGATCACTGAGCCATTTCATGAGACGGGGACCCTGCCATTATCCAGGATGAAATTGTAATATGGCTCTAACTTCTTTGACCAGTAAAATGGATCCTACTTAAAGATTACTGGTAAAGTCCCATTTGGACCGGGAGCCCCTTCTCAGCGCCCTTTGGAAATTTGTTCTTCCATGTTTTGTGGAAAAATTAATAATTTAGATGTTATCTGGCTTTCAAGGCTGTAAGAGGATTTTGATATTGACTCAGTATTGGCTAAGTTTGTTGTTGTGATTTTATTTGACCTGCTGCAATATTTGCACATAAATGTTACCCCTCACACCAGTTCAACCATTCACATCCTTTGTCCCATACCCCAGTGAACGTGTAGAACACTGACTGTGGCTCCTGGAGTTCTATGGGTAGCGGAGAGGGTTTCTTTAAGTGTGCTCCACCCATTGAATTAAAATGTACAGCTAAAAGGCTGGCCCAGGTAGCTTTGGAGATGTTAGAGCTTCCATCATAGGCACAGGGTTGTTAATGCTGTTCAAGGTCCACCAAAAATTGACAAAGTTATTTCTCTTTGTGTCAAGTAGCAATTGTGCCCAAAAGGCATCACTCCTAGATCTCAGGAGCTCCCATTTCTGTTTTTTCAAATCTTTTTATGCCTTTCTTAGGTCACACCATAGGGCCGGATCACTCGGGGTCCTGCTCAGTGCCCTCCACCTGTTGGTTAACCTGCCTTGTTATCTCTTTGATGTGGTGATCCCTCTTCAGAGTGCTAAAAAGGAGATCCATATGCCTGTGGGCTCTTTTCGTCGCGCAGCTATAACTGTTGCATAAAGGCCAGCAAATTTAATTGTAAAATGTTCCCAGTTTGTCAAGGGATTCTGCAATGCACTATTCGTGTCTAGACTTTCCTTGGCACATTGGATAAGGTGTGGCAGAGAAGCAGGCATACATTTAATCCTCTTATTGCTAGTTCTGCAGGATGTTGTGTCCCGCTCAATTGTAGGATCATGTGCTCCTAGGGCGATTGATAGAACTCTCTCTTGTGTGAGGTGATCCCTATCAATTTTTTCACCAAGGCCAAAGGAGGTTACTTGTTGCATTAGGGGTAGCCACAGCAGAGTGTAGACTATCAGGGAGGCTCCTGCTTTAGAATCCCTGGGGGTTTATCACCAGCAAAGCCTCCATTCAAGACCCAAAGTCCAAGATGCTCAGGTTCCCTAGTAACAGCTGATCTTTATTGTTATTTATGTGCCACATCAAGCTCTCATGATACTTTATGCCCCAGTATTGCTCTTGGGCAATCAACATTTTATTTGGTTGTGCAGCTCCCATCAGACACATGTTGAAGTTGACCGAGACTATGAGAGGGATATTGCCTCTCTCACGTTTCAAGTTCAGAAGCTTTTCCATCAGGGATGCTGGGATCTCCAAACTCGCTTGTTTACTCTAATGAATGTACACACTTACTAGTACAGTGGAGACAGGGAGACCAGCAGATGTTTTCATGGTCAGTTCCACAAACTGCAGTCCCTCCTCTTGGCCCTTCAGTTCCTTACCCTCCATTTTAGTAGTTATTGAAAAGTAAATTGCAAGACCCCCTTTCTGATGCCTATGTTTTAGGGTTTCAGTTGCTGGAACGAAAAAGTTTGTGAAGACCTCCAATGGCACAGTCCTTGCTATTGCAGCTTTCTGCTCCTATTTAGTGCTCCGGCTCGCCAGCCCCATTTTGGGCTTATACTTTTATACTGAGGGGATTTTGAGATTTTTCCTCCAGCCAGTTTTTTGATCTGTCCTGGAGATTCACTTAGGGCGTTCCTCACGACCAAGTAAACTGTTTTTGTCTGGTTTAACCTGGGTTCCTTGCTGTTAAACCGTTTGATTGGGTAAGGATACCCAATGGTCTTGTGGATGAATATCAAAATGCCCCAATTCCTAAAGGTTTCTGCCTCCTTAGCACCCTTTGAGCCAGTTCTTCCGGCCCCAAGTGACTATGGTGTATTCCCTAAACTTTCCTGGACCAGAGTTTAAAAACTTGATGGAGCACATATAATTTGACGTAACATTACCCAGAGTTGGAATAACACAAATAAGCCTCAAAATGTTGCCTCTGTTTAAAATTTTAAAGGGGCCTTTCGAAATGTAGTCTGTACCTTGTGAAATATTCTAGCCTAGCTCATTGTTGAGTTAATACTTCCAGATCGATGAGGTTCCCAGTTAATTATATGAGCTGGATTCTCATTTGCACCAGTGACTAGTATGGAACCGCTTCCAGACTCCTTTGTGGTATTACAGGACGCGTCTGTTATGACTGCATCATTAATTAGTAGGGTTCCAATAGGTCTTGGGTTTTGATTTGTAGCATCATCTTAACTATCGGCCTGTTTGCTTACAGATCGATACATTTGTAGTTGGTGTTCTATTATCAGTTGCCACATCGAGCCATTTGAGTCCACTGTCAGATTCCTTTGATGTTTTGCTGGATGCCCTCTCAGACCCTGAATCAACTGTCTCCACTGCCAGATCATTGTGATATTTATTCGACAACTGTTCTCTGGAAATCAATGTAGGGTGGCCTCTACTCATTGTTCGACCCTCTGCAAGGTGGGGGTTCCCTCATTTTTGGCTTATTAACATTTCCTTATTTTCGTCATTTTCAGGCTCTTTATAAAGGTTTGCTTTGAAGCCGTCCTCCCATTTTTTTATTTGCTTTTTGGACTTCATACTGTCTTTTTTTTGTGGTTTTAATTTCAGCAGATCGTAAAGCTAGAGATATCTACTGGCCCGTAGGTGTCTTTGAGGAGGACTCCCTGGAGGTGTTGTTAAAGATAGGATAAACTAATAGCTCATTTGCTGTGTGTGATTTTTTATTGCATCCCTTTCTCCTCTTAATTCTGATAATTCTTTCCTTTGACCCAGTTGGTTGGGTTCACTTTCTGTAATTTCACTTTGTGCCACAATTGTTTGTGGACCAGAGGTCTGTCCCGCTCCCCCCAGGGCTACTTTATCCTGTGGCAAATTTAGACATGGTGCTGCCACCTGGTCCTCTTCTGTAGTAGTTGTAACTACCTCTGGAGTTCCTGGGTGTGCACTGACCCCCTTAGAGGGGGAGACTCTCGTTCCACAGTCAGTCAGATCTCCTATGTTGTTGGGATCCCTATGATCCAGGTTGACTCTGAACTCACCAAAGAGCTGAGACAATGTCCCAGAGAGAGTTGTCAATTTGTCCAGGACGGGTGAGCAGTTGCAGACTTGCTGTTCCCCTATGTGGGTCTGCTTGTGCTCTTCTTATCAAGCTGTTGAGATTGGTGATGTTCTCATCAATACCTCAGATAAACACAGACAGGGTATGCAGCAGACTAATCTGGATGTTCATTATGTTTGCCTGATAGTTAAAGCTTCCACAGAACTTTGCAGTATTCTTAGGAGTCAAGCCCAATGGCCACCTCTTTCAATCAGACTAAACCTATTGTTGGGTGGTACGTCTTTGGCAGATGTATTAAACAGGTTTTCCCACTCTTTAGTATTAAGATACGTACATTTTTAGCCAAACCCGACGTACTGTTGGTTATTTCGTCACTCTCTCTTCGTGCAGGGGACATGAGCGGAGATACCTTGTCTCCATTCTTTAGTACTGTAGAGGCATCATTCCAATTCTGTTCACCCTCCTGTGTAAGTTCCTTGCTTGTCAGGCGCCCTTCCTTCTGCTCGGGCATCTGTCATTTGATTTCCTTTTCTTCCAGGCAACTGATTGGGGCGGGTTAATTCATCCACTCCCAAGGATGAACTATGTGAGTCAGTGGAGAAACCCTATTGGCTGCAGTTCAGAGTTGTAGTAGGCTTTCATGGGTGAGCAAGATTGCTCCACTATTATCAGTGAGGAAGGTCCTTCAAAATTAGTTTGAACTTCACCCCAATTAGACTCAATGGGCACCAGGTTCTCTTTTAAAGCCCCTGCTCCTAGCCTACAAGTGAACTGATGCTTTCCCAGGGACCACTCCCGCTGCTTTATCAGCACAATAAGACTGAGCATCAGGGAGAGACCAGTGGTGTTGCCATTGCATGAGTATATGCAGCCCCAGCGTCTTTCAAGAATTTGAACTTAGTAGTAATTTTTGGTTGCAATGGACTAGGTCTCATAATGGGTAGAAGGTGACCTGAAGACTCTATTGCACTCCTTTGTTGAGACCTTATCTGGAGCAAAGATTGGATGCACCTGGGAGCAAAATAGTGAGGTGCAGGTATTTAAATTGTGTGAATTGAAAGTGTCTATTTCTCATTACCTTTTTGTATAGTCTATGTAGCTATCTATTCTCATTCAGTGATTTCCCTCCCTATTTTTCCCTCCTATTTCTCTTTCCACAGAGTGGTATTAGCATAAAGCACAGGAACCACAGAATTGTGTATTAGGGTCACTGCTTGTCTGGGTGTATAGTAGGTTAGTAGTCAGTGTCACTGCTCTGGCGATTCATTCTCCGCCTTCTGCCATGTCAGATTGACTGCTTTTCCTATAGCATTGTATGTTAAAAACTGACCCATTCTTCAGTCCATATGTGTCCTTTATCTCTTCAAATGTGCAGTTTCCCATGTAGGTGCAGGTTTCCAATTTTATCTATCCTCTAGGCCTACGTTTCTCAAGAGTTGAAGCCACAGTACAGAGTGTATTCAAGCTCCAG
This sequence comes from Pleurodeles waltl, assembly GCF_031143425.1. Taxonomy (NCBI): domain Eukaryota; kingdom Metazoa; phylum Chordata; class Amphibia; order Caudata; family Salamandridae; genus Pleurodeles; species Pleurodeles waltl. The sequence continues at coordinate 1,264,676,313 of NC_090437.1, forward strand.
AGGGGAGTATCAGGTGAATATAAAAAAGGTTCAGTCTTTTGTTTCAGGTAGTCTGCTAACAGTCTGCCACTGTCCATATGACTTTAGTGTGCATTCTATTCAGCTTGACATTTCTTGCAAGCACACTATATGTAGTATGTCGACCACGTCTGCTCTCTCCCGGTCCAGAATAGAGCCCAACTATAAGCCAGCCCTCCTACATCTGCTGGGCTCATCGCTGAACTTATAGCTAGCCTTCTCCTTCCAGTTCCACATATTAATCCTGAGAGCATGGTGTTAATTTCTATGAGTACATTATTTTTGAGTGCTATGGGGAGCGCCACGAAAATAATAAAGTGGTCTGTGAACAATTATCAGTTTTGCGATTGTGCCTTTTCCCATTGGTGAAGGGGGATTTTTTTTCCAAACAGGAAGTGAATGCTTGAGGGGGTATTCGCTCTCCCAGGATTACCATCTTTGAGCTCTTCACTCCATGGCCACTTTCACCCCTAAGTATTTACATTTCTCTGTTTACTATCAAATCATTATATCATGTTCCTGACAATCAGCTATATAACAGGTGGAAGAGACATAGGTGGTCATTCCAACCTCGGCAGTAAAAGGTGCTTACCGCCAGACATAAGACCGCTATAACACCGCCGCGGTCGCAGTAAACCTCCACGGTCATTCTGACCCACAACAGGCAAACCGCCAAAATACCGACATCCACAAAAGTCCGCCACACCAAAGGTCAGCGATAAACTGCCGCTGACCAAACCTCCACCGTCACGCCAACAGAAATACGCCCATGCCATTACGACCCACGAATCCACGCGGCGGTCTTTCAACCGCGGTATTCTATTGGCGGTACACACCGCCGCGGTCGAAATACACATACTCGTACAAAACACTACCACATTGGCCAATTCGAAATACACACACCTGATACACATACACACACCACTCACACACACCCAATACAATATAAAACAAACACCCACATCACCCACAAACCCCTACGACCAGAAATTCTGAGAGAAGGCGAGAGAGAGACACCACAGTCAACTACCAAGCATCCACAGGCATACAATACCAATACCCACAGAACTTCCACGCACCTCACACAACACACCATTAAATAGCACCCCACCTATCACTACACACTCCACCCCACACATCATCCACACCACCCCATGGCACCTCAAAGACACCCCAGGTTCTCAGATGCTGAACTCAGGGTCATGGTGGAGGAAATCGTACGAGTAGAGCCCCAGCTGTTCGGGACACAGGTGCAGCACACCGCCATTGCCAGGAAGATGGAGCTATGGAGCAGAATAGTCGACAGGGTCAACACTGTGGGACAGCACCCAAGAAATAGGAACGACATCAGGAAGCGGTGGAACGACCTACGGGGGAAGGTGCATTCCATGGTATCGAGGCACAACATCGCGGTACAGCGAACTGGCGGCGGACCCCCACCTCCTCCCCCAGATTTTCCAACATGGGAGGAGCAGGTCTTGAACATCCTGCATCCTGAGGGCCTCGCAGGAGTAGCTGGAGGAATGGACTCTGGTAAGTCCCATCTTCACTACTTCATCCCCCCCACCCCACCTGCATGCCAACTCATACCCCCACCCTCACCCTCACCCCCATCACAACTACCCCTTGCAAATGTCTTACCATCACAACCCACCCATCCCAAAACTTAGCCCTGCATGCGGCCCCAAAGCATGGACACCCATCACCAAAGCATGCCCAATGCACATACCCATCACCCCCACCCCCCAAAACACCGTCACAACAGCCCCCACAAAGGAATGCCAGCACTGGGGTACACGGGCACCCACCCATTGCACGCCATTGGCACACACAGAAGCAATAACCATACTTTTATACCCCTGCAGGACCCGAACGCCAGGTCACCGCGCAGGAGGGTCCACAAATGTCCCCTCCACCCCCAGAAGAGGCCCACAGTGATGACAGCAGCTCTGTCTCCCTGGATCTAGATGACCAGCCCGGTCCATCGGGGACCTCGGGACAGTCGGTTCCCCTCAGACAGGCACAGGCCACAGCAGACCTTCCCCCCTCTGGGAACACCAGCACAGCACCCACCCAGCGGGCCCATACCTCTGTCCCCAGGACACGTCAATCAGCGGTGTGTCCACCACTACAGGGAACCCAGGCTAACCCACCACCACAACAACAACAGGGACCTGGGGGCAGTGGTAGTGGGCACACGGTCCAGGGGAAGGAGGCCCAAGGAAACAGGGGAACTGGGAGGGCAGCTGTGCGACAGGGGGGGGACAGGCCAAGGGAACCCACTCTCCACGAGGCCCTCTCCTCCATCATGGGAGCATACCACCGCTCCCAGGAGACGATGGCGACGGTCCTGGCCAGGTTTCAGGAAATCCAGCTTCTGAAGGAGCAACAGTATATGGGGTTCAGGGAGGAACTGAGAAACATCAGTACCGCCATGGGTACCATCGTAGTGGCCCTGAATGAGTTAATCTCCACATTGCGGACCACTGTGACACCTCAAAGGGCCCCTGACACTAGCATGCACCAAGAACTGGCTACCACCTCCGCCAGCGCTAGTGGACAGGAGGCCCCGACAGAAGACCAACAGGCCACCAGAACCCCACCCCCTGCAGAAGGAGAACCACCCCGCAAGCGGGCCCTGAGATCCAGGAAGAAGACAGAGTAACATGTCAAGACCCCCGCCAGCAAAGGATACTGCCCTGATTGTCATCCCACTGTCCCACATTGTCACCCTGTCCAACCTTAAACTGCCCCAGCTCCACTTCCCACAGGCATTTGGACAATGCACCTGTGAACCTGATAGTCTGGACTCTGCCATGGACAATCCTCCACCATCACCCCTCACCGATTTGCAACCACCCATCCAATTTAGAGCACTTGAATAAACACACTTATTGCACATAAACAATCTGGAGTCTGTCTGTGATTTTAACAAATGTATTAGACATGACAGTGCCAAAATTGTTATTCACATTGTGATGCCAACAAACCGCTGTCACACAGCTGTAGTCCATGGGGAAACAAAGCAGATGTCACGCAGTGGGGCCCACAGCTCTGAAAACGGAAGGGAAAGTCACAACACAGTTACCATACACTGGGGAAAAAAGTCAGACAGTTGAGAGGTAGGAGTCTTTAAGTAAATGTAATATGCTGGTGTGTACTCTTACCTGTGTGTCACTGAAAATATTGCTCTATTACTGTGTCCTGTTGTCTATGTCGTCCTCTCCGGCTTCCTCTTCTTCACTCTCCACAGGCTCCACAGCTGCTTCAACACCACCATCTGGACCATCCTCCTGCAGAAAAGGCACCTGGCGGCGCAAAGCCAGGTTGTGAAGCATACAGCAGGCCACGATGATCTGGCACACCTTCTTTGGTGAGTACATTAGGGATCCACCTGTCACATGGAGGCAGCGGAACCTGGCCTTCAGGAGGCCGAAGGCTCGCTCGATCACCCTCCTAGTCCGCCCATGGGCCTCATTGTAGCGTTCCTCTGCCCTGGTCCTGGGATTCCTCACTGGGGTCAGTAGCCAGGACAGGTTGGGGTAACCAGAGTCCCCTAATAGCCACACCCGGTGCCTCTGGAGTTGACCCATCACATACGGGATGCTGCTATTCCGCAGGATGTAGGCGTCATGCACTGAGCCAGGGAACTTGGCATTAACATGGGAGATTTACTGGTCTGCCAAACAGACCATCTGTACATTCATCGAATGATAACTTTTCCTGTTCCTGTACACCTGTTCACTCCTGCTGGGGGGTACCAAAGCCACATGTGTCCCATCAATGGCACCTATGATGTTGGGGATATGTCCAAGGGCATAGAAATCACACTTCACTGTAGGCAAATCCCCCACCTCAGGGAAAATGATGTAGCTCCTCATGTGTTTCAGCAGGGCAGACAACACTCTGGACAACACCTTGGAAAACATAGGTTGAGACATCCCTGATGATATGGCCACTGTTGTTTGAAATGACCCACTTGCTAAGAAATGGAGTACTGACAGCACCTGCACTAGAGGGGGGATCCCTGTGGGTTGGCAGATGGGTGACATCGGTCTGCCTCCAGCTGGGCACACAGTTCCTGTATAGTGGCTCGGTCAAGCCTGTATGTCAGTATGACATGTCTTTCCTCCATTGTCAACAGGTCTACTAGCTGTCTGTACATGGGAAGATTCCTCCATCTCCTCGCATTGCCCAGCGGACGGTGCCTAGGAAGGACAACAGCAAGCACAGAGTCAATCAACCCACAGGTACGTTCCCACAGCTTGCACACAACACGATTCACTATGCATTGAATGGTTTGTATGAGTGTTGAGGAAAGGCCTAGGTATGTGTGACGCAGTAGAAATTAAGCCATGTGGGCCCTTGAAATGGCGGCTGCCTGACCTGTGAAGTGTGACAATGGGATGTGAGGTCAATGCGCTGGCGTGGCACACCGTGGCGGTAGGCGGTCGAAGACCGCGGCGCAATGCCGCATTGGTTAACATAGAATCCTATGGGTTTTCACGAGCCAATGACGATGTGCGCCGGCGGTCGTGGTACGCACCGCCGCGGGCGTGACCGCCATTTTCTATCTGCTTAATCACTCGATACCTGATCTTCCACAGGAGAGGACCTACACTGCAAGTGCTGCTGTGACCTCAGTCTGGAAGAGACAATGGCTGCTGCGACTGGGGAAAGGGCCCCTGCCTTCACTTATGAAGAATTGGAGAAACTCGTGGATGGGGTCCTCCCCCAGTATGCGCTACTCTACGGTCCTCCAGACCAACAGGTAAGTACACTGGGACCATGCTTTGTGGGCAATGCCTGGGTTGAGTCGGGTGGATGAAAGATGGTGGGGAGGGGAGCGATTGAGGCATGCATCAGACGACAGATGAGAGCATTGGCCACATGGCAAGGGTGGGGATGGAGGGCCACTCACATCAAGCATGCAGAAGGTGCTGATTTTTTTTTCTCCCCCTGTACATGTCACATAGGTCAGCGCCCACCAGAAAATCGCTATTTGGCGTGCCATCGCCAAGGACGTCCAGACCCTGGGGGTCCACAACAGACGGGGCACCCACTGCCGGAAGAGGTGGGAGGACATCCAACGCGGGAGCAGGAAGACGGCGGAGGCTCTGCTGGGGATGGCCTCCCAACATAGGAGGAGTGCCAGTCGTCAATTGACCCCCCTGATGTCCCGGATCCTGGCGGTGGCCTACCCCGATTTGGATGGGCGCGTGAGGACATCACAGCAGACACAAGGGGGTGAGTACACTCTCATTCTGGTGACTTTGCGCGCAGTGGAGGTGTCTGGGTGGGGGAGGTGGGCTGTGGGTATCTCTAGGCCAGGTCGATTTCTGTAGGCTAGGCCCCTCCGTAAGGCATGGCTCTGTGTCCCCGCCCCCCACCTCTGTAGGGTGCCAAGTACAGCTATTAATGGCCCTGTGTCATCTATGTGTGCAGTTGTCGTCCATAGGCTTGTAGGCCATGTCCCACGGATTGCGTAGTGGACCCCAAGTGCGCAGCGTAGTGCAGGGGGCTTCTGTGTCTATCCTCTCCGCCAACTGTAGCGGTAATCCATGCACTCAACATGTCTTTCTTTCTCCCCCTCCCCTTTTTTGTGGTCTTCCTGTTCATGTGTGCATTAGCATCATCAGGCGGAGGAGAAGTGGCATCGGAGCACGAGGGAGCTGCATCCCACATGGCCCTGGAGGGCCATGCAACGGATTCTTCGTACACCAGTGGGACGGAGGGCGAGGGGAGCTCCACAGCGGGGACTCGTGCTGATGTCAGTGGCAGCGACTCGTCCTCTGAAGGGAGCTCCCTTGTGGTGGCGGCAACATCCGTGCCCCCCGCAACAACAGGTACAGCCGCCACCCAGCGCACCAGCACCGCCCTCCCAGCAGCCCCTCAGCGTTTGCCCCGTGCCCGCTCACCCAGGAAGGGGGGCATCTCCTTCACCCCAGGCACCTCAGGCCCTGCCCCTGTCACCCCTGCTGCCCTCAGTGAGGAGGTCATTGACCTCCTGAGGACCATCATTGTTGTGCAGTCTACCCTTTTGAATGCCATCCAGGGTGTAGAAAGGGAGGTGCACCGGAGTAATGCATACCTGGAAGGCATTCATTCGGGTCAGGCTGCCCATCAGCGATCGTTCAACGCTCTGGCCTCAGCACTGACAGCAGCAATTGTCCCTGTCTCTAGCCTCCCCCCTCCAACTTCCTCCACCCAGACCCAATCCCCTGTACCTCTGCCTATCCCAGACACACCTACAGACCAGCCTGCACACACCTCAACACCCAAGGGAAGCTCATCCAGACATAAGCACCACACTTCACACAAGCATTCATACAAGCAACATCCACATGCAGACACACCAACACCCACTGCCTCCACTGTGTCCCCCTCCTCCTCGTCTCCCTCCTCCCTCCCTGTGACGTCTCCACTCACACTTGCATGCACAACATCTTCAGCCACTACGTCCATCACCAGCACACCCACCAGAACACTCCGCACACGTGCAGTCATCACCCCCACTACCATTTACACGTCCCCTGTGTCCTCTCCCAGTGTGTCTGTCACCCCCTCTTCCAAACCACACAAACGCAGGCAGCCACCCACCCAACAGCCATCCACCTCACGACAGCCTCCAGCCCAAGCACCTGCACCCAAAGACACCAGACTTCACACTCCTACAACCACATCCTCTTCCTCCACTTCCATACCCACTACACCTAGCCGTCCCTCTCTTTCCAAATTGATTTTCCTTTCCAAACTTGACCTCTTTCCAACAACTCCCCCACCCCGTCCATCGAGTAAGACTGCAATCAGCACCTCAGCCACCGCCAAACCAGGACCTATCAAGACTGTTGTCCAAGGACTGTGGAGTCACCCACCCTCAAGGGCAACTAGTTCTGGTAGGAGCCAAGGCACGGCCAGCCCACCCCCGGAAAAACACCCAAAGATCACCAGTGCCCGGCGCGAGAGGCCAAGGACACCAGGGACCAAAATCCCTACCCTGGCTCCGGCTGGAAGTGGGGTGCCACCTGGCACACCGCCAAAGGTGGGAAAGGGCCACAGACGACCAGGGAAGGGTGGGAAGGGCAGCACGCCCGACAAGTCCGGCAGCAGGCCAGCTGCCCAGGAGGGCCCCACCAGCCCCATCCCAGGTGTGCAGGAGGGCCCCGCCAGCCACAGCCCAGCTGCCCAGGAGGGCCCTGCCAGCCACAGCCCAGCTGCCCAGGAGGGCCCTGCCAGCCACAGCCCAGCTGCCCAGGAGGGCCCCGCCAGCCACAGCCCAGCTGGGCAATGAAGGAGTGCCAGCCACAGCCCAGCTGGGCAATAAAGGAGCGCCAGCCACAGCCCAGCTGGGCAATGAAGGAGCGCCAACTCAAGCACCGCTGAACAGGTCAAGGACCGCCAACTCAAGCACCGCTGAACAGGGCAAGGACCGCCAACTCAAGCACCGCTGAACAGGGCAAGGACCGCTGAACAGGGCAAGGACCGCCAACTCAAGCACCGCTGAACAGGGCAAGCACCGCTGAACAGGGCAAGGACCGCCAACTCAAGCACCGCTGAACAGGGCAAGGACCGCCAACTCGAGCACCGCTGAACAGGGCAAGGACCGCCAACTCGAGCACCGCTGAACAGGGCAAGGACCGCCAACTCAAGCACCGCTGAACAGGGCAAGCACCGCTGAACAGGGCAAGGACCGCCAAGGCAAGCACCGCTGAACAGGGCAAGGACCGCCAACTCAAGCACCGCTGAACAGGGCAAGGACCGCCAGCTCAAGCACCGCTGAACAGGGCAAGGACCGCTGAACAGGGCAAAGACCGCCAACTCAAGCACCGCTGCACTGGGCCCTTCATCTCAAGCACCGCTGCACTGGGCACCGCCGTCTCAAGCACCGCTGCACTGGGCCCTTCATCTCAAGCACCGCTGCACTGGGCCCTTCATCTCAAGCACCGCTGCACTGGGCCCTTCATCTCAAGCACCGCTGCACTGGGCACCGCCGTCTCAAGCACCGCTGCACTGGGCCCTTCATCTCAAGCACCGCTGCACTGGGCCCTTCATCTCAAGCACCGCTGCACTGGGCCCTTCATCTCAAGCACCGCTCCGCTGGGCCCTTCATCTCAAGCACCGCTCCGCTGGGCACCGCCGTCTCAAGCACCGCTCCGCTGGGCCCTTCATCTCCAGCACCGCTGCACTGGGCCCTTCATCTCAAGCACCGCTGCACTGGGCACTGCCGTCTCAAGCACCGCTGCACTGGGCCCTTCATCTCAAGCACTGCTCCGCTGGGCCCTTCATCTCAAGCACCGCTCCCCTGGGCACCGCCGTCTCAAGCATCGCTGCACTGGGCCCTTCATCTCAAGCACCGCTGGCCCATTGGCGGAAGGGGCAGTGCCGCATCTGTGTCGGGCAGGGCTGCACGAAGCACTCTGGGCACCAGTCCCCCTCCAGAACCAGTGGACACTGTCATCCACTTGAGAGACTGTGGCTTTGCACTCCCCAGGATGTAACAGTGGGCAAACCACCCACTGTAGAGACTTGAGAGACTGTGGCTTTGCACTCCCCAGGAAGTAACAGTGGGCAAACCACCCACTGTAGAGACTTGAGAGACTGTGGCTTTGCACTCCCCAGGATGGGACAGTGGCCATGGAGGCCCCTCGTGGATCTGGCGTAGTGTAGTCATGTGGCTGAGGTGCCCCCCCTTCCCTTCCCCCTGAGGTGCCTGTAGTTTTTCTATCTGATGCCCCTGCAGTGTTCTCTCCGTTGGTGTCCGGTATCCTGTGTGGGCCTTGCCCATGTAATTTGGGCCCAGTGGTCCACGGACAATGACAGCTAAAATTATCGGACTTTTAATATTTATGTCTATATTAGTTAAAAATGTGTGATATTTTTATATGCCGATAATACAATATATTCGACTGTTTATGATCATTTCAATTTGTCTTTGCATTCTTCCGGGAGGTTTGGGGGTTGTAACAGTGATGTATTGCTATGCATTGATGTGTGTGTTGTAGTGGGTGAGGGTGGTGGTGGTGGGTGTGTAGCGTATGTGTGCCCGTAACATTTTCTCCTCCCCCCTCCCCTGTGTCGTAGGTGCAGTACTCACCGTAGTCTTCTGCGCCGGCGTTCGTGCTCCTGGTAGAGGAGCAGGAATACAATAGCTGGTAGGATGTGTAGTTCGGGTTCCATGCTGTCCAGATTCCTCGTGGGGTGTATGGAGGTGAGCGTTTTCCGTTTGAAATGTCTGTTTCCGCCGTGTTTATATCGGCGGGGCTACCGCCCCGGAAAAGTTGGCGGATTGGTGGGTTGTGATAGGGTGGGCGGTACATTGACTCCCGCCTGTCTGTTGGCGGTGACCGCCGCGCTGTTTGTTTGTCCCGCCGTGGCGGTCGGAGTGTTAAAGTGGCGGTCTCTGTTGGCGGTTTCCGCCAGGGTCAGAATTCCATTTTTTAAACCGCCAGCCTGTTGGCGGGTTAGCCGCCGCTTTAACACCGACCGCCAGGGTTGGAATGACCCCCATAATATTTCTAGGTTTATTTGAAGACCTTTTATAACTTTAAAGTCACTCAAAGCATGCATGACCTTGGACAGACTATTACAGCGGTCCTTGAGAAACACGTATGCGTCATCAGCATATATGACTATAATATGAGATTCATTGCAAAGCTGCGCACCTCAGTCTCAGCCTTTACTTTGCATAATACACACAAGTGGTTCCATAGCCAATGCGAAGAGCAGGGGTGACAGTGTGCAGCCTTGCCTAGTCTCCTTCCAGATCTGCCATTGTTTTGAGACTGTTCATCCCAGTGAAAACTTGTGCTATGGGTTCAGTGTAAAGGAGTCTGATCCATGTCAGGACATTGTCTCAGAACTCCATTCTTTTGAATACTACATAGAGGCAAGGCCACAGAAGTGTGCGGACTGCCTTCTCCATGTTGGAGGAGGCCACCAGGCGACTTGGCCCACCTGTGCTGTATGATTCATGGGATGGAGAAGGCGTTTGACATGAACGTGATTGTTACAGCCGAGGATAAAGCCTCATTGATCGTAATGCACCAAATTCTTGAATTAGCGGGCGGTGCCTTAGTCACTGTTTCCTGAGTATTTTATATTCTTTGCTGAAAAGGGACAGTGACCTCGAGAAATTTAAACCCACCCAGTCACACATTGACAGGAGAGCTGAGCTTACATCAGTGTGTGACACCATCACTTTTGCTACAGACCAGCTTGATATTAGTCACAGTGACAGTTTTATGCATAGCAAGACCACATATGAATTAAAAAACACCCACGTTTTATTGGAAACCTCCCTAGCTTACTGTTCGATATTTGTGAGCTCATGTATTTTATTGCATCCTATAATTACATTGAATTTTAATATTTCTCCTGCAAGCCGAGAGGGGTGCATTACTGCTTCCATTACAAACGTGGCTTCTCTGGTGCTATAACAAGTGGTTCTTCCAAGAGAATGATTCTGAAAAATGAGAAGCAAAACAACAGGCAATATATCATGGCTGGCTGCCTGAACCAGTTTATAGCAGCCCCCAGACAAACATTTAACACAGAAAAGAAGTTTCCAGAGAACAATAGCAAATCCCCAAAAGCAGGAAAATGACTCCAGCACATAAAAAACAGCGTGCTGTGTACACATTGGGTTACTTTTTAAAATAATTCGCACAAGTCAGGTCTGGCTGTAAAAAGAATGTTTCCTTCGAGAATGCCCTACCTAACAGGTCGACTGTGTACGCCTACAATTCCTTCCGTTCGGGTACAACAGGAACAATTTCTGATATTCTGGACTGCGGGACCTGCCACTGGTAGGCCCTACGAGTCGTGTTCCCCCCGGGGTGCATTTTGAGTCTCACCAACACCACTGCATTGTTATTTCATCTCCTAAAACTGGGGTATGTTTGGTTAAAAAAATATTTAAAGAGAGCGCTACAACTCCTAAAGAATCTTGGACTAATGGGTAGGTAAAAAAAATAGATGGGAAAAAAGAAGTGTGAGAATTCGCTGCCCTTGCACAACAAACTAGTTCTCAGTTCCTTCTTGCAATGAAACGTCATGACAGCTTTTAGAGCATTCCAAAACGTCGTATCAAGTTGAAAGAGATCACCTCGCCTTTCTCTGTGATATTGGAAAACCAAAAGCAGACAACAGAGGCCAGATGGAATAGCATCTTAGGTGGGAGGTGATAAAACCAGGAGATAAACCATAAAGGGCGAAGTGCACAATGCATAACATTTCATCAGATATCCTGGACTGAATAGAAGCTGGTGAAGGATTTTAGAATGCGATGAGGATGCCTAAACTAAGGAGCCTGAGTAACTAATCAGGGAGCTTGGTTCTGAAATGCAGCAAACGATGTAACAAATGTTAATGCCTAAATAGACACCATTACAGTGGGTTAAACTAGACCCAGTTAATGCCGTAATATCTGCAGTTTCAAGAGGTAGGGATATTGTGGTGTTACACACTTAGGCCCAGATTTATGTTTGTGGCACAGCGTGGTACTGCGTCAAATGTAGCAGCGCAGCACCACTTTAGAAACACAGGGGTGCGCTATATTTAGAGGAATAAGGCACACCCCTGCGTTTCCCCCTGTGCTGATTTAAGCTGCAGAGCGCCAACACAGACGTCCTTGCACCATAGTGCAAGGGTGTTTGCGTTGAGGGGATAGATTGTTTATGTGCAAGAAGGCGTCCCTTCCTGCACATGCACAATCTATAGTGGTGATTTGGCACTTCTATGTGTGCTGCAAAATGCAGCACACCTTCAAGTATCAAAGCGTCATTTTGAATGATTATTTATGTGCAGGAAGGGACATCTTCCTGTACATAAACAATCATGCATGGCATTTTGCTTCTTCTACGTGTGCTGCAGAATGCAACACACGTAGAAAAAGCAAAATATTTGAGGAACAAAAGCTTTCCTCCTCGTTTTGCAATGCTAACGCCAGCCCTGGGGTGGCGTTAGTTTTTGGTGCTGCCTTGGGTTTATGACAACTCGTAAATCTGAGGCAGCGTCAAAAGTAATGGGTGTTGGAGTGGAACGCCCACTGTAACACCCATTGCACGCATAAAAACTGCTTTGGAGGGGCCTATATTTACAAGGAGGTGTAACACCACAAAATCGTGGCATTACACCTCCTTGTGAATATGGAGCAGTGCTTAGCACCACCGGAGCGTCACAAACAGTGACGGTCCGGTGGTGCTAGGGGCTCTTAAATATGTCCCTTAATTCGAAGGATCCTAAGAGAAATAGAGAACTTCTGTGGAAACTAGTAATGCCACACCCAATTCACATGGTAATTCCTCATTCCCACCCAACGACTAGGTAGTGAAAAGTCTATTACAAGTAGGATGGTATTTCCACATTCTGTTACTTCTTCATAATCAGGGCCTTAAAGACAACCTTAACCCTTTCAGCAAAGTGGTAACAAGTACCACTTCAAGATTTTTTGCAGATTCTGTATATCATGACAGTCTTCACATTTAAGTGTTTATTTTTGGGAGTTACGTTTCTAAATAATTGGGTCAAAAACAATAACTTTTAACCCCTTCGCTGCCAGGCCTTTTCCCCCTCCTGTGCCAGGCCTTTTTTTGCCTATTTGGGGCAGTTCGCGCTTAGGCCCTCATAACTTTTTGTCCACATAAGCTAACCAAGCCAAATTTGCGTCCTTTTTTTCCAACATCCTAGGGATTCTAGAGGTACCCAGACTTTGTGGGTTCCCTTGAAGGAGGCCAAGAAATTGGCCAAAATACAGTGAAAATTTCGTTTTTTTTCAAAAAAATTTGAAAAAGTGGCTGCAGAAGAAGGCTTGTGGTTTTTCCCCTGAAAATGGCATCAACAAAGGGTTTGCGGTGCTAAACTCAGCAGCTTCCCAGCTTTCAGGAACAGGCAGACTTGAATCAGAAAACCCAATTTTTCAACACAATTTTGGCATTTTACTGGGACATACCCCATTTTTGCAATTTTTTGTGCTTTCAGCCTCCTTCCAGCCAGTGACAGAAATGGGCATGAAACCAATGCTGGATCCCAGAAACCTAAACATTTCTGAAAAGTAGACAAAATTCTGAATTCAGCAAGGGGTCATTTGTGTAGATCCTACAAGGGTTTCCTACAGAAAATAACAACTGAAAAAGAAAAATATTGAAATTGAGGTGAAAAAAACATAAATGTTTCTCTACGTTTTACTCTGTAACTTTTCCCTGCAATGTCAGATTATCGAAACCAATATACCGTTACGTCTGCTGGACTCCTCTGGTTGCGGGGATATATAGGGCTTGTAGGTTCATCAAGAACCCAAGGAACCCAGAGCCAATAAATGAGCTGCTCCCTGACGTGCGTTTTCATTCTATACCGGGTATACAGCAATTCATTTGCTGAAATATAAAGAGTAAAAAATTGCTATCAAGAAAACCTTTGCATTTCCAAAAAGGGCACAAGATAAGGTGCTGAAGAGCAGTGGTTATTTGCACATCTCTGAATTCCGGGGTGACCATACAAGCATGTGAATTATAGGGAATTTCTCAAATAGATGTCTTTTTTACACACTCTCCTATATTTGGAAGGAAAAAATGTAGAGAAAGACAAGGGGCAATAGCACTTGTTTTGCAAATCTATGTTCCCCCAAGTCTCCCGATAAAAATGATACCTCACTTGCGTGGGTAGGCCTAGCGCCCGCAACAGGAAACGCCCCAAAGCGCAACGTGGACACATCCAAAATTTTGGGAGAAAACAGAGGTGTTTTTTGCGAAGTGCCTACCTGTAGATTTTGGCCTCTAGCTCAGCCGGCACCTAGGTAAACCTACCAAACCTGTGCATTTCTGAAAACTAGAGACCTAGGGGAATCCAAGGAGGGGTGACTTGCGGGGCTCGGACCAGGTTCTGTTACCCAGAATCCTTTGCAAACCTCAAAATTTGGCTAAAAAAACACATGTTCCTCACATTTCTGTGGCAGAAAGTTCTGGAATCTGAGAGGAGCTACAAATTTCCTTCCACCCAGCGTTCCCCCAAGTCCCCCGATAAAAATGATACCTCACTTGCGTGGGTAGGCCTAGCACTGGCGACAGGAAACACCCCAAAGCGCACGTGGACACATCCTAAATTTTGGAAAAAAACAGAGGTGTTTTTTGCGAAGTGCCTACCTGTGGATTTTGGCCTGTAGCTCACCCAGCACCTAGGGAAACCTACCAAACCTGTGCATTTCTGAAAACTAGAGACCTAGGGGAATCCAAGATGGGGTGACTTGCGGGGCTCGGACCAGGTTCTGTTACCCAGAATCCTTTGCAAACCTCAAAATGTGGCTAAAAAAACACATGTTCCTCACATTTCTGTGGCAGAAAGTTCTGGAATCTGAGAGGAGCCACAAATTTCCTTCCACCCAGCGTTCCCCTAAGTCTCTCAATAAAAATGGTACCTCACTTCTGTGGGTAGGCCTAGCGCCCACGAAAGGAAATGGGCCAAAACACAACGTGGACAGAACATATTTTTTCACAGAAAACAGAGGTGTTTTTTGCAAAGTGCCTACCTGTGGAGTTTGGCCTCTAGCTCAGCCGGCCCCGAGAGGGGGGGGGGGCAGAAATGGCCTAAAATAAATTTGCCCTCACCCCAGCCCCCACCCCACCCCCGGGAGCGACCCTTGCCTACGGGGTCGCTCCCCCTGCGTGACATTGGTGCCAAAAAACAAATCCCCGGTGCCTAGTGGTTTCTGCCCCCTTGGGGGCAGATTGACCTAAAATCGGCCAATCTGCCCCCAAGGGGGGCAGAAATGGCCTAAATACAATTTGCCCCCCAGGGGAGCGACGCTTGCCTGATGGGTCGCTCCCCATCTCGAAAAAAACAAACAAACAAACAAAAAAAACACAACAAAAAAATTTGCCCTGGTGCCCTGAGGGTTCTGCCCCCCCCTGGGGGCAGTTCGGCCTAATAATAGGCCGATCTGCCCCCAGGGGGGGCAGAAATGGCCTAAAATAAATTTGCCCCCCCCCCGGGAGCGACCCTTGCCTACGGGGTCGCTCCCCCTGCGTGACATTGGCGCCAAAAAACAAATCCCCGGTGCCTAGTGGTTTCTGCCCCCTTGGGGGCAGATTGACCTAAAATCGGCCAATCTGCCCCCAGGGGGGCAGAAATGGCCTAAATACAATTTGCCCCACAGGTGAGCGACCCTTGCCTGATGGGTCGCTCCCCATCTCTAAAAGAACACACAAACAAACAAAAAAAAAAAATTGCCCTGACGCCTAGAGGTTTCTGGCCCCCCCCCCCCGGGGGCAGAAATGGCCTAAAATAAATTTCCCCCCCCCCGGGAGCGACCCTTGCCTACGGGGTCGCTCCCCCTGCGTGAGATTGGCGCCAAAAAACAAATCCCCGGTGCCTAGTGGTTTCTGCCCCCTTGGGGGCAGATTGACCTAAAATTGGCCAATCTGCCCCCAGGGGGGCAGAAATGGTCTAAATACAAATTGCCCCCCAGGGGAGCGACCCTTGCCTGATGGGTCGCTCCCCATCTCTAAAAAAAGAAACAACAAAAAAAAAAATTGCCCTGGCGCCTAGAGGGTTCTGCCCCCCCCCCCCCTGGGGGCAGTTCGGCCTAATAATAGGCCGATCTGCCCCCCGGGGGGCCGAAATGGGCTAAAATAAATTCCCCCCTCAGCCCCCCCCCCCCCCCCGGGAGCGACCCTTGCCTACGGGGTCGCTCCCCCTGCGTGACATTGGCGACAAAAAACAAATCCCAGGTGCCTAGTGGTTTCTGCCCCCTTGGGGGCAGATTGACCTAAAATCGGCCAATCTGCCCCCAAGGGGGGCAGAAATGGCCTCAATACAATTTGCCCCCCAGGGGAGCGACCTTTCCTGATGGGTCGCTCCCCATCTCGAAAAAAAACAACAACAAAAAAACACAACAAAAAAATTTGCCCTGGTGCCCTGAGGGTTCTGCCCCCCCTGGGGGCAGTTCGGCCTAATAGGCCGAGCTGCCCCCAGGGGGGGCAGAAATGGCCTAAAATTAATTATTCCCCCCCCAGCCCCCACCCCCCCCGGGAGTGACCCTTGCGTACGGGGTCGCTCCCCCTGCGTGACATTGGCGCCAAACAACAAATCCCCGGTGCCTAGTGGTTTCTGCCCCCTTGGGGGCAGATTGACCTAAAATCGGCCAATCTGCCCCCAGGGGGGCAGAAATGGCCTAAATACAATTTGCCCCACAGGTGAGCGACCCTTGCCTGATGGGTCGCTCCCCATCTCTAAAAGAACACACAAACAAACAAACAAAAAAAATTGCCCTGGCGCCTAGAGGTTTCTGCCCCCCCCCCCGGGGGCAGAAATGGCCTAAAATAAATTTCCCCCCCCCCCGGGAGCGACCCTTGCGTACGGGGTCGCTCCCCCTGCGTGACATTGGCGCCAAACAACAAATCCCCGGTGCCTAGTGGTTTCTGCCCCCTTGGGGGCAGATTGACCTAAAATTGGCCAATCTGCCCCCAGGGGGGCAGAAATGGTCTAAATACAAATTGCCCCCCAGGGGAGCGACCCTTGCCTGATGGGTCGCTCCCCATCTCTAAAAAAAGAAACAACAAAAAAAAAAATTGCCCTGGCGCCTAGAGGGTTCTGCCCCCCCCCCCTCCTGGGGGCAGTTCGGCCTAATAATAGGCCGATCTGCCCCCCGGGGGGCCGAAATGGGCTAAATTAAATTCCCCCCCTCAGCCCCCCCCCCCCGGGAGCGACCCTTGCCTACGGGGTCGCTCCCCCTGCGTGACATTGGCGCCAAAAAACAAATCCCAGGTGCCTAGTGGTTTCTGCCCCCTTGGGGGCAGATTGACCTAAAATCGGCCAATCTGCCCCCAAGGGGGGCAGAAATGGCCTAAATACAATTTGCCCCCCAGGGGAGCGACCCTTGCCTGATGGGTCGCTCCCCATCTCGAAAAAAACAAACAAAAAAAAAAACACAACAAAAAAATTTGCCCTGGTGCCCTGAGGTTTCTGCCCCCCTCCCGGGGGCAGATCAGCCTAATATTAGGCCGATCTGCCCCCGGGGGGGCAGAAATGGCCTAAAATAAATTTGCCCCCCCCAACCCCCACCCCACCCGGGAGCGACCCTTGCCTACGGGGTCGCTCCCCCTGCGTGACATTGGCGCCAAAAAACAAATCCCTGGTGCCTAGTGGTTTCTGCCCCCTTGGGGGCAGATTGACCTAAAATCGGCCAATCTGCCCCCAGGGGGGCAGAAATGGCCTAAATACAATTTTCCCCCCAAGGGGAGCGACCCTTGCCTGATGGGTCGCTCCCCATCTCTAAAAAAAACAAACAAACAAAAAAAAAATTGCCCTGGCGCCTAGAGGTTTCTGCCGGGGGGGCAGAAATGGCCTAAAATAAATTTGCCCCCCCCAACCCCCACTCTAAAAAAAGAAACAACAAAAAAAAAAAAAACACAAAAAAATAATTTGCCCTGGCGCCTAGAGGTTTCTGCCCCCCCTGGGGGCAGAACGGCCTAATAATAGGCCGATCTGCCCCCAGGGGGGGCAGAAATGGCCTAAAATAAATTGCCCTCCCCCCCCTGGGAGCGACCCTTGCCTAAGGGGTCGCTCCCTTTGCGTGAAATTCACGCAAAGAAAAAATTCCCTGGTGTCTAGTGGTTTCTACCCACCCTTGGGGGCAGATTGGCCTCAACAAAATAGAAATGGCCAAAATATAATTATCCCCCAAGGGTAGCGACCCTTGCCTAAGGGGTCGCTCCCCACCAAAAATAAAAAAAGAAACATAAAAAAAAAAAAATGGTCCCTGGTGCCTAGAGGTTTCTGCCCCCAGGGGGGGCAGAAAAGGCCTTCTCAAAAAAATGCCCCCCCTGGGAGCGACCCTTGCCCAAGGGGTCGCTCCCTTTTGTCAGTTTCAATAAAAAATAAAAAAAAATCCCTGGTGTCTAGTGGGGTTTCAAAAGCCGGATTGCAAGCAATCCGGCTTTTGAAACCCTCGGAGGGACTTCAAAGGGAAGGAAATACTTTTCCTTCCCTTTGAAGCCCCTCCGGGCCTCCCAAGTGATTGAAAAAGAAATGCTTTTGCATTTCTTTTTCAATCGCGCCTGTGAGAAATCAGCACGCGCTCGCGCGCTGACGTCACAGAGGGGTTGGGGGGGGGTCGGGGTGGAAGGGGAAGGTCTTCCCCTTCCATCCTGACTTGGGGGGGGGGAAGGGGGGTGCACGGGGGGCACGCTAGCGCGCCCCCAAGTTCCCCTGTGCCATGGACGAGATGATCTCGTCCAAGGCACAGGGGAACTGTAGCCTTGGACGAGATCATCTCGTCCAAGGCACAGAAGTGGTTAAGGAACTCTTGCTGCTTAGGATGTAGTGTAAACCTATGCAGAGCTCCTCAGAAAAGTAAGGGAAAACGACCAGATAAGAGAGGCCTGATGCTACCTATTTCTGCCCCATGAAAAGTATGAACATGGCTAGTTTCTATATAGTTGTTTTTCAATCTCCGATGAGAGGATGCAAAACATCCGGCAATTCTGCTCATTTCCCTGGTGCCACATCTGCCTGCCTGGGGTCTCAAAAAGATGAAATGCAGGCATATGGACCTGTGGCAGAAACAAATGCTCCTTGTGAGCAGTGAGGAACATACAGAATGAGAAACTCTTATGCCCCCAAGTACCATCAAGGGTAGGACAATGTAATTGCATTAATGGTAATTGCTTTAAGTTAATCAGGTTTGCTGCCTACCCGCTAAAGTGCCATGAGGACTTTGCTGGCGGGTATAGTGTGCAGCCTTCCTTGCTGGGAAAGTTGCTATCAAGCCCACTTTCAGAGCTGCGGCCATTTATTTACCTTAATGCAACTTTCAGTAAGTTAAATATATTTCCCAGCTCCTCATTGTGCTCTTACAAGCATCTGGGTAATTCCACCCTGCATGCGGAAAAGAAAATGGACTCATTACATATGTTCTGAATCCACCAGGATTATTCACCACCACTCCCCAAATGTCCACTAATATCTAAAATCAGTACTTTGACCCACATTTTAGACACAGAATGTAGCCTTTCGCATTTCACATCAGACTGAACTCCTCACACCGTAGAGGTTCGCAACTTGACCAGGACCCATTCCTATTTATCTTCAGTGGCGTAATGAAACTTGAGGGGCCCGCAGCACATTACATGGAGGGGAACCATCTCTGGACTCACTCAGGAGGTCCTAGGCTAGTGTACTGTACTGTGCTGAGGAGGTGCCCTGGTGGGGAAACACCCAGAACAACCACGAAGTCGTGTAAAACAAAAGCAAAACAATTGTTTTTCACGACTTCCTGGTTTTCGTGCCTTAACCACGCATGTGTGAACCGCGTACATGCATGGTTAAGGCACAGAAGATGGGAAACATCCTTTTTTACGACTTTTTTATTACGAAAGTCATGGTTAACGAAAGCGTAACAACGCTTTTTTTAACCACGACTTCGTATTTTTGTGCCTTAACTACGTATGTTCTGAACAACGAACATGCATGGTTAAGGTACAAAGCAGGGAGTTGGCGAAGGTAAGTGGTGGGTTTAGGTTTTGGGGTGGGGGGTCAGGGGGTTTTAGGTTTTGGGGTGGGGTTGGGGGGGTGGGGCGTTTTTGGTTTTGGGGAGGGGGTGGGGGGTTAGGGGGTTTTAGGTTTTGGGGTGGGGTTGGGAGGGTGGGGCATTTTTGGTTTTGGGGAGGGGGTGAACTGTGAAGAATGAAAAGGACTGGAGTTCATTTTTCCGAGCCTAGAATCATAGGATCAGTACTACTACTGTTGGTTTTGCTGGAACTGGCTTCAAGAATCAGTACAGTCGAGATGTATCAACACAAAAGTGTGAACTGTAACTTTCAGTACAGAAACACCAGTTGGATACAAACCCAATGTATACCCAGGCAGATCAATAGCTGCTGCCTGTATATGAGAATCACGACTATTACTAAGGAGAACACTGAGGTTGCAAACCTAGGTCCTCTGTCCTAGCCTACAGCTATCAGTCCAGTGAGATGTTGATAAACATTCCTCATCACAAACACTTATGTTGCAGTAGAACTGTGTTTCCTCCTCTAGCCCACCACTTTCTAAGTCCAGTAACAACTAACACAACTGCAAAGGTCCACATCCAAATGTTGCTTGCGCATGTTTACAACTAGAACACAGACACATTAAGGCATGTGCAAGGTGAGCAAATGCCCAGGGACCACACTGTCCAAGGGCCCCCTGGAGGAGTGAACTTTCTCTTCAACTCACCTCTGTGTATTTCTGAATATCAGTGCTTAGGGTCAGATTCATTGCTGTTTGACATGCCCACAGGACATGAATTAG
Source organism: Pleurodeles waltl (assembly GCF_031143425.1). NCBI lineage: Eukaryota > Metazoa > Chordata > Amphibia > Caudata > Salamandridae > Pleurodeles > Pleurodeles waltl. Next base: position 1,264,696,617 of record NC_090437.1, read on the forward strand.
AAAAAAGTAGCCAATAAAATTCAAAATGGCCCTTGCCCAGGGCTCCCAAAATCCCCAAGACCACACTGCTGGAACCCGTTCCTTTTAAGAAAGCAGTGCAAAGCTATTTGAGCCGGGGCAAACTGGCTAGGTGCACAATTTCTTAGTAATTCCCAAATGTAAATTAACTGACCTTCATTATGGTGAAAAAAGCTGTGATGAACATCTGTATGTGCAGAATGCTGCAGCAGTGGGTTTATGGCGGCTTAATCAACAGAATGTGACAGAAATAGCATTCTCTGAAACTCCACCCCATCGGAAAATGGTTTTCACCACATTCCATTTGGAATACGTAATGTGTTAAATAAGACGGGTGTCGAGCCTGGCATGTAGCAGTTTTTCAGAGAAAACATGCACAGTTCAACCCAGAGATATACTATTTTTTAATACCTCAAATTTAGATGTTTTATTGGCATATTAGCAGAATGTGTGTGTGTGTCTATGTTGCCTTGTCATGCTTCCAGTCAAACGATGGTACTTATTTACAAGCAGCAATGGTTTCTTCTCAAGGAAGGAGGAGCATCGCTCCCCTGCCTGCTGTGAGCCACGCATGCAAACATAATGCGTTTTATTTTTACCGGTGCAGCGCAGACCAGCCCAGAGACAAGCTGGGCGTATCCTCTGCTGCCAATAGTGACTTGACTGGATGCTCCAAAGTGTGCATGCCACTTTGGCCGGCTGCTTTGCACCAGCCAAAGTGAGATGCACACTTTGAAGCTCTCCATTCAGCTGCCTTAAGACAGCTTATAGTGGAGACCAAGCACAGGCCTCTTGGGCGTGAAGGAGCGTCCAGCCAGGCTGCTCCATCCAGCACAGGTGCTTCTCTCATGCTGTTTAACAGCATGAAAGCAGCGTCTGGATTGGTTAAGGCAGTTCATCCAGCATCGGAGGAGGAGAAGAGCACCGAAGAAAATGCACAGCCCATGGGTAGGTGCAGGTTTTTATTTTAAATGTGTAATGTGTGTGTAATGCATGTAAGTGTAGTGATTGTGTTTATATAGTAGTTAGTGTTATGGTTTTATTTGGGCTTTTGGGAGAAGGGGTGGTTTACTTTGGGGTTTTGGAGGGAGGGGGTGATTTTTTCAAAGGGTAGAAGCTTGCCCTGTTTACAAGCCCCCCACTGCTGGTGCCGAATTTTTAACCATATTAAAATGAATGCACCTGCAGCACAAGGGGCTTGTAAGTAGCTCCTTATTTTTTTAGACAACTGAGGACTGGTGCAACCGTAGCCATAACATGTAATTATAAGCTGAACACAAATTGAAGAACGCAGAGATTTCTTCACTTATTCTTCATAATTTCTCAGTACTTTGCTGTCTTTCTCAAACAATGGAACATAAATCACGGGACACTAACTTAAGAAATATTGACCTGAATGCTGTATGTCTGAAAAGCCATAGACACGTGGGATTTCTTTTGAGTTGTGGATTTTTACTGGCAATTGTGTCATAATACCTTGCATTGATGTATCCTAGCAGAATCACTGGTCAAAAGAGGTAGTCTTAAACACAAGGAAACAGAGAACTATTAAAACGCGAATGTGTCCTAACTGTTGGTTAAAACATGAATACATTATTTTAAAACTCATCAACCCCTCCATGACTACCTGTTCATAAGGAAGCCACGAAATTGAGAATGCTTCAATGTACTTGTTATCAAGAAATTATACCACTGTGGCTTTTTAGTGGGCACTGTGGACCAGACGTTGATGCCACAGGTCACAAGTGTGGGATTATGACACACACATGGGGTTTCAAGGAAGCTGAAGTACTGGCAGTCATTAATAAAAACAATGTGCATTTCTGCAATTTGAGAGACAAAGGAAGCCAAACTGTCTGTTTAAGTCATCCCTTTAGGGAACAAACATTAAACTTTAGGAGAATACGTAATTACACTCTTTAAGATAACCATTTATATAAACTAAGGATTATATAAAACAATTACATAAAATCTAACCTCCCTGTCAATGGCTGTCACTCTGAACATGTTATTGAAACTTCAAAAGATTCCATTTCCCTTCAGCCCGCCTCCAGCGTTTGGTTGATATGCCCTGATCTGATTTGTAATTACACTGTCGTATGCAAAGCTTGCTCTACATATATTCTTTTACTTGGTCTCCTGAGTGGGCCACAGCCCTTGGAGGCCGGTTTTGAAAGTCTATGGCCACTACGGGTGCCTTACGTTCCCCAGCTCCCCAGGGTTATTTGCAGTAGGCATGCAGAAGCTTTATGGGAGAGAGAAGGGGGGCTGGGGTGGGGGGGGTGGCTAGAGCAATCAGAGGAATAGAGGGAGGAAAGGAGGAGGAGGAGAGAGATAATGAAAGCAGAGAGAGAGATTGGAGGGGGGAGAAAAAGAGAGCAGGGCTGGTTTGAGCATTCTTCCCAGGGTCACATCAAGATGCAATGCAGGAAAGGAATGTAAAAATGTAATTATGGCATGTCGGCCATAGCAGTTTTACTATTTAGAAAGTAGCCTCAGAAATACAGAGAAAGGTAGTAAAATTTTACATTTTCTGAATTGGTAGACTCTAAGATTTCTTAGGATTCGAAACTGGCTGGCAAAGAGTTTATGCTGCAAATACAGTGCTTGCATCTTTCCATTGAATTTCCATAAAATCTGTGGTATGTAAGTCACCCTTCTGACAAGATAATGCTTGCTGCGCAATTCAATGGATTTAAGTAAAAAATCGAGCATACAGGCACAAATGGGGTTTGGCTGTACACTACACAATTAATGCCTCCAAAAAAGATTCATTTGGGCCCTAGATAGTCCCTGACCCTTTGTGTGAATGTAAAATAACCACAGGCCCTTCCAGAAAGGCAGTAAAACGTTTTATTTTCTGATTGAGCTCCTCATAAAGGATCGTGCAGTCCATTTCGTTCCTCGTTGCTTAAGAATTACTTGTTAAGAGGCCATGTTGAAAATGTGGTTCCTTTGCTTTTGTCTGCAATTTCCATATGTGAACAACTATCCAGGAAACACTACCTGAGGGTTCTGCCCCCCCCTGGGGGCAGTTCGGCCTAATAATAGGCCGATCTGCCCCCAGGGGGGGCAGAAATGGCCTAAAATAAATGTGCCCCCACCCCTCCCGGGAGCGACCCTTGCCTACGGGGTCGCTCCCCCTGCGTGACATTGGCGCCAAAAAACAAATCCCCGGTGCCTAGTGGTTTCTGCCCCCTTGGGGGCAGATTGACCTAAAATCGGCCAATCTGCCCCCAGGGGGGCAGAAATGGCCTAAATACAATTTTCCCCCCAAGGGGAGCGACCCTTGCCTGATGGGTCGCTCCCCATCTCTAAAAAAAGAAACAACAAAAAAAAAAAAAACCACAAAAAAAAAATTTGCCCTGGCGCCTAGAGGTTTCTGCCCCCCCTGGGGGCAGATCGGCCTAATAATAGGCCGATCTGTCCCCAGGGGGGGCAGAAATGGCCTAAAATAAATTGCCCTCCCCCCCCCAGGGAGCGACCCTTGCCTAAGGGGTCGCTCCCTTTGCGTGAAATTCACGCAAAGAAAAAATTCCCTGGTGTCTAGTGGTTTCTACCCCCCTTGGGGGCAGATTGGCCTCATCAAAATAGAAATGGCCAAAATATAATTATCCCCCAAGGGTAGCGACCCTTGCCTAAGGGGTCGCTCCCCACCAAAAATAAAAAAAGAAACATTAAAAAAAAAAAAAAAAAAATGGTCCCTGGTGCCTAGAGGTTTCTGCCCCCAGGGGGGGCAGAAAAGGCCTTCTCAAAAAAATGCCCCCCCTGGGAGCGACCCTTGCCCAAGGGGTCGCTCCCTTTTGTCAGTTTCAATAAAAAAAAAAAAAAAATCCCTGGTGTCTAGTGGGGTTTCAAAAGCCGGATTGCAAGCAATCCGGCTTTTGAAACCCTCGGAGGGACTTCAAAGGGAAGGAAATACTTTTCCTTCCCTTTGAAGCCCCTCCGGGCCTCCCAAGTGATTGAAAAAGAAATGCTTTTGCATTTCTTTTTCAATCGCGCCTGTGACAAATCAGCACGCGCTCGCGCGCTGACGTCACAGAGGGGTTGGGGGGGGTCGGGGGTGGAAGGGGAAGGTCTTCCCCTTCCATCCCGACTTGGGGGGGGGGGGAAGGGGGGTGCACGGGGGGCGCGCTAGCGCGCCCCCAAGTTCCCCTGTGCCATGGACGAGATGATCTCGTCCAAGGCACAGGGGAACTGTAGCCTTGGACGAGATCATCTCGTCCAAGGCACAGAAGTGGTTAAGGAACTCTTGCTGCTTAGGATGTAGTGTAAACCTATGCAGAGCTCCTCAGAAAAGTAAGGGAAAACGACCAGATAAGAGAGGCCTGATGCTACCTATTTCTGCCCCATGAAAAGTATGAACATGGCTAGTTTCTATATAGTTGTTTTTCAATCTCCGATGAGAGGATGCAAAACATCCGGCAATTCTGCTCATTTCCCTGGTGCCACATCTGCCTGCCTGGGGTCTCAAAAAGATGAAATGCAGGCATATGGACCTGTGGCAGAAACAAATCCTCATTGTGAGCAGTGAGGAACATACAGAATGAGAAACTCTTATGCCCCCAAGTACCATCAAGGGTAGGACAATGTAATTGCATTAATGGTAATTGCTTTAAGTTAATCAGGTTTTGCTGCCTACCCGCTAAAGTGCCATGAGGACTTTGCTGGCGGGTATAGTGTGCAGCCTTCCTTGCTGGGAAAGTTGCTATCAAGCCCACTTTCAGAGCTGCGGCCATTTATTTACCTTAATGCAACTTTCAGTAAGTTAAATATATTTCCCAGCTCCTCATTGTGCTCTTATAAGCATCTGGGTAATTCCACCCTGCATGCGGAAAAGAAAATGGACTCATTACATATGTTCTGAATCCACCAGGATTATTCACCACCACTCCCCAAATGTCCACTAATATCTAAAATCAGTACTTTGACCCACATTTTAGACACAGAATGTAGCCTTTCGCATTTCACATCAGACTGAACTCCTCACACCGTAGAGGTTCGCAACTTGACCAGGACCCATTCCTATTTATCTTCAGTGGCGTAATGAAACTTGAGGGGCCCGCAGCACATTACATGGAGGGGAACCATCTCTGGACTCACTCAGGAGGTCCTAGGCTAGTGTACTGTACTGTGCTGAGGAGGTGCCCTGGTGGGGAAACACCCAGAACAACCACGAAGTCGTGTAAAACAAAAGCAAAACAATTGTTTTTCACGACTTCCTGGTTTTCGTGCCTTAACCACGCATGTGTGAACCGCGTACATGCATGGTTAAGGCACAGAAGATGGGAAACATCCTTTTTTACGACTTTTTTATTACGAAAGTCATGGTTAACGAAAGCGTAACAACGCTTTTTTTAACCACGACTTCGTATTTTTGTGCCTTAACTACGTATGTTCTGAACAACGAACATGCATGGTTAAGGTACAAAGCAGGGAGTTGGCGAAGGTAAGTGGTGGGTTTAGGTTTTGGGGTGGGGGGTCAGGGGGTTTTAGGTTTTGGGGTGGGGTTGGGGGGGTGGGGCGTTTTGGGTTTTGGGGAGGGGGTGGGGGGTTAGGGGGTTTTAGGTTTTGGGGTGGGGTTGGGAGGGTGGGGCATTTTTGGTTTTGGGGAGGGGGTGAACTGTGAAGAATGAAAAGGACTGGAGTTCATTTTTCCGAGCCTAGAATCATAGGATCAGTACTACTACTGTTGGTTTTGCTGGAACTGGCTTCAAGAATCAGTACAGTCGAGATGTATCAACACAAAAGTGTGAACTGTAACTTTCAGTACAGAAACACCAGTTGGATACAAACCCAATGTATACCCAGGCAGATCAATAGCTGCTGCCTGTATATGAGAATCACGACTATTACTAAGGAGAACACTGAGGTTGCAAACCTAGGTCCTCTGTCCTAGCCTACAGCTATCAGTCCAGTGAGATGTTGATAAACATTCCTCATCACAAACACTTATGTTGCAGTAGAACTGTGTTTCCTCCTCTAGCCCACCACTTTCTAAGTCCAGTAACAACTAACACAACTGCAAAGGTCCACATCCAAATGTTGCTTGCGCATGTTTACAACTAGAACACAGACACATTAAGGCATGTGCAAGGTGAGCAAATGCCCAGGGACCACACTGTCCAAGGGCCCCCTGGAGGAGTGAACTTTCTCTTCAACTCACCTCTGTGTATTTCTGAATATCAGTGCTTAGGGTCAGATTCATTGCTGTTTGACATGCCCACAGGACATGAATTAGAAAAAAGTAGCCAATAAAATTCAAAATGGCCCTTGCCCAGGGCTCCCAAAATCCCCAAGACCACACTGCTGGAACCCGTTCCTTTTAAGAAAGCAGTGCAAAGCTATTTGAGCCGGGGCAAACTGGCTAGGTGCACAATTTCTTAGTAATTCCCAAATGTAAATTAACTGACCTTCATTATGGTGAAAAAAGCTGTGATGAACATCTGTATGTGCAGAATGCTGCAGCAGTGGGTTTATGGCGGCTTAATCAACAGAATGTGACAGAAATAGCATTCTCTGAAACTCCACCCCATCGGAAAATGGTTTTCACCACATTCCATTTGGAATACGTAATGTGGTAAATAAGACGGGTGTCGAGCCTGGCATGTAGCAGTTTTTCAGAGAAAACATGCACAGTTCAACCCAGAGATATACTATTTTTTAATACCTCAAATTTAGATGTTTTATTGGCATATTAGCAGAATGTGTGTGTGTGTCTATGTTGCCTTGTCATGCTTCCAGTCAAACGATGGTACTTATTTACAAGCAGCAATGGTTTCTTCTCAAGGAAGGAGGAGCATCGCTCCCCTGCCTGCTGTGAGCCACGCATGCAAACATAATGCGTTTTATTTTTACCGGTGCAGCGCAGACCAGCCCAGAGACAAGCTGGGCGTATCCTCTGCTGCCAATAGTGACTTGACTGGATGCTCCAAAGTGTGCATGCCACTTTGGCCGGCTGCTTTGCACCAGCCAAAGTGAGATGCACACTTTGAAGCTCTCCATTCAGCTGCCTTAAGACAGCTTATAGTGGAGACCAAGCACAGGCCTCTTGGGCGTGAAGGAGCGTCCAGCCAGGCTGCTCCATCCAGCACAGGTGCTTCTCTCATGCTGTTTAACAGCATGAAAGCAGCGTCTGGATTGGTTAAGGCAGTTCATCCAGCATCGGAGGAGGAGAAGAGCACCGAAGAAAATGCACAGCCCATGGGTAGGTGCAGGTTTTTATTTTAAATGTGTAATGCATGTAAGTGTAGTGATTGTGTTTATATAGTAGTTAGTGTTATGGTTTTATTTGGGCTTTTGGGAGAAGGGGTGGTTTACTTTGGGGTTTTGGAGGGAGGGGGTGATTTTTTCAAAGGGTAGAAGCTTGCCCTGTTTACAAGCCCCCCACTGCTGGTGCCGAATTTTTAACCATATTAAAATGAATGCACCTGCAGCACAAGGGGCTTGTAAGTAGCTCCTTATTTTTTTAGACAACTGAGGATTGGTGCAACCGTAGCCATAACATGTAATTATAAGCTGAACACAAATTGAAGAACGCAGAGATTTCTTCACTTATTCTTCATAATTTCTCAGTACTTTGCTGTCTTTCTCAAACAATGGAACATAAATCACGGGACACTAACTTAAGAAATATTGACCTGAATGCTGTATGTCTGAAAAGCCATAGACACGTGGGATTTCTTTTGAGTTGTGGATTTTTACTGGCAATTGTGTCATAATACCTTGCATTGATGTATCCTAGCAGAATCACTGGTCAAAAGAGGTAGTCTTAAACACAAGGAAACAGAGAACTATTAAAACGCGAATGTGTCCTAACTGTTGGTTAAAACATGAATACATTATTTTAAAACTCATCAACCCCTCCATGACTACCTGTTCATAAGGAAGCCACGAAATTGAGAATGCTTCAATGTACTTGTTATCAAGAAATTATACCACTGTGGCTTTTTAGTGGGCACTGTGGACCAGACGTTGATGCCACAGGTCACAAGTGTGGGATTATGACACACACATGGGGTTTCAAGGAAGCTGAAGTACTGGCAGTCATTAATAAAAACAATGTGCATTTCTGCAATTTGAGAGACAAAGGAAGCCAAACTGTCTGTTTAAGTCATCCCTTTAGGGAACAAACATTAAACTTTAGGAGAATACGTCATTACACTCTTTAAGATAACCATTTATATAAACTAAGGATTATATAAAACAATTACATAAAATCTAACCTCCCTGTCAATGGCTGTCACTCTGAACATGTTATTGAAACTTCAAAAGATTCCATTTCCCTTCAGCCCGCCTCCAGCGTTTGGTTGATATGCCCTGATCTGATTTGTAATTACACTGTCGTATGCAAAGCTTGCTCTACATATATTCTTTTACTTGGTCTCCTGAGTGGGCCACAGCCCTTGGAGGCCGGTTTTGAAAGTCTATGGCCACTACGGGTGCCTTACGTTCCCCAGCTCCCCAGGGTTATTTGCAGTAGGCATGCAGAAGCTTTATGGGAGAGAGAAGGGGGGCTGGGGTGGGGGGGGGTGGCTAGAGCAATCAGAGGAATAGAGGGAGGAAAGGAGGAGGAGGAGGAGAGAGATAATGAAAGCAGAGAGAGAGATTGGAGGGGGGAGAAAAAGAGAGCAGGGCTGGTTTGAGCATTCTTCCCAGGGTCACATCAAGATGCAATGCAGGAAAGGAATGTAAAAATTTAATTATGGCATGTCGGCCATAGCAGTTTTACTATTTAGAAAGTAGCCTCAGAAATACAGAGAAAGGTAGTAAAATTTTACATTTTCTGAATTGGTAGACTCTAAGATTTCTTAGGATTCGAAACTGGCTGGCAAAGAGTTTATGCTGCAAATACAGTGCTTGCATCTTTCCATTGAATTTCCATAAAATCTGTGGTATGTAAGTCACCCTTCTGACAAGATAATGCTTGCTGCGCAATTCAATGGATTTAAGTAAAAAATCGAGCATACAGGCACAAATGGGGTTTGGCTGTACACTACACAATTAATGCCTCCAAAAAAGATTCATTTGGGCCCTAGATAGTCCCTGACCCTTTGTGTGAATGTACAATAACCACAGGCCCTTCCAGAAAGGCAGTAAAACGTTTTATTTTCTGATTGAGCTCCTCATAAAGGATCGTGCAGTCCATTTCGTTCCTCGTTGCTTAAGAATTACTTGTTAAGAGGCCATGTTGAAAATGTGGTTCCTTTGCTTTTGTCTGCAATTTCCATATGTGAACAACTATCCAGGAAACACTACCTGTTCCAGGGAAATGTTAACTGGGCTGGTGGACCCATATATTGATCCTTCTGGGTCTTTTAAATAGATGGGAAGCAGGTATGTATAGATTTGCATATAGATTCTGGCCTGCACGAGTACTTCTATTAATTGTTTGAATATTATACAATCCCCTGCTCTCATTTTCTTGAGAAATAATTACAGAACTGCGCCATGTCCAATCTTTCATCAAGTTTGCCCTCTGCACTCATGATCTGGGCTGTAATTCACACCCGTTTCATTTACCATATGGCTGTGGCCCTGTTTCATCTCTCTTGTGCCCCACTCCTCTCTCTCATGTGCTGTGTGTCTCTGCATATATTGAGGCAAAATGTAACCCTGAATCCCATCTTGGGCCTTGATCATGGCTTTTAGCCATTGGCTACTCAAGTCTTCTTGCTCATCCAACTTGTGTCTTGGTCCCATGGATCACCTGACTTGTGCCACAAAAGCCTCTCACAGAGATTCATCTTCTCCATAGCTTGCACAAGCTGCCAGTGGTGAAAATAATGTCAAAGCGCTAACTGATTATTAATTGTCAGCAACATCTTACACCTTCTATTCTTCTATTCTGAAAAATAAATTGTGCTCTAGTTTCACAGAAGGACTCTTTGTTCAAGGGATCTCCTTCTGCCCTTAAGTACTTAAACAACTTGTAAAGATATATGTGGTTGAAGAAAAAGTAGTTGTGTGGGCTGATCTCAGCTTTGGAACCTGGTTCATAAGATAAAAAGAAAACTTGATACACTAGCCAATTCAATGTATAAATGTTGCAAAAAACAGCAGCATCCAAGACACTGATCTTGTTTTGCCTTATCCTTTTATTGATCTGGAACTTCATGAAATTTGCTTTGCACATTTCAAATATATAAAAGGTAAACAACATATACAAGTACCAAATTATTTTGTGGCTCTATGTTGTGATAGCGTACAAGGTTTAGTTAATTGTGTATGGGGGTGTCTTTTTAAAATTCAATTTTGTATGTATGCATTTCACCCATTATTTTATGTTTGGCTCCTAACGTAAATGATGGTTTAAGAGAACAGGAATTAAACCTGTGCTCAAACTCTGATAGCTGTGGTACATAGCATAGAGGCTTAAAATAAAGTGAGTAAAGTATTGAACATTAGCAAAACAAGTAAAATGTCAAAACACAACCCAATAAAAATTTCTGAACTAATTATAAAAAATAGAGAAATATTTAATAAGAAAAAGGACATCAAATTGACCAAAATCCAATAATGTAAACCAGAGAAATGAATTCGTAAACTAGAGAATAAAGCATCAAACAGAAATCACTGGTGGCTGTTGACTAGGGCTAGGACCCAGATGCAATTTCAGGCTGACCACCTTGGAGGGGTGGTCTGATACACCAAGTGGGTCATCCTGGTCAAAGATTTTACCTTCTGACCCAGTCTCTGAAACGTAAGTTAAAATCCTCCAGCAGGGCAATGTTGCAGGCTGCAACTGGCAAATTCTTCTTGAATTCAGATGGCCATTGGACATTTTTGGTAGGAAAAGCTCTGAGCTGAAAAATTCAACTTCATAGCCATTAAAGTCCTCTTCTTGGGTGATAGTTTTTGCTCTTTTGCATGGCCAAAAGTGTCATCTTCAGACTTGGCATTTGATTTAGCATTTAGCAGATAGGTACATGTCACCAACACAATGGCTATCCTGTATGTCTTATTACATGTGCCATAGGATATAATACAACTGTAATAAGACAGGGTATCTGTCATGTTTGTGACAGAGTAATCTACACACTATAATCTAAATATGGCCCATGGTGTCTATTGTGGAGCTCAGAATCTCCAGTGAGACAAGCCAAAACCCTGTATCTGATAAAGTTCTCTCAAAGCCAGACATATTTTTCTTGCAGTTGCACTAATGTTTCAGAGGTTACAAAAGTCCAAAAATGTTCAAAGTACAACCTTTTCAGACTTTCTGGAGTAGCTGCTCCTTTTCCCTTGTAAGCCTCCCAGGATCTCAGGGACAGCACTTAGGGGCTAGGACGCATTCCATCAGAGGCCAGCAGTAGTGTCCAGTCCAGGCCACTTGCTATCAGTAATCTGGTCACACCAGGGAAAAAGGTACTTGCAGCTCATTGTGTCTCTTTAGCCACCCAGGAGGTCAGTCAAACGGCTCTTGGAGTTCAGTCCTTTGCTCTGGGTACAAGTGGAACCATGTACAGCCCCTCAATTTTAAAGAGAGGTCACAGACAGCAGGTCAGTTCTTCTCCTGTTCTTCCACGGGTCACAAAGGTGTTCTGATGAGCTACAGATGAGGTGCTATTTCTGAAGGATCCAATAGCCAGTTCCTACAGGGTGCCTCCTGGATACTCCCTAACCAATGAGAAAACAGTTCCAGGGCAACACTTCTCAATTTTGTTTGCCCTACTACAAACTATCCTCCCGTTCACAATTAAAATCCAACATGGCTACACCCTTACATCCTTCTGCCCTTGGAGGTTTCTGCTGTTGTTTACGTTAATGAGCAGTGCCCTCCTTCTCATCCCCACCATTCAGGTTCTGGGACCAGACCCCTCCCCACGCTTGATTGGTGCCAAGCTGGCTAAGGAACAATGGCTTCTCTAGCCAGATCTCCCTTTAGACTTAGATATGGTCATTTTTAACTGAATGAAAGTAATGAAGTACCTGAACCTTGCAGAGCTCCCCTTTCTGGGCTGAAATGAGTCACAAACGTCATACCAAGGTATTCCTTTGAAAATGCATAAGGCATTGTTTATGCCCTCATAATGGGGAAGTACTGACTGTATCTAGCTGCGGGTAGGCTAATGCTGATGAGCCTAATAAAGGTTCAGACAGAATATTCTTAATGATATTTTTCTTAATTATTTATAGACGTTTGTACTTCACTAGTGAATTGGATTTTTGCTTGATCTTAAAAATAGTGGCTGATTTATTCCCTTACCTTAGCACACACGGGGTTAGCAGAAAAATATTTTATTCTGTACATTTGTGTTTCTAATAGGGAGAGGCAGAGCCCGTTTTGTTGAAAATAGCTCTTGGGGGCTAGTCACTACAGGCACATGCCAACACCAAATTCTTGCATCTACCACTTTTAAATGCTAGGTACTTCTGACTGTGACCTATAAGGCCTACTTAGTGGTGGCATGTAAAACATATGGAAGTAAGGTTCTTTCCTGTGAAAAAAGGTTATTCTGAAAGGCTCATTAACAGGTTTCCAGCAGCAGCATTCAGCTACACAGGCAGGGCTGAAGCCATTTTTTTTTTCTGCCTAATAGGTGCCACAATGTGTGCTACAGCACACAGGAGCCAATTAATGTCTTATGCCATTGGTGTATGTTCCCATAGTATATACAGTGGCTTTTCTGAATAATTAAATATTTCAGTTGCGGATTAGTCAATTTTGCCGTGTTTTAGGCGTCAGAACACATACACTGGACAGAAGTGCCTCATTTTGCAGAATTCAGTCACGAACAAATGGGAGTGATCACACAAAAAGAGGGATTTCCTAACAAATATTATTTTTAACTATATTCATTAATTTTCTGTTGTCTGTAATTTGAGGTCTTTGTGCTGTCACATACATTTCATACATTTTCTCTATCAGTTTTACTTCTTGCCAAATAAGCAGTTTTGTCTTCATTTTTCAGTATTTCTCCTATATGATTACATGTTTAGCTAATTCTGTTCTTGACAGCACAACATTAGGTCTGAGATTAATATCTCTGCCCCAGCCATACAATTACTATGTTAATAAGTTGTTATCTTTCTATGCCAGCACTTGACATCAATATTTAATTAGTGATAATGGCGATAGGGGCGCATTGTTTATTTAGCTTGCAACATTACTTTTGCATAAAGAACAGCATATAACCTAGACATTTCTACTTGAATCATAGTGCTGTGAAGTCACACAGGCAAGTACTAATGTCTTTTTTTTAACCTTAAATTTTCATCTTGCTTCTTGAACAGGGCGATAAGCAGTATTTAATGAAAATGTCTGTATATTGAGAATTTCTCATTAGGAATCATGTACATCGCCTCTTCTTAACAGGTTGGGAATGAATACAGTAATAAGTGGGATAAAAAGTAGACATGCCACAGTCACTGCAATTAACACATAATTGATGAGGAAGAAAAAGTATCATAGTGGTAGCGTATGTCAGAGGAATCGCTGCTCCAGGCTACCCAATTATTTATTACTACCAGTGTGGAGGGGAAACTTCTGCAAAATTAAAACAGGAAGCTAATAACATCTACGGGTGTGAAGGTGAGAAATCATCTCTTCGCAGCTAGCCAGGTGCACCCTTGATGAACACTGACTCGGCAGCATCTGTGAGAAACTGCAGCAGTCAACCCTGCTTCACACTCCTGAATGTAATCCGATATTTAAATACAGACAACAAGGAGTAGGACGGGAGGAAAGAAATCCAGGTCTGTGTTACTCCGCTGTGGACCTCCACCGCCCACCCCAAGTAGGACTGTGGCGGAAAATCCCAAATGCTGTGCCAATAATTCTGCAGGGATTAGGATTCCAACATTTGCAGTAAACACTGCAAATTGTGATCCTCTTAAAAAACGTTTGTGGCGGGTCGACCCTCCTGAAACTTATTGAGGGGAATGTGCAGGAAATATGAGGAATTTGGTGCCTAAGCACCAGGTCTGCAAGTAATTCGCCGTTTTCCCCTACAGAATAGCAGGTATTTATTACACAAACGAATACTTCACCGTGGGGAACCATTATCTATAGTGTACAGCTATTATCATCTGCCCACTGAACACACTTGCAATCAGGACCTTGTTTTCGCAATCCGTTCCTTAGCAGTTGGTGTTAATTCCCTTCACAATGACTCACACGCATGGACTAGGTCTAGTAATACGAAGCATTCACCAGATTTGTGTTCCATGGTCCAACTAGATTGGAATAATAATAATAATATCTGGGTAAAGCCAGAGACTGGTGAGACACTTCATAGCCTGGTAACCTAGAGACTAGGTTTATCTACAGCGAAACATGACTCTAGGCCATTACATATAACCTCGTTTGTAGTTCACGATGGTTTCAATTCTAAATTATCTGCAAGTCTTACCAAGAATAGTTTCTCTTGCACCCTTGTCCTCTCTGTCCCACTCACCATTTGCTTCTGCATTTACATTTCTAAAGTAATGTTTAGTATTAAAAAAATGAACTGTTAATGGGTTTTGGAGCAGACCATTGCTTATAAAAATTACAACCTCATAATGGTGCAGAATTGTGGATTTCGAAATTCACAAATCGTTCTAAGTTTACTGTTGTAATCCTACTATAGACAAAGGCTTTGAGGAGCACTATTGGAAAAATTGGATTTGCTATGCAAGTGCAAGAGAAGTATGTTCTGCATTAGTGATTGTACATAGGGTAGAATTGTTAAAGTGAAACACCTTTACATTTTAGGGTGGAGTTGTTAAAGTGAATCACCTTTAAATGTGTGCAGCATCTTTCTTTTTTTCTTGCTAATATTTATTTAAGATAAATATTTTTTCCATATAGATAAATCTGTTCCCTGGCTTCCTTGCTTATTTTGAGATACTACCAACATATTTCTTTCCTGCAATACAATTTTTGTCCTGCCCCTGACAGGCTAGGGATGGGTTGTGGAAAGATTTATGACTAGATTAGGGGTGGGTGATAAAATCCTCTCCATCGGCACAGTTGGTGAAGTTGTGGCCATCCCGCATTACACTTGTCCGCCCAAACTGCCAAATTCTGCCAACCGCTGTGTGGTGCAGTTTTTTTCTTGCACGTGGTTTGCCAATGGTAGGTTGGTGAGCGTGAGGGAGAATTGGCATTCCCTAGCATGATTTTCGGGTGCCAGAAGGGCACCCCGCGTGACTTTCCCAATGTGGGCGGTTGTGACCGTTGGCACTGAGAAAGCTGCAACTCGAGTAGAAAATCTATTTGCTTGGCAGCAAAATAAACTCAAGCAGCAGCACCCTCTGGCGTGCCACGTGGTGCTGTTGGCACTGATTTTTCAGCTCAGAATGAGCTCTGGGCACTAATAACCAGTGTAAACAGAGCGACGTGCCAATTTCTACTAGTTCACAGAACTCCCCGAATTCTCACAGAGTTTTCATCTAACTTTGGTGGAGTTCTGCAGAACGAAACTCCGCAAGTTCAGCCCACCCCTTTTGACTACCCAATAAACTCACAAATTTGTTCTTGATGCCAAACTTTCCAGATCATCTCCATCCTAGATTCTCCACATCCTGCCCCTGTGACATATATTTGGCAGTAATATTACTCTTGCCAGGGTAATATTATGCCTGAACATACAGTATTGATTTTTCAGTACAGCTTCACCTTTTCTATATTGATTGATTCGTTAGTTGTATTACAAGCCACTTGCAATAAGCTTAACTTTCACATGCAGATGACTTTGTGAATATGGCACTGGATGGGTAAGCATGCCTTAAGCTATTCACAAAATGTTTGCTGGTAGTGTCCCCACACTGAAAACTGGTACGGATGTACTTCTATTCAGGGCTAAAGTCAATCAGGTTTCAAGATGGTAAAGAGGGGAGAACATGTTCAAAATTGAAGAGGGTGGAGAGGAAGGTGTTCGTCAGCAGGGGAAAACATTTTGTAGGATTTTATGTGGGGTTTAGTAAGGAAAGATAAAAAGTTGCCAAGTTCAAATTGACTTCTGCATTACATATTCTAACATGGAAATACATCCCTGTTACTTTTCCAAATATGTTAATATTGATGCATCTGATTGCATTGAGAGGGTGGGATAGTAGCAGTGTTCCAGGAGCGATCCTGGAGGTATAGTGATTTCAACAAAAGTCAAAAACGTGCACCAAACACTGTAACAACAGGAGCAAATAACACTCTTTATGCTGCAGGCTGATTATGATTGCATGCTCACAACTTTGGGTGCAATGAGTTATTCACATGGAAATGTTCGAGGAATCCCAAGGCAGTACTGAAGTCATCAACATTTAGTCTCAAAGTATATTTCATTGTACAGTACTATCTCACAGAAAAGCAATTGGCTTTTCTCGCAAATTCTACATGTTTTCCTCTTCACTGCTAGTGTACGTATAAAAAGTTTCTCCTATGGATTATTATTTTTAAATATTTGCAAACTTTATCATATACGTTTAAGAAAAGAGATAATGCTCAAACCTTCATTTTTAATGCATACAAGTTATCCCTAACATGGGCTCTAAACAGCTCATGGGGCAGGTGCATTTTAACCCTGGTATTGAAAAGCTCTTACGCTTGTGTTTCATTACTTCAAGGTCTGTTCCCCCATACAATACCATTGGGTTAAATTATTACATTTAATAGGTGATGACTTTCAACTGGGACCAGGTAAGAATGTCAAGGGTATTGTGTGAAGAATTGTAGTTTTAAAACATCTTAAATAGGAAAGTTTGATATTAAGTCATGTTTAGTAGGGCCAGTATGGTAATAGAAAATCCTGCTTACTGGTGAAGTTGATTTATTATAACTATTTTAGAAATGCCACTTTTAGAAAGTAGGCATTTCTCTATACTTACTGCCTTCTGTGCCTTACAGCCTGTCTCCAGTCCATGTCTGGTTTGTCCTGGGTGACAGCTCCCCTTGTGCATTCCACCCGGAAAGCCATAAACACAGGACACTCAGTCACATCTGCATTCATCTGCATACTGAATGGGTCTCCCTTTCACTTCAAAGGCCAGTGGCCTGACCCCACACAAAGGATTGATAACCCACCACTGGGATCCTGGCAGAAAGGGCTGGGTTGAAAGGGGACCTTGTGCACTTCAAAACCACCTTTTGAAGTTTCCCCCACTTCAAAGGCAATTTTGGGTATATATAGTGGGTCTGTGACCCTCCAAAATTAGACACTTCTGGTTCTACACCTGGACTCCGTCAGAGGGACTGCCTGGCTGCCCAAGGGACTCATGTGGACTACTTTGCTGAGAAGGACTGCTACCCTGCTTGTTGCCCTACTTACTGCCTGCTGGCCCCTGACTTTGCTGGAAGTGCTCGCTAAGGGCTTGGATGAGCTGAAGTCTCATAGCCACAAAGACTTCACCAAAGAGAAGAAAATCCCTGTGTGTATGAAAATCAAAGCAACACCTGTCTCGTGGCTGAAAAATCACTGCATCGCCTACCGGATCGACGCAGCACCTGCTCCTTCTTACCAGTGCATCAAGGATTTTCAATGCATCGTCCTTGGCTGTCAAAATATCCCCGCACCGCAGGAACTAAGGCTGCCCTTCTGGAAATTGACGCATCTCCATGCAGTGTGGAAAGAAACAACGCAACGTCTGTGCCACGCCAGTAAATCCAACACAGCTCCATATTTTTCAATGCATCTCTTAGGAAGCAAGGCTGTGCTCCTATAAACTGACACATCAACTTGTAGCATGGAAAGAAAGGATGCATCGTCTGTGCCTCGCCTGAAAATCCAATGCAACGCCTTATTTTTTGACGCATCTACTCCTCTGCGACCTCGTGCGTCATTATTTTTGATGCATCCCAGGTACTGTGTGTTACAAAGATACAACCACTGATTTTTAAGGATTGAGACTCATTTTAGCTTTTAAAAAGTTATCTCTTGATTTTTGCATATTGGATTTTTATCGTGTTGGTCTTATTTTTTCAGATAAATAATATCTATTTTCCTATACTGGTGTGGAGTACATTTTGTGGTGTTTTCAGTTTGTTACTGTATGTGTTATTCCACAAATACTTTACACATTGCGTTCTAAGTTAAGCCTGCCTGCTCTGTGCTAAGCTACCAGAGAGTGTGTACAGGATAATTTGGATTATGTTGTGACTTACCCTGACTAGTACTGTGGTCCCTACTTGCACAATGGTGTATATCTCTGCCAACTAGAGACCCACTTTGGTACACCACCTTCATTATTTTATTTGAGAAACAGGGAGGTGGCAGTCTCCAGGACTGCTGGGGTGGCAATTAAGCCCCCCCCCCATAAATGTTATGAATTTCCCTGGGGAGTTGGCAGTCCCTGGGCATGGGAAGTTCGTGGCCCCTCCATTTATTATAGACAATTGCCCTGGGGAGGTTGCAGTCCCTAGGGGTGGAGGAGGGGGGGTGCACAGGCCCCGCATCAATTTACCAACATTTTGCCCCAGGGAGCTGTTGGTTCCCAGGACGCAGAATTGCGGAGGCACCCCCTATATACACATTATATAGTTCCCGGGGAGGTGGCAGTCCCTGGGGCTTTGATAAGCCCTAGGAGGGAGGCCTCATGCACCCACTGCTATTTTTCCACAATGGCCCTGGGACCTGTTCCACTCATGGGGAATAATAAAATCAATCACAGGAGACCATGATCAGCAGCTATATACGGGGTGGGACTTTGGGGTTATGGCAAAGCAGATTTGCTACAACGTATTGAGAATACGTTTGCACATAGATTACTGTTGATACCTAAGCACACAGCATATATTATCTGTCATGAGGAACTGGGTCTGCTCCCTTTCTATTGTGGGATAGATGTTGGAGAAACCCGGAGGCCATTTTGGTACAATATTGCATGATTGACTGCCTACAATTGGCCAATATGATCACAATCTCTTGGCTTTTATATTTGAAAATGTCTTTTCAAAATCTGGGGCTTAAAAATATTTTTACAGACCCAAAGTGTCTGCCTACAAATGCAAAGGAGGTAGTGAAACAGCACTATAGAGAGCTGAGCCTTAGACTTAAAGGAGCATTGAATTTGAAATCTTTTGAACCTTAAATCCATATTTCAACCACAAATACTATGGACCCCTATTTTGCCTGGTTCCAGAATCCATCAGTATGCTCTCTTCTAACCCTGTTCAGGTTAAATCTAATTCACTTTAGAGTGGCCTCTCCCAAGCAATGTACCTGGCAAAAAGATCTACCCACTCCCTGTGACAACAGGTCCAAGCAGAGCAACTGTCCTTCCCTCTTATTTTGTACCCTTTATACTGCCCCTAGACATGCTTTTATATTGCTTCGATTATGCAGGACAAAAGCCATAAACTACAAGGATGCAATGAACTTTGTTCAAAAACTACCAACGATTCAAATTTTTCATTCTATTTTAATCTTTATTAGATCTGCCATTGCTAATAGTAAACAATATGAATCTGCGGATGTAGTTGTATAACTTGACTTAGACATAGGCCACAATCTTAAAATGTCTTATCATATTATTTCCAACAATTAAAAACAAGCTGTGACGGATGATATTTTTACCCGATTTTTTGGGAAGTTACAAAATTTAAAAATGTTAATTTTTATTTAACGAATAAAAGAATTTGACTGACTCACCCGTATATCTGAATCACAGAAAGCATATTAAATGTAATAGTGCATCCCAGTAATTCTCCATGGAACCTTGCTAAAAGGAACATAACTTCTATGGGCTAGTCACTCTAAGGACATGTTAGCTTTAAATGTCTACATATCCTACTTTTAAATCCCATGCACTCTGCCTTGCAGGCTACAAGGCCTATATCATGGTGACAAATTAATATTTAAAAGGAAGGTTGTTTACTGTAAAAAAAAAGGTTTGTTTGACAAGTCAGATTCCAGTTTTGAACTGCAGCCACTAGGCTTCTGTGGCAGACCTGGAATCAAGTTTGCCTTGTAACACTAGTGGATGGCACAGTAGTGTGGAAATCATAGGTGACCTTTAACTTTCCATAAACTTCACACTTGTATAGCGCACTACTCACCCGTTAGGGTCTCAAGGTGCTGTACGCATACCGCTGTGGAACCCCTCCTGGCTTTTCCCTGTGGGGCACCCCCAGGGTGAAGCCAGGCATCCAAGTGCTGTGAGGGCTGTTGTGGAGATTAAACAAGCTATTGCCCAGAGTTACAGAGTGGGACCCATTAATTAGATTAGGCATCAAGGCAAGAATTATCTGGTCCAAGGGATTTGAGTCCAAGACCCCCGAGGCGGGAATTGAACCCTGGTCCCGGGCCAGATTTCTGAATCAGGGTCTTCTGCTCTGACCATTGTGCCACACTTCTCCACACTATAGATGGACTTTGGACACTATATATTATGGACTTATATGAAAGTTAAATATGTCAATTAGGTTTTAGCCAATTCAACATGGTTTTATGGCTCATATCACATGCAATGGTTCCTGGTTAGCAGTGACCCAGTTCACAGAGTTAAAAAAACATCAGTCCACAAAAACAGGCGGGGTCCCTTAAAAAGAGGCACACTTGAAATTCAGGAATTTTGAATTTGCCCTTTCAAATGAGATTACTCATGCATGATGTATGGTACAATATTTGTTAGGTTAACTTGAAAATTGTGGATCTGACCAGCATCACAAATGCCATGCATTTGTGAATTGTATGGCCCTTCAGTACATGAAATCACAATACAGGATCTTTTATGTGTTCTTCTTTCAATTAGTAATCAAGGTGTCTGGTACTGAAAATTGATCCTTCTAGTTTAGCTCTATTATTATTGATAATATATTACTTACTAAAGTTTTTATTTAAATTTCAAACTGTCTTTGATATTGCTGTATTACTGTTAATGTGTGTTTCTCGGTATCATCTCATTGTTTCATCATGGAAAAAAACAGTGTATTCAATTTATAAACATAAAAAGTTCACTTGTAATCAAGTTCACTTATATTTTTAGACCAACAAACCCTTTAAATATTCTAGCGTCAGAGAGGTGTTAGTATAAATACAGGAAATGTTCAGGCAGTAAAATTTCAGCATGGTAACCGCCTCTATTTACAGGGAGTGCAGAATTATTAGGCAAGTTGTATTTTTGAGGATTAATTTTATTATTGAACAACAACCATGTTCTCAATGAACCCAAAAAACTCATTAATATCAAAGCTGAATATTTTTGGAAGTAGTTTTTAGTTTGTTTTTAGTTTTAGCTATGTTAGGGGGATATCTGTGTGTGCAGGTGACTATTACTGTGCATAATTATTAGGCAACTTAACAAAAAACAAATATATACCCATTTCAATTATTTATTATTACCAGTGAAACCAATATAACATCTCAACATTCACAAATATACATTTCTGACATTCAAAAACAAAACAAAAACAAATCAGTGACCAATATAGCCACCTTTCTTTGCAAGGACACTCAAAAGCCTGCCATCCATGGATTCTGTCAGTGTTTTGATCTGTTCACCATCAACATTGCGTGCAGCAGCAACCACAGCCTCCCAGACACTGTTCAGAGAGGTGTACTGTTTTCCCTCCTTGTAAATCTCACATTTGATGATGGACCACAGGTTCTCAATGGGGTTCAGATCAGGTGAACAAGGAGGCCATGTCATTAGATTTCCTTCTTTTATACCCTTTCTTGCCAGCCACGCTGTGGAGTACTTGGACGCGTGTGATGGAGCATTGTCCTGCATGAAAATCATGTTTTTCTTGAAGGATGCAGACTTCTTCCTGTACCACTGCTTGAAGAAGGTGTCTACCAGGAACTGGCAGTAGGACTGGGAGTTGAGCTTGACTCCATCCTCAACCCGAAAAGGCATCACAAGCGCATCTTTGATGATACCAGCCCAAACCAGTACTCCACCTCCACCTTGCTGGCGTCTGAGTCGGACTGGAGCTCTCTGCCCTTTACCAATCCAGCCACGGGCCCATCCATCTGGCCCATCAAGACTCACTCTCATTTCATCAGTCCATAAAACCTTAGAAAAATCAGTCTTGAGATATTTCTTGGCCCAGTCTTGACGTTTCAGCTTGTGTGTCTTGTTCAGCGGTGGTCGTCTTTCAGCCTTTCTTACCTTGGCCATGTCTCTGAGTATTGCACACCTTGTGCTTTTGGGCACTCCAGTGATGTTGCAGCTCTGAAATATGGCCAAACTGGTGGCAAGTGGCATCGTGGCAGCTGCACGCTTGACTTTTCTCAGTTCATGGGCAGTTATTTTGCGCCTTGGTTTTTCCACACGCTTCTTGCGACCCTGTTGACTATTTTGAATGAAACGCTTGATTGTTCGATGATCACGCTTCAGAAGCTTTGCAATTTTAAGAGTGCTGCATCCCTCTGCAAGATATCTCACTATTTTTGACTTTTCTGAGCCTGTCAAGTCCTTCTTTTGACCCATTTTGCCAAAGGAAAGGAAGTTGCCTAATAATTATGCACACCTGATATAGGGTGTTGATGTCATTAGACCACACCCCTTCTCATTACAGAGATGCACATCACCTAATATGCTTAATTGGTAGTAGGCTTTCGAGCCTATACAGCTTGGAGTAAGACAACATGCATAAAGAGGATGATGTGGTCAAAATACTCCTTTGCCTAATAATTCTGCACTCCCTGTATAAGTGCACATCAGTTTCAGAGTGAATAGGTAGGAGACTCCCACAAACTCAGTTGAATTTGCACCTTTTGTAGATGATCCTCATCAAGGATATGATTGGAAATGCATGCATTTGTCTCTCCTGGAGGTGTGTGTTCACAGAAATCTAATTCACATCTGCTGAAAAAATTGTAGTGAGTTCCCCCTTACAGAGGCATATTTACAAAGCCATTTTGGAGTATGTAAAGTAGTACCTCTGTAGTACTCTTTTATGTACTCTTATCTGCCTTTGTAAATTGACCAAAAACTTTCATAGCAATCCAACAAATTATTTTGGGAATATTCATTTTTTACTTCCTGTAGTTGAAACCGAATTTGCAAATCAGACCCAGAGTTTTTAAATGTTTGCCTACCATGTAACTTTTTCTTTGCTTCTGGAAGCACACCATAACTTAAGAAGCTGCTGATGAATTACTTGCATGCACCTCTGCATATTTTTGCTTAAATTAGTTTATCCCATTTTACTAATTTAATGATTTGGTAAATGAATCATAATATTTGCACACTCTGGCACAGTTCACAAAATGACAGCATGAGGCACCAAACTGTCAAGATACCATGCTGACCAGTGCTTAATTTGTAAATACAAAGGTGCCGGTGCAAAAAGCCCTCCTCATAAACGTGCAGCTGCTGCAATTAAATGAATGAACACGGAATACTGAGGCGGCGTAATCCTGAAGCCATCTCAGGCCTCTTCAATCGATATAAATCCACCATCTGCCCCCTCAGCTCACTATTGCAGCTTTCTACTTTCTCCCTTTCTGACGCTTTTTCGTTTTTCCCTTCCTCCGTCTTTCCCATTTGTGCATTTTTCTCGCAGCAAATGCTTGAGGCAGAAGAATAAGCCCCGGCCCTCAAAAATAAGTGCCAGTGCTCAGCACCGGAAACAACAAGCACAAATTAAGCACTGATGCTGACGGAACTTTACATCAAACAGCAATAATGTTTACAGCCTCATCAAATCAACATCTCAAGTAATTTATAGCTCCTAAGCTTCTTCATACAGAAAGCTTAAGACACCTGAAAACCCTCTTTGTCAGAGGCACTTTTCACGAAAGTGCTGGATTTAGCAGTTTTGTATGCAATTAGGAGAGCAATACATTGTTAGATAATTAATCACCATAAGTATTTATTTATGACTCACATTTCTCCTTGAACAAAACTCATAAACGTACAAAAAAAATTCTCACAGAGACTACAAGCTATTTAAAAGGCATTCCAGAAAACTCTATGCACTTGTCTATACAGTAAAACATCTAAGTAATTAAACACCTGTGTGGTCGATGCTAGATCTCACTTGAATTGGTTTGATCGAATTTTCTCACTATAACCTTTAGGTAGAAAAATTAATTTATTTTAAATTCCTGATCCTTCTTACCAGCCATAATGAGAGGGAGTGTGGGAACTGATACTGAATTCTTTTATAGTCCCTTTTAGGTAATTTTATATTCCTTTTGGCTTAGACCATATTACATGAAATACTAAAACATGAAACTGAATTTTCTGGTGAATTTTTCCATATGGAGTATTGATCAATTTGCCACAGTCAGAAAGGGGTTTATTATTTTGTGAGAGAGCGGCTTCCATAAACTTACTAAATATAACCTGTATAGGGCAAAACAGTTATGTGCAGCTATTTAAACAGTGTAATCATTCCTACTTCTGTCTTACAGAAAGGTAGCTCAGTTCACATATTCAAATAGTTTTTAGGCCTACAGTGACTTTTTAAATATGTGGAGTATCCCTTTTTAATTGTTTATGCACTCTGCCTTGTGGGTTTACAAGGCAGACTTTAGGGGGTGACTTATGAATATATAAAAAGAGATTTTCCTACATGGCAATGGCACTTTTCCCTCATGTGTCATTTAAACTGCAGTCCAGCTGCAGCTATTTACCTTTTCATATATGGGTGATGAAAATGCAAACTGCAACCTACATGGCATTTAACTGGTCCATGTTTGCACCATGTACATGACTACACAGAAAATTAAAAACAGTAAGGGCCATATGTACAAACACATTTTCCCATTGACACAGAATGGGAAAAACCCTTTGCTACATCTGACCCTAAGTGTCTGAAACCAATATAGCAAGCACTATTTTAGGGACAATGCACATGAACAGTGGCACTGAACAACATAACAATATGACAGTGCACAAAGTTATAATACCACCAAAAATAGGGTCCAGAAAAGGCATAAAATCTGGGAGAGTATACAAAAAATTCACATTTGTTACGTGCTGTTCATAGGCAATATTGATTTGCTCACATTTGACCTTGACGTTTTTTTATTTCACATATACACTACTCATTTAATTATCATGTTAAACAGTTATAAATTGTATGTGGGCTTTGTACTGAATTGCATGTGTGTTGTGTGTGTATGTATCAGTGCTGGGTTGTTGTTCTACACGCATTAGCATTTTTATTACTTTGTATGTGATCCATATTGTCATGTTGGCAGTAGTCTTGGTCCTGTACTGTCACATTTCAGCCATCATATTTGGCTGGTCTATTCATACAAGTACAGTGTTTTTGATTCACTATTGAACGACCAATATGTTTTTAGTGCCGAATGTAAGAAACATTTTTGAGGACTAAAATGGCCCGATTCGCAGAGTCAGGATGTTTGCAGCAATAACAATGTTTTTTTTACGTACAAACACCAAAATGCAAATCTAGAGAGTCACAATTTGTTTGTGATTCTGTATTTGGAAGCGGTGTGTTTATGGTGTCCCTTCCAAATGACAAATCATACTGGTATCCATTAATGTTTTGCAACCAAATTCCGGCTGCAAAACATTCATCTTTTACTACCGCCTCAAAGGCAGTGCGAAGCTATTTGCAAATAGGAAAGAGTCCCCAGGGGACCCTTTTGTGAATACTGACAATAGCATTTTTAAGAGTAGGCAGTGACTGTTATAAAATGAAACATGCACTTTTCATTTTTTTTTAGTGTATTCCATTTTGCTTCAAGGACAACAGCTTGCATTTAAAAAAAAAGAAAGAATTGTTTTATTTAAAAGCAACCACAGACATGATGATTTGTCGACTCTTGTGATAGCTGTCATTCATATTGGGTTACAAACTGTGATCTACCTCATTAATATTCATCGGATAGGTCAATTTGTGATCCACAGGGAATAGAAAGAAACTTTTCATACATTAAGAATAGCGAAACCAAACAAACATTCAAAAGAAATCGCTATTTGGAAATCACTATTACAAATGTTTATACATTTGGCCCTTGTATTTTTAAGATGTCTAGTTAAAGTAGTAAAAGTACAGTGAAAGAACTATACCCATAACAGCCAACTTACTTTGTGACTGGCCACGTGTTTTGTGTGTTCCAGTATATGGGGTGAACCGTACAAGACCTTAAAGTGTTGTCAGGCCTCGTAGTTGCACAGCCATGTTTTATTTGTGAATCCCTGTCCTTGACGGGTGGCCTCATCTGCTAATTCCTTACTTTCTTGGGTGTACCTGGTCTTTTTTGGCGAATAAATATATATATATATATATATATATATATATATATATTTCTTCTCGTAACCAATGTTGGTACTTCTTTAGCTGAAGCTTTTTGTTTGAATTCTCTTAACTGGTCCGAATGACGACCCTGGTCAATTTAACCACAGAGTTTGAAAGGTTGACCTAACATTTTAATATGGACTGTCTAAGCTAAATGTATCACTATTCTACAGATTGGAAAAGTTTCAGCTGATTGTGTTTCTCTTATACACTTTCTTTCTATTGCATCCTATTATCACTATTGATTTCATTTTCGCCATTCTTATACTGCACCTGTGCCTCAACAATTATTCACTACATAGCCCCACTA
Source organism: Pleurodeles waltl (assembly GCF_031143425.1). Classification (NCBI taxonomy): domain Eukaryota; kingdom Metazoa; phylum Chordata; class Amphibia; order Caudata; family Salamandridae; genus Pleurodeles; species Pleurodeles waltl. The sequence continues at coordinate 1,264,723,085 of NC_090437.1, forward strand.
TTTACACTGCCTAATCTGAAGTTCATTGTGATTGTGATTTAAAAAGCCATTTATTTTTTCACCTTTGTGATTATATTATGAATCTTTATTATTCAGTTACCTTGTAGATTGCGTGTGTTTATGTAAATTCAGAAAGTCAAATTTACTAGATCCAGACTAACCCTATTTTAGTCTACTTGTTTTGTTCTTTTTAAATTGCTCCCACCACCCCAACTGAACCAATTATTTCCCATATTTTGTGTGGCTGTGATGTTGTTGGAATTGCCTCAATAGACGGATCGAATTAGTGAAGGTGAAGCAATACTGTGAAAGAATCATTAGAAGCAGTTAGGGCCATACATATTTTTGCAAATCCTAGGGTATTGTGTACATTGGCCTAGGTATTAATTGGTCGGTTCACAAAATACCTAATTGCAGTTGATCGCAATTTGACCTACCTCATGTATGGTAATGAGGTAGGTCCCAAATTGCGACCCACTATGATTCACTGTCATTGAAGGGATGCTGGCCTGCTGGGATTAACAATGCTTGTGATTGCTTTTGAATAGAGCAATATATACATCTTTAATTCCAGCCATTTTAAATATAGTGAAAACAAGCTGTGTTAAAAAAAATTGGACAGTTTTTAAAACTACTTTTAGAATTTTGGTTGTGGTCCCATGGGCAACTACCTACTCCAAAAAATGTTTCTTTGATCATTCACCTTCCCGTTTGCAAATGAATTACTCACCGAAAGAACCCAAAGTGTTTGCCTCCCCCTTTCCGGTCAACAGCCACCAAGATCATCTGTGGGGTCCCCCAAGGATCCTCCCTCAGCCCCACCCTCTTCAACATCTACATGGCTCCTCTCGCCAACATCCTCTGCCCCCACGGCATCACCATCATCTCATAAGCAGATGACACCCAGCTCATCATCTCCCTCACCAGGAACCCAGCCACCGCCAACATTAACCTGCACGCCGTACTCCTCGACGTCGCCAAATGGATGACAGCAAGCCACCTCAAATTAAACTCAAACAAAACAGAGATCATCATCTTCGGCCCCAACAAGACAGCGTGGAATGACTCCTGGTGGCCCACCACCCTCGGACCACCCCCAACACCCACCACCCATGCACACAACCTTGGCATCGTTCTAGACTCATCTCTCTCCATGACCCAGCAAATCAACGCCATATCATCCTCCTGCTTCAACACCCTTCGCATGCTACGCAGGACTTTCAAATGGATTCCATTAGAAACAAGAAGAACAGTCACCCACGCCCTCATCAGCAGCAGACTGGACTACGGGAACGCCCTCTACGCAGAGACCACAGCCAAGCTTAAAAGAAAACTCCAGCGAATTCAGAACACAGCCGCACGTCTCATCCTCAACCTCCCTCGCCACGAACACATATCCACCCACCTCAGATCCCTACACTGGCTGCCCATCAACAAAAGGATCATTTTCAAAGCCTTCGTCCACGCTCACAAGGCCCTCCACGACACTGGACCGGCCTACCTCAACGAACGTGTAAACTTCCACATACCAACTCGCCAGCTCCGCTCTGCCGACCTCGCCCTCGCTACAGTCCCTCGCATCCAATGCACCACCTCTGGCGGCAGATCCTTCTCCCACCTCACCACCAAGACCTGAAACTCCCTCCCCACCAACCTACGCAAGACCCAGGACCTCCTAACCTTCAGAAAGCACCTTAAAACATGGGTTTTTGAGCAGTAACCGGCAACCCCCTGCAGCGCCTTGATCAATCAATCAATCAGTCTATTTATAAAGCGCACTACATACCCGTGAGGGTTTCAAGGTGCTGGGGGGGGGTGCTGCTACTGCTCGAAGAGCCAGGTCTTGAGGTGTCTTCTGAAGGTGAGCAGGTCCTGGATCTGTCTTAGGTCAGACGGGAGGGTGTTCCAGGTCTTGGCGGTGAGGTAAGAGAAAGATCTGCCGTCGGAGGATTGTGCCGGATGCGGGGGATGGAAGCGAGGGCGAGGTTGGCGGAGCGGAGTTGCCAGGTGGGGGGTGTAGAAGCTGAGTCTGCTGTTCAGGTAGGTTGGTCCGGTGTTGTGAAGTGCTTTGTATGCGTGGGTGAGGAGCTTGAAGGTTATCCTCTTATCGACGGGGAGCCAGTGTAGGTTTCTTAGGTGGGCGGTGATGTGGCTGTGGCGAGGGATGTTGAGGATGAGTCGGGCGGAGGCGTTTTGGATGCATTGGAGGCGTTGCAGGTGTTTGGACGGGATGCCTGCATAGAGTACTTTGCCGTAGTCGAGCCTGCTGCTGACGAGGGCCTGAGTTACTGTTTTTCTTGTTTCAGTTGGGATCCCTTTTTAGATTCTGCGAAGCATGCAGAGGGTGTTGGAAGAGGAGATGGCGTTGACTTGTTTTGACATGGAGAGGGATGAGTCGAGGATGAAGCCGAGGTTTCATGTGAGGTCGGTTGGTGTCGGTGGGGTGCCCAGCGAGGCTGGCCACCATGAGTCGTCCCAAGCGGAGGGGGTGGTCCCAAGGATGAGATCCTCTGTTTTGTCTGAGTTCAGTTTCAGCCGGCTGCTTCTCATCCAGTCGGCGACGGCCTTCAAGCCCTCGTGGAGGTTGGTTTTGGCGGTGTGTGGGTCCTTGGTGAGGGAGAGGATGAGTTGTGTGTCGCCGGCATAGGAGATGATGTTGAGGTTGTGTTGAAGGGCCACTTGTGCGAGGGGGGCCATGTAGATGTTGAACAGCATTGGGCTGAGGGATGAGCCCTGGGGTACGCCGCAGATGATGTTGGTGGCTTTGGATTGGAACGGGGGGAGGAGGACTCTCTGGGGTCTTCTGGAGAGGAAGGATGTGGTCCAGTCGAGGGCCTGGTCTTCGATCCCTGCTTCGAGGAGACAGATTTTCAGAGTGTGGTAGAAGACAGTGTCGAAGGAGGCCGACAGGTCTAGGAGGATGAGGGTTGATGTTTCTCCATTGTTGAGATGGCTTCTGATGTCGTCTGTGGCGGCGAGGAGGGCGGTCTTGGTGCTCTGGTTTCGGCTGAAGCCGGACTGGGAGGTGTCGAGGATGTTGTTGTCTTCGAGGTACCGGGTGAGCTGTGCGTTGACGACTTTCTCAATGACCTTCGAGACTTTAACGGGTGAGTAGTGCGCTTAAGAAATTATTTGATTGATTGATTGAGTTACAACTACCTTTTAGAAGTCTGTAAAATAATAATTTTTTGCAACCAGATACCAGCTTTGCACATTCGAAAAACATATTTTCTTGCCACAACTCCTGCGAATGGCCAAATCACAGGGTTTACGATTGGTAAATGGGTTGATACTTCTTTTCCTTAGTTTGTAATGAGAGTTATGTTAGCACACTATATTGCATTTTAGTTTCAGGGTTCAGAGAACTAAATATAGAGCACCTGAATATGTGTTTTCAGCTTAGGCCACTTGAGAACTTATTCCAGTTTCCTGATATGAAAGAGGCACTACAACAAAGTCTAAAATATTCTTCAAAGGCATTTCAATATGCTAAGGGGAAAATTTGCTAAATAGTCGTGGTCAATCCATTTCCATCTCCATATTACATGACTGAATCTACTTACATGTTCTTGTAGCTAAAGAGTTTTCTTTATTACATTTGCAAAGCATATACCAAAGCACAGCCAGTGTGTTTTGTCTCATGCAGGTACTGGACATAATCTGGGCTATGCTCCTAATTTTTTCTCTGCCATTCTTTATATTCAATGTCAGTTTTGCCATTAGATAGGCTTCAAAAACAATGTTGTCACCTTAGATGTGACCCTAAGTACTATACATAGTACAGATAACTGTTGGCAGAAAAATCTAGGACAACTCATGAGCAGTAAACTGGAATATGAATTGCAATTGTTGATCAGGAATTTTTAAAATCTTTAGCACCACAAATAGATGCTAAGAAATGACAAGAATCATCAATGGCAAGTGCTGCCTACCATCAACTAACATGGAATCACCAGTAAACACTGAACCACAGAGAGAAAACTATTTAGGGACACAAAAGGTTCACTTTTCCTGTGTAATTTGTGCCCAAAAGTTGAAACATAGATACATTATCTACCTGCTCTAATTCATTAAGGACTCCTAAAAGACTAGCACTGCATGTATGTTGTTGTAATTTGAGCTAGACATGCCAAACGTTTATATTTGTCCACTTCATATCCTGTGTGGGTGCCTTTCTAAAGTACAGACTCACAAATGTATCACCTTTGCTTTTGTTGTGACCCTCTTATGCACCAACCACTGAGAAAGGCTATCATAGTTCTCTGCCTCACTCATTCTGAGGCTAAGACTAACTAGCCACATCAAATTAGCATTGAAGTGTCTCAAATGGCTGTCAATAATCCATATGCATTGCACTGATTAAGATTATGCCCCAAATATAATCTTATACTACTTCCATCTAGATGCAAAATGTTTAGAAGAAGATATTTCAAAGTTCCTTGCCTTTGACTGTCATTACTTTGCCTCAAAACAGGCGTCAGACTATTTTGGCAAGGTATGATGACCAAGCTCACCCATCAATCATTTGTACAAGAGTGACCACCACAAACTTTTCTGTAGTCTTCTCTTCCCTACTCTATTTTTTCCCTACTCAGTTTTCGAAGCACCCACCTGTCGTACTTGTTCTCTGCAAAACACTAAAATAAAATAAGAATACACTAGCAGAGCACCTCTCTGACTTTCATAGGAAAAGCTCCTGTAGGGACTCGTCCTGTGGTGGCCTTCTTCTGAACTTAATTATTCAAGACACAAATGAATGCCAAAATCAGGCAGGCAAAAATAAATTTTCTTGGTTTTACACTGAGTCAATTTACGCTGCTTTTGTTAATGTGTCTTGTATTTCTACACAACTTGGTTCAGCAGTTTGAAATGTGTTCTGTAATGACAAATTTGGATAATAAACTGATTTCTATTTTAATCCATTTTGCTTTGTTTTCTTGTAAAGCATAGACCAAACTACAGGAACATTTTGAGATTTGGTTGAGCATGTGTCTCAAGATTGCACAGGTGGACAGTGGAGATTTGAATTTACACCTGAATATACTTTCACTTTTTTAACACATTTACAAACAAATGGGGCACACTCTGGATATCCATTTCTTTCTCCAAATGGAAAGTGTCTGCTCCGCTTGCACCGCCACGTCATCACAACACCGCCATGCCTATCACGAGTTGGTAATAGGTGTGGGGGTGTTGTGGGGATGGGGCAGTGCCCACGGAACAGGCCCCAAGAAACCCATCCCCTCCCGGACGACAACTGTGAAAAGGTAAGTGGTCATCTGATAGGGGAGGGGGCTGGGAGGAGTCACATACTGGCAACAGGAATGTAGATTCCTGTTGCCAGTATCCTTTCCGCCAGGGGTTTCTTGGTGGTGTTGCCACAAGGGAATCCCTGGCAGAAAGAAGGCTCCTAATAGCCTTGGCGGTCTACGGTGGACCGCCGGGGTGAAGGTGATCCACTTTCGCCCCGGCAGTCCGACTGCCCTGGCAGTACAGGCGGTGAACTCGCTGCTTTGCAGCCTGTTCGCCGCTGTGGTCATAATCTGATGGAGCAACCACGCTGTTGGCGGTGCTGGACCCCCAATGTTGTAATGAGGGCCATATTTCTTCTTGAGGTGAGACAGAGTTTTCCTCATTACTAGAAAAAATGTTGAGGTGAGGATTTTCAAGTTGGGCCAACACAAATCAGGTGGACACAACTTTAGTGTATTAGTGTTGTATAATGGCTAGATAGAAATTAGGGTATGACAAGAGAGTGTGTATTATGTACAGTGTGGAGGTATCTTGGCCTACGTGAAAAAGTTGTTCTCCCTCAAAATCACCCAGCACTCTAACAAAGATTGAACAAGGACATGGAGAATACAGCAGTGGAATCTAGGTGGGAAGAAAAGGGTAATGTCCGGATGCTAAAAAAGATTTAACTGTGTATATTATAATGTAATCGTTAGACAAAGGAAAAACACAGGAAGACAAAAATAAAAAAGAGAAATAACCTTGCTATCATTATATGGTATTTAAGTATTACAGCAATACATGTGTGCTTATTCACTCAGTGATGTTTCTCACTGCAATCCATGCTAGTCAATAATTTAGTATGTGGCATTTGCAAGTCATTAATAACACACACTTTCATTTAGTGGTGAGGTTCCTGTGTCTGTGTTGTGAAAGGCTAAGATTTAAGGGGCAGTGCAGTGAGGAAGTATTTGACCAACAGGAAGCTAAAGGTTGCAAAGCATATGCAACTTCAAAGATGTGAGGGATACTTTTCTGATGCATACCTAATGTAAAAAACAGTCAAGAGCAATTATAATCAAATTTTTGATTCAAAAGCGAAACCAGTCTATCTGAGAGAGGAAGAAGTAAGTATGTATTAAAGTGTAATTAACTTTGAAAAGTCAGATAAAAAATAATTAAAGTGATAGTGCTAGCAAGCATGCTATAAAGATCATACCCCAAAATGTTAAACTGTATTGCTGCAACGAAATGAAACAGTAAATTAGGCATAAGTTGTGTGGTACTTGTATTAGAAGGACAGCAAGGGAAAGCTAAGCATGAGCAGGTGCTCACCTGATTCAATAGAAGAGAGGCAGGGCAATGTGTTTCTACAGTCGGGAATCTATAAGAATCATGCCATGAGGTCCAATATATGCAATAAATGGAAAGAAAACATGATGGTCATATTAAAACAGTGTAAAATGTGTTAAAACTTACATTACACGCTGCCATACACAGCTATATTTGCGAGCAAGAGTCAGGGATACAGTCTCATAAGGAAATTAAAAAAATAATTATTCTTCAGCGTTGTTGGAGATGGTCCTCTCTACAGGGCCTCCCCAAGCATTTTGCCTTCCTCCGCCTACTTTTTGCTGGATTTTTTCTTGTTGGCCATAGGGGTCTGTGCACTTTACCACTGCTAACCAGTTCTAAAATGCTCTCTCCCTAAAACATGATTTGATTCACATATACTAGATTGGCATATTTAATTTACATATAAGTCTCTTGTAAAATGGTATACCATATATCCAGGGCCTGTAAATTAAGTGCTATCAGTGGAATTGCAGCACTTGTTGTGCCACTCACTTAAGTAGCACTTTAAAGCATGTCCCAGGCCTGCCATTGCAGCATGAAGGCAGTGTCCCACTGCCATGTTGACTTACCATTTAAAACTCTCTGACAAGCCTTTTATTACTTATGTTATCCCTAAGGTAGGCCCTAGGCAGGCCATAGGCCAGGGTGCTGTGCAAGGTAGGACATGTACTTTTAAGTTTTAGATGTCCTAGTAGTAAAAAACTCCCAAATTCATTTTTCACTTCTGTGGGGCCTACCCCCTCACATGATAACATTAGGTATTCTTTACTATATTTAATAAGCTGTAATTCCTAAACCAGAGATGGTAGCTATATCATTTTGGTATTGTTGTACTTGTAATGATAAACCCTCTTTAATTGTAAAGTCAAATTTATCATTACAAGTTTAAAAATGACACTTATGGACAGCTGGCTTTTTCCTACCATTAGCCCTCTGTGTCTGCAATGTGCCTTAGGTCACATAACTGGGTATAACTGACAGGTAGGACTTTGTGAATTCCTCCAAGACAATGAAACAATAGAGGGATTAGCAGATCCTGAAAGGGCTATTAACAGACTTGATGGGGGTCAGAGATAATCGCGCCCCCAATCACACAATATTAGGCTGGGCTCTGCCACCACACAAAAGACTTAACAACCCTTTATTTTCAATGCTGTAGACTAGCAGTTAGGGGCTCAAGAAACCACTGGAACTTCAAAGAACCCTCCTGGAAACGTCTTCCAACTTCTAGGGGCAGGGCTCAAGGGTATAAAAATAGGGCTCTCAGACCCACTCTTCGCTTCACTACTGGCGATGTGGTAGGACTCTCAGAGGACTGCCTGTTGCTGTGACCTGCTGTCCACTCTTCCAGACTACTGCTGTACCTGGAAGGACCGTTTAGCTGCCTGGGGCCTGCCTTGAACATTTAGAGGCCAGTCCTGCTGTGGTGCCCTGCATCTTCACCTGCACCCAGGATTTCCAGAAGAGACTCTGATGGTTAGTTTTGCTGGCATCCTGTTCAGAGACACAGGGACATAACAGGCTCCCACTATCTTGAACATGCACCTGGACCCAGCCTGAGTTAGTCTTGAACCCCCAAGTGGTATCCATCCACTCCTGACCTTTGGTTGTGGTGCTAAAGGTGCTAGGATGGCCATTTTCTAAAACTGAGGACTTGCTATTGTGAACCTTACCCTTTAAAATTTCAGAATTCTGGTTCTACTAATTGAATTCTGATGGTTTTGGTGTCAAATAATGTATTAAAGTTATATAGTTTTCTAAATTTGTTTCTGTTTTTTACAGTGCGATGTGTTCACTATATTGCTGTTTGTGTGCTGCATAAACACTTAACACATTGCCTCAAAAGTTTTTTTGTGCCAAGGTACCCAAGATAAACACAGGTTAAATTAGAGACTTTTTGTGGTTCACCCTGCAAGGGATTGTGGCAGTTGCTTGACCAGGGCTCATACCCCAGTCATCCAATTACCCAATTTCTCACAGGTGTTGATTATGACTAAAGGGCAGACAAAATAAGACAGTATTGACAATAGAGAATAGATATGTTGTTAAAGAAAACATTTTGCTGAAAGAATAGCGCACATCTTTTTCATGTGTTCTTCATTGTTATTCTTGAAAAGCCATAAAGGCCGATATTAACAATAGGGAACAAATATGTGATCGCAGAAAATAATATTGGTACATAAGTAGTATAGATCATTACCGGTGATCGCTATTCTAAATGAGGCATAATGCATCAGTAATTGGTAATCTGTACAAAAGAAAAATGCAAAGATCAGGAATGCTCTTTTTAGTGCCGTCATGTATAGTCTTCATGAGTCATGTACTGGCTTGTAGTCATATGATAACCTGGTGATCCAATGGGAAAATTAAGTATTTGTACATATAATGATGCATGTGTCCAATAGAGGAAAACAATGCATTGCCCTGAAGGAACAGATATGCTGCTAGCAATTGTAAGCAGATGTCTCTTTACTTAATATTATAGTAGTAGCTCATCCATTCTTATTTATTGCACGTTATACTGGTACGCAGGTGTAGAGATGTGTACTAGTGTGTAGTTATTGATATAATACTCAGCTCGAATAGGTTAATTATGCAGGGAGACTTAAGTCCAACATTCAATTCCATATAATTATTAAAACGGTGGACCAGAAACTGTAAAGTGATGTTCCAGTAACATCCCAAACTAACACAACAGGCTATTTTTTAATTAACTCTGAGAAAGTCAAGTGCTACAATGGGGTACTTAGTTCCCAGTAGGTGAAAGGCTGCAGACATAATACTTGTAAAGCACTCACATGCATTTGAACCAATAACTCATGCTCCTATAAGACAGTAAGTCACATGGTGGGCTGGCCTCTTCTTTCATTGAAATTCAGAATTTAAAACATGTTTTCAACATCTATTCGTACAGTAAACTGAATCAATGTATTTAGTTTTCTTATTAAAATATTTAGTTTTTTTATTAAAATAAAACGTATCTGAACATTAGAGGTCATAGGGTCCACCGAGCACCCTGCAATTACCATTAGTCATCAGATAAGGCATAAAACAGTTATGTGCCTGATACATGTTGCAATAGACCACACCATACAAGTTTAGTTTTTGTAAGGCTCAACCCCTAAAATCAATTGCTTTCAAGTGTTCTACTTTTATTTTATTTATTATGGCAATCAAGTAAAATGAGGCAAGGTGGAGTAAAATAAGAGATGCCAAAACATGTTAGTATCAAAATCAGGCAAAAGAAGAAATAAGAATCAAACATATTGAATGAAATAAAATGTGTCTCTGATGTTCTTTAAACTTCAAAGTAAAATGTAAGGAAAGGGGAGCAGTCAATTCATATGCAATAGGCCTGATCTGCCCTTTCCTGTCAAACAAAATGTTTTAGAAGAATCTAAGTATCAAAATTACATTTATTAAGTGCACTTTCAAAAGAGAGAAGCTTGCAAAGAGATCTCACCAGACTGATGCACATAATTTAGGCCTCAATGTGACATATCAGTCAACTGCAGATAATAGACATAGTTGGAATACAAGTTCCTCATTTACTTTCTATGCTTTTACAGCAATTTAAGTAGGAACATGACTAGGTGAAAAGGCTTTGCTTCAGATTCTATTCATGCTTTTATTTGTGCTATTTTATTCATTCTATTGCAAGTTGTCGGAAATGTAGCAGAAATACTCTCTTTGCACGAGTACTGGGATGTCTGGGATGTTAGGCTCACCTTTAAAATTATTTGTCTGTTCACAATGCAAGGACTGACCAGGCCAGAGACTTTGTTTTGGGGCAGTATGATTGAAAAGTATGTTTTTCAAAAAGGAGAAATAATTTTTAAAATAATAAGTGAAAGTGGGTGTTAGACCACACAGCCTTAGAGTGGTCTTCCTCCAACACTTTTGCTTACCTCCGCCACTTTTCTGACCTAGTTTTTGCTGACTTTAGGGCCCAGTGCACTTTATCACTGCTAACCAATGCTAAAGTGATTGTGCTTTCTCCCCTAAACATAGTAATATTAGCTGAACCACAATTGGCATCTAATTTACTTATAAGTCCTTAGTAAATTGCAGTATATGTGCCCAGAGCCTATAAACTAAATGCTGCTTGTGGGTCTTCAGCACTGATTGTGCCACCCATATAAATAGCCTTTCAATCAATGTCTCAGGCCTGTCATTGCAGAGGCTGTCTGTGCAATTTTACACTACCATGTTGACCTGGCAAAGTAACCCTTTTGGCAGACTCACACTGTTAGACTTGGCATGCTTGGCATGGTATCCTCTAACTTTTTGCCTCTACTTCCCAGGTTGTTTCTGTGTGCTGGGCTCTGCTTTTGATGTTTTGCTTGCTCTGGGCGCTTTACTATTGCTGACCAGTGCTAAAGTGTGTGTTCCCTGTATACATTATGTGTGTACTTTGGCTCATCCATGATTGGCATATTTGATTTACTAGTAAGTCCCTAGTAAAGTGCAATAGAAGTGGCCAGGGCCTGTAAAACAAATGCTACTGGCTGGCCTGCAGCACTAGTTGTGGCACCCACATTAGTAGCCCTGTAACCATGACTCGGACATGCCACTGAAGTGTCTGTGTGTGCAGTTTAAACTGCCAATTTGACTTGGCAAGTGTATCCACTTGCCAGGCCTAAACCTTCCCTTTTTATACATGTAAGGCACCCCTAAAGTTGGCCCTAGATAGCCCCATGGGTAGGGTGCTGTGTATGTTTAAGGTGGGACATGTACTTATGTGTTTTACATGTCCTGAGACTGAAATACTGCCAAATTTGTTTTTCACTGTCGCAAGGACTATCTCTCTCATAGGTTAACATTGAGGCTGCCTTTAAATGTCATTAAAGGGCAGATTCCCTTTGGGAGCAGATAGAAATATGGAGTTTAGGGTCTCTGAACTCACAATTGAAAAATAAATCTTTTAGTGAAGTTAGTTTTTAGATTGTAGGCATTTTCTTGCTTAAACCATTCTGTGACTCTGCCTGTTTGTGGATTCCCTGTCTGGGTTAGTTTGACATTTGGGGTGTTTGCACCTCTCCTCTAGACAGAGGCACAAAGGGAGCTGGGGTGTAGCCTGTATATCCTGATGGGCCATCTGGGCTGAGGGGAGGGGAGGAGTGGTCATTGACACCTGAAAGGACTATGCCTGCCCTCACACAATGCAGTCTCCAACCCCCTGGTGTGTGTCCGGGGCTTGGCCTGGGCAAGACCGGATCTTGAAAACAACAGAGACTTCTCTTTGAAGTAGGCCTACTGAAAATCAGAATACTTCTGGAACCAAGACGAACCTCAGCCCGGGAGAAGAGCCAGAGAAGCTGGAGGAGGAGTACTACCCCTTTGCATGTGACTGTGCTTTGCTGAGTTGGCCTGCAGTAGCTGCTTCTACCTGAGAGAGGACAAAGACTGACTTTTATGTGACTTCCCACAGGTGAGGAATCTGCAAGGGCTTGAACTGAGCTTGCCTCCTGTTGTTGAAATCTCAGGGACAACAAAAATGTCTCTCTGCCAGCACCTGGGCTTTCTGTTGAGAATCCTGCCTGCCAAGTTGTGCCCTAACCTGTCTCTGGGCCCTAGAAAGGTGCAGCTGGTGGAAGAAGACAGAAATCTACGCAAAGACTGCCATGCTGGGAAACTTTCAACACACCCACCGCCCCGGGGCTGCTAGACGATGCGCCACAGGCTTTGAGGCTATAATCAATGCACAGCCTACATCGCAGCAGGGAGATCGACGCAACGCAGCTGGAGAAACAACGTGCAGTACCCGCAGCGGCTGCTGTTAATGACGCAAGCCCTCATGCAGCATGTTTTTTTACACAGTGAAACCGGATTTCAACACCACATCACTGGGTGCAGAAAATCAATGCAAAGCCTGCCCGGACCCAAGGTGCCTGTCCGGGATCGATGCATCACTCTCTTGCGGGAGAGAAGAAACGACACACGCCGACCTGACCGGAGGAGGAACGATGCAGGGTCTCGCTTGCGAGTGAGAAATCGATGCATCACTGGCCTTTTCTGATGCACACTAGCCCGTGAGGTTTTATTTTGATGCTACCCAGGTACTTTTGTGCAATAACAGCTTTCTCACTGTTTTCCACCACTTTGCTCCTGTCATTCATGAGTCTGTCCTGACAAGTGGAGCCACCCCAGTCCTGAACCCTTGGGAGTGGACCTAAGGTGCTCCAGTGGAACCAACGCATTCCCTGCTGGGTCAACATTTTTGACTCATCTCTGCTGTTCCATGGGCAGAACTGACACATCACCTCTGTTGCCTGGAACAGAATGGCGCATCACCTTCCAAACTGACACTGCAATGCTTTCTTCAGTGCAAGGTTCCCGCATCCCCATCGACAACAGCCTCAACGATGACACCGACATTCTGCATCACAGCCTCTATGTTCTACGGACTCAACACATCACCTTGACATAGCCGCAACTGGAATCAGCACCCAAACTGCACCGCATCTCGGTACGGACACATCACCATTGCTGCATGGGGAAAATTGACACATCTCTGTGACAGAGTGGTATGGGACCAACACAAGGCTCTTTAATTAGGATTTAAAGTAATTTTGTTCAGTGGGGAAAACTGGGTCCCTGTAGACAGCCTGCGCTCCATCGTGGTCCGCATTAACTTTTGATTTTGTCCTGGTCATGTACTACCAGATATCCTAACTTGGTGCTTCTTGCTTTTAGGCACTGTTTTACAGTTTAATCTTGAATTCATAACTCAATTTCTATTCATTTGATTGTTATCATTTTGGTCTTATTCTATTTATTAACTCTTACTCTGTTTTTCTAAATGGATGTGGATTCATTTTGTGTGATGTTCGCACTGCTTTACTGTGTGAACTGCTGAACAAATACATTAGACACTGCCTCTAAGTTAAGCCTAACTTCTCTTTGCAAAGCTACCAAAGGATGAGCAAAGTTAATTTAAGGTTTGCCTGACACCTACCCTGACTAGTATTGTGGCTGCTGTTTGAAAGTTTATACACCAGTCAACCAACAACCCAATTTCTAACAGATGCCTGCACTGAATGATTGACAGCAAGAAAAAAAGAAAAAACATGCTTAATTGTGTAATTAAGATAGTAGAACTTTAGAATAAACACCATGTTGTTATTAAAAACGCATTATGGGGGTCATTACAACCCTGGCGGACAGTGTTAAAGGTGCGTTAATACCGCAAACAGGCCGGCGGACAAAAAAAGGGAATTATGACCGTGGCGGAAACTGCCAACATAGACAGCCACTTTAACACTCCGACCGCCACGGCGGTACAGACAAGCAGCGCGGCGGTCACCGCCAACAGACAGGCGGAAGACAATGTACCGCTCACAGTATCACAACCCGCCAATCCGCCACCTTTTCCGGGGCGGATTCACCGTGGATAAAAAGACGGCAGAAACAGCTTTTGCAATGGGAAAGCGCTCACCTTCTACACATCCCACGAGGAAGGAGGACACCATGGAGCCAGAATTACAAATCCTACCTGCCCTTGTCTTCCTGCTCATTTATGAACACCAGCAACGGCGGCGCCGAAGACAACGGTGAGTACTGCACCTACAACATAGGGGAGGGGGGAGGCAAAAGTCAGGGGGGCACACACGCAAAACACCCACCCCCACCCTTGCACATTATAACACACACAGCTATGCATGTCAAAACATCACAGTAACAACCCACAACCCCCCCCGGAAGAATGCAAAGACCAAAGGAAATCAGTCGAAAAATTGTAATGTATCAAAATACAGGTACCAAATATATACAGATAAATATATACACATTCAAAAGTATATACATTACGAGAAGCAGTGCAGGTATGCACATATCAATGTCCGTGCACCACTGGGACAAAAATGCATGGGCGAGGCCCACACACGATACCTGTCCACAAACGGAGAGAACACTGCTGGGGCATCAGATAGAAATACAACAGGCACCTCAGGGGGAAAGGAAGGGGGGGGGCACCTCAGCCGGATTACAGCACCACGCCAGATCCACGACGGGGCTCCAAAGCCACAGTCTCTCAAGTCTCTACAGTGGGTGGCTTGCCCACTGTACCATCCTGAGGAGTGCAAAGCCACAGTCTCTCAAGTCTCTACAGTGGGTGGGTTGCCCACTGTACCATCCTGGGGAGTGCAAAGCCACATTCTCAAGTCTATACAGTGGGTGGTTTGCCCACTGTTCCATCCTGGGGAGTGCAAAGCCACAGTCTCTCAAGTTTATGCAGTGGTTGGTTTGCCCACTGTACCATCCTGGGGAGTGCAAAGCCAGAGTCTCTCAAGTCTATACAGTGGTTGGTTTGCCCACTGTACCATCCTGGGGAGTGCAAAGCCACAGTCTCTCAAGTGGATAACAGTCTCCAATGGTTCTGGAGGGGGAATGGTGCCCACACTGCATTTAGCTCCCCGTGACGGTTCCTGTACCGTCACAGTCCCGGCTGTACATGGGATAACGATGCTTGATGTGGCGGTGTTTCCTTGTTCAGCGGTGCTATGCCATGGCGGTCTCTGCCCTGTTCAGCGGTTCTCTGCCCTGTTCAGCGGTGCTGTGCCCTGTTCAGCGGTCTTCACCATGGCGGTGATTCCCTTGTTCAGCAGGGCTTTGCCATGGCGGTCTCTGATCTGTTCAGCGGTTCTCTGCCCTGTTCAGCGGTGCTGTGCCCTGTTCAGCGGTCTTCACCATGGCGGTGATTCCCTTGTTCAGCGGGGCTTTGCCATGGCGGTCTTGGATCTGTGCATTGGTGTGTGGCATGACGGTCCCTCATTTTCCAGCGGGGCTGTGGCAGCCGGGGCCCTCCTGGGCACTGACTCTGGCGGTAACTCTGGCGGTGGTCTCCTGACCAGTGACGATACTCGTGCCCTCCTGGGCAATGACTCTGGCGTGGTCTCCTGACCAGTGACGACGGTGCTGGTGGTGGCGTCCCGGCCGCCGGGGAGGATGGCACCCTTCTCCGCCGTGCTGCTCTCACCAGACTGTGCAGACTTACTCCGGCCCTTCGCCACCTTTGGAGGAGTCACAGCTGACTCTGCAATCCCCCTGGGACCCTAGTCACCAGTTTTGCCGCTAGGAGTCTTCAACCTGTCTCGTCTGCCACTTTCCAACTTTGGGTGCTTTACAGGGGGTGGACTGGCAGTGCTTTGGCTCCGTGTCACACTGCCTGCCCTGGTGGCAGGTGCACTCCACACACCTTGAACACGCACCACTGGTACAGGAGTCTTTTTGGCTGAGGTGCTACTACGGGACTTATGAATTGGAGGGGTGGGGATGGGGGCAAAGAGGTCAACGTTGCTAAGGGAGAGTTTCTGACGAACACTGGGATGGGTAGCTGGAGGGGGTCTGGGAGTGGAGGAAGAGGAGGTGGTTGTAGGAGGTGTCACTTTAGGTGCTTTGGGTGCAGGTACTGGAGGCTGTCGTGAGATGGATGGATGTTGGGTGTGTGGGTGCCCGCGTTTGTGTACTTTGGGAGGGGGTGTCACAGACACACTGGGAGAGGACACAGGGGACGTGTAAATGGGAGTGGGGGTGGTGAGTGCAGGTGAGCGGGGTGTGGTGCTGGGTGTTCTGGTGCGGGTCCTAGTGCCTGTAGATGTAGTGCATGCAGGTGAGAGTGTAGACGACACTGGGAGGGAGGAGGGAGATGATGAGGAGGGGGACACAGTGGAGGCAGTGGATGTTGCTGTGTCTGTATGTGGGTGATGCTTGTGTGAGTGCCTGTGGGATGTGTGGTGCCTATGTTTGCTTGAGCTACTTTTGTTTGTTGAGGTGTGTGCATGCTTGTCTGTTGGTGTGCTTGGGATAGGCTGGGGTACAGGGATTGGGTCTGGATGGAGGAAGTTGGAGGGGGGAGGCTAGACACAGGGACAATGGCTGCCATCAGTGCTGAGGCCAGAGATTGCAGGGTTCGATGAAGGGCAGCCTGACCAGAATGAATGCCCTCCAGGAATGCATTACCGTGTTGCAACTCCCTTTCTACACCCTGGATGGCATTCACAATGGTAGACTGCCCAACAGTGAGTGACCTGAGGAGGTCAATGGCCTCCTCACTGAGGGCAGCAGGGGTGACAGGGGCAGGGCCTGAGGTGCCTGGGGCGAAGGTGATGCCCACCCTCCTGGGTGAGCGGGCACGGGGCGAACGCTGAGGGGCTGCTGGGAGGGCGGTGCTGGTAGGGGAGGTGGCCGCTGTACCTGTAGAAGTGTGGGGCACAGATGGTGCCGCCACCACAAGGGAGCTCCCATAGGCGGACGAGTCCGTGTCGCTGTTTGGGGATCCAATGCCCGAAGTGAAGCTCCCCTCGCCCTCCGTCCCACTGGTGCATTCTGAGTCCATGGTGTGGCCCTCCATGGCCATGTGGGATGCAGCTCCCTCGTGCTCCGGTGCCACTGTACCTCCGCCTGATGATGCTGATGCACAAAAGAACATGGAGAGCAGAAAAAGGGGGGGGACGACAGAAGAAAGACAGGTTGAGTGCATGGCATACCGCTACCGTTGGCGGACAATACAGACACAGCAGCCCCCTGCACTACGTCGTGCTCCTGGCCTCTACAGATGCAATTCCTGGGATCTGGCCTACATGGCTATGGTGGACATCTGCACACATGGATGCCACAGGGGCATGTATACCTGTACTTGGCACTCTACTGCGGTGGGGTGGTGTGCCACATGGCCTGCATTATGGAGGGGCCTAGCCTATGGAAGTCGCCCTGGCCTAGGAAATCCCACAGCTCTCCCCCCACACCTAGACCCCTCAACTGCGCGCAAAGTCCCCAGAATGATTGTGTACTCACCCCCTTGTGTCTGCTGTGATGCCCTTAAGCGCCCATCCAACTCAGGGTAGCCCACCGCCAGGATACGGAACATCAGGGGTGTCATGGTGCGACGGGCACCCCTCCCACGTTGGGAGGCCATCCCCAGCTGAGCCTCCGCCGTCTTCTTGCTCCAGCGGCGAATGTCCTCCAATCTTTTCCGGCAGTGGGTGCCCCGTCTCTGGTGGACCCCCAGGGTCCGTACGTCCTTGGCGATGGCACGCAAAATGTCCTTCTTCTGGTGGGTGCTGACCTACATGACATGCACAGGGGAAGAAGAGAAGTCATTAGCAAGAGCACCGTCGAAGTGAGTGGCCCCCATCCCTGACCTTGCCATGTGGCACATGCATTCACAGTCCTTCGTGTTCACTGCACTCTGCCCCTTTCCCTCTTACAACCAGCACTCTCCACCCAGGCATAGCCCATACAACGTGCTCCCTGTGTACTTACCTGTTGGTCTGGAGGACCGTAGAGTAGCGTGTACTGGGGGAGGACCCCGTCCACGAGCTTCTCCAACTCCTGAGCAGTGAAGGCAGGGGCCCTTTCCCCAGACGCAGCAGCCATTGTCTCTTCCAGACCGAGGTCACAGCAGCACTTGCAGTGTAGGTCCTCTCCTGTCGAAGATCAGGTATCAAGTGATTGAACAGATAGAAAATGGCTGTCACGTCCGCGGCGGTGACGTCCGTGGCGGTGCGTCTCATCACCGCCGGCGCACTTCATCATTGGCTCCTGGGACCCATAGGGTCCAATGTTAATCAATGCAGCTTTGCGCCGCGGTCTTCGCCCGCCTACCGCTACGGTGTACAACGCTAGCGCAGTTACCTCACATCCCACTGTCACAGTTTAGAGGTCAGGCAGCCACCATTTCAGGGGCCCACATGGCTTAATTTGCAACTGCGTCACACATACCTAGGCCTACAGGCGACACACATACAGGAAGATTTTTGTCTTTGGTGTCGTGTTCTGTGTATCTGTGGGTACATACCTGGGATTTTGTTGACTCTGTTGTTGCTGTTGTCCTTCCTAGGCACCGTCAGCTTGGACATTTGAGAAGATGGCGGAATCCTCCGGTGTACCGACCGCTGGTGGACCTGTTAACAATGGAGGAGCGACATTTACTCATCACCTACAGGTTTGACCGTGCCACAATCAAGGAACTGTGTACCCAGTTGGAACCAGACCTGATGTCACCAATCCGCCATCCCACAGGAATCCCCCCTCAAGTGCAGGTGCTGTCAGTGCTCCATTTCCTTGCAAGTGGATCATTTCAGACAACAGTGGCCATGGCATCAGGGATGTCCCAGCCTATGTTTTCCAACGTGTTGTCCAGAGTGTTGTCTGCCCTGCTGAAACATGTAAGGAGCTACATTGTTTTCCCTCAGGTGCAGGATTTGCCAACAGTGAAAGGTGACTTCTATGCCCTTGGACATATCCCCAACATCATAGGTGCTATTGATGGAACCCATGTAGCTCTGGTCAACCCCCCCCCCCACAGGAGTGAACAGGTGTACAGGAACCGGAAGAGTTATCATTCGATGAATGTACAGATGGTATGTTTGGCAGACCAGTACATCTCACAGGTAAATGCTATGTTCCCTGGCTCAGTGCATGACGCCTACATCCTGCGCAATAGCAGCATCCCTTATATGATGGGTCAACTCCAGAGGCACTGTGTGTGGCTATTGGGGGACTCTGGTTACCCCAACCTGTCATGGCTATTGACCCCAGTGAGGAATCCCAGGACCAGGGCAGAGGAACGCTACAATGAGGCCCATGGGCGGTCTAGGAGGGTGATCGAACGCACCTTCTGCCTCCTGAAGGCCAGGTTCAGGTGCCTCCAAATGACAGGTGGTTCCCTATTCTACTCACCAAGGAAGGTGTGCCAGATCATCATCGCCTGCTCGATGCTTCACAATCTTGCTTTGCGACGCCAGGTGCCTTTTCTGCAGGAGGATGGTCCAGATGGCGGTGTTGTGGCAGCTGTGGAGCCTGTGGAGGCTGTGGACAGTGATGAGGAGGACGCTGAGGAAGAAGACATAGACAACAGGGAGTCAGTCATACAGCAATATTTCCAGTGACACACAGGTGAGAACAGTTATCTTTTTACCATTACATTCACTTTCACAGTTCTACCTCTATCCTGTCTGTCATTTCATAGCAGTATTTGGTCACTGAGTTGTACCTTTCCATTATGGTTTCACAGGTGTGGTTAGCAACGTGTGTCATCTTCTTGCATCCTTCAAGGACTTGTGATGTGTGACATAGGTATGTTGGCTATAAAAATGGAAAGCATGTTGACACTGTCATTGATTATACATATTTACCAAATCACAGACTGACTCCAGATTGTTTTGTGGTTCAAGGGTGTTTATTGCAGTGCTCAGAAATGGAGGGGGGTAGTGATATGGTGATGGGGGACGGTGGAGGAATGTCCATGGCAGAGTCCAGTCTATTAGTCTCACAGGTGCATTGCCCATATGGGCATAGGAAGTGGAGCTGGGGCAGTTCCAATCGGGACAGGGTAACAAAGTGGGACAGCGGGAGGACAATCAGGGTGGTCTCATTTCCTGGTGGGGGTCTTCCCATCTTGCTCTGTCCTGTTCCTGGATCTCAGGGACCGCTTGCGTGGTGGTTGTCCGTCTGCAGGGGGTGGGGTGCTGGTGTGGTGGTCCTGTGGCGGGGCGTCCTGTCCACTAGCGCCGGCGGAGGTGGTGGGCAGTTCATCGTCCATGCTAGTGTCAGGGGCCCCTTGGAGTGCCACTGTGTCCCTCATGGTCTTTTGTATGTCATTCAGCACCCCTACAATGGTGCCCAGGGCGGAGCTGATGGTTCTAAGCTCCTCCCTGAACCCCATATACAGTTCGTCCTGCAGGCGCTGGGTCTCCTGAAACTTGGCCAGGACCGTCGCCATCGTCTCCTGGGAGTGGTGGTATGCTCCCATGATGGAGGAGAGGGCCTCGTGGAGAGTGGGTTCCCTTGGCCTGTCCGCCCCCTGTCGCACAGCAGCCCTCCCAGTTCCCCTGTGTTCCTGTGCCTCCGTCCCCTGGAACGTGTGCCCACTACCACTGCCCCCAGGTCCCTGTTGTTGTTGGGGTGGTGGGTTATCCTGGGTTCCCTATAGTGGTGGACACACAGCTGATTGACGTGTCCTGGGGACGGAGGTATGGGCCCGCTGGGTGGGTGCTGTGCTGGTGTTACCAGAGGGTGGAAGGTCAGTGTTGGGCTGTGCCTGTGTGAGGGGAACCGACTGTCCCGAGGCCCCCGATGGTCCGGGCTGGTCATCAGGATCCAGTAGGGCAGAGCTGCTGTCGTCACTGTGGGCCTCTTCTGTGGGTGGAATGGAGTTGTCTGGACCCTCCGGTGTGGTGACGTTCCGTAGTGGTCCTGCAGGCGTGTAAAAGCATGATTATTGCATGTGTGTGTGTGTCATGGTGTGCACTGGGTGGGTAACCATGTACCCCAGTGCAAGCCTTCGTGTGTGGGGGCTTGTGTCATGATGGTTAGGGGGTTGTTGTGGGTATGTGCAGTGAGCATGCTTTAGTGATGGGTGACCATGCTTAGTTGTGTCATGCAGGGCCTGGTGTTGGGATGTGTGGTTTGTGTTATGAGTACATTAGTGAGGAGTTGGAGTGATAGAGGAGGGGGTGAGGGTGGGGGTGTGTTATGGCATGCAGGTAGGGTGGGGGGTATAATAGTTGAGATTTAACTTACCAGTGTCCATTCCTCCATCAACTCCTCCGAGGCCCTCAGGATGCATAATGGTCAAGACTTGCTACTCCCATGTTAGTTGTGGGGGAGGAGGTGGGGGTCTGCCGCCAGTCCGCTGTACCGCGATGTTGTGCCTGGAGACCACTGAACGCACCTTCCCCCGTAGGTCGTTCCACCTCTTCCTGATGTCCTCCCGATTTCTTGGATGCTGTCCCACAGTGTTGACCCTGTCCACGATTCTTTGCCATAGCTCCATCTTCCTGGCTATGGATGTGTGCTACACCTGTGAGCCAAATAGCTGTGGCTCTACCCGTAGGATTTCCTCCACCATGACCCTGAGCTCCTCCTCGGAAAACCTGGGGTGTCTTTGGCTGACATGAGGTGGTGTGGGTGATGTGTGAGGTGATGTAAGTGTTGATGTGTGTGGTGATGTGTAGTGGTGTGTGGTGTACTGTGCGTGTAATGTTGTGTGGGTGATGGTGTGGTGTGCCTCTGTGTGGTGGGGTTGTCTATTGCTGTGCTCTCTCTGTCGCCTTCGTCTCTATTTTTTGGTCGTAAGGGTTTGTGGGTGATGTGGGTGTGTGTTTTATATTGCAATGGGTGTGTGGGAGTGGTGTGTGTATGTGTATCAGGTGTGTGTATTTTGAATTGTCCAATGTGCCGGTGTTTTGGAGATGTGTGTGTATTTTGAGCGCGGCGGTGTGTACCGCCAATGGAATATCGCAGTTGAAAGACCGCCGCGTGGATTCGTGGGTCGTGATAGCATGGGCGTGTTTCTGTTGGCGTGACGGTGGAGGTATTGTTTTCGCCAGTTTATCACTGACCTTTTGTGTGGCGGTCTTGTGTTGGTGTCTGAATTTCGGCGGATTCAGAGATTTGGGTCATAATAGCTGTGGCCGAATTCCACGGCCACGGCGGTGATTTGGCAGTCTTCTGCACGGCGGTAAGCACCTTTTACCTCCAATGTTGTAATCACCCCCTATGTCTGTAGAAGAGAAACATTGATGAAGCTGGTTTCTTCAGGGTGCTGATAACAATGAGAAATGACTGAAATTTGAATGTTGAGTTTTTTTTAATCATTTTTGTATAAACCATTGATAATATTGTGGACAAGTACCATGGTTTTGAGGAATTATATGATACTGTGCTACAGCACTTACAGTACAGTTATACATTTAGGCGGTCATTCTGACCGCGGCGGCCATTCCAACTTTCCCGCTGGGCCGGCGGACGACCGCCAAAAGGCCGCCCGCCGGCCCAGCGGGAAAGCCCCTGCAACGAGGAAGCCGGCTCCGAATGGAGCCGGCGGAGTTGCAGGGGTGCGACGGGTGCAGTGGCACCCGTCGCGATTTTCACTGTCTGCAAAGCAGAGAGTGAAAATCTGTATGGGGCCCTGTTAGGGGGCCCCTGCACTGCCCATGCCAGCGGCATGGGCAGTGCAGGGGCCCCCAGGGGCCCCACGACACCCGTTCCCGCCATCCTGGTCACCGCCAGAAACAGGCTGTCGGGAAGGGGGTCGGAATCCCCATTGCGGCGCTGCAAGCAGCGCCGCCATGGAGGATTCCCTGGGCCAGGGGAAAACCGGCGGGAAACCGCCGGTTCCCCTTTTCTGACCGCAGCTTTACCGCCGCGGTCAGAATAGCCCAGGAAGCACCGCCAGCCTGTTGGCGGTGCTTCCGCTGCCCTCCGCCCTGGCGGTCACAGACCGCCAGGGTTGAAATGAGGGCCTTAGTGTACTTGTCACAAAGTTTGCTGTATAATTTATTACTGCTAAAAATGTTGTTTTTAGCTTAGATTGATAAGATAATACCACACACAGACAGACACAGACATACACACAAATGCTTATAAATGAAAAACAAGCTTAAACAAATATTATTTCATATCAAAGATAAACTGAGACTATAAATATAAAAAGAACATTAGCTCAACGTTTGTGCAGCAGGCCTGTAACATTCAAGTTACTACCATGTTCTTCAAGGATATGCAATTTAACACATTTTGGTACGAGACCTGCTCCAAGCTGCTCAATCAAACAACAATTTTATCCACACAGGTTTGAAGCAACCACAATTTCCCAACCACAATCTTATGGCACTTCCATTATTCATAGGAAATAGTATGCTGTTTATAATCAGGATAATTGTCTGTAATAAACCCTTTTCTTAAGGTCTTCCTTCATCTAAAAGGTAATCCACTTTTCAAAAAGCACAGTAGGAGGAAAAAATATATGAGGAGACTTTTTAAGCATGAGAAAAAAGATTTATGAAGCTTGGTGTGTATACATTCCTAAACACAAATACATTTATGTGTGGGCAGTAAACCTTCAGTAAGTACACTTTTAATTGTTACTACCTTTCACTTACACTTCTGCCTGACAACAGCCGCAGGTTATGCCTATTTGGATAGTATTACAATACCTCAACCAAGGGTAATATAAGATCAGACAGTTACAATGCCCTTGGTAAATTTGCAATTGTGTGTTCCCAGTGGGAAATTCTATAGAGAATACTATTATGCTGGCACCCAATTAAATGACAGGAGCATACACCTAAATGACTGATGACAACACTAGTCTTAATAGCTAGTTATTTTATTCTAACCTTGGTAAAGATGGCTGCATTCTTCTCAATATCTTGAACTCTTCAGAAACATCAGTTGGACAGAACCATGATATTCATTTTGAGAACTCTGGGGGTCATTATGACCCTGGCGGAAGGTGGAGAAGCGGCGGTAAGACCGCCAACAGGCTGGCGGTCTTTTTTTTTTTGTATTATGACCATGGCGGTTACCGCCATGGTCATCCGCCGGTTCTCCGTTCCAGCCCGGCGGCCGTCACTATACCGCCGCCGGTATTTTGACCCGGCTTACCGCCGTGGATTTCCTGCAGTTGGAACTGCCATGAAATCCATGGCGGTAAGCACTATGAGTGCCAGGGAATTCCTTCCCTGGCACTGATAGGGGTCTCCCCCACCCCCTACCCCCACCCTGACTCCCTCCCCTACACCCCCACCACCCTGCCACCCCCCAAAGGTGGCAGGGCCCCCCTCCCCACCCCGACCCCCAACATCACAGAACTCACACACGACATGCACGCAGGCACCACCAACACACACACACCGACATACATGCAAACATCCACACACACAGTCAGACACTCACACCCACATACAAACATACATGCACACATCCATACAGACATACCAACAGACATACATGCACTCATTCCCAAAACAAGCAACACCCCCACAAGCATACATGCACTCACACACCCCCTCTACATACACAGATGCACACCCCCATGCACCTACACAACACACAACACCCCCCACCCCCCTCCCCTAACGGACGATCGACTTACCTGTTCCGTCGATCCTCCGGGAGGAGATGGGAGTCATGGGGGCTGCTCCGCCGACACCACACCGCCAACAGAACACCGCCACGCCGAATCACAGGACGTGATTCGTCGGGCGGTGTTCTATTGGCGTGGCGGTGAAGGTGGAGCAACCTCCACTTCCCCGCCGCCCGCCAGCATGGCTGTTGGCGGCTCTCAGTCGGAAAAAGGACGGAGAGTAGCCAACAGTCATAATACGCCAAGCGGCAAACCGCCACTACTGGCGGTCTTCCGCACGGCTGCCCCTCGGCGGTCTTGTAAAAAGACTGCCGAGGTTGTAATGAGCACCTCTGTTCCCTGGGCAGGTTCTCGTGCTCTTTGCTTTAAAAATATTTTACCCTTTCTTGAGACTTCTTTGGTGCTCATGCAGCATTCTACTTCACTTTGGTTAACAATCTGTTTCAGTGTAAAGTGCCTTGTGGAACTTCACGCATCTCAACACTGAGAGCTTTTTTTGTATTGCACATGTGGATATTCACAAGTTTTAAGTTTGATATTTTACCTCCAAGCCAATGATACTAAATTGTAATTGGTGAAGCAATGGAAACCCGGTGAGGATACAGGAGTAACATTTTGGGTACTGCAAATCCATGTTTATTTTATTCATCTAAGATATTCCAATAACTCAGGAAAGTCATTAGCTATAACCATGACAGTAACATATACTGAGAAATGGAATGAGCATTTTATAACTCACAAAAATAGACGTAGCCATTCTCAACACTTTTTTGTTCACCATTAAATAAGAGCTAACAATATGGCCCTCATTACAATCTTGGCGGTCAGACGAGGCCGACCGCCAAGGCTGAACCGCCAGTCGGCCGCCCATGCGGCCGGAAACCCGCCGGCCACATTTGGACCTCCCTGCTGGCCTGCGGGTGGAAACAGAGTTTCCGCCCGCTGGCCCAGCGGGGATGTAGTCCGTAACATTGCAGCCGGCTCCTAATGGAGCCGGCGGCAAAGTGGCGGTGCGGTGGGTGCAGCAGCACCCCGCGTCGCGCTTTTTACTGTCTGCCAGGCAGACAGTGAAAATCACGATGGGGCTGTGCCTGGGGGCCCCTGCACTGCCCATGCAAGTGCATGGGCAGTGCAGGGGCCCCCAGAGGCCCCACAACTCCCTTTACTGCCAGCCTTTCCATGGCGGTGTCTACCACCATGGACAGGCTGGCGGTAAGGGGAGTCAAAATCCCCAGGGCAGCGCTGCCCTGGTGGATTCTGACTGCCGGGACATCCATGGCGGTAAACCGCCAGGCCGCGGTCATAATATGGCGATTCGTACCGCCAGCCTGTTGGAGGTACGAACGCCACTTTAACCCTGGCGCTCGGTGACCGCCAGAGTTGTAATGAGGCCCTATTTCTTTTATAGAGACCAAGGGGCTTACAAATAGATGCAGTTTTGAGTACATAAACTGGTACTACTGTAGTAATCTGACATGTCTTTCTGAATTGACCTTAACACATATAAAATGGGAAAACAGTGGAAATATCCAGGGAATATTCATAAACGGTTATCCCACAACTAATGGACCGAGGCCTCTTTCTACTTTTAATCATAGGGAGGTGGCCATTTTAGGTCATTTTCACAAAGGTGTGAAGAGTATGCAAAAGAGTACTACTGTAGTAATGCAGTACTACCTCCTGTACCCATTAGTGCATCTGTAAATTGATCACAAAATGCTTTAAACTTTAGGAAAAATAAGGGTATATTTGGGTGTTGAAAGTTGGATTCCATTTTTAGTTTATGTATATATTTTATTTGAAAAGTACCTTCTCAATCAATGTAATAAAATGGTTAATTTTGTAAACCTCCAGATAGCGCTTTTAATTAATGAATATTTGCTCAAATCTCCTCAATAAACACATAAATACAATTTGTGCATGCAAAATAAATATTTAAATATATTGAACCAGCTTAGCTACTGATTATGCTACATTACAGAGATACGTCTGTCAACTGCTAAAGGTACATTTTAAAAAAATGGACAAAAGCTCTGTTGCTGGGCTTTAGAGGCATAATTCCATAGTAAGGCTGCATCTGATGATCTGTGAGAGAAGGTCAAACTTTAGTTCCAGTGGCTAGGCAATGCTAATTCTTACCAGGTATGAATTAGATCTGTAGCTCATTATCAGAGAAAAATGGTGCAGTGCACCAAACCGTGGCAAGTCCATTAGTCTCAACCTTCCTGAATCCAACACTAATATTACCCAGGTGGTCTGTACCAGTATAATAAGCAATCCTACATTAATTTCTCACACTGAAAGTGCTTTTCACTGGTTGAGGTCCATCTGTGATTCAGACGTGTTCAATAATTGTGGTTAAATTATAATTTAAGATCCACTTATTTTTTACAGTTTTCCGTAAAATATATATTTTAATGAGAGTTGCCTTTAGTTATTGTCACTCTATATTTACGTGTAGCTGTCAGTTTATTATCAGCATGTTATAAGTTTGGTATCTGCATTAGTAGCTATCATGTGTTAGACCGGACGGCCTTAGGGTTGTCACCCCTAACTTTTTGCCTGCCTCCCTCCACTTTTTGGACACTGTTTTTACTTGTTTTAGGACTCTGCACACTTTAACACTGCTACCCAGCGCTAAAGTGCATATGCTCACTCCCTTCAAACATGGTAACCTTGGTTCACACCCAATTGGTTTATTTAATCTACTCATAAGTCCCCAGTAAAGTGCACTACGTGTGCCAGGGCCTGTAGATTAAATGCCACTAGTGGGCCTGCAGCACTGATTGTGCCACCCACATAAGTAGTCCCTTAACCATACCTCAGGCCTGTGTGTGCAGTTACACTGCCACTTCAACAGGGCATTTAAAAGTACTTGTCAAGCCTTAAACTCCCCTTTTTCTACATATAAGACACCCCTCAGGTGTGCCCCAGGTAACCCATAGGGCAGGGTGCTGCGTAGACAAAAGGCAGGACATGTACCTGTGTAGTTTACATGTCTTAGTAATGGAAAACTCCTAAATTCGTTTTTACACTGCTATGAGGCCTGCTCCTTTCATAGGCTAACATTGGGGCTGCCCTCATACATTGTTTGAGTTGTAGCTGCTGATCCGAAAGGAGTATGGAGGTCATATTTACTATAAGCAGAATGGTGATACAAAATCCTGCTGACTGGTAAAGTTGGATTTAATACTATTATTTTATAAATGCCACTTTTAGAAAGTAAGCATTTCTCTTCAATTAAATCCTTCTGTGCCTTACAATACAAGTCTGGCTGAGTTTAGTTGACAGCTCCCTTGTGCATTCACTCAGACACACCCCAAACACAGGATACTCAGCCTCACTTGCATACATCTGCATTTTGAATGGGCCTTCCTGGGCTGGGAGGGTGGAGGGCCTGACACTTGCATGTCAAAGGACAGTAGTCTGCCCTCACACAAAGGACTGCCGCGCCCCCTACGGGGACCCTGGCAGACAGGATTGAAGTGAAAGGGGACCTTGTGCACTTCTAAGCGACTCTTTGAAGTCTCCCCCACTTCAAAGGCACATTTGGGTATTTAAACAGGGCCTCTGCCCCTACCAATTCAGACACTTCCTGGAGAAGAGAACCTGAACCAGAACCTGCATCCTGCCAAGAAGACCTGCCTGGCTGCTCAATAGACTCACCGGTCTGCTTTCTGTGAAGGACAGCAGCCTTGCTGTTGTCCTGCTGCCTTGCTGCTCTCTGGCTGTGGTGAAGAATTGCTCTCCAAGGGCTTGGATAGAGCTTGACTCCTGTTCCCTGAAGTCTCAGGACCAAAAAGACTTCGGGGGTCATTACAACATTGGCGGTAAAAGCCGCTTACCGCCGTACAGAAGACCGCCAACACACTGCTGCGGCCGCGGAATTCCGCCACAGCTATCATGACCCACATCTCGGATTCCGCCGAAATTCAGACACCCACACAAGTCCGCCACACCAAAGGTCAGTGATAAACTGGCGAAAAAAAAACCTCCACCGTCACGCCAACAGAAACACGCCCATGCTATCACGACCCACGAATCCACACGGCGGTCTTTCAACCGCGGTATTCCATTGGCGGTACACACCGCCGCGCTCAAAATACACACACATCTCCAAAACACTGCCACATTGGACAATTCAAAATACACACACCTGATACACATACAAACACCACTCCCACACACCCAACACTATATAAAACACATACCCACATCACCCACAAACCCCTACGACCAAAACTTATAGACGAAGGCGACAGACAGAGAGCACATCAATAGACAACCCCACCACACAGAGGCACACAACACCATCACCCATACAACATCCACGCACAAAACACCCCACACCACCACACATCACCACACTCATCAACACATACACCACCCCACACATCACCTACACCACCCCATGTCACGCCAAAGACACCCCAGGTTTTCAGAGGAGGAGCTCAGGGTCATAGTGGAGGAAATCGTACGGGTAGAGCCACAGCTATTTGGATCACAGGTGCAGCACACCTCCATAGCCAGGAAGATGGAGCTATGGCGAAGAATCGTGGACAGGGTCAACGCTGTGGGACAGCATCCAAGAAATCGGGAGGACATCAGGAAGAGGTGGGAAGGTGCATTTAGTGGTCTCCAGGCACAACATCGCAATTCAGCGGACTGGCGGCGGACCCCACCTCCTCCCCCACAACTAACAACATGGGAGGAGCAGGTCTTGACCATCATGCATCCAGAGGGCCTCAGAGGAGTCGGTGGAGGAATGGACACTGGTAAGTCAAATCTTAACTATCATATCCCCCACCATACCTGCATGCTATCACACACCCCCACCCTCACCCCCTCCCCTATCACTCCAACTCCTCACTAATGTACTAATAACACAAACCACACATCCCAACACCAAGCCCTGCATGACACAGCTAAGCATGGACACCCATCACTAAAGCATGCTCACTGCACATATCCATAACACCCCCCCAACCATCATCACACAAGCCCCCACACATGAATGCTTTCACTGGGGTACACGCACACCCACCCATTGCACAACATGACACACACACATGCAATAATCATGCTCTTATACCCCTGCAGGACCACTACATAACGTCACCAGACAGGAGGGTCCAGGCATCTCCACCCCACCCACAGAAGAGGCCCACAGTGACGACAGCAGCTCTGGCCAACTGGATCCAGATGACCAGCCCGGACCATCGTGGGCCTCGGAACAGTCGGTTCCCCTCGCACAGGCACAGACCAACACTGACCTTCCACCCTCTGATAACACCAGCACAGCACCCACCCAGCGGGCCCATACCTCCGTCCCCAGGGCACGTCAATCAGCTGTGTGTCCACCACTACAGGGAACCCAGGATAACCCACCACCCCAACAACAGAGACCTGGGGGCAGTGGTAGTGGGCACACGGTCCAGGGGACGGAGGCACAGGAACACAGGGGAACTGGGAGGGCTGCTGTGCGACAGGGGGCAGACAGGCCAAGGGAATCCACTCTCCACGAGGCCCTCTCCTCCATCATGGGAGCATACCACCACTCCCAGGAGACGATGGCGACGGTCCTGGCCAAGTTTCAGGAGACCCAGCGCCTGCAGGACGAACTGTATATAGGGTTCAGGGAGGAGCTCAGAACCATCAGCTCCGCCCTGGGCACCATCGTAGGGGTGCTGAAGGACATACAAAAGACCATGAGGGACACCGTGGCGCTCCAAGGGGCCCCTGACACTAGCCTGGACTATGAACTGCCCACCACCTCCGCCGGCGCTAGTGGACAGAACGCCCCGCCACAGAACCACCACACCAGCACCCCACCCCCTGCAGACGGAGAACCACCCCGCAAGCGGTCCCTGAGATCCAGGAACAGGACAGAGCAAGATGGCAAGACCCCGCCAGGAAATGAGACCACCCTGATTGTCATCCCACTGTCCCACTTTGTCACCCTGTCCATACTTAAACTACCCCAGCTCCACTTCCTATGCCCTATGCCCTGTGAGACTAATAGACTGGACTCTGCCATGGACATTTCTCCACCATCACCCATCACCATTTTGCCACCCCCTCCAATAATTAGCACTTCAATAAACACCCTTGAACCACAAAATAATCTGGAGTCAGTCTGTGATTTTGAAAACCACACCACAGGCTCTGAATACACCAGTGGGACGGAGGGCGAGGGGAGCTTCACGTCGGTCACCGGATCAGCAAACAGCGACACGGACTCGTCCGCCGATGGGAGCTCCCTTGTGGTGGCGGCACCATCTGTGCCCCCCACTTCTACAGGTACAGCCACCACGCCCCCCTACCAGCACCGCCCTCCCAGCAGCCCCTCAGCCTTCGCTCCGTGCCTGCTCACCCAGGAGGGTGGGAATCACCTTCGCCCCAGGCACCTCAGCCCCTGCACCTGTCACCCCTGCTGCCCTCAGTGAGGAGGCCATTGGCCTCCTCAGGTCACTCACTGTTGGTCAGTCTACCATTGTGAATGCCATCCAGGGTGAAGAAAGGGAGTTGCAACACACTAATGCATTCCTGGAGGACATTCATTCTGGTCAGGCTGCCCATCATCGAACCCTGCAATATCTGGCCACAGCACTGATGGCAGCCATTGTCCCTGTCTCTAGCCTCCCCCTCCAACTTCCTCCACCCAGACCCAATCCCCTGTACCCCAGCCTATCGAACCACACCATCAGACAAGCATGCACACACCTCAACACACAAAAGTAGCTCAGGCAAACATAGGCACCACACATCCCACAGGCACTCACACAAGCATCACCCACATACAGACACACCAACATCCACTGCCTCCACTGTGTCCCCCTCCTCGTCGTCTCCCTCCTCCCTCCCAGTGTCGTCTACACTCTCACCTGCATGCACTATATCTACAGCCACTAGGACTCGCACCAGAACACCCAGCACCACACTCCGCTCACCTGCACTCACCACCCCCACTACCATTTACACGTCCCCTGTGTCCACTCCCAGTGTGTCTGTGACGCCCCCTCCCAAAGTACACAAACGCGGGCACCCACACTCCCAACATCCATCCACCTCACGACAGCCTCCAGTACCTGCACCTGCACCCAAATCACCTAAAGTTACACCTCCTACAACCACCTCCTCTTCCTCCACTCCCAGACCCCCTCCAGCTACCCATCCCAGTGTTCATCAGAAACTCTCCCTCAGCAACGTTGACCTCTTTGCCCCCATCCCCACCCCTCCAATTCATAAGTCCCGTAGTAGCACCTCAGCCAAAAAGACTCCTATACCAGTGGTGCGTGTTCAAGGTGTGTGGAGTGCACCGGCCAACAGGGCAGGCAGTGTGACACGGAGCCAAAGCACTGCCAGTCCACCCCCTGTAAAGCACCTTAAGTTGGAAAGTGCCTGACGGGAGAGGGTGAAGGCTCCTTCCGGCAAAACAGCTCACCAGGGTCCTGGGGGGAGTGCTGAGTCAGCTGTGACTCCTCCCAAGGTAGGGAAGGGGCAGAAGAGGTCTCCAAGGTCTGGTAAGAGCAGCACGGCGGAGAAGGCCAGCAGTATTGTCACTGGTCCGGAGACCACCGCCAGAGTCAGTGCCCTGGAGGGCAGCAGTATCGTCACTGGTCCGGAGACCACCGCCAGAGTCAGTGCCCTGGAGGGCAGTAGTATTGTCACTGGTCCGGAGACCACCGCCAGAGTCAGTGCCCTGGAGGGCAGCAGTATCGTCACTGGTCCAGAGACCACCACCAGCGTCACTGCCCTGGAGGGCCCCGGCAGCCACAGTCCCGCTGGGCACTGAGGGACCGTCATGTCACACACCGCTGCACAGGTCAGAGACAGCAAAGTCAAGCACCGCTGAACAGGGCAAAGACCGCCATGGTGAAGACCGCTGAACAGGGCAAAGCACCGCTGAACAGGGCAAACACCGCCATGGTGAAGACCTCTGAACAGGTCAGAGACAGCAAAGGCAAGCACCGCTGAACAGGGCAAAGACCGCCATGGTGAAGACCGCTGAACAGGGCAAAGCACCGCTGATCAGGTCAGAGACAGCAAAGGCAAGCACCGCCGAACAGGGCAAAGACCGCCATGGTGAAGACCGCTGAACAGGTCAGAGACAGCAAAGGCAAGCACCGCTGAACAGGGCAAAGACCGCCATGGTGAAGACCGCTGAACAGGGCAAAGCACCGCTGAACAGGGCAAATACCGCCATGGCAATGCACCGCTGAACAGGTCAGAGACAGCAAAGGCAAGCACCGCCGAACAGGGCAAAGACCGCCATGGTGAAGACCGCTGAACAGGGCAAAGCACCGCTGAACAGGGCAAAGACCGCCATGGCAATGCACCGCTGAACAGGTCAGAGACAGCAAAGGCAAGCACCGCTGAACAGGGCAAAGACCGCCATGGTGAAGACCGCTGAACAGGTCAGAGACAGCAAAGGCAAGCACCGCTGAACAGGGCAAAGACCGCCATGGTGAAGACCGCTGAACAGGGCAAAGACCGCCAAATCAAGCATTGTTAGCCCATGTGCAGCTGGGACAGTGACGGAACTGGGGCCGTCATGGGGAGCGTGATGCACTCTGGGCACCAGTCCCCCTCCAGAACCAGTGGAGACCTCCATCCACTCCTCCATCCACTCCGTCTGTCCTGCACAGGATGAAGCACTCTGGGCACCAGTCCCCCTCCAGAACCAGCTGTTATCCACTTGAGAGACTGTGGCTTTGCACTCCCCAGGATAAAGCAGTGGGCAAACCACCCACTGGAGTGACTTGTGAGACTGTGGCTTTGCACTCCCCAGGATAAAGCAGTGGGCAAACCACCCACTGTAGAGACTTGTGAGACTGTGGCTTTGCACTCCCCAGGATAAAGCAGTGGGCAAACCACCCACTGGAGAAACATGTGAGACTGTGGCTTTACACTCCCCAGGATGGTACAGTGGGCAACCCACCCACTGTAGAGACCTGTGAGACTGTGGCTTTGCACTCCCCAGGATAAAGCAGTGGGCAAAACACCCACTGGAGTGACTTGTGAGACTGTGGCTTTGCACTCCCCAGGATAAAGCAGTGGGCAAACCACCCACTGGAGAAACTTGAGAGACTGTGGCTTTGCACTCCCCAGGATAAAGCAGTGGGCAAACCACTCACTGGAGTGACTTGTGAGACTGTGGCTTTGCACTCCCCAGGATAAAGCAGTGGGCAAACCACCCACTGGAGAAACTTGAGAGACTGTGGCTTTGCACTCCCCAGGATACATCAATGGGCATGGAGCCCCGTCGTGGATCTGGCATGGTGCAGTCATCTGGCTGAGGTGCCCCCCCGTCCCTTCCCCCTGAGGTGCCTGTTGTATTTCTATCTGATGCCCCTGCAGTGTTCTCTCCGTTTGTGGACAGGTATCTAGTGTGGGCCTCGCCCATGCATTGTGGGCCCAGTGGTCCACAGACATTGATATGTGCATACCTGAGTACTAATCGTGATGTATGATTTTTACAATGTTTATATATATCTGTATATCATTGGTTACTGTATTTTGATACATTACAAAGTTTGAACTGATTTCCTTTTGTCTTTGCATTCATCCGGGGGGTTGTGGGTTGTTACTGTGCTGTTTGGAAATGCATTGGTATGTGTGTTGTAGTGGGTGAAGGTCTGGTGGGGGTGGGGGTGTTGCGTGTGTGTGTCCATGACTTTTGCCTCCCCCGTCCCCTATGTCGTAGGTGCAGTACTCACCGTTGTCTTCGGCTCCTTCCTTTGCTGGTGTTCGTAGAGGAGCAGGAAGACAAGAGCATGGAGTATTTGTAGTTCCAGCTCCATGGTGGCCTCCTTCCTCGTGGAGTGTGTAGAGGTGAGCGTTTTCCCTTTGAAATGGCTGTTTCCGCTGTGTTTTTATCCACGGTGAATCCGCCCCGGAAAAGGTGGCGGATTGGCGGGTTGTGATACTGTGGGTGGTACATTGTCTTCCGCCTGTCTGTTGGCGGTGACTGCCGCGCTGCTTGTCTGTACTGCCGTGGCGGTCGGAGTGTTAAAGTGGCTGTCTATGTTGGCGGTTTCCGCCACGGTCATAATTCCCTTTTTTTGTCCGCCGGCCTGTTTGCGGTATTACCGCAGCTTTAACACCGTTCGCCAGGGTTGTAATGACCCCCTTCATCTCTACAAGAAGCATTCCTTGTGCTGCGAAACTCGATGCACAGCCTGCCAGAAACGACGCAGAGTCTGCACCGCGATGAAAATGTCACTGCACCCTGAACCGGAACGACGCAGCCTGACTTTGTGATGAGAAGATCGACACAGCGGCAGCGTAGCGACCGGAAATTCGATGCACGGCCCTACCGGATCGATGCACAGCCGAGCCGGAACGACGCAGCCCGACTTCCAGAGCGGAATCGACGCAGCGCCTGCTGTGCGGTCGAAAATTTGATGCCCACCGGATCGACGCAGCTCCTGTTTACTTCGTCCTGCCAGTGCTGGAAATCCACGCATCGTCCCCGGGACGTCTCAAAACCCCGCAACCTGAATAGGATCCACTACCTAGCGCCAGAAATCAACATACAGCCGTCCCTGCGTGAAAACTAAATGGCGCATCGCCATGTGAGGCCCGAGATATCGACGCACACCCCTTTGTTTCCACGCTTCTCCTCTGTGGTTCTTTGCAGAGATTTTTCACGCGAACAAGGTAATTTGTGCTTGAAAGAGACTTTGTTTGCTTTTAAAACACTTAAGACACTTTATATCACTTTTCACTATCTCAACATATACTTATTGTATTTTAATCGTTTTGACCTGCATTTATCCAGATAAATAATACATATTTTTCTAAACACTGTGTGGTGTATTTTTGTAGTGCTATATTGTGTTACTGTATGATTTATTGCACAAATACTTTACACATTGCCTTCTAGGTTAAGCCTGACTGCTCAGTGCCAAGCTACCATAGGGTGGGCACAGGATAATTTGGATTGTGTGTGACTTACCCTGACTAGAGTGAGGGTCCTTGCTTGGACGGGGGTAACCTGACTGCCAACCAAAGACCCCATTTCTAACACCATATATGAACAAAAGATAAAAGTATGTTCTAAAATCACTATATAGAACAATACAATAAAATAGACATTAAAAATGAGAAACTAAATCAGCCCCTATGATTAAGTGTAGCTGTGTTCATATTGCTGTTTAGAGGAGAAAAGCTGGATATCCCAAGACCCATTTCACAAGTTCTTCACAATTCTTTCTGTAAATAACCATAGTGATGAGGCTAGACTCGAGGTTTATCTTCACACACAATGCATGCATCTGTAAAATGACACGTTTAGGGCCTGATTCACAAAGGTAAATCTAACACTTTTGTGTCACTTTACTATTTTTTTGTATGTGTGTACTACAATTTAAATTTTATTAATAGTCATTTTTACAACTGTAGACACTGCACTCATGACAGAGACTCCACACATAAAAAGATAGACTGTCCTATCTTTTTATGTGCACAGTTCTCCACCCCAACTGAGACGTTGCCGCAGTCATAAAATTACTATTAGTAAAATTAAAATGATGGGCCTGATTCACAAAGGTAAACTTGGACTTTTGTCTAAGTTTAAAATTGTCTGCTATTCACAAAGGGATTTACGAGTAGTATTCTTTATGAGTGTGAAGTCTCCTCACATATAAAGAAAAGTTTTTTTATGTGCAGAGACTCCACACTCTTAAAGATACTACTTGCAAATCTCTTTGTGAATAGCAAACAATTGTAAACTTACATGTAGGTGTACGTTTACCTTTGTGAATCAGGCTAGGTGACTTTAGTGCATTTTCTATTGCTTTGCATATGTAAACTTGAAGGGAACCAAGTTGAAAAGTTTACATCAAAACTTTTCCTCTTTTGCAAAGGTTGCCCAATTTTTCAAAAGCCGAGAAAACCAGACAGCCATTTCTACAAGGATAGACCTCAATGATATAGGCACTGTGAATAATTCAAACCACACATCAATGCACAATATGTGCATAGATCAATCTTGTCTTGATCATTCCCATACTTATAAAAATATAAGATCGGAGACATTTTCAAAAGAATTGGCCATCCAAACCTGTCCAACCCAAGACTTTACTGAAAAAAACACCTCTTGAAATATATGGCTTTGATTTATGCCCCACACAGCCACCCTCTCCGCTAAGTAACGGGTAGCAATGAAGAGGCTCCCATCATCTTTTGGTCGGTGCACAGATGGCTGCAGTATCATATAACACTCCATCATACATGAACCCTTTCATTTCACTGTCAATGCCAACTACTTTTCTGAGTGTGGCGCAATCTGTGTTGCTGCCCTTAGGGGCCTACCCTTAATACCCCGTGCCCTAGGTACCTAAGTACAATTTACTAGCGACTTATTGTGGTAGCTAAAGGTGTTGCCAATTGTACAAATGCATCACAACAATCTTGGGAAAGGGATCTGGCCCAGGGTACCTGGTTAGCAGGGGCCCTGGGCACTAACAACTTTGAAACCACATCAAAGACCAGGCAAAAATGGGGGCTAACCATGTGAAAAGAGGCACTTTCTCACAATATCCAAGTGTGACCTTCTAGAGTGTGCTTTTAGACTTTTAGATTAAAACACATTATCATCGGTAACAATGACAACTGTATTCATATTCAGGGAGAACCTGTACAATCCCCCAGGTATATCTTAGATCACCAGTGTAATCGCCACCTGTCTGCTGAGCTAAGAGTTATGTATTGGTGTTCTCTAACCAAGTGAACATGACATTCTCAAAGATAAATATGTGCAAAGTTGAGTAATTATATAGCTACAATTTCATGAATTTTGTAAAAAAATTGTTAAATGATACTTGTAGCACAAAATGCAAGATACAGCCAGGTGAATGATTCATGTAGAAGATGCTTCTCAACTAGATATTTTCTGTATGAACCAGCTCTCAATGAGCAAAAAAGGTTCACAAAATTTTACATGCAACAAAATTCAGGAAATTTCAGGTGAAATCGGTAACCCTGAACCAGCATGTTTAAAGAAATTAGTAAAAGTATCACAATTTTAAACGAAACTCATAGTGGTCTGTGCAGACTAGCAAGAGTCCTGCCCTGATGCTCTCCTTCTCAAATTCTCAACATCTCCTAACACTAGCATGCCTACCCACATAAACCTCTTGGACAATGATGTTACAGTACCCCCAAAGGGTCAGAGTTCAACTCAACTAAAATTGCCTTGTTGCGGTATATCAAAGCTGGCAAGTTTGAATTTTAAGGCGAAATCCACAGATATAATTTGCAGAAAAAATCTGATCAAAAATGTTAACAAGAGAATTAATTACAAAAATATTTCTGGAGAAAATGATTCAACAAGCATGTGTAGCTTTAAATTATAATATCTTAACAGTGGGAACTGTTAGCCCTGCCCAGGAAGTGTTAAGGTAAGAGGAAAGAGCATTGGAGGAAAAACCTGGCACCTGGAAAAGAACAGACTAGCTCAATATATCTCATGGGGAAAGATGGAAGTCGGGAAGAACTATGACATACTCGCAGCTCAAGCCTTCATGAAATGCGGCTAATCACATCATGGTCCAGTGAATAAAACAGTATAGATGTGCAGCATACGTATAGCATAGGGTAATAAATAAATATACATGTGCATAGTTAAAATGAATGATACAGTATACTGCCTAGTACTCCAAACTGCAGGCCTCACCCTCATCTTGTGGTTTAGGCAATCCAATACAACGTCCCATGTACAGAACTGCATCCTTGTGTGGTTCGAGATAGGCCACTGAGTGAACATGTGCATTACAAAGACAAATGTTATGGTACATAATATATTGGGGATGTCCATGATAGAATCAAATGTTCACTGTTTCCTGCAAAGTTTGTTCTGTTCCAAATATCAATAATGAAATAATCTGATGCGCTCTTTAAACATACGCAATTTTTTCGAAAATACTTTTCGTACTGTCCTAGGGGATGAAAGGGCTTTGAACTACGCACTATAAAGAAAATTTGTTATTTTATGCTATTTTATGTTAGGAATGTTTTATAAACAGCGGTATTTATGTTCACTTACAGCACTCCACAAGACATCTGCCTGTTACTAAAAATCAAACATAAAATGTTTATAACAAATTGTTAGGTGTCCTCAAAAACCCAGGTGTCAATGCTAGAATAATGTATTGTTTGTATATAGATATATATTCGGTTACTATGCTCGGTTTATAGTTGTAAGAACAATAAATAAACTTCTGAGCGCATCAGAGTTTTAGGTACAATAATAATAACTTAAGTTCAAAAGACCAAAACAGCTGTAGTAATCAATCTAATTGCTGTGATACCCCAACTTAGTAGTGGATTATTATTATTATTTTTTTAAATTGCATGATGGATTGAGGATCAAGTCCTATTTAACTGTGCAGGGTGCAGCTATGAGGTTCTTAAGTGCAGAAATTATTTGAAAATATTTCCCACTTACCCATTAAATATCATATTTACCTAACCTTGTGATGTTTGATAGGAGAGCACTAGCACAATCAATCTGTAAAATGTTTTATCACAACAAACTTTTTACTAGTTCTAAACAAATCATGTCAGTGCCATGGGTAGCCGTTACAGGAAGTCTTTGACATGAGGCACTACACAAAATTGTGTTATTGCCAATATAAAGCAGCAGTCTGTCATGCTAAACTATCAGAGGTGGCTCTTCCGCTAAGGCGGAGGAGCGTCACCCGACTGGATTGTGGGGAAAGGAAAAATAAAATGATAATAATGTTATGTTATTATCATTTTATTTTTCCTGGGGTAAAGGGTGTGGCAGAGCAGGGCTGGGCTGGAGGGACGGGGCTGGACAAGGCCTATGTGCACACAAGGTGCGCATGTCTGTTTGGCGAGCCATGTTGGACCGGCCAAAAAGGCATGCACAATTCCATGTTCTCTACCCGGCTGTACTGCACAGCCAAGTGGAGAACATGCCCAGACTCCCATTTCCAGTCAGTGCGACGAAGCAGGCCGCTCAGACCAATCACAACACTGTCATGTTGGTGACAGCAGCATCGTGATTGGCTATGACCCTGTGCAGCTGCGAAGAGAAGAGAGAGAAGATGTACGCAGGTAAGCTTTTTATTTTTTATTTTTCACACACACCCTACCCCCCCTGCCCCACCACTCCCATTGAGTGGCAGCCACCATTGTAAGCTACAGTGGCACTACAGATTTCATGGTAGAATTAAATTTTTTATTGTGAAACTGCTACAAAGGGAAGACATTATTTAAAAAATACATAATCACATCGAAACAAGAAGCTGTGAATATATTCTTTAAAATGTTTCTGGAGAAGAAATCATCACTTTAGAGATTCTGCCTACTAGCTGT
This sequence comes from Pleurodeles waltl, assembly GCF_031143425.1. Taxonomy (NCBI): domain Eukaryota; kingdom Metazoa; phylum Chordata; class Amphibia; order Caudata; family Salamandridae; genus Pleurodeles; species Pleurodeles waltl. Next base: position 1,264,762,893 of record NC_090437.1, read on the forward strand.
ATTTTCTAACCCAGATCTCACATCTTAGTAGCAAAGTTATGAACACCAGGGTGTCTCAGTAGCTGAAGGGCTATTAATTACAGAAAACCCTGTTGGAATAATTAAGCCACCAGGACTACTAGAAAGTGACAAAGCACATTTTCATATGCATGGAATATTAAAACTAACAAGCCAATATTTGTGAGACCATTTAAAAAAAGGGAATTAATAATAGATATTTCACAAATCTAACACATTTTAATAATGGAAAATGACAAATGATTCTCAATGTCTGATGAATGCTACATTGAGGATTAATAAAAAAAATAATGAAGGCTTTCTTTCAGACTTAGGTCATATTGTGCTCTTCACAATTAGATCTTTTTTGACTTTCAAATTTTTTCACGTTAATAATATGAAATATGTTAACCTGAGAATCGGGAACGAAAAATATGTTTATTAGCAAGATACATTTTATACCGATTACTTCATAAATTAAGGTTGCATGTGACTTCTGAACTACACACATTCAGGCCTACAGTTCAGAAATGTTATTGTTTTTTGTGTCTACTTTAATTCTTACCTATCTGTTAGGGAACACATTTTAAACATGACTAAACAATTCACAATCCTCTGTCCAGAGATCCACACATTTGACTCAAGTATTGTTTACAACAATGTTTTAGCACAGTGGTTCCCAACCTGTGGTCCGGGGAGCCCTGGGGACCCCTGGGGGTCCGCAAAGCCTCCTTAGGGGGTCTGCGACTGCTTAAAAAATGAAATATTAACAGATTAGGTCTTCAGCTTTCAGTAATGGCTCAGTTGGGGGTCCCCAGAGTCCAATAATGATTCAGTGGGGGTCCCCGGGTTCCAGTATTGATAAAACAGGGGTCCACAGAAGTCAAAAGGTTGGGAATCGCTAATAGCACCATTGCCATGCAGCAATTACAACGCGTGCAATTTTGGTGTTTTAATCACACATAACGCTACCACCCATGAAAATTATAGTTCCACACTAGTGAGGTCAAAACACAGCTCAGAGATAATCCCTGGTAACCCACTCATAGCAGTGGAAGAAGCAACAGACATTCGGCAGATAATTTTGTTACATCCATCAATTTTAAAGTCAGGAAAACAACATAATAACATTCCCACATTAATGTAAATAGATAGAGAAAATAGAGCAAAAATATAGCATGAGCATTACAAATGTTTAAGGGGCATGGGAGATAAGAATTTCTCTTTTTTTTCTGCATAAAGCAACAAGAAAAAGTATAGCGCCAGTTAAAAAACACTATTTGTGGTTGACCATGGGCTAAGCAAAATTTCAGGCTAGCCACAATAGGGTGGAGATCAGATACACAGTTCCCCAACACCAGCAGTACTTTCTCTTTGCGTCAATGTAATATTACCCACCTCTGCTTCAAGATGGCAGAACCCTTCCGCCATAAGGAAGTCATGACCCTCATGGCACATTTAAATCAAAAAAGGTAATGTTAAAGATGCCCCTTGTTCTCCGACCGCTTCCTCTCCTCTGCCAGATAGCTAATACCTGTTCAGTGATTAGTAGTTGATACCCAGCTGCTTCCTCTGATTCTTCTGGGCTCAGAGGCAGGCTACTGACCTCTCAGTCCAAGGTTGTGAACTCTCTCAGCCTAGTTTGTGTATTTCAGCTCTGGAGTGGCAGAATGGCAAAACAGGCAGCACACACTACATTTTCGTAAAGTTGCTTTCTGCTTAAGTTAACAAAATATGAGTTCCCCATTTATTCTAGTTTTGAAAATTAAGTAGGCAATACATTTGAAGCTTTTTTTTTTTTAGCATTTTTCCAGTTGAGATAGCACCTGAAGATTTAAGTCAATCAAAGCAGACACAGTGAAATAGATTTTTGGTTTTATTTCACTTTGAGAGTACACTAACTCCAATAAGTAGGGTGACCTAGGCTGTTCCTACATGGCAAAGGCATACCCCTGCCATTCATTACTGTGGTGCATTTAAACTGCAGCCCATGCAGATCGCAGTAATATACCTTGCAGACTTATTTTTTGTGATATATGTGGGTAGTAGAAATACACACTGCACTTCCTTCTGTGCATTTTAGCAACTTTCTATAATGGTCCTTTAAGAAAGTTAAATAGGCAAAAAAGCAGAGTGGTGGTACTACCGAAACAGGACTAAACATGCCTAAATGTAATCCAGACCAGCACGTGAGTGTCAACTACCAAAGATGTCCAAACACTGGCACTGCACAATGCCATAGAAATCAAGTGAGACAGAGAATACAGTGAGCACAAAGGCAAACATATAAAATAAAATAAATTAAATCAATTAGGAAAGTAAACATTATTTAAATTCATTTTAGTACCTTCTGGGAGAACATATTGGATACTATGGACAGAATATATGACACAGCCGTGCCTCGTTTCCCTAGCTAAGTCTTACTAAGACTACCGAACCCACAGACATATCCTCTCAAGGCTCCAAAAGGTAGAGACATTACAATGGCGATCAGCACCGCCAAACAGCTGCTTTTAGCTCGATGGGGTTTGGAGGCTGTTCCCTCACAAACGATCTGTCTACACAAGTTGTGGGACATATTGGGGATGGAAAAACTGAGGGCAATGGTCATGGGATCTCTACCCAAGTTTGATAAGATATGGGGGCCCTTTATCTCTTACTTCTCGGATGAGTTCAGGGACCTGACATGCCTGCGCTTCTTACGTGTGTTGCTCTTGATGAGCTTAGTTACAGATCCGGCCAGAGAGACAGCTACGACAAGAGTTGGAAGTGGCTTGTATGAAGGAGGAGAGGGTGAAAGGGCTCTATCACAAGGTATAGATTTAGGTTCAGGGGGCATTGTGCTTAGTTTCATGTTTCCTTTATTTTTATATCCACCGGCCAGTGGTTGTAGGTGGAATAGTTGTATAAAACGAAATGTGAATAAACAGATTTAATCCTAAATTCATTTTAGTTATATTATTTTTAATGAAACAATGGCAAATGCTAATGTTTATTATATATAAAACATTTGAACAATAGAGTGTAAATGATACTTTAAAAAAATATTTAAAACACAAATAATATTGTAAGCAATAGAACAGAAGTTAGCATTAATTTTATTTAATTAAATGCTATTTAAATATAGACATAAATATTGGATGTATTAATTTGTCAAGGTTTAATGCAGGAATTGTGTTCCTTGTTACTGTGGTAGACTTAGGTGAACAGGAGATAGTGAAATGTTTTGTAATTATTTTCTATTAAAAATATATCCTTAAAACTAATTTAAGATTAATAATTTTCTTAACAATCTCTGTTATTTTCATTAGGAACATCTCTGCCCCAATGTCATATCTAAACCAAAAGGTGGACATTTTAATAGTAAGTTTATACTTGTAAATTCACTCATACGAGTCTCCACCCTTTTATTTTTGGGGTTGAAACTGTACATGTAAGGGTAAATCTACGCATGGAAATGAATAATCTCAAACAACAGCTGTTTATTTGTTTTATATTTATCTTTGTATAGTAGGCATATTAGGTAAGTTATGTGTTCTGGCAATCTTTAAGTGTCTGACTAAGTAAGGTGTTAGTGGCAGGTAGCAAGACTTCTTTGTTTGTAAATGTTTACTTGTGTACCAGCAGAAGCCCCAGAAGATCATTTAACATGAATTGCCTAAGGAACCATTGGATTCACAACCAATGTTTAGAAACATTGTTATGTGATAAAATGTAACTATCCAAATTCTTGGCACATGCAAGTTTTTTCTTTCATTTTGGAAATTTTGGTGACTCTAAATATGACCTTTCATTTGTGGAGAACATTTGAAATTGTTACATTAAGGCTTCAACTTTTATTTATTAATTTTACAATTGTGTTATTAATGAGGTAAAAAGGCATAAAAGCTTTTCTAAGATATAATTTGAGCTTATGGGTGTCAGTAGGATTTCTTATCCCCCCAGTTGGTGGCAGTAATGCTTGTTTGCAAGACAGCACTGCCTAACTGTTTTCTCCAATTATACTATCAGATATTCTAGCTTTCAGGAGTTTAATTTCATGGACGCAGGTGGCACAGACAGGGTGACATCATGTAAGGATAGGAGTGTTGTGGCTGAAAGGACAGGTGCTGACCCATCATATTCTCAAAAACAGAGGAAGGTTTGTGCATCCTCTTCCATTGCTACCAAAATGTACTTCTGCTAATTCAAGAAGACACTACTCCACCATAAAATCTATCCACTCAGTGCGCCACATCAGACCCCTGCCCCTACCACACCTACTCCAGAGGACTGCAACCTTTCAGTGCCAATCTCACAACCATTCTAAATGCATCCACTTCTTCCAAGACCCTCCCAGATGCTTGGAAACACACAACTTTCATACCATTGCTGAAGAAACCCTCTGCAAACTCTCCATGGCTTGCCTACTACAGATCAATGTCCGTTCTACTATTCCCGGCCAAGTTCTTAGAGAAAACCATCAACAGATACTCCAGTGAACACCTCAACAATAACCAATTCCTCAACATCACTCAGTCTGATTTTAGATCCAACCACAGCATGGAAACTGCCCTCATTGCTGTCACAGATGACATCTGCATGACTCGGGACAGAGGAGACATGGTGGCCTTTGTCCTTCTGAACCTCTCTGCAGCATTTGAGTTTCACACTCTATTCTCATCCAATCCCTACACAACATCAGAATCCAAGGACACACACTCCAATGGATCTGCTCCTCCCGGACTAGAAGAACCCAGTGCCTGGCACTGTACACCTCGGATGACTGTGACTTCATCAGGCGGAGTTCTTCAAGGATCCTCCCTAAGCCTGAGCCTGACCCTCTACAATGCATACATGGTCCCTCTAGCCAGCATCATCAGCTCTCACATATCAACGTGGTAAAGAAATGAGGCTGTTGGTTGAATGGCATGTGAGCCCTGGTCAAGCAGCAATCACAAACCTTGTCAGTGTAAGGCACAAGCAAACACCAAATTAAACTGTGCTCAACCCTCCTGGTAGTTTGGCACCAAGCAGTTAAGCTTAACTTAGGATCAATGTGTAAAGTATTTATGCAAGACTTCAATCAGTAAATACCACCCCAAAAGGATCTCACACCAGATTAGAAAAAAGGGTGATTTCAAATAAATAAAACAAGACCAAAATGACAAAAATCCAATCCGTGGAGAGGGAGGTTTGCATTTTTAAAAGTTTTTGTGGAAATAGCGGCAAAAAGCACAAAGGGCCTACTGTGGATATTTGCAAGCTAGCTACAGGACCCGCTCAGGCGTGCTGAATAAGGTATGTTAAATCCTGGTTTGCGGGCGATGTAAGGATCTGCTTCAAAGATGCATTGTGGAGCCGAAGTGATGTGTCAGTTTCAAGATGCAGCAAGGCTGAGATGCGAGGCCCTGCATCATCATTCAGGAGCCCATTGATGATGGCTTGTGATATGAAGTCATGCGTCAATGATGCATCACACAGGCAGGGAGATGCATTGGTTCTGAGGAGCTGTGAGGCTGCAATGTGGTGTTCGACAGTACCATCAAGGCTGCCGTTGATGAGGGATGCCAAGGCCTGTGCTGAGGACATGCCGTGCAGCTGCAGTTCTGATGAGCTGCAACACAAAACAGTTCCAATCCACACAGCACTGGCGATGTGTCAGTTCTGCTCAGGGCTGTGCCTCACAGCAAAGGAGATGTGTCAGTTCTGCTGGATCCACAGAGGCTGACAGACCACCTTAAGCCCACTTCCTGGGGTCCAGGACTAAGGAGGCACCACTTGGCAGGGTAGAGTCAAAATGACAGCGTCCAGGTGCTAGGATATAGGATTTTGGAGCCTTCTGTCCTTGAGCCTCAGTGAGGAGGCCAGCCAATGATCCCTTGGAGTCATTCTGGGGCCCCAGGTTTAAACAGATGCAGGTCCAGTCGTTCTCACCTAGGCAAGAGGAAAGCAGTTCAGCACACAAAGGCAGCAGTCCTTCAGAGCAGCAGTCCAGCAGAGTGGCAGTATTTACAACAGCACAGCAGTCCTTCTTGCTGGCAGAGTATCCACAGGGCCAGAAGTGTACTGAAGAGTTGGTGCCTGAGGTTCAATATGTATACCCAGTGCCTACTTTGGCAGTTGGATGAGCTACTAGATGTTTCCATCGTCCTCCGACATGTCAGACACCGTCCCTGTGCTAGCCCCAGTTTATTTGGGGTCACACTAGACTAGTGACAAGTCCTTTATGAGTGCTCAGGCAGAGCTTTTGATGTGCAAGTGTGGTAGGTAACAGCTCCTCCTACTCGTTACTACAGAGTGTCCCATCCTGCCAGCATCTATCTTCCCTTTGTTTCTCTGTCTGGGAGAAGTACATAAAGACCAACTGCCTGCTACTCCTAGTAATGTGATCAAGAAACAGGCTGCAGGCACCAAATGATTAGGACAAGAAAATGGCAACTTCCTAAAAGTTGCATTTTTTAAATTGTGGTTAAAAATCTGACTTTGCCATTAAGGTGCGCTTTTAATTACAACTATTTAGACAATAAACTCGGCCTGTCAACTTGGTCCCAATTGGAAGTTACGGCTTATGAAATGTAATAAAGTAACTCCAAAGTTATCCTATCAGAGAGGTAGGCCTTGCAGTAGTAAAAAATGACTTAAAGAGTTTTTCACTATCAGGACATGTATAAATTAAAGGTACATGTCCAATTATTAAATACACTGCACCCTGCACTGTGGGCTGTCCAAGGCCTACTCTAAGTGTTTAATATGTTTAAAAAAGGAAGATTTGGGCCTTGGAAAAGATTTTTTTGATAGGTAAAATGGCAGTTTAAAATTACACACACAGGCTACAATGGTGGTCGAGGTACTTAAAGGGCTACTTAAGTGAGTGACATAATCATGCTGCTGGCCCACTAGTATCATTTATTTTACAGGACCTGGGCACAGGTAGTGCCACTTCACTAGGGACTTACAAGTAAATTATTTATGCCAATTCGGCATAAGACAATGTTACCATGTTTTAAGGAGAGAGCATATGCACTTTAGCAATGGCTGGCAGTGGTAAAGTGCACAGAGTCCGAAGGCCAGCAAAAACAGGCTCAACAAATGTAGAAGTAAGAAAGGATAAAGATTGGGGCTGACCCTGTAGAAAGGTCCAAGTCCAACAAATGTCATCTCCTATGCCAACGACATGCAACTCATTCTGTCCCTCCCAGACAAGGTACCCAGTGCCTGGATCAAGCTCAATGACTGCATGACTGAAATTTCCTGCTGGATGAAGACCTGTTGTCTAAAGCTGAACACTCACAAGACCGAAATTGTTATCTTTGCAAAGAGCACACCACCGTGGGACTCCAACTGGTGGCTAATGGAGCTAGATCTCACAAACCCAAGAATCTCAGTATCATCACCAATACCAAAATCGACACAACCATGCTGAGGAAGATTTTAAAATGGCTGCCAATCAGTACCTGCAAAACTGTCACACATGCCCTGGTCACAACCAAGCTGGACTACTGAAATACTCTCTGTGCCAGGATCAACAAAAAACTCATCACAAGGCTGCAGACCATTCTGTGACCAGAATCACTCTCATACTCCCATGTCACACTCACAACACACCACACCTGAAGGAGCTCTATTGGTTCACCATTCACAAGTGAGCACAATTCAAACTCCTCAACCACACCTTCAAGACACTATATAACACTGGCCCAGCAAACCTGAACAATCAGATCTAATTTAATAAACCTTCCAGACAACTTAGCGTGTCTGGACTCCTACTTGTGCAAATTCTATGTATATGGAAACCCAGATCCAGCGGTCACACCTTCACCTACATTGCTCCTAAAGCATGGAACAACCTACTGTTACACATAAGAGGCTCCTTCTCACTTTTTGAATTCTGCAAGAACCTGAAGACCTGGCTTTTTGAGTAGTACCACTAGGCGTCCCCAGACCTTTTCAGCACCAGGAAACCCTTCCGGCTGATAGTGCATCCTGCAAATCTAAGTAACATAACATAACATAACATTGTGCCTTGTTTTTAAAAGTTACAAAATAAGTTTCTGCTTGGGAGAATTGGTGGCTTTTAGTTTGTTGTTATTGGATGTACGATCTGGTGATGTCCAAGGATAGACAGAAAACTAAGGTGATAAAATACTACAGAATTGGCAAGCATCAATAGGATGTGCAAAATAAGCTGTCCCACTTACACACTACTGGTAGTTCTTTAAACAATGTAGTCAACACCTTCGTATTCCTTACTTCCTCAGGGGAACATACCTGCCCGTGCACAGCCAAAACATCCAATACCCATTTAGAGCCCTAGTGAACAGTGAACAGTGAACAGTCATTCACTCCGTGAGTACAAATGTTCTATTATCAGTGTCCAGTCTCACTCCTGCTTTTACGACATTAACACACCACCCATTTGCACTATATACAAGGAATACAAAGATATAGTAAATATAGTCGCAAGGCTGTCATTTGAACCCCACGTCAATGCTGTTACAAAAAATACAGGCTCTTGTAAAGGATTTCCTCATGGACACCAACAGGTGCATCAAGGCTAAGAATGACATGAAAAGAATGTGCCACCTGACAGCACATCACTGGCTCTCTATCAGACAAAGATTGAAACTGACACCCTGGGATTTCTCTAAGTTCTCCTCCTGGGTGGTGATGCTGTACTAGCTGAGACAATGACTAAGTACAGCCTATCCTAACAACAGAAATTTACAACAGGTAAGACTGGCTAACATTTCAGGTGAAGATTCCTTAACTCACAAACGACTGCTATGAAAAACCGACAATATAAGTACATTTAATAAGTACTATTAAAATAAGTACCAATATAGAGAGGGATTTGCCTGGTAGTGGTTTGTGATGATTTGCCCACCTGGCTTTACCAAAAAGACTTTGCATTTAATTTCTCAGAGGCATACCCAAAAAGGAATAAATGAGGCCATCAAGCAACTCCCGGAGCCATCCAGTAATTGGTTGGATTACCAAGAAACTAAATCATTTCAACTTATGGTTTAAAGCGTTTCATCTTTGTCATAAGTCAGCAAGAAAATGAATGAAGTAATTTGAGCTAGCCGACAACAATATATGCATACCGAGCAGAGGCGTGTGATATGTTTCCTCTCTGTATAGTGACTTACATAAATTTCCTTTTCAGACTTCTGGTTCCCTCGTGGTCCTGTTCTGTCCCGTGTAAAATCCGTAAACATAAATACATATGCCCTGCCAGGCAAATTTAGCAGGTTCCTGGCTAGCATCCATCTTACAAACCATGTAAGTCACTGAGATCTTTCTGAAATTGGAAGTTGCAGGCCCTCAAATAATAGTAGAAATATACACCGCACGCACACATACGATGAGAAAAACCAAAGCACATATTTCTACTGCAACAAAGTACTGATGGCCAAATTCAGAAAATGTGGAGGCGTGTTTTGCTCTCAAGATCACATATGAAGTATTTTGCTAAAGGGCTGTATTCCAAAAGTTTCAACCCCCAGAGGAGGAAGCACGTATGCATAATTGATTCTGTTCAGGTCCTGTAGAAATGCTCATGCATACCATCAATCAATTACTCAGCACATCTCTAATTACAGCTGCCAGTCAAACTGCAATGTCAGTCTGACATTTTCGCAACTCCAACTGCAAGCGTGTGCAACGTCATCAAATATATATCGTGCATACTGCTAGATGACAGTCAAAGCACGTTTCCATAAAATGCATGTTGTTCCAACTGCAATTTTAAAAGACATCAACATTTTACATGTTAACAGCCAATCATTTTCATAAAACTGGCTTGCAAATAAGATGAGATGATGTGTTATTTCAACTCTTTCTACAATTTCCACAGCATCAGAATAGGATGAGAGATATATTTTTCAAATTTAAATCCGTCAGTTTTCATTTATATTGAAGTTGCTTTAGCATTATCAGTAAATATTCCAAATCACATATATTTAGTAATTATTATGGTCTGAAGTATTTATTAATTAGCTTTTTTCCAGGAAGGGGGGAGGCAAGATCAATTGAGTAGCAGAGTGCTTTATAAAAAAAAAGTTTCATACAAAGTGTATAAACAATGTATTATATATCAATAATATACTATAGGATAATATATGATCAGGTATATTTTCGTGGGGTGCACAGAGTTTGCAGAATGGAACAAAAAACATAGGATCAATACATTGTCGGATAAAGTTCAAGTTTAGTAAGTAAGCCAAATAAAAAGGCCTCTCGCAGTTGGAACTGTCATTGATAGGGTAACGTTTTCAGCTCTGTTTCTTTTTTAGGACTGATGAGTCCTACTGTCAAGTGGGATGGAGTTTCACACCCCTGATACATTTTCCGACAAGGCTTGATTTAGAGTGTTTGTCTTCTTCAAGCCATCATTTCAAGGATAAGATGGTTCCTGATCGGAAATAGTTGTTGGCTACCTAAAATGTACAGTTTATTTGCAAGCTAGTTGGACTTTCCCCAAAATATTGCTTTATGGAGCATACTGCCCATTGTTAGAAATTGGGTCTTTGGTTGACAGTCAGGTTACCCCCTTTCCAAGCAAGGACCCTCACTCTAGTCAGGGTAAAAGAGAATCACCCTCAGCTAACCCCTGCTTACCCGCTTGGTAGCTTGGCACGAGCAGTAGGCTTACCTTCAGAGTGCTAGGTGTAAAGTGTTTGTACCAACACACAGAGTAACTCAATGAAAACATTACAAAATGACACAACAAAGGTTTAGAAAAATAGAAAATAGTTATCTAGACAAATCAAGACCAAAACAACAAAAATCCACCATACACAAGTCAAGTTATCACTAAGAATTCAAAAAGAGTCTTCATGTAATTTTAAACACAACGCTAACCCTGTTAGTGTGAAAATGTACGTTGGGTTCGTCAAAAATAACTCCACACGGGTGAGTGTGCGTCAAAAAGGGCTTGCGATGCGTTGATTCCACTTACGAGCGGGACTTTGCGTTGTTTCTCCTGTCATCGGGTCGGGTGCGTTGTTTCTGCTCTCCGCAGGAGAGCGATGCATCGATCCATTCAGCACACTTGGGACCGGGCAGGCCTTGCGTTGTTTTTACACGCCCAGCGGTGTTTGCGTCAGAAATTCAGCCACACGATGGTGCAAAAATCACGCAGTGCAGGTTACGATCTCAGCAGCCTCTGTCAGCGATGCTGCACGTCCTTTCTCCAGCCGCAGGCGTCGATCTTTCGATTGTTTTGCAGGCGAGCATCGATTTTCAGCCGCGAAGCCGGCGGCACATCGATTTTTCAGCTGCACATCAGAATCGCGTTGATCTTTTCCCTGCACGGCGGTCTGTTCATGGATTTCTCCCTCTTGGGCTGCCAGCTTCTCCTTTCAGGGTCCCAGGAACTGGATGGGCACCACTTGGCAGAGTAGGAGTCCCTCCAGAGACTCCAGGTGCTGGCAGAGAGAAGTCTTTGCTGTCCCTGAGACTTCAAACAACAGGAGGCGAGCTCTAAATCAAGCCCTTGGAGATCTTCGCAGGAAGGAAGGCAACACAAAGCTCAGTTTTTGTCCTCTTAGCAGAGGCAGAAGCAGCAACTGCAGAATAGCTCCACAAAGCACAGCCACAGGCAGGGCAGCTCTTCTTCATCAGCTCTTCAGCTCTTCTCCAGGCAGAGGTTCCTCTTGGTTTCCAGAAGTGTTCTAAAGTCTGTGGTTTTGGGTGCCTTCTTATACCCATTTTTCCCTTTGAAGTAGGCTTACTTCAAAGGAAAGTCTCTCTTGTTTGTGAAATCCTGCCGTGCCCGTGCCAGGCCCCAGACACACACCAGGGGGTTGGAGACTGCATCGTATGAGTGCAGACACAGCCCTTTCAGGTGTGAGAGACCACTCCTCCCCTCCCTTCTAGCACAGATGGCTCATCAGGAAATGCAGACTACACCCCAGCTCCCTTTGTGTCACTGTCTAGTGAGAGGTGCCACCAGCCCAACTGTCAAACTGACCCAGACAGGGAATCCACAAACAGGCAGAGTCACAGAAATGGTTTAAGCAAGAAAATGACCACTTTCTAAAAGTGGCATTTTCAAACACACAGTCTTAAAATCAACTTTACTAAAAGATGTATTTTTAAATTGTGAGCTCAGAGACCCCAAAGTCCACATGTCTATCCCAGTGCTTAATTTGTAAATAAAAAGGTGCCGGTGCTCAAAGTCCTTCTCTTAAACATGAGGCTACTGTAATTAAATCTGCCAGCACTGAATACTGAGGCAGCGTAATCCTGAAGCCGTCTTTGGCCTCTTAAATCCATTTACGGCCACCCCTGCCCCTTCAGCTCATCCTGAACTTTCTACTTTCTCCCTTTGTGACGCTTTTTTGTTTTTCCGTCTTCCGTCTTTCCCATATGTGTCTTTTGCTCACAGCAAATGCTTGAGGCATAAGAATAAGCCCCAGCCCTCACAAATAAGTGTGGTGCTCAGCACCGGAAACAACAAGCACAAATTAAGCACTGGTCTATCCGCTGCCAAAGAGACTCTACACTTTAAAGGTAGCCTCCATGTTAACCTATGAGAGGGACAGACCTTGCAACAGTGAAAAACAAATTTAGCAGTATTTCACTGTCAGGACATATGAAACACATTACTATATGTCCTGCCTTAACCATACACTGCACCCTGCCCTTGGGGCCACCTAGGGCCAACCTTAGGGGTGCCTTACATGTAAGAAAAGGGAAGGGTTAAGCCTGGCAAGTGGGTACACTTGCCAAGTCGAATTTACAGTTTAAAACTGCACACACAGACACGGCAGTGGTAGGTCTGAGGCATGATTACAGGGCTACTTATGTGGGTGGCACAACCAGTGCTGCAGGCCCACTAGTAGCATTTGATTTACATGCCATGGGCACCTCTAGTGCACTGTACTAGGGACTTATTAGTAAATCAAATATGCCAATCATGGATTTACCAATTACATACACATTTTGTATAGGAGCACTTGCACTTTACTACTGGTTAGCAGTGGTAAAGTGTCCAGAGTAACAAAAACAGTACAATCAGAGTCCAGTACACATCAACAACCTGGGGAACAGAGGCAAAAAGTTAAGGGAGACCACGCCAAGGACTAAAAGTCTAACAGGCTCCATTTGCAACTTCTGTGTCCCTGTCCTGTGGGATGCCTGTGAATGCTGCCTGTGCTCCTGATGGCTCTCTGTGATGCTGAGGGCCCCTTCTGACCCCCTCCTTGGTTGAGTCCTCCTGGGCCTTGCTCGTCCCCAGCAGCACCACTTTCCACCAACTGCGAGTTTTGCCGGTGCCAAGGTTTGTTGGTGGAATCCAATCACGCAAACCTGACTACAATCTTCCTTCTGGCGTGGGAGATCACCTGCACCCTTCAGGAACTCGACTCTGACTCCAGGGCTGCAGTGCTGAGTTTCCTACCTCACCATCGACCAACTTCTGCATCCTCAGTCTGGTGGGTAAGGGCTCCTGCCCCCACTGAACTCTGCTGTGTCCTCTGGACTTGGTCCCCTCTTTCCATAGGTCTTCCTCTTCAGGAACCCACCGTTGGTTTCTTGCAGTCATCTCTGGGGTTTGCAATTCTCTTCTTTTCATCTTAGTGGGTGTTTTGGAGAAATTCAAGTGATTTACTCATACCGTTCTGGTCGCTGGGGGTATTGTGGTACTTACCTTTGTGCTTTTTTGGTATCCCCAGCACCCCTATACACACTCCACTTACCTAGGTGGGGGTCCAACTCTCGCATTCCATATTTTTAGTAGATGGTTTGTGCTCCCTAATAGTTTGGGTCACTATTCTCTATTGTGTTTCACACTCTTTTGCACTGTTTTCTAACTGTTCTTATGCCTATTTCTGACTACTAGTGTATATATCTTGTGTATTGCTTACCTCCTAAGGGAGTATTGCCTCTATAGTATCTTTGGAGCAGTGTTACCATAATAAAGTACCTTTATTTTTGCAACACGGAGTGTGCTCTTTCATCTGTGGAAGTGCTGTGTGACTACAGTGGTATTGCATGAGCTTTGCATGACTCCTAGATAAGCCTTGGCTGCTCATCCACAGCTATCTCCAGAGAGCCCAGCTTCTAGACACTCCCTAAACTACACTAATAGGAGTTACCTGGACCTGGTATAAGGTGTAAGTACCTTAGGTACCCATCACACACCAGACGAGCTTCCTATAGGTACATTGTGAGAATTGGAGTCCCAGACCCCCAAGAGGCAAACCAGAGCTTATGAACCCTTGGCTGGTGCTATGGACCCTTTCTGACTCTCAAGGAACCTATCAGAAGAAGATCCGAAAGTTTAGGAACTTTTTGCCAACTTTCATGAAAAAGCGCCAGAAGAAGAGTGCCTCGACGTCGAGAGTCAAGCAGCTGTTGTCAAACCATGAGTCGGCCTTACCACGCTGGTTTGCCCCACTGAAGGCTCCATAGCTCCCCGTCATTGGTGCAGATCACAAAGACCTCCAGAGACCCACTGAGGCACCACACTGAAGCAAGCCGCAGTCGTCAAAGTGAACTGTGGAGTCAAGTACTCTACAGTGGATTTTTGGTCATTTTGGTATTATTTTAAAGATAAATATATTCTCTATTTTATAAATTCATGTTGGGATTTTATTGTGTGTCTGTTAGAAATGGGTCTCTAGTTGGCAGTGGTTTGCACCCTGTCCAAGTAGGGGCCTTCCCTCTACTCAGGGTAAGGGAGTCATACAGCTAAGGTAACCCCTGCTTATCCCCTTGGTAGATTGGCACCTGCAGTCCGGCTTATCTCAGAGGCAATGTGTAAAGTATTTGTACACACACAGTAACATAGAGAAAACAATACAAAAGTATTCCCCATTAGTGTAAAAAACAAATAGCCAATATTTAAGTAAAACAAGACCAAAATGTCAAAAATACAACTACACAAGTAAAAGTATCACTTTTTAAAGGTTGAAATGAGTCTTAATCCATAGGAATCAATGATTGTGTCTTTTTAGCTCAAAGTACCTGGGATGCATCGAAAACAATGACGATGCAGGCCACTGGGGAGGTGGGGCGCTGAAAAGCAAAGCGATGCATCAGTTCCTTACTGTGCAGGGGAGGTGATGCATTGATTCTTTCATTGCAGGAGAGACAATGAGTTGATTTCCGGACACACAGCCTCGGTTCTCTACTGCGGTGCAGGGTCAATGAGAAATGTATTCCCTGGGGACAATGAGTGGAAAATCCACATGCACTGTGAGGATGTGGCCGCAGGGAAACAGACACTGAGTTGATTCTGCAGCCATGAGACAGGCGCTGCGTTGATTCTCCAGCCACGGGCCAGGCGTTGCGTTGATTTTTCTGCCGTGGCGAATCAGTGCATGGATTTTCTCATTCAGGTCAGGAGCCTACACTTCCAAGGGCCCAGGGACTGGAGTTGGTACTACTTAGCAAGTCAGGGCTCTCAGCAGAAGTGCCCGGGCACTGGCAGGTGAAGTCTTTGATGTCCCTGAGACTTTTTAACTGGAGGCACTTTCAGTTCAAGCCCTTGGACAACTTTAGAAAGCATGACACAAAAAACAAAGTTAAGTCCTTTCACTCCCAGGGCAAAAGCAGCAGGCTAGCACAACAAATCAACAAGCAGAGTGGCAGTCCCTCCTACGGCATCCAGCTGTTTTTCCTGGCATAATGTTCTCAGTCCAGAAGTGTTCTAACTATGTTGTGTCAGAGGTCCAGTACTTATACCCATTTTGAAGTAGGCAAACTTCAAAGAGAAGTCTTTGTAGTGCACAAGACCCTGCCTTTCCTTGCCCTGGCCCCAGACATACTCTAGTGGGTTGGAGACTGCTTTGTTTGAGGACAGGTACAGCCCTATTCGACTGCATGTCAGCTCCTCCCTCCACTCTAGCGCAGGAAGACCCATCAGGATATGCAGGGCACACGGCTACCTTTCTTTGACTGTCTAGAGTGAATACACAAACTGCCCAACTATCATCCTGACACAGACGTGTATTCCACAGACAGGCAGAGGCACAGAATGGTTAAGCAAGAAAAAGTCCACTTTCCAAAAGTGGCATTTTCAAACACACAATTTAAAAAACACCTTCACTAAAAGATGTTTTTTCCAAATTGTGCTTTCAGAGACCCCAAACTCCACATCTCTATCTGCTCCCAATGGGAAATTGCACTTAAATAAAGATATATCAAGGCAATCCCGATGTTACCCTATTGGAGAAATAGGCCTCGCAATAGTGAAAGCCAAATGTAGAAGTATGTCACTTTTAGGACATGTAAAACACACCAGTACATGTCCTACCTTTTAAATACACCTCACTCTGCCCATTGGGCTGTCTTTGGCCTATATTAGGGGTGCTTTACATGTAGGAAAAGGGAAGGTTATGGCCTGGCAAGTGGGTGCCCTTGCCAGGTTGAAATGGCTTTTTAAAACTGCTCACACAGACACTGCAATGGCAGGTCTCAGACATGTTTGCAGGGCTACTCATGTGAGTGGCACAATCATTGCTGCAGGCCCAATTGTAGCATTTGATTTACAGGCCCTGGGCACACCTGGTACATTATATTAGGGACTTACTAGTAAATCATATAAGCCAATCATAGAGAAACTGATTACCATTGCATTTTAGACAGAAAGCATATGTACGTTAGCACTGGTTAGCAAAGGTAATGTCTCCAGAGTCCTAGAGCCAACACAAAAAGGTCAGATAAAATAGGAGGAAGAAGGCAAACAGTCGGCAGATACCCCATTAAAAAAGGTCTGGTTCAGCAGTCTTTTGCTTATTTACTATTTTGGTGATAATAAATGCTTAACACTAACTGTTTTCCTAAATTAAGATGACTGCTCATTGCTAAGCTACCAATGGTTGAGCAAGGCTTAATTTATTGAGACTTGACTGGACCTTATTAGTGATTGTGGTATTACTACTAGCTGAAGGTGCGTACATCCGCATATTAATAACCCACTTTTCTACACACTTCACTTCCCATTTTCTAAGACTCAGAAATTTCCTTTCTATTTGCTGGTCAGTCCAGATTTGCCATCCATCCAGGTGGAGGGCAACCAATGCATATTTCACAGGTACATTAAGAAGCTGTTCTTTTCAAATTTGTGAGCTCTAGCTTTCAGCATCCGTGGACCTTTAAGACTCATCATTTTAGTTGATTTCCCATCTCTATCCCTTGTCCTTCTTTCATTAATCCTATCACTTTGTACTCTGTAACAGTGCTTTCTGCATGAGAGTTATAATATCACAGTTGTTAGGAACTGGGGGCCAGATGTAGTAACTTCCGCATTTGCGATTCAGAAATTGCGAGTCTGTGCGACTCGCAATTTCCAAATCGCAAATGCGGATGCAGAACGGTGTCTCCGACACCGTCAGCGACTCGCTATGGGGTCGCAAAGACCCACCTAATAAATATTAATGAGGTGGGTCGCATTTTGCGACCCCATAGCGAGTCCCTGCACTCACAGAGATGGTGGCCTGCCGAAGTCAGCAGACCTCCATGTCTGTGACTACTTTTTAAATAAAGCAGTTTTTATTTTTATTTTGCAGCCCGTTTTCCTTAAAGGAAAACAAGTTGCAAAATAAAAAAATAACGAAACCATTTGGTTTCGTTTTTTCAGAGCAGACAGTGGTCCATTGTCTTGAGAAGCTCTCGTTCAATTGAATTAAACAGTAGGAAGTTGTATCGAAAATTAATCTGAAATATACATTTTCTGTGGTTTTTGCTAACTCTGCAACTTTGAAACCAGGTGTTCTGGGTTAAATTATAAACAGTCAGCATAAGTAAACATTAAACATGGCATTTTACGTTTCTAGTACATTTCTAGAGGTACACTTAAAGGACCAAGAAATAAAATATGTATCGCATGCAAAGCACAGCATTTTGCACTGCATTATGGGTAGCTTAGAATAACGGGCTAATTGTCTAGGCTTTCTATATGAGCTTTGTGGGCGTTGTGACTCAGCAACAATTGACTTTTACCTTTTTCGAGTATTGTGGAGAAATAATGTTCTAATACTAAGAGCTGTGTATTCGAATTTTGTCATATAATAATAAGACATGGGTGAAAGACCAATATCGCAAAGAATTTTCTTAGAAAATCTGCTTACTAAATCCTCCAAGTCTATAATATGTCCATATGGAACCTTAGTTGGTGTGCTACGTTGTGCTTTATGCAGTGTGTCTGGGATGACATGATGTGGCATGCTGATTTGTGGGTCGATAGCCCATTCACACAATTAAGACGGATGGAATGGAAGATAATTCAATGACAGTAATTTACGTACCACATGATGTCCGAACTCGTTGATCTACTTAGATCCTCGTCTGTGCTATCCACTAATAAATGTACTTACAGGTTAGTGACCGGCCCATCCATCTTTTCTGACATTATGTAATAAAAAAGTGTTGGATCAAAGGCTGCGCATCTTTCACTCATAAAATTAAAATATACCTACTTGGGTTGTAAGTTTCCACATTTTTACAAAGTTCTACAAATATGAATTTGCAGAGATGATCTAGAACAATCAATCACATGCAATGCGGCATGTGCTTTCTACTAAGCAGCATACTGGTTAGTTGTCTTGGACCAATTATGGCAGATGTTTTCTCTTCCGTGTTTAGAGTGCCATTGACATCACTGCAGTCTCAAGACAGCTGATAGGATGTTGTCCACTTTTTAGCAGCTTTCCCCATCCACTCAACTCTAATTTAGGGCCTGCGGGCCTAATTTGGAGTTTTGATTATGGGTACTCAGTCGCAAACATGACAGTTACCCATCCACCTTATTATAAGTGCTTTGGGATATAATCCACTCGTTATCAGATGGACGGGATATCGTTCACATTTCCACTCTATATCAGATCCTAATTCTTTGCATGAAAACAGTACATATTAAAAACTAAAACAAATAGTGTGAACCTGATGCTTCTATTACCAAAGTTTGGTAACTTGTAACCTTACACCACTTTGCTGGTCACAAACAAAAAAACACAAATTGTGATTATAGTCTATTTTGAAAAACGAGCATGGTCCATTGAGAACTTGAAGCGTGGCTGTCTCAGGGTTCAAGTTTACTTATTAATTTTATTTTTTTACTTGAATGCATGTTCACCCGAAGATATCATGGCCATTTTCTTGAAAGACATTCTGCACCTCGTGAGGTAGAGGACTGAGATTGGTAGGCCAGTAAGTAACAAAAGCAGCCAGTGCTACTGTTTAATATATCACTCAAATAAGAAAACAATACCAGGACAATGACTTTAGGCCAGGGCTAGACTGGCCATAACAGCCATCGGCCATTTTCCCGGGAGGCTGGAAGGATGGAGGCGGTTTACAGAGGTGGGGGCTGTTTTTTTGAGGTTCTGCAATATCAGCCCCCAGTAACAAAAAGCAGCAGTGCTTCGCACTAGCAACCCCCGCCTTCCCAGCCCCCACCCGGGGGCTGCTCTGACAAAATTGCCAGAGCTGCTTTTGGGTTCCTAGTCCGGCCCTGCTTTAGGCTTAGAAAGGGGTACTACTGCGGTGTAAGAGAATACACTGGGCCCTTACATTCCAGTTAGTCATGGGTTGCACTCGTGGGAAACAACAGGCTTTGTTGACAATGTATAAATCTGGCTGGAACACATGTTAACTGTGTCCTGTTCTTGTGAACAGACAACTGGCCCAGAAAATCCCCCAAGGTTGGTTTTGAACCTTTTCTCTTGAACCCAGGCCGAGAGGATGGTGATCGGTTCTTTGCCATGAGCCATTGCAGGTGGAAGCCAAAAGGTACAGAGAATGGGATGGTGGTCGATCCCACAAAGTAACTGAGGTAAACATTGGTCCAACAGAAGCACCACCACTCCAGGAAGGATCCCCTTTCCTTGATAATAGGGTATTGCGCTTTGCTCCTCTGTCACTGAGAAGGGAATTAAGGGCTCTATAGGTGTTCTTTAGTCAGCATTGCTGGACACTATGGCCTATGGGATGCTCCATAAAGATATGTGCAGCAGGGCAGACAGAAGAGCTAGGAACAGAGATCACACTTAGTTCAAGTCTTGGGCTGATGATCAACCTTCTTGTAGTAAAGTTTTAAAAAGTACTGAAATAGTCCTACAGCTTCTATTCACAATCTTTGATAGAATGTAGTCTTTTGTTATTAACAATAATAGCACTGCTCATGTTTTGGGTGCTTGTCAATCAGGTTGGTGCTATCTTTGGTTAATTGTTACTCTTAAGAAGTGTGTATTGTTGCTTACATGTCTTCCTGCCTTGCTGTGGTTGTGTGTCACCAAACACATTTTACACAAGGGCAGATATTATGGAAAATGTCCTCCAATGTTCCTGATCTCTGGTTCACAATCACTCCATTGTTTGCAGTCACTCCTTGACTACCCAATTTCCTCTGGGGTAGGGCAATACTGCACCTGTACAACTATTGAGCATGAGAGTAAGGAGCTTCAGAGTGATTACTCTAAGTAGAAATCACCTTTGGGAGACAATTGTGGGATACCTCCTGTGTCTGAGCCCTAAGGGTGATGCTAAGGGGTGCCTGAGAGGTAGACTAACAGGTCCCTCAAGAGAGGGACCTCTTGTACTTAGCCAAAACGAAAATATAAAGCAGAACTTTAGTGGAAAAAAGAAAAACTGCGAGATAAAACTGCAGGTGTGGATTTGTTTACATATATAGTACCAGAGCTCAACAGAAGTGATGTCATACATTTAATGTCACAATAAGAATACTTGAAGGTAAGGCTGCTTTTTTTTTAATACTGAACAGTTCTAACATATCGACAGATATGCTAATTAGAAATGGACAGGGCCATTTTTTTCACAACATGAATGTGACGATGATAATGGAAGCACCATCCTTTCTCTGACAGTGTAAGAGGGAGAGCACTAACACTTCTCAAAGGCCTATCATAATAGTACTGAAGAAAGCCAACTTTTCTCAGCGAGGCCCAATAAAGACAAAACTTCTGATCCTAGACGTCTTGTGCACCTTTAGAGAGACTATACTGGCACTTTTCATTGTATCTGTCATTCTAATAATTGGCTGTTCCAGCTCATGTAAGCAGGACTGCCTTACCTGCAGACCTTTAATTCCTATCTCTGTTCTCCATTTTTAGCACTTGCATTATCAAGCATGCCTACACTGCAATGTTATAAAAACTGCAATTCATAACTCAGCTAGAAAAGAAGCATGTATTATAGGCAGATTTCGTTAGCAACCAAGCAAAATTAATTCATCGCTCTCCAGGTCTTTTAAGTTGACCTGTACTGGGTCCACATAGTTCATGAGAGAACTAATGCATCAAATGGTTGTGACTTGCAAAGCCTGTGCTGGGCAAAACTGCATACTATGTGAGTTCAAAATATACTGTTGGCATAGCCCAAAGATACATTTTGTTGCAAGTGGATTTGTGTCACAGTGAACCCATTCTAATTTCTTCTGACTTGTAATCAAAAATGAACTTCAAAAAGGCCCTTTCCTTCCATCCAACTAGCAGAGATGTGAATCAATTGTTTGTAACTGTTATTGCAGTCACTAATAACAGATGAGCTTTTTTTATTGCAATGTTGGCATGTTGCCAAGGGGAATGCCTTAGCTTTGGTCTGCTGCTCCTCTCATCTCCCCATCACTCTTCTGCAGATTAAGGTCAGCTTCCTAAATATGCATAAAGCAAATTTTCTTCAAGTATTTCTGAACCACAGTTTTGTCCTGTCACAAAGTTGCACATAGGTTGCAACACAATGCAAGGATAAGTTTATATTAGTGACGCTTTGAGACCTGATCCGTAGTGCATCTTGCCCTGGTCACTTTTTTTTTGTATTTGGAGAGATGTAGGCCTGTATTTCCAACAGGAAAGCAAATCATGAAGTACTGTCATTACCAGCACAGGATAAGCTGTTCGGACATAGCATGTGTAACCCTGAATGTATTAATAATTTAAAATCCATTCACAATCATCAAAATACACATAACATCAGCCCCCTTCTCCATTTAATAGTACTCCATATAGTTTTCTGGAATCAGCCTGAAAATAATCATATAATCTAACATTTCCATTAGTCTTCAAAAATCCTAGCCTCAATTGATGGACATTTTAGGGCAGTGTGCGCCAGAAATGCAGCCTTGGAAAAAGCACATTGTTATGTGTAGGGCTTGTCTGTAAATACCTTACCTGTTCTCCAAAACTGCCAGGAATATCGCTGAAAAGCTGCACAGATTGCAGGGCCCACTCCTGTAAAAGCCAAGTAATTTACAAAGCGGGGTTTTAGTAACGCTGTGCAGTGTTCTTTGCAGCACAGTTGTTTTCATCCCCAAAAGCCCTTCCCCTACATGCCTAGACATTTTTGGTGTGATCGTTTTCCTTGCAAACTAGGAAGGGGAGTTATGCCACAACTTGGTTTACCCACTTCCCACCCCTTGGGTAGGATTTATGGATTTAGGTGGCACATGTGGCGGAGATCTCCGCCCACATAAACGGGTAACACCTGCTAGAAATAAATTTGTAACTCCATGACAGATATTAGAAAAAAGCTAAATCTGGTGTAAACATATATTGAAAACTGTATTCAGTTTTGTAAATAGGCACATGAGTGGTTTCCCCATTACAGATGCTTTAGATGAATTGCTTGCAAAGCCCCATGGCACTCAACCCTTTGGGCATCGGAGCATAGCCATAGAGGGAACCAGGTCCTCTGATATATTTACTCCTCGTTATCTAACAGCTGTAATAATCATTTGCTAAGATGCATCGGGGATACCCGGTCTTATTTTATCTTCACCGGAAATGCTATTCTGATGACATGGACACTGCTGCAATGCTGGTAGGGGCATCTCTGCCCTTCGGAATTGCTGCAGGAATGTAAAGTCTTAATAGATATATATAATCAGTCATTTTTGAGTAAGCATAGCCTAGTCTTGAGGCATTCTATGTGAACTCGAGGTTCTTTACTTTTATAGTTTAACTAATTTTGAGAATGACTAATTTAGACGTGGAAACCAGAAGCAAGGCGTGAAGTTTACCACAACACATTTATTTGCAGAATAGCTTATTGCACCACTTGGTGATAAGTTTAGAAAATGCATAAAACTTTTCATTTAGCGAAGCATTGTTTTTAGCATGGAAATTGTGAGTAGGCGTTTAGTTCTTGAAAAGGTCTTGGTTTAGATCCTGTGATTTTTCCTACTTATGTAAATCATTATTCAAAGGGATTATTTTTAGTACGCTTGTCATAGGTATGGGAGTGTAGATTGTTCCATTTGATGCGGATATTTGCTATTACGAGTGAAATGGGAATGTGTTTATAGCGGATGTTGTTAATTATAATCCTGTTCATTTCTTAGTTAAAAGAATGCAATTCAGTTAATCATTGAATTGCAGGGTATTGCCAAAAAGCCTTAGTCCAGCTGGGCATGCCTCCTTCTGCACACTGTGATTATTGGCTGGCCAGCTACATCCAACAGAAGGGATCAAGCTGAGAGGACGAGTAGACAGGAAGGAAGGCTGGCAGAACTCCTAACGATGGGCGTGGCCACACAGCACAGCCAATCATTCGGTCCAGTTTCAGACCACAAGAAAATACGCACAGGGCAAATGTAACACAACGCAACCTCGTGGGACCTGTAATTGAAGGAGCCCAACAAAAGGCAAACAGACCCCACCTGTACACAGCAAAATGACTTTTCTTGTCGTAAATGGCCTGAGTCGCAGAATCGGGCCGTTTGCGATAAGAAAAAGGCTACATACATCTAATGGGCACCACCTTCTAACTCGCAGCTGATGACGCAGAAAAAGAGGGTTCGACATATATTCATGTACACCGTGTAACCGACATATATAATGAAGTGTGATTTTAATTAAAGAAATAATGTACGAGGGAAATTGTGCCCTCGGGGTAGTTCGCCATCATTATAAACGAGCTTTATTAATCATGAAGTATTAAAAATGTACTAATCCGTCATAATCGCAAATGTATGCCATGATTTCTTGTTTGAAAACTGTTTTGCTTAGCTTAAATTTAGTACAGGCTTTGGCCTAGTTGCTTGGTTTCAAATTTTAACTGCGTGATTTTTTCCTTGAACTAATGAAACATATATTCTTGCTTGAAGTTGTATTTTTTTTCCAGTAGAAACTGGCTGGTACACTTATCTCCAAGGTTTCGTGCTAGGCCGGTTACATCCCTTTTGATACAAGGCCAGTCTCTGCAGGTGCGGACAATGAAGGTACAGATAGTAAAATAATTGGCAAACCATGATACAATTTGTGTTCCAAGGCGCCAAGGACAGTGTATGCATAAATGGGCGCTAGTAAAAGACAATTTTTGATTGGACAATTTGAAGCCAACCTATGAACCCTCCAATGGAAGACCCTACAGAATTTGGAATGTTTCTTACTTAAACCCACCGGACAAAGAGAAGTCAGCCATTTTCCTCGATGCCAGTTTGAAGCCTGATGCCAGACTCCATTTTGGACGACACCCTGATGCCCTTTTCTCTATCTGAGAGAAAGAGACTTTGAGAATTCTCACCCTAGAGACTTTAACTTTGATTTGCCCCCGTCTTGCCCATGCAGTAACTTTGCCCCATTTTCCTTGCCGCTGCAGGGAAACTTGCCCTTAACTTTGCCCCTTTGAAATTTGTCCCATGCTGATCAACCGGTACCTGAAGGACGAAGACTTTTCTTGAATGCTGATTGTATTTGGTAAATATGAAAGGATAAATGTATTATGCATTGTGTTTTTCCTTTTAGGTACCAACTGCTAATTTTGATAGGATCCTAGCTAGAAGTTTTTTTTTTCCAAATTTGTGTTGACTAAATTCGTTTTGCATGAAGACCCACATGCCAATGCTAATTAGAGGTTAGTCGAGGTTTTCATTCAATGTATCATGAAGAATTGAAATCTTGTTATGCTGACCGAATGTATGCAATTAGTCAAATACAGTTAGTCACATTGGTGATTTGCATTGCTATAACAGAGTGTATCATTATTCAGATTTTGCGTAGATTGCGTTTCTTCCGCCGTTATGGACAGCTAGTAATGTTCATATACATATATCAATTGGTTTTGAGACACATATATCGTGCTAGCTTTGTTAATATAGGGAAATAAATTCACTAACTTTTAATAAACTGGTGTGGTTATTCATGACTGAAAGGTCATGGTGCGCCGAAATACCAACTGTTATTGATTTCTGATGTGTTGTATTGATCTATTAACTGAGTACTGACTACCGATTATAACAGTTATTGATTATTGATTCGAGTGACTCGCCTATTGAGGATGAGGAGAGCCCGACTCGGTTAAAAGATTCACCGACCTCCAACGTGTCCAGGTACAGGTAATTTATAAGGGCTGGACGCGTTATCACAGCTATGCCATCTGCTGTTGGAAATGGTGAATTTTGTGCTCTTTAAAAAATATGTACCATAACATTGCGGTACTTATCATGATAGAGTGTTCTTTCTATTGGAAAGAGGGGCAGACTCTTGCATTCTTTTCCCTAGTGTTATCTTAGATGCTCCATTGATCAATTGTTCTACTTTCTCTTTGTCCATCTGGTTAGCTCCTTGACTAAGTATAGTAGTCTTTCAATTAAGTTAGATACAGATAGATAACTGTGACAATAACAACAAATGTTGTTCAGTACTCAACTAGTCATGGTAGAAAGTATACAGAAAGAATACTTGTTCAAAGTCTGATGCTATCACAGCACCCTCCCCGCCCACTACCTGTAAGGGCAATGATGATATTACTGCAAAGAATAACAGCCACAATATCCTAAAACGATATAGAGGAGCACTTCAACAATTTGTACAAAAAGCAATATTTGAGGGCAAATAACCAGAAACATCACTCCATAAGTCCAAGGTCATGTGATATATTTCCGTTGTCTTATTGTGTTTACCCAGTTCCAACCAAGTACATGATCAGCCGACACATGTTTCATCCCCAACTGGACCTTTTCAAAGCGTGTGATTGCAAACTGTATTCCTTATTCCTTTATCAATAATTAATGAAGTAACGTAATGTCTCCCGAAGCCTTTTTAACTGTTAGATTCTTCCTAATAACAAATATAGTTGACCTTATCTGTTTGTCCTTAATATTTGTCAAGCTGGCAGTGAAGTGGTGCAGCTATTCAGTCATGAGTGACACAGACCTAGAGAGCCCTAACAAGTCCTGCCCTATACTTTGCAAAATGAAATGTGGGGCAACAAAAGATTTGAAAATGATTGAGGACAATATACAGGAAAGTCCAAATATGCAGTAAAGGGACCTACCACGCTAGTGTCAATGTGATGTTGACATATTAATTTGGCAATGAAGGGTGCTTTCAGTGACTTGGGCTAAAAGTGTAGACTTACATATGAGCAGGTGTGCAATGAAGAAGCTGTAACCTTTGTTCAGTTTGTAGGTGGCTCACTTTTGATGTTTGCAGTGATGATTGTTCTCATTTAGAATTTGCACTGATGCTCTTATCTTATTTTTTCCAAGTGTGAACAAGTTGTAAGGAAAGGTCTACACTTGGGTGGTCATTCTGACTTTGGCGGGCGGCGGAGGCCGCCCGCCAAAGTCCCGCCGTCAGAATACCGCTGCGCGGTCAAAAGACCGCCGCAGTAATTCTGAGTTTCCCGCTGGGCTGGCGGGCGACCACTAGGCCGCCCGCCAGCCCAGTGGGAAACCCCCTTCCATGAGGATGCCGGCTCCGAATGGAGCCGGCGGAGTGGAAGGGGTGCGACGGGTGCAGTTGCACCCGTCGCGATTTTCAGTGTCTGCTTGGCAGACACTGAAAATCTTGGTGGGGCCCAGGGGCCCCGCGACACCCGTTACCGCCAGCCAGGTTCCGGTGGTCAAAACCGCCAGAGCAAGGCTGGCGGTAAGGGGGTCGCAATCCCCATGGCGGCGCTGCCTGCAGCGCCGCCATGGAGGATTTCCAAGGGCAGCGGGAAACCGGCGGGACACCGCCGGTTTCCCGTTTCTGACCGCCGCGGTCAGAATGCCCATGGATGCACCGCCAGCCTGTTGGCGGTGCATCCGCGGTCCCCGGCCCTGGCGGTAGTCTACCGCCAGGGTCAGAATGACCGCCTTGGTCATTTTTGGGGTTGCTTGTTCTTCCACCTACAGAACACTTTGGGTAAATATAACAACATCTACTGGTCTCAGGGCTCTCAGAGGCTGAATATCACACCAGCGCTCACCATGTCACTAAATGTTAACCTCTACCATCAGTGTAACACATCCAGAACTGAAGATAACCTTGTGCATACATTTTCAACAAAAGCTCCTGTGAGCTACTGACCAACAATGGGTGCGGCTGGTTATGTTATGTTATCTTAATTTTGTGAAGATATTGATAGTAAATTGCAGCATTAATATTGCACCATGCAGTTATGTTATTTCCATCCATTGTTTGTACATGGTTGTTTGGTTGTACATAGTACAGATTTTTAAAGTGTCTAGTTAGTAATGGTGCATGTCGGTTGATGTAAAAGTAAATTTAAGCAATATGGCTACTAATTATTGTATCATGTTATGTATATGGATGGGAGGGCCAAAGGACTTTGCTCTGTGTTGGTTGTCCATTCCCTGGGTCCATGTAGTTTGTTTTATAGACAGCTTACACTCAATAGTTACATTATTATTATCCAGTGCTCTGTGTATGACTGTGTGGCATTTTCAAGGAAACATTTTCTCATGGTCTGTCTATTGTGTTCTGTTCGAGCAAGGCATATTATTAACATCAATGTAATGTGTGCATGGAGTCAAGAAGATGCAGAAAGTTTCTTACAGCTGGCCAAAGACCCAGGCTGGTGCGACCTAATTTATTTTATAAAACTGCAGTGTTGGAGTATAATGCTGTGCTATGTTTTCGGTGTGTCGTTTTTGAAAGCAAGAAAAAAACAGTACACAAACGTTCTGCAAATTTCAAATATACACTGTGTATGCAAATAATTTTGCATTACTAAGTGCTTAATTTGAGCCCATGGTTGCCATTGGACCCAGCGGCACTTGTTTACCTGATCAGATATTGACCGATAGCCCTTAAACAGGAAAAACGGGAATGAGAACAAGGGAAAACCCATCGCAAAGGAAGAAATCAGGGCCAGGAAAGATAAAGGAGCCGGCAGTGTCTGGTAGTGGATTAAAGAGGCCTAAAGTGAATTTAAGAGCATGCATCTATGGCATTCGGCGCGCTGGCATTCAATAGCATTGGCCGCGAGTTTCAGAGGAGAGCTTTGGGCACCGCCAAGCACTAGCATTACTCGGCATTACCTCATTGTCCATCTTCCTGTCCCAGTCCATCCATAATGAGCAGTTCTCCTGCTCCACATAAACCAATTACCTAGTTAAGCCAAACAGCTCCCCCAAGGTGGTGCCTATTGCCCATCATGAATAAAGGGAGGAACTAGTTATAAACATATCCTGTTCTTTTTTCTGTGCTGGGGAACCTTACGTGGCAAGTCCAAGATAAGGTCTGTTTTCTCGTGTTTTCTGTTATTTAAATTGATAGCTTCCTTTTGCAAGGCTGGCTTCAGCAGTCACTAGTTGTTGCTGGTCATTCCGCTTTCCCGGAGCAGGCATTAAAAAAGACTCGTCTGCTCAAGGGCACCAAGTGTCTCTTTTTGTTCGAGTGGCTCCTGCCTTTATTTGCTGGGACATTTCCTGACTCCAATATGGTGGGTCCCGTGTGACTTTGGGGACTGCGTTGTTTCGTTTCTATCAAAACAACTTGGAGCATGGAAATACTCTCAGTTGAGTTTGTCGTGTTTTGGGAGTATGGAGACTGCAGCCTTGGACAGCGGACACGTCCCAGAAATAAATCCTGTTGAAATTACTCTTCGAGGGTTCTCAGATCTTCCATCACCAAGTAGAGGGCATGGTAAAACAGTCAGTGGAAAGCAGGTAGTTGATCACTCCTGTTCGCCCTTCTCTGAGGCGTAGGAGGTTTGGTTATAGGGGAGGGTTTCCTCCTCCTCAATCTAAGGGTAACATCTAGCCCTTTCCAGGCAGGTGTCATGGCCTGGGTACCCCAGGAAAGATAAAGCCCAGTTTCAACATACACTCACCCCAACCCTTACTCCTGCTAAGCAATGACTATCTGTCCCTTCCAGTGAGAGATTGTCAGACCTAACAGCCTTAGTGTGGTATCCTTCCCATCTTTTTGCCTGCCTCCCTCCATTTTCTGACCTTGCTTTTGCTGGATTTAGGACTCTGTGCACTTTACCACTACTAACCTGTGCTAACGTACCTGCTCTCTCTAGCCTCAATCATGGTACATTGGCTTAACCCCAATTGGCATATTTAATTTTCATAAAAGTGCCTAGTAAATCACACTACATGTGCCCATGGCATGTACATTAAATGCTACTTGTGGGCCTGGAGCACTGGGTGTGCCACCCACTTAATTAGCTCTCTAAACATATCTCATACCAACCATTGCAGAGCCTGTGTCTGCAGTTTTACACTGCCATGTCGACCTGGCAAAATAACCCTATCTCCAGGTCCAAACCTTCCCTTTTTATACATATGTCACCCTTAAGGTATGCCCTGGACTATCCAGAGGGCAGGATACAATGTATTTGAAAGGCAGAACATGTACCTTTACGTTTTACCTGTCCTGATAGTGAACAACTCCCCAAGTCATTTTTCACTACAACAAGGCCTATTTCTCCCATAAGATAACATTGGGGGTTACCTTATTGCATCCCACAATTGTAATTCACAATCTAGAAGAGATAGGTTTGGTGTCTCTGGACTCACAATTTAAAATCACAATTTGTGGTGAGGCTGGATTTTATACTGCAGTTCTGAAAATGCCACTATTTGAAAATTGGCATTTTCTTACTTTAGCTATTTGGTGCCTACTGCCTGTCTCCAACACACGTTTGCGTTGAGGTGACAGCTGGGCTTGTGCATTCCCTCTAGACAGCCACATACAAAGGGAGCTTTGGTGTGATCAATAGGTCATCTACAGACAGATGGGCCATCCTGGGCAGAATGGGAGGTAGGGGCTGACACTTACACCTGACTAGGCAGTGTCTTGCCCCACACAAAGGGCTGTATACCCTCCATGTAGTGTGTCTGAAGCCAGGCAGAAAGGGAGGACCTCTGTGGATTTTAAAGATCTTTCTTTGAAGTCTCTCCTACTTCAAAGGCACAACTGGACCTCTGCCACCGCCAACTCAGTACACTTCTAGACTTGTGGCTTCTCTGCCAGCAGTGGCGGCCGGCAGCTTTAGGAGGGAGGGGGGTGGTGGGAAGCTCACACACACCACACACACACACATACACACTCATTCTTTCACACACAGACACGCACGCACGCACATCCATTAACAACACTTATACCATTCAAACATGCACGCATGCACCAAACATTCATTTTAAAACATCACACGTACCCATTCTTTCACACATGCACGCACATCCATTAACACTCATAACATTCAAACATGCACGCATGCACCAAACATTAATTTTAAAAGATCACACACACTCATTCTTTCACACACACACGCACATCCATTAACAACACTCATAACACTCAAACATGCATGCGCGCACCAAACATTCAATTTAAAACATCACACATATACACACACTTACCTTCAGCCTCCAGGTCCCAGGAGGGTTGGGACTTAGGTCAGCCAATGAGGGAAGGCAGCAGTCCCAGCCTTGCCACAGAGTGGGATGGGGTCAGTGAGACTGCTGACCCCACTCCACTCTGTGCCGAAGTGTCACTGATTGACACTCGCCCTGGGCGCTTCAGGGCTTAAACCTAAAGACAATTCATAATTCAAGTTGTACTTATCGGGTTTTTGTTGTTCATTAAATTAAACTCTATTTTTGTAATATGGTGTGGATTATTTTTGTATGATGTGTTTACTGGTTTACCGTTTGAAGTGTTGATTAAATACTTTACACATTGCCTCTTAACTTAAGCCTGATTGCTCTGTGCCAAGCTACCAGAGGTTGAGCACAGGTTAATTTATGGTGTGTATCTGACTTACCCTGACTAGGATTGTGGTTCCTGCTTCGACAGGATGCATACCTGAAACCCAATTTCTAACAGAGTTCATTGTCTTTTCTCCTGTCATCAGTGGCTATCAATTCCAGAGGCTTGGGTGATTCAGTTTCATTGGTGAGTATCAAATAGAGTTCTCTCTTCTGGATCAACCTTTCAGACTCACCCCCTTTTCCAAAGAATCCTATAAAACAAGCAGCATTGCTGTCAAGAATCCAGTTCCTTTTGGAAAGATAAGCCATAACTCCAGTTACTCCTTCGGAGAGGGGTTAAGGTTATTACGCTATTGTTTTTTTTTGTTCAGAAGGCTACAGGAGACTATCAACTGGTCCTGGATCTCAAAGGGGTGAATCTCCATATTCCCCACAAACCATTCAAAATGGTGACATTACAGTCAATCCTACAGTTGCTCCATTAGGAGGACCTATTGGCAATTTTACATGTGATAGATGTGTACATCCATGTTCCCATTCACAAGACCCATCAAAAGTATTTTTGCTTTACTAATTCCAGGTTCTGCCTATTGGCTTTTCTTTGCACCAAGAGTTATTACAAAGTGCTTTGCCCCATTAGTTGCTGTACTTCATTCTGAAGGTATTCAAGTTCATCCGTACCTTGCTGACAGGCTGTTTGTGTCTCCTTCTTTTTCTAAGACGATGGAACATGTGCAACAGGTATGTGGTCTTTGGGTGGAATTCAGATTCCTGGTCAATCACAAGAAATCCACAGTCCAACCAACTCAGACTCTGATATTCACTGAGTCCTTGTTCAGAATTGACCTGGGGAAGTATTTCTTACTTAGGAGAGACAATCTTCTATCACCCGACATCTGTCCTTTCTACTTGCTCAATGCCAAGCATCAGCTTGTCTATGGTTGAGAAGCCGGGGAAATGGCATCAACTCTGAAGCTTCTCATATAGGCATGCCTCCATTTGTTCCCTCTGGTCCATCAGCTCCTTCACCACTTTCCCTTGATTCCCTGTGTTCTTAGGAAAATTCAAGAAGATCAGGTGAATGTTCTGCTGCATTTTCCGGAATGGTCCAAGAGACCTTGGATTCCTCTTCTTCTAGAGTTAGAACTGACTTCCCATTGGCAGTTTCCCATTCACCCATTGCCTCTAAGTGTTCCATATCTCAGCACTGCCTCTCTAATATGGCTGAATCTGGGGGTATGGCACTTGAGAGGCTGAATCTGTTGGCTCAGGGTTGTTTCTTGGAGGAACCTGAGAGTATTCAGGTTTTCTAGAAATCCCTCTACCGTTAAATACTATACTCACCATTGGTGTAGTTGTTAATCATGGTTCCAGGGTAAAGGCTTTTCACCTGATTCTTGTGATCGTGTTAAGTGTTTGGATTATCTCAAGGATGGTTTTCTCCTGGTTCTGGCTGTCTCCACTCTTTGGGCATCTATTCTGCCCTTTAGGGGTTCTGCCGTTAAATAGGTGGCTCCTCTTGACTCAGATCTCCTGAGAAGATTTCTTCTTCAATGGTTAGTTTCTCACTGTCCAGTCCCTTCATGGGACCCTCCTTTGGTGCTCCATTGCTTAACAGATCCTCCACTTGAGCCCCTTGATTTGGCATATCTCAGATTTATTTCTGGCAAAGTTCTGTTTATGGTAGCTATCTGTTCAAGTAGGAGAGTCAGTGAGATTGGAGCACTACTTTCCTCTCCCCCTTCTTAAGAATTTGGGACGATAAGGTGATTCTTTGTTTAAGCCCATTTTTTTCTACCCAAAGTGTTGTCTAACTTTCACTACCAAGCAGATATTGTCCTTCAAGTTTTATATCTTGATCCTTCTTCTCTAGAGGAGAAAAGGCTCTATGCTCTAGATGTTCTTAGAGCTCTTTCAATATACACAGAGAGAAGTAGTTCATTTTGTAAAGTGGACTCCATGTTTGTGACTTTTGGTCCATCTGGGAAAGGTCTTATACCATTTTCATCCACTCTGTGTTGTTAGATTAAATTGCCTATCATTCACGCTTATGATGCTACTCATGTTTCCCTTCCCTCTCCAGTCCAGGGTCGCTGTACTAGGGGCATTTCATTTTCCTGGGTGATGCTTAAAGGGGCATCCATAAGGGACATTTATAAAGCTGCAACATGGGCTTCTCCAAACACTTTTATTTCCCTTTACCGCCTTCAGTTGGGGATGGCTGCATCTTCTGAATTTGGTGCACGTCTTCTCTGCAGTACATTGTGTGTAATGTGCATTATGACAATTAAAACTTCACAGGTGGTGCATCATGAAATAATGCTTGCCTCCTTCTTTATTCTGGTTTTTGGGAACTACTGTATGCCTGGGTATTGGTTCATTGTGTAAGGACTGGGACAGGAAGATGGACGAGGAGGTAATGCCTGATTACTTACCAGTAATCTTCATAACTCCAAGTCCAGGTCTTCCTGTCACAGTCCTGAGCCCCTCCCTTCCTCCCTCCCTCCAATTTTTCTGCATGGAGATTGTGTTTTCTTGTTTTTTGCTTGATATTTCAGGACGTGTTCATGACTAGTCCCTTCCTTTATGGATGATGGGTATTAGGTGCTATCTTGGGGTAACTTTTTTGGCTTAGCTTGGTAATTGGTTTCTGTGGTGCAGGAGAACTACTCATTGTGTAAGGACTTTGACAGGAAGACCTGGACCAGAGTTATGAAGATTACCGGTTAATAACCAAGCATTTCTGTAACTTCACATGAACTCTTGAAACTGGGCTCTATGATTGGTAGAAAGAAATGGCCTTTAGGTGATCCTGTCCACAGACTCTTTGAAATATACTTAGTTACTTAGGTCAGGGTAGGGTTTCCTAAAAGGTGCCCAGAAGTAAAATAGAGCGTCCAAGAACACATGCATTATCCATTCCCTGTCTAGGTACAGGAAAACAAAACAACATGTCTGGGACATGAGTTTTTACATTTATTGTACAGTAGAACTTTCTCTCTTGAGCAGTTGAAACATGCAATCTGCAATGCAGTAAGCAATGATTTTCTTGTTAATCTCATGCTACTGTGTGTAGTAAACTGGAATTTGAATATACACTGTAGTTAGTATAAATCAGTGAATGTGTGTTTACTACTACAGTTGCTCTAACACACTTTTTGGCTCATACATATCTTGACTGCCATACCATAAATGCAATAAATACATATAAAGATATGTATAATATGTAGACGGTGCTTCTCACACCACAGATGACTTGTGTTATAACTACTAAGCAACTTCTCAATTCTATTGTTATTATTTCAGCACCACAAATACTTGTTTTCACATAGATCTTTGAAACATTCACTCAAGACTGACCTAGGATAGACATGTTTGAGTTGAAGTATAAACTTGAAGGCCGCTATTTGTGCTTGTGCTCTAAGTGAATATAATCCTACCTTGGAGCATAGTTTGTTTAAAAGAGAATTTCCAAAGCTCTAACATAGATTTTCAATTCTCCCATCTTCTTTATTGATTTAGAACTCAACTAAGTTAAAATTCGCCATACGCAAAGTACTGATTCAAATACCCTTCCTTAATGAGATTTGTTTCAGCAGTACCTTTGAACTTGAATCATGTCTATTTGAACGATTTCAAACTATCATTGGTAGTGGTGTTGCTATCATGTAATGGACCGTAATTCTAATAAGGAAAATGCACCTCATGACCGATGTTTGAGTGGATAACTGCAGCAATAATCAGGGTACTGTGGGCCCTTCATACACTAAGCACCAGAGTAGCTTCATCTGCTGCACTATTGATAGCTACGTCCTTGATTTATAGTACTAACATACTACTCACCACAGCTTTTATGTCTGTTTCATCCCCATCACTACGCCTGAAAAGGCATTCCCAGGATAACCAGAAGCATCTACAGTTAACAGAGTTTATTGACTATGGCTCCACATAACAAGTATATTTGTAGAGCACACATTTACCCACAAATAGGTTGCTTAGTATTTTTAACATATAACATATGTTTATTATTACCTGAGTCTATGGTATTCATTTTCTTGAATTTGCAAGGATGATAGATTCAGTGGAACTTTCAGAAGTTGTACCTAGGACCGTAGTCTACAAATAATCCTGACAGGGCCGATGTTGCAGCACTTTTAATCAGTCACAGAGTTTGATGTATAATTCTAAGTATGAATTGTATATTTTTTTATTGCAAATATTTTGTACTTAAAATATTTGGAAGCTATGCATTTGACTGTACTGGCTGTACTAATTCTAAAAGTTTCAAAACTGGACAAATTATTTAGGTTAAATAGATAGCAGTGGCGGCTGCCCCAAATCTCAAGGGGAGGGGATGGAGGGGAGAAAATAAAAACATAAAATAAAGTTACCTTACCGCCGTCTCTGTCTCCTGCTGCCTCACTTCTCTTCCCTCCATGTGGTGTCCCAGCATTCACTGGGACACCAGCACAGGCTCCTCAGCAATCTTGGTGCTGCTTTAATGCCAAACTTAGCATGAAAGCAGCATCAGGATAGGTCTGATCAGCAGTCACTGTCGCTCAGTGGTCTGTACAGTTTCTCCAGCTCAGCTGTTAAACACTTCCGGTGCTGGAGAAACCTACGTGCACATGTGTGCTTGGCTGCCCTGAGATGGCCTGCCAAACTAACATGCACACTTAGTCCACTCTCCCCTCCCTCCTCCAATCTCTCAATGTCCAGCCCCACCCCTCCCTGTACTGCTGGCTGAGCAAGCAGATGAAAGATAAAATGATAGTGGAACTATTGTTTTATTTTTCATCTCCTGACTCTTGGCAAGGGGGTGACGCTCCTTCCCATAGTGAAGGAGATGCCCCTGATAGATAGCCATGTTTTTGCATTTGAGTAAAGGCTCATACGCATCCGCATACATTGACCTGAAGCAGTTTATTTCAGTGTTCTTCCATCAGAGATTTAACTGCTTGAAAGATGACAAGCTGGAGTCTACAATAATTGATGTGCTACATGGTTTTTTGACAGCTGAGTGCTGGCTAAGTACTCCATTAGTGCACTGAAATAATGATTGCCTTTTTTAAATTGTTCTATATATTCAACCACATTGATTTAAAGACCAAGCATTTCCTTCACTGTTCTCAGTTTTGATGCAGCTGTTTGTTGTTCGGGTATCTTTTGAGGGCAGTGACAGCGTTCTTCTTAGGTCGGTCTTTTGCATGGATGGCAAATCACAGTGAATGAAAGAATGACCTGATAGCCTTTAGCATTAGTCTGTATTTAAGGATGTGCTCACAACTTTAAAGACAAGCATTTGCAATGCAATGGGTTTCGCGTTTCCTTGAGTTAGAGCCATTAGCATTGTAAACTCCTTTCTTGCCACATAAATTGAGAATTTAAAGTAAAACAGTTTCACATAACTAACTGGACTTTTCTTGTCATATAAACTGAAGAGTAAAAGTTTGACATAGGCAAGCCGAAGGCCGCCATCAACACAAAGGGAAAGAAAAGTTTGCTCGCAGTGAAACCTACCGGCAAAAGTGCAATTATCCATGTAACTGGCAAAAGTGCAATTATCTATGTAACCGGAAGAAGTGCAATTACCAATGTAACAGGATCGATGTCATGCAAAGCGCTCAACTACTGCCCAGCGAAATTGCGACGCGAAATAAAGAGAAAAAGTAGTCTAGAAACCAATCGAGCTTTGTACGTTTTCAGTAGTTGGTCGGTGCGCTCGAGGAGGGCTAAATACAGGAAAAGGCATGACGTATAAATGCCTTTCACTAATGAAAGCAAGCAGACTTTAAAAGGCAGGCCCACAAACCAATTAAAGTGACTGATGTGATCTGGGCGTGGTTAGAAGCCCAAAGAGAGATTACCGCAGGGGATGGAGCGCTTTGCGCTCGCCCCTAAATAAACAACTTTGGGGCACCATCCAAGGTATTTCTTAATTTTTCAGATACCACTCGAAAATCCACCGTTTCACAATTTCTGTTTTAATTTTATTTCATTTCTTTTCCATTAATTACCTTTACTTCATTGTTTTATTGCCTCTTTCTTCACCATAATATTTTGCTTTAATACAAGTGAGCTATACTTGTCAGCAGTGTTCATGTGCCTAACACTGCTACTACGCATGTTGTGAATATGTGTAATGAAATAATGGTAAACAAACCCTCCCCATTGTGCTGTTTAGTATTTTCACAATTATTTTCACGCTCTGCTCCCCTGTTAAATAATGATTTCGGACTAGTCATGTCAGCTGAACCTGACACAACAGCTGTTTCCATCTCCAGCATCTCATTTATGCTTTAGTTGCTTCTGCTTGTTGTTAGACCTGACATGCTTTAGGGTGGTCACCCCTAACTTTTTGCCTGCCTCCCTCCACTTTTTGGACTCTGTTTTTGCTGGCTCTTAGACTCTGCGCACTTTACCACTGCTAACCAGTGCTAAAGTGCATATGCTCTCTCCCTTTAAACATGGTAACTTTGGATCATACCCAATTGAACTATTTAATATACTTATAAGCCCCTAGTAATGTGCACTGTATGTGCCTAGGGCCTGTAGATTAAATGCTACTAGTGGGCCTGCAGCACTAGTTGTGCCACCCACTCAAGTAGCACCTTTACCTTGTCCCAGGCCTGCCTTTGCAAGGCCTGTGTGTGCAGTTTCACTGCCACTTCGACTTGGCATTTAAAAGTACTTCACAAGCCTCAAGCTCCCCTTTTTCTACACATAAGTCACCTTTAATGTGTGCCCTACGTAACCCCTAGAGCAGGGTGCTGTGTGGGTAAAAGGCAGGACATGTACCTGTGCAGTTACATGTCCTGGTAGTGTAAAACTCCTAAATGTGTTTTTACACTACTGTGAGGCCTGCTCCCTTCATAGGGTAACATTGGGGCTGCCCTCACACATTGTTGAATTGGCAGCTGCTGATCTGAAGGGAGTAGGAAGGTCATATTTAGTATGGCCAGAATGGTAATACAAAATCCTGCTGACTGGTGAAGTTGGATTTAATATTACTATTTTAGAAATGCCACTTTTAGAAAGTGAGCATTTCTCTGCACTTAAATCTTTCTGTGCCTTACAATCCACGTCTGGCTAGGTTTAGTTGACAGCTCCTTGTGCATTCACTCAGACACACCCCAAACACAGGGTACTCAGTCTCACTTGCATACATCTGCATTTTGAATGGGTCTTACTGGGCTGGGAGGGTGGAGGGCCTGCTCTGACACAAAGGACTGCCACACCCCCTACTGGGACCCTGGCAGAAAGGATTGAACTGAAAGGGGACCTGGTGCACTTCTAAACCACTCTTTGAAGTCTCCCCCACTTCAAAGGCACATTTGGGTATAAAACAGGGCCTCTGCATTACCACCTCAGACACTTGCTGGAGAAGAAACCTGAACCAGAACCTGCATCCTGCCAAGAAGAACTGCCTGGCTGCTCAAAGGACTCACCTGTCTGCTTTCTACAAAGGACTGCTGCCTTGTTGTTGGCCTGCTGCCTTGCTGAACTCTTGTCTGGCTGTAAAAGTGCTCTCCAAGGGCTTGGATAGAGCTTGCCTCCTGTTCCCTGAAGTCTCAGGATCAAAACGACTTCTATTTTTCATTTGGACTCTTCGTGCACTGAAAATATCGACGCACAGCTTGCTCCGCGGCGAGAAAATCGCCGCACACCGATGCTGATCGACGCGACGCCTTCGGGCGACCGGAACTTCGACGCACGGCCTCGCAAGGACAACGCCTCCCGACTTCCAGAGGGGAAATCGACGCGACGCCTGCTGTGAGAACGAAAATTCCATGCACAGCCTCCCGGAACGACGAGCAGCTGGAAAACAAGCTGAAGAATCCACGCACAGACCCCGGGACATCTGGTAATCCCGTGAACCACAGAAAGAGACTGTCCGCGCCCCGGAAAACGACGCACGACTTCCCCACGTGAAAAATAACGACGCAAGTCCGTGTGTGCAGGGGAGAAATCGACGCACACACCAGTTTTCCACGTATCTCTTCTTCTGCGGCCCTTTGCGGAGATTTTCCACTGTAAACCAGGTACTTTGTGCTTGAAAGAGACTTTGTTTGCTTTTTAAAGACTTAAGACACTTAATGTCGCTTTTCAGTGATATCTCTACAATTTCACATTGCTTCTTCATTCGTTTTGTCCTACAATTATCCAGATAAATATTCTATATTTTTCCAAACACTGTGTGGTGTATTTTTATGGTGCTGTATCGTGTTATTGTATGATTTATTGCACAAATACTTTACACATTGCCTTCTAAGTTAAGCCTGACTGCTCGTGCCAAGCTACCAGAGGGTGGGCACAGGATAATTTTGGATTGTGTGTGACTTACCCTGACTAGAGTGAGGGTTCTTGCTTGGACAGAGGGTAACCTGACTGCCAACCAAAAACCCCATTTCTAACACTTGTTTATAAAGTTTTCTCTATAAGTGAAATGCTACTTGCTGGAAGTGTGATCATTCAATATTAAATTCATGAAATAAATGAAATATATTAAAGCTTCCTTCTATGCGCATTCCCGATTAATGTATGTATAACCGCATGAGCCTGAGGTGATAAATTATGGATCTCAGGTTCATTACAGTGAGCCCAGAAGCATAAACCAGCTTTTTTTAGGTGTTCACATTCAGTGAATCTAGGGAAATCTTAAGGATTTCAGGGGCCCTAGATAAACCGTTTGGACCCCTGTTCAGAACAGCTTATCCTTTATGATCCAATTTTATTTCTTTTCTGCCCTCTTTGCCCAGGTCACTGACAGTGCGCAAACACACTGGTTCAAATTCTAAATGTGTTTACATATAATAATCTGGGATGGTGAGGTGTGCTTTCAATATTATAACACAGCAGCAGCTTACTAATGTTACTGCAAACGATCACAGTGGCCTCTTTCCATGTCTCATATGCGAAGTTCTGATTTGAGATATAAGAAACTTTTTTGTTATACAGTGTTGAAAAACGAACATTTCTCTGCAAAATGTCTGTAGTAGACTCAAATACATCACCCACATTAAAAATAAAAGTAGGAAAACGATATTTGAAGCAATCTGTTTAAGAATTATTCAAGGACATCAGGGAAAGACTCTTTGCAGAAAGAGTTGGTTATATTAGGACCCCCATGAATGAATGGACCCCTGGTCCACAGCCCACTTTGCCCAGGCCTTAAAACGTCCCTGAGTGAATCTCCCACTCGTATTCCTTTCTCCTCTAGAAACGCGGTCTCTGTTTTCCTGGGGGATACTGCAAACTTCCCCTCTTTCCAGAAGCAACTCATATTGTAGCTGTGGACTTCTTTTCAGTGCTTGGTTTGTGGGATGAAACATTCTGAGAGTTATAGTCCAGGACAGAGTCCCTGTGATAAACTTAGGCCAACACGTGTCAGAAATAGTGGAAGAGCTGAAGCTGTACTATATCACCACCTGAAATTGTTGTTGTCACTGGATGCTTTTAGTTGGAAATGCAGCACCATTTGCTGACGTCTCTCTGCATCTTCTTGTCACACAACCGCCCTGAGGAACCTGTTTTCATAATACAGTGGTAAAAAGTGCTTGTGCCAATCAATCACTACCTAAGCTGACCACTAAGAACATAAATTAGAGCCAGTAAAAATGTTTTGTGATCTGCTCCTGGAGCCGCATTATGTGTGCCCTAGCACGGTGACTGATGCTACAACGGTGACTGGTACTTCCACGGATGGGCAGTGGAGGCCGATACTGGATTTCAGAGACCGGAAAGAGGCATGGCATGTGGTATCAAAAGGTAGGCATCTGATTATCACGTTTTGCTTCAATCCAATCCATTTTTCCTCTGATCAAAGTCCTACTTGCATCTGAACCAGAGTCTGGGATACTGTATAGAACAATACAATGGCGAGAGCCTACCATTTCCAAGCTAATGTTCTTAAAGTCAGTGGCGGCCCGTCCTTTAGGGCGAAGGGGCCACGCCCCCCCACCTTTTGTCCCCCATGAAGAGTGTCTGTCAGGCTGAACAAAGGTCAGCCTGACAGACACGCTTCATGTTCAGCTCAGGCAGACAGGAGCAGACATGCGCGATTTGCGCAGACTCCTGGCTGCCTGAGCTGCACTTTGCTGGGCTGAGGAGATCACAGCTCCTATGGGCGTGGCCTCCTTGGCCCAGCAGAGGTGCCTCGAGGCCCTCCCCTGGGTGACAAGGAAATCGTCACCAATTGACACTCTCCCTGGGCACTTCAGTTTAAGCCCTGAAGTGCCCAGGGCGGGTGTCAATCAGTGACACTTCGTCACAGAGTGGGATGGGGTCAGCAGTCTCACTGACCCCATCCCAGTCTGTGACCAGGCTGGGACTGCTGCCTTCCCTCATTGGCTGACCTGAGGTCAGCCAATGAGGGAAGGCAGCAGTCCCAACCCTCCTGGGACCTGGAGGCCGAAGGTAAGTGTGTGTGTGTGTGTATGTGTGTAATGTTTCAAATTGAATGTTTGGTGCGTGCATGCATGTTTGAATGGTATGAGTGTTGTTAATGGATGTGCGTGCGTGCGTGTGTGTCTGTGTGTGAAAGAATGAGTGTGTGAGTGTGTGTGCCCCACACGTCCCCCTCCATCCTAAAGCTGCCGGCCGCCACTGCTTAAAGTAGACTGCTTTTTCTGCCCGGTTCACTTATGATGTAAATAGATATTTGTGCACACTTTCAGTGATCGGATCAGGCAGCTCCACCGCTCCCAGAATACATGAACCAAACTGGAACCTTGCAGAATTAAAACATCAAACATTATAACATTTCAGGTTC
The DNA here is from genome assembly GCF_031143425.1 of Pleurodeles waltl. Classification (NCBI taxonomy): domain Eukaryota; kingdom Metazoa; phylum Chordata; class Amphibia; order Caudata; family Salamandridae; genus Pleurodeles; species Pleurodeles waltl. The sequence continues at coordinate 1,264,804,562 of NC_090437.1, forward strand.
ATACACACTGCGGAATCACAGTGAAAATTAAAACATGCAGCAATGCAGTAGACACATTTTACCTAATTAATGGCTACTGATAGGTGTGCTTAATGTCCCTTTGCTGCTTTCCTGCAGGAGTAAGCATGATTACATGCTTCACATACACAAACAAGATTAAAAGAGAGGCAACCGCTAAGCTATGGTGACATTGTAAGGGAATCCACAATGGCCTTGTTTGTCTGACTCCATGCTGGTTACTTTTATCCAATTTCTGTCTGTGACTCATAGGACCAGGGAAATAATCTGATTCTACTTGTATAGCTCCGCAAAGCACAGATATCCTTTTTGTGACAGTGTTTAATCTGTTCAGGTTCTTCTTGTGTTAATGACCCTCATTCTCTGAAATGCATGCAAGGGAAGCTTCACGCATGCACCCTGACATGCCAATATTTTACCCTCCCCCGTTTGCTGAAACTACCACAAGGCTCACAAACACGAGACCAGTCCATAACCTTTAGGTCTCTGTTAGTCAGATGTATTGTTCCCAATATACATAGAGCTTGCTTTGTATCAGCACCTAGCTAATGACTGGATGTCTACGTTGTCCAACTCTGTTGTCTTCTCTCGATTCTATGGCTTAGTTCCTTTTAATTTTGTTTGTCATAGCTATGAGCATTTCATTCTCACAGTGTTCTGATTGGCTGACCTGTAGCCTTTCATTGCTAACATTGGTAACATTCAGGGAACTACTTTCTATTTTCCTTTACTCATTCCATGGGTGTGCATCTGATTTCTTGCTCTCTTCCCCGTGTGTTGTTTCCCTTCACTATCTGTGTTGCTTTCCGCATTCCATGGGAGTGCATCTGATTTCTTGCTCTCTTCCCCGTGTGTTGTTTCCCTTCACTATCTGTGTTGCTTTCCGCATTCCATGGGTGTGCATCTGAGTTCTTGCTCTCTTCCCCGTGTGTTGCTTCCCTTAACTATCTGTGTTGCCTTCCGTATTCCATAGGAGTGCATCTGATTTCTTGCTCTCTTCCCTGTGTGTTGCTTCCCTTCACTATCTGTGTTGCCTTCTGCATTCCATGGGAGTGCATCTGATTTCTTGCTCTCTTCCCCGTGTGTTGCTTCCCTTCACTATCTGTGTTGCTTTCTGCATTCCATGGGTGTGCATCTGAGTTCTTGCTCTCTTCCCCGTGTGTTGCTTCCCTTCACTATCTGTGTTGCCTTCTGCATTCCATGGGAGTGCATCTGATTTCTTGCTCTCTTCCCCGTGTGTTGTTGCCCTTCACTATCGTGTTGCTTTCTGCATTCCATGGGAGTGCATCTGATTTCTTGCTCTTTTTCCCGTGTGTTGCTTCCCTTCACTATCTGTGTTGCTTTCCGCATTCTATGTGTGTGCATCTGATTTCTTGCTCACTTCCCCGTGTGTTGCTTCCCTTCACTATCTGGGTTGCTTTCTGCCCTCACCAACCCTATTCAAATGTTCCTTCCCCAACTTTGGACTCTTTTTTTATTTACATTTTTTTAGATTCCGTCTCCCCTCCCCCTTCCCTCCCCCCGACTATCCGAATTCCACTCACTTGCCTTGAAGCTTATTGCTGTGTACTCTCTCCCCGTCGTCAGACAGTTGCTAGCCCACTCATCCGATGTGTCAGTTTTTAAAAATTATTGTTTCATTTTTGTTTTTTCGAAAGAATGCCCAGCTGCTATTTGCTGCACAGCTGCTTTTTTCTTAAAATGTGCTTTTGTGCATATACATTTAATTTAAATTTAATAACTTAATATATATATTTTTTAATTTACTGGTCCAGTATCAGCATCCTCTAGAGAACAAAATGATGACCATGTCCTCACTCATGGGCATGCATGCACAATCACACACACCTCACTGTGCATGTGTACACTTGTGTTCTGATCTGTGAATGCACATACTTTACTTTGCATGGTGGCCACGTTTAAATTGGTTTACTTTAATAGGATGTTCACTTCAAGGCTGCATAACGCTTGCATGGCCGTGGGTTTTGAAGAGTGAGCTTGCATGTTGGTCTAAACAATCATTGGCAAAGCCAATACTATATGTATTTAAAGTTCAGACTCATTAGCACTGCCAAGGGCTGTTTTTTAAAGGGACTGGATTAGCAGCCACAGCGCATTGCCAAGGCGTGGGCCTTGGTGCACTCTTATTGGGTGCACCAAGCGCAGAAAGGAGCAGTGCACCAAAAAGAGTGCTGCCTCCACACATCCGCCATTACCGCCATTTCACACCTTCGACACCATTGTCCTTGGGTGTTGTTGTCCCGAAACCTCTATTTTTGAAGGCTGCTGTTGCGTTTCCGCTGACATTGCTTCCCTGGGGCAACTCTAAACCCACCAAAAGTCGGAAGGGTTTTTGTAGCGCTGTGGAGCCATCAAAAGAAATGTCAAGTGGAACTTCTGCCATTTCACGAACCAGAGATTCGAATTGTCTGGACCACAAATTTAAAGTCCACGCTTTTCTCATCAAATGTTTCTAAGGAACTGAACTGTGAAATACCATCAGAGTTAGTTTTTTTTTTAAACTATAAAATGTTACAACGAAATGTATGCGTTGCGCTTTTTTTATAAGGGAGGCTGCCAGTGCTGCTTTTGCATTGCCGTTATGATGATATCTGTGGGATAAAAGGGCGGTAGGTCATTTAATAATCAATCGTGCATGTACTGTGAATCTTACAGCAAAGTGACCTTCTAAGCGGTAAGCAACATCTGGTAACAGAACTGGGACACAGGCTGGTGAATGACGGAAGCCTCAGTGCCTCAGAACGAGTCAGCATGAAGAGGACAAAAGGAAGGAACTTTCCAGCGATGGGTTGTGGTGCTATTCACAGAGCCATTTACACACATTAGGTAAACCTAGGTAAACAGGTATGAGGGTAAATTCATATTTTCTGTTCAGAAAATGTAAATATCATTTGTAAAATAATATATTCACATAAACACTCACAAACATGTGCAAGTCACCTTCCCTCCCTGCACACAGATGAAAATGTATTCCTTTCTTAGTCATGGTTGCCACCAAAACTAGTATGGATTTTGTGGAAAGGAAAAAAATACTTTCCAAGCTGAGAAAATGAAAACGTTAGCAAGTGAAATTGCATTTCACAAAGGAATTTACACATGCATAAATGTACTTCACGATCATTTATTTACTGTAGGGGTTTCGTAAATGTCTTGCTTGATAGTCTGCCACTTCATAGCGCAGAAGGTAGAACAAGAAGCATTGGCAAAGCCAATAGGTCTCGCCTTTAATATGCAGAAAATTACTTCTGGACTTTACTGAAACTTACTGCTTTGCATACTTTATGACCAAAAACATTCAGAAATGGGCGATTGTGCATTATCCAGGATGGCTGCCGCTGTATAGTTTTTGTCATGAAGTATAATAAGCCATTCCAAGATGGTCATCCGTGCGTGTGTATGTGTGCATGCCTGGCATGTATGGGCTGCCAGTCTGGATTTATTTTTTATGTGTAATAAACATTATAACAAAATGGTTGCCAGATCATGTGCATCTGCAGGTGGGGCCTCACAATGTCTTTTTTTATCTTACCAATCATTATTACCTGAATAATTATTTTTAATTTACTATTCTATTATACTTTTAATTTACTATGTACTATTTTTAGAAACTTTTTTTAAGAAACCCTGCTTTATATTGTTTAAACTGTTTGTGTGTTCTAAGATTCGTTTGCACTAGCTGTAGGGGGAACCAATCACAAAGCTACTTAGTACCTGGGGGAACCAATCACAACACTGTCTTTCGATTGTGTGGTCAGAGCTACTGCAGTTCTTGGCCCCAAAACCGAAGCAGCAGGGACGCACAGCGGAAACAGGTTAGGTGAAAGCTGCTCACATTGTTAAAGTATATTTTGCACCTAGCAGCCTTGATGACATATTTACTTTAGAAGCTTTAAAAAAAAAACACGTCCTTATGTTGTTTAAAAACTGTTTATGTGTTCTAAAATTCGTTTGAACTACAACCGGGACGAACCAATCAGAAAGCAACTTGTTGTCAGGGGGAAACCAATCAGGGCACTGTTTTGTGATTGTGTGGGTAGAGCTAACAGAGCTTTTTGCCACAAATGACCAAAGTGGCGCAGATATACAGCGGATGTATGCAGCGGGTGCACCACTGGAGAGCTGAAGGTGCATCAAAGACAAGCCCGTCCATGCCCGGCTGGGGCTAGGGGCCAGTCACTATGTCCAAACTGTTACTTATTCCCCTAATGAAATTAAAAACCCCGACAAGTTTCAAAATAGACCCCCCACTTCTGCAGAATGTATATAAATTGGGACTCTTAAATACAAACACTGCAGTACTCAATCTCACTGAAATTAAAAAACATTGCCCCCTAACAAAACCACCAATTCCAGTTTCATTATACAAGGACCCAAAATGGATCAGTTAGCAATCATTTATTTGAACACTCGCTTCTTAGAAAAACACCAAACAGAGATCTTTAACCTGCTAGACACTGAGGGACTGATTTAGCATTTTCCGATTTTGCGAATCGGAAATTGCGAGTCGGTGCGACTCGCAATTTCCGATTCGCAAAATCAGATGCAGTACGGTGTCTCAGACACCGACTGCGAGTTGCTATGGGGTCGCAAGGACCCACCTCATTAATATTAACGAGTTGCAAAATAAAAAAAATAACGAAACCTTTTGGTTTCGGTTTTTCAGAGTAAAACCCGCATTAGCAACATTCACAAAGGGGAAGGGGTCCCATAGGGACCCCTTCCCTTTTGCGAATGGGTTACCACCAATGTGAGACTGGTGGTAACTGCGAATTGCTTTTCGACCGCATTCGCGGTCACAAAGCAATTCTGCATTGCGATGCGAGTCGCATAAGCCAAACGAAAATATTGACCTGCACGGAAAAGCAATATCTGACTTGCTAAAGGCGGGCAGTGACATCCATGGCCCTTGATGCATGACAAACAGCCTAGTCCCCACAATGTGGCCAAATGATTTACAGATAACCTAAAATCAGTCAAACTGGAGCTTAACTATTATGAATGAAAGTGGAGGAAAATCTACTCCTCAGAGGCAAAATACATCTATTTAAACACTTGAAAGAATACAAAATGCATATTCTACAAGGGAAATCCACCTACTTTACAAACAAAAATTCTCTCATCAAAAAATAAATCTAAGGATTTTTTTCAGAATTGTCTCCGAATTATCAAGCCCAGACAGAGTCTCATCACCAATCACTCCATCTCAGTCCCTCTGCAACAAACTTAAAACATTTTTCATTGATAAAATAAAGAGCATTAAAGAAAGCATCCCCTCAAGCATACAGGAAAGCAAGATCACTCAAGAAGAGATGAACCCCCCTCACCCTCTCCTCATTTCTGGTCATCAGCAAAGATTGCCTTAAGGACCTGCTGATTAAAGTTAAATCAAGATCCCATAATGACACCTGCCCACGAAAAATTCTAAAAGCTGTATTTACAAATTTCCCTGTACCCAGCCCTCCTGCTCCTCAATCATTCTATTAGCTCAGGGATGGTATATTCAAGGAGGCCATTGTGGTACCCCTCCAGAAGGAAATTGGAGAAGACCCATTAATATTGAAAAACTATCACCCCATGTCTCTATTGCCATTTTTGGCTGAGGTATTAGAAGCACATGTGTCATGAAACCTATGCACCTTCTTAGAAGAGTCCAAGTCCTCGGACCCATGTCAGACAAGTTTTCGCCCAGCCACTCTACAGAAGCAGTCATCCTCTCTGTAATATATGACTTGTGTGAAGAATGCCATAAAGGAGTCACTCTGGCACTGGTCCTCATGGGCCTGTCTGTGGCCTTTTCTTATGGTGGATCACAATCTCCTAGTGGACCGTGTCGATGCCGCAGGATTTCGGGGCTCAGCACTGGATTAGATCATCTCCTTTCTAAAAAAAAAAACACTCCCAGTTTGTCCGCCTAACCCCATATAACTAACCTAAGGTTCATCTCAACTGTGGAGTCCCTCAGGGCCTGTCCCTCACACCACTTCTTTTCAGCCTTTACATGAGCTCACTAGTCCTCTCTCAAAAACAAGAAATGGATGATCTATAACTATGTGGATGACATGCAACTACTTTTTAGGATTGACAGTTCCCAAAAATCTAAGGAGAGCTTTCAAACCACAATGCTGTTCATTTGTGACTGGGTGAACAGCAGCTATCTGTCATTACTAAAAGTAAGATTGATTATCGGACAGCTACATTCTGTCCCCCTGAGATGGCAACCCCCTCAAATCCAAAAAATCGGTAAAGAGAGTCGGGGTGATTATTGATGCAGAACTATCCATGAAGCCACAAATAGGTCATCCCTATTAAACCCAGATCTATGACTGGGGGTGAGTGTTTGACAATGTTCAGCATTCCGTCCATCACTTGTTGTTTTTGCTTCATCCCTATTAATGACCTATAGAATTAGGAAATTTGCAAAATCCCCAACCCCCGGAGGCACCTATCCAAGCTGTCATCACACCACTTATGATTTCTAAGATAGACTATGGAAACTCCCTATACGGGGCCTAGCTCAATGCCTTATCAATAGGCTCCAAATCACCCAGAACCAGGAAGCCCAATTCATTTATTGACAGCCTAAATGATGCCACACCACCCCTCTGATGGAAGAACTCCACTGGCTGCTGGTGGGAAAAAGAGCAATATTCAAAACCAGCTGCATAATCTTTAAAATACTTAACAACAACAGTCCGGCATTTATTACTTCCTGTATTCAAAATTTCGCCCCCAAATGCACATGATGCTCCACACATACGAACTATCTGTCGGTACCTAATTAGGAGAAGAAGAGGACAGGCGGGCTCAGATTTTCAGCCATCACACCCAAAATCTGGAATTCTTTTCCCACAGAGATCAGATCAGCAACTTTACAAAAAATTCAGGAGACTGATAAAAACCTGTTTTTTCAGTCAATCATATGATTAAATCTTTGCCAACAGTACTTTCACTGTACCGCTCTACTCTAGCACCAAGAAACTAACTTTAGCACGCGCGCTTTATAAGTTCCATTAACATAACATGAGATATTCTATTAGGGTGGGCTGACATTTTACAGGGTTGAACTAAAAATAAATCATGACCAGGATACTGCGCATATCACTAAAAATGAGTGATCCAGTCTCTGAGGAACTCCCGGGCAGAAAAAGAGTGAGCATACAAAATGGTCAGGGGTGGGAGACCAATGCAGGAGCTCAGTTGAAGAGGTGAGAGAGCTCCAGGCAAAGGGGGAGAGGGGGGAATTGGGAAGAGAGTGAGAGCCCAGGAGTAATCAAAGACACGTTCCCTGCTGAAGTTATAGCATGACTCACCTGAAGCGAGAAACATTCAGCGACACTTGTTTTCATTTGCTTTAAAAACAGAAATGATTATGTTTCTGACATGTACCTTCAAAAGCTGTTGACTACGTACGAAAAAGGGAATGTACACTGGAAAGACAGCCTTTCAGATGCGAAACGGTAAATGGGGCAGACTCGAAGCTCCTACAGCAAGGTCACAGCCCGCCTTTAAAAAAATAACATAAAGCAAATGACCACGGCAGAATTATACAAAAAAAGTCCCTGAAAAACAGACGTGGAAGAATACAAATTTAAATGTTAATGAAAATAGCTGAGAAAGCAATACTCTACTAGGTAGTGGATATGGGAAACTGACAACAAAGCGATAGAATAAAAAACAGGGGTTGACCCAAGTGAGTTTGTTTCACTGCACGACTACTGCAAGGCCTCTTGATGCTGAGACTACCACCCTGCTCTACAAGGAGGGGCAGATTTAAAATGAAAGGTGAGTCTTCAGAGCCCTAAGTAAAACATTATAGCCCTCTACTGATCACAGAGAGGATAGTTACGGCCTCTGTAACTGAGGTACCACAACAGAGAAAGCTCTGCATCACAAGTGAGCATCCATTGCGAGGGATAGTTATCAGGAGATAATAATCCAGACCGGAGAGTATAGGTACTGCTGGACTTCAACTAGGTAAGGGAACCAAACCCATAATGCTAAACATTAAACGTGACACATCTCTTGAATTGTAAACAGGGTGTGGCAATGACTGTCAGTCTCGATGATTGATTTCTAGGCTGATGTGCTGCTGGGATTTGAAGTCCACAACTGGGATCGTACACCCATTTATGTACAACTAGAAGCAAACAAAAAAATGCATGAATCAATAGGAAAAAGTAATTTAAAATCCTGGGTAACTTATGTTTCTTTCTCCACGCCCAAACTGTTTGGTGGCTGTTTTCATTACAAGAAACTTAGGGCCTGATTACAACTTTGGAGGAGGTGTTAATCCATCCCAAATGTGACGGATATACCACCAGCCGTATTACAAGTTCCATAGGATATAATGGACTCGTAATACGGCTGGTGGTATATCCGTCAGATTTGGGACGGATTAACACCTCCTCCAAAGTGGTAATCAGGCCCATAATGTCCCAAAAAGCCTAGCAGCTAATGCTACTGGTTGATCCCGATATGTGCTCAAAGGAGATTGTCTCATTGGATCGGGAAACTTTCAGGCCCCCGAATATACAGGCAGCTAGCCACAAAGCTGTACACCAATTCATGCTTTTGCACTTGTAGTAAATAAGCTGAACCCAGCACTAAAATCTCATTTAACTCACACTTTTTTCAGAGTTGATGCTGTTTTAGACAACATAGCACATGAACATAAAGAGTCAAATTTTGATCACTGTTTCTGATCTGTAGTATTAAAAAAAAAAACACTAAGGCCCTCATCATAAGTTTGTCGGAATCTGGTGGGGTATTTACCACACATGATAAATACCATTAGCCCAGCGTGAGGTATGTACCACACGTGGTAAGTACTTCCTACTCCAAGTTTTCCACAGGAATATGAAGCATAACATATGGAATTGGTTTTTAACACAATGAACTCTGCATGTTTTGCTTTTTTTCCAGTCTTTTTTCCTCTGATACATTCCAACCGGTATGATATTCCAGAATTTTTATCAGGGTAAAACTGCAGGAGTGTGATCATTATCACACAACCCGAAAGTCCAGTCCTTGTGTAATCATGTTTGCATGTGGATCAGAATTTAACCCTGAATTTTTAATAAGGGCTTATGGCAATTATTACGAATTTGTCAGGATAAGGTGGAGTATTTACCACATGAGGTAAATACCAGACATACCAGCGTTGGCAGCTACACAAAGAGCGCCTAGTTTTATCAACAGAAAACAAAGCAAGAGTGCAATGATTGTTCACCAGTATAAGTTAGTGACCAGCTGCTTTTAGCTCTGCGGTCACTAATAAGTGCATAGGTTTACCGAAACCCATCAGCTAGCATCTCTACATGTGAGGTGGGTGCACGCCTGGGCTAAACAGGAAGTACTTTGTCATAAATCCAAGCAAGAAAGATATGGAATTCCTTATTATATATAACATAAAAAACTTGTGTGGCAAAACAGTTCCTCAACATCAAGACTAGTACTTATACCAGGGAAGTGATTCCACAGTGGTCATTCTAATAAATGGAAAGCCATGTTTTCAAAACAGCTAATTTTTATTGTTTTTTAATAAATAAAATGTTGTACCACTGTCAAGAATGGGTGTTTTCTAAAACGTACTACACTGGTGAGTGTCCCGAGGAGCCTGGTCGCATAAGTATACTGGAAAATCCACAACCATAGGTGCTCCCCCACCTATCAAGTACTGTTAACTTTGCAGATGCACAGCTTGCTAAATCTTTAACTAGGTACTTAATATTTAGATACCTATTGTTCTGAAGGTGTACCTCCTTCTTCTTTCAGTGATACTTAGTGGTTAATGTGAGACGGTGGCTGTAGGCGAAGCCCACCAGTACTGATTTTTGGGAACCAGCATATATTATTCCCCAGCAGACTTTGATCCAGTACAAGAGAAAGAAAAAGACAAAAGAAGGAAACAAGGGGGAAGAGAAAAAAGGGGACGCTAAAGAATCTGCAAGAGTGAGATGGAGGCAGGGAGAGTCTGGTGTGGATTACAGGGGCCCGCTGTGGAATCAGGACTACGCAGTCTTGGTATTCAGCAGACTAACTTTCAATACTGTCGGCTGTGGGCTCTGAAGCAAAACTCTGGGCCTCAGCACTCATTCTTTTACAAATTAAGCACTGGTGATACTGATATGGTTTCATTCTGCGGTAACACAAACAAGCTATCCTGTAATAAGTATAACCGGGGTGAGCACATTCATATTCAAAATACAGCAAGGTTTGCTAGAGATGGTAATAAAAACGTTGTAGCCCCCTTCTCCCCTCAACAGAGGCACATGGGTTTGAGAAGGACATAATGAGTTCTGTGCGAGGGGTATAAAGCATCAAACTTGATCTGGCACTTATTGTGGTACCTGTAACATTGCTGTGTGTTTCGTACCATAATTGGTGATTTGGAAAGACATTTAGAAAAACCACTTTTGGTTTAAAAAAATCTGACTTTAAGATGGCCAACGCAACGCTTGCAGGTCCCTTTTTTCTTGCTACTTGTTGTCACCTAGGTCTGACTTCATTGTGCTAACACTTGAAAACAACATTCATGCATGTGGTGGTTGCATGTTTTAGCACATTAAAGTTAGTCCTGTTAGCTTTGACAAAGGTTGTTTTCTTCTCTGATCTAAGAGCTTTTAAACAGTATAAGTAAATTCTGACACACTTACTCCAGATTAGTGATGTGTGCATGTTCAATATCAAATAATATAATTAGGAGTGGGAGCAGTCAAATGTATCATAGAGACTAAAGCGGATGTGATGCAAAATATAAGAAGAAATCAGAAGTATTTTGGTTTCAGAAGGGATTACCTTAAGGAAGAGATTGATTATCCAGTCTTGAATAACACAAAGAAGGTCTCCCAAATGTTGGCTATTATCCGGCAACAATGCTTCTAGTTATAACTGTGTATTGGTGTATGGAAATGCCCAGTCCCTGCATAGGGCCTCCCAATGGATTGGTGTGGGTTTTAAAAATGGTGGAGGTCCTATTATTAACCCCTTTGTTGTCCAGCTCTACACTAAAGATATCCCTGACTTGTGTAATATTTTATTCTGTTGATATTTCCCGAACTGCCAAATGTGTGATGGATATTTCTTTGAGGGACTACAAAAAACTATTGTTTATTTATAGAAACACTTTACCTTACTCATCAGGTATTTCAGGCCAAAATAGCCAAGTTTGACATTTTATAAGTTCGTCGTGGGTTTAAGATTGAAACAATCTAACAATGAGATTTCATTACATTTATCAAGGCATTTTTTATGAAAATGCCAAATGGTTACAAAAAAAGGAAGACAACTCTAACAAAACTAAGAGTGACTTTCTTTACTAACAGAAACAAACATTTGTCTATGCAACATTTAGCAACTGTTAATCTGAAACGTAAATTCCGGTGTGATATCCTTTCACACAATGCAACTTTTAGAACAATTAAATGTCTATGGAAGCCTTGTATTATTCCGAAAAATTGATTGCTACCTAGGGAGTTAACGAAATTAATTAGAAAACGGTGCTTAAATTGCTTCTTTCTTTGAGCCAAATGAATTAAATCAAACTAACAATTACATACATTGTAGTAATTGAGAATGTTAAAACACTAGCCTCTGACATTGCAGGCTTTTATTAGCACTGCAAAAGTCATTAATATTTGGATTTGGATTTATTAGTCATTGAAAAATGCACAGGGATAGAAATTTAGGGGCATAGTTATGAGGGGTTTGTGCCGTGTTTGCACCACGCAGTGTGATACATGGGTGACGCAAACCCTAAAGTCATATTTTTGAAGCCACGCAAAGCTACTTTGCATGGCTATGAATGGCTTCAAAAATATGGACTGAAGCACCACAGCGCAAATCACTCTGTTGCCTTACTCTGCACTAGGCAGACATTCCATGGACGTTGCATGGGTGTTCCCAGGCAACGCCCATCGTTCTTTATTCATTCCCAGATTTACCAGATCTGGTAAATCTGGGAATCTGCCAAAATCCTACACTTCTCTAGGAGAGGCACAATATCTTTATTTCTCCTCGTTTTTAACTCTTTCGATCTGTGCTGCGTTCTGTACATCACAAAGAAAAAGACAAAAGCCTCTCGGGATTCAGCATGCAACGCTGTGACCCTTGCACCACAATGCAAGGGTGCCTGCGTTGGCGCTAGGAAGCCAAAAAGGCACCAGCGCAAGGACAAAGGGCTGGAATGTGCTGTATTGGATAGATACGCCACATTTGTGTCCTTTACCTGTGACACAGGGCAGCGCAGCAAGGTGACTTGCTCCACTGCCTTGAGCCACAAAGCACATAAATCTGAGCCTTAGTTCTACTTTAATCCATCACACAAGTTCTTTGTAAATTAGTGTACCAAACTTTATGTCGACCTCTCACTGCAAGTTGGGTACAACAGAACAATTAGGTAAGAACTGGGAATTAAACTTTACTTGTGCCTTTTTTCAATATTCAGGAGCGTAATAGATGTAACCTTCTGATACCTGAAACTGTTGGTGCATGTTTGGAAGTGCACATTAGGCACACACTTTTGGCCTTAACCTGTTTTCAGTAAAACCTCCTGTTGAATACCTGCCTGGAGAAACATCTGAATTAGTTGAGTTAGGAAACTGGTTATAGTCTTCTCCTCCCCTTGTATTGGCTAAAAGTCGAAAACCTTTTCTATAGGGAAGTTTTCACTTCCCTAGCCATCTCCATGCAAGGGGATAATGTCAGACATGTTTTCACGTCTTTAGTACCCTGATTAATTAGGCGTCAGCATATAAACGCAATGTATTGCAACTGTTTGTGAATATTCACTTAGGGTTTTCAGCTAACTTTGGATAAACTATTCTCTTGACACTCGTCTGGAAATACTCTCATGTGGCAGAACGTCGGACTTTGTGAGTCAGGTCTTTAAATGCAAAAATGCTTTGCTCCCACCGCAGGGAATTAACATGTTTGTGAATGCAGAGTCTTTCAATTTTTTATGTGAAAAGTTTCTCTGACCCAGAATTCTCTATAAGAGGTATTGTGGATGTTGTTTTGGTGAAGGCACTAGGGGATATTTTTGAGTGTGCAAGTTCACTTATTTTAACTGATTTCGGGATGCTTCCCAAAAAGGTTTTGTAGATGAAAGTGAAGATTTAGAATGTGCTGTGTATTACCATTAGTGTCCAGTTAGATATAGAGAAGGAGGTTTTGTATTTAACGGATCTTCCAGTTAGCTTATCCCGTATGTTTCTGGAGATTATTTTTTCTTTTTCTGGAAAATAATGACTTTTGTGTGTGAATTTACGAACTACTCCTATTTGCTGCTCAGAAGAGCTGCTTATTAGTTCTTGGATGCACCTTTTCTTGGCCCAAGAGATTCTAGGTCCTCTTACTGAGCCTAGTCCAATATATAAGGAGAAGCTTGGTCACTGTTAGAGGAAGCAGCGCCATCTTCTCCGGTACAAGGTGCAGCAGGTTGGGTGGTTCAGAGCCACAAATGTTCAAACTGCACCTGTGCTATATGGAAAAATAATTAAAGAGGAGAAGAAAGCACAGGCTGTAACTATCGATATATTAAGAACCCGATATAGCAGACTGGGAAGGACTATTGATTTAATAAATACTATTCAGCCTAATGTAACCCACAGATGTTTATTGCAGTTGTCCACTCTATCTTTGAGTTTATTTAGCACCATCCAATAGTTGTCTTGTCTTTGCTGCCAGGCAATGTACTTTTATATATAAAAAGCACACAAAGGCCTCGATCCACTGCAAGGAAATTCCAGAAAACACTTCTTTGTGTTTGCTGTCAGTGGTAATTTCAAGGATTTATTCCATATTATCTTAAAACTAGAAATCGTTCCAAAGTTCAATATCACCTGAATAATTGTAGGAAGGTTAATTTCAGGGTTTCTGGTATACAGTAGAAAATCACATGTAGGAAATCTGCCCTTTAAGCATGGTCACCCCAATTTTCGGAACCGTATTTTTGCTAGACTTTATGCACTTTTTCCCCTGATAAACAGAGTAATGGGCCTGTGCTCCCAATTTGAACGTGTTTAAATGAGCTTATTCCTGATTGACATATTTAAGTCCCTAATCGAAGTCTGTAATATATTGTGTAGAAAATGCATCCATGCTCCTGAAGTTAAATGCCACCTGTGGACTGCAGCACCTATTCTGCCACCCACAGAATGAGCCTTAAAACATGGCTTCAGGTCTACAATGTGTAGCCTGGCTGTGGCAGCCTAAGAGACAGGTGTCAGTCCTGTCAAAATAACCCTTGTTAACAGAAAGGAAACCTTGCTTCCTAAGTATATCTTGTTGCCCACAAGATAGGGTGCCTGCTATTTAAAAGTGAAGGATGTGAGAAATTATAGCTGGCATATTTCTCCAGTCACTATCTCCCAAAAAGTATTTTCACTGACAAGGCTGTAGATGAATCATAGAAAATATCGAAGTACACATTAATAGTTATTTAAACCCCAATGTAATATATTATTTTGGAAAAGTAAGTTTTAAAATCTGAACCTCTTTCAAGGGGACCTTGTGAAAAGGGAGCCCAGTTTCAATGTACCATCCTCACTAGAGGATTTTGAGCTCCATAAAAAGACAGAATGTAAGATCTTTCACTGGGATGAATGGTATATCCAACCCGCACTCCTCCGCGGTCAGCCTGAAATTGCACCTAGGTGCCAGTCTAACACTTCCATAAACCATCATTCACAGTTAATGCTTTTTGGTGCTATTTTTGCTTAAAACTTTAAAAATCCAAAGTTCTGAAACTGTACAGGGACTTAAAGAAGAACATAGAGTTTCATATGACTGGTATAGCGCGCAGCCAAAATGGTAATTGTTGTATATTTCATGTTGTTAAATGTATGTTGTTCTATGAAAAGGTCGCCATGACAATTACAATGTAAAAGTAGAATGTGGAGAGATGAAGGGACAGTTGCTGTGGACTGATCTCTGGGCTGGCTGTATATGCATCTTACTGAATAAAGAGCTACATTTGGATAAGAATTGCTTAGTTATTGAAGAAAAGGAAGCTGTTTTACTGGTGACGAGGATGGGATCAATTGAAGACAGTCAGCCCCAGTAACGTTGGAGTGGATTGTGGTAATTATAGCTGTCAGTTTAATTGAGGACAATTTCGTTCAGTTTCCTGTGAGCAGACATTGACTATTGTTATTATTTTGATGTTGGAAATTATCGAAATGGTCATGAGTAGCATTTGCGTGAGAGCAGATGTGTGATTCCATTGTGAGACAGCTTGTATTTATACAGACTTGGATTTATACGTTGAGACAGTGAATATATTTGAAGGTAAACACGACAGAATGCGGAAGTCAAGCTTCGCAAGGATTGTATACTGAAGGATCAATTGTACAAAAGGAGAAATACATATAGTTAGCGCAGTATTGTACAGAGATGATATAATTAAAATCGGCTGCACGAGGAGTAAGGAAGTGTGAATATGCGGTGATTCAACGTGAATGTGAAGTGTGTGAGTACAAAGGGGCGCGCAACACGCATTTTAACATTGCAACAGGAGAGGAGAACATATGAAATACGAGTACGGTGCTCAGCGCTCGAACATATCACTGCGATACAATTTACTGTTACCTTTGGTATCTAGGAGTTCTCTTGGTACCAATACCATTGGTGTGTGGATGTTCAAATGCTGATGGCAAATTAGAAAGTGAAAAAGGACTAAACATCCGTACAACTTACATTAGTTTTAAAAAAAAACTTCATAGAAATGAAAAGAGGACTTACGATCATACGAGTGAAGGTGAAAGTCTAGACAACGGTGACGACTAAATTTGTATTAATTTATTGTTTTAAAATAGAAAAGAGACGACTTAATTTGTGTTAATGTATTATTTTATTGAGTATTTGTATTGTCAAAATAGATTAACGTAGGAACTAATTAGCTGAACAAATCGTTTACACATACAGAAAAAAAATATATGTAGTCAATTTTACCTCCACCTACATTTTTAGAGGGTCATGTGAATCCGATTATGCAATGGGAGGGTTGGCGTGAAGTATTCAAAACATATTTGGAGGCAATTGGTGGGTGTGCATTTACTGCTAAAAGGAATTTGGCCATGTTGAAACATAATTTTGAAGTTGAGGGTAGAAAGGTTTTTAAAACATTACCGGGTATTTGAAATACAGAACAAGTGAACATTGATAATTCTGATATGGAAGAGGAATTGTTTCATGGATATGATAAGGTGATAGGAGCTTTGGAAGAACATTTTGGTTGTAAATTAAGTGTGGTGGTGAAGAGACGTAAATTATTTTCTAAAGCGCAAGGTGTGGATAAGTTCATTGATCAATATGTGGCTGTCTTGCATAATTTATTCATTACATGTAAATTTAAAGGTTTACAAGATGAGATTATTCGAGATCAGTTGATTAGCAGAACGAGTAATAATAAAATGTAAGAAAAGTTACAAGGGATGAAAGAACCAACATTAGAAAAAACCATTGCTGTGGCTAAAAAAAGTGGAAAGCACATTTAAGTATGTAGATGAATTAAAAAATCGTGACAGTATTTGCAAAATAAAAGAGACAGGACCTAGAAATAAATTTAAGGAAGAAGGAAAAAAAAATTGCCATGAATGAGAATTATAAGAAAGTGTGTTATCATTGTGGCAGTGTTAAACATTTAGCATCAGCTAGTAATTGTCCTGCAATGAAAGCGAAGTGTTACAAGTATAAAAGAATAGGTCATTTCACTAGGGTTTGTAAGAGTGAAGGGAGTGTTACTAAAGTGAATTGTGTAACTGGCCAGAGAAGAATTGATAAAATTTGTGCAGAATAAAAATCAGACTCGGAAAAAGAAGTGGAAGTGTTGATGGTACAGGAAGTGGAAAATGTACTAAAATTGGAATCATACAACACAGAATATCATCCTACAAAATGTTATGTAAATATATGTGGGAAAGAAATATGTATGTGGGTGGATTCTTGTTCTCCTTATACACTAATTAGCAAAGATGTATGGCATGAGTTAGGGGACACGAAATTACAAGAGTCACACATTCAACCTGAAGGTTATGGTGGAGGTAAAATACAGATTATTGGTTGTTTTGAAACCAATGTCGTTTAAGGACAGAAGTGTTAGATGTATGGTTTATGTTGTGGATAAGAGGAAGTTATTATTGAGATGGAGAGATCAACGTGCTTAAGGTATAAGGTTAAATCCGAATGAGGAAGATCAAGTCCTGGTAACAGCTTCTGATGATATGACTATGTGGGCACAGAAATTTTCTACATTGTTTAGTAAGAATTTAGGTTGTTTAAACAAATGTATTCACAAAATTATATTGAAGGAAAACGTCACACCGGTAGTTCACAAAGTGAGAAGTGTGCCTTTGGTGTTGAGGGGTCCTCTGAAGGAGGAATTAGAAAGATTATGTAAACTTAATATAATTGAACCAATTGAGGCGTCAGATTGGTTAAGTCCAATTGTTTAGTAAGAAAAACTAATGGAAAAATAAGAATGTGTGTGGACTTGAGGGACTTAAACAAATATATATGGGTTGACCGCCATCCTTTGCATAATATGACAGAACTGTTGACAGGAGTGACTGAAGGAAGATATTTTTTTAACTACTGATCTATCAAATGCATACCATCAAATTATGTTACATGAAGATTCTCATCATTTGACATTATTTGTTACACCAGAAGGGGCATTTCGCTTTAAAAGAATGCCCTTTGGTTTGGCATCTGCCTCGGCTGTTTTTCAGCGAATTATACAAAAGTTGTTGGGAAATTTTAAACAAGTAAGATTCTTCCAGGATGATGTATTAGTTTGGGGTATTGACAAACAAGATCGTGGCAGAATTGTATATGAAGTATTGTCTGTGTTGGATGAAGCTGGTGTGACAGTCGAATTGAACAAATGTAAATTTGCTATTCGAGAAGTGGAATACTTGGGTCACACATTGTCAGAACAGGGTATAAAACCTAAGTATAAATTGATGGAAGCTATTGAAATGGCCCCAAATCCATTGGATAAGGATCAGTTACGATCATTTTTAGGTCTGGCTGAATTTTATTCAAAGTATGTGGATCATTTTGCGGATTAAGGCCAGAGAGAATTAATGAAAAAAGGATGTAAGTTTGTATGGTCAATAGAATGTGAAAGAGCTTTTAATGACATAAAGGATTGTAATGCAATAGCCTTAGCACCATATATACCAGATGATAAATCAATTATTGCAACTGATGCAAGTATGCATCGTTTAGGTGCTGTTCTTATGCAGAGGAATAGACATGGTCATGAAAGAGTAATTGTGTTTGCGTCAAGGACATTAAGAGGTGCAGAATTAAATTATTCTATTATTGAGAAGGAACCTATGGCTTGTTGGCGGGGTATTCAACATTTTAGAAATTTTGTATGGGGTGCTGATTTTGAACCTTGGACAGACCATAAGCCATTAATTGATGTATTCACAATGAAAGGTGCAGGAAGGGCTACTCCACGCATTGCAAAATGGCTATTTAGGTTGCAAGAATATATGTTCACAACGAGTAAAATAAAATGTCAATGCAGATTTTTTGTCATGTTGTCCATTAGAACAAATACGTCATGAAGAGGAGGAAGACATTTTAGTGGCAGATGTAGATAATGCAAGTTTTAAAGCACTTTCTGAACAAGAGTGGAGGCTTGAAATAGAGAAAGATGAAGTATGTCAGAAGATGATAGGTATGTTTCCAAGTCACTGGAAATTGGAATGGAACAAATTGGATGAAATTTCCAATTACAAATTTGTATGGGCAGAATTATCATGCATTAATGGGATTTTGAGGCGTGGTGATAGATTGTTGGTTCCAAAATCATTACGATCTAAAGCATTATCTGTGCTACACAAGGGACATGGTGGTATGTCTGCTATGAAGCATAAAGTTCGATTGAATTTTTGGTGGCCAGGTTTAGATCACTATGTGGAAAGATTTGTAAGAGAATGTACGGCATGTGCGTGTAGTGACAAGTCACACAATTCAATTAGTACACCAGTGACAGCTATGGATTATCCTAAACGTGCTTGGCAGACATTAGGGATAGATGTTTGTGGTCCTTTTGATATATTAGGAACTGAGAAAATGTATGCTGTGGTGCTAATGGATTATTATTCTAAATAGACAGAAATTACTTTTGTTAGAGAAGTGAAATCAAAGGTAATTACAGAGTTTTGCAAAGAACTGTTCAGGAGAGAAGGTTATCTGTAGATTTTAGTTTCAGATAATGGTCCACACTTTGTAGCAAAAGAATTTGAGGAATTCTTAAAACAAAATGGAATTGTGCATAGGAAGACTGCTGTATATTGTCCTCGTGAAAATGGTCTTGTTGAGAGGTTTAATAGAGTATTGGGGGAAAACATACAATTATCTGTGAAAAGCAAATTAGATTGGAAGGAAGAGATTAAGAAAATGGTTTGGAATTATCGCACAACACCACATTCTTTAACTGGTGAAACTCCATTTATTTTGTTGAGATGTACAAAGGCATGTACTATAGCTGTTCCAGCCTGGATGAATAAGAATAAAATAGTAAAGGTGGATGAAGAAAACATGAGGAGGTTTGCTGTTATGAAACAGCAAAAGTATTGTTCAAAGGAAAAAATGTATACAAAGCGTAATTGAGTGTAGGTGATGTAGTAAAAGTAAGAAGATTCCAGGAATACAGGAAAGGTGAATCAAAAGGGTCAGATCCTAAGAAAGTTCAAAAGGTAATGAAATATTCAGTAATTTTAGATGATGGAAAGAGTTGGAATGTAAGGAACGTTGTGAAGTGTAGAAACAGTGAGACAGATAAATTTGAAAAGGACAATTGTGAATTAATAACAGAACAAACAAATGTAAACAAAGATGTTTAAAGAAGTATAAGAAAATGAGTTACGAAGCTGGAGACTAATGGAGAAGCAATCGTCAAAGGAGAATTCCAAGAAGATTTAGAGAGTGAATTTAAAATTAGAAACAATATATTATGTAAATAGGTAATGTATCACATTCGGTAACGTTATGTTTTATTTTGTTGATAAGGGAGATATGTTGGATATTTCATGTTGTTAAATGTATGTTGTTCTATGAAAAAAATGCCATGCCAATTAGAATGTAAAAGTAGAATGTGGAGAGATGAAGGGATATTTGCTGTGGACTGATCACTGGGCTGGCTGCACATGCATCTTTTGGATAAGAATTGCTTAGTTATTGAAGAAAAGGAAGCTGTTTTAGCGATGCCAAATCATACCTCCATTCCTCCATTCCTTCCAGCTGGTAACAGGACCTGCCCTTCCAGCAGTCCCAACCCTGTGCTGTACTCAAGCAAGGCTCAGGATGGCAATTTTTCCAGTATAATAGCAAAACTCTCTTCTCTGAGTGACACCTTGTCCACTTAGATGATTTTACCAATTGTTGCTACTGACAGCTATAGAGATGCATACCCACCACCTTCCTCAGTCAAAAAAAAAACCGAATCCCCTTGGAATGGGCTTATTGTATTGTATGATATCCGATATACCCACTTTGACAGCATAACAATGAACTCTCAAAACCATGCAGCACACTACATATACATAACTAAGGCCCTCATTACAACCCTGGGGGTCGGTGATAAAGCAGCGGCAATTCCACCAACAGGCTGGCAATAAAAATAAAGGAATTATGACCACAGCGGAAACCACTCAGACAGACAGCCACATTAACACACCGACCGCCACGGGTTTGGCAACAAGCACCAAGGCAGTAACCGCCAACAGCAAGCAGCCAGGCGGAAGACAATGTACCGCCCACTGTATTATGACAGGCCTATCCGCCACCTTTTCCAGGGTAGGACCAACGACATCAAAAGCATGGCGGAAACAGAACACAGAAGTCAAAGGACTCACCTCTGGAGACTCAGGGAACAACCACGATGCCATGGAGCCCGGGTTGCACATTTTTCCAATGCTCGTCTACCTTTTCCTGCATTATGAGCAGCAACGCCGGCGAAGACAACCATGGTGAGTACTGCGGCCTAGCACACAAGGGAGGGGGGGAAACAGAGGGACACACACACGCAATCCGCAGCACGCAACACCCCCACACCCATCACCATACACACAACCAGATGCAGTAACATTACATATACATCCCGTACCCCTCAGGAATAATGCACGGGCAAAATGACTGGAAGAAACTGAGTGTAATACGATAAAATAACATGAATAGGTGCATCAAAATACAAACATATATACATATTTACAAATGGAGTGACACTGCCCAGTCCTCAATGTCAGTGGGCCACAGGGCCACAACGCGTAGGCCAAGACCCCACCTCACTCCTGCAACAACACGGAGAGAACAATACAGGGGCATCAGGTTGAAACTACACAGGCACCTCAGGGGGATGGGGAATGGGGAATGGGGGGCACCTCAGCCGGAAGATGGTACAACGCCACTGGTCCTGGAGGGGGCTACATGCCCACTGCTTGGTCCTGGGGAGTGCAAGGCCACAGTTTTTCTAGTGGGTGGTTTGCCTACTGCTTGGTCCTGGGGAGGGCAAGGCCACAGTCTATCATGATGGGTGGTTTGCCCACTGCCTGGTCCTGGGGAGTGCAAGGCCACAGTCTTTCTAGTGGGTGGCTTCTCCACTGGTTCTGGAGGGGGCCTTGTGCCCAGTGTGCTTCATCCTGGGAATGATGGGGTGAGTGGATTGCTTCTTCCACTGGTTCTGGAGGGGGCATTGTGCCCATTGTGCTTCATCCTGGGATGGATGGGATGAGTGGATGGGTTCTTCCACTGGTTCTGGAGGGGGCCTTGTGCCCAGTGTGCTTCATCCTGGGAAGGATGGGGTGAGTGGATGGCTTCTTCCACTGGTTCTGGAGGGGGCATTGTGCCCTGTGATGCAGAGCTTGGGGAGTGCAAGGAAACAGTCTCTCACCTGGGTGTCACAACTACAGGATTTGCAGGGTCCAGGATGCACTACAGGCCATGGAGGCAGGACTACAAACGGCCCACCAGCGGTGACTGCTGCTCAGTGGTGGCAGTGGCGGTGCTGCTGTGGGGGCTGTGGGGGTTCTGGGGGTAGGCTCCAGCCCATCCCCTGCAGCCTCGGACGGCTGCCCACTGGGGCTGCTGCAGCTGGCTGTAGTGCTGGTGGCGGTGCTGGCAGTGGTGGAGGTAGGCTCCAGCCCTTCCACTGCAGCTTCGGATGGCTGCCCACTGGGGCTGCTGCTGCTGGCAGTGGTGGTGGTGGCGGTGCTGGTGGCAGTGCTGGCAGTGGTGAATGGAAGCTCCAGCCCTTCCCCGGCAGCCTCCAAAGGCTGCCCTAAGGGGCTGCTGATGCTGGCAGCGGTGCTGGTGGCAGTGCTGGTGGCAGTGCTGGCAGTAGTGGGGGGAGGCTCCCGCCCTTCCCCTGCAGCCTTGGACGGCTGAACCTTCATGGTTGATGGTGGGTGATCCGAATGAGTCCCAGCACCATGCCTTCTGTCCTTCCTGCCTGCAGGTGTAGGCCCCCTTGCCCTTCCCTTTCGCAACTGGCGGTGCCTCCTCACCCTTCCCTTTTGCAGCTGGTGGTGCCTCCCTGTCCTTCCCTTTCCCAGCTGGTGGTGCCTCCTTGCCTTTCCCTTTCGCAGCTGGTGGTGCCCCCTGCCCTTCCCTTTCGCAGCTGGTGGTGCCTCCTTGCTCTTCCTTGATGCACTTGGTGCAGGCACACTTTCAGTGCTGCTGGCTGGATCCTGGGATCCTCACCCACCTGCAGTAGCTGTCCACACTACTGTGGCTGTGGACTGGCTGGCTGAGGTGCTCGCCTGGGTTCTGACCACCCTGGCCCGACATGAATGATGGGGGAGGGGTAGGGCAGGGAAGAGGTCAACGGTGGAGAGGAGAAGCTTCTAAGGGACATTAGGGCGGGAAGAGGGTGAAGGTTTGGGAGTGGAGGAAGAGAAAGTGGTTGTAGGAGGTGTATGTTTGCTGTGTTTGGGTGCAGGTGCATGGGCTGGATGCTGTTGTGAGGTGGATGGGTGCTTGCGTTTGTGTACTTTGGGAGGAGGGAGCACAGACACAGTGGGAGAGGACACAGGGGACGTGTGCATGGATGTGGGGGTGGTGACTGCCAGTGAGGGGTGTGTAGTGATAGGTGTGCTGGTGATGGAGGTAGTGGATGAGGATGTAATGAATGCAGGTGTGAGTGGAGACGCTAGTGGACGACGAGGAGGAGGTGGACACAGTGAAGGCAGTGGATGTTGGTATGACTGCATGTGGATGGTATTTGTGTGAGTGCCTGTGGGATGATGTGTGGTGCTTGTGTTTGCTGAACCACTCCTGTGTGTTATCCTATGTGCATGCTGGTTTGCCTGTGTGCTTGGGGTAGGTTGGGTGGAGGAGGCCAGAGCCTGGATTGATCTCTGTTGGTCCGCCATACCAGAGTGAATGCCCTCCAGGAATGCATTTGCTTGTTGCAAATGGGCTGCCAGCCCCTGGATGGCATTCACAATGGGTGACTGCCCGACAGAGATGGATCGCAGGAGTTCAATAGACTCCTCACTCAGGGCAGCAGGGCTAACTGGGGCAGAGCCTGAGATGCCTGGGGCGAAGGAGATGCCCACCCTCCTGGGTGAGCGGGCACAGGAAACACGCTGATCGGCTGCTGGGAGGGCGGTGCTGGTATGGGGGTAGCAGCTGTACCTGTAGTTGGGGTGGCCACAGAGGTGTCCACCACCACCTGGGAGCTTCCATCGGAGGAGGTATCACTGTCCAAACTGTCCCCTCCTGCCTCCGCTGTGGTGCTCCCCTCACCCTCCATCCCACTAGTGCCCTCACTGTTGGTGGATTCGGCCTCCTGGGCCATGTGGGATGCAGCTCCCTCCGTCGCTGGTGCCTCAGCTCCTCCGCCAGATGATGCTAATGCACAGAAGGACAGGGTGACAAAACAAAAAGGTGGGGAAGGGACAAAGGATACACTTGGTCAATAGCTGCTCCAACACCACCGTTGGCATACACAACACACACACACACACAGGGAACAGCCCTACGCATTAGGCAATGCACTACCAGTCACAATGCTAGTCACCAGGCCATGGATAGTAATACCTAACGCCAATAACAGCATACCTGGGACCCACAGACCCCTGCCCAGTAGTGGTTGCCTACCAGCTTGGTTGGAGGTGCTTCACATCAGACCCTGCCCAACATGGGATCTACCCTGCAATGTCCGGCCTGGCCTAGGGGAACCCACAGGCCCACATCCCCCACCTGGAGACAACCCAACCATGTGCAAGTAGTATATCGGCAAACTGTACTCACATCCATGTGGCTGCTGTGATGCCCTCAAGCACCCGGCCAGCTCCAGATAGGCCACCGCCAGTATGTGGGCTATCAGGGGGGTCAGGGTTCAACTGGCACTCATTCCTCCTTGGGAGGCCATCCCCAGCTGGGCCTCTGCCATCTTCCTTGCCCAGCGTCTCCGGTCTTCCCACCGTTTGCGACAGTGGGTGCTCCGCCTGATGATGGGCGCTGACCTGCAGAAATACACACATAGCAAAAAGCATCAGTCAGACCGTCGGGCCTGTTACACTCATATCCCACCATAGCCCTCCCATCCCCTTACGCATAAACATTGCCCACCACACATGAAGCACACAGCCCAAAGCCCTTCCACCATCCCCCCCTACATGAGGCCCTCACACACAGCACTCCATGCATTCATGCCCCATGCATCGTGCTCACAGTGTACTCACCTGTTGGTCTGGAGGCCCATGCAGCATTCGGTACTGGGGTAGGACCCCATCCACCAGTCTCTCCAACTCTGCAGTGGTGAAGGCAGGGCCCTTTCCCCAGTGACACGAGCCATGGTCGGTTCCAGTCACAGGTCACAGCAGCACTTGCAGTGTAGGTCCTCTCCTGTTGAAGGTCAGGTAGCAAGTGGGTGAACAGATAGAAAATGGCGGTCACGTCCGTGGTGGTGCATGCCGTCACCGCTGGCATTCATCACCATTGACCACTGTAACCCATAGGGCCCAATGGTATCCAATGAGGACTTGCACTGCAGTTTTCGACTGCCTCCCGCAACAGTGCACAACGTCAGCGGAATTACCTCATTTCCACATGCCCCTCCATACAGGACAGGCGGACACCATTTCAGGGGGGGGAGGGCAGGCCATGGCACCTAACTGCGTCATGGTACACATAGGCACCATTTGGGCCTATACAACAAAATTGTGTTACAGTCACAACATTCAATGCAGTGTAGTGTTTGGAAATATGGAATAATGGCCAGCTACTCACCGTTTGCCCCTAGATAGCAATTGCTGCAGATGACTAGGCTATGGAGACATCCCCCCGTGTATAGGCCCATGGTGGACTTGGCAACAATGGAGGACAGGCACATTACCCTCACCTATAGACTGGACAGGGCCACAATCACAGAGCTGTGTGCCCAATTGGAACCTGACCAGATATCTGCTACCCGTCAGCCCACAGGGATCCCCCTCTTGTGAAAGTCCTATCTGTCCTCCATTTCCTGGCAAGTGGCTCCTTCCAAGTGACAGTGGACTTGGCAGCAGGAGTTTCTCAGCCAATGTTCTCAATAGTGCTGACCACAGTATTGTCTGCCCTGATTAAATACATGCGCAGCTACATCGAATTCCCCCAGGTGGAGGATTTGGCCACAGTGAAAGCTGATTTCTATGCTATGGGACATATCCCCAACATTATTGGGGCAATTACATTTGCCCCCTCCCCCCCCCGGAGAAATGAATAGGTGTTCAGAAATCGAAACAGCTTTCACTCCATGAATGTGCAGATAGTGTGCCTGGCGGACCAGTACATCTCCCATGTCAATGCAAAGTATCCTGGCTCTGTGCATGATGCCTTTATCCTGAGGAATAGCAACATCCCATATGTGATGTCTCAACTCCAGAGGCACCGGGTGTGGCTAATAGGTGAGCCCTTGCTCCCACCCAGGGATTGTTGGTGTATGGGTATGGTGTGGGCCCTAAGGGTTAGTGTGTGTCTAACGGTTGTGCCTCAATATTTGCAGGTGACTCTGGTTACCCCAACCTCTCATGGCTACTGACCCCTGTGAGGAATCCCAGGACAAGGGCAGAGGAACGTTACAAAGAGGCACATGGGCGAACAAGAAAAATAATAGAAAGGACGTTCGGCCTCCTGAAGGCCAGGTTTCATTGCCTCCATCTAACAGGTGGATCCCTGTTCTACTCACCAAAGAAGGTGTGCCAGATCATTGTGGCATGCTGTATGTTGCACAACCTTGCCTTACGTCGCCAGGTGCCTTTTATGCAGGAGGATGAAGAAGGAGATGGGTGTGTGCCAGCAGTGGACCCTGTGGACAGTGAAGATAAGGAGGCAGAGGATGAGGACACCAGAAGTGCTAATTTAAGACAGTACTTCCAATGACACACAGGTAATACACTGTAATTACACTTTACATTGACAGTTTTGTATTTGACATTGTCACTGGCAGGCTGATTTCCCAACTTCTAAGGCCACTTACTGTACCCTTTGGCATCTCTATTTTCAGATATTTGTGTCCCACTATCGCTCCTAGTGTGTTGACTGCAGCCAACTACAGGTCATTCCTATGTGTACAATACTGTTCAGTTATATTGCAGTAATTAAAGTTTAAAGCTTGTTAAACGAATACATGGTTAAATGATTTGAACGACTCCATACTTGTGTTTATTCAAATGGTGTTTATTTAAGTGCTAATGATTAGAGGGGGATGTGCAATGGGCTGGGGTGATGATGGAGAAAAGTCCAGGGTAGAGTCCAGAATATTTGTATTACAGGTGCATTGTCCATGGGGGCATAGGAATGGGAGCAATGGCTGTTCAAGGTGGACAGGGTGACAGAGTGGGACACAAGGGTAACATTCAGGTGAGTCTTATTTCCGGGCGGGGTCTTGGCAATGTTCTGTGGCTTCTGCCTAGATCACAAGAACCGTTTGCTTGGTGGTTCTCCTTCTGCAGGGGGTGGCCTGTTGTTACTATGGTGGGGCCTCCTGTCCACTAGCAGCAGTGGAGGTGGAAGGCTAATCATCGGTTTGGCTAGTGTCAGGGGCCCGGTGGCGTGCCACTGCCTCCCTCATGGTGTTGGCCATGTCTACCAGCACCCCTGAAATGGTGGCCAGGGTGGTGTTAATGTTCTTCAAGTCCTCCCTGATCCCCAGGTACTTCCCCTCCTGCAGCGCTGGGTCTCCTGCAACTTGTCCAGTATCTGGCCCATCGTCTCCTGGGAATGGTGGTATGCTCCCAGGATATTGGTGAATGCCTCCTGGAGAGTCGGTTCCCTGGGCCTGTCCTCCCCCTGTCGCACAGCAGTCCTCCCAGCTTCCCTGTTGTCCGGTGCCTCTGTCCCCTGAACTGTGTGCTCAATGCCACTGACCCCGGGTCCCTGATCACCCTGCGTTTGTGGGGTGGCCTGGGGTCCCTGTAGTGGTGGACACACTGCTGATTGACGTGTTCTGGGGACAGATATATGGGCCCACTGGGTGGGTACTGTGGTGGTGTTTCCTGAGGGGGGGAGGCTCTATGGCGGTATGGGACTGTGCCTGGGTCACTGACTGTCCCGAGATCCCTGATGGACCAGGTTGGTCATCCAGATCCAGGCATCCAGAGCTGCTGTCATCACTGTGGGCCTCTTCTAGAGGTGGACTGGAAGTTTCTGGCACCTCCTCTCCAGTGACGTTGGGTGGGGAACCTGTGGGGATGTGAATGCAGTGGTATTGTTTCTGTGTGTGTCATCTTGTGCATGGGTGTGTTGCCTTGCATGGTTGTTATTGCCCTGGCAGCTTTGCCTTGTGTGGGTAGTGATTTTGTGGGCTAGGTGATTCTCTCTGATACGCATGCTTTAGTGATGGGTGTCCATGCAGGTCTGTGAGGGGTGTCCATGCATTGGCGTTGCATGCAGGGCTTGGTATTGGGATGAGTGGGTTGTGATGGTGGGGTGTATGTGAGGTGGTGGAGTGATGGGAGTGAGGGTAATGGTGGGGGTTTGTGATGGCATGCAGGTGGGGGGGGTAATAGTAATAAAGATCTGACTTACCAGAGTTCAGTCCTCCTCCAACTCCTGCCAGGCCCTCAGGATGCATGATTGCCAAGACTTGCTCCTCCCATGTTGTTAGTTGTGGGGGAGGGGGTGGGAGTCCACCGCCAGTCCTCTGTACAGCCAGTTGGTGTCTTGCTACTGAGGAAGGTACCTTCCCCCATAGGGTGAAGGTGCCTTCCTGATGTCATCCCTTGTTCTGGGGTGCTGTACCACGACGTTGACCCTGTCCACGATGCCCTGCCATAGCTCCATCTTCCATGCAATGGACGTATGCTGCACCTGTGATCCGAATAGCTGTGGCTCTACCTGGATGATTTCCTCCACCCTGATCCTTAGCTCCTGCTCGGAGAACCTGGGGTGTCCTTGCGGTGCCATGGGTGTATTGTGGGTGGTGCGGGTGATGGTGTGTGGGGTGCTGTGTTGGGGTGTGTGATGTAAGGTGCGTGGATGGTATATAGGTGATGGTGGTGTGTGTCTGTGGTCTTGTCTGTGGTTTTGCTATCTCTCTTGTTGCACTTGTTTGTAATGGTAAAGAGTTGTGGGTAATATGTGTATGTGTGTGTGTTTTATAGTGGTGTGGGCATGAGGAAGTGGTGTGTGTATGGGTGTCAGGTGTGTGTAGTTTGAATTGTCCAATGTGGTGGTGTTTTGTATGTGTGTGTGTATTTTGAGCGCAGCAGTATGTACCGCCAATGGTTTATCACCATTGAATGTCCGCCACGGTGATTCGTGGGTCATAATGCTGTGGGCGTACTTCCGTTGGCATAACAGTGTGGGTCTTGCTACCACCAGTTTATCACTGACCTTTGGGCTGGCGGACTTGTGTGCGTGGCTGTATAGTGACGGATTGCTATGTGTGGGTCATAATATGGGTGGCGGTAATCCGCTGTGGCGGCAGTATGTTGGCGGCAGTCAGCATGACAGTAAGTGGGATTTACTGCCAATGTCATAATGAGGGCCCAAGTGTCTTTCATAACTAAAAGTAGCTCTTCATCTTCACTAGCTCCTCCTCTATCTCCCGGCAGATTCTCTCCCTTCATCTCTGTCTTTAGGATAGTGACAGGTTCTACCTCCTCCTCCTGTGATCCCTATTAAGTATGGACAGATCCCTGGATGATATGTTTTAAAGTCTGGTTCTTAGTTGTTTTATCCTTTACCCATACACGTAGGCTACTTACACAGACCTGGAGTATGCCATGATTCTTCAAGCTGCTTATGTTTCACCTCAACTTATTGCTTCCTCCTATTAGGTAATTCTTGACATGGTTTAATACATTTACACACTACCCCAGTTCCCTTTAAAGTCACCATACATCTTTTCCTTATACAGGGTCTTACCCTTTGCTACCATCACCTTAAGCCCTCAGTTAGGGGACTCGTTTAATTTCTTCATTTTCCCCCTAAAGTTGAGGTTTGTGCTTTAAGCCCTTTTCTTCTTTTTACCTGCATGATTAATTCCCCAGATATCTTTGCACTGATTTCATTGCTTTTGTTATCATAATGCAATACAATTTTGTTTTGGGTCCCTTATTTCGATTTCATCATATGATTTTGATATATTCATCTTAGAATTATGTCATTTCACAGGTCCATTTATGGCAGCATGGTCTTGTTTGCCATGCCATAAAATTTGCCAATATTGTTTGATCTAAGTAAACCTGAAAAAAGTGTTGTCTTTATGTTCCTACACACACTACCCTGGTTCGCCGGGATATTAGACTGCCCTTGTTTCTTCTTCTTGTTCTATGAATAAGGCTTCTGTTCCAGTAGTGAGTTCTGTAAAACTCATATATTTCAAATCAAACTATGGAGCAATTAAATGTTATTGTGGGGAAGGTCATGGGCTAGGAAACAATTTATGATCAGGGCCATATCAGTCAGGCGCCTGTTTTTTGTAACTTTTTTTTTTTGGGAGTATGCGGCGTCCAATGTTCATCCGTTTAACTCACAGTTTCTCCAGGTTAAGGCAGGAACTTTACACAGAACAAGTCAGAAAGAATGAATCCATGCTCAATGTTTCTGACTTGCTCTGTCTAAAGTTCATATACTGCGGCCGGGAAATTCCAAGTTATATGTATGAATTTAGACGTTTCACTTTCAGCCGCTCTGTGCTGAGGTAACGCACCTGATCATGATGTGGGCCCATGTGCACAACGGAGGTAGGGGTGACAAGAGGGCTGGCCTTCTCCGCATTTTTCCCCAGGTCCAGAAACAGATGCAGATTCCTTGGTCAGTGGCAGACAGGATGCATGCCTATTAATTTATTTCTACTAAGCAGCAGTAGCCTCTGCAGGCTTCCATCTCTCCAAGCACAGGCCATTGCATCATTGTCAGGCCTTCCCTTTCTCCCCCTCCAAGCCTTCCCTTCCTTCACCCGTTGGGGCTCAATTCGCTCACAGTAGCACTGACCCGCTCTCCTGGGGGTCCCCCTTTCACCACCCACTGACCCTTTATCTGTCCAGAGAGACTTTCCTCTCACAATGCTTCATACTTTCTAACCACAAGCACCCTCTCAACCAGGGACATTTTGAGATATGGGCAAAGTGAGAAAAGTGGACAGTTGCCCACCCCACTTCCTTCCAAGGGGGCCCTAGGAAAGTGAAGTTTCTCTTCAACTCTCATCTGTCTATTTCAACATGAACCTGTAACGCCTTCTTCGGTATTGTGTGGCATCCTAGTGGTTGAATTTGCAATGAATGGACATAAAATAATCCGAAGAGGGACCCCAAGGTCTGTGTTGCCTAGGCCCCTTGTGGTGGCACTGCCCTCCACTACAGATTCCTCTCCCAGCCATTCAGCCCCCTTCCTACAAGCTTCCCATCTCCCCACGCCCACAGGCGCGCGCTCCCTGCTCGCGCGAGCATCAGTACGCAGCAGCCCTAAGCCGAAGGGAACATCTCTGAAAGTATCACATGGGCAGAGGGGGAGGGGAGCCCGGGGGGAGGGGAGGCCAGAGCTGGAAGCTGTGCTGAGTAACAGCAACGCAGAGAACCATCGTT
Source organism: Pleurodeles waltl (assembly GCF_031143425.1). Taxonomy (NCBI): domain Eukaryota; kingdom Metazoa; phylum Chordata; class Amphibia; order Caudata; family Salamandridae; genus Pleurodeles; species Pleurodeles waltl. Next base: position 1,264,835,632 of record NC_090437.1, read on the forward strand.
CTTAGAGAGGATCTGTACATTACAGCCGGCAGCTAAGCGTGACAGAGAAAAAAAACATTAACGTAAGAAATGTACACATTGGAACTACAGCACGCATAAGGAAATAAATGCACCAAGGCATCTACATGTGTACAGAGGACGTGCATGCAGACACACCGTACATACACCAAGGACTCACGAACTAAGCCGTGTCTGCACGCACGGACAGCAAAGCAGCAACAAATGCCACGTGCATGCATTCAGCAAATGCAAGCACAAATGCATTCTGCACCGGCAGAAACAATACACCCAAAGCGCACATACATACACAATATAGCACCACCGATACTAAAGTGTAATGACGGGAGAAGAAAACATGGTGGTGGAAACAGTATTGATGAATAATGTACTTTTATCTTTAGCATTAAATGATGAATGGATAAATAGAACAGGGTTTATGCAGGGGCACAGCTTGGTCAGCAAGATAGGGGTGGAAGGGTGCTGTCGGGTGAGCGTCTAATTTCCCAACAATCACGCTGGCACATCATGTCAAAATACAGTAAACACAAAGCAGGGCATCAAGGGGCGTAAGGGCAGTGGGAACTACAGCAGTGAGGATTGTTGGGGTTACTTAAAGGCAAGAAATTGTCACATAATCAGCAGTTTTAAGAACTTGAGAACAGAAAGGCGAGAGAGTGTGTATGTTTTTGTCTGTTCGAGCACGTAAAAATCATGAGTAAATCCGACTACCACTCACCATATCCGACTGAAAGCACAAATACCGACTATTTACTGAAGAATACATTTATTAGAGGGGTACAACACCTCAAACCACCACCCTGTAGCTACACCCCTGGATTTAAAGGAAGTTGACCTGTGTGAGTAGAGAGAGCAAGGGGCTCAGAATCGGTCTCTTAACTTTCTAGAGATGAATTGGGGTACTCAGTGATTGAAAGTATCAAAGAATTAGTAAATCGACGGATGACTGACTACATGAGTGTATGGATAAATGAATAAATGAGCAATGAATGTAAAAATAAATCTTTGGCTGTATGGTTCAGTGAGTGAACGAATGCATTATGAAATGGTTCAATAGCTAAATGAATGAATTCCCTTCTATTTCTCGGGGGGGGGGAGGGGCAGGGGAGGGACGGCGCAGTAGGATTTAAAGTCTGCATCTGTGAAGTTACTTCTAGTGCTATGGAATCATGATGACCTAGATGAAAGAGCTGTCATTCTAATCCATCGCCCCTTTTTACCGTTGCTCGTTCTTGCATAGTTTTTGTGTTTTTTACATTTCAGTATTCCGTTTTCGCAGCAAAAACTGTTTAGTCGCAGGATGCAATCCATGCGGTATTGTTCTCTTCGATAGATAGATCCACCTGGTGCAGGTGGACAAACAGTGACCTCTAGGTTACAGGTCGCAGCCAGGGCAGGCTCTAGGGCGGTGCGACCGGTGCCACCACACTGGGTGCTGACTTCGGGGGGGGGGTGCCCTGTTTGCAAATATAGTATGGTTTTAAAAGCAGCTCCTGGTGACTTCCTTGCTTCAATCAGATATTAGGCAACAATAATTTCAAGGTAACTGTTGATTAATGTTCTTTATGGAAAAAGATCTGTAGTTTTGTCTAGCGGAAGGTTTGACTCATCTTAAGGTAGTGCTAGCGCAGCTAGGTCAGTGGGTTGCAGCTTTTGTCCCAGAGATCCTTTTGTTGCTTCCAGTTTATAAGGTAAAACTCTAATGTGGAACAGTGAGCAATTAGCTGTCATCAAACAGCTGCATGCAAACTGCATGATATAGATTAGAGGTTATGAGTTTTCCCTGGTCTTTCATTAAATTAATGTTCCAAAAAGAATCAATTTTAGTAGAAATCAGTTCTTGATAATAAAGAGAACCCCCAACCATGGTGTTAAATTTTAAATTCTGAGTTTGTGATTCTCCAGATAAAGCACTCAAACCTTACTGCCTACCAGTATGGATGACATGTGACTCCTACAACTTGAAGGCCTCTGTCTTACGTAATATTTCCTAGACACTGATTTGCACACGTATGATGATTGTCTTTGTGTACTGTCTGTGAACTAAAGTGTTCTGATACCCTACAGTGATTTGAGTGGCATTATAACACTTAATTAAATGCATCTGAGAGAGAGTGGTTATGGAGACTTGTGGGGCACTGTTAAAGTGTTGTAGTGAGGGAACCCATGGTGGAGGTGGTCACTGGGGGGCGCCAACAAACCCTGGTGCACCGAGCGCCACCAGCGCTAAAGCTGGCCCTGGTTGCAGCTACAACTCAGGAACGTAGCGGTTTATTGTGTCTGCAGCAGGGTTACAAATAGTCTCATGTCCCAGTTCTAGTGAAACAGACCTGAGGGTGATTGCAGGTATCTGCTTGTAATATCGTGATTAAGTTTCCTGTAAAACAGCCTAGTGGCTGCATTAACCTACTTCTGAAATCTGTGTATCAACACACAGTTATTATTGTAGTATTGTGGTGCTCATAGCTACCCTACAGGGTTTCCCAGTGCTAGGCATGTTTAGTAAAGCATCAGGGCTGGGAGACGAGAAGATAAATCAGGAGAACCAAGTCTTCAAAAGTTATGGAAAGGCACTTAGGGGTTTGGCACATTCTCTTCGAGATGGGTAGTACATTCCACAGTTTAGGACCCAGGTAAGAAAAAAAGCTGCCAACCTGAGGTGTTATTCTGATTCTGGGGACTACACAGGGATTACAATTACTAGAATGAAGGGATCGGCTGGGACTTTAATGTGTCACCAACGATCTTAAGCACCAAGGACTTATGTTTGACATAGCTTATGCATGTAGCACAGTGCTTTGAACTGGATTTGCTTTTCCAACAGCAGTCAGTGGAGGTCTTCGAGAAGACTGGAGGTAGAGGAATATTTATAGAGATGGATTGCCAATCTCACAGCACCTTTCTGGACCACCTGCAAATGTTTAAGTGAGGCCCCAAGACAACGAAAGTTGCCCTACCCAATCTTGACTGAATCAAAGCCTGAGTTTTTGTTTGTTGGGAAGAGAAGAGCAGTAGCTCAAGATTTTTCTTAAACTACTTTAAGACAGCGAAACAGGTAAAGGCTTCCCTGGGACTTTGAAATATTATTGAGAGCTCTTTTAAAGCCTTCATCTTGATTTGGATTAATCACAAATCCATAAAAGAATACAAAGAATAATATTAATCAAGACTTCAAAAATTGTATTAGTTTCCATAAAGTGCAGATAGGGGAAATAAAGTGCAATTTACCAATATACAGTATTAAAGCACCTTATTCAAGACAAATGTGCAAAAGTGTGTACACTTTAAAATTTCATATTGATGATTAGAGCTCATCATCAAGCCAGAAACCCAATTTATTAGCCACAGAGACTGGAACTGGGGGAGTTCCAAGGATATCTGGCCAGTGATGAAGTCCCCAGAGATGAGGGTTATCACCCACTAGCAAAAACTCTGCTGTGTCCACCTTCAGAAGACAGATGTTCAAGGCGTCCAAGCTGTGATCTTCCTTAGATGAAAGGGAAAAGGTGATCTGGGTATCATCTGCATAACAGAAAAGAGCGAGCGCACAGACTTCCACAATGTCTGCCAGGGGATGCACATAAATATTAAACAGCATAGGGCTAACAGCCGATCCCAGGGGTACTCCTGATGGAAGAAGATGGAAACTAGAGGCGTGGTTTGTGCAAAAACCTGAAAGGTCAGGTCTTGTGAAAATAAAAATAGCCAGGTCAGAGCCTGGTCTCGAACACCCATATCCTCCAGTCTTTTTAGGAGTAGCTTGAGTGATACATTGTCGAAAGCTGCACTGAGAACAGGTAGAATCAGCACAGCTTTGCCTCCACTGTCAAGATGATAGTCCAGTGGGTTACCATAACTGCTGTCAGGCTCTCTGTATAAGTCAAGGTTGCTGTTCTTATCCAGACATGAGCGTTTATTGTGTCTCCTGGTTACTGAAACGTTTACTTGATACTGACATCAGATTATGTGTATTTTTGGAGCAATCTTTAGAAACAGGCAATAGCTGCTAGTTTGTGCATAGATGAGACCTCCCCAGTAGCATGTGCATAACTGTAGGATCATCAGGCCAGTGGTAACTGTTCACTTCTCTGATATATTTGTATTGTACTATTTAAATGGCACTGTAGGTCCCTGGAGAAGCCACAAAGTGGTGCATTTTATATTTGTTGGAAAGGTAGTTAATCATAAGACAAGTAACTTTTGGTTGCAGCCTTGCTTCTCCACCGAACCATGTTGTGTGATCCAAATCAAATAACTTTGCCTTTTGGCTAGGGTACGTTTCCCTGCTTAGCTTGAAAACTATTAGAAGCTAGATAAATGCTGGTACACAAAAGTGAAACTAGGGACACACACTTATGGGCTTACCCTTTAAATAAACATTATTCAGCCACTTTACACAGCTGCTTTGTTTCTTTATAATATTCCATGTGCCTATTGTCAGTACTACCCATCATCATTTAAGGAATATCACACTCTTATGAAGGTCATTAACATTTTCATGGGAAAACAGTTTTTGCAAGATAATGGGGTGACCATAATTTAGGTGTTTCTCTCATGCTATATTTTCTAAGAGCTGAAGTGGTCCTTTCTAGGAGCTTTAGTGGTCCTTTCCAATAGCTTCAGTTGTCCTTTCTAGGAGCTTCTTTGGTCTTTTCGAAGACCTTCAGTAGTCCTTTCCAACAGTTTCAGTGGTCCTTTCCAAGAGCTTCAGTGGTCCTTTCAAGGAGCTTCAGTGGTCCATTCTAGGACCTTCTGTGGTCCTTTCAAAGAGCTTCAGTTGTCCTTTCCATTAACTTCAGTGGTCCTTTCCAAGAGCTTCAGTGTTCTTTTCCAGGAGCTTCAGTGGTACTTTCCAAGAGCTTCAGTTGTTCTTTCGAAGAGCTTCAATGATCTTTTCCAAGAGCTTCAGTGGTCCTTTTGAAGAGCGTCAGTGGTTCTTTCTTGAAGCTTCAGCGGTCCTTTCCAAGATCTTCATTGTTCTTTTCTTGGAGATTCAGTGGTCCTTTCAAGAGCTTCAGTGGTCCTATCTAAGAGCTTCAGTAATTCTTTCCAAGAGCTTCACTAGTCATTTCTAGGAGCTTCAGTGGTCCTTTCTAAGCGCTTCAATGGTACTTTCAAACTGCTTCGTGGTCCCTTCCAAAAGTTTCCATAGTGCTTTCTGGTAGCTTCACTAGTCATTTCTAGGAGCTTCAGTGGTCCTTTCTAAGAGTTTCAGTTGTCTTCTCTAGAAGCTTCAGTGGTCCTTTCCTAAAGCTTCAGTGGTCCTTTCTAGGTACTTCAATGGTCCTTTCCAAGATCTTCATTGTTCTTTTCTAGGAGCTTTAGCAGTCCTGCAAATAGCTTGAGTTGCCCTTTCAAAGAGCTTCAGTGGTCCTTTCCAAGAGCTTCAGTGGTCCTTTCTTCAAGCTTCAGTGGTCTTTCAAAGAGCTTCAGTGGTTTTGTCCAAGAGCTTCAGTGGTCTGTACAAAGAGCTTCAGTTGTCCTTTGTTCTTTTCTAGGAGTTTCAGTAGTCCCTCAAATAGCTTCAGTGGTCCTATCTAAGAGCTTTAGTAGTCCCTTCGAAGAGCTTCAGGGGTCCTTGCCAAGAGCTTCAGTGGTCCTTTCAAAGTCCTTCAGTGGTCCTTTCCAAGAGCTTCAGTGGCCCCAAATAATTAATGATTTGCTGTGTTTTTAGAGTAAAGGGTCACTGATACTGAAGATGTGGTGCTTCACTCTCTCTCATGATATTCAGCTGGTCTCAGATGTTGTTAGTTTAGCTTGTACATGTGTGTCACCCGGCGATTGAGCCAAGGGTGTAGTCATGTATATCTCATACAAATGTGGTGAATTCCCGCCTACTCTTTATTCAGTGGTGTTTCAAATACATATGATTCCACATACATAGATAGGCACGTTTGAAAGTGCAATCTCCCCACTATTTCATCTAACCTATGAGTTTTGATGTGATTGTTTTGGAATCAGTTACAAAGCTGCCAAGTTTGCCAGGTTCATGCCAGATGTGCTGCTGCAGTCAAGATTTTCTCTTTGAATTCTGGGGTTTGATTATTCCATTATAAAACAGGACTACAAGTCACAGAATTCAAAGAAAAAAACATTGCCTCGAGCAGCACATCAGGCATAGAACTTGGCAGCCATGCGGTTTACACATCGATTAGACTATTGGTGTGCACTTTGCTGATCGGAATTTCCTCATGTTTTGTGTGTGTTGGCTTCGTTTCCAACATGCATATGTTCTTTATTCTATGCAGTGATTTTTAGTTATCCTTGCATTCCGTTTTCGTTAACTTCCTGTTTAAATGCTGAAAGTCGTGGCTTTCAGAGTAGTGCGGGTCTCTTTTCCTTGCACGTGTTGTTTTCTTCTTTTACCAGTTTTTCTAATCACAAAAGTAACTGTTCTGTGAAAATGGGTAGATATTAGTTGAGACGGCGCGAGTAGCTGTAGATGGTTACAATTTACACCTAGGCCCATATTGATACTTTTGTAGCATCGCATTTGCGTAATTTTTTTTATGCAAAAGCTGAGCAAACTTGCAAAATACAATTGTATTTTGTAAGTTTGTGCAGTTTTTGCATCAAAAAGCGGCGCAAATGTGGCGCTAAAAAACTATAAATATGGGCCCTAGTTTGCTAATGTACAAAACCTTCTGACAGGAATGTGCATTTAACGAAAGTCGTAAAGTGCGCCTGAGAGATGATTTCCTTTCACATTTTAAGTGCGCCATCTGAGCGCTGCACACACTAGGTACTGATAAAGTGAGTAAAAGTAAGGAAATTCGTAATCATCTTTTTTCCCGCATTAAAATGTTTCTCTTACATGTAACGTATCCTGCAAATAGTGTGAAAAGTAGAGAATTTGGTGCAAATCTCCTCCTAACCTTTTTATTTGGATCAAGCTCTTAAGTGTGTGACATCTATGTTTTAATGCGCAAGCCTCATCTGGTGTTATCTGGGTTGGGCCTCTACATCAGAGCTGGTGGGCCTTTAAATTAGACTCTTCGAGATACGAAGTGGACATGCTTCGAATCTCTAGATGATGGGATCATATACATGCTAAAATGATACCTTTTGTTCAGGTCTTAAGTTACCAGTTATTGTGACAGCGCAATAGCTGCTTCATTGATCGCTGTAAACAGACTGAAACCCGAACCCATGAGTGTCAGTGAAAGTCAGTGGCTTGACTAATTTCCTGTCCAATGTCAGTTTGAACTCCACCCATTTGGGAGACTTCAGTGTCATCGATTTAGAATCCTACACCACGTGTTGTGGACGTATGAGTTACCACTTTCTTGATTATTACAGAGCACATTCTAGTTGACAACTTTATTGTTATAAGGATTCGATATATTTCCCATATCTAGAATACATTGGAGGCTAAGTAAATTATTCCAAGAAGAAAATGTGATCCATCGGGAAGGATGTATTTGGAGATTTTTAGTAATGAAAAGCAGGGTAAAGTCTTGGAAAACCTGGGGCGTTTCTGTCCTATATTTAGTCTTGGAGCATGTAATATCTTCAGAAAGCATTTCAAAGCGATCCCAATTTGAACCCCTGAGTCCCAACCAAATTAGCTGTAATTATTTCCAACCTCGGTTGCAAGTTTCCCTTTGTTATAGAGCGTGCTCGCCTATGCTAGAGCAGACATCTATTGTTAATTAGATGATGTGTTCTGGCACCCTCAGTAGCAACGAAAAAGCCATTTCTTCTCAATGGATGTACTTTCTATTACTAAATTTTATCTTTTTTCTTTGCATTATACCGTGATGTGATGTTTTTATTTCCCTTCGTTAAGCACAAAAGTTAGATTGACAAACGAGCCCTTTGCCTCGTGTTCCTTGCAATCCCTGTATGTTTCTGCGTTTTTAGGGTCGAACGCGCAAGCGCTCTGGCCTCTGTTGTAATCACTGTGTGGGCTTTTAACCACGCCCATGTCACGACCAGCACTTTCATTGGTTCGTGGGCTTGCCTTTTAAAATTCGCTTGCTTTCATTTGTGAAAGGCATGCATACGTCATGCCTTTTCCGGTGTTTAGCCCTCCTCGAGCGCTTGCCAACTACTGAAAACATACGAGGCTCCATGTTTTCAGCATGGTTTTTGACTATTTTTTATTTTTATTTCCTACACAGCGCGATCTCGCTGAGTTTTACCCAGCGCAATTGCGCATTTTTAAACAAAAAAATATGTTTTTTGTGAATTTCCTCCATCCCAATCCACACCCCGCCCGAACTCCCCTTGAGATTTGCGGTGGCTGCCGCTGCACATATGCATTGCCACGCATCCTCTAGTTTACAATGCTAATAGCTCTAACTCGAGCAAACGCGACACCTATTTCATTGCAAATGCTTGTGTTTACTAGCTGAAGCCGCTGTGCTCTTTTCCCTTTGTCTTGGTTTTACTTTTTTTCAGGGCTAATTTACTCGATCATTTCTCCTCCAGCTCTTATCCCTTCATTCCTCTTAAACATGTTACTCATGCGCCGCACCCCATCCCACTTAGCGGCCTCGTATATGCCTCCTTTATGCTTGTCACCGTACATTTTATGTTCTTCTCTCTGTTGTGCGCTGATGGGCCTCAAGGAGAGCCGTTTGTCAACCAAACAGTTGTGTTTTGGTGGATGTTAATTCCCGGGGTTGCGTGTACAGAACTCTCCAGCTAAAAAGATCCCAGTCCCGCTCCGATCTGGGTCACTGTGCCTCCTGCTCAAATGTCTCCATCCCGGCCTGTGCACGTGGAAATCTGTGCAACCCACCAGGCCGCACCCAGGGCGCATGCATTAATTCAGATCTAGCACACTCTCTAACCCACTGTCAGCAGTGTGTGCCCCCACAGTACAGATGCAATGAGGGGGAGGCGGTGGTTGTGGCAAAGCCAACAAAGGGACCCTTAACCCTGGATATGGAGAACTGAAAAGTAAACAGATGCACATATTAGTCAGTCCGAGAGTGTGGCGTCTATGGACATCATGTGGTTAGAGATGGCGTCCCAGGACTGATTTCTGTCAGTTTCTAGTTTCCTGCAGAGTTCCCTTCATGAATTTCAGAGGTACCCTGTGAAAACACTGTTGGGTTGACTAGTATGTGCAACTGTTTACCTGCAACCATAGACATACAGAAACGAGAGGTCATTTATTTTTTGGTCACCATGGTGTGAGTATGCTACTCTACCAGTTTTGAGGATCCTCAATAAATATTTGTCCTCATGACGCTGTAACATTGTACAATGGTGAAATATGTTGGCAATTTGTATGCAGTGTTTGAGAGAATATTCAACTTTGTTTTATAGAGTGCCTTTAATAACATTTGTGAGGTGGTGTAGTCTAAAGCTTTTTTATGACACTGGGAAGGTTCCTTAGTAGAGAGTTATTAAGCAAGCACCAGCTCATCACTGTCAGTTAGGATAGTGATGAGTTGAGGTAGGGTTCTCACTAAAAGGTGGCAGCACTACCTGGCACCGATAGGATCAAAGCCTGGAGGCAGCTCTTGGGGCTAACCTAGCTATAGTCAGGTGATGTAAGGGAGGAGTGATTATTTGTGCTGTCATTTCTTTTGAACACCAATGAAAGCACGAGTGGTCAAATTAATTTACCTGACCCTTGCCCACTTTGTGTTCCTTCCATGAGGTGTTGACACATTTTTTAAGGGGATGCCCAGTTTTGAAGTTCTTACCCTCTCTTTCCAAATTGTTTTTTTAATGGTAATTTCTTTCACTGTCTGATGTATATTAGACTTATGGCATCTTCCTTGTTATTGTGAGGTAAGTCACGCCTCAGTTGTCTGATCTGGGTACTGTTATTGCACCATATTTGTACACATCTCTGAAGTGTCTTTGACTGCATGGAAGGCTGTTCACTGCCCTCCGTATAGCGCTCCTGTATCTTCCATAGCTGTGTGGAGACTTGTGTAGACGTCAGCAGAACACAACTCTTCGATGTAACTCCCCTTTATCCTGCATAGATGTGTGGAGACTTGTGGAGACACCAGCGGGGCACTGCCTTCCATGTAACGCTGCATTACCCTGCCTAAGTGGGTGGAGTCTGGGTAGACATCAGCAGGAGACTGCTTCATTCTGATTGTTGGGGTTACCACAAGGCTTGCAATCTAATATTCTTATCTGAGTGTATGTGTGTTTGTTTCCAGCTGATATGTGCAGAATGTAAAAAACTTAGTACAGCCGGAACGCAGATATCTGTCCAGGAAACCCCAACCCTGCCCATTTTCCGAGCACGGGATGGAGAGCGCTGCGGTGCATGTTGAGTTGGTTCTTTGGGATGCACTGCTGGGCTCACAGATGCAGCAGTAACAATCTGGCATGTTTTTAGTAGACTTTAAAATTGGCATGTGAGTTTCTGGTTTAATAATCTTAGACTTTGGCACTTCAAGCATTTTGTATGACTCTTGCCATGGGACTATGAAAAGCAAATCTTCACGGGGAAGCCAGTGTATGTCGAGCTCTTGGGGTCCATGCTGCCTCTCCCCAGACATTCTGCACGTGTGTGCTGCTTTGATGGCACCATTGGGGTGGGAAGTACATGTTGGGGTCTCTTGGCTTTTGTGAGACCAGCCCCGGCAAAGGGCTTCAACCTAAGGACACCTGCACCATGCGCCTCCAATGATTGTCTTTCTATCTGACCCGTGAACAAATCACTAGCTTGACTGTTCAGTAATTTCTGCTCTGTACTTCTCTCAATATTACGCTCTCCCACAAACACTTTCATCATTTTACATTGCCTTGTATTCACCAGTGTTTTTCTAGCTTTTCTGTACAAATCTTTAATTTCGTTCACTACCTTGATTGGGCAGATAAACATTGATATTTACATAAATGCTACGTCTTTTTGCCTTGTCCCAGATCTTTTTAATAGTGGGAGATGGGTCTAAGAAAGTGCTAAGATTCTTCCCCTGTTTGTGTGTGAGGGGTGTTTTGACAGCCCCCTTGCATTAACTTGCTTCACCTTAGCCCTCCAAGTCCCTTCACATATGACTGTCATTTAGATTCATGTCATTTTTTTGTTTAGTAATTTGTGGTTCAACAAAACACCTGAATATCAACAAAACAATATCATAATAGTTCAAATAAAGTCATTGATTTAAAAAAAATAATCTATAAGAATTTATATTTATTAGCTGTGGCCTATCTGACATTCTTTGAGATATCTTATATCCCTTCTAATTTTTAGGTCGAGCGCGCAAACGCTCTGGCCTGTTGTAATCTATCTGTGCGCATTTAACCACGCCCACCGCACGGCCATGACTATCACTCGTTCCTGGGCTTGCCTTTCAAAAATCCTTTGTTATCATTGGTAAATGTTTTATGTTTGTCCCTCCTTGGGGCAGTTTTGTTCCCGGCTTGGCCATCGACCTAGTTACATGGATAATTGCACTTTTGCCAATACGTTTGACTGCAAACAAAATTATTTTTCCTTTTGTGTCTCTCATTCGTGCTCATGTTCATGGCGGCTGTGGTGCTTTGAATCGGCTTGCTTATGTCAACTGCTTTACTTTTCATTTTTAATTTATGCGGCAAGAAAAGTCCAGTTAGGAATTTACAATGTTAATGACTCTAACTCGAGGAAACGCAAGACCCATTGCATTGCAAATGCTTGTTATTATTTTGGGATAGGTAGAACGCTGATTAGACTAAATACAAACACTTCATCAATGGGCAGTTGTTCATGTTTTATATATGTGTTGTTCTTTTGTTACCACACTTATGTTTTTACTCTTTCTAGGTTTTTTTAACTTGCTTTTTGTTAACTGTTTGTTCAACAGTTTGCAAACCATAGATTGCAGATGACTACACCTGTTTGGTCTCTTTCCTGGTATTTATTTGTTGCCTTTTTTTCCAACTACAAGAACTACTGTGGGATGAAAAGGGGTAAATGGTATTGAGACGACATGGATGTTGGTGAATAGTTACAATATATGCTTTTTTTTTTAGCAAGGAAGTATAATTAACACGTTTGTACATTGAATTCACTAATGGAAATGAAATCCATATGACTAAAAGTGTTAGGGCTGCACAATGAGGGTTGATGAATTTGTAGGCATTTCAACATTTTCTTTTGATTCGTTTTTCTGCTTGAAAACATGCTCATATATATAGCCCCCTTTTAAAAAACAGTGTGAAATGTAAAGGCTTTGGTGCACTTTCTCACAATTTCTCTTGCTCATTCCATTGAAGCTTTCTGGCATGCTGCTCCATGTGGGACACAGCAGCAGCTTGTACCCTTTTAAAGTGGTGGGGCAAGTGAAAAGCCCCACCACCTTGCAAAAAAAAAAACATCCTCCCTCCAAAACCCTAAAGTAAACCACCCCTCCCACCAAAAGCCCAAATAACACTAACTAAAACACAAACACTACACTACACATTTACATTTCCATTTTCGAAGAGAAACCTCCACTGGGGGGACATGTGCATGAGCATTAATTCACCAACATGCCAGGGGTAGCAGAAGTGACTCACTGTAACCCATTATTTATTACAGTAATAGTGAATTCAAGCTGCCCTTGTATTCCTGACACTGATTTTGCCATCTCTGCTTCCAGGGATTGCAAAGGCAGTGCCAGGGGTCGCAAGGAGCAAGCCAGGGGTCGCAGCTGAGTGACCCCTAAATGACGTCCATGGACATGTGTTGAAAAATGTATGTGAAACACCACTGAACCAGGAATAGGCAGGACCAGCGATTCTCCAAATCTCATGCTAAAAGGATCAGAATGTCATTAAAGACACAAAGGCTAACATTATTCCTTAAATGCCACTCCACACAGCACTTAAAAGATCTTACACATCATAAAGTAAACATTCTAGAACAGAACTGACATAACCAATAATAAGTCCCAGCATAGAAAAGTCTGCCTGTTTGAAGTGTGTGATTTGCTCCATTCTTCATGGATGGATGAAGGTTCAGGTATCCCTCAAAACCTAAAATCTTTGTGGGAAGAAGCACTTTAATGCCAGCAAATAACTGGTTACTATTTGAAAGAAAGTGAAAAATATTAAGACCCAACCATAAGAAAGTCTGAAGACTTGAACTGAAAAAGTAACATTTACTTAATTCTTTTGATGTACCTAAAACTATACTTCTTTTTTTTAATTTTTATGACAGAGGTTTAATCCCCACAAACCCAAAAAAGGGAAGAGAGGGCAAGATTATGTTAGCCTCTTTGTCTTTTTTTTATTTTTTTTTTAAATTTATTTTAATATGTCGGAGGGAGGGGGTTACATGAGAAAAAAAAGAAGAAGACATAATATATCCGTGCGAAGAAAGTAAAGTAAACAAAACAATGGGAGAAAGAAGACCTTTAAAAAAACCTCAGTTATATATATCACATATCGAAACAATTAGCATTTTTTTTTTTGTTTTTTTGTTTAAACTGTGTCTTGATATTCCAACCATCTAGTCAGTGGTGCCCACATTCGTTCTCCTCTATGTCTCTTCTTATGACCCTTTAACTTATAAAGACTTAATTCAGTATTATAGATGGTAAGTAATCTAGAGCGCCAATTCTCAAACGTGGGGGGTTCTTTTTTGAGCCAATCTGTAGCAATACATAAGCGGTATATTGCCATGGACAAAAATAAAAATCGCCTTATTTTATACAGTGCAGGTTCCGTACTTTCAGGTGAGTCCACGACTCCCAATACTACCAGCATAACAGTAACCTGAATATTGCAATGCGTGATCTTCTTAAGGAATACCTCTATCTCATTTAATATTCCCTGCAACATTGGGCATACAAAAAACATATGTATTATCTCAGCTTCAACTTCCCCACATCGATTGCAGCTTCCAGAGGATATCCCCCACTTTTTCAGTTTTGCTGGAGTATAATATAAGTCCATCAGTGTTTTGTAATGCTGGGTTTTCAAATTAGCTGATAGAAATGTTGTCTCAGCCATGGCTAAGGATTGGTCCACCCACTCTCCAGCCACCCCAAATCGTGCAATCCATCTCTCATTCTGTTGTGCCTTATCATCTACTTGTAACTCTGTTAGTAACTTATATAACTTGCCAATCTTTGCCCCATTTTTAACAGCCTCAACTACCGGGATCTCCGACAACTGTACTGTAAGGCACTTCTGAGACTGTAAAAAATTTCGTATTTGCAAAAATTTTAAAAAATGGGTCTTAGGTAAGCCAAATTGAGACTGCAGATCCGTAAATGATTTATAACCGGATTTACAATACAAGTCTCCGACTTTATTTATTCCCCTAGAACGCCAAAAATCTAGTATGGGATCCCTAAAGATATGATTTGGGATAGCTGAAAATTTCACTGGTGTATAAGCCGTAATCTTTCCCAGTCCCATACTCCGTTTTATCTGAGCCCAAACCTTGAAGGCGGACAAAAAAGGCTTAAATCTTACTTTTTTAAAGTAACTTGGTTCCTCAAATTTTGATAACCAACCACTTGCCTCCCCACCCGCCATCATAGTATAAATAGGGGTTGATTTTACTTCTTCATTACCCTTAAAACTTCCCCTTATAAGTTCATCCATATGTTGAAGGCAACAGGCGTAGTAATAGCCTCTTTGTCTTTAATGACATTCAGATTCTCTTGGCATAACATTTGGAGAATCGCTATTTCATTACAAGACTGGAGGCTACCATTATGCATGTTGGTAACCCCGCAGAACCACATAAGACATGTGTTCAATTGGTTTACAGTAATGTTTTGCAAAGGTAGAAGAGTTTGAGCAATCAGCGGCACTCAAGATATCTTCCAAATTGCCACCTTTCCAAAAACACTGACTAGCCATAGCTCCCCCCCAAAAGTGAGATTGAAATTTCTTTAAATTGATATCAGCCAGTTGCATTATCCATTTTACCCACCTTGCAATAGTTACAAAAGTGACTGCTTTACAGACAAAATTAGGAGCTGGTCAGTGCCATCAGGGTGGAACTCGCTCATTCTGGAATAATATTCCTTCATGCCACTTAGAACACACAGTTTTTTGCATGAATTGAACATTGGGTAAAAGACAGTGTCAGACATTGTCTTTGTTCACCAAATGATCTCAAAAGTAACCCCAAAAGCATCACATAGACCCTCATTATGACTTTGGCGGTCTTTTCTCAAGACCAAGGAAGCCACGGGCGCCAACATACTGCCAGTGCTGGCAGTATGCATGGCACCCTATTATGACTTCTCCACTGGGCCAGCGGACGGAAACAGCATTTCCGCCCGCTGGCCCAGCGGAAAAGTCACATCAACATTGAAGCCGGCTCATAATAGAGCCGGTGGCAATGTTGATGTGCAGCGGGTGCAGGAGCACCCATTGCGCATTTCACTGCCCGTAATTGGAGCAGTGAAATGCACAATAGGGCTGTGCCTGGGGGGCCCTGCACTGCCCATGCCCATGCCCATGCACACACCCTACTACAGCTCTCATCACCTTGGTAAAGCACATGGTACTGATGATAGTCCTAACAGTAGTGTACGGAATTGGTAAAGAAGGCCCTGCCAAGTGAATTGAAGGTAGGGTTGGCACTCCCTGGCCATTGGAACGGTAAAGTAGGCATCCTTCAGGTCAACTTTTACCAACCAATCCCTCTCCAATAACATAACTGTCAAGAGATGGATTCCTTCCATCTTGAAATGTCTGTATACAAGGAACCTGTTCCGGTCTCTTAAGTTTATCACAGCCCCCAAACCTCCCCTTCTCCTTCTTTTCCACTAGAAGAAGTGTACTTGCAAAACACTTTCGCACTAAGGGAACTTCTATAATAGCACTCTTTTGCAACATACTTCCTCTGCGACCACCTCTTGCTGAACTTATGTCTAATTTAATTCTCTTGGAGAAACCTTTTGAAAGGGTATCTTCAGGAAATCTATCTTGAAACCCTTGGCAGTCTCTAGCACCTAAGGAGCCTGAATATTTGTTTCCCAGGCATGGGAAAAAAAACCTTAGGCAACCTTCCACACTTACCTGGGATTGCGCCTTATCTAGGGCAGTAAACGTTGCTATGTATTTGCCAGGGGTCTTTATGATGTCCTCACCAAATAGGAGACCCTGGGGGTTTGCAGATGGTCCCTTCTCCGCACGATCCCCAAGTTTAGGGTTCATCTTTAAAAGAACTGCCCTGCGCCTCTCTGTTTTGAGTTCGGTATTGGCCTTTCTTTGGAGAACCAAAAGGCCTTTGGCTCCAACCCATGAGGAGGTTTATGTCCAGAGGTAGCTCATTAACATGAGCCTTTTCAACCATATCAGTAATGCTAGCCAGGGGCCCCACTATGTGAAGCAGATGGACCTGGCAAGCCTTAAGGGACCTCTCCAGTCCTTTCCTTGGGTCTCTACCAAGTTTGAACAAGAATGTAATGAGTTCCAGGTCAATGTTTGGGGTAAGGCAGACCTTCTTGTGTTTCTCAGGTCTTGAGCATTCAGCTCTTTAGGACATTCCTTGCTTCTTTTTCAAGTGGATTTCTAATCCACCTTTTAATGAATTTCCCAACATGGTCTTGAGGCCACCACTCAGCACTCCTAGGGTGTCTAATGTTATACGGGGAAAATATTTCTTCACCCAGTGCTCTGAATTTTGCCCTGACATCTTAGAAATTAGTTACAAGAGCAAATTCTAGTAAAAAATTTTAATAGAAAATTATAGTTATGGGATTAATACTAAAATATTTGTATGAAATAAGGGAGTATCCCTTTGAAATATATGTGTAATATAGGAAATATTTCTTGTGCGCTTGATGGATCCTAACAGCTGATTGAAGACAGCACAACTGTCAACCGTAACTGATGTTACAGTCATTATAACAGATGCTCAGGTGTAATTGACCTAGAGAGCTGAGGTATCAATCTACGCAGGGGCACTGCCCATCGAATTCCTCTAATTCATCCAACGCGTCTACCTGAGAGATGCGACGGAGGAAAAATAAAAGCCATTTCTGAAAATAGCCTCTACAATGCAAGTGCAGGTCCAGCAGCTCATGTTGCAGAAGAGTAGGTCCTCCAGAGCTCTCCATGTTTCACACCTGCCGGAGAGGGGCCATGTAGCAGACTTGGAGGCCTTTGAAAGCTCTCCGTGCACCACAGCTGCGTGAACCAAAGTTGGTGTTAACAAAGTAGGTGCGCCCCTTGCTCTCCTTAACACGACAATAATTATAGATGCATCAGTTGGAATTTGAGCGAAGCAGTAACCATTATCAGGTACGATAAAATTAGTCTAAAGTATAATAAAATATTTCAGAAAATAATTTGAAACCACTGAATCAGTCTAGATATATAAAACATCAATCTCAGTAGATTAGTATAGCTATGACACAACAAAAAGGAGATACTTATCTGCGAGGAGCAGCATTCAAAAGATGCAGATTATTGTGTGCTGGGACGTAATACTGGTTCTGTGAGTTCTGTTTTAGAATGTTTACTTTATGATTAATAAGATCTTTTAAGTGCTGCATGGAGTGAATTAAAGGAATAATGCATAATGATAGCCTCTGCTCTTGTAATAAAATTTTCCTCATTTGCATAAGGTCCTTTAACTCACTCCTAAAATCACCCTCCTGCATACGATAAGCTAAAAACTACAATGGATTTAAAACAGCTTAAAACATATTTGTAATGTAAAGCTGTAAAGCAGTAAGTGGACAAGGTCTTTCTGAGCCTCTAAAAAATACTGCTTAAATTATGTCTTTTCTTGGTGTAACCCTGCCAATGCGTATTAAAAGCCTACAGGAACCTCGGGCATGTCCATTATCCATCCTTTTTTTAAACATAAGGTCAGTCGTGGCTTTTGCATTTCTCTATACTTCGATAGTTCAAGAGTTATTCATTCGCTTTGACTGATGGAGACTGGACTACAAAGACAACATATGGACAAATAGATGGATGGTACTGAGATTTAACATCCCAGGAAATTGCACTTCAGAAATCACTATGCCCTATGCTACCATTAGTTGTGGCATTGGTCACAACAGCCCCATTGATTGCTCTAATCAGATGGATATCTAAAACCCCAAATGTCAGTATGTCTGGACTAAGGCCTTTGATATCGGCTTTAACTACTTGCAGTTGTCAGGCCTCAGTGCAAACAATTCAGAATTCTTACCCATTATAATGGAGTTCTGATTTAACATTTTAAGGATTTTTTTTAGGGCACAGTTAAATTGACAAATTAGTTACTAGAAGAATCCGAGGAATTGCCCATATTCAGGGGCCTCTAGTACTCTAGTTAAGAGTGTATGCATATTGTTATAATGAGGATATGATTAACCTAATCAGAGTGACGTTGCACCATTTAGGAGCAAAGCAATCAATCAATCAATCAATCACAATATTTATAGAGCGCACTACGTACCCGTTAGGGTTTCAAGGCGCTGAGGGGGGGCTGCTGCTACTGGTGGAAGAGCCAGGTCTTGAGGAGAATGAAGACGCAGTATGAAGACTAAAATAATCTGAAGCTCTGTTGTGAACCAGTAGTGCAATAACATGTTTTAGCATAAGCATGCATTTCAGTGAGTTAAAAATGCTACGTATTTTCCCGTTCAACTACAGAATTATCTTCGACCATGACACTGGCTAAGAAACTGTTTATGACATGGGCTATTTTATTCACGGTTTGTGATTTTCACTGCCAAATTTTACTTTTTACAAATGTGTATTGACAGGATACTCCATTAACCAGTAGTTGCTCTTATGTCACATATGTTAGCCTTGATGTTATCACAGATATTGTTTAATTCCACCCTTTCCTCTACAATTTCCCATCATCACCCTAGTGTCTAAGACTATGCCTGGACCATCTGCCACGCTCCCTTTTATATCCCATTCCTATAATCAACAATCAAATTAATTTTAGCTGGGTTTGCACTATCCTAATTCTTATATACACAGATGGATCAGGAACATCTAAAATCTAAGGGCCCGATGTATGAAGCTCTTTTACTGGTCGCAAAATGTGACCAGTAAAAGGCTTTTTGCCATGTGCCATCCTTATTTTGTGAGTCAGTAGCCTGTTACCAGCTCACAAAATAGGGATTGTGACTCACTATAAAGAAGGGGTCCTAATAGTGACCCGCAGGACTATTTATGATTGTTTTGCAACCGGGTATATGGTCGCAAGCAATCACAGTTACCACCAACTTCAAGTTGGAGGTAATCCATTCGCAAACAGGAAGGGGTCCCCAATGCACCCTTTCACCTTTGTGAATGTGGGTGCAAATATTTATTAAGACCAGGCAGTGGTCCCATGGAACACTGTCTTCTCTTAAAAAAATTAAAAGAAAACTTTTGTTTTCTTTTTGTAATGCATCCCGTTTTCTGTCTGTGTGCAAAAGAAGTTCCGTCTCCCACAGGAGGTGGGGAGCCGGCTGGGACTGAAGGGGCCTTGAGGCTCCCCGGGTGGTCCCTATTGTGCACACTGTTGTCATGAGGGGCACCTAGGTGACATGGCTGCACCATGGGGGAGTAGGTCCTAGGGGCCAAAATTGGCTGGGAGAGAGGGGAGTCTACAGCCCAAACCACTGTATGGAATTACACTAAATTTGTCAGAAAGCTTAGTCTTGGTCCAGAAAGTTGTCCGCAGTCAGTTGTGAAAGTGCCTTCCAGCCCTGCTCTGCATTCTGGTATTTGTGGTTTTGAATTTCCACTTATGGTACCTCATTTCCTGTCTATCTCTACCTCACTTCCTTCTGCACTCCCCTCATTCGTCTTCAGTACTATCGCTCACTGGCTCTCACTCTATCCATAACCCACCACTCCCTCTATTCTCCTTCATGCCATGACCCCTATTCACTTTGACACCTTCCCATGGGACCATACGTACCTCCTCAACATAGCAGGCTTTCTCAGATCTATGACAGCTCCTCCTCTAACATTCTGTCTTCTAGTCATTAACTTCTAATTACAATGTCAATATGCAACTCGATTAAAACACAAGAACTTTTCCAGTCTAATTTTGTTTTCTCTTTCCCAATGGAAAAAACAGCTCCGCCTCCACCCTTAACATTCTCTCAAGGTTGATTCTGCTAAAACACATATCCACCTGGAGGTGTGAGGGAGTTTAAAGAGAGAGGGAGATACCTTTAGAGCCTGAGAAGTGGATTGGAGGGAGGGGCAGAGATAGGAAAACTATGTGTGTGTGTGTGTGTGTGTAGAGAATGAGAGAGAGAGTGAAAGAGAGAGCATGTCTGGATGAATTGCTGTTTCCATGCCTACCTGTGTGTAGTGCATATGTGAGTTTTAGCATGTTTGAGGTGGTGGTGAGTAGGGAGGTCCATGTGTGTGTCTGGGTGTGTGCAAATTTCTGCCATTTTGGGGACTGGAAGGCAACATAGCCATCTCCGGCATCTTGTTGGCCCTGATATTTTGTGGATATCTTTGGATATTATGTCATGCCATTGTTACTATGGTATTCAGTGCTCTTTAATAGTTGCCCTGACATACTCTGGGCATCCTTGAAATAATGTAGTGCTTATGGAGTAGACCCCATGGAGAATGACAGCACTAGTATATTCTGTAATTCTTTATCATAGTTTTCCACCAATTGCCATTTGTACATTGTGGGCATTTCTATCATATGTTGCCTCTGTTTGGGATGTGGGCCCATCTGGCAGTTTGATGACCTTGGCATATATGGCATTATGGATGCCATGATAGACGTAGATGTGGTTATCGCTGGCTTGGCCATCATTGGCAACTGTGGCAGATTATATAAATACTTGTCAATATGGTGGCCAGCCAAAAGGATAATGGTGTCTATCTCAGGGGTAGTAGAGATTATCCCTGGCAGGTTAGTGACTAGCCCTAGCATGACTCATATTCTTGCATAGTGTGCACATCTGTGGAGAAAATGTGGCAATTCAGAAGTAGTGGTGGGTATCTAGAACCTAAAGTCGCAATTCTTGTAATATTTGGGGCATCTTTGTCATAGGCATGATTGTGAACATAATGACGTTTTGGGCATAAAGGTGGCAACACTAGACATTCCAAGTTGTAAGTTGTCTATTTTCTCACATCTGGTCCCTGTCATGTTCTTTGCTTTTCTGAT
This sequence comes from Pleurodeles waltl, assembly GCF_031143425.1. Taxonomy (NCBI): domain Eukaryota; kingdom Metazoa; phylum Chordata; class Amphibia; order Caudata; family Salamandridae; genus Pleurodeles; species Pleurodeles waltl. Next base: position 1,264,856,645 of record NC_090437.1, read on the forward strand.
GTGATGCAGGTACATGGGCATGTGAGGCAGAATCTGTCCAAATCATGCAGTATTACATGGGAGTACCTGATGAAAACTACAAGTTGGAGTTTAGAGACGGTGCTCATAATTAGGAAAAGGGAAGTTAGTATTTGGTGACAAAAGCTAGATAATTACAAATGTCTACAAGACTTTATTTATCCAAAATGTGATGTTGGTGTTTGTGAACATATTGTGTGCAGTTTCAATAAAATTCAAGCCTGTAGTTAAGGGTTTCATTTGAATTTTTGCAGAAACAAAAAGCTAATGTTTTAGACAAAAGCATCTGCATTAGAGAATAGCTGATTCCGAGGAAGCCTTCAGAGGATTTCCCCAATATGTTTAAAGTTGATGTTTGAGCGATAAAGCATGATGAATTGGGGACTAAATTATTGATATTGCTTGATGATATTGATTGCCATGGTGTCAGAAGGCACTTGTTGCTCTGTCTATTATTTTATAACTCATGTGAATGAATTTGATCATCTACGTTGATTAATGTTTTTGTATTACCATTTCTCACTCTGACCCGTACTAGTAGATGTCAAGTCATACCATGTCTGCAAATACATTTGAAGGTCAGAATCGAAATTGAAAAGAAAGAGAAGAATTATTTTTGAAAATTGCAAAACGTATTACATTTCTACTACCTTTTAGACCATGTTTCAGAAAAATATATAATTTCTATACTGCTTATTGGGTAGGAGCTCTACAAATGTGCCTTGAAAAGGTCAGGTTACTTAGATGACCATAAATTATTATAGTGTTATGAATGCCACTTCAGAACTGAAAAGTGTGAGATTTTAACAAATGTGTTTGAAACTTTTACAGAAAAATTCAATATTTGATCATTTTTTTCTATCTTTTTTTTGGGGGGGGGTCAACCTTGTGAAAGATTAGCTCACTTGGTTGGCACCATTTTAAAACCACCTTCAAATATTCCCCCTTAACACAGATGCAACAAAAGATGCCTGTAGAGGCAAACTGGCATCCCACTGATGACAGCTTGGCTTGGGATAGCCCTACCTCCATGCACAGTTTGTGTTGTCCTATGTGGGTTCCTGTCAGGCCACGGTTTTTACTTGTACATCCATGATCCTGCTGTATTCTCAGGATGTCAGTGATGTACACTCAGACTCCCTCTACTCTCTCCATCTGCTCCTGTCCACCTTTTGTTTGCTCCAAGCAAACGTATTAAACCGGTGGCTATGTGCTCCTTGCAGGGTCTGCAGCTAACCGGCTACCAACACATGGCACTGCTGCCAAGACTCATTCAATCTTGCAAAATGCTGGCTACGCATTTCTGACCTTGCAATGACTGTTTGTAGGTCACACACTACAAATGTACATAAATAAATAAAACACATTTAGAAGTAAGAATTCTAAAATTTACAAGTGTTTCTGCCTTAACTGAATCAGGTAGTGTGAGAAAGTCATCCTTTTAGCATGTGCAGCCCAATGTTTCTGACAGATACTGATGGTAACTGAACCTTACTGTGCCCTGTGCTCTGCTAAACAGGCCCATGAATAAAAGGTATATGGTAAAATGGTACAATTACTTTGGCAAAGACAGATCCCTGTAAGTCCCTAGTAGATACCAGGGCAAGAGGATTCAAACTACCTATAAGTTCCCACTATATAAGGGCCGGGAAGTTTAAAGGTCCAGTAGACTTCCTGCGCTAGAGTGTACACTACTGTGCTGCCTTTTGTAATATTTAAAGGCACCCCTGCCCTGTCTTTAAAAATTAAAATGTGTGCAAATTCGTCTTTGGAATGAAAGGAAGTTCTGAAGTGATAATCTATCTTAATTTTACGTATAAGTCACCCCTAAGGTCTCCCCTAGATGCCACAGGAGTGGGGTGCCATGTACCTATAAACAGGGACATTATCAAAGATGTTTTATATGCCCTGGTGAGGGACAAACATCCCCTTTCGTTTTTCCTCATTGTAGGTACTTAGCTCCATAGGCTAACATGGGGAATTTTTCATAAGCATAAGTATTGCTAGGAAGAAGCTAAATGGGTTATGAAAGGACTCAAATGATTGGTAATGATAAATCCAACAACTTGCCACTGTTGAATTTATCATAACTAATGCAGAAAACAAGTTACACAACCTTCTTGTCTGTAAGCCAGATTCCAGCCTGCTAGTGGCCTCTCCTGATTGGCCATCCTTAACAGAATTTGCGAGCCTGCTTTGATGAGGTGATACATGGCCTGCACCTAGCAGAGATTATTTGATGGGGAAGGTTTGCAGCTGCAGAGGCCAGCCCAGTAAGGGGCTGGGTAAATCAAACTGGGCTTCAAAGGAAGCATGACAGAAAAGAATACCCACCAGGCCTACCCTCTCAACCTGTATCCCACAGATAGATAGCAGGCCCAGGAAAGGAACTTGCAGATGTCTAGAGGATGCGTGGTAATTACAATGGGCCACACCAGTATGTTGGTTTAACCAGGTCATGCTCCTCTGGAGAAAAAACATCCATCTTGGAATTTTAAAGTGCAGTGCTTTATGGGACAAGGGAATGCCACACTTTAGAGAAAGCTGTCATTCTTTTGGGTGGCACCCTGCGGCTCATTGGACTAGGGTTCCCCCCTTCTTCAAGATGGCTGAATAAAAGTGGCTGATCTGCATTGCAACTCAGACTTGCTGCCTGAATCCAAAAGAAGAAGAAAGACTGCCCTGCTGGAAGACTGGACTGCAACTCCAACAACTGCACACTAAAGTACTGCTGCTGTTGCACACTGGAACAACAGCCCTAAGGACTTTGCCTTGCTTTAAGAAGGACTAAGGAATGAACTCCTTGAAAGCCACAGGTTAACAGAGCTTGCCTGCACCAACTAATACAAAAGTCCCCAGCCTGGACTGTGTCCAGTGGACGTTTAATGATTTAGCGAAGTGCATTGTAGGAACTGTAGTCCTAAACTTCCAAGGACCATCTCAGAGCTTCAAGACCCTTGGATTTGTGTTTTGGACACTTTGAAATCTCAAGAGGAATTTCAAGAAGAAGTTCCGGAAGTTTGGAGAAGTTTGGCGCAACGTTTAGAAAGAGTTCCATAGGTAGACCAACTCACCACCGTGAGCCAAGCCGACTACCTTCAACTGTGACCTGGCCAGGATTTCAGGTTCATCCTGCTGAAATCTCCGGAGCTCCAGACTTCCAGGATTAGACCGGAGCCCCACAGAAAAGTAGGCAGGCGGCGTAGCATCGAAACTGGCTTGCTGAGGAGGACCGCACAACGGCGAGATAGAAGAGCTCCAGAAAAGTTTCAAAGTGCAATGGTAATATTTTGAAGTAAGCCTCTTGCTCGGTGTATACGAGCAGGGCACCATCGTGGTCGACTTTCTCCTGGTCAAGCCTGCAAGCCTGACCAGATCTACCCAGCTAGCGTTATTGATTTCGCAACACAATTTTTTTTTTTTATGTAATCTTTAGAAATTCATAATTCTGGTTCCTTATATTGGTTTTTGTTGTTTTGGTGTAATTTTAAAGATTAAAATATTTACTATTTTTATAAATTGCTGTGTGATTTTTATTGTGTGATGTGTCTTACTTATTTACTGTATTGCTGTATTTAAATGCTTTACATACTGTTTTGAGACCTTGACTGGACCTAACATTGGCTTGGGGGTATTATTGCTAGTGGTAGGTGTGTACTTACCTCTACTAATAACCAGCCCCCAACACACAGGCAGTACTGGAGGCAATTCAAATCAGATGTTGGCCTGCGAAGGGTGGCGCCATATCAAAAAAGGGAGGAGTTTTAATGGGACTCATGTGAACAGGCCTTTTGTGGGTAGATTTGGTCTGAAGCGAGGGAGAGTGTAGGGCTGAGGAGGACAGCCTGAGGGCGCCAGACCTAAAAACTCCCTTCCACCCAAAATCCCATACCCATCCTAAACCCTAAAATACCATTGCCACCCAAAAAACCCATACCCATCCTAAACCCTAAAATACCCTTGCCACCCAAAATCCATACCCACCCTGAACCCTAAAAACACCTTTGCCACCCAAAAACGTTTACCCACTTCAAACCCTAAAACTCCCTTGACACTCAAAAACCCATACCCACCCTAAACATACCCTTGACACCCAAAATCCATACCTACCCTAAACCCTAAAAACAGCCTTGTCGCCCAAAAAAACATATAAACCCTAAACCCACCCTAAACCCTAAAAATTCCCTTGCCACCCAAAAACCCATATCCACCCTAGACCCTAAAAATACCCTTAATGCCCAAAAACCTATACCCACCCTAAACCCTAAAAATCCATTTCCACTCAAACACATGCACCCACCCTAAACCTAAAAAATACCTTTTCCCTAATATACTTACACACAACACACAAATATGTATAATAATAATAATAATAATAATAATAATAATAATAATAATATTCTAACCTGCAAAATACTTACATTTGTGGTAAAGGTATGTTCCTGCTAATTGTATAAACGTTTGTTGTAAAGACGTATTATTGTTCATCAGTCACTGTAAAGTCATGTTGTTGTTCCAGCATCATGGTAAATGTTGCTTCCCTAATGAGTGTGTTCCATTTACAAATTCCTATGCAAACATTTAATTGGAAACGTTTGGAGATTTGGTCAAATGAAGGAAACTTTATGGAGTTCAGGGGAGAGGGCTTATCTAGGAATAAAAAAGGAAGGAAAAATATAAATGTGCATTGGGGAAATCTCAAAATTCACCTGACGATCGCTGTAGCACACCTGGACATCTGTAACGGGCACAGTATGACATGAATTTTTGTGAATCACCTCAGGCGATAGATTTTCACCTACGTATAGGAATATGTGTGCAAGTTTCAATTTACCAGTTTCTATTTGTTATGCCTATGGCCCTCTTGTCTGCAAAACACATCTTTTGCAGCGCCATTTCGTCGTGCTAAATAAGGGTATGTGTGAAATAAAATGTCACAAATGTGAGTTTTCAAGCAAAAGCAGCAAAGAATGTAGCAACTTTTATCAAGTTGCAAAGCTTTTCATAGGTCTTTGTATATACTGCAAACAAATATTTCCAATTTCTCATTGATAGGTTGATCTGAAAATTACTGATTTCTTCTTCTTGTTTTTTTCTGTATTTTCGTTATTCCTCTGGGTCCTTTTACCTGACGTGAGTGCATTCTAAGTGTTTTTCTTGGCAACTATTTCCTCTTTGGGAATGGGTTATCATTTCCTTTGAGGAGTTGGTGAGCTATTAATAGTTTGAAACAAGAATTTCAGTGGCATACCATTCATAAATACCACTCCAAACCACTACTTGGAAGGGAAGCCAAAACCATGCCATCTCTAAATTGAGTATGTATTTCTAAAGCCATTTCGTGATTCTGTAAGCACTGAATCGGTAACCACTTACTGAATCACAAAATAGGTTTAGAATATACTAAAAAGCAATTTAGTGGTCGCAAACCCTGTGATTTAGCAAACGGAAGAGTTTGCAAGTGCTAAATGGCTTCGTATATCTGGACCCCATCTCCTCATGTTTTTGAAAAAATAGTTTTAGGTGAAGTTTGCCCTTGTAAGTAGACACGATTAAGACTAAAAAAATAATCATTTGTCATTAATATTCTATGTAGACAATCTTAGCATTCTAGTATGTTTGCGATAAGTATTACTGCTCTTTGCTGATTATTTTGTATATATATTTACTGTGTTGAGTGCCTTGACTCCGCATGATCTAGTCCATGTTCGCCTTGCTGCAAACGAAACAGGATAGGAAATAGTAAGGGCATGCATGTAGGTTTTAGTTGTGTTAAACATCAGTACTATTAATTAGTTTGTAACAATTTGCAATTAATCACCCCACTGCGTAACAGCGTTTTGCCGTAGAGCAATATGTTTTTAAAATGCCTGCATTCATCCTATTTTCAAGATTTTTCACTACAAATCAGAAACGATCGTTCAAGAAATGGTATCTTGTTAGTATTCTGTAAGTCACAACAACGATGATTAATTCAATTTTATTCTGTGGCTAGACAATCAGTCTGGGTTGCCTGTGCTTCCATTAGGAGGGACATTGGCAGGCATTTTAAGCTGGACTGATCACATTGAAACAGGACCAGGGCTGGCCTCTGTCAAGGGTGGCATAGTGTGTAAAAAATGAGGCACCGAAAAGAAGCCCCCTGGGCTCATCAGTGGCTGAGATGAATTCAAACATTCTTTACATCACTTTGTTGCTTTTAGCAGTTGCTTCACAATTTTTGATTCTTTTCTGCAGGTATTTTTGGCTGGACTGATCACATTGAAACAGGACGAAGAATGATTTGTATATGGCTGGACTCCGTACTGGGTTGGCATAGTGTGTGGAAAATGATGGACCGAAAAGCAGCCCGCTGGGCTCATCAGTGGCTGAGATTAATTCAAACATTCTTTACACCACTTTCTTGCTTTTTGCAGTTTGCTTAGGCCATGCTGTGAAATAAAATATGATGGGTGTTCGATTTTTCATCATTGGTGTGGTCTCTCTTAACTTTTTGCCTCTGTTTCCCAGGTTGTTGATGTGTGCTGGACTCTGTTTTTGCTGTTTTTGTTTCTCTGGACACTTTACCACTGCTAACCAGTGGTAAAGTGCATGTGCTCCTATACAAAATGTGCATGTAATTGGTTCCTCCATGACTGGCATATTTGATTTAGTAATAAGTCCCTAGTACAGTGCACTGTAAATCAAATGCTACTAGTGGGCTTGCAGCACTGGTTGTGCCACCCACATAAGTATCCCTGTAATCAGGTCTCTGACGTACCACTGCAGTGTCTGTGTGTGCAGTTTTAACTGTAAATTCAACTTGGCAAGTGTACACAATTGCCAGGCCTAAACCTTCCCTTTTCTTACATGTAAGGCACCCCTAAGGTAGGCCCTAGGTAGCCCCAAGGACAGGGTGCAGTGTACGGTTAAAGTAGGACTTATAGTAATGTGTTTTATATGTCCTGACAGTGAAATATTGCTACATTCGTTTTTCACTGTTGCAAGGCATGTCCCTCTAGGTTAACATGGGGGCTACCTTTAAATCTGATTAAAGTGTAGATTCCCTTTGGGAGCGGATGGACATGTGGAGTTTGGGGACTCTGAGATCACAATTTAAAAATACAACTTTTAGTAAAGTTGATTTTGAGATTGTGTGTTTGAAAATACCACTTTTAGAAAGTGAGCATTTTCTTGATTATACTATTTCTGTGACTCTGCCTGTTTGTGGATTCCTTGTCTGGGTCAGTTTGATAGTTGGGCTGCTTGCACCTCACACTAGACAGTGACACAAAGGGAGCTGGGGTGTAGCTTGCATATCCTGATGAGCCATCTGTACTAGAAGGAAGGGGGGGAGTGGTCACTCACAATTGAAAGGGCTGTGCCTGCCCTCACACAATGCAGTCTCCAACCCCCTGGAGAGTGTCTGGGGCCTGGCTTGGGCAAGGTAGGATTTTACTTTCAAAAGTAGGCCTACTTCAAAGGAGAAAATGGGTATAAGAAGGGCACCCAAAACCACACACTTTAGAATACTTCTGGAAACAAGAGGAACCTCTGCCTGGAGAAGAGCTGAAGAGCTGAGGAAGAAGAGCTGCCCTGCCTGTGACTGTGCTTTGTGGAGCTATCCTGCAGTTGCTGCTTCTGCTAGAGTAAGAGGGGCAAAGACTGGACTTTGTGTGCCTTCCATCTTGAGAAGAAATCTCCAAGGTCTTGATCTAGAGCTTGCCTCCTGTTGTTTGAAGTCTCATGGACAGCAAAGACTTCTCTCTGCCAGCACCTGGAGTCTCTGGAGAGACTCCTACTGTGCCCTGTGGTGCCCATCCAGTTCCTGGGACCCTGAAAGGAGAAGCTGGCAGCCTAAGAGAAGGAAATCCACGCACAGAGCGCCGTGCGGGGAAAAGATCAACGCGACTGATCTGCGGCTGAAGAAACGACACGCCACGGGCTTCGCCACTGAAAATCAACACTCGCCGGAAATGCGACCGAAGAATCAACGCATGGAGCTGGAGAAACGACGCGCAGCATCGCTGATGGAGGCTGGGAGATCACAACCCGTGGTACGTGGTTTTCGGATCATAGTGCGACTGGATTTCCAACGCAAGCACCGCTGGGCGTGTAAAAAACAACGCAAGGTCTGCCAGGACCCGAAAGTGCTGACCGGATCGACGCATCGCTCTCCTGCGAAAAGAAGGAATCACACGCCCTGACCCAATGAAAGGAGAAATGACGCAGGGTCCCGCTCGTGAGTGGAATTGACGCATCGCAAGCCCTTTTTGACGCACACTCGCCCATGCAGGGTTATTTTTGACTCAACCAGGGTACATTTTCAAGCTAACAATGTTAGTGTGTGTTTTAAACTACATAAATACTCTTTTTGCTTTTAAATTCATAGTTTGACTTGTGTATTGTGGATTTTTGCCGTTTTGGTCTTGTTTTGTTTAGATAAATATTTTCTATTTTTCTAAACTAGTGTTGTGTCATTTTGTAGTGTTTTCATTAATTTACTGTGTGTGTTGGTACAAATACTTTACACCTAGCACTCTGAAGATAAGCCTACTGCTCTGCCAAGCTACCAAGAGGGTAAGCAGGGGTTAGCTGAGGGTGATTCTCTTTTACCCTGACTAGAGTGAGGGTCCTTGCTTGAACAGGGGGTAACCTGACTGTCTTTGTTGCAGACTGTTCGGTCCTGGAGAGTCCAGATGCAGTTTCTTTGGTCAGAAGTCGAAGTGGAAGTTGCAGAGGAATGCTGCTGGAATCTAGCAAGCCAATTCTGAGGAACCACCCAAAAGAGAGAACCTAAATAGCCCTGAAAGGGGGACTGGTCACCTAGCTGGATGACCACCTATCAGGAGGGGGCTGTGATGTCACCTGCCTAACCTGCTCACTCAGATGCTCCCAGAGTTCCCTGTCAACCTTGGATTCAAGACGGCAAAACCCAGGGACCCTCTGGAGGAGCTCTGGGCACCACTCCTGGGATGGTGATGGACAGGGGAGTGGTCATTCCCCTTTCCATTGTCCAGTTTCGTGCCAAAGCAGGTACTGGAGGTCCCTAAACTGTTGTAGACTGGTTTATGCATAGAAGGAACCAAATGTGCCCTTCAAAGCTTACCAGTGACTTGGGGAGGCTACCCCTCCCAAGCCCAGTAACATCTATTTCCAAGGGGAGAGGGTGTAACACCCCTCTCCCAAAGGAAATCCTTTGTTCTGCCTTCCTGGGCTCCAGCTGCTCAAGCAACAGGAGGGCATAAACCTGTCTGTGAGGTGGCAGCAGCTTAGGCTGCCTGGAAAACCTAAGAAGGGTGTAGGAGCAATACTAAGGGTCCTCTAAGGAGCCCCCAGAGTGCATGGAATCATACAGCCAAATCTTGATACCAAACATGCCTAGGATCGGAGTTACCATTATGTAGCTGGACAGAGGTAGTGACCTATGTCCAGTATATGCATAAAATGGCATCCCCACACTCATAAATTCCAGGAAAATGGATCTGGAGTTCGTGGGGGCACCTCTGCTAGTGCAAGGGTGCCCTCACACACAGGTACCTGAACCCTGCCCTCTGGACCGCGATGGTCTACCATAAGGGCGACTTATAGTGACTTAGTGCAGTGACCTGTAGTAAACATGGGTGCATGCACCCGGTTCATGCAGACTGCAATGGCAGGCATGTAGAACCCTTTGCATGGGCTCTCTACGGGTGGCAGAATAACTGCTGCCAGCACATAGGGATCACCTGGAACCCCAATGCCCTGGGTACCTTGGTACCATATACTAGGGGCTTACATGGGGGCACCAGTATGCCAATTGTGGGATGAAAAGTTACCAGCAACCAAATTTAGAGGAGAAAGCACAGTCACTGGGGTCCTGATTAGCAGGATCCCAGAGAACACAGTGAAACACATTGACAAACAGGCTGAAAAGTGGGGGTAATCAAGCTAGAAAGAGGTTACTTTCCTACACTAACCCAACCCATAGGTGTGGCTAACTTTTCCCTATACTCCCCAACCAGCCCCTCTCCTAATTGAATAGAGATGGGGGGGGGTCTAGCTAGCTGGGGATCAAGGAAGTAGGGGCTGGCCTGGGTCCTGTGGCTTCTGTGCTTCTTCCTTTGAAGTTCAGTTTATCTCCCCAGCCCCCTTCCTCTTCTTACTTCTCTGGGGGCACAGATCTATTCCAACTAAATTACTGTATTGTTTCAGCCCCAGGCCTCTTCACACCTACTCAGGGAACAGCTTGGCTCAGGCTGTAAAACAAATGACCAATCACAAGAGGCTGTTTCAAGGCTGCTGTGGGTGACTTCAGGATAGTAAATTCTAAAATTACTTTCCTGTAATAGTAATACTCAATCCGACGTTGGCAAGTTGATGGATATATTTAACTGTTACATTGATACTTTGAATCATGTTGCTAGCTAACTCCAATCAAAAGTTGAACTTTATTAAATTTTAATAAAGCCTTCCCATGTTAGCCTATTGGGCTAGCAGCACTACAATGGGGAAAAACTACTTTGGCTGTTTTTCCCCACCAGGGCAAATAAAACATACTTTGCAATGTCCCTGCTTTTCATAACAAGGCGCCCTACCACTGCCACACATAAGCCAGACCTTAGGGGTGGCTTATATGTGATAAAAAGGTTGTTTTGGACTTTGGGAGTACTTTTAATTACAAAGTTAATTTTGGACATATTTTTATTTTCAAACCAGCCTGTAAGATAGGTCTGGCTTTATAATGACCCCAGACACCACAGCAGTGCACACTTAAGTACATTAAGTACACTGGGGTCTCAAACCTACATGCCCTACCATGTACTAGGGAATTACAGGTAGGCTGTCTTGGCCAATTAGAATCACACCAATCAGCATATACCTTTAAAGGACAGATCACTGCCCTTGGGGGGGCTGGTTAGGAGATTCAAGGGCACTTACAAAGTCTGTAACCACCAATATCAGTCAGAAAATGGAGGGGATCTCAACAAAAAGGATGACTTTCCTACAAAGTGAGATTACAAGCAAACATGTATAACTGATGTTGATCTTTCACTGAAAATCAAATTGCTACCTACTGAAATGGGAGCAACCACCATGTTAGTGCTATTTTACAGTGAGTAACTGCAGTATTCACGTGTTTGGAAGGGCAACAAGCATTTGCAATGCATTGGGTCTCGCATATGCTTAGGTTAGAGCTATGGGCGCTGTAGAGTCATAACTGGATTTTACCTGCCTCATAAATTGGTCAACACTGCCTGATAATTTGGTCTTTTCCTCCCTCATAATTCCAGTGACCCTGCATGTAAGTAAATCACTTCCATTTACCTTCTTCCACTATCTGCAGCCAAAAATCTAAATGTTACCATTTTGCATCCGTATTTAAATCAGCCATGCTAATTCCAATAGAATACCAGTTTTGCCACCCCACCATCAGAGTTGCTGGCTGGCTAACACAATTCCCAAAACAAGACAGCCACGGAGGAGTAAGGAGAGAAACAAACTAGAAGGGTCACCCAAACATATCATGAGTGTTCAAACTGTCAGAGTTTAATAAGGATGTTACGTTGGCCAGAATCATGGTCATAACTGCAATAAGGAAAGATTAATAAAACATACACAATTATCATATAAACCCAATAAAAACCTCTATCAGAAATAAATGTCTGGCATTAGACTATAATGCCAAGAACAGCCCCTAGAGGATACCACAATGAAAACAGCATTTGTAAGAAACATGGTCATGTTACAATATAGTTAGCTCCTAGAAGGCATTCCCAAATGAGAAGAAAATGACTGAATGTATCAGTGTAACCATATATTTAGCCCCTAGAAAGCACAGGCATTTTCAGTGCTAGCAGGCCTACTGCAATGATATTGCAAACAAGACCCTTAAAACACAAACTACACTCAACTCCAACCATGACAGAAGTTAAAAAGACACTGAATGGAGGGAGGGGTTATTATTTTGGGGTCCACACTAACCTAGTATGGGGATCCAGAGATGATCTAGACAGACAGAGCCGGTTGTGGTGAACGTTTTGAAGGTGGTCTCATTGTCTAAGGTCCACCAGAGGTGCGTTATGAGGAAAATGTTTTGTAAAAGAATGCCCTGCAAAGCTTTATGGGACGACCAAGTGCAGCAAATACTGTAGTATGCTGACCATAATGCTCAGAACATCCCCTAGAGGACACCACAATAATAATATCATTTGTAAGAAACTTCATCATGTAACCATATCATTAGCCCCTGGAGGGCATAACCACATGAAAATAGAATGACAGAAAGTAATGCAATGCAACCATAGATTTAGCCCCTTGAAGACGTAATGCCTTACACATTTCCAGCCCTAGCAGGCCTACTGCAATACTAATGCCCTTAAAACACAAACTACTTCAACCTGTAAAACAAAAGTTCCAGACATAAGAGAGGTTTAACAGGGACTTAATGGTGGGAGTGGTTTTAATTTTGGGCTCCACTAACCTACTGTGGGGACTCAAAGATGACCTAAAAATAAAGAGTGTGTTGTACTGAACGTTTTGGTGGTGGTCCCATTGTCATATGGCCGCCATGGACAAAAACATTTTGAAAACGAATGCTAGCATAGCATTATAGGGTGACTTTTCCTGAGTGCAGTGAATATTGTAGTACCTCCGGCTGTGCTGGTAGAGGTGCGTTGAGGATTTCTGTGTTTTTTAGTAAAGCATTTATCAATTAATTATAAGTGTGTTTGGGAAAGCTATGAAGCGCAAAGAGGAGAGCCAAAAGAAATTACTCTGATTAGGTAAAAGTGTGAACAATGTGACCAGCGCTGCAATACTGCCAATTGAGTCTGCTCTGTTAGCACTGTTCACACTGTGAGGGCCATGGCTGCCGTGGAGCACGAAGGAGAGAGACCAAAGAAAAAAATAGTTCACCCACACTGAAGTATATCAGCAATCATACAATTATCCATGTAACAGGGTCAGTCTGCAAAGCGGTAAAAAAACCGCCCAAAGGCGGGACAAATGTAAAGCAATTACCAATAACATCAAGGGATTTTAAAAAAGCAAGCCCACAAACAAGTGAAAGTGATGGCCGTGGTTAAAAGCCCACAATACTTACAACAGGTCAAAGCACTTGCGTTCTCGACCTATAAAGGAAACCTCCAGAGAATAGTTGTTGTACACCAGAATTCTTAGTTTTGTGCATAGTTGCCATAATGATTATTGCATTCTTTGCTAGCTTTTTACATAGTGCTAAATGTGAAAAAAATGTGTCAGGGCCTACACAATTTGAGACGGGTCTAATGCAGCTGCCACTACGAAAATGTCACGTAAAACAGTAGGGTTGACCTGGAAACCTTATGTTTATATGATTATTTACGGACACACAGCGCCACCATATGATAGACTCTCATTAATACATACTGCTATCTACAAATAGGTGCCGGTGTCAAACACTGGAAAGCATCGGCACAAATTCAGCACAGGTTTTGCAATGCGCAGGTTTTAGTTAATATTTCAATTTATGTTATTTTGCTGTTAGAAGGATAGCCTGCTTCTGTGTGATAAATTATGAAGCTGGTAGTACTACCTTTAAATCGATAAATATGATGTCAACCTACAGCATGCAAAGTATTTAAAGCATGTCACAATGCTGTTTTTACAAAAGTACGAAAGCCACGGTGCACTTAGAACATGTGAGCCAGCACTGCAAGTGTGTTGTTAGATATAATTATCAGGAAGATGCATACTTTCATACATTAAAGTACAGCTTCTAAACTACCTCTTGCAGGCTTTCAGTTCTTGTAAATTATCAAGAAAGAATGGCAATTAATACTGCAGTTCAACAGCAACCTAGAGTCTAAAAATAGAGAAAGTGATAGTCCCAGCGTTAAGATAATTAAACTTAATTGCTGCCAAAAGTCCTGAGAGTGATCTCACTGGGCATGACTGATGAGAAGCCAATATATTTCAAATAAAGGGGGTAATTAAAAACAGACTCAGGAAGTTCTATTCTATGCGGGCCACAAGAGTCACTCCTTTGAGCCTTCCCAGCACAGATAAATATGCAATTATTAATACATGATATGAAGTACCCTCTGATATACCTTCTAGGAATATTGCAAGCCACTGAGGAGTTGCATCATAATAGTATGGACTCATAGATGTTATGCAGTATCTTTATTTTAATTGTCTAAATGCATATTATTCCTTGTGATACTCAATCACACACAACATAATTCTACATGACACCCTCTTTTAATATTTTGGGCTATTTCCCCTTCTTCTGAAATACAGTATCTGGCTGCAGGTATCTAGAATGAATGTGTAATGTATAGTGTGAAAACAAACACAACAGTGGGCACTTAGGAATTAGTAGTTAAGCAAAATTAAGCAGTTTACTGTAAGTTACCTTCAGAACTGGAGATACATTTGAATCTATATGCTGTCTTTATAGAGATTCCTGTTTTTTTTAATTTCAACAGGGAAATAAACATGCACCCATGAACACCAAATCAGCTAATGAAAGTGAATTGTCAAGGGGAAGAAAGCAAAGACAGCTAAAAGTTACCTGTTTAATTTCGTAGGAACCGTTTGCCGTTTTATTCAGAGATCTCCCTATGACACTAAAGGTCTGACTCCAAGTGGACTGTTAAATTATTATCCCTTCGCAAATATGTATTTGCACAGGTATTGAATTACAGGTTGTGAAATGTTCATCACACCATGTGTGATAAAGATCATTTAGTTTGGCAGGTCATACCCACCAGAATTTAACAAGGTAAAAAGGCCCAGTGTTTGTCAGGACATGTGTCTTTTTTTCTGTGAGAAGCATGAAAATCTGCATGCAATGGGTGATAATTATCACATCCAATACATTCTGAAATCCTCAATGCCGATTTTTATTAGATGTGATAATTATCTGCCTATCCATAATCAGGCACTATGGCCCTCATTCTGACCTTGGCGGGCGGCGGAGGCCGCCCGCCAAAGTCCCGCCGTCAGGTTACCGTTCCGCGGTCGAAAGACCGCGGCGGTAATTCTGACTTTCCCGCTGGGCTGGCGGGCGGTCGCCTTCAGGCCGCCCGCCAGCCCAGCGGGAAAGAGGCTTCCACGATGAAGCCGGCTCGGAATCGAGCCGGCGGAGTGGAAGCTGTGCGACGGGTGCAGTTGCACCCGTCGCGTATTTCACTGTCGGCGCAGCAGACAGTGAAATACATTTAGGGGCCCTCTTACGGGGGCCCCTGCAATGCCCATGCCAGTGGCATGGGCACTGCAGGGGCCCCCAGGGGCCCCGCGACCCCCCCTACCGCCATCCGGTTCCCGGCGGGCGGACCGCCGGGATCTGGATGGCGGTAGGGGGGGTCGGAATCCCCTCGGCGGCGTAGCAAGCTGCGCCGCCTTGGAGGATTCAATGGGGCGGCGGTACACTGGCGGGAGCCCGCCAGTGTTGCCGGTCCGACCGCGGCTTTACCGCCGCGGTCGGAATCCCCATTGGAGCACCGCCGGCCTGTCGGCGGTGCTCCCGCGGTCCTCCGCCCTGGCGGTCTTTGACCGCCAGGGTCAGAATGACCGCCTATGTGCCTTGTTATGACTTCGGCGAAAGGAAAAGTCTGTCCACCGAAGTCCCGACGGGTAGGTTGCCATAGTGAGGTTGCCTCCCCGCCGGGTCCATTACGAGTTTCCCGCTGGGTCAGCGGGAAACGGCCTACAGCATTGCCTCCCGCTTGTAATAGAGCCGGCTGCAATGCTGTAGTGCGTAGGGGGCTCCAGCATCCGTCACAGTGTTCACTGTCTGCAAAGCAGACAGTGAACATTGCAATGGGGCTTGCCAGGGGTGCCCCTGCACTGCCTATGCCAAGTGCATGGGCAGTGCAGAGGCCCCACTAGGGCCTCCCGCACCCCGTCTCCTCCAGCTTCAGTAATGTGGCGGACGGACTGCCGCATTGGCGGCGGTCCAACCCCCACTAATGAGGCCCTATGTGTTACCTCTTGCATCTGTTATATATGGTGTGTTTGCCAAAGTTCTTTATGGATAGTGATATGTAGAGTATATATGCATGTGTGCAGAGAATAATATGGTATTAATTAGCATTTTTGATGGTGAGGAGAGAACATGACTCATGAGCATAGTGAGATAAAATCAAACTTAAGTTGTCTCATGACTATTACTGGAGTTGCTTTCCGGTGTAAAGTCATTGTAACATACAATCTGTGAATTTGCAAACAGTCCTTTCCTGTAAATGTAACTATATTGTGGTGATAACATAGAATTTGGCCTTGGATTATAAAGATAAATTGGAAACAGCACTAACAACGCTGCTCGAACCATGCTGTGCATTTACAACGCAGCCCGAACCATGAATGCATCTTTAGAACCCATTCCTTAACCATGCAAGTCATTACAACGACTTCCTTAGGGAAAGCATTGTTGGACTGATATTGGACTTTAAGTCCATCACTTTCCCTACTGTGGCACAGACTGGAGTTGGAATAGTAAATTATACTATTCCAAAGTCCAGTGCTTTACCCAAGGCAAGTCGTTGTAATGACTTGAAATGTAAAGGAATGCGTTGAAGAAACGCATTTGTGGTTTGGGACGCATTGTTAATGCAGGCGTGGTAAATGCCTGTGTTGTTCTGACATACAACTGTAATAAATGAGTGAATGGGCATTAATTAGTGCACTTGAAGTGCTCAGAATTGGAACAGTGAATTTTTCACAGGTACCAAATTGCACATAAGAATCATGTGTAAGAAAATTCCCCATCTTGTGTGTCACCCCCATTTTTTGTTGAATTTTGTTGCTGGTCTGTAGGCTCTGCACATGGTGACAGAGCACAGTGTATGTGCTGTGACCCTTACATGTACACATTGACAAATCAGTGACTGGCTTATTTAACCCTCTTATAAGGCCATGGTATATGGACAGGGGAAAAGCCTTCTTTTTAAATATTAATTTCACTCCTGTGTAGACCTTGTAACCCAAAGGGTAGAGTGCATAATATTTAAAACTGGACATGTGGAAACATAATGTTACTATGCCCCTACAGGGACAAGGCCACCAAAGCTATTTTCACATTAGAACATTCTGGATCACCTACAAATAGTTTAATTGTATTAATTTTGCTATCTCAAGCTTGGGATCAGCTTCGAAAATAATGAAACCACTCTTTTTAATATTTATTAAAAGTCCAAATTAATAGTGAAGTTACATCTTCAAAACATACTTAGGAAAAGTAACTTTTAGAATGTTACTGTGTCCCTTTCTAAAGGTCCTGGAACCTAATTTACATTAGCTCTCCAGCATCCATCAAGTCAAGTGCATGACTCTAATTAGGTGTGTTAGACTTTTCATCCTTAGCGTGGTCTCCCTTAACTTTTTGCCTGTTTCCCAGGTTGTTGATGTGTGCTGGACTCTAATTTTGCTGTTTTTGTTACGCTGGGCACTTTACCACTGCTAGCCAATGCTAAAGTGCAAGTGCTCCTTTACAAAATGTGTACTTAATTGGTTTATCCATGATTGGCATATTTGATTTATTAGTAAGTCCCTAGTACAGTGCACTAGAGGTGCCAGGGCCTACAGATTAAATGCTACTAGTGGGCTTGCAGCACTGGTTGTGCCACCCACATAAGTAGCCCTGTAAACAGGTCTCGGACGTACCACTGCAGTTTCTGTGTGTGCAGTTTTAACTGTAAATTCGACTTGGCAAGTGTACCCAATTGCCAGGCCTAAACCTTCCCTTTTCTTACATGTAAGGCACCCCTAAGGTAGGCCCTAGGTAGCCCCAAGGACAGGGTGCAGTGTACGGTTAAGGTAGGACTTATAGTAATGTGTTTTATATGTCCTGACAGTGAAATATTGCTAAATTTGTTTTTCACTGTTGCAAGTCCTGTCCCTCTAGGTTAACATGGGGGCTACCTTTAAATCTGATTAAAGTGTAGATTACCTTTGGGAGCAGATGGACATGTGGAGTTTGGGGACTCTGAGCTCACAATTTAAAAATACAACTTTTAGTAAAGTTGATTTTGAGATTGTGTGTTTGGAAATGCCACTTTTAGAAAGTGAGCATTTTCTTGCTTATACCATTTCTGTGACTCTGCCTGTTTGTGGATTCCCTGTCTGGGTCAGTTTGACAGTTGGGCTGGTTGCACCTCACACTAGACAGTGACACAAAGGGAGCTGGGGTGTAGTCTACATTTCCGGATGAGCCATCTGTGCTAGTAGGGGGGGCAGGAGTGGTCACTCAACCCTGAAAGGGCTATGCCTGCCCTCACACAATGCAGTCTCCAACCCCCTGGTGAGTGTCTGGGGCCTGGCCTGGGCAAGGCAGGATTTCACATTCAAGAGAGACTTTGCTTTGAAGTAGGCCTACTTCACAGGAGAAATTGGGTATAAGAAGGGCACCCAAAACCACTTTAGAGCACTTCTGGAAACCAAGAGGAACCTCTGCCTGGAGAAGCTGAGGAAGAAGAGCTTTGTGGAGCTATCCTGCAGTTGCTGCTTCTGCCTGTGCTAGAGGACAAAGACTGGACTTTGTGTTGCCTTCCTTCTTGTGAAGATCTCCACAGGCTTGATTTAGAGATTGCCTCCTGTTATTTGAAGCCTCAAAGACAGCAAAAACTTCTCTCTGCCAGCACCTGAAGTCTCTGGAGAGACTCCTACTCTGGCGAGTGGTGACCATCCAGTTCCTGGGACCCTGAAAGGAGAAGCTGGCAGCCCAAGAGTGTGAAATCCACGCACAGAATGCTGTGCGGGGAAAAGATTGGCACAACTCCGATCTGCGGCTGAAAAATCGACGCACTGCCGTCTTCGCGGCTGAAAATCAATGCTCGCCTGCAACGCGACCCAAAGATCGGCACCTGGGGCTGGAGAAACGACACACCATCGCTGATGGAGGCTGGTGAGATCACAACCAGCGCTGTGTGGTTTTCGGATCATCCTCTGTTGGATTTCTGCCGCAAACACAGCTGAGCGTGTAAAAACGATGCAAGGCCTGCCCGGACCCGAGAGTGCTGACCAGATCGACGCATCGCTCTCCTGCGGAGAGAAGAAACAACACACACCAACCCGAGGAAAGGAGAAACAACGCAAGGTCTCTCTCATGAGTAAAATCGATGCATCGCAAGCCCTTTTTGAGGCACACTCCCCCAAGGGGGGGTATTTTTGATGCGCCCAAGGTACAAGTTCACACTAACAGCGTTAGTATGTGTTTAAAATTACATGAAGACTCTTTTTGCATTTCTAGTGATAACTTGACTTGTGGATTGTGGATTTTGTCATTTTGATCTTGTTTTGTTTAGATAAATATTTTCTATTTTTCTAAACCATGTTGTGTCATTTTGTAGTGTTCCCATTTCTAACAGGGTGTAAACCTCCTCCCAGGAACCACTCAATAGGCAATTGTGATTGACAGGGCCAACTGAGTGTGCAAGGATGATTCCTCCGAGCTCAGCAGAATATTCAGAGTGGAGCCTGTTGCCATAGTGTTGGCACAACAGTGTCAAATCGTGCCTGCAGATCTGTCTGAGAAACGTGTAAAGCTTTTACACCCTTGAAAGGGGTCAAACAGTACTATAAAACAATCTTTTAGTATTCTCTGTCTGGTTGCTGAGGAGCCCCACTTTTGTCCTATCCAACTTCTGTCTGATTTATTGTGGGCCCAGGGCCTCTTCAAACTGCTTCAAACTGGATTTTAGTGTTAGATGTGGAAGGATATTGAGCTACAAAACTCTGAATGTTTAGGTTATTTCCTGCATTATTCCTGCCCGCATTTACTTGGCAAACCTTTAGAGGGATTACATATTCCAGACTGCTCTGTGGTCCCAGGAAGCGGCCAATTTCCTCAGCACCTATCCAACTTCTGTCTGATTTGTTGTGGGCCCAGGTCCTGTTTCAAACTGGATTTTAGTGTTAGATATGGGAGGATAGTGATGATTTCCATATGATCGTCCCATACATGCCTCTATTTCTCAGAGCCCTTGTTTAGTGTTGCTGAAGACTTTGGCCATCTTGGCATAACCTTGGCACATGGCATTTGCAGCCTGTTTGCAGTAAGGCAAAGAGGATCTACTGAAAAGAAGTGATTAGGGTTGTCTGGTAACATTTACCCCATTTGTTATGGAAGAGCCAGGGGTCACACACATCCAATAGCTGAAGCCAGTCATAAATGTGGAAAGCCAAAGCACCATCCTTTGGACACTCTCTGGACCTGCAGAAGAAGAAGAAGGGTTGTACCTGCTAATTTAGACATGTGAGGGGATTTAAGGACTGGACCTGTTCCTACTTGTACCCAGAAGAAGGACTCCAAGGGTCAGTTGGATGACTTCTGTGTAGCTATAGGAAGACAACAATTTGCAAGAGGTCTTTTTCCTGAAGTATTTAGCTGACCAGAAGCAGCTTGACATGGACTAGACCCTGCTGTCATCTTCTGCCTGACACCCTGAGAGTCTCTCTAAAGGTCCTATGGGCCTTTGAAGTGTAATCTAGTGATGGTTTGGGCACCAGACGTTAGTTTGGAAATGCTTGAGATCTTTTCCTTGAGAAATCCAACAGGATTTGCCAGAAAAATTATCCAAGCAGAAGATCTGCCGCATCGATTTGTATTTCAGTTTCATCCCAATCAAAGATCCCCTCACCAATGAAAAAATGAGTGATTTCCATTATGCACTGGCACTCAGAAAATAGTCAGTGAGAAATCTCTAAAGCTCCAGCAGGACCAGCCTGCTTCAGGTATCCCACATTTGGTTCCATGACAGAGGCCACAGTTTCAGCAGGGGCCCACTCAAGAAGCTGAAATTAGCCCTACACAAATGAGCACGCTGCTAGGAAAAACTATAAGTACGTTTTAATGCAGAAGAAAGCAGTATTAAAAAAAGAACTATGGGACAAATTGCATGAAGCAAGCACTAGTAAGGACCCTGCAGCTTTTTGGTGGGTAATTAATTTGCCCTATCTCCAGCCTGACATTGGACAACGCCTTGAAATGGCTATTAGTGAGGGAGACCGCATTACTCACTTTTCTTCTATTTATTCCAATCCTATTTACAGGTTAAGGCTGACAGTAGACGTTGCAATTGACAGCGACTCCTTTGCCCCAGTTATTTTCCCTATCAAGCTTGCATTTAGATTGGATGAGATCCTTGTTGCCCTAAACGCAAGTAATGCTGGCAAGGCGCCGGGTCCGGACTATCTGTTTTAAGCCAACACAACCCTTTGGGGGCCACTGCTTACTCAAGTCCTGAAGGCATGTTGTCAAGTTGGCCTACTGAAGTTTTGGAGGGAATCAATCATTGTCCCAATTTTCAAAAAGGGAGATAGACACAGCCCCACTTGTTACCGTCCTAATTCTCTCCTAGATTCGATGCTGAAAGTGTCAGGTTGCGTTATCTTAAACAGACTGCAATAATGGGCCCAGGACAAGAATGTTTTATCGGACTTACAGTACGGGTTCCAGGAGGGAGTAGGAACCGTAGAACAGAGTCTGAACCTAAGCATGCTGATCAAGAAAATACACCACTATCAAACAGGGGAGATATTACCTGGTCTTTGTTGATTTAACTGCTGCCTTTGACTGCGTAATCCATAGTAAATTGTTGGCAGTCATGGAGAACATGCGGGTGGACCTCCCGATCATACAATTTCTCAGGGAAACATATCATGGCTGCAGCGGCAGAGTGCGACACAGACTAAAGGGCGAATGTACCCAGCCTTTTAGTATAAAGAGGGGTGTATGGCAGGGTTGTGTTCTGGCACCCTTTCTGTTTTCCATTACATTAATAGTCTGGGTAATGTATTAGGTGCTAATTGTAACAACCTGTCCCAAATAGGGTCCCAGCCTGTTCCCGCCCTTTTATATGCTGATGATGATGTTCTTATGGTGCAAACCCCCCTTGCTCTGCAGTAGCTACTAACATCCTTTGTGTCCTATATGGAGGAATTGGGGCTACTAGTTAATAAAAGCAAGACATTTGCTATGAGGTATGGGTAAGTGTACTGGAAACCCCCAGCCTCATGATAAAAGATACTAGAATTGATTACGTTACGTCCTTTTCCTACCTGGGGATCATGTTTGAGGTAAAAAGGACATGACGGATGGCAATTAGAACCAGAGGGCTACACTTCCAGAAAACTGTTGCACCCTTGCGCAACTTTGCTTGCAAGATTGGTAAGAAACCCCCTAGGGAGATACTAACAGTGTATAAGGCCAAATGTATGTCAACAGCCATGTATGAAGCAGGCCTTTGGCATGTAAACCATGACTCCCTGCTGCTGATAGAGAATGCCTTCTTGAAGTATCTTCTTTCTCTCCTACAGAGTAGTCCATCACATGTATGGCATTCGGAATTAGGGGTCCCGCTCATTTCAAACCTAGTTAAAACTCAATCGATTTTGTTATGGCACAAGATATGGACTTTTGAGTACACCAGGATGAATCAAAAGATTGTAGGGGACTGTCTTAGGTCCTCTCATGTAGGAAGAGTACAGTGGTTGGGATACGAAAAAAACTTTATGAGAGTGATCTAGGACACCCAGATTACTACTATAAACCAGAAACACTACAATCTGTCACAAGAAAAAACCTCAAAAAAGACTACTTGTCACATTTAGAAGAACTAAGTCTATCTGTTGAACTGCTTAAGACAAGTGTTCTTAAAGATCATTTGATCTTTAAGGTGAGGTGAGCAATAAGCAGCATAGATTTATTTTAACCAGGTTTAGGCTAGATGTTTTCCATCACTTGGTGAGTTTTCCAACCATAAATGACTGGTCAAGGTCTATGGCCAAATGCCCGTGTGACATGGCTACTGAGCAAAGTACTTTCCATACGATTCTATTTTGTTCATTGTATAATTCTCCCAAAAAGATATTTCTGCTGCCATTATTGAGATCCATGGACTTGATACACTGTCGACCAGCTTATGTGTTCTTACAGTCTTTGTCAACTGTATACATTTGTAACATCATTTCTAAATTTTTATGGGCTGTTCTTAGACACAGGAAATTAATACATTTTACTAGTGTCTGAGAAGTAAATTCTATATCTATAGCCATATGTGACCTGTTGGGTGACTTTAATTATTTTATTACTGTTCTATTTTTGTGTTTTTATGATTTTATCCTGAACAGAATATATCTTTTTTATATTTTTAGAATACCTTTTAACTACAAAACCCTATATCTCACAGTTTTATTTGATCCTAACACCATGTATTCTACCGGAGTCTTAATGCTTCTTTCTTAATGTTTTGGTTTGCGGTTAATGTATTGCTTTTGTTTTATGTACATATACTTTTATGACAACTTCTGTCGAATAAAGCCTATTTGATTTGATTTACTTCCCAAGTTGTTGTAAAGTTTGCATGGCTCATAATCTTAATTTTGGTGCAAACTCCTCTTGATGATGTAATCGAGATTAGCAGGGAGTTTATTTCAAAAGCATAATAAGGTTTCACACTATTACCATCTTAACCTACACGTTTGACTGATACCACCAAAATAAATAACATCCACCAACCAATCACCACATCACATTCCAATTTGCTATGACCCTGAATTACACACTTGCCCTGAAGCAGCAGACAAATTTAAAAGCTTCTTCCATGCCGTTGCTCACTCCTTATTGCAACTCAGTGTAAAAGTTAGAAACTTCGCTGAATGAGAGAGTGAGTGAGTGTATTTGTGTAGCACGCTGGGCCACAGCTGTAGTTCTTTTAATATTCCCAAATGCAACCCACCTACTCCAAAAGACAGAGAGGATGTATGTGGGACTAAATTTGGCCATGTGTGCAACATCAATTCACCACGCTCAAACAAGCATTTGCCTTCTCATGATTTGGATTATTTTTTCTCCTGGCCCCTATCAAATAAAAAGTAATCTACAAATACTAAATTAAGCAGAGCACTTTCTAAATAGTCTTCTAACATTAACAATTCAACAAGTTTTCACCATCTTACGTAGTTGACATTTCTTGTAGTTGCAATTGCATTCAAATAGAGCTTACAACCCCTTACAAGGTGTCAAAGTGCTATATGTCAGGCAGCACAATGCTCCAGAACCCAAGGTTAGAGGTTAGTTCTGTGTTATTGCTTAATGTTAATTGTTAGGCTTTGTTTTTTATGTGCTCAAAGCAACCCATCTCATGCAGCCATTCCAGTTTGTTTATGGTGAACTAAATTAATGGTGGTTAACTGCAATCATTAGTGGTGGTATGTGAGTTCATGGAAGGTGGGATTAATAGATGAGTTAGATGAGATTAGGTATTTTTAGGTTGCAAAGGTATGACTTTCAGAGGAAAGAGGAAAGTTTGTGATCTTGTAAGTGAGATGTGGGAAATTTTCAGGAATTCAAACATAGAGAATAGGCTAAATATGCATGTGTCAGAATAGGTCGTGCTGAGAGAGACAAGGCATGCAGAAGATGGAAGGGAAGGAGAGGGACATCTGAAAGTGAAAAGAATAAAATGAAAGGTGACAAACAGAAGATTTAATTTAAGGTCAGTTTTAAATGCCAGATTTAAGGAATGTAGAAAATATTTTAAGACAGCATGCATTTTGAGGATACAAGAATGTAGACAGAAACATTAATTACTTGTGATGATTGTGCTACATTAAGCATTTTGGCACTAGAATCAGGTAAACCATGTGCCCCCTGCTAGACTACTGCTAGAACACCGATTCAGCCTGGTCAGCTGATCAGCTCAAGGGCTGAAAGGGAAAATAAAAGGCTGGATATATATATTGAGAAACGTCAAGTGCTTTAGACTGCACTCATGGGCAGCATACTTCTTTTTGTTTAATATATGTGGCACTCTATGCTAGGGTATTGCTTTCACTTATACTGGGGGCTCCCTTGTGTATAGACAAAACTAAACCTCTCTGAAAAGTTGTAATGGCAGCAAAACACAGGTCTGAGGTAGCATGTATTCATTCCATGTTGGATAGCATGGTAATTTACTATTCAAAGGTTGTAATACTGTGCCTGGAGTGGTAAATGATTTTTGCCATTTTAGAGCTCAGTGTGTACAGCACTGTGCTAATCTTATGCTTAAATACTTTACTGTAGAAATAGCAAAATACTTTGTCCCTTCCTAGCTTGGTGTGCATGGCACTGTGCAAACCCTATGCTTAAAAACTTTGGTAGAAAAGTAGACATTTGAAGTGAGCAGTTTCAGAGTGTCACTGTTGTTGTAGGGTGCTCAGTGTAGGAGCTGCTCTTCACCTACATTTAGGAACTACCTGGAGTTCTCTGCTTCTTTTTTGGATCCTTTATGCAGCACTCTAAGCCTGAAAGGATCTATCTATCTATCTATCTAAAAAACTAAAGGTTACAGGGATGGAATGGTGCTTCATGTACCTCACGAGTGGTGACAATAGGCCATGGTGCGGGCAGCGGCATTGCAGTGGTTATAGTTAGGCTCACATTTTCAACATTAAAAACCATAGAAAATCACCTGTTATAGTTTTAGTTAGCTCAAGTAACTAAAGTTTGTGCCCTAAGGTAACTATAACTCACACACTCGCCCTGCACAGTTTTCTGATTAATAATTTTACTGCAAATATTACAGTGATATTATGACTGATGTTATTAAAGATGTCATGAGTGATATAATAGCTGGGGTGATTAGCAGTGCATGGTGAGGGGGCAAGTTATAGTTACCTTAGGGCATGAGTTATAGTTACTAACCATAACAATAACAGGACCTAGTTTGTACTGTTTGCATTGAAACATACAGTAATATGCTTCAATACAGTAATATCAAATAAAAGTGTGAAAAAAGATCCCACTAGAACTGTGACTACCAAGTCACAGTCTATTCTTTTTATACCCTTCCCCCATGCTCCTCTAGCTGTGCTACCATGGTAACATACTATGCAGCATTCTGCTGCACCAGAAGGTTACAAGTTCATAACAGTTTATGAGAGTACCATGCTTACTATTAAACCTATTTTAGCAGGTGTAGTTTAACCCCTTCGCTGCCAGGCCTTTTCCCCTCCTGTGCTGAGCCTTTTTTTGGGTATTTGGGGCAGTTCGCACTTAGGCCCTCATAACTTTTTGTTCGCATAAGCTACCCACGCCAAATTTGCGTCCTTTTTTCCCAACATCCTAGGGATTCTAGAGGTACCCAGACTTTGTGGGTTCCCCTGAAGGAAACCAAGAAATTAGCCAAAATAAAGCAAAACGTTCGGGTTTTTAAAAAAAAAGGCTTGTGGTTTTTCCCCTGAAAATGGCATCAACAACGGGTTTGCAGTGGTAAATTTACCATCTTCCCAGCTTTCAGGAATAGGCAGACTTGAATTACAAAACCCAATTTTTCCACACAATTTTGACATTTTACTGGGACATACCCCATTTTTACTATTTTTTGTGCTTTCAGTCTCCTTCCAGTTAGTGACAGAAATGGGTGAGAAACCAATGCTGGATCCCAGAAAGCTAAACATTTCTGAACAGAAGACAACATTCTGAATTCAGCAAGGGGTCATTTGTGTAGATCCTACAAGTGTTTCCTACAGAAAATAACAGCTGAAATAAAAGAATATTGAAATTGAGGTGAAAAAAATAGCCATTTTTCTCCACGTTTTACTCTGTAACTTTTTCCTGCGATGTCAGATTTTTGAAAGCAATATACCGTTATGTCAGCTGGACTCTTATGGTTGCGGGGATATATAGGGCTTGTAGGTTCATCAAGAACCTTAGGTACCCAGAGCCAATAAATGAGCTTCACCTTGCAATGGGTTTTCATTCTATACCGGGTATACAGCAATTCATTTGCTGAAATATAAAAAATGAAAAATAGGTATCAAGAAAACCTTAGTATTTCCAAAATGGCCACAAGATAAGGTGTTGAGAAGCAGTGGTTTTTTGCACATCTCTGAATTCCGGGGTGCCCATACTAGCAAGTGAATTACAGGGCATTTCTCAAATAGACATCTTTTTTACACACTGCCTTACATTTGAAGGAAAACATGTGGAGAAAGACAAGGGGCAATAACACTTGTTTTGCTATTCTGTGTTCCCCCATGTCTGCCGATAAAAATGGTACCTCACTTGTGTGGGTAGGCCCAGCGCCCGCGACAAGAACTGGCCCAAAACACAACGTGGACACATCACATTTTCACAAAGAAAACAGAGCTGTTTTCTGCAAAGTGCCTAGCTGTGGATTTTGGCCTCTAGCTCAGCCAGCACCTAGGGAAACCTAGCGAACCTGCACAGTTTTGAAAACTAGACACCTAGGGGAATCCAAGGTGGGGTGACTTGTGGGGTTCTGACCAGGTTCTGTTACACAGAATCCTTTGCAAACCTCAAATTTGGACCAAAAACACTTTTTCCTCTCATTTCGGTGACACAAAGTTCTGGAATCAGAGAAGAGCCACAAATTTCATTCTACCCAGCTTTCCCTCATGTCTCCCGATAAAAATGGTACCTTACTTGTGGGGGTAGACCTAGCGCCCGCAACAGGAAAAGCCCCAAAACACAACGTGGACACATCACATTTTCACAAAGAAAACAGAGCTGTTTTTTGCAAAGCACCTAGCTGTGGATTTTGGCCTCTAGCTCAGCCGGCACCTAGAGAAACCTAGCAAAACTGCGCAGTTTTGGAAACAAGACACCTAGGGGAATCCAAGATGGGGTGACTTGTGGGGCTCTGACCAGATTCTGTTACCCAGAATCCTTTGCAAACCTCAAAATTTGGCCAAAAAAGCACTTTTACCTCTCATTTCGGTGACAGAAAGTTCTGTGATTGGTGGGGGTAGGCTTAGCGCCTGCGACAGGAAAAGCCCCAAAACACAATATGGACACATCAAATTTTCACAAAGAAAACAGAGCTGTTTTTTGCAAAGCACCTAGCTGTGGATTTTGGCCTCTAGCTCAGCCGGCACCTAGGGAAACCTAGCAAACCTGCGCAGTTTTGAAAACTAGACACCTAGGGGAATCGAAGATGGGGTGACTTGTGGGGCTCTGAGCAGGTTCTGTTATCCAGAATCCTTTGCAAACCTCAAAATTTGACTGAAAAAACACCTTTTCCTCTCATTTCGGTGACAGAAAGTTCTGGAATCAGAGAGCAGCCACAAATTTCCTTCCACCCATCGTTCCCCCAAGTCTCCCGATAAAAATGGTACCTCACTTTTGTGGGTGAGCCTACTGCCCGCGAAAGGAAATGCCACAAAACACTATCTGGACACATCAACATTATCAAATACAAAACTACCTGTTTTTGCGGGGGGCACCTGCGTTTTTGGTCATGGGCCCAGCAGCCTTCTAGGGAAACCTACCAAACCCAGACATTTCTGAAAACTAGACACCCGAGGGAGTCCAGAGAGGTGTGACTTGCATGGATCCCCCAATGTTTTCTTACCCAGAATCCTCAGCAAACTTCAAATTTATCTAAAAAATCAAATTTTTCCCACATTTCTGTGTGGGATCACCGCACTGGGACACATTTCATACCACCCAATGTTCCCCTCCGTCTCCCGGTAAAAATGATACCTCATTTATGTAGGTGGGCCAAGTGCTTGTGAAAGGGAAGAGACAAAAACATGTCGATATTGAGGGGGAACCAAAAGGGGTCCAAAAGGGCAGTTTGCAAAAAAACATTTTTAGGCTGACAAGTGCAGCAGAATTTTTATCGGTATAGTTGAGACAATGCTGGGTGGTAGGAATTTTGTTGATTCCTGCAGATTCCGGAAGGTTCCATCACAAAAACGTGGGAAAAATGTGTGATTTCCAGCAAAGTTGGAGGTTTGCAGGGGATTGTGGGTACAAAAATGGTGCGGGTGCATGTGAAACACACCACCCTGGAATCATCCAGATGTTTTTAGATGTGTCTATGTCTTGTGGATTTTTCTACATGGCAGCGTCCCAAAGTCCATAAAGTGCAGCCCTCACCATTCCAAGTGGGATGATTTTGAGAGTAAGCCAAGCTCTCATGGCCCAAATGTAAAACTAAAACCCAAATTATCAAATGTCTTCTTGTCTGCTGTGGGATAAGATGTTTTAGAGTGCAGGGGAGAGCTGAAAGACTGTTACCCCCTTCAGCTGAGGTGGGGGCGTAACCATGCCCATACTGGTTGGTAGCCACCACCCCAATGTATTTTTTATTTTTTTATTCCCTGGCATCTAGTAGACTTTCTGCCCCCCGGGGTGTGGATCAGGGGTAATTGCCCCATCTGCCCACTGGTGGGCAAAACAACTTTGGCCCCATTTATTTGGGGTGAGGGTATGGCCATACCCCCACCCTCTTATTTAAAAAAAAAAAAACTTCCCTGGCCTCTGGTGGGCTTTCTGCCCCCCCTTGGGGGCAGATGGGCCTTCCAAAAATAGGCCCATCTGCCCCCAATGGGGGGCAGATATGGCCAACAGTAATGGGCCCCCATGGGGAGCGACCCTTGCCAAAGGGGCTGCCCCCCTAAAGAAAACACATGCATACACACACACCAATCCCTGGTGCCTAAGTGGTTTCTGCCCCCATGGGGGCAGATTGGCCTAACAAAAATCGGCCGATCTGCCCCCAAGGGGGGCAGAAATGGTCTAAATACAATTTGCCCCCCAGGGGAGCGACCCATGACTAAGGGGTCGCTCCCCACCTCTAAAAAACAAAACAAACAAAAAAAGCATTTTTTTTTACCCCTTGCGTCTAGAGGTTTCTGCCACACCTGGGGGCAGATCGGCCTAGTAACAATAGGCTGATTTGCCCCCAAGGGGGGCAGAAAAGGACTAAAATAAATTTGTCCCCACCTCCCCGGGAAGCGACCCTTGCCTAAGGGGTCGCTCCCCACCTCTAAAAACCAAAACAAATTTTTTTTTATCCCTGGCGCCTAGAGGCTTCTGCCCCCCACCGGGGGCAGATCAGCCTAATAACAATAGGCCAATCTGCCCCCATGGGGGGCAAAAATGGCCTAAAATAGATTTGCCCCCCCCGGGAGTGACTCTTTCCTAAGGGGTCGCTCCCCTTCCGTGAATTTGGCGTAAAAAAAAAAACTCCCTGGTGTCTAGTGGTTTCTGCCCCCCTTGAGGGCAGACTGGCCTCATAAAAATAGGCCAATCTGCCCCCAAGGGGGGCAGAAATGGCCTAAATATAATTTGCCCCCTAGGGAGCGACCCTTGCCTAAGGGGTCGGTCCCCAACTAAAAACAAAAGAAACACACAAAAAACAAAAAAAAATGATCCCTGGGGCCTAGTGGATTCTGCCCCAGCTGCCTAACAATAGGCCGATCTGCTCCCGGGGGGGCAGAAATGGCCTAAAATAAATTTGCTCCCCCGGGAGCGACCCTTGCCTAAGGGGTCGCTCCCCTTCTGTGAATTTGGCGTAAAAACAAAAACTCCCTGGTGTCTAGTGGTTCCTAATAATAGGCCAATACACCCCCAGGGGGGCAGAAAAGGCTTTGAAAAATATTGCCCCCCCCCGCCCGGGGAGCGACCCTTTCCCAGGGGGTCGCTCCCTTTATGCCAGTTTCCCTTGAAAAATACAACTCTGGTGTCTAGTGGGCATTTCAAAAGCCGGATTGCTTTACAATCCGGCTTTTGAAATGCTCTGAGAGACTTCAAAGGGAAGGAAATTCCTTTGATTTTCTTTGAAGCCTCTCAGGCCCCCATCACATGATCGGAAGAGAAATGCTTTGCATTTATCTTCCGATCGCAATGGAAGCTGAGATTCCAGCAGAATGGGGAAGTGGCCTCTGATGAGGTCAGCGCGCATTTGCGTGCTGACGTCATCAGACGTCACTGGGGGGGGGTCAGAGGGGGTCGGGGTGGAAGGGGAAGGGCTTCTCCTTCCATCCCTGCCTAGCGCTCCCTCTGATCTCAGTGCCGAGGACGTAGTGGTTACATCCTCGGCACATGAGCACTGTGCCGCAGGACGTAACCATTACTTCTGCGGCACAGAACCGGTTAAATTGTCAAATAATAAACATATCACAATCACCAATACTTTTTCCAAATTTTCCAAAGCCAATCCAGCATTCACTCCCTTTTTGCTCAATACCAGAGTGTATGCCTGAGTGTGAATGTGGGTGTGAGAGTGTGTGTCTGGGTGTGATAGTGTCTGTCTGGGTGTGACAGTGAGTGTGAGAGTGTGTGTCGGATGAGATAGAGGGTGTGACAGTGTCTAGGTGTTAGGGTGAGTGTGAGAGTGTGTACCTGTTTGTGAGAATGGGTATGAGAGTATCTGGATGTGAGAGTCTCTCTCTGAGTGTGACACTGAGTGCGATAGTGTATCTGTGGGTGTGACAGTGAGTGTGACAATGTGTGTCTGGGTGTGAGAGTGGGTGTGAGAGTGTCTGTCTGGGTATGAGAGTGGGTGTGACACTGTGTACCTAGGTGTGAGAGTGTGTGTGAGAGTGTCTGTCTGGGTGTGAGAGTAGGTGTGAGAGGGTGTACCTGGGTGTGAGAGTATCTGTCTGGGTGTGAAAGTGAGTATATAAGTGTCAGTGAGTGTGACCGTGAGTGTGACAGTGTGTGTCTGGGTGTGAGAGTGCTTGTAAGAGTGTGTACCTTGGTGTGAGAGTGTGTGTAAGAGTGTCTGAGTGTGAGAGTAGGTGTGAGAGTGTTTGTCTGGGTCTTTGAGTAGGTGTATGACTAAATATTTTTTTTCTGATGTTTAGCGAAACCTGCGATTCACCCATGAATTTACACTAGGTGCCATGCTCAGCCCTGCAGTTGGATTCACGGAATTCGCGAAATGTCAAAAATAATTATACACAGTTCATGGTTTCACCCCACTTTTACCCCATCCCCCCATTGGGGTCAGTGACTCTCAACCCTAACCCCTTCATCCACATTGCAGCCAGAATTTGAGCCCTGTGGACAGTTTCTCCGATCAAACAAAATGGCGCCTGCAACTCTTCTCTCAGGTTGCGGGCAGCCAATCATATTCTTAAACGTGGTGCGCAAGTCCGCGGATCAACAGTAGCTGAACCGACTGCCGCATTCGTTTTGAAATTTTTTAGAAGATTTGTCAAGCAACGCCGAAACAATTCTTCCTATTTCTTCCTATGGAAACTAGTCCTAACTATAACTACCTACTGGCAACTGCCAGTAGGTTATATATACGCAGACACACATACTAAAAAAAACATATGCCATGATATAACATCCACAGTAATCTTTCAGTGTCTCAAATGACACCCTCTGTCCCAAATACAGAATGTTATGTTCCTGTCCACTGCTAACGTTCAATGAAATTATGTTACATCTGTACAGTTTTTTTGTACAAGATGTGCAGCAAATTAGTAAACACAAAAACAAATATGAATGCATGAAGTTGATCAAAATAGAGAAATACATTTCAGAAACAAATAAGATGACAATCCACAAATGTCCAACTCACTGCATGTGCTATTATTGCATTTAAATATATGGACTAGTGTCAAGAAATAAGAGTTGAGTGGTAAATGGGGCCTGGGCAGTGGAGAAACAGAAACCAGGAGGGCACTGAAAGAGAGGATTACCTTTGTAAAAGCTACAGACCCCATTCTGAAAAGTCCAATGATAACAACAGTTGTGAATCTTAAATATTCCTTTGCTGTGCCAGATATAGCTTTGATGCAGATGTACCGAATGCATCTACAAGGCTGCTCCAAGCTGACACTCCACCAGCTCTGGATAAAACAGTGGAATAGCAACATACAACAAAATGAGAGACTCAGTTATTTTACATGGATGCATGAAAAATCTTTCAAAGAAATCAGCCTTGAGGATTTAGCATAAATTATTTTGCTCTTGCTCCTAGTAATAACACTCCCTGATCCTATGCTACGGAGTGAGGGTCTGCCAGGCAAAGACCTACTTTTAGGGAGTCACAATTTTTGTGATTTCCTAAAATTGCAACTGCAAATAGAGAATCGCAATTTGAGAATCCCTAATTAGGAAATCTCAAATAGGGATTTCCTATTTGCCATTCCCTACGCACATGTACCAAGCATTTCCTAAAAGTGAAATGAGAATTTAGGAAATGGTATTACCATTGATTCCAAATCAATGGTAACTATGTGCAATTTTTAAAAAGGCACGAGAAATTGATTTTTTTAGGTGCCATGTAATGTGTGCTTTATATTTGCCCCTGGGCACCATTGGATTTGCATTTCCTGACTTCTGATTTCCTACTAGGAAATCTCAAATTAGGAAATGCAAAGCCATTTCTACCTTTGGGCCCCATGAAAAACAAATGGCGTAGCATTTCCTAAATAGCAATTTCCTAACAACAATTGTGACTCCGTAGGAATCACTATTAGGGAATTGCTATTTTCTTACATACCATTTTGCACTTTGTAAATAGCGAATTCTTAAGATTCGCTATTTGGGAAATACAAAATGGAACTTTCATACATCTGGCCCTTGGGCTCAGAAACTATGTTGGGACGTATCTACTAAATCCCAACACCAGAAAGAATTATGAACAAAACATATAGTTTTTCCACATTTAACTTCTCAAATCAATCTCCCATGGAGTAACCTGTGCACAGGCGTCGAAGAAGGGTCAGGGATAAGTGGCTGGCCCAAGCTATGCTATATTGTGACTGCCTTCTCTACTACATTTATTTCTCTATTTGTGGAGGAGTTGAGCTCCACCCATGCTGACCATGCTCTGCCTCACTGTGGAGTGTCATCTGTACTTAGAACTGCCTGCCTCTCCCCATCCCTGCACAAGAAGTGCTGTTCAGTGTCCAGCTAGCCTCCCCATGGTCATAGGGCCGTATTTATAGGCCCCTAGCGCCACAGGAGCGTAACTTTTAGTGATGCTCCTATTGCGCTAGCGCAGCACCGTATTTACGAGGTGTCGTTAAGCCACTTTTTGTTGCTTAACGCCACCTTGTCATTACGGCCCCTTCCTGCACAGCACTGTGCGTGGAAGGAGTGTGTAATGGGTGTTGCTGTGGGCGTGCCCCAGCAACACCCATTGCATTTTGACGCTGCATCAGATTTATGAAATCTCGTAAACCTGAGGCAGCGCCAAAATCTAACGCCACCCTTAGGGATGGCGTTAGCAGGGCGCAATGAGGAGGAATACTTTTATTCCTCCTCGTTTTTTGTTTTTTCTATGCGTGCTGCATTCTGCTGCACGCATAGAGAAAGCAAAATGCCAGAAATTATTGTTTATGTGCAGGAAGGTGTCCCTTCCTGCACATTAACAATCATTTGAAAATGACGCTTTGGCACTTCTGGGTGTACTGCATTGTGCAGCACACACAGAAGTACCAAAGTGCCATTAGCGATTGTTTATGTGCAGGAAGGGACACCTTCCAGCACATAAACAATCACACCCCTCAACACAGACATCCTTGCCTGCGTTGGCGCTGGCAGCTAAATTCAGCACCAGCATAGGTGGAAACGCAGGGGTGCGATGTATTACCTTAAATACGGCACATCCCTGAATTTCTGAAGTGACTCAGCGCGATGTTGCCAATTTTGGCACAGCACCCCATTACACCACTTTTCTTTAAATGTAGCCCTTAGTTTCCTCACAATATGACGCCTCTCCCTTCTTAAAGTGAAACAACACATCTTCAGCATGACACCCTGGGTCCCATTAGCTGACTGCTCCTTGAAGTGAGTGATATACGTAAATGTATCAGATGATCTGATCACAGCAGAAAGGTTTGGAAATGATCTTTAAAGTGTGAGAAAGGAAGTGAGAAGAATGGGAGGGAAGGGAGTGGGAAGGGAGAGATGGGTAGGGGAAGGGAGGGAGGTAGAGAGGGAGGGACATGGTCTAAGGCAGCAGAGATACAGAGAGGGTCGCATGATTAAAGAAGTAGAGGGAGGAACAAGAGGGCCTGGAGAGAGAGGGAAATCTGAAGAGGCCAAGAGAGTTATAGAGAGAGGCATGGCCAGAGAGATAAATAAAGAGAAAGGGAAAGAGTAGGGAGAATGGAGAGTGGGGGAAATAAATTGCAGAATAAAGTGAATGAAGTCAACGGATTGTGTGTGCGTGTGTGAGAGAGAGAGACTGAGAGAGAGAGAGAGAGAAAGAGAGAGAGAATAAGACAATAAAAGTGAGAGAGAGTGGGTTGTAGTGAGGGAATAGCCGTAGGGGTCACGTGTGATGCGAAAGTGAGACATGGAGAGTGCGAAAGATGGGAAGAAAGAAACAAAAGAGTGAGAAGGGAGGAGGGGAAGGACATGGAGAGGGGGGATAAAGCTAAAAAGAGATTAAGAGGCCAATGAAAGTCAGAGGCTGAGACAGGCAGAGGAGGGAAGATATAGTTAAAGAGAGAAGGAGGGACAGAGAGGTTGAGTTTGTGAGAAGGGGGTGACAGGCTTGAATAAGTTAAGAAATGAGGCAATATTGTTTGACAAAAACAAGCAACCGCGCGTTCTCACTTAACGCATCCAGCTGGACGCTGCGCGCTCTGTGGTTTGCTTCGATCAACAGACCACAGAGAGCCCGTGCACCTCGTTAGGACGAACTAATTATGTTCCCCGGATGTGCACGTGTGTGTTTGTCTATGAGAATTAGTGACCGGCGCGTGTATGTTAATCAAGCAGATTGACACCAGCAAAGACATTCTAGTCACAACAGAGGCCTAGACGTCGATGTGGTGGGACTGGACAAGAGTTCACTTGCCGAAGGGGCAGATCAGTGAGGCAGCACAGGTCTCACCGGCCTCTCTCCACATATGAACTACACATAACAAGAGACTCTTCACAATGGGGCGTGTGGTCGCAATGCAACATGCCGAGGTAGCAAAAATGAACTTCACAGGAGCAGAGATGTTTTAAGGAATGGGCACAAGCACAAACTGCCCAGGGCCCCCACCTTACCCCATGGGAAAATTATCTTTTTTTCTTTAACATCTGTCTATTCGAGTGATTCTTGAACTTTTTAGAACCATGACTCATTTTTCAGAAGGACAAACTTTTGCGACCCATCTACCTTTAATGAACATGAAATTAGTGATTTTTTATTTTAACTAAAGCATTGTGTGGTAGCAGACTCATTTACAGACAATGTTTCCACTGAAATGGCCACTACACCTGCACAGGCACACCGTTTACTGATAAAACTATGGTGCACACAACTGATAGGATGTGGAAGTCAGGGCTCAGTGAACAGTTATAATGTGTCTAGCACCAAGTAAAGTGTCTTGATTTGTTTCGCTCCTATTAAAGTCTTTGTTTCCTTCACACTTCAGAGGTACTACACAATGTTCTTCATTTGTGCTTTCCTAACTGCTGAATGTGTACAGTCCATTCGATGGTGTCGCTTCAGGTGGGGTATTACACCCCCTAATATATTTTGTGATAAATACTTGACTGCAAATGCCGTTAATCAGGTAGGGTGAGGTGTCTGTCGAATTTCACCAGGAATTTGTATACACAGTCAAAATACACACACACTCGCCTCGATATTCTGACAATCAGGCTGGCCTATTATGTTTAAATAGATTATATGACAAGTAGGGTGTATGGGAGGGGCCTAAGGGGCAGTGGAAAGTGAGAGGAATCTGGATTGGTAGGGGTACTAAGAGAAGAAAAACAATATTTTGTACAATTACCAATTTGTTTGAGGGCTTTGAAAACTGAGAGGCAGAGGGTGTGATTGTGTTTTTGTCTGAATGTATGTAAAAAAAACCTGGTGAAATGCGGGGAACAGCTCACCATACCCGGCTGAAAGCATCTATACCCAACTATTTAGCAGGAAATTAATGTATTCGCTGGTGTACTACCCCACACACACCCTTGAAGCTGAAGCCCTTCCCCTGGACCTTTGGGCTCTGCACCATGGGGGCTGCAGGGTCCTTTTTTTACCAATTGTTCACTTGAGAATGTCTGGCTGCCTGCTTCATTTTACCATTGTTTAGGTTTCTGGATAAGATAGGTTTCAATTGTTTTCATCCAGTCCTTAATTAGTAAATAAAAACGTGCGGATACCTAAAGCCCTCCTCATAAATGTGTGGCTGCTGCATTTACATGCGCAAGCACGGAATACTGAGACAGGTAATCCTGAAGCCATTTTGGGCATTTTCAATCCATATACAGCCTCTCCTTGCCCCTTCAGCTCACTCTTGCAGCTTTCTGCTTACTCCCATTGTGACCTTTTTTCGTTTTTCTCTTCCACTGTCTATCTGACGTGTATTTGTTTCGTGCAGTAAATGCGTGATGCAGAAAAATAAGTGCCGGCCCTCAAAAATAAGTGCTGGTGCTCCGCAGCGGAAACAGCAAGCACAAATTAAGCACTGTTTTTATCAGACACAATTAAAGTTTAACATATAATTTAATATCGTTTGGCATCATGTGAGCCCGTTAGCAGGCAATGGGTAATAAATTCAAAATTATCTCTGTACAGGACACCCCAAAATATATCTTGTTCAGGGCCCCGCCCCCAATCCTTAAAATGGCACTGCAAAGAAGCAGAGATAAAAAGTTATGTAAACTTCCACGTGCGTGTGTGGTGCTGGTGGTGACAGTCGCCTTCCATAATTCACTTGTTATTCAGTGAAATAATCCGCGCGCACGTGGCCCGGAAGCTCGAACTACACAACGCGCCAGCTCTGTCTCTTGCAATTTGATACCAAATACTGTACAAAATATGCCACTCTCTGGACTGAGAGAGGCAGGGCCCGGACCACCCCCAGGGCATACAGTCCCCAGAGCAGGAGAGGGCTCTTGGCTCTTTTGTGTGCGGCTCAACCCACGCTATCAGCGCATACAGGAGGGGGCAACAAAACAAGGCCCAAAGAACAACAAGGGAGCAGAGAGCGGGAGCCACCAGAGCAGGGCCAGTGGGCTAGGTCAGAGAAAGGGTAGGTCATCAGGCCTCTGGGGCCCGGTGCCATTGCACCTGCTGCACCGATGGAGCGAGAAGGAGCAAAATGGCATGGGATGGGCCACGGCACGCGGAGGCAAAGAGCAGTTGACAGGCGAAGGCATTGAGGAAGCAGGCAGTAGGAGCAGGGAGTAGGCGAGTAGGCAGAAAGCCGTGGCGAGAGAACATGCATAAAGCGAACATGCGCCACGACGCAGGTAACAGGGAGCAGCGTCGTGGACTGAGCGAAGGCAGTAGAAGAGTAGACAGGGAAGGCAGGTGGCAGCAATAGAAGGCAAGGGGGGTAAACGGGGTGGCGGGGGGAAGCAGGCAGAGTAGGCAACGGGTCAACAGAGCAGGAGGCACGGGAAGGAAGGGGGGGGCAGGAGGTAAAGAGACAGCGGACAACAGGAAAGCAGGTAAGAAACAAGCTTGCGTAAAAGAACCGGTACCAGGGAGTACGAGCATGGGCAGTTAGATAAGGGAGCAGGTGTGCAGGTGTGCAGGCAGTACGGTGACGCAGCGGGAGAGCAGGCAGTGGGGGGACGGCGACAACATGCGGCTAACGAGCAGGTTTATAGGCAGAAGCCAGGTCAATAGGGAACAGCAAACAGGGGACAGAGTGGGCAGTAGGGCAGAGAATATGCAGCAGAGGGGAAGGGGGTGCACATGGGTCGCGGGGCAGGCAGATAAAAGGTGCAATGGGGACAGGAGACAAGCTGTAAGGGGCGAGAAGGATCTCGCACAAGCCAGAGACTGAACTACTGGAGAAAAATGTGGCAAGTGCCAGCCTAGGAATGAGTGGCAGGAGAACACGTGGCAAAAGGGAGGCGAGTGCAAGGGGAGAGCCCGGTCTTGGCAGCAGAAGAAGCGAAGTCGGGGGTAAGTACCAGGAAAGAATCGAAGATGGAGAGCAGATGCGGTGGCTGTGGGGGGTGGGAGGGTGCAAGAGAAGAACCGAAGTTGGAGGGCAGATTCCGAGGAAGAACCGAGGGCAGGAGCCAGGGAAGCCGAAGACGAGGGCAGATGCCATGTGAGAAACGAAGGCTAGGGGCAGGGGACAACTGAAATCTAGGGGCAAGGAAGAACCGAAGGCGATGGGCGGGTGCCCGGGTAGAAGGGAAGGGGCAGGATCCAGTGAAGAAGTGGAGACAGGGGCAAGTGACAAGAATGAACCAAGGATGAGAGCAGATGCCAGGGAAGAAGCGAGGGCAAGGGCATGTGCCAGGGAAGAACTGGAGACAGGAGAAGTGCCAGGGATGAACCGAAGAAGGAAGCACGTGCCAGGGAAGCGCCGAAGATGATGGGCAGATGCCAGGGGAGAACTGAAGATCGGGAGCAGGGCAGAACAGAAGACATGGCATGTGCCAGGGAAGACCCGAGTGCGGGTCAGGTGCCAGGGAAGAACTGAAGACTAGGGGCGAGGGGTACCAGAGAACTAAAGTTATGGGGCAGGTGACAGGGAGACGACAGCAGCAGGTGAGATAACGAGGACGCCAGCGGAAGAACAGGTACCTCGAGATGAGACTAAGGGAGAAGACGGCGGGGGGGGGGGGGGTGGGGGGGGGGAGGTACGGGTCACCAGAGACCAGGCGGCAGGGCGGCATGGCTGCAGGCAGCAGGTGAAGGTAGAGGGGACTGACAGAAGGCTGGCAGGGAGAGAGAATAGCGCCTGGCAGGAGGCTGGATGGCAGGAGAGCAGGCACTGGTGGGGGGCGAGCAGTGGGAGAGCGCGCGATATTGAACTAGCAGCAGGAAGACAGAGTCGGAGAATGTAGTTGACGGGGGCGGGGGTGCAGCAAGCAGGCGGCAGCATAGCAGGTACCAGGGAGCAGGCGGATAAGGAGCGTACCACATGATACGCTGCCTCCTGTGATTGTGCAGGGAGCAGGCAGTCATAGCACAGACTGCCGGGCGCAAGCATCGCTCCACTGCTCTTTGTCTCATCCCCCCTCCGACTGGGCTCATCAGCCGGCATCCAGCATCATCAGTTTGAACCCTTCGCCCACTGCTGGTGA
Organism: Pleurodeles waltl; assembly: GCF_031143425.1. Lineage (NCBI taxonomy): Eukaryota > Metazoa > Chordata > Amphibia > Caudata > Salamandridae > Pleurodeles > Pleurodeles waltl. Next base: position 1,264,896,369 of record NC_090437.1, read on the forward strand.
GGCCTAGGATACGATGAAAGCCTTCCTCCCGGGGCAGCTCCGTTGTACCGACTGCTCGTTCCGGGGAAGTACCTACCCGGAGGCTGGGCAAAGGGGCACAGAGCCGCGGGAGGTGCGGTGGCCGAGACCGGCGGCAGGTGCATGGCCACACGCTGTCTGTCCCCACTGGGAAGGCAACTGCCCTCTAGCTCAGCCCTTAGCGCCAGAACCCACCGCCCTGTACCAGCAGGAGAGCGCAGCAGCACCTGAGCCGTGTCTACCCCCGCCCAGGGATGGGGGCTCAGACATCAGCTGTGTAGACTCACAGAGAGGGACTGGGTGGAAGGCTGGCGCACACCAATAGCTCACAGGGTCTGCAGTCCCATGTACCATCAGCGAGCGGGTGGTGGATGCTGGTAGGAAGGGGATGCAGTTGGCGGCAGTGGGTGGGTGCACTCACCTCTCGCCGATGTTACTCTCCTCCCTGTAAAGCGGGTCCTATACTTCTCCAAATGCCGGCGTGTTATCCCCCTGCTCGCTCCTGCTCAAGGTATGTCCTCTGCAGACTCCCCAGGAAGGTGCTCGACTGATGTCCAAAGCTCAGCGTTATCACTGTACGCCCTCGGTCCCTCGTGCCACCCTTTGGCTTGGTCCTGTCCGTGTGCACCGCTTGGTATCCTGGAGCCCCCTCGTGCCCCCCTGGTCTCCTACTGTGCGCACTAGTTGTCTCAGCTGCCACCGGCCTCTCCTCTCGGATACAGGAGCTGACCCAGCTCCTCTGCCAGATAGTGAGCGAGGACCAGTGATACAATGGAGTGACAGGGGGCGAGGCCGCGACGCGCGTGCGCGCAGAGCGCAGGCTGAGTGCACTGGGATGGATGGCACAGACTGAGGTGCTGCCCTCGGCTGTGTGTGGCTACAATGGAACAGTGACCGGTTCAGGGCGCACCACACTGCCCGCTTTCGTGGCTGACGATCTGGGCTGGGAGAGCCTTGTTGTCGAAGGTCAGGCGCTCTGTGTAAATGCTACTGCTTGCAAATATTGCGTAGAGCACTGGGCATGCGCAGGCCCGTGGGCATGGAAACGGCTTTACAAAGCTGGGGAGGCAGGGCAGAGGAGGTGACAGTCAGGGCGAGCAGGCAGAGGAGAGACGGCAAAGGGCAACAGTAGGACTGAACAGAGGCTAGGGACAGAGTGAGGATGCAACGGAGAGGATGTGAGTGGGTGAGAAGGGAAAGAGCGGCACGAGAGAGCATCGGAGAGGAAGGCAGGTGCAGTGCGACGAGACAGGTAGAGTGCAAAGGACAGACAGCCACACAGAGAAAGAAACTTCAGACAAGTGGCAGCCAGGACTGGGGAGAGTGACCGATGAATAATAAAGACGCACGGGGAACAAGGGAAAACGATTGGGAGCCAGTTAGGGATTAGAGGAAAGTGGCAAAATTGAGCCCGTGTTGGGGAGGAAGGGTGCGCGTGAAAAACTACATCCTCTCATCTCACTCTGCACCTGGAAGTGCTAGAGCAAGCGAGTTGAAAACAGTCGCCCACAAGCGGTAGAGCCGTGACAGGCAGCGACCAAGAAACGAGACAGGTAGGGGGTGAGATGACAGACACAAACACCCAGATAGGGTGACTACTGCCTCCAGTCCTAAACTTTTCTTCTACAAATCCATGCTAGCAGGTGTGCCACATTATTTAGTTAAAAGGAACCAAACTAAGACTACGATACCCAGAATGCATCAGGCTGACACGTTAGCCCTGGACTGGAAACTGTGGCCATGGTGGCATGGAGGGCTGTGGTCACCCTAAATACAGAACAGCAGAACAGGGAAAGCCAAACAAGGGAGTGGGCATACAAGAGAAAAGTGACAGCCAGGATCCAATAATGAAAGGAGTAATAGCTTTTAAGGCGAGGTCAACGAAATAACAACCAAGCCAGATAGAATATGTCAAAAGAGACAGAGGCTGCAGGGAAATACTGGCCTGGGTAGGGGAAGTCAAGAAATAGGGCCCAAAGAAAGGGGGCGGTGCCTTGAAAGCAAGAGAAAGGATAGAATTGCAAACACTGAAAATGACTGATAACGCAAAAAAGACAATCTCAGCAACAGAGAATTAAGGGACAGATCAAGCACGGGGAAGGCTGTAATGTATCTTCCTTTCAGGAGTCCACGAGCTATGCATCTCTAGGCTTTATTTTTATATAAAGAATTCTGGGACAAGTAGTCGAGAAAACCGAGTTTTCACGAACTTATTTATTTGCATCTACTTGCCATTTTATAAAGCACGTTCTAGCCCTAGGGGTGTCAGAGCGATTTATCAGATTAAACCAAAATGTGAACCTTGCATAAACAATCCAAATGTACACGAACAGATGGCAAATCAGGAAATTACATTCGTAGAGTATAGATTTGCAGAGAATATTCAGCATTATGCGATACATTTTCAATTAGCATTGCCAGTGGACGTTATATCAAAACATGACTTTTTAAATAAAATTACACAATAGGAAGAAAATGGTAGGCTGTTTACAAATTTAAATTATTAAGTACAAAGTCACCAAAGTCAGAAATCAGGTGTAACACTAAATGTATTGTAACAACAGATACCCATTGCAAACTACTGCCAAAACGAAATCTAGAGAACAATACTTCACCACTAGCAATGCCCAAAGTGGAGAAAGTGCATTCAACAAGGCCGTTAAGTAATTTTTGGCCCGGGCCTGAGTACAGAATTAACTGTAAGGTAAATGTCTGAGAACCCTGTAGCCTTCAGTATTTGCTCCGTATTTGACTAGAATGGCTTGAGCGATAAAATCTATTTGGAGAATGTCAGAAATCAAGCATAAGACCTAACTGACATTATTTCTAAGACTATTTAATAAGTAGCTTAAAGGCGAATAATTAAAAAACACCAGCACCTGAAACAGCTTTTTGAGTAGTTTCCCTGAAAATATGTATACAGAATTGAGTTATTAGTTGAGAGGTCTGGGAGCCCCACTCAAGTAATGAACAAAATTCCTGTCAGGGTCAACCCTGATGAGCCACTTATAAAACCTGTGCTTGGCCCTATGGTAGTTTCGCAGAAAAGCAGACAGGCTTAGCTTAGAGGCAATGTGTAAAGTACTTGTGCAACACTTCAAACACTAATAAAATGAAGACGTACCACAAAAGGGATCCCACGCCAGATTTGACAAATAGAGTAGATTTTAATAAATAAAGCAAGAACAAAACAACAAAATTCCAATCAGGGGAAATGAAGATATGGAATTTTAAAGATTTAAATGAAAATAGGTTAGTCCAGCTGAAGAGTTACCTTCTTACTGTAGCACAAAGAGTCCGGTTAGCAGGGGAGTGTCCCAGACTGTTTGATGTAGCTCGAAAAACAAGCCTGGCATCATGGACGGGCATCAATATAGTGTGAAGATCCTGTTGTTCTCATGAACCGGCAGGCTGGTGTGCCCCACAAGTGGTTGAATCTGTAGCACAGAGGGTCAGGCTGACGGAACTTCGCCTTGGAGGGCTCAGCAAGTGACAATGTTTGGCACCAATGGGCCTGTCCATGGTTGTAAAGAGCACAAAAACTTAAATTCAGCCCTCTGAAGCTATATCAATGGTCCAGGACCAGAGAGACACCACTTAGGGTCAGGGGATTGCTCCAGCTGGATCTGTGTGCTCGCTTAGGTGGTTGGAAGCCTATTATGTCCCTGTGGCTCTGAACAGGAGGCCAGCAGATTAGCCCTTGGAGTCACTCTGGGAGACCTGGGTTCAGATGCAGGTCCAAATCCCTCTGACTCAGGCAGGACGGCAGCAGGGCAGTAATTAAGCAAGGCAGCAGTCCAGCAAGGCAGTAGTCTAGCAGGGCAGCAGTCCAGAAGAGGGGCAGTCTTTTCAGCAGCACAGAACCACAGATCCAGAAGTGTACTGGAAAGTTTATGTCTGAGGTCCAATATTTATACCAGGTGCCTCTTTTGAAGTTGGAGAAGCTTCTAGAGGTTTCCCTTTGAAGGGCACAGGTTTTCTGCTCCCCTCCCCTGGCTCCAGACTAACTACATCAGATATGCAGTCCTTTGTGTGGAGGCAGGGCACAGCCTATTCAAGTGTAAGTAGGGCAAGGATGACTGTGCCCACCTCCTCCGTCCCCACCTGCCAGTGATGGTCCATCCAGGCAAATATAAACTCTCTATTGTGTGTGGCTGTTTAGGATAAATACACAAAGCCCAACTGTCATGTGACCCAGAGACAGGCTGCCAACACTAAATGGGCTAGGCTGGAAAATGCAAAGTTTGTAAAAGTGGTATTTTCAATATTGTAATTTAAAATTCAACTTTACCATACAGATTTTTCATTACTGTTCCAAAGACACCAAACATCAACTAGTTACCGGTTCCCATTTGGAAGTTAAAGCATATTAAATGAAATAAGGTAGCTCCAATGTTATCCAATGGGAGAAGCAGACTTTGCGGTAGCGAAAAACACATTTAAGAGTTTTTCACTACCAGGACATGCAAAACTCAAAAGTACTTGTGCAACTTTTTAAATACACTGCACTTTGGCCTCTGGGTTGTCAAGCCCTACCCTAGGGGTGACGTATATATATTACATTTATAGGCATGCTGAAGAGGGTGGCACAATAAGTGCTGTGGTCCACTTGTAGCATTTAATTTACAGGCCCTTGGTATATGTAATACCACTGTACTAGGGACTTATAAGTAAATTACATATGCAAATTGGGGATATACCAATGTTACCATGGAAAGAAGGGAGCACACACACTTTAGCACTGGTTAGCAGTGATAAAGTGCACAGAGTGTCGAGGCCAGAAAAAACGAGATCAGCAAAAATAGAGGAGAAGAGCAAAAAAGACCACCTTTAGGCCAACAGGTGTAACAGTATTTATGCAGCACTCAAATAGTAATAAAGTGAAAACACAGCACTAGAAATAAACCAAAACCAATTTAGAAAACAGAGTAGATAGTAATAAATAAATTGATAAAATCCAACAGGTAGCACTAGAGTTCTAAATATTTTGAAATTTTCAGGTGAAAATAAAGCCCAAAAGTGCAAAGTGCCACTGGTGGTAATCTGGTTGTGCTGGACAGACAAAGTCACAAGTTCAGGCCAACTGCAATGAAGAGCACGTCAGATACAGGGACCAGGCTCATCCCGGTGAAGGGTTTACCGTATCACAGTCCAAGTCTACATGAGAAACCTAAGCCAGAGCTTGGCACTGGCAGGAGCTGTAAGGAAATTGCTGTTGATGCAATGAGCAGGTCATTGCTGGAGGTTTGTGTTGAAGAGAGACATGGGTGGTCACAGTTGGTGCTAAAAGCTTGATGCAGTCAGAACTACGTGTTGGTGGGAGACGCAGCAGTCAGTGCTTATGAGAAAAGCCTGCTTGCAGTCTTGAATAGGCCAAATATTCTGCATTTTCACCCCAAGTGTAGTTTTAAAGCAGGAGGAGTACATTCTAACACCAGCCAGGGTTCCAGGACCTAAGGAGGCACCTCTTGGTTTTCAGGATTTGCTTCATCAGAGGCCAGCAGCTGTTGTTGATGGTCAGCCGGCAGTTACAGGGACGGCCTCTGTAAGCTTGTTGTGCCCCTCTAGCCCAAACAGGAGGTCAACCAATTGACCCCTGGAGTCCCTTCTGGGGGTTATGGGTTCAAGTTTAGCATGACAACAAAAAAGTATCCCTGCACCTACCAGCTCGTCAAAGTACTGACCGCTATTCAGAATTAACCATTGTTATCCCTTCACCACAATAAAAATATGTTATCTTGTTTAGTGACCCTCACCCACTCTAGAAGTGGCATGCTTCATCATCGAATCCACCTAGGCTCCTAAAGGCCAAGGTGGGCTTCACAGACGTGCGGGAGCACTTTTGAAGATCCTACTGGGGTCTAAAAATAAGAATACCTTACTGGTCACCAAGGTATCCTTTTATTCACAGTGCAAGTAGGTATGATTAAAATCAAAACAAAAGGAAACTCCTGGAATTTTATGGTCATATGACCCTATTCTAAATATGTCGGCTGAGCTCACCTTGGCCTCTGAATTCTGAATAGCAGTCAATACTTTGAGCAGTTGGTAGGTGTAGGGATACTTTTTTGTTGTCGTGTATGTAGTCGGGAGTATCCCTAGAGTACCCTTGTATGGGGTAGTGTCTTTTAAGCCTCCCCAGCATAGCATTCCAGTCAAACGGAGTGAGAGAATAGACTGATTGTTCAGTGTTCTGTCTGCTCTTTGTTTCTAGGTTCAAGTCAAGCATGCCCAGTCTTCCTTCTAAAGACAGCAAGCCAGTCTTTCTTCTGAATCTTCCACAGGTCCGTGAGTGTTCTGATGAGAGGTTCTGATGTTGCTACCCAGGGCCCACCTATGTGTGGACATCCTTCACTTTGTATATGCCTAAACTTGTTATAGTGTTGAGATTTTAAAACTTTTATGAGCCAAAATGAATGAAACATGTAAATCAGTGAGGCAGGCGATGCCATAATGCATGGCTCATACTGATTGCTCCTCACTGATTGACTCAGTCAAATTTGAATAATCTTAACCAATTCAGATTGTGACTCTTGAAAACTCTTGTTTTATTCATTTTGGCTCATAAAGCCTCAATCCTCAATACTATAACTAACATTGTGTACTATGACCTGCTTGAAATAAAAAATGATGCAAATGTCCCAAATGTTTTGAGCTTGGTATGCTTCAGTTGAACAATGACTTTCCAGATTACATGGAAAGCAATTGATAAGAATATGTTCATCTCAAGTATCATAAACCCTCAAACCTCAACAATATAGCTAAAGTTGTATACTATGACGACCTTGATTTAAATTCATCTATTTGGGTCAACTTGTATCTACTTCTAAAAATATGTGGTGTTGAAGATGGTCTCGCATATGACTGACAAGTGAGACCGAACAGCCAAGGTCTGCTCCACTGCTTATGCAGAAACCTATTTGATTCCTGGATAAAGTAAGACATATAAAGGACTCATTCCATACATAAAGAGAGTGGACTTTCATACATTATTCTATGGTGGGATAAAATATGTGTTTACTTTATTCTATATGCACATGATTAATGTATGCAGGGTTTAGCTCATGTACCTGATATCTTGTATTAATTAGTTACACAAAGAATATATATATATTTGTGACATCAAATGTTGGTGTACGCCTGTTCCTTTCTTGATTAAGTCTTATGGATAGTGATATGGCATTCTGTCTACGGTTCCCTTGTTGGCACATTATCTTCAGTTAGGTTAATACCCAAGTTGTAAGGGGGTTAAGATATTTGTAAATTTTAGCAACACATTTGCTTGGATGAGCAGCGATATTTGGTAGAAAAAAAGAGTGTGTTTGGTTTAAACTCTTGTAATTAGATGTTCTGCAGAGGATACACACAATCATGGGGGCCCAGAAGCAAACAGGGAGTGAGTCATATCTCATCAAGAAATTGTACGTTAAGTGGGTGTTAACAGGGCTGCATTATATCTCCTATTCTGTTTAGAGTATATAGTGCCATTTTATATCAATTTTTCCAAAACATGGACTGCATTTCCCCCTGAAATTGGGGGTAGAGGTACCTTGATAACAGCTTATATTGATGTTTTATGGGTAGTGGATAGAACACCAATTGCACTACATCTTCTACGAGACAATATATCAGATTACAGTGCAAATAATAACCCAATTTTAGCGGAATGGCTTCCACCCATTTAATTCTCTTGGATTTTTCTTTCTTGATCACATGCTTTTTTTATCTTTACTGCAGGTGAGTCTCACTACTCAAGCCTCACCCACAGTAATTACATTGTAATAGGACTGCATATGTTTACCACCTGTGCGGTCTTTGTTGTCCACATCTATGCAGGCTGTGCGTGTGAGACCACCTTCTTGCACAGTCAGGTAGCTTGGCACAGAAAGGACTCTAGGAATAAATGTTGACATTCAGTAGACCATATAATATTAGTGGACACTCATAGGTAAGGTTAGTATGGTTTACTGGATTATGTGTAGTGTCACTGTATTATACATGTGGGAAAAATCTGCCTTAAATTGCAGTTTTTCTCCACTTATACAGTCCAGTGAGGTATCATACTGTGGTGGAACATGCACGCTAATTTTGGCTATGCAGGTCTCAAGAACCTACATGTACACCTTATAGGTTGTCCAAAATTGTCAAATTTCTTTGTTTTAGCTCAGGATCGGATTCCAGTCCTTTTATCACCCTGTTGTGCCAAGTTAATTACTCTGCTCCCCAGCAGAGGGAACAAAGGCCTCCCCACACAAAATCATCAAGTATCAGTGCTTTACTCAGCTTTTGATGACGTAAGGGTGAGGATGAAAATCTGCATCTGATTAGCTGTCAAACTTTACCAGGGGTTGGGATAGCCCAGACATCTGTAGCCAACATAGTAGGGATTTCCCTTTGAGGTTTTTGGGGGGTTTCCCTGGCAGTGATAATAGCTAGGGGTGTAGCTGAGGCCTCCAGAGGAGATGTGAACATAGTCCACTTCACAGATCCATATTAGATTGTTCCAGTATGCTGTGCAGGAGGTTTGGTACATGATTGAAGGTGTGATTTGTCATCCTAGGATTAGTAAGGGGTGTCGTGCATTGACAACTTTCTACACCCACATATAAACCCTCACACAAGGTAGAGACATAGAGTGTTAGCCCTGGGAAGTGGATGGAGGCACCGTGTACAGTTGGAGAGACAAGCCCCTGATGGACTAAGGACTGTGCAGTGGACCACATGACTGTGGGTCTCTCCAGGACCAGCCATGCTGGCCCTATTAAACCACCTGATGACAATTTGAGGGAAGCTCCAGACTTCTGTGCCCTATCAGGAGAAGGGTAATACCCACACTATAATGTGATGTTCCATCTGGCATGGGTGAAGGGTACTGTTATTTTAGGGGTCATAACCCATTAGAGGTCAAATGTGATTTCAGAATATCACAAAAGTTATTCCGATCTGTCTGATGTATATATGTGTAAGTTAACCTGCAGTATTTAGTAGTGAATGTGTAATAAGTGTACTTTTCATTTTTTAAAGAAAACACACTGACTTTATGTTAGAAATCAGGTCTCTAGTTGGCAGAGATGTGCACCCTGTCCAAGGAGGAACCACAATCATAGTCAGAGTAAATCAGTTACACACCTTAAATTAACTTGTGCTCACCTTCGGTTGCTTGGCACAGACAGGCAGGCTTAACATAGGAGGCAATGCGTAAAGTATTTCTGCAACACTTAGAACAGTAAAACAGTGAAAACACCACACAGAAATAATCCACACCAGGTTAGAATAAACAAGCTTAATTTAATGAACAAAACAAGACCAAAGCAACAAAAATCCAATAAGTAGAAGTCCAGATGTAAATTTTTAAACAAAAACTGCAATATAGTTCTTAGAAACTTAAAGCATCAATCGGGGCTATCTGGTCGTGCTAGACTAGGGAAAATCCAAATGTTGAGGCCAACCGTGATGGAGCATGGAGCCGGCTACAGGGACCAACCTTGTCCGGCTGAAAAAACACATTTTTCGAGGGTTGTGTTGACATCCAAGATCTGATGCAAGGATAATGCAAAGGTGACGTTGGTTCCAATCCTTGCAGTCAGGGATGCATCGTTATCGAGCCATGCAGTCATCGATTCAAGGTCCTCAAGCAGCGATGCAACACTGAACTGTTTGCAGTGACGGCGATGAGTCATTGTTGAGCCGTTAGGCTGGTGATGCAAGGTCTTTGTCCTTGCAGCAGCAGTGATTGGTCGGTATCGAGAGAAGATGGGTTGGTTTCAACCAAAGCAACAACACTGATACGTGGATTTTAGCAGAAAACAGCTGAAGAACCCACGTCTTAGGGCCCAGAACTGGATTGGCACCACTTGGCAGGGTAGTATGCACAGTTGGCAGAGTCCAGAAGGTCCAGATGCTGTAGCAGGTTTGAGTGAAGTCTGTGATATCCTTGAGACTTCAGAACGGGAGGCAAGCCAGCAAGCCCTTGAAGTCACTTTGATTCTGGGGATGTAGAGATGCAGGTCCAGTCCCTCTCACTCCCAGGCAAGGAAGGCAGCAGACTGTAGGGCAGGCACAGCAAAGCAGGAGTCCCGAAGAGTCCAGCAGAGTGACAGTCCTTTCAGCAGCACAGCCATCCTTTTTCCTGGCAGAATGTTCTCAGATCCAGAAGTATACTGGTTTGGTCGGGATAGAAGTCAATTTCTTATACCCAGTGGCATCTTTGAAGTGGGGAGAATTCAAAGAGAGGCTTTTGAAGTGCCCAAAGTTCCTGCTCTTCCTGCCAAGGCTCCAGACACTCTACAGGGGGTTTGGCAGCCCTTTGTGAGGGGTCAGGACCCAGCCCATTCACGTATGTCAGCTAATCCCTCCCATCCTACCCAGGAGGAGCCATCAACATGCAGATGGCCCCTTAGTCACACCTAAGCTCCCTTTGTGAGTGACTTTCTGGAGGGAATGCACAAAAACCCAACTGTCACCTACCCAGACTCACTTCAGAGACAGGCAGAAGGCACTAGATAATTTAATGTAAGAAAATCCCAACTTTCTAAAAGGGGCATTTTCATTATTACCATTTAAAATCTGGCTGCACCATAAGTTGTGATTTTAAATTGCGATTCCAGAGACACCAAACTTGGGGGGGGGTCCCATCTCTTTCTAATGAGAAATTACACTTATAAAATGTAATAAGGCAATCCCAATGTTAAACTGTAGGAGAGATAGGCCTTGCAGTAGTGAAAAACGAATTAAAGAGTTTTTCACTACTTGGACATGTAAAGCTTAAATATACATGTCCAACTTTATAAATACACTGCACCCTGCCCTTGGGGCTACCTAGGGCCTACTGTAGGGGTGACATATGTATTAAAAAGGAAGGTTTGGGTCTGGACAGAGGGGTAACTTTCCAGATCAACATGACAGTTTAGAACTGCACACACAGGCTTCAATGGCAGGCCCGAGTCATGTTTAAAGAGCTAAGTATGCTAATTGTGGATGAGCCAATTGTAGCATGTTTTAGGGGAAGACCACATGCCCTTTAGCACTGATCAGCACTGTTAAAGTGCCCAGAGTCCTACGGCCAACAAAAACAAAATCAGCATACAGGAGGACAGAAGGCAAAACTCTTAGGGGAACCACACCAAAGATGCCAAGTCTAACATGTGTCCCACCTGCTGAAAGTAGGGAGAGCTACACAACCCCTTGTGATTTCTCTTCACCAAGGTGCAAGAACCTGAGAGAACATCATCATTGGTGTGTTTTCTGTTCTAGGATGGTGTTCCACTGTAACGTCCATTCCCTGTAAGGAGATGGACCACCTCAGTAGTTTGGGATTCTCGCCTCTCATTTTCATTAACCATCTGAGGGGTCTGTGGTCTCTCTGAACCGGGAAGTGAGTGCCAAACAGGTATGGCATTATCTTCTTCAGTGCTCAGATCAAAGCAAATGTTTCGCTTTCTATTGCTCTCCACCTCTGTTCACTGGGAAGTAGCCTCCTACTGATGAAAGATACAGGTTGATCCACGCCCTCTTTATTTAGGTGTGACAGCATGGCCCCTACACCATGCTCTGAGGTATCTGTTTGGACAATAAATTCTTGGAAGAAGTCAGGACCCCTGAGCATGGGTCCTGTGCACATAGCCACCTTCAGGATATCAAAAGCTTTCTGATACACCTCTGTCCAAATCACCTGATGTGGCTGCTTCCTGGAAGTTAGCTCTGTCAAGGGGGGCTATTATGAAGACATACCACTTGACAAATCTCCTGTAATAACCAGTGAGGCCTAAGAAGACCCTCACTCCTGTCTTGGTCTTGGGGCGGGTTCTCAAACCAGATTAGTCTCAATCTTGGCATGGAGGGGCTGCCCTTTGCTACCTTCCACTTGGTGACCCAAGTAGACCATAGAACCCTGCCCTATCTGGCACTTACTGGCCTTGAGAGTAAAGCCTACTTTCTGCAGAGCCTGATGCTATTCTCTGAGCTGGCACAGGTGGTCCTCCCAGCTTGAACTGAAGACCGAAATGTCGTCTATGTAGGTGGCACTGAATTTCTCCAACCCAGCCAGGACCTGGATGACCAACCTCCGGTAGGTGGCAGGGGTGTCCTACAACCCATAGGGCATGACTCAGAACTGGAAGTACCCTTCTGGTATAGAGAATGCAGACTTCTCTTTTGTCGCTTTGGTCAAGACAATTGCCAACACCTAGACTTTAATTCAAACATGCAGAGGAACATGGCAGCTGAAAGCTGATGTATGAGTTCATAAGCTCTAGGGATGGTGTGCCTGCCAGTCTTAGTGACCACATTGAAGCCCCAGTAGTCCACACAGAACCTAAGTTCCAGTATGACACCTGTAGATGCAGCCCTGGGGACCAAAACCACTGGACCAATCGCTGTTAGAGGGCTCAATTACCCCTAACACCAGTATCTTGGAGACCTCCTCCTTAATGCTGGCTCTCACCTTGTCAGGCAACCTTTACATTTTGTTCTTTACAAGTGGGCTGCCTCCAGTATCAATATCATGGGTACACCATGTAGTGAGTCCTGTGGTAAGGGAGGAAAAAGGGGCAAACTGTCCCAGCAACTGGTGGCATTCTGTTGATCTAGGGTCAGTGTAGGGGAGGACTGACACCTTCCACTGACCCAGTCTGCTCCTTGGAAGACAGGAGGTTGAGGTGAGGTTCTCTCTCCTCTTCTACCTCATCATCTATATCCAGAAGCATAGTAATCTCATACCACTCAAAGTGGGGTTTTTAGGCAATTAAAATGCAGGACCCTCAAAGGGTTTCTAGGAGTCTTGAGGTCAACCAGGTAGGTGACCTTACTCTTGCAGTCCTTAACCTCATAGGGCCCAGGGGTCTTGCAGAGCGTATGCTATATGGGCTCCATTAGCCACACTTTTTGGCCGGGACAAAACTCAACCAGGGTGACATTCTGGCCTTATCAGTGCTTCATGTCCTCCTGGCTAGCTTCCAGATTCTCCTAGGCGTGTTTCTGGAAGTGGGATGTTTGGTTGCAAAGGGCCAGCATGTAGCTGACCACATCCTGGGGGGTTCTCCCGGAAGCTTGCCTCCAGCTCTCCTTTACCAAACTGAGGGGCACACTCACAGTGTGTCCATGCAGAAGTTTAAAGGGGCTGAAGTCATCCTCTTCTGCAGTACCTACTTGTGTGCAAACAAAAGTCATGAAAGGAGGGTGTCCCACATATGCCTGATGGGTTTGGGTAGACCCATTATCATGCCTTTGAGGGTTCAGTTGAAATGTTCAATCAACCTATTAGTTTGGGGGTGGTAAGAAGTGGAGAAATTGTAGGTTACCCCACACTCCTTCCACAAGGCCTTCATGTAGTTAGATATGAAGTTGGTACCCCTGTCAGATACCACCTCCTTGGGGAAACCCACACAGGGAAAGATCCCCATCAGTGCCCTGGCCATGGCGTTTGTAGCCACTGTCCTCAGAGGGATAGATTCTGGATACCGGGTTGCATGGTCCACCAAGACCAAAACAAATCGGTTGCCCTAGGCTGTCTTGAGGTCCAGAGGCACAATGATGTCAATGTCCATCCTCTCGCAGGGTGTGACAATGAGAGGAAAAGGTTGTATGGGGGTCTTGCACTTCCCCCCTGTCTTGCCACTCACCCGAAAGGTAGGAGGGGATCTACATAAAGCATATGGAACCTTCATCATTTGAGGCCAAAAAAAGTGGGTGATAGTCTGTCAAAGGTCTTATTTTGCCCCAAATGACCTGCCAATGACACATCATGAGCCCGTCCTAGTAGGAAGCCCCTGTAGCACTGGAGGACTACCAAGACACATGTTTCACCACACTCTGGAGTATTATGTTTACAATACAGGAGATCATTCTCACGGTAAATCAGGCACTTGCCAGAGGCATTTCCAGCTGCCTGGGCCTCAGCCCACTGCTGAAGAACTCTTCCCTGTTAGGATCCCCTTCCTGCTGCCAGTTGGACAGCTCAGGTTCCTCATTTCGACCAGGACATCCTCCCCTATATGTACCAGGACATTTCCATCATGTTCAGCCTCCGCCTGGACCGTGGAAGACTAAGGAGCATGTTTCCTGTGCCTGTTGCCCTTCCTCTTTTAGGCAGAACCTTGGGTCATTCTTCCAGGCTCTAGGTCCTCCTAATCACCCTTTCGGGCTGCCATGGACTGCAAGTTTAGGCATGCCCAATCAGATAACCCCAACATTCCAGAGTGTGACATGGACAGACTCACAGTTACCCTCAAGGAACCTGAAACCCGTCTTCCATTCAAAGGAAACCAGAGCCACTGAGTAGTGGCTCTAACGGTTGTCAGCACAACAACTTGGTGGAACACCTCAGGGACTATCTACCCTAAAGACACCAGATGACACCTGATGGTGGTCATGTTGTCCTCTGTGTCTCTCAGGGCTTCCACCCTCTGCCCATTGATGGTGACCCACTGACTGTACGTCCCAGTATTGCCAGGCATGTGGGTGCTCTGTATCATCTTTCTATCACCCAGGGACACTAGGGTAACCTCTACACTGCCCCCCAAACTATCTGGCACAATCTCTTCCCTCAGCACTACACTAGTCCACCCCAGTGACTGCCCACCGGGAGGAGGGGTAGGACTGTGCCCGCTTGGGACACTTGGCATCCCCTTTGTAGAGTCCTTCCTGCTGACACTCATAGCACTTAGGGGGTGCCTTCCCTGAAGACTTACTGTCAGGAAACCATTTCTTTTTTTTCTTAGTAGGGGTATGGGAGCTCTGACCCATAGAACTACTTTGGTTGTGGTCCTTTGGAGATCTCCTTGTTTTTATTTTAGTCTCCCTCCCCTGTCTTCTGGGGAGAACCCTGGCCACTCTTGTGGTGTTCCCCCAGATACCTACTTGTGGACTCTGGTGCTGACTGTGCAATCCACCTCCTTAACAAGCTTCCTGGTGTCAGAGAGATTACTGTCAACAAGGTGTTGGTGCAGATTTGGAAAACAGAGACTGAACATGTGCTCTTTTGCAATCAAGTTATACAGGTTCTGGTATCTCCTTTACCTCACTGCCGTTCACCCAAACATCCAGTGCCTTGCAAAAAGGAATCTACGTTATCCACGCAGGTCTGTTGGGGTAGCTGCTGACAGTCCCTCAACTTTTGTCTGTAGTTTTCTGGGGTCAGACCAAACTTCCCGGGATAAGGCCTCCTTCATGGGGGGATACCTCATCCTGTCTGTCCCTCCTAGGGCCAATAAAGTGTCCCTCCCCTCTCTAGGAATGTGCCTCCACAGACAAGCCGCCTTATCCTCCTCAGGGACCTTGTGAATCTATAAAGCAGTCTCATATGCCTCAAACCACCTGTCAGGCACCAAAACATTGGGTATGTGGACACTCCTGTTAGTAGGTGTTGAAGAAATGCTGCCACCATCTTGGCTGAACTGAGTCCTTCTGGCCTTCAGCTTCAACTCCTGAGCCACAATTATTTTCCTCTCCTCCATGGCGAATTCTTTCTCCTCCATGGCTCTCTCCTTCTCCAAACAGAGCTTAGCCAGCTTCAACTCTAGTTTCCTCTCCTCCCTCTTGTCCTCCAGCTCCTCTGGTGACAGGCCTCTAGATGAAATATTGTTCCCTGCCCTGGGGGAACCTCTACTCCATTGTCTCTCTCCCTCAATGCACTTCCAGTGAATCGTGGTTCAGCTCTACACCTTCTTCTATTATTTCATTCTCCTCTAGGATCATAGGTGTGTCTTGGGCTTCTAACCAGGCTATCGGCACCTTTCGCAGCTCCACCTTCCTGCTGAAGCCTTTTGTAGGAGCGTTCTCCATAGTTGCTTTGGCAGATGTGAGTGAGGGAGAGGGAGGCAGAGTGAAGGAGTCTGGAGAGTAGGTGGAAGCTCAGGCAGTGGTTGATATATGCTGGTCTTTGTTAGCCCAAGGCTTTGTAGGCATGGGTTAGTATCTTGAATTGGCATCGCTTGTGAAGGGGAAGCCAGTGGAGTTTTTTCAGGTGCGGGTTAATGTGGGTCCATCTGGGGAGGTCGAGGGTGAGTCTAGCGGTGCAAATGATCTGCAGTCTCTTCAGGAGGTGTGTGGTAATTCCTGCATAGAGTGCAGTGCCATAGACCAAGCAGTTGGTGATGTGGGCTTGGGTGACTGTGCATCTGGTGGAGACCGGGAGCCATTTGAAGATCTTTCAGAGCATCCACACAGTGAGAAGCAGGTAGAAAAGACTGCATTGATCCGGTTCTTAATGATGAGTTTGCTGTCCATGATGATGCAGAGGCTACGAGCGGAGTCCTTGGAGCTGGGAGAGGGTCCAAGTTAAGAAGGCCACCAAGTGTCATTTAACAGGGAGGTGTTGTTCCCAAAGATCAGTACTCCTGTCTTGTCTATGTTGAGCTTGAGGCAGCTGTTTTGCATCCAGTTGCCGATGCTGGTCATGCATAGGTGGAAGTTGGCCCTCATGGTGGACGGGCATTCGGATAGAGCAAAAATGAGCTGGGTGTCGTCTGGCTAGGAGATGTTGTTCAGTCTGTGGATTCTGATGGTGTTGACCTGGGGGGGGGGTCATGTAGACATTGAACAGAGTAGGCCTGAGAGCCGAACCTTGGAGGATGCTGCAGATGATGTTTTATGCGTTCTTCCTGTGAGAAAGGATGCAATCTATTTGAGGACGTCCTCTTGGATTCCGATCTGATGGACCCTCTTGATCAGGTGGTAGGATACAGTGTTAAAGGCAGCTGAGAGATCAAAGAGGAGCAAGTTGTCCACTTCTCCCCAGTGTAGGAGCATTCTGATGTCATCCATGGCTGCAATCAGGGTGGTCTTGGTGCTGTGGTTGGTGTGAAATCAGAATAAGGATGCAACAAAGGAGATTTTTGTTCTCAAAGTATTACGTGAGTTGATGGTTGGAGGCCTTTTCAAGGAATTTGATGGGAAAGAGGAGCAGGGAGATGGGCCAGTAGATCTTGAGCTCATTGGGTCGGATGAATTCTTGAGTAGGGGCTTCATATCGGCATGTTTCAACTCATCTGGGAATGTGGCAGAGGTAATTGATGAGTTGACGATTTTGTGGGTATGTTGCTGTTGGTCCTGTTGCCAAGGTAGAACATGTGGTGGTTGCATGGTTCTGTGGGTGTTTCTAAGTGGATAGAGTGTTCTGGTACTGTGTATTCTCATGACTGGAACTGGTGCACGATCAGAAGGACCAAACTCCTTTTTCACAGCAATCTTTTCATGCACTAGATTCACAACTTTTGGAATCCAGCCTGTTGATGTTAATGGTACATCCCTTAAGAAGTCGGCACTGGCAGATGCGTTGTCATCAAGGAACTGTTGTAAATCCTGTAAGGCAGTGACACGTTCATTTATGTCAAAGGCTGTATCTGTCGCCTCTGCACCAGGACCATCAGGATCTGGAACATACATTTGAGTTCTGAACAGTCATTCGTTTGAAGTACGCACCCCCAGGGACCTTCTGGGCAGAATATTAAGTGCTCTCTGGACTCCATACAGGAGTGTAAGCAAACTGCTAACTGTGCCTAATACTCTGGCTGTTAAGGATTGCTTTAAATCTCGGTTTCGTCACTCCACAACACTTTTTACCTCAGGATGAAATGGAGACGAGTAATGCAGTTGGACCCCTAATGAAGCCATGGCATCCCGGAAAGCCCTTGAGGCAAAAGCAGGACCCTGGTCCGAGTGGAAAGCCGCAACAGCATATGTGCTGATAAATACATGCAAATCTTTAATAACAGTTCGAGTATCAGCCGAGTTTTGAGGCCAAACCCATAGAAATCTGGAGCATGAGTCAACAGCGACTAAAATGTATTTGTATGCACTGTCAGGTGTCAGGGAACCACAATGGTCCAAGTACACACATTGTAATTGTTTGTTGGAAATTAGGAGGGGTGTCTGCTGTGGTCGTTTGACGGTGGACCTGTTTATTTGTTGGCAGATGTCACAACAAAGGACATACTGCTTGGTTTGTTTGTGGAGACCTGGCCACCAGCAACGTGCTTGTAACAATGATATTGTAGTCGCCACACAAGCATGGGCAGAAGCAACTCCCTCATGCGCTGCTTTGATCAATTCTGGTCTTTGGTCTTTATTGGCAACCACACGATTACCCACCCCTGGTATAACTGCTAGGGCTGTATTGAGGCATGATATGCAGTAGGAATATTTCGCAGGATATGCTTTTGGTAAGGGTGTGCCGTCAGCAGAAGCTTTCACAGCTGCCAGTGTTTTACCATCCAATTTCGTTCTAAAACGAGTTACTGCAGCAACATAACCCATAGCTATTGCTGATGTGGCTGCTTCATCAGCCAAGGTGTTGCCTGCAAAGTGTATTCCAGCACGCTGATGTCCCAGTGTATGCGCAAAATGGACATTAGGTAGCATTTCCTTCAGATCTGCTACTTTTCCTCACAGAAGTCTGTGTTTAATGGTGTTTCCTTTTGACTCTGAACCCATGCTGGCGCCAGTAATGCAGATATTTATTGAAGGACTGGACACAATAATACCAATCACAGACAATCTGCAACAGCTGTTCAGGATCTGCATGTTCCAGTGCCATCACCAGAGCCTTGAGCTCTGCTAATTGCACAGTTCAGTCCCCTAAGGTCTGTGTGTGTGTGTGTGTGTTGTGGATGGAACACTCCATCTTTCATGTAGCCACTCATGACAGCGCAATCGGCAGAGTATTGATGTTTTGTGCCTATTGTTGGTTGAGCTGAACCATAAGTATACATAATTATTTGATATTGTTCAATAGGGAAGGTATTTGCTGGAACTGGGTATTAGAGTTCATAATGCAAAAATTCTCGAGTTTGTAATTTTGTCAAGTAGGTGTCAGAAACGTTGCCCACTGGATCCAACGTGGATGTAATGCTTTAGCGTTACGAATGCTAGCTGTGGTAACAGCCTCAAGGGCTGGCATGGGGGATACGACAATTATATATGTCCCTTGGACCAGGGGTCTCTCTTTAATGACAGCCATCTGAAAAGCAGTGAACATTTTCTCAGTGGGAGCAAAGCGCTGTTCTGCTGTCGAGTACAAGTGTGATTTATATGCAATCAGGACGGTCTGACCCACATTGAACGTTACATAGGTGAAATCAATGGCACCAGCAATTACTCAGATGACCAGGTGTTTTTTGTTGTCCCTTTATGAAAGTGTTTTGCTGCAAGCATGTCTTGTTGTAATGCTCTAATTTATGCGTGTGTTTGACTGTCCAGTATTTATTGGAAAAGTCAGGAGGTATCAAGTCATATAAAGGTTTTATGCATTATGCATAGTCTGCAATATAAGTTCTGCCAAATTTTAAAAAGCCCAATTAGGACTGGAGCTTTTTGATGACGTTTGGAGGTTGTAGTTGTGCGCATGTTTCTAGAAATTGGGGCGCAAGGCTCTTGCCTTCTTCTGATAATTCATGTCCCAAGAATAGAACACTAAGGAAGGCAATTTTTTTTTTTTTATTGAATTTTTAGCCAAATTCAGCAAATATCACAGCAATGTGGGCTACTCATCTTATATGTTGCATGAGGTCATTGTCTGTAAAGTAGATATCATCCACATATGACAACGCCTCAAGGTCAATGTTGTGTAAAATAGATGTAACACAAGCTGAAAATAGTCAGTCCTGGACTGCTCTTGTACACCTGTGGGAGTCGACAGAATTTGTTCTGAGATCCTAAAGCACTGAAACGTGTTAAGTCCCTACTTTCAGGTGCTATATTTTAGCAGAAAAACTTATTGGATATGTCCAGTGTTGTTTTCTATTTTTTGCACACTATATTGTTCATAAGTGCAGTGCTGTGTGCATTTTGTATAGCAAATGTGTGAGTAGGACTGTTTAAGTGTCTGTAGTCTAAGACTATTCTATATGAATGGTCGAGCTTTGCTACTAGGAACAATGGATTGTTCATTGGTGAGACACAGGGTTCACTCAAGCCCTGGTATTCCAACTGTGTGAGGATTTCCCTCATTGGTGCTTTAGCTTCATGCTTTATTGGATCTTGGGCTTGAGGTTGATGTTGGGATTTAATTGGTATTACATTATAGGGCGAATCCTTATCCCACTCTATGTGGTTGCGGTATAACGCAGGTGCCTGCGCCACTGCCCAATCAATAGTGCAAATTTCTATGAGCTTTCTAGGAACAAGGTCGAGAAAGATTTTTCAATAATCTCTTCTCTATAGGGGAAATCACGGACAAAGTCTGATGGCCAATCCTTTTCGGTCAGTAATATATCATAAATAGAGACATGCATGCCCACAGTCTCAACTTGTAAGAAGTCATCAGTTATCACCTCCATTTGCACTTGAAGATCCCAGTGAACTATTGTGACCTCTGCCGCATTGTCTAGCAGTGCCAGTGCCCACTTCCTGTTCTTCAGTGAAGCCATCTTCCTGAGTGGCTAGTCATATTGCAACTGCTGCCACTTTTTTCTTTTTGAACTGGGGTTTTTGTTGGGGAAGTTTTTCTTCTTTCTTAACAGAAACTTCAGCCGAGCATTGTGAGTCCTTTCGCGGTTTCACACACTCTGTTTGCTGCTCTGACTGCCCACCTCTCTCAATGCGTTTTTCCAGTGAGTCCTGAAAGGAACGAGATTGGCGTCTATCAGTGTATTGATATCTGTCAGGCGTTTTTATATTGTCTCTATTTCTAAGGTTATATCTATTTTGAGGGGTCTCCAAATGCGGAGATTCTCCCCTTTCTTTTTTAGGTGTTTGTTGTTTTTTTATCCAAGTGCTTTTTGGAACCTTCAAGTGTTTGCTTAGTAGAATCTTTATTAGATCTATCTTGTAATTGTGGTCTAATGGGTCTGGCCCCCAGACTATCTCGACCAGTACGAGAGTAGGTCTCAGCAATACTGTTTGGCAGCTCATGTTCTTGGTCCTGTACAGGAACGTCCCGGAGCCGCATACGCACTGCTATTGCAACTGCTTCCCCTTTAAGGTAACTTAAAATGATTGAAGACTCAGTGGCAAAATTGCCCATTAATTGCACCCCTAAGTCTAGAGACGGGGCAGCCCCATATTCATGCTGAATTAACTTTTAACACCTCAGGAAGATTGGCAAGTGTTGGTGTACCATGTGCAGTAGTATAGAGCGTGGCAAATACCATGCCCCATGTGTTGCAGGTATCTACTGTGGTAACCATCCCAAATGGCAAGCACATAGTGAGGATTCTATGTTTGTCCTGAGGATGAGTATAGGGAAAAACTGCTCCCAGCACAGTTATTGTTTGAGCTAACCAAGTACTACCTACTTAGCTGAGGTGGAACTCCTCAATGCCACGGATGTCTCCATATATAGTATTGAGGTATCTTTAGCCTTTAGTGAGACAGAGATAATTAGGAGGATCCAAAAATTACTGCCTGACCAAACATTGGTGGCGCCATGTCACCTAATGAGGCTACTGGATTTGGGAGACAGAATCGCAAGGACTGTGGGTACTGAGTACAATTCCACACTATGGACACCTGTCGGCCTAATCCGTGTTTTCCGGCTAACTAGCAGCGCCTCATCTCTGCCCAAGAGCAGGGATGATTATGGCAACCGGGCAAATGACAAGGAAGACTCCTCAGGGGAATTGTGGTCAATCAGATCTGATCCCTTTCTTTCAGTTACATTAGTCTAACTTACATTAGACAGGCAAAGACAACAGAGGCAGAATGTGATTTAATAAGGAGTTATTGAAGTAACTTCATCTTAGATAAAATCACATGTATTGCAATAACTAGGATGATAAAACACACTAAAAGCAAAAAGGTGGCAAGGAGTGTGAAACACAAAAATAGTCCCACCATACTGTTACTAAGAGTGATATATATGCCTTTCCTACCTAAACTATGTTAGAGCACAGCATAATAAGCCCTAATCCGCCCTTCAGGTTTTCTCCCTGGGAAGACATCATCCCTCATACCTGAGCAAGGAAGCCTGTTGTCTAAACAGACACCGTCCCCATGTATGACAGGGATTTGGTAGTTTAAGCAAGCAGCTGTAGTGAAGGCAATCAGCAATTAGCATGCAGTCATGGTCATCTGGTTGGAATCCCCCTCTAAGGTGTATGGGACAAAGAACTGTTTTTATAACAGAACAGTTGATATTCTAAGAAAGGGTCCCCATGTAAGGATATGTATGTTTCTGTGAATATTGGAGATACAGCTTACCAATTTTGCGGCAACCCTATCTGACTGCAGCCTTGAGGAAATCACAAAGTGCAATGCTAAGAAGGTGATGCTTTCCAAGGTGAATGAGCAAATAGATAAAGAAAATAAAACAACACTGCAAATGTGACTAATTCTAGAAAATTAAAGCAATGCTGAATAAAATGTAACAGGGCTAAAGTGAACAATGGCAGGCTTAGTTCACTAAAATAATGTGTCTAAAGCATGGCTAAAATAGCTATACAACAATGTCTGTGGTGGTCTGTGTGGTGAGCTAGACCCAGGTGGTGATCCAGTGGTCATAGATTACGACTGTGGGAGTTGGGAGGCTGAGGATGTTGGCAGAGGTGGGTTGGGGATTTCAAAGTGTTTGTAGATGTTGGAAGTCTTGTCATGGAAGAAGTCTGCCAGGGTGTCACATAGTTCTTTGGACGGGGTAATTATGTTTTCAACTGCTGAGGAGTTGGAGAGTTCCTTGGCAATGCTGAAGGAGTTGTGGTTTGAGCTTGCTTGGATGCGGTTGGCTAGAGCATTCTTTCTCATCTCTTTCAGGAGTCGGTGGCAGTGGTTGGGCAATTTCTTGAAGATGGTCATGTAAGCGAGATCCTTTCTGGTGCACCATTTCCTCTATCTGCTTGCACTTGCATTCCGAGTTTCTCAGTTCTGGGGTGTACCAACTTGTGTGGTTGGTGGATCTCCTGAGTTTGGTGGGTTTGCTGGGGGCAACTTTGTCAGTGTGGTTGGAGGACCAGGTGGTGAAAGCCTTGACAGCCTGTTGAAGGTTGGTAGAGGTTTCTGGGTGTGAGGCAAGGGAGAAGCCATAAAATTAAAAAAACCCCACTTTGAACCAAAGCTCTTATGGCACCAACCAAATGAAAGTAATCACAAACCTCTGCAGAAAGCTCTCTTGTCTCTTTCATTCAAGCATCTATCTATTCATCCTTCCATCCACCTGCTGATATCAGCAATTTCACCTTTACATTCTCTCATCCATTCATTCTTTCATTTATCATTCAGCTTTTTACCATTCTGTCCGTCTGCCCATCCATATTTAAACCTATACATCCATTTCCAAGACCATCCTTCCATCTATACTGTTAGAAATGGGGTCTCTGGTTGGCAGTCAGTTTGCACTCTGTCCAAGCGGGGACCCTCACGCTAGTCAGGGCAAGGGAGATACATACCTAGGATAACCCTTGCTCACCCCTTTGGTAGCTTGGCACAAGCAGCCAGGCTTATCTTAGAGGCAACGTGTAAAGTATTTGTACCAGCATACACAGTAATACAGCTTGGTTTCATCAATTTCACCTTTCCAGGGCCCAGGTACTGGATAGGGCAACACTTGGCAGGGTAGGAGTCTCAGCAGAGTCCAGGTGCTAGCATAGGAGGTCTTTGATGGCCCTGAGACTTCAAAACAGGGGGGCAAGCTCAGTCCAAGCCCTTGGAGACCCTTCACAAGCAGGAATATACCGCAAAGTACAGTCTTTGTCCTCTTTCAGGTTGAACCAGCAACTACAGGCCAACCCTGCAAAGCACAGTCACAGGCAAAGGGGCAGTACTTATCCTCCAGCTCTTCGGCTCTTCTTCTTGGCAGAGGTTCTTCTCGAGTCCAGAAGTAGTCTCAAAATCTGGGGTTTTGGGTCCACTACTTATACCCCTTTCTGTCTTTGAAGTTGGCAAAATTCAAAGGAAAGTCTCTGTTGTTGACAAGATCCTGCCTTGCCTAGGCCTGGAGCCAGACACACACCAGGGGGTTGGAGAATGAACTGTGTGAGGGCAGGCACAGCACATTCAGGTGTAAGTTTCAGCTCCTCCCTCTACTCTAGCCCACATGGCCAATCAGGATATGCAGGCTATACCCTAGCTCCCTTTGTGTCACTGTCTGGGGTGGCACTTCGAACCTTGCTCCAGAAGTTTATACATGCACCTCGTCTAGCCAGGGACTGATCCAGTAGGCCAAACTCCAATCTGAGTTGAGCAGGGGAAGTAAATTTAGGAAGGTTAAAGATGATCCGATGGGCTTTGCTCACTGTATGATTTAGGATTTATGAATCTCTGCCTCTTTGTACTTCACTGCGTATGTTATTGTGGGCAAGAGTTTGGATTTTAGTACATGTAAGAGGGGGGTAAATGAGGGACCATTCAAGTCTGCTTTTAGTCTTTTTAAGGATAGTGCTATGGCTAAGCCTTTTCCCATGATACACCCTCTTTGATGCCCAAAATTCTCTGATTTGTCAATGGTGATGCAGAGGTAATTCTGTTTGCAAAAGCTGTGTCTTGCCTCAGAACCATTTGGTAGAGGGAGCCTTGGCTCTGATTGACAATGTTTTTTCAAAGTTTGTGGTCAGGGAGTTGGCAGCCGAGAATTGTTCTGTGGCATTTATTAATCTCTGGAGCCCTATTTTTGTATGGCTAATCAACATAAGATCATCTGCATACATCAGGCATGATAGTTCCAGTTCTCCAATTTTTGGGGTGTGCAGGTTTGTAAGAGCAAGCAAAGCCGCCAGGTCTGCTAAGTGTAGATTGAAAAGTGTAGGGGCCAGAATGCAGCCCTGTTTAAAACCTTTGGTAGTTTGTATCCTTCTAGAGAGTTGAGTGCCTGTTCCTAGTTTTATCTGGACCCATGTACCTGTATGAAGGGCTATTATCAGGTGTAGAAGCGGATGTGGAAGTCCCCAGTTTGAGAGCTTCTTCAACATCAGGTTCCTCTCCATGTGGTCAAATGCGGCCTTAATGCCGACAAACCATAAACAGAGCTGCCATCTCTGTGTCTTTGCTTTGTCAATAAGGAGTCCAATGGCCATGATATTTATTATCATGCCAGTTAGTTTAGAGAACCCTGTTTGGAGCTTGGGCATTATTCCCTTTTCATCAACCCAAGCGGACAGATGCTCCAACAGCAGGCCTGCAAAGTACTTTGCTTCGTTATCTATTAGGGCTATTAAGCAATAGTTGTTTGGGAGCTTTCTGTCCCCCTTTTTGAAGATGGGTAAAATTATGGACCCTTTCCAGGACTGTGGGATTATGCCTGTGTGGCCTCATTCCAGGTAGAGAGGTTCTAATATCGTTCCCCAGAAAGACCTGTTGTGCTTGAAGACTGCGGGAGAAAGTCTGTTGGGTCCCCAAGCACCTTCTCTCCTACCCTTGGTTATCAGATCCTTTATCATGACAGATTCAGTAAATATTGAAAACTGAGTCTTCTCTGGAGACTGATTTTGAAGAGGATTTCCTACAATTAGTGGGTTTGGTGCAGGCATACTGAGTGGTGCCTGGATTGAGTACTGGCAGTTGAAGTGGACTCCGAGATGTTGTGCCTAGACAGCCTCTGGTATGTGTGATGTAATACCGCAACGTGAGGTGCGTGCAAGATTGCATATTGTGTGCCAGAAGCACGCACTGTTGTTACTCTTTGCATCTGAGTATAGCTTGGCCCATAGGCCTTCACTGCGTGTGATTGCCCACTTCAGCTTTTGTAGAGACTGTTTTTGATGTTTTAGGGCTTTGAGCAGGACTGGATTCCATGGCCTACCACGAAGGTGCCTTATTGTGGAATTAATGTTCCTTTTTGCATCTCGCAGTGCAACTCTGTGGACTTGTGGCAAGCGTATTGTTGCTGAAGGGGCTATGAATCACCGGGTAATGACAAGCTCTGCAAAATTATTGCTTAGTTTGGTGGTTAGTAGTACCCACTTCAGTACCTCACTGCTGTCGTTCGTTTCAAGTTCAACTGCCAGGTCCATGGCTGTGTTAGATACAAGCTCTAAGTTTGATTGTGCACATTTAACCCATTTGTAGTTTGTAATGTAGGAAGTAATAAGTGGGATGCCTGCTTTATCCATTTTAGAGATTGTCATGTTAGTGGCTAGATCTTGTGGACAGTGGTCGCTCTCGCTCCTGTCTCCTAGATGTAAGTGACTACTTGTTCAAATAATTGCAAGGTGACGAAGGTATAGTCGATTGTTGTGGAGGCTGTTGTTGAAAAGTATGTTGCTGCCGGTGGTCAGTCCTCCAGAAATCTACCATTCAAGGCTCTTACGTGTAGTTGTTCTAGGCCTTTGAGTAGTGTCCTGCTTATCCTCGTGGGTCGCCAGTGGTTATTGTCCCCAGTGTTGGAAGACCCCAGTAACTGGAAAGAGCAATTGCGGCTTCATCTGTGGAAGCTACGAGTAGGTGCAAGTTGAAGGATAAATATAAATATTTACTAATGCTATCTCTACTCTGGGCTCATCCATAGGGGTGGCAGTTATCACAGTGTTAGTAAATGAAAGGTTGGAGACCAGAGGGGTGGCGCTGACTGACAGTGCTAGAGAACGTAGGTGGCTAGACAACCCAGCAAGTGACCGAACTATGCTTTTCTGATTGCTGGCGTAAAGAAACATGTATAGCCCAGTAGGTGGAATGGTTCTTCCAGCCATGTATCCTGCATTAGTATATTGTCAAAAGTGCTGCTATATTGAATGAAGTCATGGTCCAAGGTTTTGGTGAGTAGGCCATTCACAACATTCCAAGAGCAAAGGTGAAGAGCTTCCTTTGTTGGTGTGACATCCCTCCTTTTGCCTGGTGTCTGTCATCGGGACCCATTGCAGTTATTGATCATTTTTTAGATCCACCTTCAATCGTTGTTTGGTTGGAGAAAGTCTGTTGGAGTGTGCAGCATGTGGCTCTGGGACTCGCCCAGGGTGGTGATGGAGAAACTTCAGGACGTTGGTGAACAGCTCCAGGCGCTCTTAAGTCTAGAGCGAGTTTCCTTGAGCAGGCGGTCTGGTTTTGTCATTGTTCCAGTTGTTAATAGAGGTGTCGGGGAACCCACCTCACAGTGCATGGTGATACTGATGCCCCAGTGTTCAAAGTTTGCTCTTTCGGTGAAGATTGATTGGGTAATTGGATTTGTCTTCCATTATGTGTTGGGGCGGACAAATTCTACTGTCCGGTCCGGTGTACTCAGTCCGCTGGTAGATAGAATGTGTGATAAGAGCCGGAGTATGTTTTGCTGTTCAGGACGTCGCCCACGCCCTTAGATTTGAGATGAAAAATCAGTATGTTAGTGTTTGTAGGCTCTGGTCGAGATTCTGGTTTCTGCAAAGGTTGGTGTGATGTTCCTCCCCCTTCTGGACTCCTGCAATTATTGAGTGTGTTGGCAGTGATATTCCCCGCTTGTGCATCTTGTGTAGAGCTGGTTAGTATGCAAGTCACACTCTGACATTTCCAGTGGTCTGATGGTGGAAGGTCCTTTCCTGGTATGATAGTATGATTCGGTAAGGCCGATCATATTGGTTGGTTGTAATTTCCGTATTTTGAAATCGCTATGGTTTGTGCAGACTGCAGAGTTTCGGATTCTGCGTTGTTGGCCAGCAATTTCTCTGACTTAGAGGCCAGTGGCAGAGGTGCAAACGTTGCGGTTGTTGTGCCGATGGTTGGTGGAACCTCCCCCAACACCGTGTTTCCAGGGTTGATCTGCCTAGGAGGATTGAGTTTCACAAGCCTCCTGACCTGTTATAACAGGCGAGGAGGGGACAGTTGTGGTTGAACTCCCCCAATGGATGACTATGTCTGAGCATGGGTTCTGTAGGGTCACCTTTGGCCCAGGGGACGAGGGAAATGTAACTTCATTGAGAGACCCGTTTGGTTTTTTTCCAAGTTTGGGATCAGTTGCCAATTTGAATGTCAAAATGCTGGCCTCACCATTCCCTGAAAGTTCCTTCTTGAGACCTTTTCTCCTTTGGGCACGCCTTTGCTTAGCATTGGGTTTCTCAGTGAGGTTACCACCCACGGAGCTGCCAGATGATTGCTTGTTCCCTGGAGTTTGGACGGTAGGTGCTGTTAGGGCCACAGTGGTTAAAGCTGCTGTTGTGGTTGGTGTCTGGTTGGACCCCTTTGTCAGTTGTCAGGGGGATTTTTTGCAGGTGGTGAGCTGGGGGGACAAATTTGTGATGGGAGGTTGCGGGGTAGCTGGAAGGGCCTGATTTTAGAGACACACATAGATTGCTGAACATGGAGGGTAACGTAGATAGTTTGTCTATTATCGGCCCACATGGACAGTCGGTCAGTCTGCTAACAGGATTTGCCTCAGGCTGTGTGAGGAGAGATTTCACGTTGCCTAGTTTCCCGTCTATTCCTGCTACAAACACTGCCAGTGTGTTAAGTGGAGTTAGTTGAACATCCATTTTGTCTGACAGGTAATGAAGGGCTTTGACTAGGAGCTGCATGGTTTTAAGTAGAGAGGCTCATGTGTAGATTGCGAGAGTTCCCGCTGGGATCCAGGTAACTTGGTGTTGCTGCAACAGCGTCCATGCTCGTGTTGGTCCTTGCACCGGCCTTGTGTGACGGCTGACTGGGAGTCGGATTAGGGGTAATTCTTGAGAATATCTAATCAGTATGTACTCCCATTCTTGCGTTTCTAGGTAGGATAGTGTTTCTTCATCCGCTGCTATACTGACACCCTCTATTTGCAAACTCACTGGGGGTGGGGTTGTCAGGTGGAGGGCCTGATTTGCTGCATTTGTTGAAGTCCCTCTTCCCAACTGGAAAATATACTTATGAAATGTTATAAGGCAATCTCAATATTGACCTGTGGGAGAGTTAGGCCTTGCAGTAGCAAAAAACAAATTTAAGAGTTTTTCACTACTTGGACATGTAAAGCTTAAAAGAACATGTCTAACTTTATAAATACATTGCAGCCTGTCCTTGGGGCTGTCTAGGGTCTACCTTAAGGGAGATTTATATGTATTGAAAAATGAAGGATTTGGCTTGATAAGAGGGTTAACTTGCCAGGTTTCCATGGCAGTTTAAAACTCTACACACAGGCTTCGAATTGGCAGGCCTGAGCCATGTTCAAAGGGCTCCTGAAGTGGGTGGCACAATCAGTGTTGCAGGTCCACCCGGATCATTTAATTTACAGGGATCAGTCACAGGTAGTGAACCTTAACAGGGAGTTATAGGTAAATTAAATATGCCAATTGTGGATAAACCAATTGTAGCATGTTTTAGGGAAATATCACTTGCACATTAGCACTGGTCAGCAGTGGTAAAGTGTTCAGAGCCCTAAGGCCAACAAAACGAAGTCAGTAAACAGGAGATAAGAAGGCAAGAAAGTATAGGGGAAACCATGCCAAGGATGCCAGGCCTAGCACTGTACAATCATTTATTGAGTGTTGTTAGTATGTGACCGCGAGTTGCGATTGATTAGTATTCAACACCACCTCCCCTGAGTAGGTCTTGGACTGCTCTACTTCACTACCCTCAGAGAGTTAAGCGATTCAATGAGGTGCTTGGTTGCCAGTGAGGAGAACATTGTGAACCTATTACTTGTGCATGACTCATCCTCCACAACTAATAACCTAAGCTCTTACATTAATAGAATTAAAAAAATATGATTTTGAAAAACTACCATGTGTTTTTATTCAATAATTTAAAAGAACATTGATTGCAGTTTCAAAATAATATTAACTTGGAGTTAAACTGCCAGGTAACATGTTGTGGGCTTAACAACTACAAGATCTAATAATAAAATGTTCAAATACTAGCCTCATAGTTCCCCTTTTCTATCACAGATTTGGAACTGTATTACCACAGATTTGTAACAGGATTTTATACTGCTCTGCAAACAGTCTTTGATAGAAAGATTAAATCAATGTTGAAGTACTGTGGAGTTATAATCTACAATGAAAGTTAGGAATAATGAAGAAAGGTCTTTAGATTTGGACAGTGTGGTCTATGTGGTACTACATGTAGGAGGCTGGACTGGCTTGTAGTGAGTACCTAGGGGTACTTGCACCTTGCACCAGGCCCAGTTATCCCGTATTAGTGTATAGGGTGTCTAGCAGCATAGGCTGATAGATAATGGTAGCTTAGCAGAGCAGCTTAGGCTGAACTAGGAGACGAGTGAAGCTCCTACAGTACCACTAGTGTCATATGCACAATATCATAAGAAAACACAATACACAGATATACTAAAAATAAAGGTACTTTATTTTTATGACAATATGCCAAAAGTATCTCAGTGAGTACCCTCAGTATGAGGATAGCAAATATACACAAGATATATGTACACAATACCAAAATATGCAGTAATAGTATTAGAAAACAGTGCAAACAATGTATAGTTACAATAGGATGCAATGGAGACACATAGGGATAGGGGCAACACAAACCATATACTCCAAAAGTGGAATGCGAACCACGAATGGACCCCAAACCTATGTGACCTTGTAGAGGGTCGCTGGGACTATTAGAAAATAGTAAGGGTTAGAAAAATAGCCCACCCCAAGACCCTGAAAAGTGAGTGCAAAGTGCACTAAAGTTCCCCAAAGGACATAGAAGTCGTGCTAGGGGAATTCTGCAGGAAAGACACAAACCAGCAATGCAACAACGATGGATTTCCAGTCGAGGGTACCTGTGGAACAAGGGGACCAAGTCCAAAAGTCACAAGCAAGTCGGAGATGGGCAAATGCCCAGGAAATGCCAGCTGTAGGTGCAATGAAGCTGCTACTGGACAGTAGAAGCTTAGGTTTCTGCAGGAACGACAAGGGCTAGAGACTTCCCCTTTGGAGGACAAATCCCTCACGCCATGGAGAGTTGTGCAGAAAGACCGCCAACAAGCCTTGCTAGCTGCAAATCGTGCGGTTAGTGTTTTGGGATGCTGCTGTGGCCCAGGAGGGACCAGGATGTCGCCAATTGCGTCAGGGGACAGAGGGGGCGTCGAGCAAGACAAGGAGCCCTCTCAGCAGCAGGCAGCACCCGCAGAAGTGCCAGAAACAGGAACTACAAGGATGCGTGAAACGGTGCTCACCCGAAGTTGCACAAAGGAGTCCCACGTCGCCGGAGAACAACTTAGGAGGTCGTGCAATGCAGGTTAGAGTGCCGTGGACCCAGGCTGGACTGTGCACAAAGGATTTCCGCCGAAAGTGCACGGAGGCCGGAGTAGCTGCAAAAGTCGCGGTTCCCAGCAATGCAGTCTGGCGTGGGGAGGCAAGGACTTACCTCCACCAAACTTGGACTGAAGAGTCACTGGACTGTGGGAGTCACTTGGACAGAGTTGCTGGATTCAAGGGACCTCGCTCGTCATGCTGAGAGGAGACCCAAGGTACCGGTGATGCAGTTCTTTGGTGCCTGCGGTTGCAGGGGAACGATTCCGTCGACCCACGGGAGATTTCTTCAGAGTTTCTAGTGCAGAGAGGAGGCAGACTACCCCCACAGCATGCACCACCAGGAAAGCAGTCGAGAAGGCGGCTGGATCAGCATTACAGAGTTGCAGTAGTCGTCTTTGCTACTATGTTGCAGTTTTACAGGCTTCCAGCACGGTCAGCAGTCGATTCCTTGGCAGAAGGTGAAGAGAGAGATGCAGAGGAACTTGGATGAGCTCTTGCATTCATTATCTAAGGAAACCCAAGAGACAGAGACCCTAAATAGCCAGAAAAGAGGGTTTGGCTACCTAGGAGAGAGGATAGGCTAGCAACACCTGAAGGAGCCTATCAGAAGGAGTCTCTGACGTCACATGATGGCACTGGCCACTCAGAGCAGTCCAGTGTGCCAGCAGCACCTCTGTTTCCAAGATGGCAGAGGTCTGGAGCACACTGGAGGAGCTCTGGGCACCTCCCAGGGGAGGTACAGGTCAGGGGAGTGGTCACTCCCCTTTCCTTTGTCCAGTTTCACGCCAGAGCAGGGCTAAGGGGTCCCTGAACCGGTGTAGACTGGCTTATGCAGAAATGGGCACCATGTGTGCCCATGAAAGCATTTCCAGAGGCTGGGGGAGGCTACTCCTCCCCTGCCTTCACACCATTTTCCAAAGGGAGAGGGTGTAACACCCTCTCTCAGAGGAAGTCCTTTGTTCTGCCATCCTGGGCCAGGCCTGGCTGGACCCCAGGAGGGCAGAAGCCTGTCTGAGGGGTTGGCAGCAGCAGCAGCTGCAGTGAAACCCCGGGAAAGGCAGTTTGGCAGTACCCGGGTCTGTGCTACAGACCACTGGGATCATGGGATTGTGCCAACTATGCCAGGATGGTATAGAGGGGGCAATTCCAGGATCATAGACATGTTACATGGCCATATTCGGAGTTACCATTGTGAAGCTACATATAGGTAGTGACCTATATGTAGTGCACTCGTGTAATGGTGTCCCCGCACTCACAAAGTCCGGGGAATTGGCCCTGAACAATGTGGGGGCACCTTGGCTAGTGCCAGGGTGCCCACACACTAAGTAACTTAGCACCCAACCTTTACCAGGTAAAGGTTAGACATATAGGTGACTTATAAGTTACTTAAGTGCAGTGTAAAATGGCTGTGAAATAACGTGGACGTTATTTCACTCAGGCTGCAGTGGCAGGCCTGTGTAAGAATTGTCAGAGCTCCCTATGGGTGGCAAAAGAAATGCTGCAGCCCATAGGGATCTCCTGGAACCCCAATACCCTGGGTACCTCAGTACCATATACTAGGGAATTATAAGGGTGTTCCAGTAAGCCAATGTAAATTGGTAATATTGGTCACTAGCCTGTTAGTGACAATTTGAAAGAAATGAGAGAGCATAACCACTGAGGTTCTGATTAGCAGAGCCTCAGTGAGACAGTTAGTCACTACACAGGTAACACATTCAGGCACACTTATGAGCACTGGGGCCCTGGCTGGCAGGGTCCCAGTGACACATACAACTAAAACAACATATATACAGTGAAAAATGGGGGTAACATGCCAGGCAAGATGGTACTTTCCTACACTACACAACTGGAATTTGGGATACGTTCTGATGGAAAGGTATGTGACAAAGGTATTCTTTTGTATTTCTTTAAGATATAAGTTCAATTTGAGTACTGGCTTTCTATAACATCTTTATTATGAGATGAATTGCAAAGGAATAAAACCGTCCAAGATATAGGGGGTGATTCTGATTCTGGCGGGCGGCGGAGGCCGCCCGCCAGAATTCCGCCCCCATTATACCGCTCCGCGGTCAGAAGACCGCTGAGGGTATTATGAGTTTTTCCCTGGGCTGGCGGGCGGTCTCCAAAAGACCGCCCGCCAGCCCAGGGAAAAACTCCCTTCCCACGAGGATGCCGGCTCGTAATCGAGCCGGCGGAGTGGGAAGGTGCGACGGGTGCAGTGGCACCCGTCGCGTATTTCAGTGTCTGCAAGGCAGACACTGAAATACTTTGCGGGGCCCTCTTACGGGGGCCCCGCGACCCCCCCTACCGCCATCCTGTTCATGGCGGCTTTCCCGCCATGAACAGGATGGCGGTAGGGGGGGTCAGAATCCTCATGGCTGCGGAGCGCGCTCCGCAGCCATGGAGGATTCAAACGAGCAGCGGAAAGTCAGCGGGAGACCGCTGACTTTCCGCTTCTGACCGCGGCTGAACCGCCGTGGTCAGAATGCTCGTTGGAGCACCGCCAGCCTGTTGGCGGTGCTCCCGTGGTCGGTGGCCCTGGCGGCCACCGGCCGCCAGGGTCAGAATGACCCCCATAGTGTAGTTGCCAACACTTTTAAAAGAATATGACATAAGAAATAAACTGAAAGAAAATATATTATCATTCTTGGTGTTCAGTGAGTGCTAAAAGCAAAAGTGGGAGAGCGGCTTGGCTAGTGAGCCAATTGAGTAGCCTTGCGCTTACGAGGCTCCAGATCAGGATCTGGTTATTCAAATCTTAAAGCAACCCCTTGCTCCCATTGGAAAGCAATAGTATGCCATCCCGGACCCTGATGCAATCTCAAAATAGGGAGAAAAGACCAGTGGCATTGGTGAAGTGGAGATTGCCAGCTGCAGAGGCAACTTTGAGCAGCAGCTGACATGTTGGATCAGACCCGGATGGACAGGAGGAGGTAGTGCGCTGTGATTAAAGTCACCACAGTCAAAGATTCACTACTGCAGACAGTGCACAGCGAATAGTGCTGAGAGAAGTGTGATCAATCACATGAGGAGAGCATTGATGGGAGTACCCGGTGGTGGACTCGGGAGGTACCTACCACCATGAAAAAGGCTGAGGACACTGTCCTGTGGAGAGACTTTACAACTGCAACACACCACCAGTAGAGGAAGAGTAATTGACAGCGTGGTGCACAACTGCTGTTGGAAGTCAGCTGTGACAAGAGCTGCCAAACATTGGAAAGTCGAGGTGTCCCCTTCCTGTGACTGAACCCTCCGGGCATCAACAGTTAGAGGGACTGGGAGTGATAAAGTTCCAACATACGCACTCCTGGGTATCTAGAGAAAGAACAACCCCATTCATCCTAATCAGGTTGTCCTACTTTAAGTTGTGTTGCAGGCAACATTTTACATATATCCTCTTTCCCTGAGATTATAGAACAGAATTGCACTCTACCTATCTTGCATTAACATGCAAGAAAAATACTATGGCCCATATTTATACTTTTTTTAGCGCCGTATTTGCGCCGCTTTTTGACGCAAAACTGGCGCAAACTTGCAAATACCGTTGTATTTTGTAAGTTTGCGCCTTTTTTGCGTTGAAAAGCGGCGCAAATACGGCGCTAAAAAAGTATAAATATGGGTCTATATTTTTATCTTTTAAATAGGAGTGTGAAACATTTTATAATCCTGCTATTTGATCGTTAAGATACCTGTTTCAATCCCTGATTTTATATGGTCAGGATATCTTTGCACACTCTTTTATAATTAGTTGCCCTGGATGGTGCAAGTTTGGGGACATTATCCTTCATCCCTTTCATTCCACTCTCATACCAACATGTCTAGATGACACGCACGCACATCAGCATGACACATCTACATCATCATGCTGATGAAGTGACATCAACCGCAGGTATGTAGATGGTACTCTCTCTTACTATGCCACCTCCAGGATCTGGGTGACGGGGTAGGTCTACCAATATCTTCCGCAAGGGCATCTGTAAGTATTAGCCTGATGAACTTAGTCATGGGGAAGCCATTCTGGCACTCATAATTCTCTACACTCGTTTCCACTGCCATTTTACGTTTAGAATCTGCTAAGTCAGTGTTCTATCAAGATCCGATGAATGCTAATGGGCCTAATCCAACCAGGTATTAAGTAAGCAATTTAAGATGCTTGTTTTTCACATTTATTAGAAACACTTTTATGTGGGGGTTAAACCTGTGATTACTGCTATTTGGTAACAGTAACACTGTGTTGTAGTAGTCTTACCATGGGGGTAAGACTGCTGAGTTTAGGGTGGCAGCACCACCACATGTGGATAACTGAGTCAGTCCCACACTGACTGGAAACTGTCAGCCTAACATCGTTGGCTAGCTAGCAGAACCTCACACAAACCTAGAAAGTAAAGGTGATTTGTAGCAGCCTAAAATCATGACACTCTGACTCCTCAGGGAAGTCGTGGTGAAACAGCTCATAACCCTTTCTCACAGTTGTACAAAGTATTACACATGCAAAGGGAGATAAAGAGATGAAGGATACGTTTCAAAACATTTATTAAAGAAATTGCATTCTATGATAAAAGGCATGAGCTGTGATTATTAGGAAGATGAAACATAATGCAGTGCTGATTGTGACCATTAGAGTGAAACATATAACCAGTGCCAACATCCTGAAAAAATCATGAGTCTAAGAATTCCAACATACACCCTAACATCTAACATGAGAGCATAGCAGTTTAGCCCTTCTGCCTGTCCCAGTCTTATGAAAGGAGCCCCGACCCCATACCTGAGAGAAGGCAACGTTCTGCATGTTGTTCTGCTGGCAGTTCTCCCGGTTGGCTAGAAAAACAAGGTCAAGATCAGTGAAGCTGTCAATAAAGTGGCGCACAGCATGAGACGGCTGGGTAGAAAGTCCCCACTACTCTTTTTCGGCCTATGTGGTGTTTATATAACAAAACATGTTGTGTTCTGAGAACAGGCCTGGCATTACTATGGTTAGAAATCTAAGCTAATCTAATTGCGGATCTCTACTGCTATGTCCTCTAAAATACCCAAACTGTTGAACTGGAAGTGAGTGCAAAAACTGGAGACCCCATGTGAGCAACGATGAGGTGAATAATTGATTGGCTCCGGGGTCCGATCAGGACTGAGTGAGGGCTGCGAGCCCAGGTGGTGGAATGCTATATCCCCTATGTGATTAACATTGATATAACCACCAACATTAGGCTGAGAATGAAGTTACCACTAGCTTTGCCTAAATCATATGGGTGCATAGGAGGGTGGTTTGGTCCTCTTGATTTGGACCCCTGCATTATATAGAGACACTGACAGCAGCAGTAATAAAAGATCACAGTGAAGCAGGAGGGAGTGGTCCCCCAGTAGGGCTGCAAGAGGGCCAACCAGCAGGGGTTGGCCACCCTGAGCCACACAGACTGCAGCAACAACTAATGTAAGTTACCAAGGTGACTGGGAGAGGCAACAGATGCTCCAAGCATGACACCCCTTGTCTAAATATTCAGGGCCTAGATACTTCCCCTTAGAACAAAAGTAAACACATGCAATATGTCTATGGTTTGGACATAGAGGATTGGGAACTTTCAGATACCTAACAATGGTGGACATTACCATAGTAGAGATGTCTCCTGCCAGCTGATTTTATTCATTCCACCCAAAAGAGGCATCTCAGATTACAGATTACCAAGAGGCATCTCATTCAAAGAAATGCCATCCACTAACGGGCACAAGATACAGTAAATGAAAATGGCAACACCACCAGAAAGACACTTCTCAGAGAGAGAAGATATCTAAGATTCCACCCCAACTATATCGCAAGCATTCCTCCAACAGTTTCTTCAAGAAATCAAAATTGAAGTGGCAACAATTAGGGGGATCTAAAAGTATATCTCAAAGAGATGCAAAAAGATGTCCAGAAAATAGGAAGGAGAGTTGATAACCTGAGAAGCATAGGCAATGATCTCTCTGAAGAACTTCACCACGCCAGAATCAGAATAACAATGCTAGAGGAACTATCTGAGGACATTGCCCTAAAACAAAAAGACATACAAATAATGTCACAGTGAAATAATATGAGAATAGGGAGGTTTACTTAGAGGAGCAGAAAGTGGTTAAGAACCGAAGACAGGGAGCCTCTCCAAAATCATGAGAAACAGGCCATTCAAGAGGTAATCAAAGAGGTGGGAAGACTCAAGGAAAGCTTATAATATATACACCAACTAGTTTCTAATTTGAGGCAGAAGGAGAGATGTTATAATTTTGTTATGTTTATCTTAGTAAATAGGCACACTACCTTAATTTTAATGATTACTAAGATTGATATTGGAGGGAAAAAGGGGAGAATGGGGCTGGACCCAGCATCTTAGATTATTTGCAGTTGAAAGGGGTGTACACTTCACTGTACATAGAACTGGTCACATAAGCGTAGATGTACAGTGCAACATTGATGGAGTGCCCTCTATGACAAACTGAAGATCCGACCACCTTATTTAGAGTAGGGTGGACTTTCTTATGTTGATGATAGAGACTACTCAGTCTTTGCTTCTGACATATACCTCCAATAGCCTGACAGAGTAAGGGTCATCACTGGTTTGGGTATCTGTTTGTCCACTCGATTTAATGTGTGCAAACAGATGGCAAGGTATCACTGTCCATCACCACCAGGTAAAATCTGACCATAAGGGACAGTGAAACCTGCAAAATGTCCCCCTTGTCATGGGAGAAAACTCTCATGGGGAAGGGGAATTCATTTTTTGATTTTCCAAAACAAAGTCCCTCTTTGGCTATTTGTTTTGGAAAATAAAATTCAAAAGAATCTATGTTTGCTGTGTGACTCCATTATGTTGACGGAGTGATCCGTCAAGGTTTCAGTGCATTAGCAGGAACCGCAGTGGCAGCAGTTCATCCCAATGCTAAAGATTTGTTGGGCTGGCAGATATTTAAAAATTTAGCAGGCGTAGACTTCCTCAGGGCAACAGAGTACTTTACTCCAGGTACTGAAACCGGGTGATTTATGGCAGCATTCCCAGCACCCCGCAAATATGTTCTCTGCTGAAGAAGGGACTAACCCAGAAACACATGTGTCCAGAGATGCACAGTAAAGGCTGTACCTACTTAAAGGTGAAATATTTAAAATTAATGGAGTTCGTTTTTTGAAGATACTACATCTACCATGATGCAATGGGGCAGATTAATTGCTGGGATGTCAGGCAGGTGCGCTCCTAACTGTTTGTGACTTTAAAGGCTCCCTTGAGCTATTGGGCTGACGAGCTCTGGAGCAGGCACCAGCAGGCCAGGGAAGAGGTACTGAAACCGGGTGATTTATGGCAGCATTCCCAGCACCCCGCAAATATGTTCTCTGCTGAAGAAGGGACTAACCCAGAAACACATGTGTCCAGAGATGCACAGTAAAGGCTGTACCTACTTAAAGGTGAAATATTTAAAATTAATGGAGTTCGTTTTTTGAAGATACTACATCTACCATGATGCAATGGGGCAGATTAATTGCTGGGATGTCAGGCAGGTGCGCTCCTAACTGTTTGTTACTTTACTCCATCATCCTATGCTAATCCCCATCCGCCAACCTCTAAATCAGCCCATTCTTTCCATAGATTCTTTGCCTCCTCAGGGTTGAAAACAGCTGAGGTTGCAATCCCGTGCAGCAAAACTTTCCAGGGGTGTACTCCTAATACATTTGCGGACAAATTAGGCATGAGGGTGGGCAAAAGTATACTATTGCATCTTTATATGCTCTTAATAATAAGTAAGTGGCTTTTCGTAAAAATTATAACACAGAACACTTTGAATTGGCTGGCAGTAAACTTATAATGTGGGGAGACCTTAATTTAGCGTTAGACCCGATCAAAGATTGAACCCCCACGGAGACATGATGGGAGACAGATGATACTGGTACACGTAATGGAGTGGCTAAAAGAAGTGGGAATGGTAAGTGTGGGGTGCCAACACCATACAAACAAAACAGATTATACATTTTATTCAGAAGCCCACAAGACATACACCTGTCTCAACTACTTTTTCTTGTCAGATAGATTTCTTGTTCAAGTAGTTAAAGTTACTGTCAGAAAGTAAATTATTAGTTTGAGTGGATGGGAGTCCACCACAAGTTATAATGTCATGATTTTGCTATGCCTAATAAAGATTTCAGTACTTTAAACCTGAGCTCAACCCCTGGCAACTATTTCACAGACCAGACAGGCTTAATGTAAATTTAGAAGTATCAAAACAGTTAAAATGTCAAAAATACAGCACAATAAAATTCCCACTCCAATTCCAAAAAATAGAGAATAACTTATTATACAGCATAACAATAAAAAAACATAAAACCAATGAGGGGACCCAGAGATGTCCATTTTTAAAGTTATAAATAAAAATAGCCCCAAAAGTGCTAAGTGCCAACGTAGGTCAATTGGTTGTGCTAAATGGGCACTTAAGCACAATTTGAGGCTGACAGTGATGGAGTGTGGGTTAGATATACCAACCAGATTTGACCAGGTCTGAGATTTTATCTTTGAGCTTCGTCTTGAAAATGGAAGTCAAATCCTTCGGCGGAGCCTGGCAACAGGCTGTATCCAAGAAAGGCTCTATGATGTCATATAGGTAGTGGACGGGATCTCGGTGAAGTCACTGGCTGAAAGTGGAAAAGCTCTTAGCAAGAAAATTCAACATTCATGGTCAATGAAGTCCTTGTACCGGCCAAATAATTTTGGTTCTTTTGCTCATTCAGGTTTTCCACATCCAAATGTAGTCACTATTCTGAAGCTCAGAGTTTTCCAGCAGGGCAAACCTGCAGCCTCTAGCTGAAGAGGGCTTTACAAATCTGGATACCTTCTCCACAAGGTACCGCCAAAATTAATTTGCTGCTGTGGAAAAGCTGTAAGCAGGAAAATCCTGAATCTTCAGCCCAGCGGAAACACATCTTAGTCACATTGATTTGGCAGGTTTATCCTGGTTTTCCAGAGGTCTTTATGGAAAAACACCTTCTAAGTCCCAGGTTTTTCAGGCTCTTAGGAGAAGTACACTTTGACACAGCAAAGGGTCCCAGAACCTCAGTTTTGGAACTGGCCCTCCCTGCTTGGTTACTCCAGATTTTTGCCTTTCTTTGCTGAACCCATTTTTGTTAACATTAGAACTCTGCACATTTTACTCCTGCTAACTAATGATAAAGTGCTTGTGCTCTTCGTTCTAAACAGGGTAGAATTGGTATACACTTGAGCACAGTCTTCAGCACAGTTTTGAACTGCTATCTTGACCGGGCAAAATAACCCATGGTATTTAAAAAGGAGAACATGTATACTTAAGTTTTACATGTCTTGGCAGTGAAGCACTCTCAAAGCCATTTCTCACTGTAGCAAGGCTAAACCTCCTGTAGGCTAACATTGGCTTACCTTATTACACCTAATACATTACAACATTACTATGGGAGCAGCTAGAGAAAACCTTCTTCCACTCAAACTGTAATTTAAAATCCTCTTTAACGGCAAAGATTTTAAAATATTATTTAGAAAATGCCACTTTTAGAGAGGTTATAAAAAGCTACAGAAGCGACCCAAATGCCTAAAGAAGGGTAACACTAGATAATTTATCAATTGTTAATTGTCCAGCCAATCTCAACAAAATTCCAAATAAATATAAATAAATGTCAGGAGACTCCAAGTACAGTATATGTGTCATCCCTTTTATATACAGATTTTGTAGTCAAGGATCTCCATTTACATAAAATAGTGAACATGTGAGCACACAGAGAAAGTGGGTGCAGTAATACAAAAACAGTGCAGTGATCATTAAAAGCAATTGACAAGAAGGAAGCTGCTGGTAGGGCATTTATGTATACATGAATATTTCGATTGACAAATAAATCATTTTCAAGTAAAATAGCAGCGCCTAATTGACCAACTTCTTAATTGCATTGTCTTTATGCCCGAGGATTCAATAACATTTCACCACATAAACATAAATTAAAGGATCATCATAAGAGGGACATCATTTGATTGTTTTGAACATACAGGTTGATCCCAATTGAATTACGAAAAGT
Source organism: Pleurodeles waltl (assembly GCF_031143425.1). Taxonomy (NCBI): domain Eukaryota; kingdom Metazoa; phylum Chordata; class Amphibia; order Caudata; family Salamandridae; genus Pleurodeles; species Pleurodeles waltl. Next base: position 1,264,937,433 of record NC_090437.1, read on the forward strand.
TGCCCAAAATGGAGAACTATTTGGGACTCACATTTCAGGACTGAAAGTTGTAAGTCAATGTCTAAACTGTAACAACACAGTTGTAAGAGCCCTTTAAGTGTATGGAGGGTAATGCAAAGTATAGTATCTCACCAGTGAATTTGAGAAATGGAGGCAAGCTCCTGTGCTGTCACGGATGCTTCATCCCACTCTATGATCCAGGTGAGCTGTCTGTCTACGATTTGGCCATTGATAAATTATACAGTGTTTCAGGAGACCCAGAAGGACGTTTGTTGTTTACTATACTTTTAGAAACTTGGCATTTCTTTTGTTAAAATCAAATGTGCCTTTGTGCCAGTGTGCAGAGTCACATGACTGTTAATGGTGGTTTGTAATTCCTTCCAAAGAAGAAATACATGGCCTTGGTTGTGGGGAAGGGTGTTTCTCCCCTGAACAGGACAGCCTGGCGGGTTTCTGAGCTTCAAAGAGTAGCCTGCCGGATACGCCCACCATCTTACTATCTTCTGAAGCATCTGCCCTATCATTGGCAATACAGCTCACAACTGGGTCTGCCTGTCCTTTGTCACCCTACACAGATTTGAGTCAAATACAGGGGAAGGAGAAGAACTGACCAGAACCAGTTTAGGGTAGGCAAAGATAGTGATCACCCACACACCTACTGGCACTGGGTATAAAATAAGAACCCTCAGAACCTCTCATCAGAATACTCCTGGACCTGATAAGATTGAGAAGAAGAACTGCCCTACTCTCTGAAGAAGAAAGACTGGACCTACTTATTTTGAGGCCAGGATCCCTAAAGTGTCTTCAAATCATCAGGCCTCCTGTTTGAGCTGCTTTTGTCTCTAGCTAGAAGATGGTTAAGCACAGGTTTATTTACTGACTTTTGTGGTTCATGCTGATAAGAGTTGTGTATATTACTTGAGAGGTTGTCTTACAGATTATGTCACCCCTCCCAACGAATAACCCAATTCCTTACACTCAGGAACAGTACTTGTGGGTAAAGACTAGGGATGGACAATGAATTTCTGTCTGCTGGCGGAGTTGGCGGAGTTTCAGCCACTCAGCATTACACTTGTAAAGAGGAGCTCCGGGTAAATTCTGCCAACAGCAATGTGGCAGAGTTTTTTCTCACATGTTGCTCGCCAACTGTAAGTTTGCGAGTGATAGCGAGAATTGATTTTCGGGTGCAAGTTAGATTTTCCCAAAGTGGGCAGTTTAGGCAGTCAGAACAGTTTGCAGTGAGGAAGCTGGCAGTCAAATAGAAAATTTGCCCGAGGGCAGAAAAACCAACTCAAGGAGCAGCACCCATTGGCTTGCCTTGAGGAGCCATTCAATCAGATTTTTCAGCACAGAACAAGCTCCTGGCGCTAAAAATTAGAGTGAAGAACTCAGCATGCTTATTTCTGCCAGTTTGCGGAACTCCGCAGAATCTCATGGAGTTTTCATGTAACTCTGTGGAATTCTGTGGAATTCTGCATAGTGTGAAACTCTGTGAGTTCCTCCCACCCTTAGTAAAGACTCACTGGAGACTTATTCCAGAAGAAGCCACCAAACAAAAGGGCATGTTTACTAGAAGTGGCGCAGCGTAGCCGATGCGCCAAAATTGGCAGCACTGTGCTGCATCACTTTTAAAACACAGGGATGTGCGGTATTTAAATGAATATGGCACACCCCTGTGTTTTCCTTAGCGCCGGCACTAAATTAGCTGCTGAGCACCAGTGCAACCACCCTTGCGTCATGGTACAAGGATGGCTGCGTTGCGGGGGAGATTGCTTTTGTGCAGGAAGGGACACCTTCCTGCACAAAATAATCTTTGATGGCAATTTGCTCTTTCCATGTGTACTACAGAATGTAGCACACATAGAAAGAGCAAAACATAAGGAGAAATTAAAGCATTTCTCCTTGTTGCGCCGTGCTAACGCCACCCCTGGGGTTGCTGTAGATTTTGGCACAACCTCAGGTTCAGGAAATCTCATAAATCTGGGGCAGCATCAAAATGCAATGGGTGTTGTTGTGGAATGCCCATGCAAAGTGCTGCTTATTAAGGGGCCGCATTTACAAGGTGGTGTTAAGCCACAAAACGTGGCTTAATGACACTTTGTAAATACGGTGCAGTGTACAGCACCACCAGGGCGTCACAAAAAGTGACGTTCAGTTGGCGCGAGGGGTTTGTAAATATGCCCAAAAGTTTCTAAGCACCAGAAGCTTTTAGGGTTAGGCATGAGGAGTGCACTCTGACACTTATTCAAGGGCCCTAAGACATTAGAGACACAACTTGGGACCATGACTTACTCTAGGGGAAGCCACAAGCAGGGTCCAGGGCTGGTCCACTTGGAACTAGTCATCTGGGCTCTTGAGGAAAAGGTTTCTTGCAGTTTGGTGTGGCCCTATAGCTTTACAGTATGCCACACAACTTACCCTTGGAATCTACTTCCTTGTCTTTGTCCTTGGTACAAGTGGGAGTAGATCTTCAGTTCTCCTCGCAGCCTCAAACAGCAGGTGCAGTCCTTCGTCTGTTATTTAACAAGTCCAGAGTATTCTGGGAGTGGGAGAAAGTCATTCTTTTAGCATGTTCACCCAATTTTTCTGACTGACGCTTGTAGTAACAGACCCTGACTGTGCCCTGGGCTCTGATAAACAGGCCCAGGACCAGTGCTCTGAATAAAAGGTTAATGGTAAAATGGTACAATACAATTGGCAATTACAGAATAAAGTCCCTTTTAGATAATGGGGCAGGGGGATTCAAACTACCTATAAGTCCCAAGTATAAAGTAGGGCAGGGAAGTTTAGAGGACCAATAGGTTTTCTGCACTAGAGTGTGCACTGTTGTGTTGCCTGCTGTCATTTTTAAAGGTAGTCCTGCCTTGCAGACTGTCTTTAAACAGTAAAATGTGTGCAAATTCAACTTTGGTGTTAGAAATGGGGTCTTTGGTTGGCAGTCAGGTTACCCCCTGTCCAAGCAAGGACCCTCACTCTAGTCAGGGTAAGTCACACACAATCCAAATTATCCTGTGCCCACCCTATGGTAGCTTGGTACTGAGCAGTCAAGCTTAACTTAGAAGGCAATGTGTAAAGTATTTATGCAATAAATCATACAATAACACAATATAGCACCACAAAAATACACCACACAGTGTTTAGAAAAATATATAATATTTATCTGGATATTTGCAGGTCATAACGATAAAAGATGCAATAAGGAAGTGTAGAGATATCACTGAAAAGTGATATAAAGTGTCTTAAGTCTTTTAAAAGCAAACAAAGGGCCTGATTCTAACTTTGGAGGACGGTGTTAAACCGTCCCAAAAGTGGAGGATATACCACCTACCGTATTACGAGTCCATTATATCCTATGGAACTCGTAATACGGTAGGTGGTATATCCGCCACTTTTGGGACGGTTTAACACCGTCCTCCAAAGTTAGAATCAGGCCCAAAGTCTCTTTCAAGCACAAAGTACCTGGTTCACGTGAAAAATCTCCGCAAAGGGCCGCAGAGGAGGAGAAGCATGGAAACAAAGGGGCGTGCGTCGATTTCTCGGTCCGCACACACAGTCGATGCGTCGTTTAGTTTCCACGCAGGGAGAGCTGTGGGTCGATTTCTGGCGCTCGGTTGTGGATCCTCTTTGGGTTTCAGTGTTTTCAGACGCCCCGGGGTCTGTGCGTGGAATCCTGGGCTTGTGACAAGCTCTGCGTCGTTCTGGTGGGCGCTGCGGGGAAATTTCTCCCGCACGGCAGGCGCCGCGTCGATTTCCCCTCTGGGAGTCGGGCTGCGTCATCCCAGGTCGGCTGTGCGTCGATCTGGTGGGCCGTGCGTCAAAGTTCCGGTCGCACCGCAGGCGCTGCGTCGATCTTTTCCTTGCGAAGTCGAGCGGTGTCGTTCCGGTTCGGCCTGCAGTGAATTTCTCACCGCGGGACAGGCTGTGCGTCGTTTTTAGCAAGCTGTGCGTCAATTTTTCACCGCACAAGGAGTCCAGTTGCAAGAGAGAAGTCTTTTTAGTCCTGAGACTTCAGGGAACAGGAGGCAAGCTCTAGCCAAGCCCTTGGAGAGCACTTCTTCACCACAGCCAGGGAACAGCAAGGCAGCAGGGCAACAGCAAGGCAGCAGTCCTTCACAGAAAGCAGTCAGGTGAGTCCTTTGGGCAGCCAGGCAGTTCTTCTTGGCAGGATGCAGGTTCTGGTTACAAGTATCTTTTCCAGGAAGTGTCTGAGGTGGTAGGGCAGAGGCCCTGATTTTATACCCAAATGTGCCTTTGAAGTGGGAGAGACTTCAAAGAGTGGCTTAGAAGTGCACCAGGTCCCCTTTCAGTTCAATCCTGTCTGCCAGGGTCCCAGTAGGGTGTGTGGCAGTCCTTTGTGTGAGAGCAGGCCCTCCACCCTCCCAGCCCAGGAAGACCCATTCAAAATGCAGATGTATGCAAGTCAGGCTGAGTATCCTGTGTTTGGGGTGTGTCTGAGTGAATGCACAAGGAACTGTCAACTAAACCCAGCCAGACGTGGATTGTAAGGCACAGAAAGATTTAAGTGCAGAGAAATGCTCACTTTCTAAAAGTGGCATTTCTAAAATAGTAATATTAAATCCAACTTCACCAGTCAGCAGGATTTTGGATTACCATTCTGGCCATACTAAATATGACCTTCCTACTCCTTTCAGATCAGCAGCTACCACTCCAACAATGTGTGAGGGCAGCCCCAATGTTAGCCCATGAAGGGAGCAGACCTCACAGTAGTGTAAAAACGAATTTAGGAGTTGTACACTACCAGGACATGTAAACTACACAGGTACATGTCCTGCCTTTTACCCACACAACACCCTGCCCTAGGGGTTACCTAGGGCACACCTTAGGGGTGACGTATATGTAGAAAAAGGGGAGTGTTAGGCTTGGCAAGTTCTTTTCAATGCCAAGTCGAATTATTGGCAGTGAAACTGCACACACAGGCCTTGCAATGGCAGGCCTGAGACAAGGTTAAGGGGCTACTTAAGTGGGTGGCACATTCAGTGCTGCAGGCCCACTAGTAGCATTTAATCTACAAGCCCTGGGCACATATAGTGCCTTCTACTAGGGATTTATAAGTAAATTAAATAATCCAGTTCGGTATGATCCAATGTTACCATGTTTAAAGGGAGAGAGCATATTCACTTTAGCACTGGTTAGCAGTGGTAAAGTGCGCAGAGTCTAAAAACCAGCAAAAACAGTGTCCAAAAAGTGGAGAGAGGCAGGCAAAAAGTTAGGGGTGACCACCCTAAGGCTGCCAGGTCTAACATTTGGGATTAAAGGTACTTCCAAAGTGATAATCTACCTTATTTATTTACATATAAGTCACCCTAAGGTCTCCCCTAGGCGCCCCAGGGGCAGGGTGCCATGAAACTATATGCAGGGTGTTAGATATTGGGTCTCTAGATGGCAGAGGTAGACACCCTTGTCCAAGTAGGGACCACAATCCTAGTCAGGGTACATCACTACACAATTTAAATTATCCTGTGCTCCCCCTCGGTAGCTTGGCACAGAGTGGGTAGGCTTAAATTAGAAGGAAATGTGTAAAGTATTTGTGCAATAACTCATACAGTAACACAGTGAAAACACCACAAAAAAGTACTCTACACTAGTTTAGAAAAATAGACAATATTTATCTGAACCAAATAAAGACCCAAAATGACAAAAATCAAATATGCACATGGCAAGATATCACTTTTCAAGGGTTTAAATGAGTCTTAAGCCTTAAGAATCAGTGGTTGTATCCTTGTAACACACAGTACCAGTGATGCCTCAAAAATAACGACGCACGGGTTGCGGAGGAGGAGATGCGTTGAAAAATAAGTTGCTGCGTTGGATTTTCCAGCATGGCACAGACGGGTCGTTTTCTTCTACACTGCAAGGCGATGCATAGATTTCCAGGAGAGCAACCTTGGTTCCCCACTGTGATGTGGGGATATTTCGATACCCAGGGGCGATGCGCTGAAAATCCTTAATATGCTAGTGAAAAGAGGAGGTGCTGGTAGGTGATGCAGTGATTTTTCACCCATGAGGCAGGTACTGTGTCAATTTCTGCAGGCTGTCACCGAGACCGGATCCTCGGGGTTTGCACCTTTTCCCAATATGTCCACCTCTTGGCAGCTCCAAACTCTACTAGCTATCATAGCACAGAGTTAAAGAATGGGCAAGTGGGGGATGGGGTTTTAGGTTGGGAACAGCAGGGAAGGAGACCTGTGGAAGCAAGAGCTAAGAACACAGTAGCAAGGTTATTCACATTAATCTTCATGAACTTTGTTTTAATTATCTATGCTCTAATAACATGAGAGATCAAGAACTTTTCAATAACGTGACCTTTTTATAATCATATACTCTGAAGATTGAATTCTCTCAAGTTAGTCTTTAGAATAGCAATTATGTCATAACAAGAATCAATGAGTACATTCGTTCCCAAAGAATTAACTGCTATAGGATTCATGAATGATACTGTAGAATAGGCAAACTGACTAAACTTGTTTTGTCTAGAAAGATCACACTCTGTTGGATCTGAGTTTCAAGATTCAATTGCCCAGAAATTATTGTGCACCTTATTGCCAGACTGCGCATCAAGACTCAAATACCTGAAATGATCGCGCGCTCTGCCGATCTGAACTGCAAGGGTTAATTGCTAAGAATGAATCACGCACACTGTTGCCGATTCAACCATCAAGATTCATATGCCACAAAATGATCACGTACTCTGCCGATCCGAACTGAAAGGGTTAATTGCCAAGAATGAATTGCGCACACTGTTGCTGATTCAACCATCAAGATTCAAATGCCTTGAAATGATTGCGCACTCTGCCGATCCAAACTGCAAGGGTTAATTGCCAAGAATGAATCGCGCACACTGTTGCTGATTCAACCATTAAGATTCAAATGCCTCGAAATGGTTGCGCACTCTGCCAATCCGAACTGCAAGGGTTAATTGCCAAGAATGAATCGCGCACACTGTTGCTGATTGAACCATCAAGATTCAAATGCCTCGAAATGATCGCTCACTCTGCCGATCTGAACTGCAAGGGTTAATTACCAAGAATAAATCGCGCACACTGTAAATCACAAGGCCAAAACTCAAATGTTTCTAGAAACGGAGTTGAGGGCCTACCCCGACCTCCGCCTTACTGCCCTGCTTGAAGATCAGCAAAATAATGAGGACAGGGCCAGGTAAATGCCTAAGTAGGCCTCCGGAACAGGATTTCAGGAAAATGCTGCTGCTCTGCACAGGGACCTCTGAATAGTGAGCACGTGGAGCTGGGCTGGGTCCCTTAAATAGACCCAAGCCCCGCCCACATGTCACACCCAGCTAGGCTGCAGGAAAAGGCTTGAAAATTAACAATACATTACAAACAGCATTAATGACATTTAAAGATAAATAGCTGCAATGCAAAAGGTTAATATACAATATCAACACATAATTATTGAATTATTACATTGCATAAGGTTTGTTATTTTGCATTATGCTGCCCGTAGAGTGTGCACTGTCCTGGTGTTGACACAGGCGCTGCATCGATTTTCTGATGCACAGGATTTTTTTCTCTTTGATGAAGTCTTTGTGGCCCTGAGACTTCAGAACAGGAGGCAAGCTCATGTCAAACCCTTGGACAGCACTTGTGGGGAAGACAGAGTCCTTCCTGCAGAGTCAGGGGCCAGCAGGCAGCAGGGAAACAAGCAGGGCAGCAGTCCTTTCAGTAAAGCAGTCCAGATGACCTGTCAACCAGCACAACCCAGATGTGGATTGAAGATAGGCTGTAAGGCACAGAAGGCAGTAGGTGCAAAGAAATGCTCACTTTCTAAAAGTGGCGTTTCTAAAATAGCAATATTAAATCCAACTTCACCAGTAACCAGGATTTTCTATTACTTTTCTGGTCATACTAAACATGACAGGGCTACCACTTTCAGATCACAATCTACCACTTAAAAGTATATAAGGGCAGTTATAATGCCGGCCTATGAGAGGAGCATGCCTCACAGTAGTGAGAAATGAAGTTGTGAGTTCTTTACAACCAGGACATGTAAAACACATAAGTACATGTCCTGCCTTTTACTTACAAAGCACCATCCCCTATGTGTTACCTAGGGCCTACTTTAGGGGTGATATATGTAGAAAAAGGGGAGTTTAAGACTTGGCAAGTAGTTCTAAATGCCAAGTCGATGTGGCAGTGAAGCTGCATACACTGGCCTTGTAATGGCAGGATTTAGACATGGTTAAGGGGCTACTTATCTGGGTGGCACAATCAGTGTGGCAGGCCCACTAGTAGCATTTAATTTACAGACCCGGGACACCTCTAGTGCACTTGACTAGTGACTTGAAGGTAAATTATATATGCAAATTGGGTACATGTTACCATGTTCATGGGAGATAGCACTGGTCAGCAGTGGTAAAGTGTGCAAAGTCCTAAAACCAGCAAAAACAGGATCGGAAAAATAGAAGGAGGCAAGCAAAAAGTTGGCGGAAGAACATCCCAAAGCTGTCAGGTCTAACACAGGTGCATTATAAAAGATGTTTTACGTGCCCTGGTGAGAGAAAACTGCAACTTTCACTTTTCCTCATTGAAGATACTTAGGGCCAGATGTAGCAACCCTTTTGCGAGTCGCAAACGGCGAAAATCGCCGTTTGCGACTCGCAAACGTGGGTTTGCAATGCACAAATGCATATTGCGAGTCGTTACCGACTCGCAAAATGCATGTGCGACTCGCAAATAGGAAGGGGTGTTCCCTTCCTATTTGCGACTCGCAATGGTATGCAATACCATTTGCGACCGCATATGCGGTCGCAAATGGCATCGCAGTTACCATCCACTTCAAGTGGATGGTAACACAATCGCAAATTGGAAGGGGTCCCCATGGGACCCCTTCTAGTTTGTGATTGCACCCAAAAATAGTTTTTCAGGGCAGGGAGTGGTCCAAGGGACCACTCCCTGCCCTGAAAAAACCGAAACAAAAGGTTTCGGATTTTTTTTAAATGCAGCTCGTTTTCCCTTAGGGAAAACGGGCTACATTTAAAAAAAAAAAAAACCTGCTTTATTGAGCAGCAGGTCGCTAACATGGAGGCCTGCTGACGTCAGCAGGCCTCCATGTTAGCGAGTGCCCATAGTCGCTATGGGGCCGCAATTTGCGACCCACCTCATTAATATTAATGAGGTGGGTCTTTGCGACCCCATAGCGACTTGCAGAAGGTGTCTGAGACACCTTTCTGCATCCCAAATTGCGACTTGCAATTTGCGAGTCGCAGAGACTCGCAAATTGCAAATCGCAATTTGGTTTTTTCGTACATCTGGCCCTAGGTTCCATAGGCTAACATTGGAAAATTTTCCATAAGCACAAGTATTGCTAGGAAGGAGCTGAATGTATCATGCAAGGAGTCCAAATATGTGTAATGATAAATCCAACAACTTGCCATTGTTGATATTTCTCTCAATTAATACAGAAAAGAAGCTATATGATTTTTTTTTCTGTAAGCCTAATTCCAGCCTGCTAGTGGCCTCTCCTGATTGGTCAGCCTTAACAGGATTAGCCAGGCTGCTTTGAGGAAGTGATAAGTGGCCTGCTCTGAGCAGAGGTTATCCGATGCGGGGGAGTCTGCAGCTGCAGAGGCCAGGCCTGGAAGGGGTCTGGGTAAATCAAACTGCACTTCAAAAGAAGCAGAACAAAAAGGAATGCCAGCCAGGCCTGCCCTCCCACCCTCTATCGCAAAGATAGATAGCAGGCCCAGGAAAGAAATTTGCAGACGTCTGCAGAGGGAGTGTAATGGAAACGAGCCACACCAGTAGGTTAGTTTCACCAGCTCTTGCTCCCCTGAAGGCAAATCATCCACCTTGGATTTTAAAGTGCAGTGCTTTGTGGGATAACAACATACCACACTCTGGAGGAAGCTGTCATGCTTTTGTATGGCACCTTGCAGCTCATTTGAGAGGAGTGCCCCCTGCTTTTCCCCCAAGATGATTGGATAAAAGTGGCTGATCTGCTCTACAACTCAGATCTGCTACCTGAAACCACAAGAAGAAGAAGGACTGTCCTGCTATAACCCAGAAGACTGCACTCTGAAGAACTACTCCTGTTGCACACTGGAACAACAGCCTTAAGCACTTTGCCTGACTTCAAAAAGGACTCAGGAGTGGATACACTGAAAGCAACATGTTAGAGACTACATGCATCAACTATCACAAAAGTCCCCAACCTCGAGGGTGTATGGTGGACTTTTAAGGATTTGTCCAGGCACATTGTGAGAATTGTAGTCCTAAACTTCCTTGGACCATCTCAGTGTTCCTAGTCCTTTGGATTTGTGTTTTGGACACTTTTTAACCCTCAAGAGAAACCTCAGGAAGAAGTTCCAGAAGTGTGGAGCAGTTTGGAGCAGCTTTTGGAAAAAGCTCCATAAGTGGACCGCCTCGCTGTCGTGAGTCAAGCCGACTACCTTCAACGACGACCCGGCCAGGATTTCAGGCTTATCCCACTGAAAGCTCTGAAGCTCCAGACTTCCAGGATTTGACCGGGGTCTTGCAGAAAAGCAGTCCGGAGGACCACACGATGTCAAGAGAGAAAAGCTCCAGAAAAGTTTCTAAGTTAGAAGATAAAATTTAGACCAAAGCCTCCTGCTCAGTGTATCTGAGAACGGCTCCATCGTGGTCAGCCTCAAACATTGACTTTACCACAGTCAAGCGCGACCAGATGTCCCCATTGACACTATTGATTTCTAAGCATTAGAAAACACATTTGTTATTTAATATGTAAAAATTCATAACTCCGATTCACTATATTTCCATTTTGGTGTCATTTTAAAGATAGCAATATTTACTATTTTTCTAAAATGGTGTGGGATTTTTATTGAGTGTTGTGTCTTACCTATTTACTGTATTGGTGTTTTCAAATTCTCTACATACCGGTCTCCTAAGTTAAGCCTGCGTGCTTGTTGGAAAAGTTTCCAGGGGTTGAGCCAGGGGCTGATGTTTTGAGACCTGGACTGAACCTCACACTGTCTTGGCATCATTACTGCTAGTGCCATTGCCAGTGGGATAATATTAACAATGACAAGGGATTGCAATGATGCTTGGTGATGATATATGTAATTTATCATTATATATTAAAACGTTTTTTTGCATGTTTTTAATGTATGTACACGGTTTTATGTATAAACAGCAGATCTTATTGTTTTTTCTTAAGAAATAATAAACAGTAAAGTTTTTTTTACAAGTCAGAGTCAGAGGAGTAAATGATTTTATTGTGGCAAAAGTGCTCACTGTATCTCTATTTGGTGCATTGTAACTAAGCCTAAGTAGTATAGGATTGGGACATTTATAGAAGGAAGGTTGCCCAAAAGGCATTTTCTTCTGATTGTGGTACAATCCACCCTGTTCCTTTTGGCATGAAAGGGTGACTCTCTTCAACTTTAGAGATTCATATCAGCAGTCACTACAGGCTGTCAATGCTGTAACATAGAGTGAGGATCTTGTGCTGCTGACCGTCGCTTGTGGTTGCTGTAGTGATGGGTCAGGTTCACAGAAGCTTTCTGTTGGCATTCAGTGTGAGTGACAATATCTTGGAGCGAATGGGCCCATTTGCAGACATGAAGAGCCCAAAACTCCATGATTTCTCTTTTTCTTCAAGGAGGAGCTCAACTGATGGCAAGCCAAAATTCCAGGACCTGAGGGGAACCTCTTGGAGGTCAGGAACTCTCTCCAGCAGACAGTTCCAGTTGCAGGTCCAGGCAGCAGGTCAGCTTCACAGATACAAGTAGGCCTCTGGAGCTTGTTTTGTCCCTGGAGCTCAGTACAGGATCTCAGTCAGCTGACCTTTGAACTCACCTCAGCCTGGGATGAAGGGTGCAGGTGCAGTCTTCCTTCTCAGCAAGCAGTGCAGGGCTTGAGCAGCAGGGTGTCCTTCTTCTGTAGTATCCACAGACCCAGGAGTGTCCTGAAGAGTGGGTCTGAGGGTCCCTGTAAGACATTGGGTTGCTGGTGATGAACCTCTATACATGCAGGAACAACAATCCTTGTCTGGGTGAAGGCACAAGCAAACCCTAAATCAACCTGTGCTCAACATTTGGGTGGTTTGGCACAGAGCAGTGAGGCTTCACTCAATAGCAATGGGTACAATATTTCTGCAACACTTCAAACAGTAACATAGTGAAAGCATGCCACAATAGGATCCCACACCAATTTTACAAAAATAGAATAATGTTCAATAAATAAAACAAAACCAATGTGACAAAAACCCAATCAGTAGAACTGGAGATATGTAGGTTTTAAGGTTTCAGCAAAAATAGTGCCAAAAATACAAATTGCCAACTGTTCAGGTACAAGTTCAGGTTGACTGCAATGGAGTGCAGGTCGGCTACAGGGACCTAGTTAGGCCGCTAAACAAGGTACCTTAGGTCCTGGTTGCAGAGTGCTGCAATGTTCTGCACATAAGATGCCTCAAGAGCTGAGGTGATCCATCAGTTCTGAGGTGCTGTGGAGCTGCAATGCAAGATCCTATGTCATCGTGGAGGACCCCATCGATGGAGGGCTAGCGATGCTAAGTCTGGCATCAAAGATAAGTCAAACAGTCAAGGTAATGCATCAGTACTGAGGAGCTGCGTTGCAAGGAGATGAATTGTTGTCAAGGCCTGCATGAAGATGGGAAGCGAGGCACTGCATCTGGAGAGGGTTGCAGAGGTGGTGGTTCTGAGGTGGCTGCAATGTTGATGCGGAATCCTTTGCATCAGGAGAACCCTCACAGCAGAGGCAATGCATTATTTCTGCTCGGGTTTGCACCATGGGGGGTGGAATTGTCATCATCTTCAGGGAATCAGTGAAGGTCACGTCTTGCCCCCTTCAATTACCAGACTGTGAGAGTCTTTCTCTATCCCACTAAACTCTCAGTGTAGTTTTTCAGGGGCCCTAGTATATCGTCCCCCTGGCTCAGTGCAACATTTCCTACAATCATTTCCGGAGAAAGTTGCTGAACTAATATGCAACAAGTCAAACTTCACTATTCTTGGTGATTTTAATATTCACACAGAGAACCAAGACAACGCTGCAGCTAAAAGATTCTTGTCAGACATGGCTTCTTTGGACCTAACACAATTGGTCAGAGGCCCTACACATAATAAAGGTCACACAATCTACCTAGTTTTTAGTAATACAGTTGGTTTAACTGCCCTGCCCTCTACCTCTTAGGCTTGGTCGGATCATTTCTTAATCTCCCTTAATCTGCCCACCCCAGCACCAGTTAAATCCTCTCAACCTTACTGTCGCCGGCACACACTTAATGCCAGTGAGTGGATTAGTCCTTTAGAGAGTCTGAAACCCACCTTGAGGGGAAATATGGTATTTTCCCCAGAGCTATTTAATGATTGGATTACCAAAAGTCTATATATTGTCCTCCCCCATACGTCAAGGTCGGGAAGACATTAAAAAAAAAGGTGCCCCTTGGTTCTCCACCCACTTACGTCTCTTAAAGAAGGGATGCAGATGATTGGAAAGAAGATGGAGAAAAACTTATGATACTTCACTGAAAGAAGACTATAGGAAGGCCATTAGACTGTTCTGTGCAGAAATTAAATTAGCCCAAAGCACCTATTATGTCCCTAAAAGAGAACAAAGTTCTAACTCCCTCAAAGATATGTTTCATTTACTAAGAAACATTTCCCACTCTCATTCTTATACTGAATCTGTGGAAGCCTCTCATAAACATAGCAATGATCTGGGTTTATTCATTCAGAAAAAAATGTCAGACATTTATTCGGCCTTCCCGATGGGCACTTACAGCCCCCACATTCCGAGTGAGGAATATCTAAATGGCACAGTGGTGCTCTCACAGTTCCCGCCTCTCTCTCCGACTCCGGTTTCAGCATTGTTGGACACTCTCAATCTTGTACCCCACACTCCCTTCAATCTTAACTCTAAGGTCATCTGTAATAATTCCTACTCTGACTGAATTGTTGGATCTGCCGCTGTCCAGTAGTAGCATCCCCCATCAGTGGAAACACACCATAGTGAAACCACTGCTTAAGAAACCCAGTGTAGATGCATCCGTACACAATATTTTATAGGCCTATTTCCTTGCTGCCAGCCCTTTCTAAGATTCTTGAAATTCTTGAATTCTCAGATGGGCTTTAGGCCTTTACACAGTATGGAATCGGCATTGATTGGAGTTACGGGAGAAGTTAGGAAGCAGCTTGACCAGGGACTGGTGTAAACGATTATTCTTCTTGACCTCAGTGCCTCATTTGACACTGTAGATCACAACATTCTACTTCAGAGAATGAGGAAGTCCAGAGTCACAGGCAATGGTCTGAGATGTTTCTCCTCGTTTTTATAGCCAAGGTCATTTCAGGTACTAGATCGTTCCTTTTTCTCCAGCTGCTTCAAAAGCAGATGGGGTGTGCCACAGGGCTCTTCTCTTAGCCCCACTTTGTTCAATATAAATATGTTACCATTGGCAAAGATAGTGGAGCCACACGGGCTCTCCCTAGTTTCATATGCAGATGATACCCAGCTTGTGGTCTCTTTTTCAACTGAGTAGAGCTCATCTGAGTCGTACTTGCCCCTTGTCTATGGGCAGTGTCCGAATGGATGTCAGAATGTAAACTCAAGCTAAACGGAGATAAGACAGAGGTCATGATTGTAGCTCATCACGCTCGGAAGAATCTTATTCCCCCGTGCTCCATTCTTTGAGAGATCTGCCTCCCCAAGGAATACATTGAGTTTAGGAGTCTAGCTCGACCCATGGCTGACCATGGTTCAGCAGGTGAAGAAAATTTCCTCTACTTGTTTTTGTATATTCAGACTCCTTAGATAGGTGTTTAAAATTCTCCCACCTATCACCAAAAGACTCATCATCCAGGCACTCATTATCTCTCGCCTGGATTATGATAATGCCTTGTATCTTCGTGCTCTGAAATATTTCATAAGGAAATTACAGGTGGTGCAGAACACTGCTTCCTGCCTTCTTTTCAACATACCTAGGCATGAATCGGCTAAATCAGCTCTTTCTGCTCTGCACTGGCTCCCAATAGAGCAATGGACAAAGTTTAGAAACATTGTGTTACATCCACAGAGCACTTTACAATAAAGGTTCTCTGCTTTTGCGATCCCTTGCCTCCTTCCATAATCCTGTTAGACATCTCAGGTTGTCTTCTGTGGCGCTAGCTGTAATCTCTTCAGCAAAAACATCTAAATGGGGTGGAAGATTTATGTCCTACCTTGGTGCCAAGTTGTGGAACTCTCTCCCTCTGGTTTTACGACAGACCAGCCATGAACTATCTTTTCACTGCCTACTTAAAACATGGTTGTTTTAACCCCTGTCACTAAGTCTGTGTTTTGAAGAATTCTGCTTAGCGCTGGGATGCCTTTGGGTAGCAATGCGCTCTATAAGTTCTCATAACATAACACCTAAGTACTTTATTGTGTGGGGCTGTCTAGGAGGAATACACAAAGCCCTACTGTCAGCAACACCCAGTCATGTGACCCAGGGACAGGCTACAAGCACTACATGGCTAAGGCAGGAAAATGCCAATTTTCTAAAAGTGGCATTTTCATTATTGTAATTTAAAATCAGACTTTGCTATAACAGAGGGTTTTTAGTTACAATTCCAAAGACACCAAGCATGAACTGGTTACCTGTTCCCATTTGTAACTTACAGCTTATTAAATTTAATAAGATAACTCTAATGCTATTCTATGGGAGTGACAGGCCTTGAAGTAGTGGAACATGAATACAAGAGTTTTTCACTACCAGGACATGTAGTGTCATAGGCCTGTGCAGGGTGTGCTGAGTGACACTATGCAGAGCTCCACAAAGTGGCCCAAAAACTCTTTGCAGATTTCCACAAACAGGTGGAATTCCCCATTTCTCCAATTCACATTGCATTTTACACGAAACGCAACACGAAGAACGTTCTCACGTTCAAAATCGCGTGTGAACGACACCATGTGGTTCACATGGGGGTGGCCATCTTGTTTTTCTTACTCTGTTCATGGTGCTAGGCCTAGTTTGAATCCTTCTATTATCTTTTCAATCCTCTACCCCCTTAATTAACCCCATTGCTGACAGGTCCAACATTCCTCATCCGGCCCTGTCCAAAGAATTCATGACAGGTCCACAATGCTTTCATTGCTTAGAGTGGGGCCATATAGCCAGGCACTGTCCGTTGAAAAAAGAACAGAAAGAACTAATGGAGATAGGGATGACGAAGGGTCGTGCCTTATGGTTAGGACACAACGCGGCAAAGTATACCACTTCTATGTGGATAAATAAAGAGAAGGGGAGTGTTCTTATTGACTCCGGGTGCAGCAAAAGTGTCATGAAACGGAGTCATGTATAGCCAGAGCAGTGGGTCCCCAATACCCAAGTGTTAATTACATGTGTACATAGAGACCAGAAGACATACCCTGTGGCTACTATCAGGATTAATTGGAGGGGGCAAGAGGAGGCCCTATCCGTAGGGGTAATTCCAGAGTTAGGTGAAGATATGACGCTTTTTCTCACCTACTAAACAAGGACCAGATAACAGACTCGTGGTGGAAGGAGGCCCCTTTTGTATCCTCCAATATAGAGGAGCACGGTCCCAGAAGAAAACTTAGTAAAAGACAAAAACGCGAGCAAAAACGGTTATATCTGAAGGAGATTATTTCTACTACAACCCCTATCCCTGTTTTTCCCAAAACTGTATTGTTCATAGCAGGAGGATTCCGGCAGGCTCAAAGAGAAGATCCAACTCTGAAAAACATGTGGCAAATTGCATTGACCCCTGATAATTCGTCGGTCGGTCCTACTTTTACCCTTACCAATGAATTATTGTATAGAATATGCCCTGATATCCCTGGGAAAAAAAACCAATTTGTAGTACCGTTAGCATACCGAGAACAAGTCCTCCACTCAGGGACAATGGGGAAAGTCACCTAGGAAGGGAAAAAACCAAGGAAGCTATTCTTAAACGGTTCTATTGGCCAGGTGTATACGGCAATATTAGGAACCATTGCCAGGTATGCCCAAATTGTCAGCTAATAAACCCGTCCCAGGATCGCACCTTTCCCCTTCAACCCTTACCTATAATTGATGTCCCATTTAGGATGGATTTGGTGGGTCCACTCACGCCATCCGTAAAGGGACACCAGTATTTGCTAGTGATAGTAGACTATGCTACCAGGTATCCTGAGGCCATCCCGCTAGCCAGCATGACCACCAAAACCATAGCCCAAGCCATGATTGAGTTCTTCGCACAAGTAGGTTTTCCCAAAGAGATCCCCACTGACCAGGGTACTCCCTTCATGTCTAGACTGATGTCCGAGATATGTCAAACCCTTGGGGTGAAACAAATCTGGACATCCGTCTATCACCCCCAAACAGATGGTTTAGTGGAACGATACAATAAGACTATTAAAACATTGTTAACGAAAGTCATAAGCGACTCAGCAAGGGATTGGGTGAAAAAATTACCCTTAGTCTTATACGCACTACAAACCCATATTCAGTCCTCTACCGGACACAGTCCTTTTGAGCTTCTATTTGTTAGACAACTGCGCACTTTATTGGAAATGTTGGCCAAGCAATGGGAAGAGTCAGAAGATGAGATAAAAGATGTTCTCACTTATACAAGGGACCTTAAAGAAAACGAAAAAGAAGCGCATAAAACATTGAGAGAGGCTCAAGAGAAACAAAAGACGCATTATGATGCGCACAGTAGCCCATATAGCCTGACCACAGGACAAAAAGTATTGGTGTTATTACCCTCTACCGAGAATAAACTGCTGGCTCATTGGCAAAGACCCTGTACGGTCCTGGAACAGGTCACGCCCACAACTTATGAGATTGAAATACCAAACGGGTCTGGTAGGGAACAAATATATCACATCAATCTGCTTAAAACTTGGTATGAGAGCACAGAATCCACTACAAATATGTATATAACCACTGGAGGGGAAGGTGAAATACCAGTTTATCCCACCAACGCATATACAGAAACTGAGATGACAATGCCCCAAATGAGTGAAACTCTCTTGGTAGAACAAAGGATCCAACTAATCGATTTAGTTCAGAAAAGCATAGATGTTTTTTCCAAGATACCAGGCAGAACACACCTGATTCCACACCATATATGTACACTTGGGGATAAAGTGGCCCGACAACGACCATATAGAATACCAGAAGCCAAACAACAGGTCGTGGAACAGGAAGTCAGGAATATGTTACAAGCTCGTATTATTGAACCATCCTCCAGCCCTTGGTGTTCCCCTATAGTTTTAGTGCCGAAACCGGATGGGACCTCCAGATTTTGCATTGATTTCCGACAGGTGAATGCTCTGTCTCATTTCGATTCTTATCCAATGCCCAGGATTGATGAATTACTGGAACGTTTAGGCCAAGCCAAATATATGTCAACAATAGATTTAACTTAGTGATGTTGGCAGATTCCCCTTAAAGAAGAGGATAAAGAGAAGACGGCTTTTGCCACCACCTCAGGTCTTTATCAATTTACGGTCTTAGCATTTGGGCTCCATAGGGCACCGGTGCCTTATTGATATGGTTCTACGGCCCTTTCAGGAATATGCGGCCGCCTATTTGGATGATATCGTAATTGATAGCCCTACATTGGAAGAACATATCGTCCATTTAAAACATGTATTGCAAGCCCTCCGCACAGCCAATCTCACGGCCAATCCTGCGAAATGTAAGTAAGGACACAGGTCCATTAAGTACCTAGGCTACATTATAGGAGATGGGAGAATACGGCCCCAACTGGAGAAAGTACAGGCTCTCTTGCAACTTCCCCCTCCACGTAGAAAGAAAGATGTCAGGGCTTTCCTTGGAATGGGAGGTTATTACATGCGCTTTATACCCTATTTCTCAGAGATTGCTGCCCCTCTCACTGATTTATTGGGAAAAATAACCCCAACCATATCTCCTCCCTCACGGACGAGGAAAGACAAAGTTTTGAGCAGCTAAAGAACCTGTTGACCACCGAACCCGTGCTCTGTTGCCCTGATTTCCATAAGCCGTTCCAGGTGCAGATGGATGCTTCTAAGCTCGGGTTGGGTGCGGCGTTATCACAGACAGATGAGGACGGCGTTTATCATCCCATTTTCTATTTGAGTCGCAAACTGTTACCCCGTGAGTGTCATTATCCCACTCTTGAAAAAGAGTGTCTGTCAATCAAATGGGCTGTCGAGTCTCTTCGGTATTATTGGCTGGGCGCCCATTCACTTTGCTTACTGATCACGCTTCTTTAGCCTGGTTGGCTTGTCATAAGGATTTGAAAGCTGTGGTTCTCCGGTGGTTTCTGTCACTACAATCTTTGTCCTTTCAGGTTCGCCATTCTCCGGGTTCCCAGCTGGCTAATGCAGATTTCCTCTCCCGCTATCCTTCGGTTATGTGGCTCTATCAGCGACATTCTAAAGGAGTTGAATGTAACAGGTCGACTGTGACGGGGTCCGCCTCGCAGTACCCCTGGGGCACCAGGGGGTCCAATTTCTCCAACCCGGATGCAGTCCTGTCGGGAACCAATTGGAATCAACGTTTGTGTGATGAAGGGGTCTGTAAACCCCTTCCTGGCATAGCACGGAGAGAACAGGGGAGATGGGAGCAACAGAAACAAGGAAGGATGCGGTGACAGCAGACACAACAGTGGCAGGTCCTGAGGCCACAACCGTGGAGAATCCAGGAGCAGCGGACTGAGGAGAAACGCTTCGAGACGTCGGATGAGCCGTCCGGATTCCAGCCGGCCCAGCAGCCACCGAACGACACCCTACGACAGCAGAGTTTCCTCCGCTGCAGCAACCAGAGGGCCAGGAGGCAGAAAGCCACAAAACCTGGCCACGCTCAGGGGAGAGCGTGGCCATTTCAGGCCCCATCTACAAAGCAAAAGAGAGAGAAAGAGAAGAAGATGAACCAACTGTGAATCCAAGAGACAGTGAAACAAGAAAAAGAGACTCTAAACTATACTATAATAAGCACCTGAAAAATAAATAAATTGTTCATCATATATCGCTGGCTACGGGTCATCATTATGGTATCCCTGTCATAGGCAGTAACACTTGTTCCTCTATTCTCTGTTCCCCCAAGTCTCCCAATAAAAATAGCTCATCCATTACCAAGAGAAACTTATCAAACCTGTGCATTTTTTAAAACTAGACACCTAGGGAAATCCAGAATGGGGTTACTTGTGGAGCTCTCACCAGGTTCTGTTACTCAGAATCCTTTGCAAACCTCAAAATTTGGCAAAATAAAACACTTTTTTCTCACATTTCGGTGATAGAAAGTTCAAGAGTCTGAGAGGAGCCACAAATTTCCTTCTACCCAGCATTTCCCTAAGTCTCCCGATAAAAATGGTACCTCACTTGTGTGGGTAGGCCTAGTGCCCGCGACCGGAAATGCCCCAAAACACAACATGGACACATCACATTTTCCCAAAGAAAACTGACCTTTTTTTTGCAAAGTGCCTAGCTGTGGATTTTGCCCTCTAGCTTATCTGGCACCTAGAAAAACCTACCAAACCTGGACATTTCTGAAAACTAGACAACTAGGGGAACCCCGGATGGGGTAACTTGTGGCACTCTCACCAGGTTCAGTTACCCAGAATCCTTAGTGTTAGAAATGGGGTCTTTGGTTGGCAGTCAGGTTACCCCCTGTCCAAGCAAATCGCAGTTTGTGCCATGCAAAACGGCCATTGCGCTGCACATTCCCATTTTGCGAGTCGGTACTGACTCGCAAAATGGGAATGTGACTCGCAAATAGGAAGGGGGGCATTTGCGACTCGCACCGCGATGCAGAATTGCTTTGTGACCGCGAAAGCGGTCGCAAAGCAATTTGCAGTTAACTCATTCGCAAAAGGCAAGGGGGGCCCATGGGACCTCTTCCCCTTTGGGAATGTCGCCCAAAATATTTTTTCAGAGCAGGCAGTGGTCCAATGGAAAACAAGTTGCATTACAAAAGAAAAAATGAAACCATTTGGTTTCGTTTTTTCAGAGTAGACAGCTCTGCAAAAATATTTTGGGCGACATTCACAAAGGGGAAGGGGTCCCATGGGACCCCTTCCCTTTTGCGAATGAGTTAGCACCCACTTCAAGTGGGTGCTAACTGCGAATTGCTTTGCGACCACGGTGCGAACCGCAAATAGGAATCGAACACCCCTTCCTATTTGCGGGTCGCATTGGGCGTTTTGCATGGCGCAAACTGCGATTTTCGCAGTTTGCGCCATGCTAAACGGTTCGTACATCTGGCCCTTGATCCTTAGAAAACAGTGCAATATGCTGTTATTTCACAAAAGTACCTGGGTAGCGTCAAAATAAAACCCCATGGGTGAGTGTGCATCGAAAAAGGCCAGCGATGCCTCGATTTCTCACTCGCAATCAAGACCGTGCGTCGTTCCTCCTGCAGTCGGGTTGGGGTGCGTTGTTTCTTCTCTCCCGCAAGAGAGCGATGCGTCAATCCGGACAGGCACCTCGGGTCCTGGTAAGCTTTGCGTTGATATTCCGCTCCCAGCGATGTTGCGTCAAAACTGGTCACACAGAATCACAAAACTGCGATGTGTGGGGTTTGCGTTGTTATCAGCCTCCGTTAGCAGGTGTTGCGCATTGTTTCTCCAGCCACATTGCATCGATGTCCTGTTGTCAGGACAGGACGCTCCCCCCGCCGCGCAGCGCACCCTGCAGGTGCTCTGTCCCTGACTGCCGCTGCTGCCCGTGTTCGAGGCCCTCTTCCACCCGCAGGCCCCCGCCTGCGCCTCATCCCTGGTGGCCCAGTGGTGGGCAGTAAGGTTTGCTTCTGTCGTGTTTGTATTCACTTCGTTTGTCTCTTCGTTTTGTCTCTGTTGTCTTGTTGTCTCTGTTGTGCCCACTGTATTCACTGTATTTCATTCACGTATCCTCTGTGCTAGTATCTGTTGCCTAGTAGTCATTGTATTGTTTTTGTCCCCTCTGTGCGCTTGATCCACATCTCGCTCTCTCCCCTTGCGCGTCTCCCTCCTCCTCTGACCCCCCCACCCCCAATCCAGCGCCATCCACCCGCTTCCCTGACTTTTTTCCCCTTCTCCACACCCCCTGCCCTCCCACCTCCCCCTCCCCTCTAGCTACCTAGCGTTATTTCCCACCCCCCCTCCCCACTCGCCGCTCCCTCGCCCGTTTTTCCCGCCGCTTCGGCCCCGCCCCCCTACCGCCCCCAGCTCCTCCTCCCTCCCTCCACCCCCTCTTAATGCAGGTCGCTGCACGACCGCGCCGATGGTGCGCCGGAGGCACGCCAGAGGCAAGCCCGTCTGCGCCCGTCCGCGCCCGGACCGCGCCCAGCGCCAGAACCCCTGGACCTCGCCCTCCCCTCCGCACCCCGCCCAGGCTCAGCTACGACGCCGCCTCCCTCCACGCACTCAACAACGGCCGAAACCAACAGTGCTACCAAGCCGCCCCGAAGCACACCCACGAACCTTTCACCTGCCGCAACTGCCACTTCTCCTGTGACCGAACCTCCAAGCCAACGACCACCAGACCGAACCACCTCTGCCGCATACTCCTCAACACCCGCTCCGCACGCAAACCCGCCGTAGAACTCTGGGACCTGCTCGACAGCACCGCCCCGGACGTAGCCTTCCTGACCGAGACATGGTGGAACGACTCATCCGCGCCAGACATCGCCATCGCCATCCCAGACGGATACAAGATATCCCGCAGGGACCGCATCAACGGCTACGGAGGAGGACTCGCCATCGTCCACAAATCCTCCCTCAAGATCACCACCCACACCGACGACCACTTCAACACCGCAGAGCTTCTACACTTCCGGATCGAAACCGACCCCAACACCACCCTCAGAGGAACGCTTGTTTACAGACCCCCCCGGACCACGGGCCCAGTTCTGCGACGCCATCGCTGACCTCGCAAGCACCCACGCACTCGCCTCCACGGACTACATCCTCCTCGGGGACCTCAATTTTCACCTCGAGAACAACAACGACCACAACTCCACCACGCTAATCAGCAACCTCACGAACCTCGGACTCAGACAACTCGTCACATCACCAACCCACGCCGCCGGACACACACTGGACGCCATCTTCTCCACCAGTGACCACGTTACCTTCAACGACACCACCGAACCCTACTGGACCGACCACCACTGCATCCACTTCACCTTCAACAAAAACACCGCACACCACCACAGCCGTCAACTCCCCCGCCGCAACTGGGGCAAAGTCCTCAAGAACAACTTCTCAGCACCCTCTCCCAGAACCCACCGAACGAGCCCACCGACCCAGACACCGCAGCCTGCAACTTCAGACAATGGATCAACAACTGCGCCAACATCCTCGCCCCACTGAAGAAACCCCCCAGCAACCTCGCCAGCAAGAAAGCCTCCTGGTTCACCAACGAACTCCTGGCCTCCAAACGCGCCTGCTGGAAACTGGAAAAGAAATGGCTCCAAGAACGCACACCGGACAACCACGCAACCTTCAAAGACGCAACCCGCCGACACCACCAACTCATCAGGACCACCAAGAGGTCCTCCTTCAAAGACCGCCTAGACAACAACGTACACGACAGCAAAGAGCTCTTCCGCATCATAAAGGAACTATCCACCCCCAGCGCCAATGTCAACGACATCCCGCCCTCTCAGGAACTCTGCGACTCGCTCGCCGCTTTTTTCCACAGCAAGATTGCCGACATCCACAGCAGCTTCAACACCCCGACCACGCCCACCTCCGTCACCACCTCGAACTCAAGCATTGACAACCCCATCACCGCCTGGTCCAACGTCGACGACGGACGCAACTCGCAAAATCATGAACTCCATCCACTCCAGATCACCGACTGACCCCTGCCCCCACCACATCTTCAACAAAGCCGACTCTATCATCGTACCGCAACTCTGCAAGATCATCAACGCCTCTTTCGAAACAGGCACCTTTCCGGAAAGCTGGAAGCACGCAGACATCAACGCCCTCCTCAAGAAACCCAAAGCCGACCCCAAGGACCTCAAGAACTTCCGCCCCATCTCTCTCCTCCCCTACCCAGCAAAAGTCGCAGAAAAGATCGTCAACCTTCAACTGACACGCCACATCGAAGACAACAACATCCTCGACCCCTCACAAACCGGATTCAGATGCAACCACAGCACCGAGACCGCCCTCATCGCCGCCACAGATGACATCAGATGCCAACTCGACCAGGGCGAGACCTCCGCCCTCATCCTCCTAGACCTCTCCGCGGCCTTCGACACGGTCTGCCACCGCACCCTACTATCACGCCTCCAAGAAGCCGGCCTCCAGGAAAAAGCCCTAGCCTGGACCTCATCCTTCCTCTCCGGCAGAACACAGACCGTCCGCCTCCCACCCTTCCACTCAGAAGCCAACAACATCATCTGCGGCGTCCCCCAGGGCTCCTCCCTGAGCCCAATGCTGTTCAACATTTACATGGCCCCCTTCACACAAGTGGCCCACCGTTACGACCTCAACATCATCACCTACGCCGACGACACCCAGCTCATCCTCTCCCTCACCAACGACCCTGCCACCGCCAAAGCCAATCCCCACTAAGGAATAAAAGCAGTCGCCGACTGGATGAGAAATAGCCGCCTGAAACTCAACACCGACAAGACAGAAATCCTCATCCTTGGGACATCCCCCTCCGCCTGGGACGACTCGTGGTGGCCCACCACCCTTGGAACGGCTCCGACGCCCACCGACCACGCCCGCAACTTGGGATTCATCCTCAACTCCGCACTCTTCATGGACAGACAAGTCAGCGCCGTCACCTCCTCCTGCTACAACACCCTCCGCACCCTCCACATGATCTACAAATGGATCCCGACCGACACCAGGAAGACAGTGACCCATGCCCTCATCAGCAGCAGACTGGACTACGGCAACGCACTCTATGCAGGAATCCCAGCAAAACACCTCCAACGACTCCAACGCATCCAAAACGCCTCAGCCCGACTCATCACCAACGCACCCCGCCACAGCCACATCACCCCCCACCTCAAAGAGCTCCACCGGCTTCCCGTCGACAAAAGGGTCACCTTCAAGCTCCTCACCCACTCACACAGAGCACTCCACAACGCCGGCCCCTCCTACCTCAACAACAGACTCAACTTCTACACACCGACCCGCCAACTGCGATCTGCGAGCCTCGCCCTCGCCACCGTCCCCCGCATCCAACGAACCACCTCCGGCGGCAGATCCTTCTCCTACCTCGCCGCCAAGACCTGGAACACGCTCCCTACCTACCTCCGACAGACTCAGGACCTACTCGCCTTCAGAAGACTCCTCAAGACCTGGCTCTTCGAGCAGTGGCAGTCTCCTCACCCCCCCCCCAGCGCCTTGGAACCCTAACGGGTAAGTAGCGCGCTTTATAAATGTCTGTGATTGATTGATTGATCGATTCTCCAGCCGCAATGCAGGTGGAGCGTTGATTTCAGCCGCGAATCCGGCGGCACGTCGTTTATCAGCCACGTCACAGAAGGTGCATCGAAAATGTCCCTGCACGCAGTCAGTGCGTAGATTTTCAGTTCTTGTCTGCCAGCTTCACCTTTCAGGGGGCCAGGAACTGGATAGGGAACTGCTTGGAAGGGCAGGAATCTCAGCAGAGAGTCTAGGTGCTGGCAGGGGAAGTCTTTGATAGCCCGGAGACTTCAACAACAGGAGACAAGCTCAATTCAAGCCCTTGGAGATTCTTCACAAGCAGGAAGGCACAACAAAGTCCAGTCTTTGTCCCCTTTCACAGGCAGGAGAAGCAACTGCAGGATAGTGCCACAAAGCACAGTCACAGGCAGGGCAGCCCTTCTCCTCAGCTCTTAAGCTCTTCTCCTTGGCAGAGGTTCCTCTTGATTCCAGATGTGATCTAATTTCCCCGGGGTTTTAGGTGCTCTTCCTATACCCCTTTCTGCCTTTGAAGTAGACCTACTTCAAAGGAAAGTCTCTCTTGTTTGTGAGATCCTGCCTTGCCCAGACTAGGCCCCAGGCACACACCAGGGGGGTTGGAAATTGCACTGTGCCAGTCCTGCTCCTTTTCATATACCTCCACGACCGAGAGCGCCGATGAAGACGACAATGGTAAGTACCGCAACCCACTAAACAAGGGAAGAAAGGGCACAGTTACATACCCACCTACTCCACCCACCCCGCAATGCACCCACAACCCCTCACAACAGCACAAGACATACACCCCAGAGCAAGAGGTACTTACCCGACACAAGGCCAAGACAACCCGCCCAAAGTACATACATGTGTACAACACCCTCCCTCAAAGAAATGATGAACCACGGATCCAGAGTGTGCCAAAACCAACATTGGCTACACAAACTTTTTATTAACCTCCAGGAGCAACAGAAGTCCAAAAGAAGGCCAAAGGCCAGTCCATATTCCAAAGTCCGATGGGCCGAAATGGCCCCAACTTGACTCCCACAAGTGCAAATGGTACTCCACCTTAAATGGGCAACAATGGGGCATCCAGGCACCTCAGGGAAAAGGGGCAGGGGGTGGTGGGGGTAGTGACTTACGACTGGGGGGGGGCTTGGCTTTACGTTTGGGGTGCGGCAGATGTACCTGGGCCAGCATGGGATCTTTTGCTTACAGGGGAGGTAGCACAGGAATGGGAAGGGCGGACAGGGGCGGGCTATGATGTGGGAGGAGTGGACAGGGCAAGGAGGTGGGCACGTTTAGGGTCGAGACGGGGTAGGCCAGTGGGTTAGAATTGGTCAACACGAGATAGGGAAAGTTTTTTAGGGGCAATCGGGGTGGACCTGGAGGAAGGTGTGGGAGAGGAGGTAGAGGAAGTGGTCGTGACAGGCGTAGGTGTGTGTGACGTGGGTGCAGGTGACTGTACAGTATGCTGAGGTGTGGTGGATGTGTGTCGGGTGGGTGTCTTGGAACGTTTGAGTGTCCTGGGAGGAGGGGGGGTAGAGGCAGTGGGACAAGACAGGCTGCCAGTGTGAATGTATGTTGTCTTTGTATCTGCAAGTTTGGTGAGTGTGCTGCATGTGTCAACCAAAGTCATTGTGGTGAGTGCAGTGTGGTGTCTGGGGTACACGAATGGATGTCTGATTTTGTGGTGACTACCAGAATGGGGTCAGCAACAGTGAATCAGGGTGCAGTGCCTGTGACTGTGCATGTAGAGGTGACAGACAGGGAGGCGGAAGAGGTGGACACACTTGGGGAAGTGGATGTTGGTGTGTGTGCCTTTGGATGTTGGCTGTGTGTATGCCTGTGGTGGGAAGTGTGGTGCCTATGTTTTCAGTGTGCTTCTTATGTGTTGAGGTGTGTGCATGGCTGTCAGAATGTTTGCTTGTGATGGGTGAAGAGAGTGGGGTGCTGGAAGGGGTAGAGGTGGTTGGAGGGGGTACAGAATGACCAGGGACACTGGCTGCCATCAAAGAGGAGGCCAGAGCCTGAAAAGATCCCTGTAGGTAAGACACGGCACCGTGAATGCCAACCAGGTAGGCATTGGTCTGATGCACCTCTGATGCTAGACCCTGGATGGCATTGACGATGGTTCTCTGACCTACAGAGATTGTCCTCAGGAGGTCTATAGCCTCCTCCGTGAGGGCAGCAGGGCTGACTGGGGCAGGGGATGAGGTGCCTGGGGCCAAGGAGATGTCCACCCTTCTGGGTGAGTGGGCACGGGCAACTCGGTGGGGAGCAAATGGGAGAGCGGTGATGGTATGGGGGTGGCGGAAGATGACACAGAATGGGTGGGCCCACTAGGGTCTGCCACCACCACCAGGGAGCTCCCATCGGAGGAGGTATTAGATTCACTACCTCCAGTGGTAGTTGCCTCCCCTGTGATACTCCCCTCACCCTCCAACCCACTGGTTCCCTTGGCGTTGCTCGACTCTGCCTCCGTGGAACCCTGGGCCGATGCATCCCCACTCACTGGAGCCACAGCTCCCTTGCCAGATGATGTACACAGACAACACAAGAGAACAGGGATGGGGGGACAAAACAGGAGAGACACTTGTAAAATAGCTGAATGGAGGTACATAGCTGGTTCACACATACTCCCACCCTGCAAATATTCCACCATGCAGCACCTACAACTATACACATGGCTATGACCCTGACTAGTGGCCACAACCCTGCTCTACAGTCATTTCCAACATCACAGAAGGACCTGAAGAACTGCAGACCTGTCCCTTACAACCTAACTTCCCATGGGAGCCATTATGTAAAATGACATCAGTCAGAGTCCCTGCCAATAGACAGCATACATACCACAGCACACTCACACATCCATCAAGGAGGCATACAATGGTTTCTGTACTCACCCCCTTGTGTCTGCTGTGCAGCCTTCAAGCACCCATCCAGGTCCGGATACGCCACTACCAGAATGCAGCTCATTAGGCTGGGTCAGGGCCTGACGGGCACCCCTTCCTCGTTGGGAGGACTTCCCCAGCTGGGCTTTGCAGGTCTTTGTCGCCCATCGCCACAGGTCCTCCCACCGCTTCCTGCAGTGGTTGCTCTGCCGGTTGTAGATCCCCAGGGTCCGCACCTCCCTGGTGATGGCATGCCACAGTCCCCTTTTCTGACGGGCGCTGACCTATATGGGACACACAGAAAAAGTAACACAGAGGTAAGACAATGCCCCTTAGATACAGCTAGCTATACGTCTTCTATGGGACGGACACTCACAACAGCATAACAGGACCTCACACACGCAGCATGTCATGAATCCCACAACTGTACAGTGTCAAACGTGCACACATGTTTACAGCCATCTACCACCATTACACACATCCATGCCCCCGAATCCAACTACTCACCTGTACCTCTGGCCAACCATAGAGCTTGGCGTACAGGGGTAGGACCCAGTCCACGAGCTTGTCCAGTTCCTCAGTGGTGAAGGCTGGGGCCCTTTCCCCTGCCACTCGTGCCATTTCCAGGACCAAAGTCAGGACACAGCAGTACAATCAGTGGAGTACCTGCATGCATGTAATCCGGGAGTCAAGTAAAGTTGGGGTGACAAGATGGCGTACGCTCCGCGGCGGTGTGCACCGTCACCGCCGGCGGCGATCATGATACGCTCATATTCCCCATTGACAACCATGTTAACCAATGAATGGTCGCATGGCGGTGAATACCGCCTTTTGCTATTACGTCAACCGCTAGCGGTATGAGGTCACTGCCACTACAACATTTCTGGATTACAGGGGGCAGATATTTTGGCCATTACGACGCAGTCATTAATTTCTCAGTTGCCCCATGCAGGCCCTATTGACCCCAACCCCCATAGGCATGAACAAATATACATTTACTCACCACAATAGTCCTGATGTATCATTGAGGACATGTCACTCCAGTTTAACATCCTACTATGCATATGTGTCATAGACTTGTATGCCAGCAGTGCTGAATATTTAACATGTTGGGTAGATGTATGTGTGTTCCTCACATGTGTTCTCAACTCCTCCTAGGTTCAGACACATGTGGTGAGGGAGGGCCCCATCAGAGTGCAGACCACTTGTTGATTTGGGGACCATGGTGGAGCGTCACATCATTATCAATTACAGACTCAACCGTGCTACTATTCATGAACCTTGTGTATTACTGGATCCAGCACTGAGACCAGCTAATCGGAATCAGCATGCCATCCCTACTGAAGTGCAAGTGCTTTCTGCACTCCATTTCCTGGCCACGGGCTCATTTCAGGTGACTGTGGGCATGAGTGCAGGTTTTTCACAGCCAATGTTTTGCATTATACTGTCCAGATTCCTGAATGCATTTGTACGACACCTGCAGTCCTATGTGAGGTTTCTCCAAAGTGCTGACCTCCCTGCCATCAAGTCAGACTTCTATGCCTTGGCCAACATTCCCTATGTGATAGGTGCCATTGATGGCACCCACATAGCTCTCATCCCTCCAAGACTAAGTGAACAAGTGTACAGAAACAGGAAGAACTTTCACTCCATGAACATTCAATTGGTGTGTCCTGCAGACCAGTACATCTCACATGTGAATGCCATTTTCCCTGGATCAGTCCATGATTCCTTTGTGCTGAGGAACAGCAGTGTGCCACACATGATGGAACAACTACAAGGGGACAGAGGATGGATTATAGTTAAGTGTGTCTGACACTTTTTGGCACATAGCAGACAGCCAGGTTGTCTGCAACCGAGGGTTGTCAATGACAGTCCTGTTTTCCCCCCTTTTGCAGGTGATTCTGGCTACCACAACATGCGTTGGCTCCTGATACTAGTTAGGAATCGTAGGACAGATGTAGAGAGGAATTACAATGAGGCCCATGGTCGTACTAGGAGGGTGACAGAGCGCAGAATAGGTCTCCTGAAGACTAGATTTCTTTGCCTCCATATCTCTGGGGATCCCTGGCCTATGAGCCTGAGAAGGTGTGTAGAATACTGGTAGCCTGCTGCATGCTGCACAACGTGGCTGTGAGGAAATCTATTCCCCTCTTGGAGGAGGAGGGGGCTGTATATCCAGACCAGCTTCCTCAGAGAGGGGATGAGAGTGATGATGATGATGAGGAGGGGGAAGATGTACACTTCAGGAACAAACTGATCCAACTGTACTTCCAGTAACTAAGTAGTGCTATTTGATGCTGTGGTTGTCTGTGCTGCATACTGTCGGTATTCCTTATCCTCTATGGGGGTGTTGGGTCTATCAACATTGTCACTGTGACCAGGTTTGCATGGGACATGTGACATTATGGACAACTTGTTAGACATTCCTGTTGGCACCACCCCATGTTATGCGTGGGGTGCCATTCCTGCAATAAAAATATGAATAAATAACTTCAATGACAATTGCATGCACACTTCTATTTGATTCAACATAATGACAGGGGACATTTACATTGGTGAACAGGTGTTTTATTTGGTGTCAAGGATGCGATGGTGCTCTTTACAATGATGGGAGTGGGCTACTGGTTGATGTCCATATTTGATACATGGTCTCAGCGATTGTTGGCAGTGGTAATATAGCCATCTGTAATTTGCAATTTTTGGGGTTATTGCACGGTGTGGATGGTGGTTCAGTGGCACACTTGGGGGACAGTTCTTGTCAGAGTCACTTCTTAGAGGGGGCCTTGGTCTTGGCAGGTGTTCCAGTGCCATATCTGGGCCTGAGGGACTGTTTGGGTGCCTGGTGTTGGCCGGTACGGGTTGAGGTGCTGGTCTCCTCTGTGTCCTCAGATGGTGGCTGTTAGAAATAGGGTCTTTGGTTGACAGTCAAGTTACCCCCTGTTCCCAAATGAAGTTCCAAAGAAAGTCAATCAAGGAATCAGTGAAAAAAATAGAAGTAGAACAAAAACAGTCCCAAAGACAAAAAATCTAAAGATCACCAAACAAGTAGTATGTGGTCAAGTAGTGGTCTGAACTCAAACAGTAGTGTACACATAATCACTGTATGTCAAGTACAAATACAAGTCCAAATCTCAACCGCTGATCACCAATGTTAGAAATGGGGTCTTTGGTTGACAGTCAGGTTACCCCCTGTTCAAGCAAGGACCCTCACCCTAGTCAGGGTAAAAGAGAATCACCCTCAGCTAACCCCTGCTTACCCCCTTGGTAGCTTGGCAGAGCAGTAGGCTTAACTTCAGAGTGCTAAGTGTAAAGTACTTGTACCAATACACACAGTAACACACACAGTAACTTACTGGAAACACTACAAAATGACACCACAGTCAATAGGAAATATTTATCTAAACAAAACAAGAACAAAACAACAAGAATCTGACATACACAAGTGAAGTTATGAATTTTTAAAGATTTAACTCAAAAATATCGCTTAGAAAGACAAAATGCTTCGATGAGGTGTTAACACGGCGTCGTGACGGAGTCGTTCCCAACAAGCCGACACCAGCGGTGCCAGACACAGAGTCGCGTACACCCCCAAGTACAGTACCTTTGGTGAAGAGTGAAAACAAGTTGATGCACGAAGTCGGGAATCGCGGCGTCTGTGCAAAATGTTGAATCCGTGCGCTTCGAGGAGCCTCGGTCACGACGTGGTGCGGCGACTTCAACGGAGTCATGGACTTCAGCGGGGCTGCAGCGGCATCGGGCCTGCGAAGGTCGTCGCGTTCCAGCGAAGATCACGGAGTCGGTTGCAGGCAGCGTCACCGGATTCAGCAGCGGCATCAGTCCGAAGTCGTCCGAAGTCGATTTCCTTGAATTTCCACCAGCTTTCCTTTCAAGGGCCCAGGGACTGGATAGAGCACCACTTGTCAGAGCAGGAGTCTTTCCAGAGAGAAAGAGAAGTCTTTGCTGTCTCTGAGACTTCAAACAACAGGAGGCAAGCTCTAAATCAAACCCTTGGAGATTTCTTCACAAGATGGAAGGCACACAAAGTCCAGTCTTTGCCCTCTTAGTCTGGCAGAAGCAGCAACTGCAGGAAAGCTCCACAAAGCACAGTCACAGGCAGGGCAGCACTTCTCCTCAGCTCTTCAGCTATTCTCCAGGCAGAGCTTCCTCTTGTTTCCAGAAGTGTTCTAAGGTCTGTGGTTTTCATAGTAAAGTCTCTTTGGAATGTGAAATCCTGCCTTGCCCAGGCCAGGCCCCAGACACTCACCAGGGGGTAGGAGACTGCATTGTGTGAGGACAGGCACAGCCCTTTCAGGTGTGAGTGACCACTCCTCCCCTCCCTCCTGGCACAGATGGCTCATCAGGAAATGCAGACTACACCCCAGCTCCTTTTTGTGTCACTGTCTAGTGTGAGGTGCAACCAGCCCAACTGTCAAACTGACCCAGACAGGGAATCCCTAAACAGGCAGAGTCACAGAAATGGTATAAGCAAGAAAATGCTCACTTTCTAAAAGTGGCATTTTCAAACGCACAATCTTAAAATCAACTTGACTAAAAGATGTATTTTTAAATTGTGAGCTCAGAGACCCCAAACTCCACATGTCCATCCACTCCCAAAGGGAATCTACACTTTAATCAGATTTAAAGGTAGTCCCCATGTTAACCTATGAGAGGGACAGGCCTTGCAAAAGTGAAAAATGATTTTAGCAATATTTCACTGTCAGGACATATAAAACACATTACTATATGTCCCACCTTAACCATACACTGCACCCTGCCCTTGGGGCTACCTAGGGCCTACCTTAGGGGTCCCTTACATGTAAGAAAAGGGGAAGGTTTAGGCCTGGCAAGTGGGTACCCTTGCCAAGTCGAATTTACAGTTAAAACTGCACACACAGACACTGCAGTAGCAGGTCTGAGATATGATTACAGAGCTACTTATGTGGGTGGCGCAACCAGTGCTGCGGGCCCACTAGTAGCATTTGATTTACAGGCCCTGGGCACCTCTACTTCACTGTACTAGGGACTTACTAATAAATCAAATATGCCAATCATGGATAAGCCAATTACATACACATTTTGTAAAGGAGCACTTGCACTTTAGCACTGGTTAGCAGTGGTAAAGTGCCCAGAGTAACAGAAACAGTAAAATCAGAGTCCAGCATACATCAACAACCTGGGGAACAGAGGCAAAAAGTTAAGGGAGACCACGCCAAGGATGAAAAGTCTAAGAGTGGCACAAGTCCAGTTGCTACTGCTGCTGCTGTTGGCTGGTCTGTATCTTGGCCTCTAGTTGTGGCTTCCTGGTCTGTGGGGGTCTCAGGCTGGGTTGGGACAAGGTGCAGCAGCGCACCTGCTATGATTACCATGGTGGTATTGTGCAGTATCCACTGCTCCATGGTCTCTTGGTGTTGGGCTATCTGCACCCTTTGACTTTGCTCCAGGGTGGCCACAATCTGGCCCATCCTGTCCTGGGTATGGTGGTATGCTCCCAGGACCTCAGAGATCACGTCCTGGGCTGCAGCATCCATCCTGTGGCATATCCGTGGGCCACTGATGCCCTCCCAGTGGGCCTAGCCCTTGTGCCTGTGTCCCCTGCACAGGTCTGGCGTTACCACTTGTACTGGGGCCATCGTCTTCCTGCCTGTTGGTAAGTGGTGACTGTGGCCTCTGTCCTTGTGTTCCACCAGTCTGTGGCCCGGATAAACAGGTGTGGGGCCGGTTGCCCTGGCCTTATGTTGGTGGGTGGACGGTAGGGGTGTCAGTGGTATCCTGGGTGGGGCTGCTAGATGGTGACAGTCCAGTACTGTGTGAGGGGCCAGAGTATTCCTCACTGTTGGACCTGGCTTTTTGACAGGGTCATCCCCAAACTTTTTGCCTCCTTCCTCCTATTTTTTCTGACCTGTTGTTGTTGGCTTTTGAACTCTGGGCACTTTACCACTGCTAACCAGTGCTAAAGTGCACATGCTCTCTGTGTAAATTGTACTGTTGATTGGTTTATCCTTGATTGGCTATTTAATTTACTTGCAAGACCCTAGTAGAGTGCACTATATGTGCCTAGGGCCTGTAGATTAAATGCTACTAGTGGGCCTGCAGCACTGGTTGTGCCACCCACTTCAGTAGCCCCTTAACCTTGTCTCAGGCCTGCCATTGCAAGGCCTGTGTGTGCAGTTTCACTGCCACTTCGACTTGGCATTTAAAAGTACTTGCCGAGCCTAGAACTCCCCTTTTTCTACATATAAGTCACCCCTAATGTGTGCCCTAGGTAACCCCTAGAGCAGGGTGCTGTGTGGGTAAAAGGCAGGACATGTACCTGTGTAGTTTATATGTCCTGACAGTGTAAAACTCCTAAATTCGTTTTTACACTACTGTGAGGCCTGCTCCCTTCATAGGCTAACATTGGGGCTGCCCTCATACACTGTTGAAGTGGCAGCTGCTGATCTGAAAGGAGCAGTAAGGTCATATTTAGTATGGCCAGAATGGTAATACAAAATCCTGCTGACTGGTGAAGTTGGATTTAATATTACTATTCTAGAAATGCCACTTTTAGAAAGGGAGAATTTCTTTGCACTTAAATCTTTCTGTGCCTTACAATCCACGTCTGGCTAGGTTTAGTTGACAGCTCCTTGTGCATTCACTCAGACACACCCCAAACACAGGGTACTCAGCCTCACTTGCATACATCTGCATTTTGAATGGGTCTTCCTGGGCTGGGAGGGTGGAGGGCCTGCCCTCACACAAAGGACTACCACACCCCCTACTGGGACCCTGGCAGACAGGATTGAACTGAAAGGGGACCTGGTGCATTTCTTAGCCACTCTTTAAAGTCACCCCCACTTCAAAGGCACAATTTAGTATAAAACAGGGCCTCTGCCCTACCTCATCAGACACTTGCTGGAGAAGAAACCTGAACCAGAACCTGCATCCTGCCAAGAAGAACTGCCTGGCTGCCTAAAGGACTCACCTGTCTGCTTTCTACAAAGGACTGCTGCCTTGCTGTTGCCCTGCTGCCTTGCTGAACTCTTGCCTGGCTGCTGAAGTGCTCTCCAAGGGCTTGGATAGAGCTTGCCTCCTGTTCCCTGAAGTCTCAGGACCGAAAAGACTTCTCTTTTTCATTTGGATGCCTTGTGGCGCGAAAAATTAGATGCACAGCTTGCTCCGCGGTAAAGAATTCACTGCACGCCGATCCGGAAAGACGCTGCTCGACGCGACGCCTTCGGTGCGACCGGAACTTCGACGCACGGCCTCGCCTGGACAACACCGCCGTACTTCAGAAAGGAAATCGACGCAACGCCTGCTGTGAGGGAGAAGATTCAACGCACAGCCCACCGGAATGACGCGCAGCCGGAAAACAAGCCTAGGATTCTACGCACAGACCCCGGGACATCTCGTAATCCTGTGATCCATAGAAGGAGACGGTCCGCATGACGGAAAACGACGCACGTCTTCCCCGAGTGAAAAATAACGACGCAAGTCCGTGTGTGAAGGGGCGCAACCGACGCACACACCATTTTTCCTCCCGTAGAACGATGCACGTCTCCCCGTGTGAAAAATAACGACGCAAGTCCGTGTGTGAAGGGGCGTAACTGACGCACACATCATTTTTTCACGCATCTCCTCTTCTGCGGCCCTCTGCGGAGATTTTCCACTCCAAACCAGGTACTTTGTGCTTGAAAGAGACTTTGTTTACTTTTTAAAGACTTAAGACTCTTCATATCACTTTTTAGTGATATCTTTACAAATTCATGTTGCATCTTTGATTGTTTTGACCTGCAAATACCCAGATAAATATTATATATTTTTCTAAACACTGTGTGGTGTATTTTTGTTTGTGGTGCTATATTATGTTATTGTATGATTTATTGCACAAATGCTTTACACATTGCCGTCTAAGTTAAGCCTGACTGCTCGTGCCAAGCTACCAGAGGGTGGGCACAGGATAATTTGGATTGTGTGGACTTACCCTGACTAGAGTGAGGGTTCTTGCTTGGACAGAGGGTAACCTGACTGCCAACCAAAAACCCCATTTCTAACATTGGTGATCAGCGGTGAGGATAGGACTTGTATTTGTGCAGTGACATACAGTAGCTAAGCATTTCACTACCTACCCACAGTTGAAGGTCAACTAGATTTTTTTCATCTTTTTTGCTTTTGCTTCTCTGATGTCCTCCTGGATATATTGTTGATGTTTTGGACTTTGTTTTTTGGTTTTGCCTGTGATACCTTGCCAGATTGGGAATGGGTACCTACGTCACAGACGGCCAAGGTGTATCATACATTGTGCCTGTTGAATCCCTCACCAAGGCTGAGCTAAGGGGGCTTTGCAGAAAATGGGGACTTTCCATGTGAAGGAGATCCACTAAGATGGAACTGCTAGATATCTATGTAGCCTGGGGAGAAGCACAATGGGCAGAGGAACAGGCAGCAAAGAACCAAAGGAATCATAGCCCTGAGAATGATTATGAGGAGGAGGACTACTCAGATGAGGAAATAGAACCAGTGAGAGATGAATGGCTCCTAGCTCAAGAACGGCGGGTGGAAGAGCTAGATGAGTTTATTGAAAGGGCTGAGGCAGCAAGAGCCTTAGCCCTGGAAAAAGAAAGGATTGCAGCTCAGGAGCTGAGCTGTGAAGAGCTGAAACTGGAAGCCGGAAGGGCTGAGTCCAGTTCAGATGGTGGCAGAAAAAATCTTGCATCCAGTACTGCTGAAGAAGGGCACCAGCCCAGAGATGTGGTGCCCAACTTGAAGAAGGGAGTTGACACACCCCAGGCGGTTCAAGAGTATGAGGTAGTTCCCGTTATGCACAGGGTCCCCGAGAAGGATTGGGGAACTGGCACAGGGAGTCATATTCCTACTGGGGGGAGGGACACTTTACTGGCTCTAGAAGAGAGTGACAGGGAAAAGGGTTCCCCCCTGGTGGACGTCCTGGATACAGAGTGTGGAGACATCCCAGAAGAGTATGGGTTGAGTGTCAGGGACAGTCAGGTACTGTCTCACCAGTCTCAGGAGGGTGAGGTAGAGTGCTTTTTCAAGGCTGAGTCACTGGATGGTTGGGTGAAGGGTACTGTGGTTCATAAATGTGAAGGGCAGAGTGATGTAATTGCTGGAGAGCATATGTCTGGTCCTTATTTTCCAGAGCTACGCCAACACCAGGTGGAGTGTGAGTTCTCTGACCCCAGGGAGCTTACAATGGAGGCAGACTTCTGGGTGAGTACCAGAGAGTCTGAAGAGGCATTTGGGGGTGCTCCTGAAGGGAGTGGTCTAGGTGTTTCCCAACCAAGTGAGGTGGGAGAGGATTGTAGTGTCCCAGGTAGGTTCAAGGTCCTAGAGGGTTCCATGAGGGAACGCCAGGAGGGAAGCCTAGCCTATACCATAGGGTCACCTGTTGAGGGAGGCCTGCAGTGTCAGAAGAACGTGGGGGGGGGTGACTGTAGCCAGCATCCAACCAGTTCTGGTGTCTGGCAGTACCACTCCTAGTGAGGGGGTGCAGAAGTCTAGACAGAGGGTTGAGAGGGGGTTGCGGACCCCAGTGGAGGCTCTGGAGAGTCAGGGGTCAGCTCTGAGAGCAGAGCACCCCAGGAATGACCCAGGTGAAACCGTTTCTCGTTTGGGGAGATCCAGACTCTGCCAGATGGGCAGAGGTCAGGAGACCTGCACCAGCCAGACTCTTGTGTAGCCCTTGGGGACGGTGTGTCCCTTGTGGGGGGTGAGCGTGCCCCCCAGGAAATCCTGGCGTGCCAGGCAATTGTTCAACCTCAGGGTGGTGACTCTGTGTTGGATGACCAGGTTCAGGGGTTAAACTCTGGCCTGTGGGGGGTCAGTGTGCCCCCTAGGAAGTCCTGGCGTGCCAGGCAATTGTTCAACCTCAGGGTGGTGACTCTGGGTTGGATGACCAGGTTCAGGGGTTAAACTCTGGCCTGGTGGGGGGTCAGTGTGCCCCCCAAGAAGTCCTGGTGTGCCAGGCAGTGATCCAGTCAGAGGGTACAGACCCTGGGCTGGAAGACCAGGTTCATGGTGTCCCCCCGGACCTGGAGGGAGGGGCTACTGATAACAGTGCCCCTACCATGTTGTCTTCTGAGGAAGCCCCCTCCTAGTTGGAGGGTGCTGGACCCCAGAAGGGACGGCAGGGGTGGGGGGAGCCTCACCCCGGGCCCTAGTCCAACCTGAAGGTGCAGACCCCAGGTTGGAGGGCCAGTTGCAGGTTAACAGCCCTGCACTGGAGGAGGAATGGTGCATGGCGGCTTCTATAGGCACCCTGACCATGTTGGACTCTGGGGGTACCGCTCCATGAGGGAGGGTACAGAGCCTCAGAGGGGAGGACCAGGTTCAGGCTGTCATCTGACCTGCTGGAAGGAAGAGTGGGTAAAGGCTGCCCAGCACCTGGGGCTACCGCCTCCCACTCTCCACAGCTACAGTGGTTGGAGAGCTTTGAGAGGCCTGGGGCCTGGCTCTCCTCCCTGACAGCTGTCAGTAACCACTGTGGCTTGCTGTCCGGTGGACAGAGTTATCCCTGGGGATGGGACAAGTGTCACACCCCGGGGGTAGAGTGGGCAACACCACTGTGTTGGTCCTGGTGGTACTATCCTGCTCCTGGGATACATCTGTGAGCAAAGTAAGGTTAGGTGCTGCACAGATGGTATCCGCAGGTAAGGAAGAAGGTTCCCCATGGGTTGGCTTAGTGGGCCCTGAGAGTATGGTCAGAGGGATCCAATTGGAGTCAGGAAGGCGAAGAACTGGAGCATGCCCCTGCTGTTGTGGGCCTGGGTCCTTGTTCTATCGCCTCAAACAGGGAAGTACATCAGGATAGTGATTGTTCTCCCCTGGCTTTAGGCTGGTGGGGGGTCATGTTGGACCTGGCTTTTTGACAGGGTCATCCCCAAACTGTTTGCCTCCTTCCTCCTATTTTTTCTGACCTGTTGTTGTTGGCTTTTGAACTCTGGGCACTTTACCACTGCTAACCAGTGCTAAAGTGCACATGCTCTCTGTGTAAATTGTCGGTTGATTGGTTTATCCATGATTGGCTATTTAATTTACTTGTAAGACCCTAGTAGAGTGCACTATATGTGCCTAGGGCCTGTAGATTAAATGCTACTAGTGGGCCTGCAGCACTGGTTGTGCCACCCACATTAGTAGCCCTGTAAACATGGCTCAGACCTGCTACTGCAGTGTCTGTGAGTGCAGTTTTAACTGCCAATTCGACTTGGCAAGTGTACCCACTGGCCAGACCTAAACCTTCCCTTTTCTTACATGTAAGACACCCCTAAGATAGGCCCCAGCTAGCCCCATGGGCAGGGTGCAGTGTATGTTTAAGATGGGACATGTACTAATGTGTTTTATATATCCTGACAGTGAAATACTGCCAAATTTGTTTTTCACTGTTGCAAGGCCTATCTCTCTCATAGGTTAACATTGGGGCTGCCTTTAAGTATAATTAAAATGCAGATTCCATTTGGGAGTGAATGGACAGAATCTCGCCATATAAAGATGCAAAAATCAGAATCCGACAAAAATTTCCCTGCCACCAGTCACTGCCAAGACCTTGACGGCGACAATGCTGGACATCCCACCCCACCACTGCCGAGCACACAAACTCCCCACCCTCCAAATAATGATGCACAAATCACTGCGGCGGTCAGCAGAAGTCGAACGACCATTGGCGGTACAGACCGCCATGGCCAGCAATGGGACCCAACAGTAAGAATTGCACACATTGGCAAGTTTGAAACCCACACACCTGGCACACATCCACAACACTATAACACATTTACAGACACTCCCCACAATCCTTTGCACCACCAATAGGATAACTGAGATTGAGAACTCCACAAGCAGATATTGAACGCCACAACACACGAATCACACACCCAACCACACAACAGCACCTTCACCTAGATCGACACAACACACCACTCACAACACACACCATGGCATCCCCCAAGCACCCACGCTTCACAGAAAGGGAACTAAGGACCCTGGTGGACGAGATACTGAAGGTCGAGCCACAATTATTCAGGGCACAGGTCCAGCACATCGCTAGGAAGATGGAGGTATGGCAGACCATAGTCAACAAGGTCAATGCAGAGGGACACCATTCATGCACGAGGGACAACATCCGCAAGAGATGAAACGACCTGCGTGGTAAGGTGAGGTCCATGGCATCCCGGCACAACAGTGCGGTCTAGAAGACTGGGGGAGGACCTACACCAACACCACCCGACTACACTGACTGGGAGGAAAAGGTACTGGCCATCCTGCACCCTGAGGGCCTCACTGGACTCATTGGAGGAATAGACTCGGGTAAGTAGTCTACAACTACCCCATATCCATCACACCTGAAATGCATACACCACCCCTCCAACAGCCACCAGGACCACTACCCATCATCCTTTTGTGTTGCTAAAGTTGCCCTAAGTGGGAAGGGTATGCCCAGACGTGGGAGCCTTGCTCACTGTGCCACTGGGGAGTGGATCCGGGATAATTGCCCCATCTGCCCACTGTTGGGCAGAACAACTTTGTCCTCATTTATTTGATGTGGGGGTATGGCGATACCCACGCCCTATTTTTAAAAAAATAATTCTTCCCTGATGTCTAGTGGGCTTTTTGCCCCCCTTGGGGGCAGATGGGCCTTACAAAAATAGGGCTATCTGCCCGCAAGGGGGGCAGAAATGGCCATTAGTAATGTGCCCCCATGGGGAGCGACCCTTGGTCAAGGGGCTGCCCCAAAAACAAAACACACACACACACACCAATCCCTGGTGCCTAAGTAGTTTCTGCCCCACCTGGGGGCAGGTCGGCCTAAGAGAAATAGGCAGATCTGCCCCCAAGGGGGGCAGAAATGGCCTAAAATATATTTGCCCGCTAGGGGAACGACC
Organism: Pleurodeles waltl; assembly: GCF_031143425.1. Taxonomy (NCBI): domain Eukaryota; kingdom Metazoa; phylum Chordata; class Amphibia; order Caudata; family Salamandridae; genus Pleurodeles; species Pleurodeles waltl. Next base: position 1,264,978,535 of record NC_090437.1, read on the forward strand.
ATTGCCTGAGGGGTTTGCACCCCATCTGTAGAGAAAAAAAAATCCCTCATGCCTAGTGGTTTCTGCCCCCAAGGTGGGAAGAAATGGACTAAAATAAATTTGCCCTCCAGGGGAGTGACCCTTGCCTAAGGGTTTGCTCCCCTTGTGTGAAATTGGCACAAAATAAATCCCTGTTGTCTAGTGGTTTCTGCCCTTCTTGGGGCAGATGGGCCTTAAAAAAATAGGCCGATCTGCTCCCAAGGTGGGCACAAATGGCCTAAAATATCATTTCCCCTCAGGGGAGCGACCCTTGCCTAAGGGATCGCTCTCCATCTGTAAAAAAATTAAAATCCCTTGTGCCTAGTTGTTTCTGCCCCCCTTGGGGACAGATCAGCCTAATTAAAGTGGGCTGATGTGCCTCCAAGGGGGGCAGAAATGGCCTAAAAACTATTTTCCCCCTAGGAGAGCAACCCTTGCCTAAGGGGACACTCCCCATGTGTAAAAAAAAAAAAGATCCTTGGTGCCTAGTGGCTTCTTGCCCCCGTGTGGGCAGATTGGCCTAATTAAAATAGGCCAGGGCAGAAAAGGCCTTATCAAAAAAATGCTCCCCAGGGAAGCGGCCCTTGTCCAAGGGGTTGCTCCCCTTCATTATTTATAAAAAAACAAACAAACTCACTGGCTTTACAAGTGGGCTGCAGAAATGCTCAGAAAGACATGAAAGTAAAGGAAAAGCCTTTCCTTTCCTTTTATGTCTCTCTGCCCACCCCAACCCCTGATCCCCTGGAAATGAGGGCGGCCTTTGATGTCATCAGACATCACTGGGGGAGCAGTCAATCAATCAATCAATCAAAAATTTGTATAGCGCGCTACTCACCCGGAGGGTCTCAAGGCGCTGGGGGGAGGGGGGACCGCTACTGCTCAAACAGCCAGGTCTTGAGTTGCTTCCTGAAGGAGAGGTGGTCGTGGGTCAGACGGAGGTGGATGGGGAGGGAGTTCCAAGTCTTGGCTGCCAGGTAGGAGAAGGATCTTCCTCCCATGGTGGCTTTTCTAATGCGTGGCACGGCGGCGAGGGCGTGGCTGGTCGATCGTAGCTGGCGGGTGGGAGTGTAGAAGGTCAGGCGGTTGTTGAGGTACCTGGGGCCCAGGTCGTGGAGGGCCTTGTGTGCGTGGGTGAGGAGGCGGAACGTGATTCTCTTGCTGACGGGGAGCCAGTGCAAGTCTCTCAGGTGTCCGGAGATGTGGCTGTGTCGGGGGATGTCAAGGATGAGGCGTGCAGAGGCGTTCTGGATGCGTTGGAGTCTTTTCTGTAGTTTGACCGTGGTTCCGGTGTAGAGGGTGTTACCGTAGTCCAGTCGGCTGGTGACGAGTGCCTGGGTGACCGTCTTCCTGGTTTCGGTGGGGATCCATCGGAAGATCTTTCGGAGCATGCGTAGGATGTTGAAGCATGATGAAGAGACGGCGTTGACTTGTCTGGTCATCGAGAGAGAGGAGTCCAGGATGAAGCCCAGGTTGCGTGCGTGGTCCGTAGGTTTGGGTGCGCTGCCCAGGGCAGGGGGCCACCAGGAGTCGTCCCAGGCAGAGGGTGATGATCCAAGGATGACGACTTCCGTCTTGTCTGAGTTCAGTTTCAGGCGGCTGTTCATCATCCACTCGGCTACGTCTTTCATCCCTTCGTGCAGGTTGGTTCTGGCGGTGGCTGGGTCGTTGGTGAGGGAGAGGATCAGCTGGGTGTCGTCGGCGTAGGAGATGATGTTGAGGTTGTGAGGGCGTGCGATGGCTGCGAGGGGGCTCATGTAGACGTTGAAGAGGGTGGGGCTGAGTGATGATCCTTGTGGTACACCGCAGATGACTTCGGTGGCCTCGGATCTGAACGGGGGGAGGCGGACTCTCTGGGTTCTTCCGGTGAGGAACGAGATGATCCACTCTAGAGCCTTCTCTTGAATTCCGATGTTGCTGAGGCGCTGCACTAGGGTGCGGTGGCAGACCGTGTCGAACGCTGCGGAGAGGTCCAGGAGGATGAGGGCCGCTGTTTCCCCGTTGTCGAGCAGGGCTCGGATGTCGTCAGTGGCTGCGATGAGGGCGGTCTCGGTGCTGTGGTTGGCTCGGAAGCCGGACTGTGAGTGGTCGAGGGATCCATTAGTCTCGAGGAAGGCGGCCAGCTGTCTGTTGACGGTCTTCTCGATGACTTTGGCAGGAAACGGGAGGAGCGAGATGGGGCGGTAGTTCTTGAGGTCGGTGGGGTCTGCTGATGGTTTCTTCAGGAGGGCGCTGAGTTCGGCATGCTTCCAGCTCTCCGGGTAGGTGGCGGTGTTGAAGGAGCAATTGATGATGTCCCGGAGATGGGGTGCGATGACGGAGTCGGCCTTGTTGAAGACGTGGAGGGGGCATGGGTCGGTTGGTGATCCGGAATGGATAGGGTTCATCGTATGGATGGTGTCTTCGGTGCTGACCGGGGTCCAGGCGCGGAGGGTGGTGTTGGGGGGCGTCGGGTTGGTGGTTGGGTGCGTGGTCTGTGCGCCGAAGCTGTTGTGTATGTCGGCGATCTTGCGGTGAAAGAACGAGGCGAGTGAGTCGCAGAGGTCTTGTGAGGGGGTGATGTCGTTGTTTCCGGCGCTGGGGTTGGAGAGCTCTTTGACGATGCTGAAGAGTTCCTTGCTGTTGTGTGCGTTGTTGTCTAGTCGTTCTTTGAATGCTGTCTTCTTGGTGGTGTGGATCAGCTGGTGGTGTTTACGGGACGCGTACTTGAGGCGGTCATGTTGTCTGTAGTCGGGTTTTTTCGCCAGGCTTTCTCGAGGGTGCGGCAGTTCTTCTTGGAGTTCTTGAGGTCGTTGTTGAACCAGGAGGCTTTCTTGCTGTTGGGCCTGATGGGATGGGTTTTCAGAGGTGCGAGGTTGTCAGCGCAGTTGGTGATCCACTGTGTAAGGTTGTTGGCTGCTTGGTTGGGGTCCGCTGAGCTGGCGGGAGGGTTCTGGCTCAGTGATGTGGAGAGCTGGTCGGTGGTGATCTTGTTCCAGCTCCTGCGGGGAGCCTGTTGTGGGTGGTGGTGAGTCGTGGTTTTTCTGAAGCTGAAGTGGACGCAGCTGTGGTCTGTCCAGTGGAGTCCGGTGGAGTGGCTGAAGGAGATGTACTTGCTGGAGGAGAAGACTGGGTCAAGCGTGTGTCCGGCGTAGTGGGTGGGGGTGTTCACCAGTTGCTTGAGTCTGAGGTTGGCGAGGTTGTCCAGCAGGGTGGTGGTGTTGTTGTCGTTGTTGTTCTCCAGGTGGAAGTTGAGGTCCCCTAGGAGGATGTAGTCGGCGGAGGAGAGGGCGTGAGGGCTGATGAAGTCTGCGATGTCTTCGCTGAATTGTGTGCGGGGTCCTGGGGGTCTATAGATGAGGGTGCCTCTGAGTGTGGTCTTGGGGTCGGTGTGAATCTGGAAGTGGAGATGTTCGGCAGCTGTGAGGGTGTCGTCGGAGTTGGTCGTGATGCGGATGGTGTTCTTGTGGACAATGGCGATGCCTCCTCCTGTCTGGTTGATGCGGTCCCTCCGGGTGATCTTGTATCCGTCCGGGATGGCGATGGCGATGTTGGGCGCTGAGGAGGCGTTCATCCAGGTTTCTGTGAGGAAGGCGACGTCTGGAGATGTGGTGTCGAGCAGGTTCCAGAGTTCCACGGCGTGTCTGTGGATGGAGCGGGTGTTAAGCAGGATGCACTTCAGGTGGTTGCTGTTGGTGCTTGGTTTGGTGGGCGCGGTGCGGGTCTGGATGCAGGAGAACTTGCAGGATTGGCAGGTGAAGGGTCCGTGGGTGCGTCTTGGGGCGGCACGGCAGCACCCGGGGATCCGGCCGGTGTTGAGTGCGATGAGGGTGGCAGCTTCGTAGGTCCGGCGGGTAGGCTCGCAGCGGCGGGGGGCAGGGGGTCTGGCGCTGGGCACGGTCCAGGCGTGGACGGGCGCAGACGGGCTTGCCTTTGGCACGCCCGCTGCGCGGCCTCCATATGAGGGGAAGAGGGAGGGAGGAGCAGCTGGGAGGTGGGAGCGGGGCAGCCAATGGGGAGCGAGGGGGCGGAGCTACCGGAGTGTAACGGCGGGAAACAAACAGGCGCGATGGGGTGACGCGACGAGGCTGGAAGAGAAAAGAACACAGTAAGGGCAAAAAGGTAAAAACAATACAATACAGTGGAACAATACCAGGGGCACAGGCACTCGGGGTACAGAAGAAAGAGCGGACACAGGCACTCGGGCACAACGAAGAGGACGCTGGCGCTAGGTCACTGGAGGCGGGAAAAGGCAGTCAGGGCACAGGAGCACAGAGCACAGGAGCGAGAGCGGTCACACTGGAGGCAGTGAGGCGGTGAGGGGAGCGACCTGCCTGAGAACCAGGGTCAGAGGTCGCTGGAGTGATTTCCCTTCCATCCCTGCCAGGGGAGGGAGTGGGATGAGCTGGTCTCATCCTCGGCACACATCAACCATGGACAAGGGTAAGACCAACTTGTCCTGGGCACCCTAGGGTGTTTTTGTGTCTGTGTATTTTACGTTTATAGGTGTTTTTGTGACTTTTTGTATTTTTGTTTATTTTTTTCTGATTACTTCCTTATTTCTTTTCCTCCCTTCCTTTTTTCCTTCCTTCCATCCTTTCTTCTTTCCTTCCTACCTTCTTTCCATCCTTTTTTTCCTTCCTTCCTTCCTTTCTTCCCCTGTTTCTTTTTGTTTCCTTTATTCCACCCAGGCCAGGACCATGGCAGAGCAGGGCAGTTAGCAGGGAAGTGGCAGCACTAGGCCCTTCCAAGCAGCCAGTGGCAGCAGCTGCCTAACTTGTGGGTGGCAGCCAAAGCCAAGGGGTGCAGCCTCAGCCCATCTTTGGTGAGGTGAAGGTGACAGCCCTCATTTTTTATGTTGAGTGCCCCCTCCCCTCCATGCCGTCAGCAGGTGGTAGGCCTGGCAGCGGGTACCCCTTGCAAGAGCGCCTGCTGTGTTGGGGAGGGTGTGCTGGTGTGTTTGCTGCAACAGCCTGGTGCAGTGCACCACCCAGCAGCTGGCAAACCACTGGGTGGATTACATCGACCACAAGCAGGACCTGCTCGACCTGCTAAGCATAGAGATTCCAGGGCTCGGTGAGTATTAACTATATTATTGAGTTTGTGGTCTACAATAGCATGCTACTCACACTCAGAAGTAAGTTATGTTTAGTTTACATTAAGAATAATATTATGTGATCCAGTTAGAGCTAGGCAGGTGCTTCGAGCCTCTAGTACTCATCCGCACTCACTTTGTCTGATTATTTAAGAAGCCATTGTAATGCAGACTCCTCTGTCCTCCTATCATCTCAGTGAATTAGTGATGTCAGTGAGTTAATGTACTTTTATCTCTGTAGCTTGTACAGTCCCAAACAATTTCACAGTGATGTGTAGTACTACTGGTATGCATCTATGCATTGCAAAAAAGGGATACTGTGCTGGTCCATCAAAGGGGTTGAGAACTGAGAATAGAATCAAAGATCATTACTAATCTTTTTTTAATCTTCTTTATTTCTTACACCAACACGTAAGGCAAAAAGAACGGGCAGCACAGAGGCAGATTCAGCAAGAGCTGGGGAGGAGGCGCCGACCACCAGCATCAATGCTGAAGGCTCTGCTCATCCCAATTAACACTATTATTTATTATCATTATTATTATTTCCCTAACTTTTCCCTCTGCCTACTATTATAATTCTTTTAATTTTGCCTTGTTTATTTGTTCATACTGTCTTCTTTTTCCCCAACTCCCCTCTCCAGTATTTGTTCAATTCCTGTTATCCCTGCATTACTTTTTTTCTGTCTTCCACTGGCCTTTTTATTCCACCCATTCATTCTGCTTAAATGGCTCAGAGTCATCATCATCATAGGCTATAGCTCAGCCTTCCATTACAAAAAGATTTTGGTTGGCTTGATTACCGGGCTTTTCTAAGACTGTGAACCAACAAAATGCCAAGAGTGATATTTTTGACAGAACATACTGCAGTGCTAACCGAATTGTGGCAAAGTATTGCGGTTGCGTTTTCTTGATTAAAAAAATTAAGGGGAGGTGTACTTGGCATTTAAAAACTTTATTATGTTTTTTTCTAACCACACTGACCACCAGTGGCTCCAGCTTAAGTGTCCCTGCAGGAGGAAATGGAGCAGGGGGAAAAGCAGTGGAAGGGATAATTACTATTATACTCACTAAATACAAGGGTGCCATTGTGATTGTGAACACCCCGTCTTACCAACTACAGTGGAGTTTGGACCTTTCCTATCTGCAACTCAGTAAAAGCACACATAGGGGGTCATTCCAACCCTGGCGGTCGGTGTTAAAGCGGCGGCCAATCCGCCAACAGGCAGGCGGTAAAGAAAATTGAATTCTGACCCTGGCGGGAACCGCCAACAGAGACCGCCACTTTAACACTCCGACCGCCACGGCGGGACAAACAAACAGCGCGGCGGTCACCGCCAACAGACAGGCAGGAGACAATTTACCGCCCACCCTATCACAACCCACCAATCCGCCACCTTTTACGGGGCGGTAGCCCCGCCGATAAAAACACGGCGGAAACAGACAGTACGAACGGAAAACGCTCACCTCTACACACTCCACGAGGAATCTGGACAGCATGGAACCCGAATTACACATCCTACCAGCTATTGTCTACCTGCTCCTCTACCAGGAGCACGAACGCCGCCGCAGGAGACAACGGTGAGTACTGCACCTACGACACAGGGGAGGGGGGAGGAGAAAAGATTACGGGCACACACATACGCGACACACCCACCCTCACCCTCACCCACAACTACATACACATCAATGCAGAGCAACAACTCAGAGTTACACCCCCCAAACCCCCCGGAAGAATGCAAAGACAAAATAAAATGATCATGAAAATTGAAGTATATTGTAAGTAAATAAATATAACAAACAACTATAACTATATATACATATGTAAATTGTCTTGTCCAAATTGGGTATCAGCCAGTGTACGTGGGCCAATGGGCCGAAACACATGGGCAAAGCCCACACAGGAGACCCGAATCCATTGGAGAGAACACTGCAGGGGCATCAGATAGCAAAACTACAGGCACCTTAGGGGGAGGGGAAGGGGGGGCACCTCAGCCAGATGAGTCCACGACGCCAGATCCACGAGGGGCCTCCATGGCTACTGTTCCATCCTGGGGAGTGCAAAGCCACAGTCTCACAAGTCTCTACAGTGGGTGGATTGCCCACTGTACCATCCTGGGGAGTGCAAAGCCACAGTCTCACAAGTCTCTACAGTGGGTGGATTTCCCATTGTACCATCCTGGGGAGTGCAAAGCCACAGTCTCACAAGTCTCTACAGTGGGTGAATTGCCCACTGTACCATCCTGGGGAGTGCAAAGCCACAGTCTATCAAGTGGATTACAGACTCCACTGGTTCTGGAGGAGGCATGGTGCCCAGAGTGCTTCGTGCAGCCCTGCCCGACACAGATCCGGCCCTGTTCCTTCTACCAATGGGCCAGCGGTGCTTGAGATGAAGGGCCCAGCGGAGCGGTGCTTGAGATGAAGGGCCCAGCGGAGCGGTGCTTGAGATGAAGGGCCCAGCGGAGCGGTGCTTGAGATGCAGGGCCCAGCGGAGCGGTACTTGAGATGAAGGGCCCAGCGGAGCGGTGCTTGAGATGAAGGGCCCAGCGGAGCGGTGCTTGAGATGAAGGGCCCAGCGGAGCAGTGCTTGAGATGAAGGGCCCTGTTCAGCGGTTCTTGACACGGCGGTGCCCTGTTCAGCGATGCCTGTCTTGAAGGGCCCTGTTCAGCGGTTCTTGACACGGCGGTGCCCTGTTCAGCGGTGCCTGTCTTGAAGGGCCCTGTTCAGCGGTGCTTGAGATGAAGGGGCCTGTTCAGCGGTTCTTGACACGGCGGTGCCCTTTTCAGCGGTGCCTGTCTTGAAGGGCCCTGTTCAGCGGTGCTTGAAATGAAGGGCCCTGTTCAGCGGTTCTTGACACGGCGGTGCCCTGTTCAGCGATGCCTGTCTTGAAGGGCCCTGTTCAGCGGTTCTTGACACGGCGGTGCCCTGTTCAGCGGTGCCCTGTTCAGCGGTGCCTGTCTTGAAGGGCCCTGTTCAGCAGTGCTTGACTTGAAGGGCCCTGTTCAGCGGTGCTTGACGCGGCGGTGCCCTGTTCAGCGGTTCCTGTCCTGAAGGGCCCTGTTCAGCGGTTCCTGTCCTGAAGGGCCCTGTTCAGCGGTTCTTGACACGGCGGTGCCCTGTTCAGCGGTGCCTGTCTTGAAGGGCCCTGTTCAGCGGTTCTTGACACGGCGGTGCCCTGTTCAGCGGTTCCTGTCCTGAAGGGCCCTGTTCAGCTGTTCCTGTCCTGAAGGGCCCTGTTCAGCGGTTCTTGACACAGCGTTGCCCTGTTCAGCGGTGCCTGTCTTGAAGGGCCCTGTTCAGCGGTGCTTGTCTTGAAGGGCCCTGTTCAGCGGTTCTTGACACGGCGGTGCCCTGTTCAGCGGTTCCTGTCCTGAAGGGCCCTGTTCAGCGGTTCCTGTCCTGAAGGGCCCTGTTCAGCGGTTCTTGACACGGCGGTGACCTGTTCAGTGGTGCCTGTCTTGAAGGGCCCTGTTCAGCGGTGCTTGTCTTGAAGGGCCCTGTTCAGCGGTTCTTGACATGTGTCTCCAGGGCACCAGATCCGGCCATGAGATGGAGTTCACTCGCCACCCGACATGTGGCTGCCGGGCCCTTCATGCACATCTGTCTTTTCGCTTGCGGGGCCCTCCTGTGCTGCCGTCCCGGGCCCATGGGTGTCCTCCTTCACACCTGGAATGGGGCTGGTGGGGCCCTCCTGGGCAGCTCGCCTGCTACCGGACTTGTCGGGCGTGCTGCCCTTGCCACCCTTCCCTGCTCCTCTGTGGCCCTTTCCTCCCTTTGTCGGTGTGACAGGTGGCACCCCACTTCCTGACGGTGCCAGGGTAGTGCCATTGGAGCCTGTTGTCTCTGGCCTCTCGCGCCGGGCCTTGCCTTTCTTAGATTTTTTACCAGGAGGTGGGCTGGCTGGCCCTTTACTGCTAGCCGAAGTAGCTGCTCCTGAAGGCCAGGTTTAGGTGCCTGCATATGACAGGTGGATCCCTAATGTACTCACCAAAGAAGATGTGCCAGATCATCGTGGCCTGCTGTATGCTTCACAACCTGGCTTTGCGACGCCAGGTGCCTTTTCTGCAGGAGGTTGGTCCAGATGGTGGTGTTGTAGCAGCTGTGGAGCCTGCGGAGAGTGAAGAGGAGGAAGACGAAGAGGACGACACAGACAACAGGGGCACAGAGATATAGCAGTATTTTCAATAACACACAGGTAAGAATCAACACCGGCATTTTACATTTACTTACAGTCTCCTGCCTCTCTACTGTCTGTCCTTTTCACCCAGTGTATGCTAACAGAGTTGTGACTTTCCCTTCCAATTTCAGAGATGTGGGCCCCACTGCGTGACCTCTGCTTTGTTTGCCCATGGACTACAGCTGTGTGACAGTGGTATGTTGTCATCACAATGTAACTGGTCATTTTGGCACGTTTCTGTCTAATACATATTTTCAAAAATACAGGCAGACTCCAGATTATTTGTGTGAAATAAGTGTGTTTATTAAAGTGCTCAATTTTGGGACATGGTTGAAAATCGGTGATGGGTGATGGTGGAGGAATGTCCATGGCAGAGTCCAGATTCTCAGTCTCACAGGTGCATTGTCCATATGCCTGTGGAAGGTGGAGCAGGGGCAGTTTAAGGTTGGACTGGGTGACAATGTGGGACAGTGGGATGACATCAGGGGGTATCCTTTCCTGGCGGGGGTCTTGGCATCCTACTCTGTCTTCTTCCTAGATCTCAGGCCCCGCTTGCGGGATGGTTCTTCTTCTGCAGGAGGTGGGGTTCTGGTGGCCGGTTGTTCCTGTGTTGGGTTCTCCTGTCCACTAGCGCCGGCGGAGGTGGTAGCCTGTTCCTGGTCCATGCTAATGACAGGGGCCCTTTGTGGTGCCACATGGTCCCGCAATGTGGTGACAATCTGGTTGAGAGCCACAACGATGGTGCCCATTGCGGAACTAATGTTTCTCAGTTCTTCCCTGAACCCCATAAACTGTTCCTCCTGCAGTACCTGGATCTCCTGGAACCTGGCCAGGACCGTCGCCATCGTCTCCTGGGAGTGGTGGTATGCTCCCATGATGGAGGTGAGGGCCTTGTGGAGAGTGGGTTCCCTGGGCCTGTCCCCCCCCTGTCGCACAGCAGCCCTCCCAGTTCCCCTGTTTCCCTGGGCCTCTGTCCCCTGGACCGTGTGCCCACTACCACTGCCCCCAGGTCCCTGTTGTTGTTGGGGTGGTGGGTTAACCTGGGTGCCCTGTAGTGGTGGACACACCGCTGATTGACGTGTCCTGGAGACAGAGGCATGGGCCCGCTGGATGGGTGCTGTGCTGGTGTTCCCAGAGGGGGGTAGGTCTGCTGTGGCCTGTGGCTGTCTGAGGGGAACCGACTGTCCCGAGGTCCCCGATGGGCCGGGCTGGTCATCTGGGTCCAGGGAGACAGAGCTGCTGTCATCACTGGGGGCCTCTTCTGGGGGTGGGATGGACATTTCTGGACCCTCCTGGGCGGTGTGGTGGCGTTCGGGTCCTGCAGGGGTATCAGAGTATGGTTATTGCTTCTGTGTGTGCCATAGCGTGCAATGGGTGGGTGCCCGTGTACCCCAGTGCTGGCATTCCTTTGTGGGGGCTGTTGAGACGGCGGTTTGTGGGGGAGATGGGTATGTGCAGTGGGCATGCTTAGGTGATGGGTGTCAATGGTTTGTGGTGGCATGCAGGGTTTGGTGTTGGGATGGGTGGGTTGTGATGGTGAGACATTAGCAAGGAGGATGTGTGATGGGGGTGGAGGGTGGGGGTATGAGTTGGCATGCTGGTGGGTGGGGGGATGAAGTAGTTGAGATTAGACTTACCAGAGTCCATTCCTCCAGATACTCCTGCGAGGCCCTCAGGATGCAGGATGTTCAAGACCTGTTCCTCCCATGTTGTAAATTCTGGGGGTTGAGGTGGGGGTCCGCCGCCAGTCTTCTGCACCGCAATGTTGTGCCTGGATACTATGGAACCCACCTTCCCCCGTAGGTCGTTCCACCGCTTCCTGATGTCGTCCCGATTTCGTGGATGCTGTCCCACAGCATTGACCCTGTCCACTATTCTTTGCCATAGCTCCATCTTCCTGGCAATGGTGGTGTGCTGCACCTGTATCCCAAAGAGCTGGGGCTCTACCCGAACTATTTCCTCCACCATGACCCTGAGTTCTGCGTCTGAGAACCTGGGGTGTCTTGGGGGTGCCATGGGGTGGTGTGGATGAGGTGTGGGGTGGTGTTTGCGGTGATGAGTGTGGTGAGTGTAGTGGTGTGTGGTGTTTTGTGCGTGGTTGTTGTGTGGGTGATGGTGTAGTGTACCTCTGTGTGATGGTGTTCTCTATTCTCTGCTGTCTCTCTCTGGGCTTCGTCTCTGATTTGTGGTCGTAGGGGTTTGTGGGTGATGTGGGTGTGTGTTTTATAGTTAATTGGGTGTGTGGGAGTGTTGTGTGTATGTGTCTCAGGTGTGTGTATTTCAAATTGTCCAATGTGGCTGTGTTTTGGAGCTGTATGTGTATTTTGAGCGCGGCGGTGTGTACCGCCAATGGAATACCGCGGTTGAAAGACCGCCGCGTGGATTCGTGGGTCATAATGGCATGGGCGTATTTCTGTTGGCGTGACGGTGGAGGTTTGGGGGCATATTTATACTCCGTTTGCGCCAAATTTGCGTCGTTTTTTTCGACGCAAATTCGACGCAAAACTAACTCCATATTTATACTTTGGCGTTAGACGCGTCCAGCGCCAAAGTTCCTGGAATTAGCGTCATTTTTTTGCGTGAACACCTTCCTTGCGTTAATGATATGCAAGGTAGGCGTTCCCGTCTTAAAAAATGACTCTGATGCTATTGCGTCGGATTTATACTCCTGGGCAAAAATGACGCCCGGGAGTGGGCGGGTCTAAAAAACCCGCATTTGCGCCGGATTTTAGCGCCTGGGTCAGGGCAGGCGTTAAGGGACCTGTGGGCTCAGAATGAGCCCAGAGGTGCCCTCCCCTGCCCCCAGGGACACCCCCTGCCACCCTTGCCCACCCCAGGAGGACACCCAAGGATGGAGGGACCCACCCCAGGGACATTAAGGTAAGTCCAGGTAAGTATTTTTTTAAAAAAAAAATTGTGGCATAGGGGGCCTGATTTGTGCCCCCCTACATGCCACTATGCCCAATGACCATGCCCAGGGGACATAAGTCCCCTGGGCATGGCCATTGGGCAAGGGGGCCTGACTCCTGTCTTTGCTAAGACAGGAGTCATTTCAATGGGGGATGGGCGTCGTAAAAAAATGGCGCAAATCGGGTTAAGACGATTTTTTTGCCTCAGCCTGACTTGCCCCATTTTTAGACGCCCAAACGCAATTTTTCCCTACGCCGGAGCTGCCTGGTGTACGTGGTTTTTTTTCACGCACACCAGGCAGCACCGGTCGGCTAACGCCATTCAATAAATACGGCGCCCGTATGGCGCTTCAGAATGGCGTTAGCCGGCGCTATTTTTTTTGTCGCAAAACTGCGTTAGCGCAGTTTTGCGTCAAAAAGTATAAATATGGGCCTTGGTCTTCGCCAGTTTAACGCTGGCCGTTGGTGTGGCGGACTTTTGTGGATGTCGGGTTTTTGGCGGTTTGCCTCTTGAGGGTCAGAATGACCGTGGCGGTTTACCGCGACCGCAGCAGTGTTGTGGCGGCCTTCTGACCGGCGGTAAGTGCCTTTTACCGCAGAGGTCAGAATGACCCCCATAATGTATGCTAAAAATGATGACTTGATAGAATCAGGAAAGAACAGAAGGTTAAAAGAAAGGATTGGCGAAATGAGTGAAAAGAAAGGATGAGTGGGTGAGTATCGGGTAAATGGATGGATGATGGGTGAAATGATTGAAAGAAAAGGTTGGATAGTGCGTACTGAATGGATAGATAATGAATTGTGAACTTTGGTGAAAAACTGGATGAGAGAAAGTAAAGCTTAAACAACAAGTGATGGACGGAATGCTGAACATTGTCAAACACTCACCCCCAGTCACAGATCTGGGTTTAATCCATCGTTCTTTTGCTCACCATGCCACCCCAGTTTGGACCCAGCCATATGCAAATCAGTCTTGACCCTGTTCCTCATGGGAACAGTCCAGCCCGAACTGCCAAGCCAGGTTCTCACTGGACCGGAAACAAGCATCCTGGGACCAGTTTCGGGGTTTCACCACTCATCAGCCAGGCTAGCTGTAATCCAGTGGCATGGGAAGCACGGGACCCACGTCTGGGCATACCCTTCCCACTTAGGGCGACAAAGCAAAAACAACAAGTGATGGACGGAATGCTGAACATTGTCAAACACTCACCCCCAGTCACAGATCTGGGTTTAATCCATCGTTCTTTTGCTCACCATGCCACCCCAGTTTGGACCCAGCCATATGCAAATCAGTCTTGACCCTGTTCCTCATGGGAACAGTCCAGCCCGAACTGCCAAGCCAGGTCCTCACTGGACCGGAAACAAGCATCCTGGGACAGGTTTCGGGGTTTCACCCCTCATCAGCCAGGCTAGCTTGAATCCAGTGGCATGGGAAGCACGGGACCCACGTCTGGGCATACCCTTCCCACTTAGGGCGACAAAGCAAAAACAACAAGTGATGGACGGAATGCTGAACATTGTCAAACACTCACCCCCAGTCACAGATCTGGGTTTAATCCATCGTTCTTTTGCTCACCATGCCACCCCAGTTTGGACCCAGCCACTGGATTCAAGCTAGCCTGGCTGATGGTGGCTATGGGTGAATTTAATAAGAAGAATGAAAGGATGACTGAATAATTGCTTGGATGAATAAACAAGGGAGCTCTTCTCGAGAGGGGCTGTTGGACTTTCCTTCTTACGCAGGGTCATCCCCAGTCTTTTTGCCTAATTCCTCTTTGTTTTTCTGACCTCTCGCTGTTGGCTCTAGTTCTCCGATCACTTTATCACTGCTGACCAGTGCTAAAGTGCAGGTGCTCTCCCATCTAAAGTTGGTATGATTGGCTCATACCTAATTGGCATATTTAATTTACCTATAAGTCCCTTGTACAGTGGTATCTCTATACCCAGGGCCTGTAAATTAAATACTACTAGTGGGCATGCAGCGCTGCTTGCGCCACCCACTGAAGTGAACTTTCAAACTTGTCTCAGGCCTGCTAGCACAGGGCCTGTGTGCGCAGTTTTCTGCCACAGAGACTTGGCATCTAAATTTACTTGCCAGGCCCAGAAATCCCCTTTTACTACATGTAAGTCACCCATAAGGTACGCCCTAGCTAGCCCTATGGGCAGGGTGCCACGTATGTAGAAGGCAGGACATGTGCCAGGTTGCGTGGCCAGTCCTGGTAGTGACAAACAGACTAACTTGGTGTCTCACTGCTGTGAGTGCTGCCTTCTCATAGGATTCCATTAGAAATGCCTTGCCTCATGTGTAAGGGGTATTGTCTGATTTATGAGGGGTAGCGTAGGCGTGTTTGGTATGGTTGTGATGGTGATAATAAATGCTGCTTACTAGTGTAATGTGACTTCTAGAAAGTGCACGTTTATCTGTGCTTATGACTCTGGTGTTTTGCAGCTTGACTCCAATCCACGTCTGGGCAGAGTGACAGTTGGGGCTTTGTGCATACTTTTCAGACAGCCTGTACACAGGGAGAGTGAGGTGTCACAGAGGAGCATCTGCATACT